>NC_092202.1:9957652-11388902 GCF_043641665.1 Enoplosus armatus
TTGAGACAAAAAAAGTATTTGCTGAATTAGGGGTTTAGTTGCTGACAACTGATAAATAGGCAGCCTTTTCTTGATGGCACCCGGAGGGGCTGCCTGTGTGTGTGGGTGTGAGAGTGAGTGAGAGAATGAGGCAAAAACACAGTGAGACAGACAGACAGACAGACAGAAGGAGACGCTTTCACATCCCTGGCCTCTAAAACCTTGTTTGACAGCTTGAGCCTTACTGCTCGTAATTGTTTGTCTTTCCATCTCTGAAAATGTATGCATGCCGAGCCAGGTTTGCATTACTGCATCATTTAATGTGTGCTTTGTCAACGGGTGGTAGTAGCGCTACCCCGCTGGAAACCTGAGTAATTTCACACTGAGACATGGAGAGCGGAGATACAGGAGGAATGTGATATTCACTGCATCAGGCTGAATTTTGAAACAGATACAGAAAAAGGATAAGAGCACTGAGAGAATCAGTGGCTGTTTCCTTTTTTTGTCCTTTCCCCCGTCTTGCTCTCCTAGTTTCTGTTTTCCACTATTTTAACATTTTACCCCTGTGGTGTGATTAATAAGAGTCGACAGTGTTTCCAGACGACAGAGACGTTAAAAATACACAACCCGGAGATAAAGAGGAAGGGCCTGTCGCCTGAATCATTCAGGAACTCACTTTGTATGTATTCTTTCAGTAGGGATACACTGTGGCACATGGCACGGGGCTGGAGGCTGTCTCATCCTAAGTAACGTGTGTGTCTGTGGGAGATTTTCTGTGTGTTTGCAGGACAAGTACCACAACAGTGATTGCATGTGGTCTTTTGTCAGCGTCGCCAGGAAAGATGTTAAGTCAAGCATAGAAAAAAAAAAAAGCGGATAGAGGAAATTAGATGGCGTTTGGTCAGTTGACTCACTATTGCTTTTTGCCTTTGCCTCTCTCTCTGCTCGGCCCTTTCAAACTCCCGCTTCTCGTAGTCCCGCCGGTACTCCTCCCTCTTCAGCCTCTCGTGCTGGTACTCCTCGTAGCTGTCATACCTGCGGAGGAAAGAATACGTATGAAATCACTGTCCGAGCTCGTCCTCTAAATTCACCCTTCCTGTTGGTGTCTGTGAAGAACAATAGCCAGCATTCACCAAGGAGCAGGCGGCTGTTTTCTCACCACTGATGGTTGAGAAGGGGGAAAGGAAATAGACATGTTAATAAGATGTCTCTTCGCCATCGCTATGATTACGGAGGCCCGCAGGATAGGCCCGCGGGAGTGCCGGCGAGCAGCGCGGTCGGGGAGCCAGGCAGCTGCAACTGTCAGCACAACTTCACATGTCATTACTTTCTGCTTAGTTAGGGCTTCATCAAGAACGAAAGTGCAACTTTCTCCCCCACCCCAGACTAGCACAAGACGTGTCCGTTAAGTTTTCGACTGATGAGCGACTCTCGGGCTTGTCGGGTGTCATTAGGCCCGTGGGTGCCAAATCAGCTCGGAGCGCTGAGATGGTGTCAGTCTCCCTCTCTCTCGCTTTCTTTCTGCACTGTGCCAGTACGTCTCTGCATATGAAATGGTCCCCTCTGCAGTGGCTCATAGAAAACTACAGAGGCACTAAGTTGAATATGCGTCATTATACAGCTGGGAGCGTCAGCTCATCAGTGAAGTATGAATGCGCATCAGTATGATTTGGGATTCTTTTGTCACTAGTTCAATAAAACATGATCAATTAAACATATTTGCCCTGAAAGTTTGTCACAGGGCCCCCATGTGGCCATGGGACTGACGGCGAAAAAGCTTGATGTGAAAAAGGAATGACAGAGTGGTGACAGGGAAAAGTTACTTTCAGTGCATGGTTGGTAAGAATAAACATTAGTCCTAACCTGAAGTATTCGACTAAATGAAGGTTAATGACATAAAACTAGAGGTTAAATAATTCATTTAAAATAATCACCTTGGCCTGCGGCTGAGAGGAGATCGAGACTGAGGGAGGGGGCTCTTGTGAGTCCTGGAACGAAAAGTGCTTGAATCTGTGTTGTGACGAGACCTGTGGGGAAAAACAGAAAATGTTACATATAAAAACTACTACGTGGATTTTGTTCACGGCTTTGGGACCCAATTCAACTAACTGGGTTAATGCCAAATAAAACGCATTCTGTATTCTCCTAGCCTTGTCCTAATCTAAACCCATGGCCACAGAAAGTGGGCATTTTTGTACACACCTGAGCTAGCATATCCAAGCACCTGCTATTTATGTTGTATGAGGAAATGGTCAATACTGTAGGCCCTAGTGGCCTGACTGTAGATCTTGTACCCCTGCACTCCTTAAGCTTGATGCTTAATTATTGACGGGTTGCTGAAGAAGGAAGACCTGAATTATGGAGGGAGAGAAGGAAGCTTGGTAAAGCAAAAGAGTGCCAGTTTGGAAGGATCAAGGATCTTACGCTGTGAAACTTGAAACAGAGAGGGGGGATTTTGAGAATTATTTTGTTGAAATTCTATTAATCTTTTCTTGCATGAAAATATAACAAGCTTCTTGTGCTAGAGCTTTCAAAACTCTAGTCCCTAACCAGTATTTTCAGAAAGCTTGTCAGTGTCAGATTCTGATCAACTGCCTTGAGACTATTACTGTATAATTTGTGAGCAAGTTGGTATAAAGCAAAAAACAAGGGCTTGAACAGAATAAAGTGATTCTATTGGCTCTGTGGAGTAAACTGACCTTTAAGTAATCAGGCAAACAAACTGAGTCACTGCAGTGGAGTCCTACACTGTGAGGCACTCAATGAACTACTACTGACAAACTGAATTTACTCACATCTTTCTCAGTAACTACGGCTTGCCTCTGTTCCTCGACCAAAAAAACCCAACAGAAAACCCCTCGGCTCTGATCAAAGGAAAGCATGGGAAATGTAGTTCTCACACAGAGCTATGATGATAGGAGTCTCTTTTGAGAGGGGTTTTGAGACTACATTCCCACAGCCTGGATTTGGCTTTCATCTCTGGGGATGTAAAAGAGGAGGGTTTGCCACTCAGTAAAAACAACAGCTGCCGCTTAAAACAATAGCCCCGGCATCAAACAAAAAACAGGAGCATGCGAGGGAGCGAGTGAGGAGGGGGGTGAGTGTAAGGAAGACACTCAAATAAAACTCCCTGCCTAGAGATTAAAACTGTTCAAAAGTCCAGTGCCTCTGGCACGTTTCATGTTTGGGTTTTTTTTTTTGTTCGATGTGTGTTGTTTTAGGGAGATCGCACCATTTAGCTAATCTTTTTTCCCCATTGAAGTGCCACCTGGCTTAATAGACTTTGGTTAGTATAACAACTGCAGACAATTTGGTTAGAATCCATTCCACCTCTCTTTCACCTGTTAAATCTCTTTGTGTCAGACTTGCCAAATCTATCCTGCATTTAGTCCAGGCAAGGCAAAGACTAGCAGGAGGTCAAGAACCCATGCTAAGAGTCTCCAGGGTCTATCCTGTCTGACACCAGCTCTGACGACTGATCAGGCCTGTTTTACACTCCTAAGCCAGATCCCCTGCCAGCTCCAAGCCCTGTTTGAATTGCATGGGTGGGGAGCAGCCAGGACTTAAGAAGCCAAAAGAAGTGGGAGGTGTGTGTGAAAGATGACTTACCAGGAGGAGGGGCGTCTGTCAGGTGAGCTGGAGAGGGAGCGCCTCCGGTAGTGCGAGGAGGAGCTACGGGAGCCAGAGTGGGAACGAGAACGGGAGCGGGACTCGCTGCTGGTCCAGCAGAAAGGCCTGCTGGGCGAGAGGAGGAGGGAGGAAGGTGGGGAGACGGAGCCTCGTGAAGGGGAGCAGCTGGATGGTGGGGAACAGGAGGGAGAGCAGGGGGGGTAGTCAAATAGTAGGTCCAGAGGGGTGCCCTCCCATGGATAGAGAAAGCGATTCTCTCGGCCCTCACACAGCTCTAGCTCATCGTGGAAGGGCAGGAACCCTGGGTGCAGGTAGCTGGAGCCAGGCAGCCTCTGGGAGTTGAAGCCATCCTCTCCCTCCTCAGGGGACTGAGGGGCTGCAGCCTTAATTGGTTTACTGCCTGGTTCTCTCTCCTGGCCACCCTGGCTACAAACGGCTTGTAAGGGGTGGCCAAAATGCTTGTTGAGTTCTGCTCTGATTTCCTGGTCGCGCAGGAGCTTCCGGCTGGTGGCAGAAGGGTGTTGGTCCCCGTCATTAGTGGCCTCTTGTAAGGGGATCTGGGTGGTTTGTGTAAGGGTCTGCTTCCCTAACCCCTGGACCCGGGCAGCTTCTTCATACACAGAGGCAATATTCTGCTGCTTAGCCAAGGGACCAGATGAAGCTGATGATGGAGAACAAGAAGATGAAGATGATGAAGAGGACAGTGGCATGGCTGAGTCCTTACATTCGACATGCCTGTCCCCCACTTTGCCTGCAGTAGGCATGGGAGCAGCAGTGGCACCTGAGGTGACCGTCATTTCCGCTGCTGCAGTCATGGTAACAGTGGCTGTGCCGCCGTCCTTCTTAGTGCTAGCTGATGCCTGGCAATAGTCATGGTCACTGTAGCCACGGGGCGCCACCCGCTTATTGTTGCTAGTGCTGCGATGCTCCTCAAGGCCACCCCCCACTGTGCGTTGGGTGACGGAGTAAGGGAGGGCGGTGGACGCTTTGCTCAGCTGGGCATAAAGCTCAGTCTGTTCGGGACCCTTCCTGGTGGGGCCCCCGCCTGAGGCACCTGGGGCCGGGGCCAGAGCGCCGGGGCCCAACTCGTTCAGCCTGGCTCTTTTGCAGGCCAAGGCTGAGGAGGAACATGAAGACAACTTGGTTTTGAGCGATGCTTTGAAAGGATTCTCTTGACTGGCTTTGTGTGGGGGCGTGGTAGGTGGTGTCAGACCTGCAGAGGGAGGAGAAGACAGAGGTTGGTGGCGGGGTGGGGGCAGTAAAATGAAAATGGAATCATAATGCAAACCTCTCCAAATATCCCCCTCTCCCTCCTCCTCTCACCCATCTATAAACTCCCAGGTCAGTTTATGGACAGTGGACACAGATACATGCCTGATTAAAATATTCACTTTCACTTGGCCTAATCCTGATCTCTATTTTATTGCAATCTTGACAGATTAATGTAATGCTTGGTGTAACTTAATATGGTGGTGCTGTAATACGGATGACTTGCCACCCCCTTCCTCTTTGACCTTGGAAAGATCCCTTTTCATGAAAAAATAACATAACACAAAACCCTGTAGAGGACAAACGTAATGCATCTGATGAAAAAAACTTAAGTACATGTATCACATCTCTGCCTGTCTCACATAAATGTCTGCACTGGACAGCAGCCAATTCATCTGAATAAAACCAAAGACCTTTTTTATCGGCCTGAAAGAACAATCGCTGACATGACGCCATGCATGTTTCAAGATTATCCGGCACCATCTCCCTTTTCTATAGGAAAATATATAGGAAGATATGTTACAGCTCTTAATGTACACGTTAGCATGCCCGGTGATGTTGCCATGGCGAGATGTCTGCTATGTCATGGAAGCACAGGATGTCATTCTTCTCAGATGGCATGTCCCTACTGCATGTGCACCCCCCGCCCCCCACCTCATCCCCAGCCTCCTACAGATTTACAACCAGACAGATGGCAGTTATATGGGAAGTCCTGAGATGAGCCCACTTTATAGCATTGTTAATGCACTCACACAAACAGCCGCCACCATTACTCTCATTCTCTCTTTCCTCCTCTCCTTTAGTCTTGTATTCTCCCCTTTTTCTCCCTTCCTGGCTGCCATCTTCCCCGGATCAATCTCTATTTCTCCCTTTCCGTCTCTCGGCATCCTATCCTGTTTCTGTCTTGCACAGAACAAATGCCCCCCCCCCCCCCCCCCCCCCCACACACACACACACTCGTCACTAACAGTCTCTCACTGGAGTCAAACTCAGGCACTTTGAAACACCTACGCTCTCCCCTCTTCTTTGCCTTTCTTATAATGCACATCATTCTTCCCTTGCTGGTGAATTGCACCAAATGACAGCTATTAGTATCAAATCCAGTGTTAGAGTATGCAAGGGGAAGACAGCTTGGCAAAGAGAGTGCGGGAGCCTGATACATAAATATGCAAGTTTCTGAAACCACTTGCTGTGTTTGGAATGCCTGATCCAACGGCTTATCATCCTACTTATTATCTGTGTCTGTAAGTAGGACTGCAAGCCCCCACTCCCTTCTTTCTCTTCCTTCTCTCAGTTCTGATAGTGATACGGTATGGACAGATATATATATATATACATATATATATATATGCCAATGAAATGAGCTATGAAAAGGAGAAGGGAGAGAGGGAGAGGGGGTGCTACACAATGCCTGAGGAACTTCTGTTTCACCAATGAAGCGCCATCTGTCCAAAACAATGTGTGCGTGGGGTCATAAACTAGGAGCCATTAGTGATGGGGGTGAAATAAATCAGAATTAGATAAATATGTGCCTCTCAGTCAAACTTGCTAGTGATGGATGATCCGCAGACACAAACACCAAATCGTGTAGCCAGCGGAGAGAGAACGATGGAGCAAATGAGCAAGACAGACAGAAAGAGGAGGGCTTTATAATCTTTTTTTCTCCTCCAGCTGTAAATTGCGAGGAGACCTCGGAGCGAATAACAACTTGGTGCTTAAAGAGTTGATCCGGTGGTAAGCCATGCAAATAGCAACACATAGACCACCCCAGTGTCATGAGATACAGTAATTAAAGACAACACAGCAGCACAGGATAAATCTATTAGCTTGGCAGAGATTAGGCCAGAACAGTCCGATCCCAGGGGCCATCACTGCCTGTTGTAGCCTTTACTGTACCTCTCTGAGAAGTGTCAAGAAAGCATGCAGCCAACAGTTGGAAAGTTGCCATTATTTAGTATTAAACTTCATTTGGCTCAGTACAAGGTGTACAGGTCAACTGATATATAAATGTATCTTATATATTATAGTAGTAATATAGTATATTATTATAATAGTAACCACTACTACTACAACTCATCATAAAGGCATAAAATAATAATTTACTGGCAGCATTCATGGAAAGCTTCATCAGCGAGTTGTCGACCTGCTTTTAAGGTGGAGGGTGGGACCGCCCACCTGGCTAACTTTCATCTGCTTATCAGTAACACCACCTTAATCTCTATTGTAGTGGAATGTTACTCTTAATCGGTAAAGGACATGTAACTGCGGACCTAAAAGCTTTCACCTCCACTTACTGGGATCTATATCCATCTGTCTCATACACCATGAGACTCAAAAGCTAATCCCTAAGTAGGAAAGGGGCTCAGGAACCTGGAGCTTTCTGGACTAATGACTTTCCTGCTAATATTCAATCCCAAATTTGTTCAGGAACTGGGAAGTCAGGTGAATGGCTCTATTTTACTGTCCTTGTAAAATGGATGCGATGGAACAGAACGGACACCCGGATTTGGCCACAGGTCAGCAGACTTACCCACGTGCAGTAAAACGGGAAGAAATATTAACCGTGCTTGATTATCCCAGAGCTTAAGCAGCCCTGCTCTTTCCCTTCTTTAGGTCTCAATAGGCATCCCCTTTGACCCCGAAAGCTTATCTACACAAAAGGGTTAAACAGCACTTTGACCAAGGTCAGAGGGACACAGGGAGACCTCTCAGGGTCTGATCTGCAACACATTTCCATCCCCCACAAGAGCTAAGTAGAAAGTGCAAGGGGGCAGACATGAAGTATGTATGAGGACCATTTCCCCTGTTGGTAAATGAATACCCGAAGGGGCCAGTGCAACATCACACAGCGGGAGAGGCTAAAGGGCAACCATTTTGTTTTTATTGACCTTAGATGATTAATCTGGGGGATAATTACTGGCATCATTTGCACACAGAGAGAAAGAGGATATTGCAGCTTTTGCTTACATTCTCCTCATTTTTGTCTAGTAATTACCTTTTGCCTATAGCTTTCTTCTGTTGTAGTTAATTACAACGCAATAATACAAAAGCATAATGTCAATGACGATGCTGAAAATCTATTTACAAAAAGGGCGCCCTTTGCATGCAAGTCTTTAACATTGGAAAAGTACTCCCAAGTCAGCTGATCTAATTGTCTGTATGTCTAGGGACCTGAGCAAAGGAAGGCCCAGATCATACAGGCAAAAGTGAATTACACTGCAAAACCAATTAAAACAATAACACTGCCATTTCAATTTTCCTATGTGTAGGGTAAGTAAGCTGTCAGTCAGAGAGCATTAGGATCTGATAGAGGAAGACGAAAAGCATATTAACTCTTCAGTAACAGCAGAGGGGAGGTGGTGGAGGATGGGAGGGGTTTGCTAATAAACCCTGAAGAGATTGGAAAGCCTAATCAATACTCAGGCATATAAAAATGTTCTCCTATGCCTTCACCTTGAACTCTGAACTGTGATGGAACTATCAAGATGTTGGAGCCAGAGTTAACCCATTACTAGCTACACCAGGGACGTGAGAATTTCCATTGGCTAGTTTAATAATAACTACATGTGTTTTAAATAATCAGTACAGTGTGCTTACCTGGGGTTCCAGCAATCTCCACACTTAATGTGCGTTCAATGGTTTTGTTCTCAAACGGTGATCCCTTGTGGTCACTGGAAGACAAAAAAAAGTGCAACATTTTACTTCCCAGGTGAAAGTAAGACACAAAGCTTTTTGTGATCTAAGAAATGGAAATGAGTCACAAAAATGCCTCAACTTGGATTCTAGTCTATATGGTTTTTCTGTGGTGCTTTGGCTTTTTTTCTGTAGTTTGCTGTTGCTTTTTGCCTGGAATAATGTGGAAAAACTTCTCACACTTACTTTGGAGACTCTGGGGTCAAAGGAAGTGGCAAGGTGGTTGGTTTGGCTGCAGAACACAAAGGAGCATGGGTAATTATTGATCTACGTATAACACTCATGGCAGAAGAGAACAGGCCCACATTCTGCAACAATTAATCTCAAATTGGCTCATTTAAATGCAATTATTACTACAAAAACACCCATTAGAAAGTCTTTCTATGGACGCTATTGTACAAAGCATGTCCTTTTTTTAGATTGACCCCGTTTTAATAATTTATTCTCTTAGGATAGACTGGTCACTCTGTGAGGCAGGATGAGGTGATGGTGCATATTTCACAGGTGTCTAGACACAGACATACCCGTTCAAGACAACAAATAGATTGAAATGGAATAAAGACACAGAGAGACGATGCCACAAACAAGACACATGACATTGGGTGAGCCCCTCCCTGGACAATAAAGTCATAATCGCATGCACCAACAGCAGAGGAGGGGAAAAAAAGAAGGAAGAAAGGAGAGTCAAGGAAGCTTGTGCAGTTGCCCGAGGCGCTGGCCGACTTGTGCTCCAGCTAAGGGAACGTGGCTTTAGTAGCACAACACTAAAGAGCAGCACCCGCGCTCTGAGTCTAAATGTCCATATTCAGCACACTTAGCTCAATCAGCCAAAGATGGTTCAAGGGTTGACTTTATGAATACAAGACGTACAGTAGCAAGACAAGGCTCACCCCTTTTCCCACCCCCTCCTTTTACTTTTTTTTTTGTTTCTTTCACCCTATTTGAAAGAACGTCTCCGGGACTAGCAAAAAGCATTGGCTAGCAGGCTGTTTGTTGTCATTGTTGTTTATGCCCTCAGAATGACTGTTAGATTCGTATTAGAATAGGGGTTAGTTGTGAAGTCAAACTGGGAAGTGGTTAGAGCAGGAGAAGAGAGAGCAGAGATAAGGCCAGTGGGGGGGATGCAGTCATGATTACCTAACAACGGGTGGCCCTGGTCGTCGGGGTACTCGCTGAGTGCCTGCCTGTGTGGGTGCCCTTGCCCCTGTGTGATGCAGGGAGGGACGGGCTCTGCAATTCTAGTATCTGGGAAGACTGGGCTTGGTGGGCCCTGTGAGAGCACCGCTGCGGGGCTGCCCGTGACATGGTCATCATCGTCATCATCAACACCATCATCATCATCATCATCATGGTCAACATCCTCCCCATGGTTTAGCCACCCCAGCTCTAGTCCAAAGCCCATGTCTAGACCCGAGTCTGGCTGGCTAACCCAGCTCTCTAGGTCGAAGGCGAGAGGTGACAACAGGGACCCTGAGTCAGGCTCTTCAACCTGACTTACTGCCCGGTTTCTACAATCAGTGGTCCCTCTTAACTCTTCCTCCTCCACCTTTGAAATGGCCTGGGCTGGGCTCTTAGACCTCTTACCTGCTGATTTGCTCTGAGTGCTGGGTAAAGGGGTGATCTTAGGTGGAAGTAAGGGGGCTCGATACTGAGCAGGCCTCTGTTTGGAGGTGAGCAGCTGGCTAAGTAAGGGGTGCCCTGGCTTCTCATCTCTTTTCCTAATAGTCACTGTGATGTGCCTATGTGGTGCACGGCTGGCACCACTACTGTTACTACGGCCTTGCCTGCCAAAGCCCTTACTAGCCTGAGTGGCGCCCGCAGCCTCTCGGCAATGCTCACAGCTGTGACTCACCTCTCTGGGAGGGAGGGAATAAGAATGCATATACCTAATAAACCTAGCGGCGGCCAGGCGGCCCACATCGCCTGGCGGCCTTCCTTCTTCACTGGGCGGCCCGTGCTCGAGTTTGGGGCGGGCATGGGGGCAGGTGGAGGTTCTGTGGCCGACAGGGATAGAAGCACCCTCCGACTCCTCAACCCCGTCATCGTGACTGCAACGCTGCCACTTCCCAGCCCCAACACCAGCCACACTACACTCGCCTGCAGCCCGGCTCTCACCTCGCTGGTGATGCTGCGGCTGCTGCTGCTGCTGCTGCTGCTGCTGCTGCTGTTGTTGAGATGGTACAGCTGACTTCTTCTTGGAGGTCGTGGAAGAGGACGAAGAGGTGGAGGAGAGGGAGGAGAACGAAGACGTGGATGACGAGGATGGCGAAGAGGAGGAGGAAGAGGCGCCAAGACCCAGGCCACTCTTGTCCCTGCTACTGGCACCCCCCCAGGTGCTCTTGGCTTCACTGGCTTTGGTGTGGAGCAGGATGTCATCGGTGGCCGTTAGGTATTTCAGCAGCTCGGTGCAAGGCCGCCTCACCGGGCGGTTCTGTTGGCTGGAGCCCCCTCTTGCTTTGCCATTCCAGGGGCTCTCCGTCTGTGCAACACAGTAAGATAGAGAGAGAGAGAGAAAATTATTCAGTTTGCTTAAAGAAAAAGTTTTGCTCACTGTTAGTGTGGTGCAGTTGATCCAGTTATTTGGCACAAAAATAAAAGTAGACAGAGAGAGGCCAAAAGAGCGACTCAGACAGCCAGAGCACAGTGGTTGCCCAACTGGTGGTGGGAGTGCGGCCCGCCCATCATCTTAATTGCGTGCACCACCGCGCCACTCTGTACGCGCACCATGTCCTCCGGGAGTCCTCATTCGCTGTGCTCCAGAAATGGATGACTCAAAGGCACAGTATGAAAATAGACTCTGTGAGGAAGGTTGATGCACTGCATGTGCAAACATAGTACGCACAACACACACACAAATGTATGTCTGCCTTGTGTTTACTACACAATATGATCACACACAGATGTTTTTTACATTCAGAGGATTTTAAGCACCAGAGAAAGCTTAACAAATAGAGATTTCAGACATTTTTCCCCAAACAAGAGCAAATGAT
The DNA here is from genome assembly GCF_043641665.1 of Enoplosus armatus. NCBI lineage: Eukaryota > Metazoa > Chordata > Actinopteri > Centrarchiformes > Enoplosidae > Enoplosus > Enoplosus armatus. The sequence goes on from NC_092202.1 coordinate 9,969,214, forward strand.
CAAGTGCTGTAAGTTGTATATGACACTGAACATACAATATGTCCCATTCTGACATGAAATGCAAACAGATTACAGAAATCACATACTTATTTTATTTACATTCATAAACCTATGATACTTACACTGACTAAAATCAATCTCAATCAACCCCACCCCTTTACAAAAAAAAAATCCTTTTGAGAGCCATCTAATGAGGACATCAAGTCTGATATTTTGATCTTGTCGTCTCAAGGCATCAATCTCGCCGCAAGAGTGCCTGTCGCTGCTTTTTTTTTCCAACAGGCACCACACCAAGGCAGATAAGTGGTGGAGCTAATGAGACAACGGTGCTGCTGCCTCGCTTGGAAAGCCCAACAGCAATCAGCCTGTTTTCATTACGAGATGGCCCCCTGGGATAGTAGACTAGAGCAGTAGTCTAACATCTTCTAAAGGCGGCCACCAAAACAAGAAGAAGTAGTGTGAGAGGGAGGGAGGAAGAGCAAGAAACAAGACAGAGCGAGAGCAGAGTGAGAGAGATAAACAAACACAAACAAAAAATTTGTGTACAGGAGAGAAATAAGCAGCAAGGCAGTGCATGTATTTGTGTGTGTGTGTGTGTGTGTGTCCCTACCTTGACGACGGCAGGTGGTGGTCTGATCCGGTGGTTGCTGCTGGCTGCATGGTTCTGTGCCTTGCCACCTGTGTATTGATTATAGCTGAGCTGGGAGTTTGCGGGTGCCAGAAGGAGCTTCTTCAGCTGCGAATGGACCCAAACAGAACGAGAGAAAGTGTTGAAGGAGGGGAGAGTGAGTGTGGGTTATGCAAATGACCATTTTCTTTCAATTAGACAGCCTGTGCCTCGTAAATGTAGAACCAAAACAAACCAATAGTGCAGTTAGAAAAGATAACAATCACTGACATATTTAAGTTTGTAGTTTGTGACAGGACAAGTGAAGTTTTTTTTTCTTCCTGTGCAGGTGTTTTTGTGTACACAAAGCCAGGCTTCTCTAATGTGATTGAATAAACACACTCGGGCATGTGGCTAAAGGTCATTTGGAAGGGACCGGCATGGAATATAATGGACTATAACTGAACATAACATAACATTTTAGGTCAAAGCCTTTAAGCTAGAGAAATGCCCAGATGGTATGGTTGTGTGTAAAAGGTAAGCTGACTTCTCATCGAGAGGCCTGTCTTTTTGCCAAAAAGATGACTTGTGCGCAGGAGGATTAGTTGGGACCCACTGGGAGGAGACGAGATGAGATGGATTTCTTTTTCCTTTCATTACGTGCCGGCTTGATTTCAGGGCCTGTGGCACTGTGTCAACCGTAGTTGGCCCCACCACAGTGTTCATATCATTGAATTGGTGCCACAATAGCACTGTTATGTAATTAGCACTGAGCAGCAAACATACTGATCCATTCCATTTACCTCCCCTCCTCCCTGCATCTGCATCTCTGCTCGCTCTCACCACACATACAGTTAACTCATTGTGGCAAATGGGGCAGAGTGTGGACTGGGTGCTGCCAAATGCAGAAGTCTAACAGACAAATGGCCACTTTTGGTGCCCAGTCTTGTTGAAGAGTCTTATCTGGTGTCTGCCATGGACTGGCAGAAAAAGCAACAGCATGCGCAGGGTTGGAGGTCATGTCTCGGGAACAACATATGTTTTGACCCTGGAGTGGTGGTGACGGGAGAATCTCTGGTCTTACCAGGGAAGGCTCCTCAGGCTCTGGGGTGCGTGGCGAGCCGTCAGGGGAGGAGGGACAGCTCCGGTCACTGGCATTGGTCACGTCCCCATCTGCCAGGGCCTCAAACGAAGGCAATCCGTCCTCATCCACTGGGATGCTGTCCAGGGTCTCTGTAAGCACTGCCAGCAAGTTGGCCTCATTTTCTTCATCTATCTTCTTAGGAGGGGGGAAAGGGGGAAGACAGAGACAGAAAAATGGAGACGGGGAAAATAGGACATTTTAGTCAGGAGAAGTTGCATCCCTTTTTTTTTCTTCCAGGGAAGTAAAGGTGGTGGGTGGGTGCATGCAAGCTTTCATTGTTAATAGAGTGGGAAGATTTTTTTCTCATTTTTTTTGCAGCAGAGCTGGCTCTATTCTGGCAGCCTTTTTAAAAAACAAAATTCTCTCCCTGTGCAAGTGAGTCAAGCCTGTCACTCATAGTTTAAGCACGCAGCTTACTGGACCAAAATAATATCTCCCCCAAGAAACCCATTACCAGGGCTGACAAGTAGCAAGTATCTGGGGGAGACAGGAATGGGTCGGGTGTGTTGTGGTATGGAGGGGTTTGTGGGGGTAAAGGAAACAATGAGCGGAAGTTGACTCTCCCTCCCTACAGAATCGAGAGACAAGCAATCCTCAGATAAGGCGAATTACCACCATAAATATGATATATTTAAAATATTGGCATGGCAGCTGATGTTCACAACAGGCGGGAAGTTAATATCAACATTTCATGAAAAATAAAGCTTGTTCTTGCCACTCAGCTCCTCTTTGATGTACCAGAGGAGTTGTGTGCTTGCTGCAGCTGGCTGTTTGATAGTAGAGATAAGAGAACTGCGTGAGAAATAAAGAGACAGAGAGATGGTTGTATAGAGAAGGATAGTGGGTGTGAGGGAAAAGAGATGGGAGGTTCACTGGGGATAATAACTATGCATGTATGCAAAGACAAAAAACAGGAATAGAGGGCGTGTATATAGATAGATATTAAGAGTGAAACCAATGCAGCTTGCTTGACAAAGGGGTGTGTGTGTGTTTGTGTGTGTGTGCACGGCTGTGCCTTTGCGCAGTGACAAGTGACAACAGGAACTGCAAGTTCCAGGGCCATAAAAGCCCAGGGGACTTCAAGACAGCGGAAAGATAAACAGCGTCATCACCCCGGGACATTCTGTGGCCAGCCCAACAAGAACAAATCCCTTTATGCACATGGCAGGATTATCATCGCTCGGTGACTGTGTGTGGCCATCATTATGCCAAGGGGGCCACCAAACTCTCAGATACCAGCACTGCACCTCAGAAGACTCAGATTCCCACATGCACAAAATCTTACCCACCCACTTGTTTCTGTCTACCCCACTGATTTTACACAATTACACACCCACCACGGATGGCACTTTGGGAACAGGTTTGGATTTACCAATGAGATAGTGGCCATTTTAATGCTTTCCCCCCTCCAATTTTCATTTATAGATGACACAGATATCTTGGACGTTCAGTTAGCTAGCTAACAGTGAGGAAAACGTTAATCTGATGTTCAATGAGTAGATTTTCTCCTAACAACATGAGCACTCAGTCATTATTAAAAAATGATAAAGGGGACATATTTCACAGAGATAACACGGCGTAGACTGGGGGCATGCTGCATTGGCAAGCAAATGCCTTGCAGGAAATTGCTCTGTATGAGGTGGCATGCTGTTTAATTACTTGCAAGGAGCTTCAAATCCACTGTGCTGAAACCCTGTGCTACTGAAATGTTCACCATTTTCCAGCATCCCAAGTTATTACCTGAGCACTAAGCAGGGTAGGTATTAACCGCTGATAAATCCGAAGCCTTTTCTTAGCCCAAACATACATCCTCGCATGAGAAATTGAAAGTAGGATCATTTTAGATTATCACAAATGAGTCTTTAATGAGCCAGCCATCTGTTTAGGTCCAACCTCACCAACTATCTAAGCAATGCTGTATTTGGGTGGGACTTTATTCACCTCTCTGGAGCAAGTTCAAACCTATACGTTCTGTAGAAATTGCAGTCTATGCCACCATATGACACTAGTTACATTAAAAGTGGAGAGGGCTGCACAAGCTTCATTATGTCATGGTTTGGAAAGGATTGGGGACTTTCAGAGGCTGTGGCAGGCTCAAATGTAGCGATTTCAATCCTGTTTCAAAAACCTCCACCAATTGGCAAGCTCCCACAGGCACACTGTATCCCCGAAGATAACCCAGAAGGGACTCTCATATTCTGAAAGAGACACTTGTAAAACCCTGAGTCGTGACGATCATGCTGCAGCCGCTGCTGCGGCTCTTGTGGAGGCACTCATAGGCCAAGTGGGGATTTGAGAAACTGGGGTAAAGAGCAAACCTCAATGATCATTTCTACCCTGGAGAGAGCAGGATCTAATACCCCTGTTCAGGAGGGCAAGCTTTTCCATGCCAGCTTACGGACCACACCTTGCAGAGTTTCTGCACCAAAGTCAATCTACTACCAATGACTCACTTGCCCCTAGTATATTTATAAACAAAATCTCTGTGTGGGTGGACTTCAGGAGCTATGGCACCCAAAGGGGGTGATGCCGGGATAACCTGGCAACCTGCTGACGGCCATGTCCACTTATATTGATTACTACAGCAGCTGCTGAGAGGAAAAGAGGGCAGGGAGAACAAAGACAGAAGAGAAAAATTGTCTCTGTGGGAGCACTTTCTCGCCCATCCCGCTTAATGGACCTCACCGAATTAAAGAGATCTTAACAATCCTGGGCTAATTGTGGGATCACAATATATTAACCCCGCTCCAATTCTAAAGGGTGCCATTTTGTGGCTGTTTTATTCCAAATGCTTCAATTAGCCATAAAACATGCTGGCAAGTGCTGGCAGAGCTTCTCTCCCCCCTCCTTCACCCCATGTCGGAGAAAAGAAAGCCAACTCCAGTTGTTCATTATTAGGTGAGGCCCTTTTGTTATCAGGCAGGCTGTCTTTGAGGTTGTCCTTGCCTTTAACTCTTTTATTGAGTTCCACAGCACAGCATTGTGTTCCAGGAGATACTATTCACACGGCTGATAACGGAAGGTGAAGGTGCTGTTTTAAACAAACACTCGCTTCTGAACACTGGGGCAAATAGCCAAATTAAATCTGCTAATTGCTTCTTGAGGATTCCAAGCTCCTGAGCAAATTTGCCAGGGATCAAATTTAAAACGAGCCTTTCAGGGCAATGCATCATTTACATGTTAAAAGGAAGCAAATGTGTTGTGCAAAGTGCCAGGATGATAGACCAGATCACTGAATAACACCGAGATGAAGTTTCAACAGACTAAACAGCCCCACTGTTTCGTCTTATCTTCAAATGAGAGGCAGAACATGTGGCAGACACTCTGGATGTGGGAAGATAAAATATCTCCCATTAAATGGGTCATCTGGTATTTAAAGTACTGTTTATTCTCACTGTCTCTTTTTGCTCACTCTTTCCTTTTCTCCCTCTGCAGATAGAGGAATAGCATCCAGTTACTTCAGACATAAAACATTCTTAATAAATTGGCCCCTAAATTGTGTGGCAGGGTTAAATCTGTGTCTTGACAATTTAATTGCGTTGCTTCATCTCAATCCCCCCCTCCCCCTCTGCTCTCTGCTCCGTCAGATTTCAAAAACATTCCCTTGGAAGAGGTTAAGCGACTAGCCAGACCTTCTAATCACGGCACAATCAGAAATTGTGGGGGGTATATGCGTGTGTGGCGGGTGAAGGGGTATCAAGTCGTCACATCTCGACTCTGCCAAGAGAAGCAGCCTTGGATTTGATAAACAAATAATGTCATTCTGTGTTATTACCCCCGGCCCCCAGATTTCAGAGGAAATAAATCAACGTCAGCCTTGCCGTTAAGGCGTTAGTCAGGCCTGACACGTCGGCCGGTCACACAGGCACAACATATGGGAGCAGAGAAAGGAGGGAGGCAAGAGGGGCAGGGAGGGTAAGGTACGGCACGATGCACGGCGGAGAGACAAATCATGGCAGCCGCCAGAGACGTCTGGTCATTTAGCATGAGCTTACTGAGATGGAGAGAGGGTGATTATGGCCTACACGGAGCGATGAAACCATTCATAACACTGTTAAGTCCCTCTGTGTGTCTGCGTCTGTGTGTGTGAGGCGGCGGTGACACAGTCTGACGGTGTTTCCAAATCATAAAACTAAATGTTAAACCTCCATCGTGGTCAGGGCTTTGATTGGCTCTGTAACACACGGCAGCAGACTGAAGGCTCTTGACGTTTTCCAACTGACTACAGAGTCAATATAGCATCTTTTTAGTCTGAAACAATTTCTCTGATCCTATGGACTAGATATGGAGGGTTGACATGTTCTGGTGGCCAATGGTATTCATCAACAGGATGCATAGCCCCTCTGTCTCTCTCCTCCTGTCACCACTCCGGGTTCAGTATATATTCTGGTTAATCGTGATGGTTTGAGCTGTAAGTTGCTAAATCTTGTACCCTCTAAATGCAGACAAGATTGTCCAGTCCAAGCACCAGGCAGCTGATTTTAGGCTTCTCCATCCTACTTAGCTCTAATACCACAACTGGCCTTGTGATAATCCCTCCGCCTTGGCAGGAATTCACTATTTTGTGCCTCCGTTTAAACAAAAAGAAATGGCAGCTCTCTGAACGAAGAAGAAGAGGTGCTGTTGCAGAAGCTGACTGTTTACATGCCAGATGTCTGTCTCAGTTTAGAAGGCTACGTGAGTTATACATCAATGAGGGAACGGTTCGGCCCATCAATGAGGATCAGGGTGTGTGTGTGTGTGTGTGCAGAGATGATGCATCTCCTGGGAACCATTTGAGACTGTTAGAGCACTATCAGATGAGCTGATGGGGGAAAGAGAGAGGAAAAGAGAAAGTGAGAAGAGGAGATATCTGTGTGTGTGTGTGTGTGTGTGTGTGTGTGTGTGAGTGTGTGAGAGAGAGTGAGCCAAAGAGGGAAAGAGAACTGTTGTTACACATCCTGACACAGGCCAGATCCGATTGAGACACCTACCCAAGGGATGTTAGCAGTGCTGTTCTTTCTAGTTCTCTGTGGAAAAATCCTTTGACCGGTAACCCTGCTGCTGCTGCTGCTAAAACTAACCACCTGAACTCTGTCACGCATCCGCTGAGATCAGCTGAGGCTGTCACATGCCTTCAGACCCACCAGGGTCAAAAATCATGCAGTCAGTTGTGTACCTTTTCTCAAAGGCACACGCAACCAGAAAGATTTGCAGTCAAACAGCTGGAGAAACAACATAAACCGCCAATGAAACGTCATCCTTATATTTATGACAGATCTATAAAAAATAATAACTTCCATCCAAACACGGCATAAACTACATGCACACCTTTGTTCATATCAACTCACAGGCATTCTCACACAGCTATCCAAACAACCGACAGGACCACTGCGTCCTGGTGGAGCCTCCCCATCTATAGTCCTGCCCCAAGCTGCTGTTGTTTTCCTACTCCAGCCGTCCAACAGATGGTCCAAGCAACCGTTTGCTAACACCACAGAATCACACGCCATCATAATGATTGGACACTCACTCTTTTGTTTTGGCAGCTACTTCCCAATCGGCTTGGCACGAGGAAGCGCTGATTGCTGTGATTGCTCTGACTCTGACTTGCTTTGACGGTCACGGCAGGAGGGGGAGAAAAAAACAGAGCCTCGAATAAGGAATATTCAGCTAGATGCAGAGATGGGATGAAGAATGGTGCTTCCCTCTGCTTTTTTTCCCGCCTAATGGCATGCAAATAGCTATTTGCTTAAGTCGGCAGCTCTGAATGTGCACCACTAAGCAAGAGGCCTTTGAACATACTGTTACACTGTTGATAATGTGTTGGAGGAACACAGGGAGGGGGACTGAGCGAGTGCAGAGAGAGACAGATAAAAGGAGCACAGAGGCTGTTCCCAATGTCCATCTTACTAAATGGACACTGCCACATTTCCTGGCTGGGATGTAAGTCTGCCATCAGCAGTCAAGCGTAGCTATCCATAAAACAATTGCACACACACACACAGAAGGCTGGTCACTTTGGTTTTGACATTTACATTGCGAGCGGAGCAGAATGGACCAGAACTTCTTGTTTTTCACACCGAGGACTCAATATTATTATCCGCTGCTGACACTACCTTTACACACACACACACACACACACCTGCACACAAATGCCGCTCCTGACCTTTCAGGCCCTGCCAAGCCCATCGAGGGTTTGTGGCGTTTCATTTGTCACAGTAATGTCTTCGTCGGAAAGATGCCAGCGCAAGGGGAGCCAGGGCGCAGCGGACGAAGATATAGTGGTCTACAGTGTTTCAAACAAAAGGTGTGTTTTCTCTGTCATTGTCCTATTCTACATCTTTTGCGCGCATGTGTTTGTGCATATGACGGGGGACGCAATATCACAAATTTATGGTAATTGAAATGGTGGAATCTTTTGGGGGGAAATGCAGTCAATTTGATTCCACTGCAAAAAAGGTCACCCTATTCAATTTGCACTCACTGCCGAACGCGGTGCGACAGGGAAACACCTGAAAGCAAACGATCTTATCAAGGCCTCACAGGCTTCACCACTTACCCATTGCATGAAAGCTATTTGCTGATTACTAAATAAACGCATTATCTTTTACCTTGACTTCTGTGTGCGCGAGTGCCTTGTCGCTCCTGGATCCAGGTAGGAGGCTGCCACTGCAGTGTGTATGCCTCTTATCCGTGTCGTGACTTTGTGAGCATGTTATCTGTCCAGATTTTTTCTTTTGCGCACTTTCAAGTGCCATATGTGTATGGGCTGCACGTGTGGCAGCAGCAGTCAAACACGGAGGACTTCACAAGCCTTTGCATGTTTGTGTGATGGATGATGGGGATGCACCTATTTTTACAAGTAAAGAAATGAAAACACATCAAAGGGATTGTGCACTTAAGTCAATACCATCCCGACTTGTTGACGTGAGGCAGGGATACTATGAAAAAGGATGAGGGGGGCATGAAAGCTCTCTGCGTCTTTGTAGCATCAACATTGAATGTTGAGCTGTATTTCATCTTAATCTAGGATCTATTCTCTGTGGAATACTGATCATGTTACCTACTTTGGATAGGCTCGTCTTCCCAGCTTACATTTAGCTGAGCATACCCACCACACCTGCACACACTACTGGACTGTGAAACGCCTGCCAAAGGCAGAGCGATCAGTGGTCACTGGCTACTTCATGACAAGTGTCCAACACTCAAAATCCCCCCCCGATCTGCCCATCATGTTATTATACAACACAGCCTACAGCCATATGAAAGGAGGTTCGGCTGGCCACAGTATAGCCTGAAAATGGTCTTCTGGAAAGAGCTGATTAACAAGCAGACAATTTTAGAGCTATTGACTTCCTGAGGTCAACAGTGCTGCAATGGCAGATAAATGCTGCAGTTTTAGAGGTACACCACTTCACAATTTCACAACACACATAATTTAAAATTCACCTAATAAAAAGCATGCCTGCTTTAGCTGTGCTTATGCCAAATAATCATGTTTACGTGCAAGTACTTAACACTCTTGCAACTATTAAGTAGTTGTAAGAGTAAATTAGGACTGCCATTTCCTTGAGACAGACCTTTCTTATAATCGTAATCTATACCAAATCATTTATTCATACATGCAAGTTTTTGTTTTACAAAAAGTGGAGTGGAAGGAATGTTTTCTATCTGCAGTGACCAAATGTCTGTAAAAGCTTCTGCTTTCAGTTTATACTCGGGAGCTACTGATTGGGCAGCAAGTGAGTCATCCAAGCATCCAGTCACTCATGCATCAGCAGAGCCTCAGAGAGCCTCTTGAACTATTTGAGGCCTGTGCAGACTTAAATGCTTCAGGGGGGAAATAAGCTGGAGCTATAAGCATGCAGTGCACATCATAAAGCTTAGTTAGAATGGGGAGGGGTTTTTTCTGCATGGATGACAAAGCTTTTAAAAAGGACTGGGGGAAACCAGCTCTTCACATGTACAGTACAGGATTGCAGTACATGCGGCCAAATTATTAAGTTATAAAACATCCCAAAATGAAACACATAAAAAAAAGATACTAAAGACAATGTAAAGAAGGTGTACTTAAATGCTTCTTCCCACCTTGCTGCAGTGAAGTACAGGTGTACTCCATGACATCACTGTCGGGGCTACAGGTGCAACAGAGCACCCATCAGTGCTGCTGGGTGTGGTTAAAGATGCCACCCTTAGAAAGTCTCAACCAGAGAGGGCAGTGAAACACTTCTTTTCAGTCTTATATAAAGTTACTCTCCTCTCTACTTTAGTTTTTTAATTAACTGCTAAAAGACATAATTTGTCCTCGAAATGATGAATTATTGTTCAGGAATATAAAATTCTCTGGAAGCTGTGCTACAAACACACAGAGATTGACAGAATATGGCAAACTACCAGAGCAGAAGGGCTGGCCAAGGCTACTGCCGGGCATGCTGGCACAGAATACACACACACACACACACACACACACACACACACATCTGGATCGATTGGCCTTTCCTGGAGAGGGGAAGCAGCCTATCGCCCAAGACTGATGGCGCTTCACCATGAATCACGGCACTCACTGACTGAAGGCCTCCCTCCATCCTCTTGCCTCTCTCTTTCTCTCTCTCTGTCAAGGTTCCCCCTTTTCGGCTGTTATTCATACTGTTTTCTCACTGCTGGCTATTGCTTTCACTCCTTTGTACTCCCTCTCGCTGTCACTCTTTGATCAATCAATTTCATCTCTGTGCAAACATCATCTTGCACTTCTTCCATCTCTTTGCGTTGCATAAGGGGGAGAGTATAAAAGCATTCTAGGAATCTGCTGTTTATACCTTCGTCCCACTCCAAAGTGTACACTATTAAATAAGAAGGTTGGTCTTATCGCATGGCATCATTGCAACATGTTGCTGTGGGTGTGTGTGTGAGTGTGTTGGGGGGGGGGGGATTATTGGCTTAGTGTTTTGGCTAGGTTTAAGTGAAACAGCCCTGAAAGGCTCTTAGTGGAGATTACCCCAGGTGCTAAAAATAGTCATTCCCACCCAATACACACATACACATGAACACACAAAACAGAAAGCTATGGAAGTGTTGTGTCTAGCCAGGAAAGACCACTATCTGATCTTTGTGTAAGGTGTCTCAATTACACAAAGACACACATGCACACGCACACATCGGTGGCTCCAGCATGATGAAAGAGATGGGTATCCACTGGGGGCAGGGGATCAGCTGGGGCAGGAACTCCAAACCGTGCCTCAATCAGCAGCAACGGCCCACTGGGAACGTAGGGTTGAGTGTGTGTGAGGGAAAGAGAGCTAGACAGGCAGCCAAGCAGCCACCACCAGACCAAAGGATGTTCCCTTGCTCTTTTTCCAAACATTCCCCCGAAGGGATTTTTCTATCCACCCCCCCCCCCCCACTACTGCCTATCCCTTTATCACCCCACCCCCTCGCACCACCATTCCAGCCTCTCTTTCCAGAGGCGATTGTTGGAGGCCAGAATATATTTGTTTAGCCACTGCAGCTTCAACTTCCCATCAGCCAGGAACAAATGCCTTGCCTTGGGAGCAAAAAAGACAGAGGGAGAGAAGGGATGGCAGAGAGCAGAGCCCACAGTGTTGCAGGGTGCCGGGTTGAGAGCTCTTGTTGTGGAGTGGATCTGACAGACGCTCCAAGATGACACAGGCTTGGACAGCCTAAGTCTGCATCTCTCTTCTATACGTCTGCGCCTACTTGTCTGCGCTGCCTCTCATTTGTGTATCTTGAAACAGCATAGCCGCGGGTCTAAAAGCGCGGTTTGCCTTCAGTTCGACAGTGATGGAGGATTTCTTCCACAAGACAGTGCAAACAATGTATCAGCACAGTAAAAACTGAAGGGGACTCGAGATGAGGAAAGCATGGTGTATTCTAATAAGACTCACTTGAGAAAATCATATTATACAGTGCAATATGATAATTCATACACCCTTTGCTGGAGCGGTGAACTGGTGCGGGTGGTGTACTCTCAAATGTCAGCATAAATTTGCAAAATAAACGCAACCGGCATTCAGCAGGGAGTAGGAACAGGGACAATAAGGGTCTCTGCTGTCTGTGTGTGTGTGTGTGTGTGTGTGTGTGTGTGTTTGTGTGTGTGGGCGTGACAATTCCTCTCAGAGGGTCTATGACTTTGTCTCCTCCTGTTTCAGCTCGCAGGAGCGCCCAACAAGTGTGTGAGCTAATCTACGCTAGCATGCGTTTACAGGGAAGGAAGGGCTGCTTGGGGGAAACATTTCATCCCAGCATGTTGTACCGAGGCCCGCTAAAGATGACCCAATCAATCTAATCTGCCTTCACTTAAGAAGAAGAGCCTGAGCATCTGTCCAAAACTGCAGAAACAAGCAAGACAAAAGCGCCATAATGCCTTGCAAAGTCTGATGCCATCGCACACCGCATCCTGTCGGAGCAATATAAAGAGTTTTAAGCCCACATATGTCTGCTCACGTGCATTCACTCACAGCATGTCCCTGTACAATGTCTGAGTAATGCTTTAAGCCACGGCTTCTTATTTTACTACCTGCAAAGCCCACAACCTTTTACTTCCAATTCACAGGCTTTGATTTGGGCTGGCACAAGTCCAAGCTTCTCCGGGTCTATATGTTCGTCTCTTTCACCACCCACCTGTCCCCATGTCTCGTCATCTGTTGGCCTGTCTATCTCTGCACCTCCCTTTTGTTTCACTTTTCTCTCTCTGCCCTTGTCCCTTTGTCCCACCTGTCCATCTATCATCAGTGTATCTCACAACAGGACAGGTACAGCAGTGACAACATGTCAGGAGGTAAACTCAGCGCCAGTTTTCTTGCATAATCACGTAGGCTGGCTCAACCTACAACAACTGCAAAATGCCTTCATCTGATGACGTGTGATGTGGCCATGCCATCCCAGTGCGGCCGCCACCGGGAAGTCCACATCGGAATCCGAATAAGCCAAAACCAACGAGACACATTTCCATCAATCAAACAGTTGAAGCTTGACATGAAATCTAAGTGGAGACCTGCGGTTAAAAAGACATTGGGTCACGCTTCTATGCTGTTATCTTTGGCAGTACATTGGGAACTTATTGGAGTAACCACCCCTTAACAACTGCAGCCCAAAATAGACTGTGGACTTTCACGGTCGGCCCGTTTTGAAGAGGTGTCAAACGCGCTGTGCCAGGAGCGATAGCTGCTCCGTGTGTGTGTGTTACAAGAGGGGGGTTGTGGTGTATCATTCTCCGCATTTCGTGTCAGGGACAGTTGGGACAGTGGCAGGGAATGGAGCAAAAGGCCAGCCAGGGGACAGCTTGTGATCTAAGACCGTATGCTGCTTACGGAACAGAACACACACATACACAGATAGAAACATGGGCTTATTCGCATTCGTACACACACAGCTTATACAGGGTGTAAACAATTTCCATTGTTCCCTTCATTATCAAATAAGACTATCTCTGATGTGACAACTACATTCCCAGTCCTAACTGTACTGTGTAACCAAGTCAGACTCTGTTTACTCATTTGCTACCGTCTGTCGCATGGAGCTGCAACCTGAATAAAAGCCCCAGTGCAAGAAAAACAGTCGGTGTTTGTCTTTCTGTGTGAGCTGCAAATCATTTCAACAGTTGACTTGTTTGAACTAATGAAAGCCGGATCAAACTTCCAGGGAGCATGCTGTTTGATGGGGACTTTTAAAACAGGGGCCTCAGCGTGACAGCTGCACACAGCTGTTACACATGTTACTCAAGGCCTTGATAATCTGCTACCTGCTTTTCTTAAAACACACACACACACACACACACACACACACACACACACAGATTTGCTAAATGGATGCATATGCAAGAGAGGAAGGGAAAATGTAAGAAAACAAAGGATATACTCGCAGGCTTTAAATCTGGCCAGTTAACATTAATTAACATGCTCTCTAATCTTCAACTTTTGATTGGATGCTTCTCTGCCCTGTGTAGAGGCCAATCAGGGGGGCGCAGGAAGTACAACTGCAGCCCCAGCTTTCTGATCCTTGCCGAGCGGCAAACTTTCCCCTGTCAGATTAAGTAGGATTAGCTGGGTCCTGCTGTATGATGAACTGAGCGCTTCGTATGGTGACTTGAAACTTTCCAAAGATGGAAGAAAAAAAATCCCTGGTCAGGGAAATGCATTACTCGCTTTGAAACCCCAGTTTTCGCTGCTTGATGATTAGAAGCCTCTCCATATCCTCGGCATAATACAATAGCTGCTGGCATGTTCAGTGTGTGAAAACATTGCTTACTGCGATGTACAGTATTTGTGTGGATGCAAACACGTGCGCTGGTGTGCAGGAGCATGTGCCACAAATACAAGCTCTTTCCCACATTGGAAGTCACACTCGGCTTCCTGAGTTAGTTCCCTCGTCAGGGTCCTCAGTGGGTGCTAAGTTCCATTGTGTTTTAAAAAGACACACACACACACACACACGCATACACTCTCATTGGTATTTTTATCCATCCCCAGAGCCACTCGGTGGCTGCAAGCCATATCACTCTCAGACGACAGAGGAGCCACGGTCACACCAGCTAGTACTTAAGGCCCCCCTTCCCGTGTGTGTGTGTGTGTGTGTGTGTGCTGGGGTGGTCCACAGAGGTAGAATGTGTTGTGATATAAAGAGACTCTGATTAAGGTGGCGGTGGTAGGGAAGAGGTCAAACGTGGAAAGAATATAGTCTGTTATCAACTGTTGCCTGCAAGACCACTGAAAAGGCACACACACACACACACACGCACACACACACACACAAAACAGAGACCCTGGAAACGTGACTACATGACAGGGCTGTAGGCACACACACACACACACACACACACACACACACAACAGAGACCCTGGAAACGTGACTACATGACAGGGCTGTAGGCACAAACACACTGCCTTCTCAGACAGGGTTTTTCCTCCCGAGGCGAGGCTAAAGCATCCAATCTCAGTCTTTCTTGTCTATCTCTGGCACTGATAAAGGCTTATAATGAACTGGGGACTGGAACTCAGTCCCAAGACCGATGGCTTTATGGCCCCGGCCAGATCATCACCCTCTGTGGACTTCGTTTGTCACCGGGTGAGAAACAGAAAGAGAGAGTCAGATGGAGAAAGAGGGATAGGAGGAGACGGAGAGAGAGGAGGAAGCAAAGATTAAAGTTTTACACTCCAACCTTTGAGAAACGTTTTGCAACACAGCATCAGTGTCCAGAGTTTACTACCAGAGCGCTCTTTCAGATGTGTGCCGCATTACTGACTCCGGGCTAAAATGAATGCTCAACATTTTGATAAGGGAGCCTACCGTCTCAGCCAGGATCCAAACAAGGGGACAAAGGTCCTCTCCTGGGCTTATCGTTCTTCACGTTATCTCCCCTTTTGTACTTCGGAGCAATGTAAAAGCATGTTTGTAAACTGGTAACAGTTGTACATTTTGTTTGGCCCGCGTTCAAGAGAGCGATAGCGTGTTGTGTTTGCTAGGGCATGTCATTATTCCAGCTCACACCTGACCCCTGGGAGAGTGTGGATGCATAGATGTTCCATAGCACCATAATGCTTGGAAACAGCCACTTGTCATGTTATGATGATCAAGTGCAATAAAGAAAAAAGAATATTGATGAAGGTAATATATAGATAGCTGTGATAAAAAGCTACTGTAAGCTTTACTTACCTCAAAAAGATTGGATGCCTCGTTGCCATACTGAGTGGAAATGATCTCTGATTGGTCACTGTACCATTTGAGGCCACCCAGGAAGCTGTCTGCGTCTAAGTCACTGACATCCAGCTCTGACAGGTCAAGCTCAGGGAGGTCTGGGCAGAGGGGCTGGTCTTCACCAACCAAGGCAGCACACTGGTGGAAAAGACAAAAGCAAGTACAGTCTGACAAAAATCTCTTTCATATGCAAATCAAGACACTGAGGGGTTTTTTTTGTGCCAACTTGGAAAACAATGGGGGGAATCACAATCTGGACGGGAGTCAAAAGTCTTCTCAAAACCCGCTGTTGAGTCCTGAACAAAGGAAATCCATACATACACACATCCAAGATACAAATAGTTCAGTCGTTCAAGCTTCTCATCTCAATCCCTCATTTGATCATTTTGTCTGCCACTTTCATGTGACACATATTTAACTTTATTACTTCTCTCACTACGACTCTGTTGGTTATCATCAGAACAGTCTCTTTTTGACAGGCTGCAGGTCAGCTGCTTTGACACAACAACATGCAAACCTGCAGCCTGTTTCCCGCTCTGCCTCCATCCAACCTGCAGTACACTGTGTCCTCCCACCATCGCTCCCGGAGCACTGCGATTGGTGCTGGCCTCCGCGCTGCTAAACGCTGCCTGTTGACATTTTGTTATTCACCTGCCACTTTTATGTAATCTAGCCAATGTGTACTGCATGTAACAGCCATCCCTGAATTTCCTCCCCACACAAATCATCAGCTCTGCTCTGGCTGCAAGTGAGGCACTCTGGACTGGAAATCATTTGGATGTGGTGTGAAAAGGTGTTTTTTATAGCGGAGAGGAAGGAGGAGGCAACAAGTTTACAAGGCTTGGCTGATCATTTTGGGTGACACATATTTACCATATGTGGAATCCCTATTCCTTGATGTTGCACAGTATTAATTGGGTTCGCCTGGCAAAATTAGATTCATCATTATGGATTGAGTACTAATTTCAGTATGCAACCACCCAGGCAGGAAACCAACAGCTGAAATGAGCAACAGCCCAGGCAGATCTCTCTCTGTGCTCCATGCAAGCTGGGCAAACTTTGAGATCTACAGTCATTAAAAAGCAAAAAAACACACCAGAGTCGAGGCTTGTTTACACTCTGTGACTGTGCACATGCAAATCCAAGCCTGAGAAAACAGCTTTATGTCTACTCTCTAATGGGCTGCACACTCCTAATTTTGTTGCCAACACGCCAGCCGACGTATGAACGCTACATGGATGGCCTTAAGACAGATATATGATAGATATCCTCGGGCCAAGCCGGGAGGTATTTGGCCCGCAGAGTGAGGAGGGATGAAAGTCGGGTTCGGCTCAGGGCAGAGCTGGAAGACGGATGCTGTGCCAAGTAGGAAAAACCGCCCAGACACCGGTGTCACAGTTCATCTGTCGTCGGATTCGCACCAACACGAATACACGATGACTTAGACTATGATGAGACAAATCCGTTCTGTTACAACCGCGACAGCGAAGGGGACAGATTCACTGCGTCTTAGTCTTCCCCCTGCGGTGATCCAGTCTGACAAGGCTCGGCATGAAAAAGAAGGGTAGCAGAGATGTTGGACGTCCTATGTCCAATTATCTTATGGACTTCTTGGTGAACTAATGAAATAGCGCCGCCAGACAGACAATCGGGGCGCACCACAGCGCTCCGGTGATTTACGCACGCATCGCACATAAAAGCACCTGCTCGGGGGAGATTATCAGAGGTCCCGGCTGACAGTTCTCTCACTGAAAGCAAGCTTTTATTACGTGCTACGGAGTCCGCATGCAAAAGGGAGCTTCAAGATAACGCGTGCATTTGTTGGATTGACAGATAACTAAACGCCATCGCAGTCCAAACGGTGAAGGAGACCGTCTCTCTGTGACAGCGTATGTGCACGCATCGGTGATTAAAGTGCAACGGGGCGCCTCTGAATGAATCGGTCGGAAGAGATCCTCACTTTTATCAAGTGAAGGCAGTTCTCTTTTCTCACATTCTCATCACGCAGCCGAGATAAGCACACACATATGCAGCCAGACTGCAGTCACATCATGTAGTTACTGTGGAAAACCCTTCCTGGAGCATCACCGAGCTCCTGCCTGCAGACAAGTACCCAAGTATAGCCAGGTATGTCCGTAACAAGCTGGACGAACAAGTATCCTTTTGATGTGCCTTCTGATCTGTAGCCTGTGCACTTTAATCAGAGCGGTGAGGGACAGATCACCTAGATTCAAAAGACGACGGGAGCGGATGGGAGCTCATTATTTGGATAAAGAGATTTTTTTAAAAATGCGCAGAAGATAAAATGAAATTCACACAAACATAAAAAGACCAAGTCTGACTGGCTGCGATGTTGCTCTCCAGCCAGTGTAACGCTCCTCCAGCCGGGATGTGCCCGGTTACCGTTAGTACTATGATGCTCCTGCGCAACGCCAGACAGCGGTCCATCAGTGTGGACAACCTTTGCTCCTGCCTCCGAAACATCGCCTGCGCTACTCCGACACAGCACATCAAAGGGATTGTTATCGTCTGTTGGATTTCATGCGTCAGCGAAATACCTGACTCTGAGACATTTCAGTCATTTCGGCATAAAAACCTTCTCGGCCCCGGAGCGCGTGCAGTCCGCGGCTGGAGAGATATCCGCCAGCTTGCAAACACTCGCTCCGACTGCACAGAGATCCTACGAGGAGAGCAATGGTCCTTAGCCTGTGCACGCACTACAACAACTACACCTTTAACCGGGCTGCGAAGGGACACTCCGCACATTCTCTCCACTTGTCACATATTCCCGTGTTGTATATCCCCCGCATCCTCAACTGCGCTCAGACGCGCACTACACCGGCATGCCACGGCCAGCACCGGCAGCAGAGCCGAGGAGAGCGTAGACTTATGTGAGAACCACTGTCTCGGGTTAGTCAGTGTTGTCCAGCGGTCCAAGAGGGGGGGAAAAAAAACTAAAGTCCAAAGGGGGGGTTGGAAAGATGAGAGAAGTCGGATTTTTAGATGCGCTCACCTCTAATTCTCTCCACACCGAGTCCTGGTTACACCTGTCCCACGCCATCCAGCCCCTGAATGACGGTCCGAAAAATTACAAAAAAAAAAAGAAAAAAAAAAAGAAAAAAAAAAGAAAGAAAATCAAGTAAAAAAGAAATCCACACACGCTTCACACTCGCTCTCACACAGGCAACTGCTGCCCCTCGCCGAGACTGAACCGAGGGCACCTGTCTTACAACTGCTTTCCATCACATGACAAAGCTATTAAAAGTAGGCAGGGGAGTGACTCCGCGTCCACACTACTCGCCAGTGACGCGCGCTGAGCGGGCGGGGTCTGGCTGCGCACATAGTAAAAGCCTCTCCGTGCACTGCAAAAAATGTCCACCCTAAAACCATATCTGTCTCTCTATACAGTAAGGCTGAGGCTATATATATATATATATATATATATTCAAAAAGTGAGCAGCTCATGCTGTTTGTTGGGTGAAGCACGTTTGTGGAATGTCATTAAAGAAGTAGACTGATCTTACAGTCAGATAACATATTCTTTAGATTAAATTCCTTTAGATTTGAGTTTGAACTCAAGCTCGTGATCTCGGCTTTGTTGTGTTTAAGTGTGTAAGAAACATAATAATATGATTCGGGGCATTTTTCTTTTGTTTGGTTTTTTTTGCAGTGTGAACGGTCAAATCTCTTCACTGAATGAGTGTCAATTTGGTATTGTGGTTTTGAATCGTTAAACTAGAATAATGTCAGGACCATTTACGGAGATCCAGGAACAATTGTCATCATCAGTCATCTCCCATGTGGTCGGTTTGGATCTTTCCAAAAAAAAAAGAAAAGTGACAGTAAACCTTATTCTACAAAGCTGGTCCGGTAAAAGCCTATCGAGGTTCATCTGCAAGAACGCCACAAACCACAAGGTACTGAGATCCCCGCACAAACAAGACCACATAATGTAGAGAATAACAGAAAAAGGAAGTGATCATGAATATAAAACGCCCCGACAATGTAAACTAGAAGTAAATCCTCTCTTTTTATATGAAAATGAGTTTATAAAGGCGGGATTACAGTGGGTGTCTATCACATTTAAAGTTTGAGCTGTTTAATTACAGGTTTTTCCCCTCCGCACTAAGGACGCAGTATATAGCAATTTATGTTGAATTCAACTGTCGTTCATTTAGATGATGATTCGTTTCCTTTGTTTGCTCCTTTCCTGAATCAAACTCCAGACAGCACTGTAACCTAAAATGCCCCTGTTTGGAGTGTAGAGTATCAAAGACGGTAATTCAGTATTTCTTTGTCCATTCAGAGGCAATAAAAAGGGCAGGTGGCAGTATCAACCGTGTATACAGTGTCAACAGGACGTGTATAGGCAACACTACCTCAGTAAAATAAAAACAAAAGTTTTGTGGACTATTCAAACAACGTGGGGTTTCTGTTGGGTAGACTGACAGCAGGAATTCTCTTTTATCCTAAATGCTGCTCTGATCACACATTTAACAGAAACATCATTCTATATGTAGGTGATCATGAGTTACTGTCCTGTAGGGATTCATGTTATTCTAAAACTACACTGCTGCACGAGCTTTTTAACAAACCCTATGTTATTTTTCTGTGTATCTTCAGGACAGAAGCAAGTTAACTTCTGACAATACATTCCTGTAATAAGAAACTCACTCCATGGAGCATGCTAACCCCAATCCAATTTTTAGTCGTGTAAGCCTATTAAGTCCACCTGAGCATGCAAGGAGCAATTGTCTCCCTAAATTAGTGAACCACCTACAGTGGGTCTCATTAAACACAAAATTGCACAGAAACCTGTAAAAGAAAAAAAAAAAAAGGTTCTGGGCCGAGAAATGTAAATGGTACAGATTGTGTGTGAGCATGCCAGCGTGCGCCCCAAGTGCGCAGTAAGACATTATATATGTGTGTCTGTGTTATGCTTATGGGTATCTGAGGGCATTTGTGCCACTAAATCTATACATCTGCCTCTCCACGCGTGCCCAGAGAAACTACCCAGAAGCCACGGCAAAACCCGATCGGAGCAGGTGGTGTGTGCAGTGACCTCACAGAGCCCAGATGGACCAGTACCACAGAGACCATAATATAGGGGGCGACATGGGAGTGACATGGAGCTTGGTGGTTGCTCTGTAGCAGATAAAACACTCCCAGACAACAGGGTTTTAAGTCCTTGATGTGATGAAAAAGTGCAGTTAAGATAACCTCTCGGTCTCTACGTGGTGTTTATGTGTCCAACAGATGTAGGTAACTGCAGGTACAGTAGCTGCTAGTCAGATACATTCTTCACAACTCGAGTAATGGCACCATAATGAACAGACTTGCCAAAAAAAAAGAAAAGAAAGAAAAAAAAATCTTGGCAGGAAATATATACTGGTAAATGATATTTCTCCCTCTCCTGAAGCGGCATGTGAGTCACAGTCAAAAGGCTTATCTGATTGTACTCTTCATGCCAATTAAGACAACGGAAGCTAAATATAGATATAATGTTATGATTTCCTTTCTTGAATGGCCTTTGATTCTCTTTTTTTTCCTGCAAACACGTTCACGCTAGAGGCTGGATATTTATGTATGCAGTGGTAGAGATTTGTAGATACAGGAATCATTTCAAAAGGAGAAGGGGGAAGGTGGGGGGGGGGGGGGGGGGTGGAGGGGTCTACAGCAAATACAGGTAATCTTTGAAATGCCACAGTTTTTGTTTCAGTTGCATGGAGCTGCTAATGAATGGGCAAGTATGGGGGAGATTGTCACAGACCGGTGCAGTGTGGGAAACAGGTAATGTTTAGCAGCCCACATCAGAGGAGGATATTTGGGCCAAAGCGCTGCCAGCTTCGGGGCTAACATCACTGCGCGTTTGATCATTCTGCTCCCAAGAATAACCTTGGGTCTTGCTTTCACACTACCCTTGCATTTAGCCGCTCTTATAGACATCACGTCTCAAGGGGACTGAATCTATAGGATGGAGTGTGAAAAGTTGTTCACACCCATTGATGCATAGCATGTTGTCATACGATGGGGCTGACTTCTTGAAACCCCTCTACGACTGTGAATGTTGCGAATTGCAGAGCGTAACCTTGCAGACAAACATACTTCAAACGGGAACCATTAACACCCAAATTAATTAAAAGTGACTGTTGGTTAATTGCTAAATGGCTCACAACTCAACAATAATGCAATGTGACAACTTTCCTGTGTGTGCACAGAACATGCCCACTTCCACGTGCAGACAAACTGCAATCAGACTTGCTTGAATCTGGGTTTCGCTGCCGGCAGTTCTCAGAAAGCAAAGGGGTCGTAATAATTAAACAATATCTCTTAAGAGTCGGCTGACAAGTGGAGCTCTCAAAGCCAAAATGGGGCTAATCCAGAGATAATTATCTTTGTTTGAATATTCAATGTGGCCTGACTCATAGTACAGAGTCTCCCATTTGCATTTCTGGTCTCAGGTTGAATCTGATATTAACATTTCTGTTAAAGAGCACGGATGTGTGTGTTGATCCTGTAGTGGAAATGATGGTTACATGTTTAATTCTAATACAGTCTGACTGTGGTTTTTTTTTTAACGGTGGCATTTTTGACAGTCCATCAACACTCAAGTGGCTGTGCCTTGTTTTCCTTTTTCCATAAATTGTGTCACTGGTCCGTCTGAGAGTGCGCCGCTGCACAGCGCGCCAGGGAGGATTCATATCACTTTGTTGCATGTCATTGCTCCCAACAGAATCTATCCTAGCATCTGGCCGTTTTAATACACGGTGGCTGGATTCATAGGAATTAATTGAGGGCAGAGGTAAAACAGAGTGCTACATCTATTCATTTATTGTTCAGGACTGTTAAAAGACAGCGTATGCTTTGTTCTCTCAGCTTGTCAGTTGATTTCAGATCTTTGGTGCTTGGCTGCTTTTTCTCCCTCGACAAGTCATATTGTTTTCTCCTTATTAAGGGACAGTGGAGGAAGCGGTCACATTTCGCAATAGTCAAATGCTCTACAATAACATAGGACGTAATGCCATACAAAACTGGCTACAGGAAATGTAAATGGATACATGGTGCAAATACAAGGTTCCAATGTGGTGTCAGATGATCACACAGGACTGCTTTGAAAGTATCCTATAATAAACTAATGACAAAATAAAACTGGTTCACATATTTGAGATTTTCAACATAACATTTTTTATTCTTTTCAATTTCTATCGATACGTTCACTTGACCATAGGCTCCTAACTCATGCATTATATGTAACAAGATAAACAGTGTGACGCCACAAATTATGCCAACGCTCGGCCTTTGACATACAGTAAGCGAGTGCATTCTCCCCCTGTGAAGATTTTACATCGCCTCTCTTTGTAGTGCCCTTCAGAGAACCCGTCGTCTTGCTGCCCCGCGTGCAAGCGTGTAATCCTTTCCATCAATGAACTCCACTGTGTCATTTAACTGCTCTCAGGATGGCGGCTACTCTCCCCGCAGAGAGTCCAGCCCACATTATTGAGGCAAATGGCATGAAGAGGCAAGGGCCAGTTAGCCATGGCTGAGCCTTGGAACTTAAAATAGCATCAGTCCCATGCAGGGGCAGGTAAACACAAAAAGGAGCCTGGGGCGCAACACAGGACGGTTCCACCCTCCCCCTCCCCACTCCTGCTCTGTTTTGGAGGAGCTGGGGAAAAACGACGGCCTTGCCCCCCCCCCCGCCATAGATGAATAATATCACGGTCACATGGTGATGCGAGTCGCAGTCTCCCGTCGGAGCCGTGTGTTGTAGGGCTGTTATTGGGCTTGTTTAAAATCACCAGCGAGTCATGCAAGATGCATGTGGAAAGTGGTGGCAGAAAGAGGGTGAGCCGTGAGCACAGGCCCGGCGCGTAATGCGTCTTGGTGGAGAGCTGTGCTAAACTAGTGCTCTGGGCAGGGACTTGTGAGGCACTTTGTGTTTTGCTTGGGTATAGCACTCACAAGGAATATTAAAATTTATGGACCATGAGGGTTTGGGTTGCAAACACACATACATAAACAAGACTTGCGCACCGCCTGTGCTTAAAATGCTACAAACCCAAACTTTGAAATTGCTGTAAAATTCCAACAGATGCCACATGCCCGGCAATGTAACCAGAGGAAATGAGATGCGCTTCTGTGGAGGAGATGCAGTTAAATCTTTTTCTACTGAAAGGGCACATGAAAATAGCGCTTGTTGTCATGCTGAATATCCAGTAAGGCACTTTTGGAAGTTTACTATAATCCTTAAACTTAGTGAGTCACAAGTCATGCCCTGTAAAAGCAATGATGTTTGCAGCAGTGCAATCTAGGCAATATCCAGGCATTAAAGGAATTACCTCTTTTTCTGACATGCTTACGCTTACTAGATCATGTTTGGATTGTGAACTGCATGTTTAAATATCTAAAACAAAATCCATGTTTTCACTAAAAAAAACTGAACAGCAGTAGGAGTCAGAATGAGCTCTGGAATGTGAAAAATACATTAACGAGATCTCATCACTGGCTACAGGCGAATTTAGGTGCATCTTTCTGCAAACTGCAGAAACCTCCTGTGAGTCACGAGGAGGGCCCAAAGCACAACAGATGTTGCTTGATTTCTAAAATAATAGAGAGGCAGGGCTGAATACCTTGACAGTGCAGTCCTTATGTACTCTTAGCACTGGAAGAGCGCCAGGGAAGAATTAGGTCAGCTGAAGTGCATCGTGCCTTGTGGAACTCCACAGTTAAAACAGCATCAGGGGAGAGAGGAGGGGTGGAGGTGGGAAGGAGGGGGGCCGTTGGTGACACACACAGGTAGAAATTTCTGGAGCAGCACAACCAGTTTTTTTTTTTCCTCTTCTACTCTTGTATCATGGAAACGTGAGCAGAAACGTTACACCCCTGAGTCCAGACTGCAGTCTAATTATTTTGAGCAATGAAAAGAGAAGGAAAAGGGGAATGAGAGAGAAAAAAAATGCATGCGAATTGCAATTCTTTCATACAGCCTGCATACGGGGTGTATAACCACAAGCTTGAAAAAATCCTTACGGCACAATAAAACTGATTGTATCATCACCTTTTTTTCCCCTTACAGGGTGCATTTATAGTACTCTTCACATCACCTCCTAAAAGGAGCATGTACTGCTGGAGTACACAGAGATGGGGGAAGAGAAAAAAAAAGGGGAAAGCGGAGCAGGGATGAGAGGAAAGAGAAGGCACAGTCAATACCCATTTTTGCCAAGGCATCCTAGTGAAAAAGCGCAAAGAGACAAAAGGAGCAGATGGATGGAGATGGAGCTAATGGTGAAAGAGAGTGTGACAGGGAGTAACAAAAGCAAGAGGGAGGGAGCTGCTGTGAGGGATAGAAAGATTTGGACAAAGCCGGGGCATGAATTAGAGGCAGATATGGAAGCAGGGGAAGGAAGATGGAAACTAAGTACAAGGAGGAGTGATTGGGGACAGGAAGTGTGGACTTAAACAAAAGGTCAGACCGATGGGAGGCTAGCAAACCACCTCGCCATCCTCCCAAGCGGTTCCATCACTCATGTGAAGATAAACCACCTCGCCGTCCCCTTCGCTGGGGGCTGACCCTGGTCTCTGCTGGCCTCTCGGTGCCACGTCCACTATCTCAGCGTTAATCTAATGGTTACCACCTTCCCCTCCCCGCACATATTCCGGTCACGCTCTGAGATCTTCCTGCTTACGATGGGTATCTTGGCTCACATGTGCTACGTATTCATTTACAGGAAGGTCTAGATTTTCACACACGTACACACACACACACAGACACACACACACACGCACACACACAGATTCTTCCACTGCTAACGTGACCTCATTGCCCCCTCATGACTGTCACATTTTGGAAATAAAATTGTGTTGGAAATGTATGCCCTCCCTTGTTAGCAATGTTAAAAACTGGAAAAAATAATGGGATGCAGATGTGAATTGGTTGTGATGTGTGTAAAACTGTGATTTTAACTGGACATGATATTCAAATGACTTGGCAGCCTTCCATCAACATGAAAGTGTGTGTAAGCATTTTGCAGATTGTGCTGAGCAATAATGTTGGCTTTTCCTCGTGGGTAGGCAACATCAGTGTTTTTGGCAACTGAAGCTTTTTTTGTTTGTTTTTTTCCCAGTCAAATGTTGTTATGCCTCAAGCCCTTTCCACTTTCTGGAAATAAAATGATTTCCATCACTTATTTTTATGATATCTGATAATCAGTGGTAGAAATCAAGAGCAAGATGAACTGTCAGGCTGTCGTTCCATCAGTCAACCCCCTTGCCCTGGCTCTCCTGTCCCTGCAGCCTCCTCCAAGTCCCTCCCAGAATCCTTTGTGTGTTTTGTGGTGCTCTGCGTCCACCAGGACTGTCATCACTGCCACAATAAACAGGATTAATCAGCGCTGGCATTGGGCACTTTGGTCCAGATGACGCGTGTAATTAAGGAGTAATTGGCATGTCATCTGTACATGAGGAAATATGACACGCACGAGCCAGATGTACACGTTGTGCCGCCCGACAACGAGCGGCACTTCAACAACTGTGTCCTCAAAGGCTCTTTTTTCAGAGAGATAACTTCCTTTGCTCTGCTGACACTCTTGCTTCCTTAACGTCTTTATTCACCCTGCAAACTCCCTCACATTATAATTCACTCCCTTATTCATTTATTTACATGCTAACACACTTAAACACTAATTTGCTAACTTATTCATTTATTTACATGCTAACCCACTTACTGCCGCTTGCATTCAGCAACTTATTCATTTATCCACATCCAGGATGACACAGTTACTTTCTTGAGTATTCATTTATGCACGTAGGAAGTCACTTACATTCTCGCTTGCTTAATTAAGAGGGCCCTCTCTTTTCACTTCACACAAAAGGATGGGTTTATGCAGCTCAATATATACTGTAGCTGCACACAATGGGAGATGGTCGAGATGCCCTTTCATGTTTAGGGTCATGCTGGCTGCAACAATAGGTCTGAACTGCCCTTATCTCCCCTTGTAAACGTGAAGCTCCGGGATAAGTCAGAGCCCGATTTCATGGCTCATGTGGGAGATGTTAGGATGAACATAACTGAGGGGAGAGTTTTCTTATTTGCCCTTGCACCTTATATTTCCTCGGTTGTTAGGGAAGTCAGTAATAAAAAAGAAATTCACCACCAGGCTTTAGGATGATGCTCCATCTAAGCTCTTATGGATCGTAGTGTAGACGCATTTCTATTTATTATTGTTTCATAGTTACTTAGAGAATCCGCAGCCATTTGTCAGTGTAAAAGCAATTCTGAATTACATTAACTTAAAAAGAAGCAACATTAGGCATGCCGAACTTGCACTGCCTCCTCTCTACCAATTCAATTGACTCAGGAATATTAAAGATGTGCCAAAGAGAATGATTATTATGGATCATACATGTTTCTGAAAGAATTTTAAATCAACCAAACAAACTAAAGGGAGCCCAGCATCACGGAAACAAAGTTTGAGCTGAAGCTGAGCGTGGAGCTGGTTCCAGGAGGGGCGAGCTTGGCAGGGAGTGCGGTCAGCGATGCACTTGGCTGGTAACCTCAGATAGCTGCTGGCTAATTTGCAGTATGCCCCCAATCGCAACAGAAAGCCTAGAGCCACGCTGAGGGGAGAGAGGGTGGCCATAACGGCAAAGCAAATGGCTCATAGAGATATGCCAGTTGTTTTTCATCACATCAATTTCACGCCTGTGCCGCCAGTTTTTCAGAAATGTGACAAGATGGAGCCAGGGAGGGGAAAAAAGAAAAGTAGGGGAAAAGGGGATGAAGGAGATAGTGAAGAGGGAGAAAACAACGAGCTCCGAGGTACATGGAGCCGGCAATGTTAATCTCAAGGCCTGTTTCTGGTGCGAGTGATTGCTGTCAGAGCTGTCTCGTGAACAAACAAATGAGAATATCTCAAAAGCTAATATCTTCTCCGACAATGTTGCTCGCCCACTTCTCAATTTACTGATGCAACACAGAAGTTCTTCGGGCAATTCAGTTGACTTTTCTGGTATGTTTGCAGAGAGTTAAAAGGGAGTCGTTTGTTTTTAGTGCAATAAGGCTTTAGAATGAAATGTGAAGTCGACCTTACTTGTCCTTTTAGTGCAGCTTCCCAGAAGAAAGCTTATTGTTAGTCATGGTTTTGTACATCACCAGTGAGTTCTGTTCAGTTCAGCATACACATAATTAACATCAATGCACTCAGAACATGTGGAATTTTTTACAGATGATTCACTTTTCCCCACTGTTTTCTTACTTTGAATCAGTAAAGTACAGCCGCTTGTGCAAGGTACTACATATGTGTCATGCCTCTAAGGAAAAGTACCCGATCCACAAAAAAAAAATTTCCACTAAATTCCAAAAAGGTGTTGCCGTTATCACCAGATTTATGGCGCAAACATGCCGGTTTATACAAACTGAGATAGCAGATATTTAACCTGACAATTGCTTTATGGTTTCTTGACCAAACACATTTTATAGCAGTTTGCATAATTCCCGTCTTTCATCTGTTAGAACTTAACACGAGCTGTGTGTTACGCAGCATTATGACTCAACAGTAAAGCATCAACTGATAGAGCAGCACATTTAAGATAAGGCGTTATTGCGCTCAATCAGCTCAAAAGTACAGAAAGTACTTTCATTTTGCGTAACTGCAGGATGCATTCGGTATATATGTATAGACTCGTACACTGGGATAAACAGCAGGAAGTCCAGGCCTGATAAAAACTCACTGTTCTCCCCGAGCGCCTGATGGAGCTCTTGCTTGGTAAGGGAGTAGTCAACAAGACTCCAACTCATTGGACAATCTTCCATCCAATATAATTAATGACAGTGCATTTTTAATTACCCCTCTGTGGCGCTAGGCACTACAGCTTTTGTTTATTGAGCCCCACTGATACCTGTATTAACAAAGTTAGGTTAATGATAGAGGTATTTTACTTAATAGCATTTTTATTACTCCCGCTAAGAATGAAGCAATTAATTAACAATAGGTGAATTAAGTTCCTCTCCTGTAATGGCCCACCAACACAGGACATCATTACCAACAGTCAAAATAATTCATAAAGCGAGGAGTCAGGTGGCAGGACGGCGGTGGGAAAAATGAATATTCCCCAGCATACATTTGATTTTTCATTTTAGAATGGAATAAATTATGAATACGGTCTGTCAGCAGACGCGTCGGTGGTACTGCATGCAGAGTGAGCCGCAGGATCAAAGATGCAGTACGTTATGTCACAGAGTTGACATAGGTCTCATACATAGGCAAAAAAGAGGGAAACTTTCAGTGCACAATATGAGCAGGTGAGTATTATTTGAATAGATAAAGTGGCGAATTAAAGATACACAGATAAATGAGAGAGAACAACCAAAGAAGAAGGCGAGGTGGGAAAGTGAGGGAGAGGACTGAGTGTTCAAGAAATGACATCGAATAATGGACCTCAAAGACATATATGAAAGCGCATAATCTTTTAAGCTTTGCATTTGAAGGTAATCTTCCATTAAAGAATACTCGCTATTTCTTTGTGGAGGAGAAATGCAAAGACAGCAGAACTGATGGGGACTATTGGTGTGACTTTGAATTGAGAAAAGACTGAAATGGCAAAAGGTGCAATTTCTCAGGCTCCGGACTTCGGTGGTAAATTCTTTCATTCCAAAAAGAACTACTAAAACAGTGGCTGCTGAGAAATATAATCCCCCCACCCCCAACCTCCCAACGCCCAACACACACACACACACACACCCTGAGCCCAAGTACACATGCAACAAAGAGGGAGAGATTAAAGCATTAATTCAGTGAGAGGGAATAGGATCCTGGCATAAATTTAGAGTGAATGTTTGGGGTTATCTTCTCTGCTGACTGCTGTTTCTACGCTCTGTACTCCATTGCACTCCACATGCAAATGTAAATCAGGGTCACACCCTGTATCCTGTAACATATCAGGCTGTAAACTCTTGTTTTTCTTTGATAAGCTCTGTATGTGTGTGTGTGTGTGTGTGTGTGTGTGCGCGCGCACGTGTTTGCAGCGACAACAGGTGTACTCTTGTGTGTGAACGTGGAAAAACACCAAAACGGTCCATGTGCATAGTGCTCTTTCTGTGTGTGTATATTTGTGTGGGTGGATGTGCTGGTGAATGTAGGTATTTACATCTCAGACAGTGCATTTCAAGCTGCACTGCTTGCCTAAAACAGAGAGCGCCAAACGGAGAGCCTTGTTTGTTTGCTTGTCATTGCTGGGTGGCATGTACTCTACAAGGCACACCAGCTTTCTCCTGGCTTCACACTGGATACCAGCTGGCGGGCACTGGGGCGCCACAACGTATCGTGCCAGTGTCACAAACCAAGGGGAAAGTGTGCCTCATCATATAGAAAAGTAGTCTGGCAGCCTCCAGTCCTCATTAAAAATGCACTAACGCTGAACGCTCCCATTAATCTAAGCATGCTGTATTTAGCGAGGGTAGCCTTGTGTACAGTCTATAAAACACAGCAATTAAAGCAGGTACTTTTGGCTTCATCAAGGCCTAGCCGAGCGTAATGGGCCAGAAATGTGAAAAAAGTCCTCCAGCAGCCAAACTCATATATGAGAACAGCCAGGATGTACTCCATAGCACTAAGATAGATATGGAACTGGAAGATGGCATGATTTAATCTTGCTCCTGCCCGATAATGAAAAGAAAATCTGTTAATGTTCCATCTACAGTGTTGCAGATAATCATCTCTGAGGTATCATTTTTTATTTAAAGACATCAGTCATCCTAATATAGACTATAAAATGAGATATAAAGAAATAACGATGGAAACATATCTTTAACCTATCATGATACTAATATGTGGGGGCAAAGGCCACTGTGATAATAAAAATGTATAAGCAGCAACATAAAAATGTAGCTTATTTGGGTTATTTGTGTTGTAAAATGCTTGTCGGTGCAGTGAATGTCCTCCGTGGACATTCAATAACAGCGTCTGTCATGACATCATTATGACTGCTGCATGAACTTCTTATAGCAGGGGGGTTCAAGGAGAAGTGCTAAGATGCAAGCCATCTACGCATGCTTTCAACTGCAACCCGAGTAGGTTACAACGTGAAGAGATCACATGTGCAGACTCTTTAAGGCTTTGATGATTGCTCAAAGGGATGGGCAGAATAGCTTGCATCGTCCCGTCCCATAGCAACAACTTTTTCCCCCCCTTCTTCGCAGGTCTAAAGCTGGCGCAGACATATAAATGCTCCTGGATTTGTGCCATTGTCTGCAGAACCCCTCAAGAAGACATACTGTACATGACAAAGACATGATTGGTTTTGGGTTTCAATGTGTCTCTTGGTTTCGAAAGCAGGCCAGGCATCAGGAACAAAACACAGGGGGTCTTTCACTGGTGAATGATATAGTTTTTGGGCTCACAGAAGCATTTGTTAGGAATCCATTACTGCAGCAGCAGTAGAGGGGGTGGGGATCGATACTGGCAGAGTATTGTTGTAGCATGTAACAGTGGTCATATCAGACATATAAGCAATTCTTTTTTCATGTGCATGCCAATCCCCAAGGGATAACAGCATTAGCCACATAAATGGATAATGAGGCCACGCTCATAATGAAAGGATACGTCGTCCACAAAGTAGCAGCACAGGCCAAAGATGGGACGGAACAGATGCATCAGGAAGACAGATCCCCTGAACAAAGTGAAATCACTCCAGAGACTGCCTCCCATATAAACAGGTGTGAGTTACTGTGTCACTGTGTGATCTTGCGAGTCATTTTGCTAGTAAGGCAGCCTTGGCTATGTAAAGCTGTCGACATTTCCATACCCTAATAATTACCCTCAGTTTACCCTCTGCCCCACAGGCAACTGGAGTAAACAGGCCAAGGATATAACCACCTCTATGCAAAAATTGGGATTTCTCATCAGGAGGTGGCCACATGGTATAGAAGATAAATCATTTTCTATATGTATGAGAACCACTGTGCTGCCAAGTGCAAGATAAGAAGTCAACTCAGTCCACTGTTGTTTACAAGGTTCCTTTTTATGGATTTTATTTATAGTGGATCATGACCTTGAATAAGATTAGTGAGTCAATAACATGAATTCACTAAGTCGCATTCACTGATAAGAACACACTGCAGAATTGTTTCATAATATATACTGTACTTCCCATGGATAATGAAACTAGGACATTATTATTTTTAACAACAAAACCGTAAAGTCTAAATACTGTAAAATGACTAATAGCAGTGTGATTTCAATGGCTACTGCGGCTGCTGCCATGCACTAATTCAAAAATGATTAGTTGGTTCCCTTTCTTTCTTGAATGGAAATGTGTGCCATCAAATCTGGGGGCAGCGAGCATGATAGTACCGAGGGGTAACTGAAGTGGCCAACTAGCGCCAGAGATACTTGGAGATACTGCTGATGTTCATACAACCCCTGACTTATTCTCAACAGATATTTCAACTGCTTTCCTGGCTGAGACATGAACTGACAGTTCATCTGCTTTCAGCTCACAAACTACTACTACTATTAAGTGCTTACATAAAAACGGACAAAGTAACTGCATACCGAGCTTAAACTTGAAACTGAATGTTTAAATGCTTTCAGCCATTCCAAAGCCTTTTTAGTGCTTCAACTTAAACTGACACTTCAACTGCTTTCAGTGCTTCAACTTGAACTGTAATCACATTTCATTTTCATACTTAATGTTGTGTTTTGTATGTGTGACAAAGACAGTTTTCAACCTTGACATTTCGGTTTCTAGTGATAAATCGAATGAGACATGACAGATAGAGATGATGAGTCGAGGCAAATGCATCTACACCAGGCCAAAGATGCAGGCGGGCCCACATAGAGCGCTTAGTAGTGTTCCAACATTAATTGACGAGCACCTACTGCAGTTAATTAGAAGTTACTAAGAGGGCAAACCTTTCATGTTCTTGCATCTCGGCCAGCTTTGACATCACCCTGCCAGCGTGCAAAATGTTGCACAAATGAGAAATTATTGCTCACAATTCTGCTATGTTACAGGTTCTGGGTTTGGGAATTGAGGTCTGGAAGCATTTGTCGAGGTATGAAAAAGATAATACATTTGTCTATGTGATTTTCACTGTTATGTTCTCCAACACTACATCTCCTTAGGGACTGCCAAGCTCAAACCACAACTGTTCCTCAACCATTTTCACATTGAGTTGGCCCAGACTGGGGCAAGGCAATTTGGCTCTCGGACCATCTATACAGTGCCTTGTCTGGGAATGGATTTAGTGATTCTGATCTTTTTTTTGTGCCTATGCTCTTTGTCTCCATTGTGAAGACTCAGGGAAAGAGAGAGAGAGAGGGGGGAAAAAAACAAGTTTGACCGAAGCCCAGTCAATTATCTCCCAGGTGTTTGACTGAAGTGATTGTAAGCGATCGCGGCAGTTCCCACGAGCCCTGGACTGAGACGGGCTGGAATTAGCCAGGAACAAAACCCAATTCAGCAGAAGTGAAGAAACAGCAGTTTTGAATAAAACCAGGCAGAGAATGCAAAAGAAAAGGCTCCCTGCAGAAGATAAAGTCGAATCTTGGCTCCTTTTTTCCTTCTTCCTCCATTCCCCTGTCACACACAGCCTATCATATAGCCTAGTCTTTTAAACAAACTGTGGGGCTGGAATTGTGTCTGTGGTGCTTCCAATACCTTATTGTGTGGAGGTTAATTACTGGCAAGGCATGAGAAAATTACATTCTCAAAATAAAGTATTATGATTGGCCCTTCTGCTGGCTATTTTAAGTAATGCGTGGTCTTCATACAAGATAGCTGGGAAACCAGATTTTTATACTTGTTCGATATCAAGTAACCTCGTTTCAAGTCCTCTATTAAGGCGACTATTCTGACTTGCAAATTACCTTTCTTTCCCAGGCCCCAAACACCATTTCCTCACGAAGATTAAGTTATAGCCTGTACTTGAGTGCACACAGTGTTGTAATAACACAGGACACTTTTCTATTGATAGCAGTGAATTTCCTTGTGTCTTTTCACATATCTCCCTGAGAGAATTCAGTCATGCTGAAGGGCAGCATTTCTGTATGGGGGGGGGGGGATATTGTGGAGATTGACATTTAGAAATGGAGGGGGAGGAGAGTGGTGGATTTCTCAAGCACAACCTGCGGTGGGGTAAGCTAAGCTACGTAGGTCTAGCCTAAGCTAGCTGCTGCGGGAGAGCCAGGCGCATTCCTCAAGTCAATTCTTAACCACTAAAGAATGGTTAACCGGGTGAGGACTTTAACTCAACCTCAGTGAAGAGTCTAAGCAGGAGCCTGCTTAGGTTTGCATGAATCTTATGATGGGAGGCCCCAGTTCCCAGGCAATGATTGTGCATTTTCCTCCCTGCCGGAATCTTATTTACTCTCGCCTTCCACATGAGATGGCCACGTCAAGCATGGTTTGCGTCCTCTGCGCTTTCGCTCGGCTGCTCGTGCTGCACGCCAGCTCACACACATCAGGGCTAATAAAAATGAAGCCAGGGGAAACTGGCTTCGCTTGGTGCGGCAAGGCTGGAGGTATCTGCCGAACTGGCCATCCGGAGTCAAAGAGCACATCACGTGCAAGTTAGCGCTGCTTTGTGCTGCACTGTGATGAGCATGTAATCGTAAACAGGGAAACGATTCCAGGGGCCATGAGGCATTGGGCTTGTTCAACATCACAGCAACAACCCCCCCACACCCCGCCAGCAAATACTGATACAACCAAAGCGCACAGACCCATAACCAGAAAATGTCATCTCGATGTTCTTTTTAAATAATAGATGAGCAAGTCTTTTTGTTATGGTTCTATTTGGTTAGCATTATAGGCTAGCTTTTCCTGACTTGAAAGAACATGTTTTCTTTCATTCATAATTCTCCATCTCACTCCTCTCAGTTCACTGATCAAACATGGCTGCATGTTTGTGTGTGGTTTCAACCATTGAAAATATGGTTGAACCCACACACACACACACACACACACACACACACACACACACACACACACACACAAACATACAGCCAGTCACAGCAGTATGTCTCTGCTCAGTTTATGAAATTAAAGCAACATAGCAAGGAACAATGTACCCCAAAACAGCTTCCTCCTTCCTGAATTGGTTTTCAAGGTGGTCTCACACTGAGCCGTGGAAAACCCTCTAAAACAGAGGGAATGAGGGTGATGAAAGGTCCATATGTCCCTGGCAAACACCTTCCGGGATGAACGTGGTTTGAGAAGCTCCTGTGAAAAAGAAATGCCTAGGCCAGGCGACACCTCAGCTTGTTGCTGGAGTGTGACATTCTACAAGGAATGAACCTCCTTTCTTCCTAATGACCCTCTCATATGCAAACTCTTCTCTATCATCAAGCTCATTTGTAGTGTCACCTTCTGCCCCTCAGTAGTGTCACCCCCCTGCCCCCAGTCTTCACACATTCTGTGCCCTAATGTCCACAGCAATGTGGATACATTTGAACTTTGTTGCAAAAGTGAGTCCAGGCTGGCATCTACTACTTGTTTCCCAAACACTTTGCTGTCCTGAGATGCCAAAACAATAGAAAGGTGATGACATTGGGTGAGCTAGCAGCTTCACGCTAGATCACATGACAATTACACATCAGCGTTTTCGAAAAAGCTCAGTTTTCCCCATCTACACTCCCATGCAAGACTGGCACTTTTAAATGTATTTGCTTTGGTTTGGTTTTGGTGGTTCACATTCAGCCATGTTCTCATGGACGGTTTGAGTCGAGGAAGGGCAGAGTTTCAAAAAGAATATAGGCAGACTTCTTCTGTTATCACTCAAAATTAAACAAATAAAACGCACAGTATGTTGAGATCTACTGTGTATATACTGTGATATTCAGAGAGAATGATCCATTATGTGTATGCAGCATGTTGTTGCAGTTGATGATAATCCATGAGACTCTTGGTTTTCATGTTTTCAGTAACACCCTTAGTAATGAGCAGCCATTGCCACTGTGTTGAGCACGGCATCTGCCAGTGATTACTTTATAGCGGCGTTGCCAGTTCTTTGACATCAATGAACTGACAGCAGCTCCCACATCCCCAACAAACAAGCAGGAGATGATCTGCTGAGACATGTGAATTGACTACAAATGACAGAATTTCATTTGGTGCCTGTGAATGACCATGTCAACAGGAACAGGAACAGTGTATACTTATGCTATATAAATAGATCATGGTTTTTCTTTAAAGGAACTGTGCCGTTACATTGTCTGCAAATTCAATTTAACTGCAGCAAATGCTCAACTGATAACAGCAGATATGTAAGACTGCTTCCAGTGACAAAAGGGAGGCACTGACCTATGCTAGTATATGCCAATAAGCTATCATTAAATGAAGGTAAATAAGTCTGCTGTTATTTTAATAATGTGTGACACATGCAAATTCGTGTTCTTAATGTTTGCCAACCTAAAACTCAGTTAGGTAGTGGACATAAAATAATAATAAAGACTTAACGTAGACTACAGTAATCAAACCAGTGGCCTCAAAATGTAGAGCCATGTCTGCATTGTTAATTGCCCGTGTAAGGCCGTGTTCAGGTTGACATTTGCACTACATGAAAAAACGCCGCCTCATAGTAATATAAAGTGCTGCGCTGTGATGTGTTACTCAAACTGGACTTCCCAGATCGCATTTCATCTTCTCGTCCACCCTCAGCCCCTTATATTTTTTTAAACACAATTTTCAGTCTTAATGTCTACGAATAATCCATGCTATCATAAATGTGGTACTCCTCACTTCCTGAACAGTGGAGGAATATTGATAGTTCATATTGCTGTGAGGTAATGTAATGTAGCACACCAAGAGTTATTATTAACAAAGCTTGTGTATTATTATTTGAATTAACAGAGTAAATCAGATGGTGCTTGAAGTCAGCAGAGAAATATCAAATCCAGTAACAGTGACCTATGGGTGAAAATGAAATTCTTACTGATCTCAATTTCTTGTTGCTGTGGCGCTACTAAAAGCAGACAATATCGACACCTCCTCTACTGCAACAAATGGACAAGACTGATCGAACCCAAATGAATTTGGAATTGCTGCAGTCTCGTCGGGATTCGTCTCTGGAAATGTAGCCCAGTTACAAGAAGCGAGTGTGGACCGGAGACAAAAACAGATAAAAACAGAACCATTAAATAGAAACTGTCTGTACTTTAATACACAGTGGAAGAAACAGAAGCTGGGGCGTGTCAGCAAGCAAGATAGATTGACAAAGTCGTCACTGGCTGGAGCTCAGGGCTTTCACAGCCATACCCAAAACCTGTTTGTAACATCTTATTTCCAGCATGTACCCAGGGGCCACTTCCGTGTGTCTTAGAAGGCTGTGCTTTGCAGCCACACCAGCGTGAACCCCCTGATGGCTGGCAGAGCCCTCTGATCTGGCTGCTCACACTCTCGTCCACACTCTGGGGATCACGGATAAAGGACCCTTTTCTCAACCCTGCCTTTTTCCCCTCCTCTCTTCCCTTCCTAGCTTCACTTTAACCATGTCTGTTTTAACAACTGCCGGCCTGCCTCTGTCACTCATTTTTAACTCCTTCCTTTACTGCTCGTCCTCTCGCACTTCCTCCCCCTCTCCTCTCTTCTTCCTCTTTCCCTCTCTGCTACTAGCCGTCGAGTGCAGCCAAGGTTTTTGTGTGCAGAGTGGCTCTTTATTGAGTGTCACGCTGGCCGATAATCGCTGTTTAGCGGTTATCGCCCCTCCACACCAGGCCCATTAATTAGGCTTAATAGTCGAAGAAGCAACTTTAAAGGATGCACTTGTACAGCAATAAGGCCATGGTTATGAGCTGCCACTTGTTTGCATGTGACTGCTGAGCGTGTTTTTATTAATGCTCGTGGGCACGCTCGGTTATTATTTGTGTGTTTGTCGGCTCAGCTAATCAGGGGGAGACAATTGTAACCGACATGTCCGTGGTTTATCTAGTCGATGATGTGGCGGGTGAACAATGGTGCCCGAAACAATGAATGGGGGAGTGGTGTCAACCGAGATTACAAACGTCTCAGGGAACGTCGAGAGCCCTTGGGGATGTCAGATCACCATATTGTAGGGCTAATGAGATGGCGACACACTGTATACAAAGGTGTTGTAAAATCCTTTCTCTGTGATGGCTCAGCCCGCTTGCTGTGGCATTTCAGCAGGGGTCATATTGAGGTGACACACAAAGACAAGGTCTTCTGAGTTAACCTGCGTCCAAAAGAAAAACCCATATAAGCCAGGATTCTCTTTTGAAGCAAATGCTACAGACAGATTTTTGAATGTTACTCAGATAGGAAAATTGCATTGTCAAGTTTAGTGACACAATATGTCTGTTTTGTTGCTATTTCTAGTCAGTATAATCTAGGCGTAAACATGTCAGTTTCTCAACATGCGCAAGTAATGTGTTCTTTTAAATTCCCATGCCCATTAAAAGCCACAGGCTCATTTTCTATGAGAAGCCCCAGTGAAATAAACTCCAAATATTTGTGCATGGCATCAAAAGGGGCTTACATCGCAGACAGCACGTCCTCAAACAAATATTGGCGAAAATGTTGGGGAGGGATTTTGTTAATTGATGCTGTCCTCTTCCCCTTTTAATCACATAAGCCCTGGATGAATCTTAGTTTAATTCGCTGATAGAATGCCTCTTTTTCCAGCCTTCCTCCAGCTCGTGCTGAAAGCTAAAGGGATCAGGTCTAATCCAAACTTCCCCCTCCCCCGTCCCTCAACGTCCCATGGCTGGTCAGGTCTGGGCTGCTTTGGGGGGGGGGGGGCGGAGGAAAACTGGCAGGCGGAGGTGGGGGACTGTTTGTCGGACCTGGTTATTCCGCTCTGTGGATCCCATCAGGCGAGTCGTGACATGTCTCGTCCGAGGCCCCGTCCCACCTGAGCGCCGTGCAGGGGGTTGGACTCTGGGAAGGGAAGAGTGTGTATAACTGTCTCATCTGGTCACATTCAGTTTGCATCCCTGGAGTAGCTTGTTATATGAAGTCTGACTGTGCCAAAGCTTTTCTTTTTAGGTGGTCAGCCTACCTCTGCAAAAAATATAAAATAAAATATTCTTTTTGTTTGCTTCAACTGCTAAATTAAAAGGGTTCAAACCAAGATAAGCTTATCACCCCAAAGGCTTACAGCTGCAGCTCAGTTTCTTGTATTCCTCCCATTTCCATATTTTCTCATCTTCATTCAACATTTTCTTTTTGTTCTCGACTCTCCATTTAATAAACTATGTACCTCCTCCATTTAGAAACATTCAACCTCATTATAGCCCAGAAGATGAATATGTCAACTTAAGCAGAAGCAGCCAGTATCTCCCATTCAGAGAGCTCCACCGAAGCTGCGTCTGTGATTCAAGTGGGGAAGCCACATGGGTTAGCGTTTCCATGATTAGCTTGAAGAACAGAAGGTGGTGGAAATGTCCATCCCTGCAACCCCACCTCCCCCAGCCGGAGAGGCGTGAGGGCGCTTTGAACACCCCAGACCCTGCTGACAGTAGTGACTCAAGAAACCCAAGTAAAAAAGGAAATCTGCCGCACTAAAAAGCTCATCTGCTCGGCTCCTCGACTTGCTGAGTGCCAGTTGATGAGTTTTGTTTGTGTGTGTGTGTGTGATAGTCACCAGGAGAGGAAGTATTATGAACAAAAAGACAAAAAGGAGCGGGCGAAGCAGCATCCCATTAAAGAGAGAAAGTGAGTAAAGACAAGTCTATGATGTGACAATTCATGCATGCGAGTGTGACAGCAATCACGCCGATTTGCATTGTTTTACATCAACTCCGACAAATGTGCTGCACACATGTACCAGCAGGCATGTCTGACAGTGGACATGTAACTATCTTTGTCAGACATTTGCGTGCATGTGGTTGCTGTGTGTTCGCACATGTGCTCATATTTATGTCTTTGTCTGTATTTATATTCACTTGTCTCACTTTGACATCCGGACCACAGCTCGAGTGCAGCTGATTACAACCGGTGCTAAACCTCTATCCCCACCTTAGTGGCCAACACAAGGCCGGTCGTCCCCCGTGTTTCACATTCTCTGACCGCTGTAGTTTGACCTCTCTGCTCTGAGAACAGCTGTCTGCCTCATAAACTATGAAGCTGTTGTTGTGGAATGATCTTTCTTTAAGCTTTTGGGGATCCTATTTCTTCTTTTTTTTTAACTTTTAAATGCATTGTGTAATGAACACCAATGATTAGTCAGCAAAATAGTGCCTACAGTCACCAATAAAATATCACCATAATAAGGAATATAAAGGCCAGTAATAATCAAATGTATTCACTTTCTCTAAATAACAGCACAAGGCTTTTGAATAATTCGTTTGTTAACCTTACAGTGCGGAACTGTGTTTATTACAGAGTCTTTTTTTACATTTTTACGGTTTGATCTTAAAGAAGGGACGATGTGATAACTTTAGATGTAGAGAAACATCCCAGAGAGTAATTTCCCCACAACACCCCCCCCCCCCCCCCACCTCACATGACACTTCAAGACTACAACCACAATAAGCCACTTAAATCTGAAAACCTTTTTCTCTCCATTTTGGCATTTTCTTGTTAAGAAGACAAGTTCCTCTTGCCTCTAATCCTCTCTGGTGACTCATTTTAGGCATCAATAAACAAACGAAAGTTTTAAACTGTAATAATGTCTATTTCGTATGATGACTTTGAATTCCTAAATATTGATTTGATCGAAAATGCACTGTTTTACGCTTGTTCAGTTGTCTGAAATAAAGAACCAAATATAATGTAAATGAGAAGAGCTAAACTGTGAGTTTGTATAAGTAAAGGAATAGTTTAACATTTTGGGAAGTCTCCCACTTATGAGTTTGTGCTCATTTGTATATGTTGGAAGTGGGATGTAAAAAAATGGTGGGTGTCTGTGTGGCAGGTCATAACTGCAATTGGCCATAGAAGCATGTCTCCCAGTGAGCACACACTGTTTGACTATATGTGCACATTGTTAAACAGCATGCACCAGTGTCAGAAGGCAGGTTAGCATTCTGTGACGTTGATACCGCTATCGCAAAGTCCATATTCGTTTGCCCACATGACTCCACACACAAACCGAGGCAGGCATGTGAGAGTGTGTGTGTGTGTGTTCCATATTTAAAAGGATATGTCTGAGTTTGTGTGTGTGTGAGTGAATGTGTTAGAATAGAAAGGGTTCAAGTTGACAAACTGCAGACGCCAACACTACGAGAGTGAGAGAGAGAGAGAGAGAGAGAGAGGCCTGAGCAGAAAGGGTGGAGGAGAGGAAGAGGTGGGGGTGGAGGGGAGGGGTCTAAATCTGTGAGAAAACGTCTAATCCCTGGATTGCTGAAGCTTCGGAAATCCTGGAAATAGATTAGGAGCTTCGCTGGCCCAGCCGCCTTTAATAAGAAGGCCCGTTTGGCTCCAAAGTCATGGCACAGCACTTGCATAATGTGCAGAGCCGCCACTTCTTGTAATTATCGTTTCCCCTATTTGGAAAATGATTCAATAAACACTGATCCACGGTGTCCCGCGCATACTGACAAGCTGCGGATGGAACACGCAGAAGCCCTGGTACATGTGCGACACCCGCTCCGGCCCGGCCACTAATCCAAATACAAGAGGAGGATGAGCGGTGCGCTAATCGAATGAGGACTGACCGTATCGACGGGAGAATCTTTGTGCAGTTTCTCTCAAGCCGGACGGCCACTGAGCCGAGGAGGCCCCCGATACATTTAGAAAGGTCCGCCATCAGATAAGAGAAAGTTGCAACGCTACTCCTGACTTTATCTGCTTTCACACATCAGCAAACTTTGGTCCTTTTTTCTTTCCCCTTTTGGCATTCACTGCCACCAACGTTGTCTCTGATATCTTTTTTTTTGTAATGAGTGAGCTCTGAGGTCTAGGGGGTGGGAAATAAGTCACCTTCATCTATTTGCTCATGATGGGATTGCATTTTCCCTCTCCACTGGCTCTGGTGTATGAGACCATATATTTCTTCTTCTCAGCAGGGAGGTTGACACTCGCAGTGGCAAATGTGTTGCAATAAGGGCCTGATCGGACAATTCC
Organism: Enoplosus armatus; assembly: GCF_043641665.1. Lineage (NCBI taxonomy): Eukaryota > Metazoa > Chordata > Actinopteri > Centrarchiformes > Enoplosidae > Enoplosus > Enoplosus armatus. The sequence continues at coordinate 10,010,679 of NC_092202.1, forward strand.
ATCATCATGGAAGTGTGAACACACACAAAAGAGATATTATCATGTTATCATGATTTCTAAAACAGTACCAGCAAATGTCCAGATTTGTCAATGCAACAAAACTACGACAGCCAATGAACTTGTTATTTAGTGCACAGTCTTACTGTAATATGTGCATTTGAAATAGAACATGACCTAGGCACTTGTCGAACTTGTACAAATGCCATTCTCAACTTCAAAGGGGAGTGGGCCAATAAATAACTTCACCTTTCAATCATCTTTGACATGAGGTGAGTGATTGGTTTTGACTTTAATGAAGGTCAGAGAGAAAGAACAAGCTGTGGCAAAAATGTGATCACAGTTGAAATTATTACTGTGTACAACTGAGATAATCATTTCAAAGCCTAGAGTTGATCACAAATCAGCCACATAACTTCAACAGCCATTTCAAATGTCCCTATTACCAGACACTGGGTCCTCAGACGCTTGTCAGCCCGAAAGCTCACTATCACTTGCAATTCATTCTCATCTATTGACACATCTGAAGCTCCAGTGGACAAGGCGCCACTGCTGTAATGGACGTGTCAAAATGACAAATATTAGCTCTCCTTTCCCTCAATCAATTAAGGAAACTAGTGAATGAGGGACTATTGATGACAGGATCCATGATCCAGGGTCCTTCAAAGAAGTGAGAGATTTCACCCCAGTATAAATAACTGTCTCCCTTCTGTTTTGCTGTCCTGGCTTTGTGCTGCCGCTCTCTTTTTGCCAAAATGAGGGTAATGTGCTATGAAAGGTATCCCAGATTTCACACCTTCTGGGGCCCTGAGAGATGGAGCGACCAGCTGTCCATATCACAGCACCCGTGTTCCTGGCTACCCCCGGCCAGAGAGAGCCACAGGCAGCCAGAGAGGGGGATATGGAGTGAGAGAGAGAGAGAAAGAGGGGGAGGTGGAGGGGGAGAGAGCCAAGAAGGAAAGAATGAAAAGAGCTAATCAACTGGATTATACCAGGTAGACCAAAAACACTCTTTGAAAGTATGTGGATATTTTATAGCATTTACATATATATATATATATATATACGCGTGCATGTGTGTGGAGATTTACTGCCAAGTCACCTCATTGAGTCATGAAAAGTCAGACTCTTTCGCTTGCTCTCTCAATCACACACTCACACACTTCAGAGGTTGAGATGAGCCAGGATTGCAAAATGCCAGAAAAACAGTGAACTAAGCATCCTGGAAATAGCGTTAAATCTGGCAATATCATGGATCACAAGAACTCAGGCCCAGCTTTCAACCACTCTGTGACATTGCCCCCACTCAAAAAACTGTCCAAAGTAAGATATCCTTTCACTTTCTCTGTGAAACTGCCCATAAAGCTCTCCCCCACCCGCACGCAAACACCAATCTTAAATGCGGGTGCCATAACACTCGTGTGGTGTACTGCTCTAGGGCGCAATTTTCCATAGACTTGCTCTATATTGCCATCTGAGAGAGCTGGATGAAAATGGTATGGTTTCAGCTGGGAAGTCGGAATATTATTGTAGAAATAATCATAGCAGGGGTTTGGTTTCAGCCAGCTTTTGTATTCATGTCACAGTGTCGGTACATTTATGGCTTTAAATCTCATACATCTGCAGAAACCCTCCATGTGTGGACTTTCCTATATCTAAAATGCCAATGACATGATAGGAAAGACAATGAGCTGATTAGCATGTGCTTACCAAAAAAAGGTTGCTAAGCAAAGTGTCATTTCAATTGAGATACAGTGCTGCCCGCAGGAGTGTCATTTTCAAAGTGCATATCCTCCAAGATTACTGGGGCATTTGTGTGAACTTCAATCTGTTTTCAATAATATCCCCAAAGAATATGCAGAAATGTATCCAACTCGAAGTACTACCAACGAGTTTGAAAATCAAAACAAAGCTTTCTGTCCATCACCCACGTGGCTTTTAAGGCTTGAAGGAACAGTTCAAAATGTAGGGAAATGCATTGATTTGCTTTCTTGCTGAGGATTAGATGAGATACCACTGTCATGTCCCTAAGCTAATTGTGGAGCTACCACCAGCTACCGGTTAGCTTAGCTTAGCACAAAGACTGGAAACCTAATGGTGAAAACAAGACTCCACTTATTAAACATATAACTTATTAACATATAGCATATGAATTAGTGAGCCAGGCTAACTGTTCCCTCCTGTTTTCAGTCTTTGTGCTAAGCTAAGACAACCGGCTGCTGGCTGTAGCTTCATATTTACCGTACAAACACGAGAGTATCATTCTTCTCATCTACCTCGGCAAAAAAAGTAAATAAGCAAATAAGTGTATTTCCCAAGATGTTAAACTATTCCTTTGCATCTTCAATGACTACCTTTTTCTGGTGCTGTGTCAAGCTTGATAAGATAACAGAATTCAAAAGGGACAATTAAATGCATCAACAAGTACATCTCACCCATGCGTCACTTAAAGGTGCTACACAAATCAATGGTGGTCCATCAATCCAACCCAACATCACAGTTTTTATTGATATTGAAGCTATATTGGTCACCCTAGGCTGCCGTAAAACATGGTATGCACACATATTTGCAAATGGTATATAGAGTCAGAGCCTCACATACTGTTTTACATTCACAGCCAGAGTAAACAGCACAGGTCAAGGGTCACTTGATGAAATATTTGTGGATTTATTTCTCATGATTTCAAAGTAAGTGTGTCTGTGATGCCTGTGCAGAACACTTGAACCTTCTTGTGAGCATAAATAATCCCACATTAGGTTTCAAAGTGCTGGTTTCAGAGAAGGTTAGCCGTTTAAATGGGTGCTGGGGTCACTGGAGGTAGAAGCCCTAAAAGTTTTCACCTGGAGGGAGCAGGGCCATTTATTGATTGAGGAGTGTTCATTGGACTATATCAGTGAATGATTGACTGCATGCTAATCCCGCCCATGAGTGTGGTTCAGTAGCTTCATTTTACCCCTCACTGCTTTCTGGTGGTGATCATTTATGCTTCATTTCTGACAACACATTTTCTATGTGAGAAAATGAGAAAAAGAGGGAGAAAAACCTATTTGCTGCACTTTAAATCATGAGGATTAAGTGTGTAAGTGAGTGAGAGAGTAAGAAAGAGAGAGAGAGAGAGAGAGAGAGAGAGAGAGAGAGAGAGAGAGAGAGAGAGCACAATGCTATTCCAATCACAAGTGCCAGAAATACTGAGCAAATAAGCCACAGCAATTTATTCCAAAACAACACAAATCTTGTTCTTTTTGTTCAAATGAACGTTGTGGTTTTCAGGCTCGTGAAAAAGAAGACTATAGAACAAACACAGTCAGAAGACAAGGAAGCAATGCCAACATCCCTAATTATATGCTATTCATGTTCTCTCTCATCACTTTGCAAGAAAATGAGAGCTGATGTAGCCGTTTTGTGGACAGCTAATTGTGTGAGCAACAGCGTGCGCTGCCAATGCATGAGTAACTCCCAGAGACTATTGCTGTGTGTTGAAAAATAAAATAAAAGTCAGCACAAGGATTGAGAGGCCTGGGCGACATTTAGCATTAGTGCTACTGTGGCTCTTTAGCAGTTGCTCTGTAGCACTATGCATAGGGTGCCTGCTTGTTTCAATCACCTGAGGCGCTTCCTTTTTCAAAGGCCAGCAGTCACAGTGGCCTGCCTTTCATATTTGCACTGATTGTGGTGGCTATTTTGATTCCCGGGTTGCTTAGACCAGACGACCTACTGCTTATTCTAGTCACACACTCACCCAGAGCCTGATAGAAGAGGAAGCCATTTTGAAGGAGTGATCAATCTCAGGGGAATGAAAAGTGTCTTGTGACTCAGTAAAAACTTCAATAACAGTAAAAAGCCAATTTCTGTATAATATTTCTTTTCTTTTCTTGCCCTTGTACGTTTTTGTCCGTCCTTCTTGTTGTCTAAGAATATGTCCCATCAGAGTTCTCTGTCTGAGGTGAAGTTGGTCGTGCACACACAGTACGAAGCGCATCTCTGAAGTCAGTGTGATCCTCAGGTTCTCTCACTACCCCTGCAGTGTGACGGGGCACCAGGTCCCGGATCCCAACCCAAGACTGCCAGAGTCTTTAAGTGGCTTTGAGATGAGAGAAGTGATAGAGACTAAGCCCTTAATAGCCATTTCTCTGTAATCTTTCCTATGAAAGGCTAAACTATGGGGGTATTGATTTGTTTGAAGAAGGGGGAAAAAATGGGGGAGCGGGTGAGAAAAGTACTCCATCAGGACGGGGCATCTTGAAATGTGACAAAGCTGTTCAGCGGCCGTGGCGATAAGCTCAGATTGAGCCCATTTTATCCGATAAACGCTGCACAGTTTGCTCCGAGAGAGCAAAACAAAGACAAACTCATCAAATCCAAGTTGACAAGACTCACAAACAGAGGTGCTCTCTCTGTCCTCTCGCTCTCTCTGTCTCAACCCGGCCTGCACTCTAACATGGTGGCGGTCACATCAGTGGCTTTTTTTTGTGCCTCGACTGCGTTGGCTTCAGCCTTTAGTCAGGCGCTCGGGTTAACAGCGTGTGCATTGTCACAAAAACTGCAAGCAAACCCCTGTGAGGAGGCCGGGAAGGGAATGTGTTACTGGTGTGTGTGTGTGTGTGTTTTGGGACTGCGTAAGTATCATAGGTCTGTTTGTACTGGTGTTATTTAGATGGCTGCTTTTCAAATGACACTAAGCAATGCTTCATGCTATATCTCACTGCACACGCCAGCACACATCTCCCCATAGATACAGCCCTGAAGGATATGGTAATTGAGCTATTATTAGATGTGGCAGGGATAGCATTGTTCTCTTTGTAGTCCCAAAGAATACATATTCCTCTGTTTGATGTATTAAGGGAATGTACAGTATAGCCTCCTGCTTGGGCATGGAGAATGATTCAAGAACCTACACAGTGTAATCCTATTATATATGGTTTATATGCTTGAACTTTTAAGGGCAGAAGCATCACACTGATAATTCTGCAACGTCAAGAAGAAGCAAGAGGCTGCCGCCAGAATCTGGGACTGTTTTCTGAGCAGGGGAGAGACATTTCCTTGCAATGTTGGTTCATCTGTCGCCTGAGGGAGGGCAGGTGGTCTCAGCTTTATTTCTGGGCTCCGTGTTGATGTTCACTTCACCTGGTCCAGACCCCCCCCCACCCCACCCCACCCCCTCTCCCGTCCTCTTCCCTCCTTCCCTCTCCTCTCTGTTTCCTGAAAAAAAACATGAAACTCTGATCGGTTTGGGCAAAACACACACTTCACATCCCACCTCGGCTGTAATTAAGACAGCTTTTCTTTACAGCAGCCCAGCTGTATTCCAGGGACCTGACAAAAGGTTTGTTTATGTGTGTAAGTGTGTGTCACACAGAAGACTAATACACTAAACTCTATTTGTGCTCGTCTCACTTGCAGAAGATCATGATAAATTAGTTTGTTTTATCAATTTATCATGAGCAGAAAGACAAGTAGAGAAAGGTTGTTTTCTGAACCAGTTGTGAATGCAAGAATTTTGACATCTCAAACACACATCCTCACACACTCCTGGCATAAAAAGGTTTTTTTTTGGGTCAGACAGTGGCATATGTACTTCTCTCTTGCCTTTCCTCTTCTGTCATTCCAACAGTCATTAACCCTAAGTTTATCTTCCACACACACAAGGTTCTTGACCTCTTGACCACCAGATTACTCATTACCGCACGTGTGTGTGTGTGTGTGTGTGTGTGTGTGTCTGTGTGTGTGCGTGTGGTGGTGGTGATGGGGGTTGTCTTTCTACCAGCCAGCAGACTGAGACTAGTCGAGTCGATAGAAAGCCATTGAGGGGACTGAGAATATATTAGCTTCAGCTAAATTAATGAAAGATTAAAAAAAAAATAAAATACATATAAGTGAAGCTTATTTGGAGGAGTTTGTAGCAGTTTGAGGCGCTGCAGGACATAAAAGAGCTTAAATATTCATAAACCCAGAATAGGTGTTACTATTTATTTTCAATAATCCCAAGACATGTCTCCACAGTCCAATCAAATCCAAAAAGAAAACAGAGAAATGGTGGGGGGAAGAAAGCCCTAAGTAGAACATGCAGTAGGGGTTTGGGAGTTGTTACCCTCATTTATGCATAGTCATGTGTGTGAGCTAGTGGGCGGCCAGGGGTTGAGCGTCCCTGTGGTAAAAGTCCACAGTGGCCTCAGTCCGTTTGAATTATTGGCTAACAGGCTGTTTGGCTCTGAGAACTAACCTCCCACAGACGTCACTAGTCCCGGGCTTATGCAAACATTATAGTGGAGTGATGAACACACATACGTACAGTGCACTCATACACGGAGGTGGAGTAATACTAGCCAATTACACAATCACACAGCACTAGACGTGAGAGGGAAGAAAATCATTCACACTCGCTCCTCCCCGCCTACTCTCTCACTTATCTCTCTCACACACACACAAACATCAGAAATTTCATCTTGTAAAAACCTTGACACACACACACAGAAGCACATATATAAACACACACACATACTGTGAGGGGGACAGAAAAATCAATACTGATCATAGGGCCAGCTGTTTTGGACCTATCACTCCATTGTGATGCCGAATGTGAGGTGATTCATGACAGGCCGTGCTTTCCCACTCCCACGCCTCACAGAACGACTGATGGATTCCTCTCTTTCTTCCTCCCATCCCTCCATTCCTCATGCACTTGCCCCCCCCCCCTCCATCCTCTCTCTCTCTCTCTCTCTTAGCTCCTCTTCCTCTCGCAGGGTCCGAGGTGATGAGAATGACACTGCACAGAAGGGGTCTTTATGCAAATGAGATCAGTGATCCCACCACACCCCCAATCCCCCGCTCATTTGCAAACCCATGCGTTATGGATAGAAGGGACCAACTGCAAAACCTGGTGGACTGGAAAGAGGTGCTTAATGCAGACTAAGTGAAGACGCTGTGACAGAGAATGGATGATTTTTTTTTTCAGCTTGGTAAAGAGTTTACATCAAAATCGAGCAAAACGCCATGAGAAGCAGTCCTAAAATAAATGTCATGCGTGGCTTACAGCCTCTATAAAACAAAAGTAACAATGCGACGTAATATAAAAAGAGCATAATCTTTTATTTTTTGATGTGTAGTATTTGTATGAGCCATTATTTCCCCGCAGAGCCATATAGTTATAGTATTGGCATAAGAGATGATTTCTGGTGAGTGCATTAATATTTAAATCAACTATTACGCGGTCAAAGGTGTGCATTTATTGGACATTTTACAACAGCTTCCAACGTGACCAGCCAATCAGATTAGACTGGGACTATCTGCTCGAGAACAGGCCGATTCTGTTTCCCTCTCCTGGATAAAACTCGAGCTTGCCCAGTTGCGTTTTGTTATTGTGCGTTAGAATGTCAATGTGCCTATGCCTTGTTACCCATACAAAGCAGCTGCTCTGTAACATAAATACAGGCCTTGAGGTATGCTCGCGGAAATGTCATGATATGGCGAAAATATCAGTTATGAAAGAAAAGAAGGAAGCAATAGTTTCTGTCTGTCAGAGCACACACACACACACACACACACTCAAACTAAATCACCTGGAAATGGCCCATAGTTTTCTTAGCACCACAGCGTGACACACAAACACATGCACACACACACACACACAGACAGAAATGGAGGCTTTTTGTTCATATATGTGGCACAAATACACACACACACACACACACACACACACACACACACACACACACACACACACACACACTACTTTTGACATTTGGGGATTGTTTGTTTTGGTCGACTTCAGGCGGCAACCCCACCTGTGGCGATGACTCTGTTTTGGGTCCTGACTTGTCACACTGTGTGAGAGGCGTCAGGAGAAATGCCTGAGGCAAAAACTGGCCCTGTTTAGCCCCGCAGTATGCCCGTTTGTAATTGGCCAAAACACCAGGCGGCCTGTGGCCATTTGTCAGTTTGAATAATTGATACAGGGAATGGTCACACTAGCAAACACGCTGGCACTTTAGCTCACATTCATATGCAGGCATTTCCCTCTTTTTTTTAGATCTCTACACACATCATTTTCATGCGCAATGCATGTGATGCTATGAATTATGTATTCCGTTTCATTCAGATTAACATCTAAAAACACAGGCCCATGTACCATTAGTCCAACTAATCAATTATGAGACGTATAGAAATGAGTGAAGATACAAGTAAATGGAGATTAAATTGGGGAGATAGCCAGTCAAATTAACTGCCGCTTGTTAGGGAGGAGAAGATGAGATTCTTGTCTGCCGTTTTCTTGTTAATACAGGCTTCATTAATGACACGCTCACTTTTCATATTGTCACTCTTTGAAAATCATGAGCCATAAAAAAAATACTTTCCTATTTAACAAAGGATGATCAGCCAGTCAAAACTGTCAAAATCTTGAAATTAGTCAAAACTAGCTTTCTTTCCCCCTCACAACCCTTCATTGGTTGACATGCCCTTTTCATGCTGCATAGTCAAGAGAGGGGATAGTTTTGATGAGTGCCTTTTGTTTCATTCACTTTTTCTCAATTTCTTTTTTCCCCATGTCCTAATTAACTCCCTTTTGTCTCACCATGTTTTCCAAATGAGTGCTGTGATTCTCTATCTTGGTGTTATTTTTGTCGCTAATAAATGAAGGTTGAGCATGCATTGCCTTGTAATTAGTTGGAGGAACAATGCAAGACTGCAGCATTTCTGGCCTTGGTTTGTTTTGGTGTGATTCAGAGAGAGTGGGAGAGACTGACACACACACACACACACACACACACACACACACAGAGACAGAGAGAGAGAGAGAGAGCGAGAGAGAGAGAGAGAGAGAGAGAGAGAGAGAGAGAGAGAGAGAGGGAAACAGAGAGGAAGCACAGCCAGAACCCTACGACTCCCCGTTGAGAGAACATAAGCTGCGTTGCAGGACTGCAAAATATGCTGCCTGGCTTCTAATGCCAGATTAGCGATGGCAAACCATTGTATTGCGTGCCATGGCATCAGCATGATATCAGTGTGCATGTATACAGCCTAATGAATCTGTCACTAAGTTTGAGCCGGTTGGGAATGTTCTGGAAATGAAATCATGAGCGTCTATGTTTAAGGTCATATGCCTCTTTACATTGACATTATTTGTGTTGTTATTTTTTCAATCTATTATACTGAGTATGATGCAATAGACTTTCTGTTAATCTTAAAACTAGAACTAGATTGGAAAGAACATATAAGCTCAAAGACTGGGTCCACTGTTTGAATCAAGTTTTCAAATTGCTGGTAAAGCTACCAGCTACTGTACAGACAACATTATTCTCTCTCATGTTCTATATCAGGAATATCATCTTATGTCATCTAACAGAAGATATACAATCCTACAGCGATCGATTGATTCAGTCCTCAACACTAATTTTAGAGAAATCAAGTGCAATCCAGTTAGGGCTGCAACTAATGAGTATTTACAATATCAATTATTGAAAATGTCAAAAAATAGAGAAAATCCCAAATTCCCAAAACCTAAGAGGACGTCTTCATATTGCTTGTTTTGTCCAACCAACAGTTCAAAACCCACAGATACTCAATTTACAATGACTCCTCACATTTGGAAGCAGGAACCAGAGGAACCAGAGCAAGAAGTTAGTTGAGAAGATTGATACCACTCAACTCTCATATCTGTGAAAAAAAAAGTGTAAAAATGACAATTTGTGGTCTTAAAGCAAGTTGCACTGGACTATTTCTTGGATGGTGACGAAGGGACTCCAGAAATTCACTAAAACCACAACTTGTCATTTTACACTTTGGGTTTTTGTATGGATTAAACAAATGAGATATAACATGTTATAAAAGTGAGCTTTAGAGGTGCTGGTAGGCGGATTTTGGAGTCGCCCCCTGCTCCCAGTCTTTATGCTAGGCTAATTGGCTGTAGCTTCATACTTACCATACAAACATGAGAGTGATATCAATCTTCTCATGTAACTCTCGGCAAGAAAGCAAATAAGTGCATTTACCAAAATGTCAAACTATTCCTTTAAACTAAAATATAATATGCATTTATATGCAGGGGCCTGGATATAAATATAAAATAAGTGTTGGGTGACAGAAAGCATGATCACATGTAACAGAACACGCAGCACACATAGCTTAGCTTCAGCGTGTGAAGCTCTTTCCTATCATCATCATTGTGTGCATGTGTGTCTCTGTGTGTTTGCGTGTTTGAGCGATGCACGTGCATATCAGCATCCAAACCACATTTGCAATTCACAGCAGCCTCCCTCGCGCATTGTTCCCAATCTCTGCCTACTTACACTGCTCTTTTTTTTGTTTTCCTCTGTGCATTGTTTTGGCCTGCAGCTATTGTATCTGTTTAGATTGACTGGTGGTTTGGCTTTACCTCTTGGCTTCAGGATGGGGAATAGGGTAGCAGAGAAGGGGGTAGATAACAGAACCAGACAGGGTCTTGATCACCCACGCTATCCCCCACCTAAATATTACTCCACAATGTACACCCCCTTCCCACCTTCCAAAACAAACAGGACATGTTCATTTCCTTTCCTCTTTATCTCTTTTGTCTCTCGCAATCTCCCGTCTCTCCTTTGCAGGTATTCCCTGCCACTCAGCCCTCGTTTTTTCCTCTTTTTTTTTATCTCATTCCATACTCCTTGATTCTCTTCCTCTGTCTCTCCTCATTTCTCCCCTCTCAGGTTTAGCAGAGAGGAGGAGTGCCATGATTAGGAGGCGTTAGAAAGAATGGACGTGCTGTTCCCATAAACCGCTCTGTGCTGTCAACACCAGCTTTGGTGGAATGGAATCAGATAAAAAAAAAAAATGTGCGTATGTGTGTGTGCAAGAAGGGGGGTCAATTAGGAGTGTAGCCCGGCAGCACCAGTGAGACACATGACTCTCTTGCCTACTACTGTAAAGTCAGTTTGCCCTTCAGCTGAACTTTGGCTCACTTGAGCTCAGCAGAGCTCGGGCCAGACGGAGATGAGAGGTGGGGAAAGAGGGAGAAAGAAAAAGGCAGCGAAAGGACCGTCTCACAGTGGTGGAATTAATACCCCGACCCCCCCTCCTCCTCATGCACTCACACACGCGCACACAAATATTTGGCAACATACGGAGTGAGTGATGTGACACTTTGGCCGGGGACGGGGATACGGGGGGGTTGCAGAGAGCAGCCTGGCAGCGTCTACCAGGGCAAAGGGAAGCAGAAGTTCCAATGGCATTATCAGCTGCCTGCTGTGATTCTTCTCTTTCTCTCTCAGTTCACAATCTCTTTCTGAACAAGCACATTGGGATTAAAAAAATGTCCGTTCAGAATACTAACTAACTCGAGTCTAACCTGATTCTTAATTTAAAGACATTTTGTATTCAACGCAAAAGTGACAAAGACTAAAGTTTTATCTGGATAAAAAGATGCCTGGTGGATTATGTGTTGATCCAATGTATGAGGGCCGAATTATTCATAATTTTCTTCTGGCAATGGTTGTGGACACATCTCCACTCATGACGTGGTGATTCAGAATTTAGTGAGATATACTGTAAGCTCTATAAAGCTACTGAAAGCAAAGTCATATAAACATACAAGTAAAGCATGGACGCATCAGTGTTTAATGTACCTTTCAGACCAATAAAAGGGTTCATTCCTGCGTTTTTCGCTTCCTGTATTTTCAGTGAAAAAAACTGCTTCAAGTTTCAGCATATCTATTAATCACCAGAGGAAAAAAAACATGACCTATATCTAAACTAAAACACTGATGAATTAATGACCACAGAAAATTAACTATAAATGAGTACACTCAAATTAGAAAACATGCAGTGTCATAATGTCATAATCTAAAAAAAAATGAGTTGTGTGAAACCAAAGACAGCCATGTCCCTTTTTGAATTATTTATGTGCACTGAGAACTTCAATATGTTTTGAGCAAAAAACAATAAAAAGGAACTGACATCACTTTGGGAGCCAGACAGTGCTACAGCCATCACTTTTACTTCCAGCTGTGGTCAACATGCAAATTACAGTAACGCAGCTCCAACAGTTCTACAGTACAAGACAATTTCTTCATTAAATCTGAGACATTATTACAGTAACAGTGAGAAATCTAGAACATTGGCGGAAGGACTGGCAGCCTGCTTTCAAAATAATCAGATAAATTGCCGTCCAGCATGAAAGTTGATTGCTTAATGGCCCAAAACAGGAGGAAGGTTGAGATTCAAAGGTTATTCTTGACCTTGTGAGCAGCAGCATTTAGTAACTGTTCTGTTGCTCTCGATCATACTGTGTTACATGATCTTCTTCATCAGCAGATGGCATTTTTAGAGCACTTTAAGGACTTATCATCCATGTCAGCTTAAAAAGTTGGGATTCAAAGTCCATTCGATGATGATGGATAATAAGGCACATGATGAAGATCATACCAAAGTCGTTTAATAGTGTAAATGTTGATGAAGCTTTCACTTTTTACAGTGACAGACTGACAGACAGCAAAGGCCTTCTCAGTCGGGGCATGTATGAGTTTATATTTGAATAAGTCTGTGCCTCTCACTTACACTGCGTACCTTTTAACATTCACACCTTATATCTGCACTTCCACAGTTATGTGAAAGGTGTATTGTGCGTGACTGTGTTTCTTTCTCAAACTTCATGCAAGTCCCACAAGTCTGCCTGCTAAGTGGCCCAACTAGCTCTGTGTCCCCTGATAGCCGAATTAGCAGGACATACGAAAGAAAACGGTACGTGTTCACTACATATTCTCATTTGCAGTGGCCACGCATCATCTGCGTAGAGAAATCAGGGTGAACCATCAGAATATCAAAGAGGCTGACATTTACTTGAAATGTAGTTGTGTGTGTGTGTGTGTGTGTGTGTGTGTGTGTGTCTTTAGTGTCTACTTGATAGTGTTCTCTACTATTCCTCTCCTGGTTTCTTCCTCTCCCTCTTTCCTCCAACACACCAACAAATACAGTACCAACACACCTATTTGTGGTGCATTTTGAGCTGCCTGTGTTGACAGGGAGAGATGGAGGGAACAGAACGAGAGGATGCAAGAAAAGAAGGCACAAAGAAAGGATGACAGAGTGAGAGTGAGTGGCTATTCTCTCGTGCTGAGTGAGTGGAGTGTCAAAACAGGACTGAAGTGCAGCAGTGTCATGATGGATTGAATGCTCAGCGAGACTCCATGTTCCACATAGCATGTATAGACAGACGGGAACAGACAGTAAGAGAAGGGAGTCACAAATGTAGTTTGAAAAAGCACAGAGGGACCGGAGGCTCAAGGAAAACATCATCACGGTGGGAAAGCTTCATGCCGCAATGCATAGTAAGGCTAATATAGTGTGGTTATGAATCTGAGTTTGGCATCTTAAGTTAAAGCCTAGCTATCACTCTTTGCAGTAAGCCATTCCGAGACTCTCCCCTAGTTGCTATTGCGTTACGCTACTGCCCAATAAAGCAGCAATGCCATAAAAATAATCTTAAAAAAGATCATCAAATAGTTATGGATTCTCATAAGCTCTGAATTCACTAAAATGCTGAAGACGTGAATCACAAATCTAACCCAGGCATCTCCAAAAGCACTCCACCTCTTCTCCTGCGACTGATGCTTATACTTTTAGCCACTAATTGGCACTTATGGGGAAACCCTCCCACATACACTCCTCCCTCCACCATTTCTCACACATGCACACATATACACACACCTAGGAAATGGATTGACCTCATTCGCAGGGCTTGGGGGGCTGCATTAAAGGGTCTCTCACTCTCTCCCTGGCAGATTGTCAAAAAGCGGGTGGTCAGTATAAGTGAGAATCATGCCCTAGTTTGGCTAGCTCTGTGGGGAACCAAGTGGTCTTTTGACAAGGCTTTTAATGGATATGAGTGTTCTATGTGGATCAGGACCTTTGCACTATATTGAAGCAGCTCTCTAAACCTTCGGCTTGGCGGACATTGCCTGTCAAGCTGAGGGAAATTTCGATTATTATTCTGAGATTGGATTCTTGTGGTTCCTGATTGGGCCTGCAATTGAGCCTTGGGGAACTCCATATATTCCATTTCTCTTTTTCTAGCCATCCACTATGACTATGGACCTGACTCATCTCCACTGTGTTACCTCTGTCCACATTGTTTGCATGTTTGTTTCCATGAGCAATCTTCGTTCCTCAAACTCGCTGTGTTCGTGTTGGTCTTCGTCATATATCTTCAGATGTTTCATGATGCAAAAGTGCTGCAAACATGCCAGTTAACACGCATGCAGCCATGCCAAGGCACACAAATGCACACAGAGATACCTGCACTCAAAGAGCACGCAGCCATAAATCATTTAAAGCACAAGTCTGCTCTGAGAAATGCTTCGCATAAAAACAGCCCACCTGAGTCCAGCAGCACATAGATCAATCATGTACCACAAAAAAGTCAAAGGAAGAGTGGGATAACGGAAAGAGGAGTAGAGGGGGGAAGAGAGGCCTTCTCAGCTTTGAGCACCCTTAGGCATAGATCCCTCAACTGGAGCAGGTTCTTGTATGTGGGAGAGATGTTCAAGGAATGGCCCTGATGCATCACGCGCGTGCAAGTTTGTATATGAGGTTCCTGTATTTAAAGGCTCCAGCCATCTATGCACACAATGCATAATGCATCGGACGTTCAACCCAGTGTGCAATTAGCAATGCTTACACGCAACCAGTGCACGCATTGAGCTTCAGCTACTATAGGACAGTGTTAAGGCATCAGGCACTCCTCCCCCACTAAAACCCCTTGTTATTTCTTCATCTTGTCAGACGGAGAGAGGGAATGAGTATAAGATAAGGCCAGGCTATATGTATGGTTTGCCCTCCATTTGAAAGGGGCAACGTGGCAGTATGCAGAGAAGGAAGGAAAAAAGGGGGAGGTCTATCATAAAGCAAGCTTGTTTCAGGTTGGCGAATGGCGCTCAGTGACAACAAGCGGTGATCCCTCTTTCCCAGGCCTAGAGGGGACAGAGCGATAGCGTGGAGAAAGACGGTAAAAGAAGAAAAAAAGTCTGCCAAAGAAAGATAGCAGCAGATATATGGGCTGACCAGGTGTAAGGAATATATTTCCTCATGAATATTTTAGTTAAGTGGATGCATTTTCAGACAAAAACGTCTCGTTAATGAGGCAAAAAGGTCAAATTAATCTCAGTCTTCTTGACAAACATCACATTGGCAGAAACTCTGTTGAGTCATCCATTATGAACCTATCATTTATGTGATACTGCAGTAATACAGGTTTCCAAATCGCTTAAAACTAGTATTTCATCCATTTTGACTCCTTCACCTAACCCCTGCAGACTTGCAAATGGCATGCGCTTCTTGGTGAGAATCCGTCTCTGTTCTTGGACTAATTGAGAAGCAGGGGTAGAATTCCTTCAAAAAGCCGGTTCTCCACTGCCTACAATCTATAAAATTGCTGGGGGATCAATCTGGGTCCAAAGACGGAGCTAGAGTCAGTCTTCCCCTGAGTAGCAGGGCTCTGTGTAGCGTTATCCCCTGATGGATGTGGAGAGGGCTAGCTTTAATCCTGGACTAACAGCCAGTTCTCTGGCCCTTGATTGCTGCACAGCACAGAAAAACAGCCCACGGGGACAAATATAGTCTTCCTTTGATACCAAGGGACCCAGTTAAGATTTATATTTGTGGGTATGACTACATATGTGCATACAGTACATGAGGTGAGGGAAGGGAAAGAGAAAGAGGGTGTGAGAGAAAGGTTGATTTTATTATTTGTGGGTATTGGGTTTTTGTTCACACCTAAATCCTGGCCATCAATAACAATCTCACTGAATAATAACGTGTAAGGACCTTGAGCAGACAGAGCGAGAAGGCTTTGATTTCACATAAAAGCCAGCACACGCATAAACACACTTCTTTGTCTGACCTGCATGTAAACCAAGTGTACACAATATGAGGGACATGCTTCTGAATTGCTGCGCCTTTAATACAACCCACATCTCAGTTTTCACAAAGAATAATTCCTTTAACTCATTTTTTTTCTTTATCTTAATTTTCTTTTTCTTAATTGGTATATATTTTATGAGGGAAATTATACAACAATGGCTTGATAAAAAAGTGTATTAACTTTCCATGGGGGTGTTTCTTTATAGACAACAAATGAGTTTACATTCAGGGTAAACACACCACATAGGCCTCAACAATAATTTGCCACTCAGGTTAAGGCTTTACACCACAGGCTGATAGGCTGTTTTAAGATTGCTGTGCAGTCAAAGAGTTTCTAGTTCAGTTGGCAAATCTGCCAAAGTATTCTTCAGCAGGAGCACCCACGTAGGCCTGCACCAAGACAGGTAGTGAAAACAAACTAATATTAGCTAAAATCCCATGAAACAATACAACAGGCATGTGCTTACAGTGCGCCATTATGGTTCTATTTGTCCCTTTAAAAAAGGAACTTGCATACGGCAGCTGATTGTGGGGAGTTTTCAGCATGATACCTTGCGGCTTCGACGCAAATATTTATGACCACCCTCAGCTGCTTGACCTGTGTCCTTCTTGACAGCTAGAATGGCAAGCTTGTGTCTGTTTATAAAGACATGGGGTGCAAAAGCTTACATATGGTCATTAGCATGCTGGACAGACAGCAACAGTTTAGGGTTCTGGATTAGCTGTAAGCTTTGGCTCATGTAAACATTTGGACGGGGAAGAGATGTTTTCAACAAAGACTTCATTTAGAAGGCTTGCTTTCTTCCAGCAGGTTTTTATGTCATTATCCAAACAATGTGGTCTAATTATTTCAGGGTGTAGAACATACAAGATAGTTGTGAGGTTGCATTGCGGAATGCACAATGCTCTGTGTTACACCGCCTTGTCTGTATGGGTTAATTAAAATATGGTTAAGGTGGGCCGCATTTCAGTGGAGTGAGAATTAATAAAGTTTCAGCAATGTTTTCAGGTTATCAGTTTTCAGAGTAAATGTATATCCTAATTCTTAATGGGCAAAAATAATTCACACCTAATTACTTAAACGTGCCAATCCCCTGAGAGCAAATAA
Organism: Enoplosus armatus; assembly: GCF_043641665.1. Taxonomy (NCBI): domain Eukaryota; kingdom Metazoa; phylum Chordata; class Actinopteri; order Centrarchiformes; family Enoplosidae; genus Enoplosus; species Enoplosus armatus. The sequence continues at coordinate 10,027,669 of NC_092202.1, forward strand.
GTTTTGAAAAGGCCCCCCGTGGCGGCAGTGATGCCCAAGTCATTGAAGGTGACAGTGCCAACTTGGACTGGCACCGTGCCCAGCCTCTCTGGGGACCACATGTGGCATGCACCATTGCACGGTTATATATCTGTGCCAACAAGCAACCCACCCACTGCCTTTGCCCTAAAATATGCCCCTTTAAATGCGCTCACCTGCCAAAATGCCCTCATGTACAACGGCCCGTGCAACCTTTAGAAAACCTTACTGTCATCTCTCCAGCTCACCCAGGAGGGCAGTAAATGAGGAAAATATACATTTTAATTGAGCCACTTAGAGTGCCTTATGCCCTTGTGCAGGCAAAATGACTGTAACTTCTATACGCATACAGTGTACAGTGTTCCGGATCATCCATCTCTGCTGCCAATGAAGCTACCTTGCCCGAGGGTGCAGCTACGCACAGCAATGCCTTCCTATGGGGACAGGGCCACTGACACTTCAAGTCACCTTTTCCAGTCCTATTTCTACTTCGCTCCCTTCCTCTCCTCCTCTCCTCCTCTAAAAACTTCCCTCCCTCCTTCATGCTGCTGCAAATAAACAGCGGAAAGGGCTTAAGGGTGGCCGAGTGGCTGATTTCTTTTTTCTCCACGCTCCTTCCCATTTCCTCTAAAGTTACGGTCCCCAAAAATGGGCTTTAATGGGAAACTGAGGACAAGGTAAATGGGGACTTTATCTGGCCATCAGTTTGGCAGTTAGAACTGCTGCCGAATGGGCTTTGAAATCTCCTTAAGGCAACTCTGAGGTGGGGAGAGGAAGAGAGACAGCAAGGTGGGGTCAAAAGTAGAAGAGAGAAGAGAAAGAGAGAGAGAGAGAGATAAGGCCTATAAGGGATAGAGGGAGGATGGTGAGGAAGAGATTGCGAGTGATGGGAGACAAGGGTGGCTGAAAATGACTGTATGAGCAGAGTGTATGGGGGGTGGGGGGTGGAGATATGATCGGTCAGTGAGGACTAGAGGAGGTCAGAGTTGGATTAACCTGCATAAGGATTAGACAGCGCTGTGAGGGGAGCCTCAGGCATACAGCAGCTGTTGCCCAGGGTGCCAGTCACTTTTCACTGCAAGATGCTTGTGTGTGTACATTTTGGATAAGATAAAATACATATGATATGTGTGTGGTTGTTGTACATCGGCAGCGCACAAGTGAGGAGGATTTAGTTGCCATGCAGCTGTAAATATTTGTGTAAAATAAAACTTTTTAAAAACATTACAGCAGGCAATATTTTATATTTTTCTTTCTGTCAACAAACCTCATGTAAAGACCTAAAATGAATTCATTCTGCTGACAAACACTGCCTGAGTCGCGAAAGCCTGATTAGCCCGACTTTCAGACTGCATTTCTATTTCGTTTTACTTCCTTATAATCATTCTGACATTGTGCTCATGCTAGCCAATTTCATCTTGGGAGTTGGGTTATTTTGTTTTGTTTTGCCCTTACCAAGTCAGTAGTGACGTATCCATCCCGGAAGCGATGCACAAGCTGCCGTTTCTCCAACCGGGGGAAATCGTCAACACAAAAAAAGGCTGACCAAATCGGGGTTGTGAGCAGCAATTCAGTGGCCTAGAACCAGGCTGATATAACCCCTCTATTGTTTTTTAAGAAAAATTAAAAACGCATAAATCAGCCGCACCATTGCCCCAGGCTGTGGATAAAAATAGTACCCACTAAATGCACTACTTACTCCTGTTTTTGTAACATTACCCCTGCCATTTAAAAAAATGTGACCTGCTTTTCAGGATTTACATCTCCAGTTGGACCGAATGGTCTCAGGGCTGAGTGCCACAGACAAGGTAGGGAAGTCAGAAACTATTGAGAGACACATGCATTGTTGGTTTTGGTCTATTCATGGAATTTGATGACAATAAGGAAAATATACAATAAAGCAGCTGCAGCCTAAAATATTTAAATAACAAATCACCTTGCAGTAAAGTCAGCCTAAAGTGACGAGATACCCTATTTTGCATTTGACTTTAAGTTTGTGTCAAGATTTATGTGCTTACATATGCATATACATGTAACCAAGTGTCATCCTTCACACATATAAACACGCCAACAGTTTCACCAGAGCCCTCCACCATCTGTGGAGCTGCCCATCTCTCTTTCTCTCTTATCTTTTGGACTCGGCTGCAGAGGGGCTCTGGGCTATGTCATCTTTTCTCTAAACACACACACACACACACACACACACACACACACACACACACAGATCCTTCCTCCATCACAGTAGGAGACAGTGGGCTTGGCTTTCGCTCTGATCTCTCCATGCAGCCTCCGAGCCTTGGAGATAGGGTCAGCTCAGCACATGATGGCCTTCCAATCCGTCTCTGATACAAACAATACACACACACACACACACCCTGAAAACCTACACAGTCTGAGAAACTCACACATCACACACAGCACGGGTCAATAACCAGGGTATACCAAGAGCAATCACAGGACTGCCCGACGTGGGGGCTGTGTATTTGCGTGACATTCGATCGGATGGATTCGCCTTGTTCTTTGGCAGTCTCCCGGGAGAGGAAGCTGAGGGAGGGGAAGCGATCTGTGGCATTCTTTCAGGGATGACTCTCTCCTCTGTCTTTCTGATGATGGTGGCCTTGGCTGACAATGGGTACACTACGGGTCCCGCATTGAAACAATTGCTCCTGCATGGGCTCCCTGTATTCTCTGTTGACCCAGGGGGGATGGTTTGTACGCCGTTAAAGGTTTGGTTTTCATTGTGCATGTGTGTGTATACAAGCACGTGGGAGCCTTCAAGACTGTGTATCATGGGCCATGTGTTTGGGAAACAGAGAGAGAGAGAGCTTTTATCTGTATTGTCAGGGGATAATCACACAGCATACCCTTGAATATCCTGTGTGATAAAATCTGATGTGACACTGCGGGATTGCAGGGATGATTGAACTCTTGTCTTAAAGAAATCAAGCAAATCCACCGTCACTCTGCTTGAGATGGGGGTACAACACAACAATGTCAAATGACTGTTTGCAGCATGAGGCAATCAGGGAAATAGCATAACAGTTACAAGGCAGACCAACATGCATTACCCTCTGAACATGAAACCTAGTTTACACCAGGGATGATTTATCGCAAACAATTCTTTAGTGAATTGGATCTGAGAGTGTGTCTGTGTCTCTCTCTCTCTCTGTGTACTCGTGAATCAAACAAATAAAATGCATTAAGGATATTAAACCAGCTGAAAGGAAGTGGATTGAAACAGAGAGAAGACTTGAAAATTGCTAATTTATGAATGTGTTTTAGAGATGCTAGTTCCAGTTTTCTCTCAGCGCTTTCTGATCCTCAATAGGGATTTTGTTTCTAAAGGGATTTCAAAAGTTAGCGTTCACTATAAAACAGCATTCTTGAGCGGTGAGGGATGCAGTGCCGTGCTTAATGACACGTCAGCAGGGATGATGCTTTTTAAGAATACTAGCCTGCACAGACTTTGGTGGTTAAACATTAATGAGAGTCCACACACGAAGCGGCACATCCGTACGCTCAATCCACACCGATTTCAACCTCCATTCAGCTGTCACTGACCTCAGCACCAGCACGCAGATCAGAAATTTACTTTACAAAAACAGTTTTCAAGTGGGCTACATGATACATATACAGGGAGAAAACTGCATTGTTTTCTATGGATTCATTGATTATATTTCTGTTACGTTGGGAAGGGTGAAAGTGCCCATAGTGACACAGCAAAACTCACAACGGGGGGCCTTGATTGATAACAGGTATAGTTACATACATATGATTCTGATTCTGATATTGTTCACAACATATGGTCAGTGGGAGATTTGCATGATTTGGACAAGCGCCAGTGGAGATTACGCTTTGCTATATATGCGCCAGAAAAAAAATTATACACTAGGTTTTTAGACTGCATAAAAAAATAGGGTCACACATGTCTCGACAGATACAGTATATGTGACATTTGTACATAGTTGACAACATAAAATGACTTGAAGGGAAATTCAAGGACAACAAATGAGTTCCTGGTGTCATTACAATACAATTAACAGTTATGCTAAGAAAGAAGGTATAAAAACAACTTCACGGAACAAGTAAATTATTAAATGACAATGGACATGGTTTACATGTTTCTAAAAGAGAAAACATATATTTTCCTGCTGTCACCAGCATCTTGGAGGGGGCCAAACACCCTAAAAATGGCAGCCAGTGTCCATTAGCATGCCATCTGCAATGCGTAGAGATGTGAGAGAAGCCGAGCTCATAAAGCCTTGCCTCTCTGAAAGATTCTCCACGCTTGACCTTACGGATAATACTTCCGCTAGATTTTGGAGTGCTTAATAAGTAATATTCTGCTAAAGGCCAGCAGGTATTTGGAGCAGGGAATCATTATTGAATGAGGCTCAGACCAGGTTTATGGTCCCAATTATGCTAGGCTATAAAAGTCTGATACTGGCCAAGCAAAAACTTTCACAGAGTTTCCAAGTTGCTGAGGAGAGACTCCAGATTAGAAATTAATTTGAGAAACATGATGTGCAATTATGATCGTGAGATGGGGGAAGAAGTTGCATCATACTTACAGCAGCTTTTATCTCTGGTCATATCAAGGCTAATATCTGTTTAAATATGCAGCTTTCAAGACTGCGAGTGATTGGACAGAGACACACAATGGCGGCATCTACACAATGAATTTTGGGTTTGGTACACAGAGCTATAATTCAAACCATTTCTTAGAGAAATCTCAATAAGAGAAATCTCAATAAGATAACATAAACATAATCCCTTGAATTGATCCGAGTAATATTACTATCTAAATGTGTATGAATAGATTTCACCCAGTGACAGAGTATACACAGCAGATGAGCTGTAAATATTTCATTTTGATTTCTGGGATGAGAATTTATTATTGATGATGAAGGGTAGGTCTTGCAAAGGGATTATGGTAAAATGGATATTACTCTCACTGAAGGTTTTATAACAACTCCTGTGGTTAAGATAAGACCATGAATGACACAGAGGGAAAGTTCAGTCTTCCATCCTCTACCTATATAATATCCCCTCTTCCTCTCTTTTGCTCTCCTGTCATCTCTATTCCTCTCTGCTGGCCCTGAACCCGCACCTGCACCCACACCCACACCCATTCCCTTTTCTCTTTCATGGTCTCATTTGTCTTCTTGTGTCTCTCTCTGCCAGTCTCTGTCACGCTTTCACCCTCCTCTCATCTCTCCATTCCCCCCTCCCTCCCAGGAATGGATTCAGGTGAGCCAATTTCATCTCGGTCATGCCTCTTGTTTGCAACAGTCAATTCGGCTTCTCGGGAAAATGGCCTCCTCTCTTCATCGAGGGGCTTTTCATTTGGACAACTTGGCTCCTTTGCCCTAACCCTGAAATTACTTTTGGGTGGTTGTGAAAGGGGTGATGCGTTGGTGTGATATGGTGCCGTCTTTTCATGCTGGACTGACACCTCTGTCCAGTGGCAATGGTTTTGTTTGGCTCAGGCCAAGAGTGAAGGGCCACAAGATGGAATATGAAAATGCTATTTGCCAAGGTGCAACTTGTGTTGATCCTGATCCCACTTGAGCAGCCTGTTGAGTCATGATTAATATTAACACCATGGGGAACAAATGAGCATGAAGGGTATTTATTTTTGAATTTACAGGGTGAAGACATTGTATATATTTGGCATAGCATAACAATTTATATTTTTGAACATCTCATGCAACTCTACAGAAGAACTTTAACATGTTAACTCAGGACGTCTCTACTCATAACCAAAAATGTCAACCTCATGGTGCTGCTGGATGAAAAATGAAAGGATCACCAAAGCCATTAAGATACATTGTCTGGAAACCATGAATGTCTGTACCAACAATTGTGTCCATCTATCAGCAGATGTTGAGATATTTACTGGATAAGTGAAAACTTTGGATCACCAAAGTCAGTAGGCTTCATCCTCAAGGGATAATCATTGTCTGTACAAATTTTCATGGCAATCCATCAAACAGTTGATGAGATATTTCAGTCTGGACCAACCGACCGACATTGCCATCCCTAGAGACAAGCCTCTATAGCATGCCTAAAACATGTTGCTTCAGTTTTCGTGTTTTGTCAGACACTTCCTTTTTGCAAGAATCCCTGCAAACCTTCATCTACCTAGTTTGCTATGTTGCCAAGCAATTCATCTGCGTGCAAACCATGGAAGTACATTAAAACTTGGCTTACTCAGTTGCAGCTGCGAACATATCAGTTGTTGAGTGAAATTGATTTTCTGAGGAAATGTTGCTGCGTTGCACGTTACTGCTCAGAGGGCTACAATGGCATACAAAGTGGGACCGGATGTTCCCTTGACATAGTGCTTTAAAGTTAGGACGATGTAGTCAGCAGCTCATTAATGCATTGTTAACATTTTCTGTAATGGGAAATAAATTAGGCCCAAGCAATATGGCAACCTCTGTTATAAGACTATTCTCTCACCTGTTCATAAGCCTTGACATTTCAGAAAAGAGAGACCTTTGAGCTCACCAATCAAGTTTCACATTAGGTGACAAACATGAATATAACCCAATGATGCTGATCCAAATGTGTGAGTGTTCTTTTGATTATGCTCCTCTAGCTGCCTTGCTGTTTCACTTCCCCATCTCTCCCTCTTTTTCCCCTTTTTCGTCTCCCCCCTCTGAGAGATCACACCCTGTCCACATGCTCCAGCCATTAGCTAATAATTCTCTCAGATCATGAGTCGTTTACTCCACTCACTCAAGCACCGCCACGCTCGCCTAATGGTGATGACCCGGGTGTGTGCATGTGACAGAAACTTTTGTCTGTGTGTGTGTTAGCGTGCATGCGCTTATACATACTCTTTGGATGCATCTGTTGCCTGCACCGCCTTCACGTGTCATTGGCTGTGGGAAATGAGAAGCCTTCGCCTCTCAGCCTCCCATCCCGAGGAATAGGAGCTGAATGGCGCGCAGCTCTGACCGGGGGCAATCAGAGTTAGCTTTAACGGTGGGAGCTAATGAGAGAGGGCTAGCGCTGTGACTGTGTAAAGAGGGTGCGGAGCCTCGGCAATGCTCAGTTGATTTTGACGCATTGCACACACACATACACACTGGAAACGGATGAGTTATTTCCATTGTATTGGCATTTAGGTGGGGAAACAGTAGGGAGGAAGCATAAAAGTGTTCAATAAAATACTTCGCATAATCTCAACGACAACTCAAATACCTGGGCAGTGTTCCCTCTAGGGTGAAACATCTTCAAAGTGTTCTTAATTGCGTGTATTGGCCACACCCTGTCATATCTACTGATTAGAATACAACAAACACACAACAATGCACATACATGTCATTCCCTCATTCTCTCACATTTTTGTATGCGCACACATACACACACACAGTCCATTACAACTGTATCCTCAAGGGAAATCAGGCCATTCTGCGGACTGCATATGTCACATGTTGACATTTTATCCTTATCATTACTTGATGCATAGGAGTGGAATTAACACAATTTCCCCTGAACATTAGAAATCACATCTGTAACTGCTGAAATAAACAAACAATGGAAATTTGAATAAAAAGTGAGTGATACACACTGACAGAGAGAGAGAGAGAGAGAGGGAGAGAGAGAGAGAAGCTGAAGACCAAAAACACCCAAACACTCCCCCGCACTCACTCAGAGATAGGATCACAATCAGATAACACACACACACACACACACACACACACACACACCTGCTTGTTTGTCTGCTCTCCTCCTCCGACCTCACTGATTCTTCCAGTAAAGAAATAGGGATAAGGAGAGACAGAGAGCGACGGGGCAAAGGAGAGGGGGGAAGGGGGAGGGAGGAAAAGCGGGAGGAGTAGAATGGCATTATGTCTGTCGGTGTGGATAATTGAATGTTGGAGCGTTTTTCTCCAAGCCTTTGTTGTCCAATCAATACAGCAGTTCCCATGGGAGCTAATCTGTATTAGCAGAATTAGCCTTCTGGCTAACTCAGATGTCTCAACCAGAAGGCCCCTTTCCCTTGTCCACCAGAGTGATGTGGGGATGTGGGGCCATGGACAGCTGTGTGTGGATGAGGTGGAGGGTCATCTATTGTAACTAAGAGGTAAATAGAAATGTACACAAGGTGGTGTATTCCATGGATTGACATCAAATTTCAAGTTTTACATCACATTGTGTACACAAAAAAAAGTGTTACTGCATCAAAAATGTGGCTAAATTCACAGCTATATCCCTGTTCATCTGTATCAGTCAAAACTGTAACTTTGGTTCTCTGAGTATTGGCAACTGCTCGCTGAACTGAACATCAGTTATGCGGGAAAATAGCCCACTTAGTTGGAAAATGGGAAATCAGTAAAATAAAGTAAAAAAGTATGGTGGCTAAAGTGATGGCAACAACATAACTTCATAACATCACCATTTTGCTGGAACTTTATCTGCCTTGAGAGAGAGAGTGAAACATCAGCCTGCGATAATTAACACCATCAATCACGCAAGATGCTCAGTGGTTCCAGGTATGATGCTCTGAATCTGATAGAAAATGATGAATATGAATGATGGAGGGGAACTGGTGTTTATCAGTAGCACCTTTCACACAAGTTACTGACACAGGGGAAACCGCAGCATTGAGTTTACAGAGTTCAACATGGAACATGTGAGAATTAGCAGGGTGTGTGTGTGTGTGTGTGTGTGTGGTACACTTGACTATGCTCCACTGGAGTTCACATGTGTGTTCCGCTCCGTGTTTGTGTGTGTGTTTGTACGCACATGTGCGTGAGCATTAAGAATGAGCGGCCTGCTTGTGCTAATGAGAGGTGAAGGGAGACAGTAATTGAAACCCTGGGGAGAATGAGAGACGGAAGTGGGGGGGGGGGGCAAATGGAAAAAACACACTCCCTGTACTCCTTTATTTTCACCATGGATCTAGGCAGCTTGTTTCCTCAAGAGACACAGCCGGAGGGGAGTACGCTCTCTATCTCTCTTTTCACAGGTTACACTACAAAACCCACAGTCAGAACCTATGAATGAATGACATAAAGAGCCTGATTTGGATTTGCATGAAACTGAAAGTTTATTTTTTTCTCTTTAAAACCTCAGTCTGCAGTTGGTGTACACAGCGCTTTCTGCACATTCACGCTCAGCAGGGATCTTAACATGGAACATGGACAATGTGGACAGTTGGATGGAAACTTTAACATAAAGTTGCAAAGTCGGGTTATTTAGGGTCAAAAGTAAACTTACACTCATTTTCTACGAAGACATGTTGGCTGGCAGTTGGAGCACTCAAGGCTTGGATGGACATGAAACTCTCCAAGGTTAAAAAAAACCTTGCTTTTTATTAAAGTTAAACAATGTTGTGGTGCTTTGGTGCCAATCGCAACAATGAAGGCTTCTAAGTTTGCTATAGCCCTGATTTGCGCCTCTAATTGGCTTCTCGTCTATTGCAATGCAGTGGTTGCTAAGTATTGGGTATTGGAGTATTTGGGTATTGGAGAAAAAAAAAACATTCACGTAGTGATGGCCATCAATAATACATAATCAAACATAAATCCATAGTATTGTGGCTTTGGAGTTTAATGAATAACAGGGTAATTGATATACACTTGTTCCTACACCTTTATCTGTCCCTAACATTTGCTCTCTTGCCCTTTCACACCGCTCCTTCATCCAATATGTACAGCACTTTCTGTCCTATGAGACAAAGTGTGCCTTTGTGCTATTTCAGCTTGGCTGTGATGAGCCATAAGCATGAGTTTACTTGACCCTGGCCATATCTGGACGCTGCGCCGGCTGCTACAGTGGGCCGAGGTGTTGTAACATTGTCACCACGTAATAACTCACAGCCTTTCGCGATGACATCCAAGATGCTACATATACACCCCCCCCCTCCCCAACACACACACACACACACACACTTGATAGGCTGGACAAGGTCTTGGAAACTGTATGCGATTACCCAACAGTTTAAGTTGCTAATGATATTTATGTAGAGTTGTTGCTGCATGCTTGCCACAGACAGAATGTGATCAATGCAGGAAAAAGTTAAAAAAAAGATCAGGCAAGGTCTTTAATCAACCAACCTCTCGGCACAGTGCAGGCACAGGGACAGCCATACGTGTGCACACACACAAATAAACACACACTCCTGGAAATCTTCCAGGGAAGCTCCAGTTGTTACAAAACTACCATCCCCTCTGGCCTAATAGCCTACAAAAATAGTTCGACACACAGACACACACACAGAAACACACCCACCAACAAACACATTACATTTGCAGAGGCTACAGCAAGTGACATGAATGAGCAAATACTGGAAGTTGATAACAATGCTAATGCTTACTTCCACAAACACTACACAATTTCAAAAGTGTTTAACTATACTTTAAATTACATTTTTCAAAGACCTGCTTTTCATGTAAGCTGCTTTTCCACTGACAAAATTGCCATCATTTGCTGTATTTTAGAAAACTCTTGAGGCTGGCAGATAGTATTTTGGAAAAGAAAAAAGAAAAACTTATGTCAAACTTCACAAAAGCCTAAATATGTTTCTTCAGGAGGTGCCAAGCACATGTCTTGGAAACAAGCATTAAAAAGTCGTACAGACAAATTAGCACACCACTAAACCTATCGATTGCTGGCACAAAGCCAGTCTAAGAGAAGAAAAACACTGAGTATTGTGGGTTGGCATCTATTATAAAGTATAGCTATTATAATGATGTTCATTATAGGAGACAACATGTGCGCGCACACACAGACACACACACACACACACACACACACACACACACACACACACGCACACACACACATAACAGTAAATTCAGACCTTTTTCTAAAACAGTGCATTGCCCTTGAGCTAGTGCATCCTTGTTTGTGGTAAGTTCTATACCTAAAAACAGATACTGCCCTAATAAAAGAGGACACATTCACACACGTGCACACACATAAAGTACATACAGCACACACCTGCAAACTTTCCTGGAAATCCTCCAGGAAGTTCCTTCAAAGCTTCCCATCTAACTGTACGACTACACACAAACAGACACACAAACACGCACACTGTATCAGGGCTGACAGTGGTCATGAATAAGTTGCAGCCTGATAGAGAAAGCAACTTGTCACTGCTGGATTGAAAAACAACCTTAACAGAAAGAGTGCTGTATGGCTCACTGTGGATCAAGACTTCACTGTAGCCAACTCAACTTATGCTTGTTAAAAGGGTATGGGGTTTTGTGCTCAAAAACTATAAACAGTAGACCAGAAGCTATGTGATTTAAGTATACAGTTTGTACCATGTGTATCATAGAGCCCTTTAAATAGGAGATCAACTGACAAGGTAAATTATGATTTGGGTCATGAGCAATAAGACCTTTTGTTTCAACTACGTTAGCCAAGGACATTGCCTGACCTGTCATATGGGCTCTTGCTGGCAACTGCACACCAACTGCAACATTCTATGAAAATAGAGACGCTCATAAAATGGTGACACTGCAATCGAGAGAGAGGTGTGACAACACATCAAGGGTCTTATTTTCAGTGGACACATCATGAGTCATAATTCTAAGGATATTTTAGGAAAAGGGGTGCTGGCTAAAGTGCGACTGTGGCATGGCCACATGGAAAACGGACAAGAGGGCAAACCCATTGACACTTTCTTACACGTGCTCACATGCTGTTTTACACAAATAAGCAATGACATATGTACTGCCACACAGGGAATGACATTACACCAGTCACCTGCCAAATACAGGGTAAATGCTGGCTGTGGCAGGTAAAAATTTCCGGTCACCTGCCACAATGGCAGATACATTTTTATGGGATTACCATGAAACTTGCCAGGGTAAATGCACTAAAAGTCTGCAGTTGCTCACTCCAAACCCTCCTTTCCCCCAGCCACAGCAACTGGGCCTGCATTCAACAGATTGATCAGAGTGTTACTTGTACTGAGATGGTGCACACATTTGTACATTGTAAGTTTATGCATGGCGCAAGATGATGGCCGCCAGCCACTTTGTCAGCTGTACAGCCAAGATTCCACCACACATCCAGTGGTAATTTATAAGCCTGCTTGGTAACTAGAAAAGTTGAGGCTGGGGACAAATAGGTGACATATGCTGGAACATTGCATGAAACAGAAGTGATACATGTTATCCCTCCATAAACAAAATTTTTCACAATGGGTACATTCCTGGAGATCTGATCTGGAGGTATCAAGCTTCTGCACATTTTGTCCGATCATATGGACACTGTTCATATACATCAAAATCTTTCAGCAGTTGCTGAGACACAGAAAAAGAAATATCCCAGAGTCATAAAACATGAAAGTGCAGGAGCTGGCTCCTTGGCTTGGCCCTGAGCTCGCCATTCCAACTTTGAAAACAAGGCCTTAAAATACCGCAGCCGTAAGGGGGCAGGGGGATTTATGTCCGTTTGCAGAAGGTGAACGAATATGGGGCATATATAAAAAGAACCAGAAAGGTCTAGCGCGTAAATTAAGGCCAAGGGGTAGAAGCAGGGCGAGCGCATAAGAGAGTGGGACCCTTTTGTGCAAGGTGTGCAATGGTCCCGCTTGTTGAAAGTCTCTTGTTCTTTTCTTTCTATTGCCTCTCGTGTTATGAGGAGAGGAAGAGGGTAAAAATGACTCATATACAGATTATGGCTGAACATCGAGGTGTATATAAAAATGATAGCATATGATTCTGCTCCTGCGTGTTTGCAGCTGGTACATTGTATCTATGATTCTTTATAGAAGATGCAGCTCTGTTCAACACTATTGGTATGGTGGATTAATAAAGACCACACTCATGATTGGAACCTTGCACTTTATGATTGGTCACTTACAGATTTACAGTGGTTGAGAAGCGCCAAGGGAGTGGGTGGATGGCTGCAGTGAGGACGAAGAGTGGATGGTGCACCTTCCCCTGGTCTCTTCTCCCACCCTCCCTTCTCAGAACTGATGAAGGACTTAATCTTTGGTGCTACCTCATCAGTCCAATAATTTAATTAGGGGGAAAGGAAGAGTGTCGGGATGGATTCATACGCTGGGCTGTGCCGCACCCCCTTACCTGCCCCTGCTGCCACTGCCATGCACATTAATCAGAGAAGAGGAACCTCCTCTCCTTCTCCTAGTGAGAGAGAGATAGAGGAGGGGGGCATGAAACAGACACTTTCCAAAAGGCCTGGCTTACATATTTCATGGCACATTACGGATGTCTTGCCTCAGCTCTGCCGACAACTCATTAGAACCCTTATGAAGGGAGAGAGGAGAAAGGGAGGGAGAGAAGAGAGGCAAAGAGCAGGAAAGCATTCTTAATATGCATCTGTATATCAGTCTTTTAGATCTTTCTTTTAGAGTTTTAGCACACATTTAAATGGACTGCCCAATGGTGGGTTTAAGTGCAGCTTTTTCTCTCTGAATTTTAAAATGATGTACAGTAAAAGCTTGTTCTACTGGGGAGCATGTAGAGAGCCATCCACTTCATCCAATACACATGAAGATGGCAGTTGCTTTTCACCTACAGAGGAGTTCCACTTGGAACTCCTCCAACGCACACACAGGTTCATGCTATTGCACCCAGATCAACACCCATGGAGTTGTCCCAATCTGATGGAGTTACCACTGCAGTAATAGGAGCATAATCCCTCACTGGTTTCCCACCAACACATATTGCCAATTGTATTTGACGGAGTGCCTGGCCAACCTGGACAAGAATTTAACCTGTGTCGCTGTGGTGCTTGAAGAGCCCTTTTTCCTTCCTAGGCTAACTCCAACGTTTGATTTCAATGGGATCAAAAGTCCTTTAAGCCTCCTCTATCAGATTACCCAAATATGATACATAATATGATACAGCGCCACATATTCATGGTTAATACATAGCCTGCTATCCTACAGCATATTAGAAGAGAGCCTTTTGGTTACGGGTGAAGTGGTACAAATGTGTACCTTCAACAATCAGAAACTACCCCTTTAAAAAGGCACACATCTGATCTCAGGAGGGCCCATTACTGCATGTGCCTGTGATGGTACTTTTGGGTACAGAAATGTACTGCTCTTGTGCCTCTATTTTTGAGTGTTTGCACAAACATTTGCTTGCTGACTTCCACACTTTGGTAATGACAGTTTGTGTGTGTGTATGTATGTACATGCGGTAACTATGACAGCCCCACTCCATCTTCATCCCATTTGATATGTATTCCAATGACAAGCAAGGCAAAGTATTTACATTTGACTTTTAGGGACATAACTTCTGTTTGAGGAGATGATTTGTAGGGCAGTTTTGTTAAATGAACTGAAATGTATTTTTACAATGTTTACTAGAGATGCATTATGATACCAGGTGTGTCATTCACATGTTATGTTGCGCAGTTGCAGGACCACATGTCTGTGATCAGGATGATGGGAGAGGTGGGTGACGCGCACAGAAGGGAGAGAGCTCAGCTGATGGCTTGCTGGTGGCCTGATTGCTCTGGACCAGCGGCCCACTGAGCAGTGATTGCCACAGCTGGGGCCTCCGGTACAGATTCCTCTGGCGCTCCCATAGCTCAAAGCTGACACCTCCCACTAAGCACTGTCTGCCCAGACCAACCTCTCACGATGCCATTTGTCCTGACAGATGGAAAGGCGGAGGTTTGAAACCAACCTATATCTTCTTCCACTGATTTGTCCATTCTTTTGTCTCCCTTGGCTCATCCATCAATCATTTTCAACCTCACTTTTTCACTTTGCGTCTCTATCTTCTCGTCTGTCCTGCCCGACTATCTTTTCCTTCCTATAGTCTCTCTCTTCATCTCATCCACCTTTCTGTTTCCAGAGTGCAATCCACATCTGCCTTTTCAATATTCTTTCTCCAACTCTTCCGCCCTTTGCCCTGGTGTTCACATTCATTTATTTGGATCGCTTCCACCTCGGAGGGAATAATCCGCTAACTGGTTCATTCATACGGATGACATCATCAAATCCCTTCGTTGCCGTTGGCTGGATTAATCCTGCTCATTCTCTTGCACTGACTGAGTTCATTATGGAGGCACAAATCCAGTCGGCTTAAAAAGAGCGAAGGGGTCCGGGCTACTACTGAACAAGCTCCAGGGGAAGAGAGTGAGTGAGACAGATAGGGAGAGAGGACAGAAGGAGAAGGGGAAGGAGAGTGGAGCAGTCACTTCAGGCCATGGTCAAAGTGCAGTATTAAACAAAAACGATGGATTTTTGGATCTGCATTTGTACAAGGCTGATGCAATTCAAGTTCTGCACTGTGTAGTTTTGAAGAAGATGGTGGGTGAAAAAACACCAAATATCCTACAAATAAACTGATGTGTGATTATATGTATTCTCGTGAAGCAAGGATGTGCCAAGTGATGTTAGAATCTATGGGATATAATGGGAATCCTCTTGTCAACTCTTTCCTCATAGAATAATTGGTGGTATAAGCCTAAAGCTATTCTCACTATACAAGAGAGGGAAAGATGCTTCTGTATATACTTTATGTGCTGCTTTGAGGTCCTGTTGAAAGTATTATAATTGCGAAGTTGAGAATAGCATTCCAAAAGAAAAGGCGACAGTGGCTGGTGAAGTTGCAAAGATTTTTCACTCTTTAATATTTTGTGTAAACTTCACCTTCAGGGCGATAAATAAAAACATCAATTACCACTCACCATGTGACGAACATTTTATCGGTTTTATGTGGCACCACAACTCAAAGTTTTGTTTTCTACAGGGCTAGTCACCAAAATCTCATCATCTCAGGGTCCAATTTTCTATCATTACAAACAATTAAGATGTTCACACCCATGATGGTAGCAAAAGAAATAACAACACAACACACAGGTGTAAGATAAATAAGACCCTAAAATTAGAAAATAATTAGGCCATATAACTTAAAAGGACAGTATAGTGTGGTCGGCAATCCTGGCACCTTCTGGTAGCAAAGCTCAATCCAAACCTGGCACAGCTTGATTTTTTTCCTGGAAATGTAGACCATTAGCGTTTCTGCTGTTACTGTGGGAGCCCCACTAAGCTAATTTAGGTTATACAACACTAGATAGCTAAGGGCAAGAAGGAGCATGGAAGGAGACTACATGCTAGGCTCTACAGCATGTAGTCTCAGTGTAACAGCAGTAACACAGCTGGTCTAACCAGATCCAGGTTAGCTGTTGTGTCTAGTATGTCCAGGGAATACTGTAGGGGATTCACTAGGCTACGCAAGGCTACGTGGCTCAGGGAGGGGAGATGGATTGTGGGGGGGGGGGGGTTCTTTAAGCCCCTCGTCCTTGCGTGACATAACTGATAGGATTGCTTTGACTAACGGGCATTTAAGTGCTAGTGTGACCCAGCTGCAGATCAAGAGGTCAGAGATGAGGCTGAGCCAATCGGCCATGCTGTGGCCAATGACATGATAAATAAGCTCTGGTATTCCATGCATTATGTATAATTGCTTGCCCGTATACAGCTCATGGACTGTGCGTATCAATGCGTGAGCGCTGTGGTATAGGATACATATATGCATGCACTCATTCATTAAGTTTCTCTGAGTATTTCATGTACATAAACACATACTGGGGGAAGCAGAGATGGGACACAGTACAGTCACTTTTCACTACAGTATTTCAGATGCTGACTGGGAGAGTGATGTGATCAAACTGCCTTGGTAATTGCATTAGGCAGGGTTCATCCTTACATAGTAAGTAATAGATAGTTGGAGTAGACATGATTAATTTGGTTTTTTACAGTCCTCTCAGAAAAGTGACATACATTCAACTCTTCTCCTGCTATAGTATTTTGCCTTAATTTTTGTCCCATTAGCAGCAGAGGCTAATAACAGTATTTGGACAATTAAGGATCAGAGTGCCAGTGAGAATATTCATGGCCCGCAGGATGAATTGTGTTGACCCCTGATATTTCATGTAACGCCACCATCCACCATCAGGCCAAGAGCATTTCCACTTGAGCAACACTTGGGACCATGCCAAGGTATAACGTCTTAATGGGCTGATTTTCATTTTCAAGTTCATTATAGATACTCACAGTAAACTGAGGATTAATCGCTATGTTTCTGGTGACCACTGGACCCTTTATTTAGGTCACCATCACTTCACATTTTCAACACAAACCACGTACGTTTATGCTCCACAGAGGAGGAACCTTTTCCATTTTAGGCACACCATATTACCCCCAGGCCAAAATGTCAATTTTGCACAAACTATTTCTCATAATCTATCAGACAGATTGCATTTATGCAAATATGGTCTTTCCTCTACTGCCGCCCTCATACATGACAAAATTGCCAGTTTGTTGTTTTGTCCATCCAGCAACTTTGTACTGTGGGATGTGAGGAACACTGCAGCCTCCAGGGACCTTTAAACATATAGTATTTTGTTGTGCATACGGTTATGCAGTCTTTGTGTCAAAGAGATGTAGGGCTTTGGACTGCATCATCTCTCTATTTTTAGAGACCTGTAGGCTTTAGTGAAGAGTTACTTTGAAGCATTTTTATGTAGGCTAGATGTGTGTGCTGCCTTATGGAAATAGGGATGTGGATGACAAGGGTGATTACCACAGAAAATGAGAGCTAAATTTATGGACCCATTATCCATGTTAAGATGTTTTTTGTTTCGTGTGTCTCACCCAAATTCCCTATAGATGTCATGTTTCACTATTTATCATAAATTCTCGTGAAATCCAATCTGATATACACATTCTAATCTTACATTGAATATATGCATTGATGCCTATGAGCTAGACTAAAACTCTTTCTCTCCTAATGGAGCACAAGTCATCCACAACTCACAAGTCTCCATCGCCGCCCCTGCACGATATCCGTGTTTTAAAATGCTGTAGTCACACCTAAAAGCCACCTCTGGAAATGTGGACAACACAACTGTGTGTGGTTCGACTGGCCAGTTGTAGGCGATGGAGGGAGTGGGTGATCAACCCTGTCTTTCTGTCCCCTACCCCTTCCTTCTCTCCCTCCTCCATGTTTGTAAACAATCCAAATATTTTCAGTGGCTCTTTGGCATGTACAAAAGGAACCAAGTCATACGTGGTGAGAGCCGTTCTTTTTATGGCTGTGCCCAAATTTCACTTCCTTCCCTAAATCCACTCCCCTTTGCGTGAACAGGCAAGGCAAGGTTATTTATATAACACATTTCATACAGAGTGTAAATTCAAAGCAGTAAATTCACTGACAAAGCACGGCGTCACCTTGTGTAATGTTTACAACGCAGATCACTGACATTAAGTATTACAAACCAGTAATTTAGTGCTGCTAAACCTAGTCCACACATGCGAAATCAAATCATATCGGTGGGATGTCCAAGTTTGAATCTTACCCTATCATTATCCTAGTGATTATTTCGCAGATAAACCCAGTAACCCCCGTCCCGTAAAGGAAAAGAAAAAAGAACGATGAGCCGCTCTTTTGAACGGTTCTCGTAAAGGAACGGAGCCATAAGATCCGGCTCCCTTCAAAGAGCCGTAATTCCCATCACTACAGATGACACACATTGTGGCTGATCTGTCAGTGCGCTGGCATCATCGGAGCAGGACATGCATGATGTGTCAGAGATAGAATGTCACGCTCGAGGCCCCTGGATGGAGAGAGGGATGAAAGAGGGGAGAGATGACAGATGAAGCGAGATCGACAAAAGAGTGCGGCACACAAAAGAAGGATGGAGGGAAACAGGTGGATTGGAGGTGTTAGGCAGAAAGAGAGACAAGGATGGAAAAGGGGGGGATCAAGTGAGTGGGGGGGGGGGGGGGGTTAGCACACGGAGACAGATAGAAAGAGATTATTTTGAATGCCAATGCTGCACACTCTCAGCGCAGGCATAAGGGCGGCAAGGTGGCTGCTTACACAACACACACAGACTTACACACACACACACACACACACACACGCAGCTACATGTTGCCAAAAAGGCCTGCTGGGCGCCTGCAGAGACATGAGTCACAGTATCCATATCACTACGCCACAACACATACAAACAAACATATTGTGCTGCTTGAGTACCACTGTTACAGGCATTTTGACATTTGCCTGACAAAAAGGAGAAGATCTGAAGGTTCTGCCTGGTTGTGTTAAGGGAGTGAGAGGAGAGCAGCAGCTTTGCATCGCTCTAGTTGGTACAGTACAGGAGAGCAGTGAGTTATAGCTGGCCTCTTACAACAGAGGAAGAGCCTGTGTTGTGTGTGTCGGTACACAGTTGTGAAACGTGCTCCGTGTGGGCTGGTGTGTGTCAGTAAAGACATAGATAGCTAGTGGGTGCGTTTACTAATGTGTGTTAGCAGAAGATGTAGTGTGTTAAAGCAAGTGTGTATGTGTGGTAGTAGGGATTTAATGGGATTTCCAGCTCAGCAGAATGCGCCTGCTCGTCTCGCACCCCCCAACATGTTCTGGCGCGTGCACGCACAAACACACACCCTTCATATCGATCCGACCGCCAGCCGCAGGGTCATTCATCAGATGGTTGGACACACCCAGGTGTGTTTTACTGTTGGCCAATGCTCAGCAGCGCATTCGAGGAGCAGACAGCCATCATCGGAGACACACCGGAGGAGGGAGAGAGAAGACGGTGGATAAAGGAGGGAAAATCTTACAGTAAACAAAATGAGTAAGCCTCTTAAAACCAAAAAAAAATGTCCTGTTAAAACTACACAAACAAATATATTTTGTACATTATTAATCATGTTTGTCACTGTCAGCATGATGACATAATACGGGGCAACCCAATGTCCAACAAAATATGTTTAAATACTACTAATTGCTGCTAAATGTTTATCATACTCTAATTGCCAGGAGAGGATATTGGAGGAAAAACAAATAATACGTAATCTTGGCGGCATTACGTTTCCTGCAAAAAGTATTGGCTTGTAATCACTGAGGTAATCGCACCACCTATGTAATTTTTACATTTTTTTTAGATCTAATTCTCTTCTTGCACGATATCTGCAAATGACAACTAGATATGGTTATGGAAACATACGGTTTAGGAATGGTTAGGGATAGGCAACTAAAACATGAAAACATGACTAAAAAAGGCAAAAGTTATTTGCAGGTCTGTGACAGGATGCAAACTGAGACTCTGCATGCACATCCACCACCCTGACCTCCACACCCTTACATTCTACCTCATTAGATACAGTACACACCACCTCCTGCATTGGCACTGAAAGTGGGCGCTGGATGTATATAATTCCTAGAATACTTGCTTAGGAATACTCTATTTCTGCACTGACTTCATCCACAAAAGAAATCCTAATTTAGTACCAGTCCCTCTTTTTATGTGATTTACAAATACCAGACAGATAAAAAACAGGTTTCCAATGGCCATAATTCATGTTCTCACTATTCAGTCCGATGCTCACTCTGTCATCCGTGATGCTAAACACTTCATGTAAGACAATTATGAACTACCTCCAGACGTTATGCAGATTTGCTGCCACCAACAGTCAAGCCTGACAATCGCCTAATTTGCCACCTGATAGTCACAAAGGCTCATGTCACTGATGATGACTGTCACATCTCGGAGATACAACAACACAACCTGACACACAGCAGTCCCAACCTCCACCCTAATGACGGGTTAACAGTTGCCCCCAACGCCATAGCAACAACTCCCCGGCCTTGTCAGCGTTGTACCTCTGATTCAATTACCTTGACCTCGACGGGTGCCTGGGCCTCCCTCCCAGTCTTGCTCCTGTAGCCAGGGAAGGTTAATTGAAACGGAATGCAACATTAATTTCCTTATTAATGAGAGCAGGTGACTGGCCGCTAACTGTAGGAGAGGGTGACCTCACAGAGACTTTTTTTTTTTTTTTTTTTTTTTTAACTTTCCCTTGTTAGGCAATACCATGTGATGGATCACAATGTGCGATCATGTAATCAAAATGTGCCAATGTGGTAAATCTGTTTTAATGTGTGCATCTATGTACAGTATGCATGTGTATCTTTGGCCTTTAGACTAAGCCATTAACGCCCATATATATCAAACTGGCACTGAATGTACTTTGAACTCATCCAGCCTGATAGCAAAGAATGCATACCATATCGAGACATGGGATCAGATATACACACACCACCTGCACTGTGGCCCAGACACTTTGAAACTATGTAGTGCTTCACTTGGGTTACCTACAGCTT
Source organism: Enoplosus armatus (assembly GCF_043641665.1). Taxonomy (NCBI): domain Eukaryota; kingdom Metazoa; phylum Chordata; class Actinopteri; order Centrarchiformes; family Enoplosidae; genus Enoplosus; species Enoplosus armatus. Next base: position 10,048,812 of record NC_092202.1, read on the forward strand.
GGCGCTAATACTACTGAAGATTAGAGAGTCCATTGTTTGTGTTTTCAGAGAGTCCATTGTCAGTGCTCAGCCTCCTGTCTTGGGTTTCTGTCTTAATGCTTGGATGGTAGCTGTTCTTCTTTTTCTATTCCCGGTGATTAAGGGTTCAACATGCATTTTTGTGATCATTTGCATGCCGCCGATGGTGGTTATGTAATATGTATGTTTAATTACAGGTAAGCCTCCCTGCTACCACATGCTTTCACCCCCATGTCATTCAAAAGTCAAAAGACAAACTTTCAGTCATCCGCACACCCACAATGCAACAATACTCCACGTGTGTGCATTCTAGTGCTTCACGCCGCTCATCTGTCAAAACATGATAAGATGTAAAACTCTGCGGTGACGGGAACAAGCCGCCTCCTCTTCAATCTCCTTAAACAAATACCAGGCAAATGAATGAATTTTGAACAGCCACTGCTTCCTCTATCACGAGACGGATCTCTGCTTTATTTCATTCCGGCACCTTCAGACGCTTCTCCAGAAGATGCAAGCAACTTGTTCGAATAAGATTTTTCTACACTTGTTTTTCTTTTTTTTCCTTCCCCCCATTTCGTCTCTTCCACCAGCCTACCCCAACTTCCTTGTTTAATCACAGAGTCTATTAAAAAGGCAATTAAACATCATGCAGGTAATATGTATAATCCATTGAACAAATCCTGGATCAAATATGCAAATAGCAATAATGGAATGTTGATTAGTGTGCCATTTTGCCTGCACTATTGATTCAGCAGAGTTAGAGCGAGACCTTGCGCCCATAAGTGGCATGTTGCCTGGTTTTAAGGTCGGGCATAAAGTGCACACTTTTATGCTCAATTTATGCAACGCAATTGTTGAAGGGAATTCCACGTTTTTGCTCACAGGCTTTCTGGGAGTATTGCTGCACATTTGGCTGGGACATGACTTTTTCTAAGTGCAAGGAGTCTGCAAGGAGTCTTGTAGTGTTTATCCCCCCGAAGTAAAACACCCCAGGGCTACATGAACACGCACAGGCACACACCATTTTAAGGAAATCACTTTAAGTGAGTCCAAAAAAAGACTACAAATGTGTACTGGGAAATTTAGGGTGGTGGGACAGCAAGACGGCAGTTTTGTTAGCTAAAACTCTTTACAGGAGCACAATAAGTGAAGATAAAGAAACAGGCAGAGAAAAACAGGGATTCATCTGTGTGTTGTTACTATCTAGTATGTAACAAGAGTTTCACTGGATACAAGGTAGAGAGATCAAACGAGCTGAATGCAATTAGAGCTGCATCCAGACGATTTCAGGGCCAATATGTGCTGTTATCACTCCACCTCCATTTTGAAGGATGAAAAATGACTGTACTCTTCATCATCATAAAAGGCAGCACTGGACACGAAAAAGTACAATCAAAGTGAGAATCACACAGCACAACAAAAGCACTCGCCTGAGTAACACAGCGGCATTTAAAGAGTATTTGTGTGACAGATGTTCAGGCTGATTGTTTGTGCCCTTCTGCCCAGTTCTGTGTGGCGGAGTCGGAGTTGACAGAGGCCTCGCAGAGGAGAAGCACAGATCAACAGGTTATTAGCATAAGCCCAGGAAGGTGCTTAAAAAAAGCATATTGAAATGTGGAAATAGTTCCACCAGCCCAACCGCACCTCTTACAAATAAGAAAAAAATAACCGCTTTATCACTTTCTCAGCTTGATGCAGTTTCTCTTTGGGGGCTATGCCGTTTTGTTTTGAAAGATTAAAAGTGGAGGACTACAAGCTGGAGGGAAAGGAGGAGGAGGAGGAGGAGGAGGAGAGGGGAGGGTGTTTGGTGACAGAGGATGGAGGGAGGGGAAGGAGGAGGAATAGGGGGGATAGCGGTGTTTGTGTTATTGATGTGCAGCGCTGGCTCAGATAAAGGATTGGTGGGAGCCAACCAGCTCCTATCTGGCTCCTCCAGCCAAAGGCCTGTTTGCTTTCTAGGAGTTGCCGTCGACCAAAGTTTGTGTGTGTGTGTGTGTGTGTGTGTGTGAGCGAGTGAGCTGGGAGGCTGGAGAAAGGAAAGAGAGATAGTAGGGAGGGTAGGCGCGTAGATGCTTTTTTCGGAATTAGATTCTGCTTCCCTAACAGCACAATTAAGGTACGATTGGAGAGAGAGAGAGGGAGGGAGAGAGAGAAATCCTCAGGGTTAAGCAAGGATAGTGTATAGTAATGGACCGAGCGCAGTGTCACAGATGGAATATGATTACCATAGATCCATTTCTGTCATGCTTTCAAATAAAAAAAAAAAAGAGGGGGGAAAAAATAGAAACGCCCATGTGGCCGAAAATAATCGGAGGACGAATCAATATGGTTAGTAACGGAGCGTCAAAAGATTGTGATGAAGAGGCAGCCTTATCAAAAAGATATGTTTCATAGATGAATTCCTGGCTGGTTAGAATACAGGGACGGAGAAATGGAGGGGCAAATGAAGCAGTTGAGTGGGGGATGGGTCTGAGGGGAAGGATGTCTACTGTCAGAGCACTTCTCACTGAACCACCATATGAAAACCATCCAGGACACTGGGTCTCTAAAAGGGATAACTTGTGACGTTTATTTACAATTTTCCCTTGTTTCATCACTTGCACAAAGGGGAGTACTTCTCTGTCTGTTGTTTTTGACAGGCTGGAGATAAACAAAAATTAGTTGAAATTATAAGTTACAAAAATGCATCATGCCAAAATATTAACAAGTTAATGCCACCTCCTATTTGACCAAATTGCCTTTTAATTCGTCAATTTATTTCCCATTAAATATATTAGTATATATTTGTAATTTCAATCACCATAAAATAAATGCTGAATGTGACATATGACAAATATTTGGATTGGATTTGGATATTTAATTTCTGTTTCTTCCTCGCAGATGATTGATATTGATTTCCTGGCAGGGTGGCACTTGATGATTTTGGGCACAAGGTAAGTGAAATTTCTCAACCCAGGCATGTTGTTAGTAGCACAATATTCACTGTAGAGACAGATCACACTCTACATACATCTTACAATCAGTCCAACAGGCTGAACACCACTGAGCAGCTGTCCCTAATGGTCTTCCAGCTGCCTACAAACACCATTAAAGAGCACGTCTGCAAAAACTGATATTCGGTATTTACATTACAGTTTACATTAGCCTGCTTTTTCTGTCGGTGGGTTTGGCTTCTTCAACTGTATGCCCCTTGAACATGTCACATTCTGTGTTTCCATATAGTTTCACTTCACCTCCTTGGATTGAGTTTTACCAGACTTCCAACATAGTGTAATATTTAACAGCAGTGAAATAATTGAGGAGCACACGCAAAATCTTGCTTTCTTATGCTATACTATTTTACAGTTTATACTGTACATACAGTGTTTATTTACAGGCTCCAAAGTTCACTAGTGCCAATGATTCACTGTTATAATCCAAACAACAATCATTGACGAGTGAATATCTGGATTCAGTGGCTTCAGTGATAAATTCAGCAGTGCTGTAGTAACTTTTTTTAGTGTGTACAAAAATGAGGATTACAGTTTTTTTTCCAAAACTGTCGTTTAAGACCTGAGAGTTCATATATTTCCAGATTAATAATTCACATTTGTGTCTTTCATGACTTTGTTGTTGCAGTAATTTCAAGTTTCCGTTCTTTTAACCCTTCATAATCTGGTGAAGTTATTTTGAAAATCAGGTTTTTCTGAAAGTTTGTGAATGACTCATGTCTGAAAAAAAGAAGACAAAAAAAAAGATTTTTCTCCTTATCCGAGCCCTTTCCACCCCTCCCTCCCCTGCTCCCTTCATCATGAGTGATACAGGCTCTGTGCTACCCTCCATTTGTTTGACCCTGCAGGAGGGGAACTGATGTGCTTATCCATCAGAACCGCACGGCTCCATTTACGGGATGGACCCCTGCCTCTAAAGCAGCTCCTCCAGCCGGCACCAACAGCTGCCCGCCTGTCTTAAACACACGTCCACCAAGGGCAAGGGCAGATCCCCAACGCTAACCCTGAAGCTTCTCCAGCTCCAGCTATGTTGACTTGTGCAGCTACGAGGGAACGCTCTGTCAAAAACAATGGAGTGCACCGCATCTCAATGTCGATCCCAGATTGAGCATGTTGGGTTTCTTTCCCATTGAGCATCGGTTTGACACTAACTTATGAGCATTTGAAAGTTGCAATCAATTACAGCACTGTCTGAAACACACAGAAGGTTTAGTAGGGTTATGCTGAATAATTAAAAGCATGAGAATATTTCTTGGTTGGATGAAATTTAAATGCTCCCAATGCGTCTAGGCCGCATTCAAGAAACTGGATATTTCAGCTTAATATACAAAATAATCCCTTAGCCACTCCACCACCACTGTCCCATTCAAGTTTCCTCCGTGCCAAACACGTCATGGGGTGAACACACTTCTGTGGGGCCCCACTTTTCCAGCCCATTCATGGTCTCGCTTTGCAGGGGCAGAGTAGGACATATCATTAGACAGCAGACAGGGGTGACGTGTGCCTATGTGTGTGTTTGTGTGAAGAGGAGGAGGAGAGGGCCAATGTTGCGTGTCGACATGTAGAGCAGTGCAGCAACTGATACCCCCCTCCCCCACAAAGGCAAATGTGCGAGGGGGAAAAGGGGTAGCAGTTGGGAGAGACTCAACTAGTGTTAGCTGGCTTTCCAATTCCACACTGGCAGCTCAGTCATGGGACTGAAACTCCATCCGCTTTCTGGAAAGTGGAGCCTGAACAGTCTGTTTCAAGTGGAGGCTCTGGGTGGGGGCACATACATCATGGACCTCATTTATACTTAGCCAATTCATGAGGCTTGAGCAGATCAAATAGCCAAGTGCTAATGCCGCAAAACAACTTGGAGAATTTTTAGATTTGCAGTAAAGCATCAGGTAAATGCAGGTCTGACTATAGATGAATTGTTTCTAGATATTATCTGGCCAAGAGACACATTAAATAACTAGCATGAATATGACAATAGATTTTCTTAAAACTTTGTTGTGTCTGCAGGACACCTCAAGTGGGTACGCTGGAGCAGGTACCTGCACAGGTGGTTGCCTCTTGCCATCCTTGTTAGGTTTAAACCTGTGCAGCAATATAGTTGATTCCCCTGAAATAATGGCCCTGGTAACAGTTTGAACACAGTGCAGATTTTAGTGTTGAACATTAACATGTCCTTTACACCAGCTGACTGATTCATCCACGGAAACTTTAGTGTGCCCCATTTTCCTCACACATGACACTTTATCTCTCATAGATGTCCCAGCTTAGCTCACTTTCCCAAGCTCGCCACCACCACAAACCCCCTTACCCCTATCCAGCTGACTGTAACTCTAGCCTCATCCCAGGGTACGTAATCTCTCTCATGTCCCTGTCTCTCTACGTTGTCATCTAATCTAAGTTGTTCCCCATGCTGCTTCAGGCTTGTCGTGGAATGCCGCAGGTCACGGCTGGGGCAGCTTATGCAGGGGGCAGGTGCTGTCACAAGGTGCGTTTCCATGGCGGCAGAGATACGCCAGGCTAAAGACATGGCATCCACTGGCCCCTCCTCTCTCTCTGCCCCTATCTCTGTGCCTACATTTGGTTCCCTCTTGGGCTGTGTCACGAGTTGTGTCAGTAGCAGTTGCAGTTTGGCCGGGGAGAGTGCTCGTCATGGGCAGAGGGCAGGGTAAGAATCTTCCATTAAGGTTCGCCTGCAGTATGTAGCACATGATTTGAGTCATAGTGGAAGGGAATGACTCAACGGCACATTCACTGTAAGATAAGGAAGAGCCACATACGCAACACCTCCTTAGGATCATATTCCTACACAGCGAGAGAACTCCTACTTTCTACTTTTTTCTTTTCCTTCCAGATCCTTCAAATATTTTTTTTCATTTGCAAATGCATTTAAAACATTTTCTACATTATGCTAATATCCCCATCATCTTTAGATAATCTAAACTGTCCCTAATCAAATTGAGGTCGAGGGGGAAGCTTGAGTTATGAACACAACCTTTGACAACATGTCCCACTTGCACGGGCAACAGTGCCACTGCTGAGAGTGACAGTCAGCAGCAGCAGCCACCACACTGACAAAGCAGTGCTTCTGCTGTTGGAGGGTCGTCTCAGTGTCAGCTGTCAGTGATGTGAAGCTGGAGGCTCAGTGGAGTATTTTGACCTTTTGCTAACTGCGATGTCCTCCTCTGGCTAATTTACATAGTTAGCAGAGCTTTTCTCTGGGAGACTGTATGTGTCACAAGCACACATTAAGTACTTAGTACACCTGTTTTCAGTGTCTCTGCCTTTGAAATGAAATCTTTGTTTGTATGACACAATATCAAAATCACATCCCCCCATCTTTCAGTTTAATCAAAGTGTTACCACTGACGGGAAATTGCACTTGTAGTAAATTAAAAGATTTGTATTGGACCTGCAATCTTCAAATATCAGATGAAACAGACTCCATAAACTGCGGCATGAAAACAAACACTCCTTTTCATTCATCCACTTGATTCTTCCCACTACTCCTCATCACTCTTCAAAGGCGAAGGTTGACTCTCACAGCTCCAGGGTGTGCTTGTTCTTCGGCGCGTGTGCATGCCTTGCCTCGTTACTGAGCTTCACAGACAGTATAATTTCAGCCTGACACTGCCTTGAATGTGCCGCTGTCAAGCCGGAGCGCGGCGAAGTGCAAGTTGAGGGATGCAGGCTCAAAAATGTCACTTTCATTCTCGGCGAGATGAGAGAGAGAGAGAGAGGAAGAAGAACGGGGGAAGGGGCTGGGGAGCAGTGGTGGATGGGTAGCTGGAAGAGGCCTTGGAACAACTGTTTAAATCATGACAGGAAAATGACCACAGCCTGAAGAGGTTTGTGTGCATCTGTGTGTTTGTGCATACGCAGAGAGAGATCAACAAAAATAAAGTGTACGTGCTTGTGTGACACAAAGATACCAAAAAAGTGTGTGTATTATCTATACTATGAGCTTGCAAGTCCATCAAATGTGTGTAACAAATGTGTATTTGTTTTGTCTCCATATGTGTGAGTGCGTGTGCCCGCCTGTGCTCCAGCATATCTGGCCCCGACTACAAAGCCCCTCTGTTCTTAGCATGAGCTCCATCTCTGGGCCTTGTCAAACAAACGGCTCCTGGCGCCTCTCTCCTGGGCATGTGCCACGGCCACTGCCAGGTCCGCCATGGCTTGTGGAGCCCCTGTTCCTGGCATCTTCCGAAGCGCTGCTAAGCATTAACGGAAGTCCCCTCCGTCCTCGTTTACATTCATTAAAACAGTAGCACTGGGCTCCCCCAGAGCGTTGGGAAGCTGCGCCAAGCCTGCCGCAGCCGATAAACCGGGGCCACCTCTCACTGCCCATTCGCTTTGCTTTCTTCTGCTTTTCCCTGTGCCGCTCTCTGTCTGAGATGGCGCCCCACAGCACCCCTCTGTGGGCATCGGGCTCTGGTCTGTTGGCAGCATTCTGTCTCTGTCTTGGTCTTTACTCTGGCTTTTTTTTCCTTTGTTGTTTGAGTTAAAACGGCACAGGTTGTCACTGTTCCAAGTCTTAAAGGGCAACCATATGAAACCACATTTGAACCTAGTTTGTGTGTTTCAGTGAGGTTTGGTACAGGCCTCGACTGTGCAGGTAAAGCACTGAGGACAACTTCATAAGCCAGCAGCAGACAAATTTGCTCAGTTTAGCATTCCAATGCTGCTGCTTTTAAGGGCTAACAAAATGCATGAGTTTCATCATATCATCTGTGGTAGGGGTCTGGAGGTGAGGGGGGATGAAATGGTAAGACTGAGGGAGTGCCCTTTGTGGCAAGGGGTTCTGGAAATGTTAGGTCTAGGGTTGTGCTGCTGCGATCATTGTTGGGTGGTTGGGGAACAGCGGTTACCTTCTTTCTCTCATTTCGCGCCTGGCTGACTAAAATTCTTCATTGTCAACATGCTAACCCGGAGCTCAACTGCCACACGGAACATGGACATGACAAACATGCTTGACACAACACACACCAACACCAACAAGAAACACAATGACCTCCACAGCCGGGGGGGGGGGGGGGGGGGGCTGCTACCTGGTGCCTTTGGAGCTTTGAGGTGAACATTGAAGCAGGTATGACAGGCAACATGCGAGCTCTACTAAGCTCTCAGAGTCCTAATGCCAGAAAAATTCAAAATCAACCTGACTGATCACTAACATCACTAGCTCTCAACTCTCCTGTGCCTTGACTGTGTCTTTGGGGTCATGCTGTTGTACCAAATGGATGTTTGTGTGCGCGCGTGTGATGGATGAAGGTAGTTGCAGGGGGTGTGGCTGTGGCTGAGGAAAATGTAACCTCTAGCGAGATGAGAGGATGCCACTCTGGAGGGAAGATCAAGGTATGCACTGCTGGGGGAGAGACAGGCCCTTGGCTGAGGGGGAGAGCAGGCAGAGCTGACAGAGTGGCTAAATAGAGAGATGAAGGAGGCAAGTCTTAATTACAAACAGCAAGTAGGGATAAGGAGAGGGATTAGGTCAACCATGGAGCACGGAATTAGAGGAAGAAGAAGGGGGGGAAAAAGACTTTAATTAGCATTGTTGGTGGGGCAGTCACGTGTTAGTGTTAACCCAAAAGAGCTAAGGCTAGCTGTCATTAGCATTCACATAACGAGGGCTCAGCGCAACCAGGCCATATTGGTAGCAATTACTTTAGCCTGGCTAGTGCCGACATGCTGGGACACTACACATAAAGACAGTCACTCGTGCTGCAGGGGCGACAGAGGCCAAGGGAGTGAGTGATTGAGGAAAAGCAACTGGATATTCACTCCAACCAGCCTTAGCATGTCATTAACTTCCTCCCCATCCCCACACTCCCCCTGACTGGACATTATGAGCTTATCACATAGAGCAAAAGGGAATAATTACCCAAATACTATCCAGCGCAGCCATCTTTAATCAGAGGAGTGTGTAATTACTGCCACACAAATGACTTCAGTTCATTACGAGGCTGCCGTAACATGTCCAACGATGGATTGTTCATCATTCTGGAGTGTATTATTTACTAACGCCGCAGCAAACCAGGGACAGATAAATACACAATTGTCATTAAGGAGGAAAGGAAAAATGGATGTGCTGGTCAGACAGGCATTTTTCAAAGACGCGCATTAAAAGCCTAAAGTGCTGAGAGACATTAGAGGGCAAGTGAGATGATAGAGGAAGCCCAGGCGACTGATGGCATGTTTTAAAAGCAACTTCCACTTGATTAACTTGCCGGTCTCTGAAAAAATCTAATTTCTGCATATTTACATTTATATTTGCATTCATTTTCTGACATACTCAAATCTGTTTATGGCAGGGCTTTATTTCTTCCCCCAGCAAACCGCTCCGGAAAGCATTTCCGAGGCTTGTTGTTTTTGTGTTCCTTTAAGTACACGTGATGTGTATTTTCCTGGGGTCCAGTAGCACACTAATCTTCTGGAGCCAGATGTGCTGGTAAAAGGCAAGCCACAAAGCCTCCACCACTAGACGTCTCTGCATCGCTCCTGGCCAGATATGATGCTGCATCCCTGGGGGCATTAGCAGAGAGCTTTGCTGGGCTCCAAATAGAACTATGCTCCTGCTCTGGAGACAGCAGCATAATGGAACAGTGTGAGGGAGGAGGACCAGTCAAACTTGAGGTCTATCATGGGAAACCACTGGTACAGCACTTTCAAAAGTAATACATGCGTGTTTCAGAATGATAATGACAACCAAATTGTTTATTGAGCAGTGACAGAGAAGCTAAACTCTTACTCACATGTGATATGTGTGGGAGTATCCTGATCAACTGTTTGTACCTGATCACAAGAGTATGTTTGGAAGCCTCATTACCGCTTAATCGAAACTAACGAACCACAAAATGAGACTCTGTGTATCAGGGAACAGGAAATGAAGGAAACCACTCAGAAAACACATCAGCAACAGGAGATTTTTCCAACTTCAGGTTTGTTCAGGTTTTCACTTTGTTAAAGTTGCTGAGCTGCCTTTTATCCCAATGATTATTGTACCTCGATGAACCAATCAATCATAGCAGCATGAGGCAATTTTCAGAAAAACTATGCTGGTTTGCATCTGGATCTGCATCCACTATGAAGCATTTAATGTTGTACGATTTGGAAGACTGGGAAAGCAATGCAACAACAACAAGCCCCGGCAGCAGCATTTCTATCCCGATTGAGTGGCGGTAATTGTCGAGTTGTCAAGCGTGCTTTTGTGGCTGCAGACGGTGCTGGCAGAGCCCATCAGTAGAAAATTACAGAGCAAAAGAACAATCAGCTTCTCCTCTGTTACTTAAAAAGAAAGAGTTGCCCAACAACAGGGGGATCCAAATGGAGATGAAACCAACCCAAAAGGAGACTGTTTACCTCACTGCGTCTTTGTCTCGAGAGGGAAATGTCAACCGGAACCCAAAAGGAGGAAAGAAAGAAAGGGAGAAAATCAACTCAGGCCGCCATTGCTCATTCCTCAAACATCTGACAACAAATCATTGTGCCGTCACTGCAATTGATTAACAGTCACCTGGTAATTGATATCAACAAAGGGAGGGTTGTTTTTATTTCGAGGCTCTCACAGGCAGGCCTTTTTTTGCCGTGAAAACATCAGACGCGCTCTTTTTTTTTTTACTGCCACTTGTCTCTAAGGCAACCAGGTCAATTTATCAACAAGTGTTCCGGACAATGAAATTAAAGCCATACAACTGCTCAAACAAGATCACATTTTATGGCCTGAAAGTTGTTGCAACCAATCACCTTTAGGCTGACCACCTCTGGTAACTGCTGGGTTCTCTATATTTGCATCATTTTTGTCTCTGTTTCCTAACTTCCTGAGATGACAACCATTAGATGCAGTTTGTCTGAAGATTAAAAACCTTATGTGGATGAAAGCACCCCCTCATGATCATTCATGTGAATGCTACATGTAGTGATTACAATAGTCCCTCCAATGTCAATTTTGAGTAGTAGCACAGCATATTGAGTTAAATGAGTGTGTCGGGTTGTAATGACAGATAGTTCACAATGTACCTTGAATGAATACTAGCAAGAGGACACAAAGGGTCTGACATAACTGACAGGGCAAGACTGCTTATGTGGCCTTGATCTTTATGCCTGTTTAGCCTGTCCTTGCATGCAGGGCCACCTGCATGACCAAAACCAGTGTGACAGGAGAGAGCTCTCCTGTATGTGAACAAATCCGTCGTGGAGTGAACACATGCCATCCCCTCCTCCCCTACTAAATGCACAGACCACATTTACTAGATCAATACCCTTAAACAAATCCTTAATCAGTAATTACTTGCCAACACCCAGCAAATGATAATCTGAAACACAAACACCCATCTGTATTTCAGTCTGCCTCTCTTGACATCTGGCTCTCACTGAATTACAGTGGGCCCCCACGCAGAGCGGCAAGCGGGGGACCCAGCTCTGAATTGCACAGGTTGGAAAACAGCTATGAGAGAATCTTCTGTACCTTCTGTATGTACCACAGCCTTGCTCCTGGGGCTAAAGTATGGCAGCTATCCATCGCAGGGAGTCTCCTCGAATGGAGTCCGCCATGGGGGCTGAGCAAATAACAACACTTGCCCTGATGCTCATACATATGGCATTCTGCATGTTTTCTAGGGCAGGAAATATAAGCGAGAAGAGAGAGTCAGAAAGAAAGAAAGTAAAAAATGCAAATAGGGGTATCTGGTGGTTTTTACACAGCACTTGCCCAAGTGTGTCTGTTTCTGTGAATGTGTGTATGTGTGCATTAAGAAGAATAGTTACTCATCAGTGTTAATGCAGGGTCATGCAGTGTTGGTGGTGTTGGTTGGCGCTTTCCGTTTATGAAATGTATGCTGCCTCCCCAATACAACTGAGATGAATGGAATTTCATTTGTGGCGCTTAAAGCATCAAAAATATTTTTTGAAAGACAGTTTTCATTGGGACCATTTCTTTGGTAGGAAGTTGTTCCTATGAAACTTTAGAGACCGTTATCTCAAAATCTTTCCAAATAAAACCAAAACTATCAGGACAAGTCCAAAGCGGGAAACATATTTTTTTGTATATTGGGTAAATCCTTTAAGAACAAAGTGAGGAATGAAACAAAAGCATCAGAGGAAGAGGGGGCAGTCAGTGGTATACTGTAGCTCCTGACATAACTGGTTGCTTAAGTGAAAGCCAAAAGGCCATCATCTACTACCCCAACCCCCTCCCTCCATCGTCCTATCCTGCCATCTCCCTGATGGACACTCAAACTCAGTGGTAACCCCACCTCCCCCAGTCTCACACCCCGTCAGGCTCGGAAGCAATCTTCGCTTGGGCGGCATTACTTCCACCAGGGCCTTAGTGAAACCAAGTACGCTCGCACGAAGATGGGGGGACAATACTCTCTTCTGTTGCTAGGGAACAAAGCGACTTGAAATCCTTGTGTATTTGTCATCACGGTTGTTCCTAGCGACGGGGTACGGGTCGCCACGTGACGAAGAAACATCAAAGGGCAAAGAAATTTAACCAGGATGTGAAGTAAGAGGAAACATCAGTTTCCTCCAATTGGTAACGCCTTGATAGTGGAAAAAGATGAATGGAGAGAGAGAGAGAGAGAGAGAGAGAGAGAGAGAGAGAGAGAGAGAGAGAGAGAGCTTTGGGCCATGTTTTAGCGTGAAGAAGCAGCCCATTTTGCATGCCTGGCTTATATAAAAATGTTTGGGTAGGTATATTTTAAGTCTGGGTGATTTTTGTCTTTGGCTGAGTTTGAGCAGCAGATGTGTTTGTGTTTGAGCTCAGAGAGAAACTCTCGCGAGGGTGCTGCTCCATGTGCACACACACGCACACACACACACACACACACGCACACACGCACACACACATGCACGCTTTACTGCACATGCTAGATGATATCCAGACTGCTGCTTGTGCACAACTCCTTTGCTTGTGTGTCACATCAAGTGTACAATGTGGTGTTCATTGGGAGCAACATGTCAAAAGGGTTTAATGCCAATATCTGGCTCCCTTCTATGGCTGGTGCTGAAAATCAATACGCCTGCGTTCTCCTTTGAGAGTGTTTGGAGCAAAACAACACAAACACACACTCGTACACACAAACACACACTGGTCTGCTACTATGCAGTCTCTCCAGGACACTGTGTCGCCACAGGGCTAAGCTACACCTGTCCATGTGCACTTCAGTGGCTACTAATATGTTTGATCCAGAGTGACAGGGTCCTCACCTCACAACGCTTACAATTTTCTGTTGTCAGGACAAAACTTTAAATTCTTGCTTTTACTGAGTGTTGATGTAATTGTGTGTGTGTGTGTGTGTGTGTGTGTGTGCCGAACTAAGGCATATAATCCCCAGCTGCCTTTAGTAAAGACATACATGATATTAGCATGAGGGCTTGTGGACTATCACACTGAAGGGGACCAGACAACACTGATGTGGTTAGAGGTTGAAATTTAAATGCATCAGTAACAGTTATGGAGATTTTTAGAATTCGCTTCACTAAACAACATATTTTTGTCTTTTTTTGTGGTCATAAACTTGTTAAATACACACATCTACAACTGGCTGTCAAATGTTCAGATCATAGCAATAAATGGACCCCCTCTCCTCATCCCTGGTGGTCTAATTTTCAACCAGAATGATCTTGAAATTGTTTTTCTCTCTGTTTCCGACCGCACTCTTTTTTCCGAGGCTTAGCACCGTCTCGCTCCATCGCCCAAAAGATTTATCATGTCCTGCAAAAAAACAAACAAGCGGCGTGTGGTCATCCTACTGTAAGTGCTTCTAATTACCTCTTTAAAATTCTGCCAACAAGCTATTTAACGTCCACATTCTCATTTTTTCTCATTCCCTTCCATGCTCTCCCGTATCTTGAAACACTGCGAGCAATTAGTCCGAGTGACTTTATTCATTAGGGGCTCAGTCCTAATGATTATTAAACTGCACACAAGTCAGAAAGTAACCGCAGGGCTGCATGGTGGCAGAGAGTGAGAACGAAAGAGGGAAAAAAAAGGGACAAGGGGAAGGGAGGCGGGGAAGGACGAGGAAGCTGGAGGGAGAAAAAAGAAAAGGAGAGACAAAAGGATGAGGATGAGAGTGTGGGAGAGATGATGGGGATTAAAAGAGAAATGGGGCAGGACAATCCTGGACAAAGTTGAATATAGTTGAATGTATTATCAGGGACAAACGGGCTCTCATCCAAACCAAACTGAAATGAGTGCAGATGAGGCCGAGCTGTCCACCAAGAAATTAGGACAGATCATTTGCACTGTGGCAGGTGGATAATCACCCGTTAAAATCAATCGCATAAATCACCCACACAGCCCGCAAACACGTGTATAATGTCGAAAATAAACGACAGACAGCAGATGCACCTATAAAACCTTGCAACAAAATGCACACACACAGTAAATAGTCTCAGGTGCTTAGCAAATGTGTACACACCCGGAAAGACTCATGCCCGCAGTGCAAACATGCATAGACTTTACCATGTCCCTGCTGCTCTCTAGCTCTCGTCAATCCACACCTGATGTTATCGCTAAGGGAGATTTATGCACTTGCCGGAGTGAATTTATGAGAGACGGCCTCCTCAGTCAGAGAGACGCAGGCTAAGAAATTGCTTTGTTGAAAAAAAAAAAAAGACGAAAAAAAAAAGAAAAGGCAGATTTGAAAGATTTATTTCTATCTACACCACGGATGCATGATATATTCAATCTGTTTATTTGAGTGAAACAATCATTTCAGGGAGGGAAGCCTACGAGACGCGATAAGGCTGAATTTTGTTTAGCGCCACCACCCTCCAACCCCTGTTTGCAGTAAGGCCTTCGTGGGCTTGCTCAAATCTATTTGGTTGTCATTGTTTTTGTTTGCGGTGACCGGGGATGGGGGGGGTGGGGAGGCAGTGTTAGGGTGATGCATCATTTTCTGCCTTTTGTTTGTTTCGCTTTTTATTGATAGATTGATTGTTACCTTGGACATGAGTGTTGTGATGGAGGATCTCGGGACAAAAAAACAAGTGGCAGCTCCTTGCCGTCGCCTCACCAGTCAGACTGGCGAGCTCATAAAACATGATCAATATCGCCCCTCCCCCACTATCCATTCATCTATTCATTTTTTTCACTGGGTCTCTATACTTGTGGCTGAAAAAAGCCGGCTGTCAAAAGCACAAAGACAGTCCTCTTGTCTCATACAATATCGCAATAACTTGAAGCTGTTTCTTACTCTTCCCCCTCTGTATAGTAACAGCACTTCTGTACACAAAATGAGTGAATATGTAATATAACATACAGTACAAACACCGTGGCTAATAGAGAGGGGAAAAAAAACTAGTGCATTTGGTGCGCTAGATGTCTGAGGAAAGAAAAGGTCAGGGTTTGATTGAGTAGCCAGCCGCCGCTCAAACAAAGCCCAGTCTCAGAGGATGCCAAGGACAGGCACAAAGTTAGCATCGCAGCCCCCCTGGGTGCCTACACATGCCTCTCCACTTCCATCTTAGATAGGAAATAGGGACTGAGGGCAGACGGAAGAGTAAAGGACAATCACTCTGGACTGTCATTGACAGGTCAGGCAAATGCAAAAAAGAAAATGTGGGTTGCCTTTTTTCCCCATGTTAGCAGATAAGCGCTCTACTGTCTGATTTAATGTCAAATAGCTTAAAGAAAGTCAAAATGCCTAAAACATCAAAGGGTTCAGTTTTACCTTGAAGCTCAAGAACTAGGAGCAGAGTTAGTTAACTTTAACATATTATTAGATCTTCAGGATTCAAACACCCGTATAATATGAAGATCACTTCACATCACAACAGAAAGTAATCAACATTCAATCAATGTCCAGTTAGTCTTCCAACATGAAAATAAAATAACCAAGGTTGTAGCACAATGGCCTGGCAGTACCCATGGTGCTCGGACACTGGACAAGAGGAGGCATAAAGGCATCCTTCTTGGGGACAGTGGTTGTCCATGTCATTCATGGCTAATCACGCCATTCAGAGATCCTGCCAACAGATCTCAGGAAAGTATCCAAATTGTAACATACAGTAGGCCAACCTTGTTCAGCTGCTTGCTTGACCTTAAATTATAATTGATTAAACGTAACTGATAATAATTGATAGTACCATGCAGTCCCCTCCCTCTCTCTGTCCCTCTCTACGACTTCAGTTTATGCAAAACACGGGCAATTATCAGGCGGGTCAACGGGCAGTTGAAACGCTGCTTCCACTGCCTGCATGCTGAGCATCGTGTGGATCCGGAAAGAGCACGCAAGATCATCCTTGCATGTGAAGTGCTGCTCAACTTATCAAAGGACTTTAGAGTAGATGAGGAGGATGAGCAGCATGAGACCATTGAAGAGGATGGGGAAGAAGGAATTGAAAACAATGGCTACACTGTGCAAGAGCCCATAGCAAACAATTTGTTCAGCTAAAAGACATAATAATAGGCTACAAATATAGAATGATTCCACGAATGATTCTAATTAAGTAATTTTATTTGTTCTTGAAACGTATATGCCCGGACAGGAATGATTATAAATATTTAACGATTAATATTTAATTTATCCATGGTCTTTTGTTAATTTCGTTTTGTTTATTTCGGTCATTTTCAACTTATAGACAACTCAAACACACATAAATAAATAATAAATAAA
This sequence comes from Enoplosus armatus, assembly GCF_043641665.1. Classification (NCBI taxonomy): domain Eukaryota; kingdom Metazoa; phylum Chordata; class Actinopteri; order Centrarchiformes; family Enoplosidae; genus Enoplosus; species Enoplosus armatus. The sequence continues at coordinate 10,065,439 of NC_092202.1, forward strand.
TACTATATATCTTCATTCCTCTTATTCACACTGACTCACTCTTCTCCCTCTTCAAGATCAGCCACAGTAAATGTGATTGTGCTTGGCCAGAATAGACAAGTTGTTGTACTATAGGCCAACTTTATGAGAGGACAACAGGTGAGGCGATAACAGGTATCACAAGCGCAAATGCAAGCAAACAAAGAAACGGTTTTTCCTTAACTAACCATTTCAGGGATTCTGTGAAACACCCTTACGTAAGTCCATCAGCTAAGGAGAAATTAAGCCTCAAGTGTTGTACTTAAGAAAACTTAAAGTGCTTTGTGGAACCTGCCCCAGGAGCTCAAGACATATGATGGTAGGTGATCTCTGATCACACTGAAGGGGTTGTTTACAGTCAAAACATTGTGTCCAGCACCCTAACCCCTCTGTGTGTGTCAGAGGCTTCTGGTGTCATGAGACCATCAAGGGGAAAGAGGCCGTGTGTGTTAGTGTGCGTAGTAAGTGAGAATACTGGATTCTTCTGCCATCTAGGCCTGGGGGGATTGCTCTCCCCGGTGGTTGGACGTAGTGGATTGTGGCAGGGCAATGGGCAAATAGGTGACAAAATCTGAGCCATGGAATTTTCTGAGAAAAATGTGTCATGCCTCAGATGCCTCAGCCAATTAAAGTGTCTGCACCTAAAGCAGAATTATAGCATAGTTAACCATAATGAGTTGCAAAGTTTAAGAGCACTGGCTGCCAGACATAAAAGAAATAGACGGTGCAAATTCACTGAGAAAGTTTGGAGTAGCCCAAATCATATCAATTGCTCCGTATATGCTGCCCCACTGAGGATACTTACAGGCATTAAGTGTTCAAACAGCTGGCTGATCACCTGTTATTTACTCTCACTGACTGTCATCAACTACATACAGTTCCCTTGTCTAACTTCAGCAAAGGGAGAGAACTCATTTCGTTTTATATCGAGTGACAGCTCTTAGATTAGTTCATGCTCAGTCAGGTTTAAATGTTTAAACCTTCTTCAGCCAGTTACAGTACTTTTATGTCTTTCACTGATTTAGTGTCCCAACGCAACTTCTTGAAGCCAAATTCAATTTTGCATCTTGGTCACTGACTATAAAATCTTTGATTAGATATTTATGAACGGACCCATGCATTTGAAAGTCTCGACCTGCATTTGATTGATGTCAGCAATTGTTCAAAGTAAATCATGGGCCAGGGAGGTCCTACGCCCTGCCTGTGTGCTGTGTTTATATTTTTACATTTCAGCCTTATTTTCCTCATGCATTTTTATTTTTGTCAGCAAAATGTGTGTGTGTGACTGGGCAGATGGTTTGTTTTATCTGGATAGACATCGCCTTCAGAGCACCACTCCCCGGTGAGCCGTGGTTTTGGACTGGCTGAGGTTAGAAAAGTGAAATCCGGGGCTGGTAGTATTCCCTCCCTGCCTCGTGTTCTTTGCGCTAATCTCCTGGTCAGGTCAGCGCAAGAACAATTAAATGAGGAGAGCCGAGCGGTTCCTCCAGGACCCAAGGGCTTTGTCGCATGGGCGGGTTAGGTTAGCTCGACACCACTGGTGGGAGAAGATGCATCATTAATGAATCAGGAAGTGGGGACCGAGCTTGTCGGCACCCCAGTAAACTCTATTAGACCACACCCCATTGCCTTTCACTAATGAATAATGTATGACGCCCTGATGGTTCCAGGTGTGACTTGACACAGCAGTTAAAAAAAAGATATGAATATTCAGTGGCGGGTGGTAATGAAATCAAAATGTTCAGTATGGGAGTCCGTTTTTAGATTGAGTCTATCTCTGCTGTGCGGAACTGGTAGACTGTGCTGATGGAGAGAAATGAGAGACTTTATATGCACTGACAGGGCTGAAATTTTGCCCTGCACTTTTAATGGTTTGTCTGACAGCAGATGGAGATGTCACTGTGCGCGCACTGATGGAGGCCATTTTGTTTTGGCAAAGCAGCGGTGATTTGTTTGCCTGGGAGGACACTGATGAGCAGGAGGACAGAGAAATGACCCATCGGTCAACACTAAACAGACTTCATTTTGTTGCTCTAACAGAGGGCTTCAAAATTGCGCTGTCAAGGAAGGCATTTGTTTTATGTATGTACAAGGTTTCATATAATCCACTTAAGGCTGCAACAGGTGAGAGATGGCTGATAGATTCGACACTGTCACATTTTACGCCTCAAATCGGTGAATATTTTTGGTAGTTTGTCTAAAACAGCAGCTGAAAAAACCCCAAACACTCAAAAATGTTCACCCCTACGCTCTTCTCTGTCCTTTCTCAATGCCCCACCACTCCAACTACAGATGACCATGCAGCTCTGGCATTTACAGGATCCATCCAGTAGCGGAAATACAGACAGAAAGCTTGTGAAGAAGAGAGCATGAGCCCGTCATAGACAAATGACCAAGCCTCCGAAGGTTAATGCCCACCATGTGTGGAACAGGGGGCCGCAGGAGGCCAACGTTGCTGCAAAAAGCACGTCCCAGACACCCCGGCAGGCGCAAGGGGCTCTAGTCGCTGATTAATGCCATACTTTGGCTAATTACCTCCTCAGCGGACGTTAGCTTTAATGACACGAGTCATCAGAATACGTCAGTGTGGATGGATAGCCGGTTGGTGGGGGATGAGGGGGGGGGGTTGAAAGAAGAGAAAAGCAGGAGAGATGTCAGTTCAGCCGAGCGTCAGAGAAAGCCATCGACTGCGCCTTCCCACCCCATTAGGTCGATTCAAGCACACCCACCACTGTCCATATCTAACTGAATAATAACTGCCACTCAGTTGCAACCCTACCACCCTGCTGCCCTTCCCTCAGTCCACCAGACCAGCATCGACTGGGTCCATTTGGTACCCTGCGACGCTTACAGCCAAACTCTAATTTACAAAGAAATAAATGGTCTCCATAATAACAAGGGCATGAATGCCCCAATCTCAATGAATCTGCCTCATCCTCCCACAACATTCATTCCAATGCAACTCACTAACAGAGAGCCAAGAAGTGAACAGTGTCTTCAGCTGTTGTCCAACCCAGCTGATGAGTTACAAGTGCCTGATTGGCTCAGTATGCTGTCCTACAGAGTGGTCATTCAAGCCCCAGTGGAAGAAGTGAACTCTGATGGCAAAGCTAATTTGGATATTCTCTCAACCGTGAAATATGGAAAAGAGTTGCTAAATGAGCAATTAATCCCACGGAGATACCATGTACCTGCAAAAACTTAGATGAAGAAAGGAAAAGAGCAGAGTAGAAAGGGGAGCCAATTACCATTTTAACTTTCCTTAATGTTACAAATAGTTTGGAAACATTTAGATTTACAAGATATGATGAATATTAACCTTTCAAACTGAGAGAAATCCAACAAACTGCACAAATGTTTGCACAGAGGCAACACCTTCTGTCATAGTTTTGAGCTTTGTTTTGCCATTTTCCCTTTGAAGGTTCCGGCTAATTGCTTGTGGATGACTTTAGCCTTTTCATTCTCTGAAGGCCTAATTGTAATGTATTGTTGTGGAGGGCTGCGGGGCTCTCCTGGAAGTCTTATTTATTTTTGCCATTCATCAGTCTGTTAAATATAGTCAATACCACTGTCAACGTAAATTACATGGCCCGCTATAGAGGCGACTTTCCATGGACGATGGAGGCGAAAAGGACCTTGAGCCGGTGCCAAGAAGTGTTCTTAAGTGCGACACTGATGCTGATTCAGAGCCGAAAGAAGGCGATGAAAAAGGGATGAGATGGAAAGGGGTGGCCCTTGTCTTTTTTTGCTCTCTTTGCGATGCGAGAGGAAAGGGTTCATCCCAGTGCCACCAACAACAAGTGCATGGGCTTAAGTGTCTGGCAGTGTGACATGTAGTTGAAGAAATGGTTCTCCATCCCTCGTCTTGTGTCTCTCTTAGGGACACAGAGAAGAAAAAAAAGAAAAGAGCGGTGTGTGTCTAGATTTCAGTCCTATGTAGCTCTTACAAAATATTGATTCACACTAAGAACTGAAAGTCAAGGTAAATGTTTGCCACTTTTCACTCTGTAATTATGTCTTCAGACAGTACGGACACAGTGCATACATGCACGTAATATCTACATATTAGCCATCAGCTGCAGCAGCGCCAGTTTGTCCTTCAAGTTAAGTTGGACTGGCATTAAACTATTTCAATAACAATTTGCACAAGACTGCCTCTGTCTTCTTTATTCAAACAGAAAGGCCCTGAATAATCTCCGTCATCCCCTATGTGTGTATGTATGTGCCTCTCTCTCACTCACCCACACACACCCACACACACACACACACACACACACACACACACACACACACACACACACACTAATAACTAGCAATCATGATAATCTATAACTGCACTCCAGCCGAGTCCCTGGACAGGCATTACAGTCATGTTGCGGGCCAATAAATAACAGCACAAATAAAGCGCCTGTCCGTTCTCTCACCCAGTGTGTATGCAAAATAGGTCAATAACACTATCCTGGAGGTCATTGCCAGACCGTTTGCTCCTTTATTGACTGTACTGCAATTCCAAAGGAATTAGGCTATGTCACAATTCATCGTAGCCGCAGCCTCTGGGTCTTTGACAAAAAGGGAGCCTTCTGTGGGGATGACAAAACCTATTTGTCTTACAAGGTTGTGTGTGTCTGTTTTGTTTCTGCTTCGCCTTCAGTGACCTGAATCAAAATAGAAAAGAGGCTTTCATGGTGTGTCTTTTATCTTAAGTTCTTGCCTTTTTGCCTGGCAGTGTTAGAAATTTTATTTCTCTTCCTTGATGGTGTCGTTTTTATGATTAAAGCCTCCTTTTTGTGCCACCCAGAAATCAAATACCACTTTAGATGACTGGTTATCTGGTTTGATCAAAACCTGTCATCAGTCTCATTCACTAGATTTCTGTGATTCAGTCAGGAAATCAGTTACTGTTACTGTTGTTTAACTTGTCTCCATGGGTGTATTATTCTGCTATCTATCACCACGTCAAATGTTTCAAAATCGCATCCCATCTGTTTCTCCACCTGTAAAGAGACAACATGGATGATTCATTCTGCACTCAGATGCATATAAAAAACTCATTCAACAACACCCATAGAGTTTGGGATGCTCTGAGCCCCAGTCTGCAGGTCTGCCTAACCTCCTGGTAGAGTACCAACAGCAGAATCACGGGATCGTGTTATGAAATGTGCTTTAGGTGTCAGTTCGCAACGTCACCAACAGCTCTCTCCCCTGCCAACGGCTCAAACATGTGGCTTGATGCCCAGTTTAAGAACATGTCCTTTCCTTTCGTCCTCCTCCTCTCATAATTGGGAGTGATAGAGGGGTTAGTGATCCTCAAAGGCAACTGTCAGTGTCCATTTTATAGTCTTTGTCTCAACTACTTTTAATCTCTCAATCAGGCCCAAAGCCATTTTGAGGGACATTTCCGGTAAAAATGCATTCCACCTTCCAAACTCCGACTTTAATGTCTCACTTCAATCACAACTAAATGTTAAAAAAAAAGCTAAATATACCCCAAAGAGGGTGACAGCACAACAGAAAAGAAAAATATTGAATTCAGCCCTATTTTGGTGCCTGTAATACATGAACAGCAGAATGGTGGATTATGCAGCAAGAGAAGTTTCTATGGATGTTCGGTACTTTTGGTGTCATGTTGCCATATCACTGTGGGAATCCGTTTGACTGTCCTTCCCAAAAAAAACAACAGGATTGACATTCATTCAGATGATTTAAACAACTTATATTTAAGCCTCCTTTTATGGAAATGTGAATAACAAGTGTCCCCTCTCAGCAGCAACAGGTGGAAGTAGCATAGCATTGTTATACTGTCGGAAAAAGTCAAAGAAGATGAGGTGGAAGGCAATACAAAGCATGTGACTTTGACATCAATGGCCATGACCACACAGGGGCTGAATGTTTAATACTCAAAAGATAGATTTTGGGTAAAGTATCACACAAGTAAACCACACAGGTTTACAGATTTTACTATCACACAAATTAGCCATTGTTTCAAAGCAAACTAATTTAGGAATTGAGGATTAACCCACCAAAGGTCGTAGCAGCTCTGTCAGTATGCTTTCATTAACGTCTATCGGACCCTTTTTCGCCTGTGTCTAGTGTTAGCTGGTGCTGCCACCACTAAGCCAGTGGCAAACCCTGTTAAGAAAAGCTGACAGACAGACTGGTGAGGAGTGTCTACAATGTCTGGTGGGTTTTGATACTGTCAAGATATCTCTTCCTTCCCCTTTCCGCCATTCTTCTTTGTCCATCGCTGTACTCGCTCCTCTCCCAGTCCCATCATGATGGCCTGAGCATGAAGGAGCCATCTGTCACTCTGTGCTCATTCCTGCTCGGGTCCTGAGAGCCCGCCACTCGCCTCTCACCCGCCTTGGCTGTCATGTCCGCTGGCTGACGGGAAAAGTGACGAGCGGCGACAAACGTCCCCAGCTTGAGTCTGTCAGTAACCCCCCTTTTCCCTCTCCTCCTCCCTCCCTTCACATGCATGCACACACAAACACACACACAGAGACCCATCCAAATGTATACACCCGTCTATGCTTGAAAAATCTGCTCGCCGTATCTATACAGACAGCCTTCAGAGAGCTCACGTTCAATTGATTTTCTCCATTTTGCAACAGCATGACATTCTGACAGGGGAGAGGCTGAACAGAAGAATAGAGGAGGGAGAAGATGGAGAGAGACATGCAGAGAGTGGTATTCCCCCATCTGACCATTATGAGCGGCATGTCAAACGAGGGCGAGAGACAGAGGCCTTGACATGGGCCAGCCCACACAGGGAGAGGTTGCGAGGGGGAGGGAGGGAGGGAGGGAAACAGGGACAAGGGAAGCAGGGGAATAGATAGAAATGGGGATGTAAAAAAAAAGGGAGGGCAGTTTCAGACAAGGAGGGAGGGGAAAGATTGTGAAGGATGGAGAAAGCCAGTGCAAAGAAAACGACGAGGGAAGAAAGAGACAGAGCGTGTGGAATAATGAGCTGGGGCAGGTGGAGAGGAGGAGGAGGTTGAGAAAGAGCGCTCCTTACAACCTCCCATCGATCGGGTGCAGTTAGATTGGCTGTGCCGGCCTCACCTCCCTCTCAGCCCTCCTTTGCCCCCGATCCCGCCCTCCCCTCCTCCTCCGCGCCCCTCCCTCCGCCCCCTCTCGCAGGGGCCAAAGTGATAGACAGTGAGAATCTAGTGATAGCATTTGATTGTCAGCTGAAGTGGCAGTTATAAATTTACTCCAGGATAGCCATTTACTGCGACGGTTCAGGGGGATTGAGAGAGTGTGGAAGGAGAGAGATAGAGAGAGAGAGGAAGATGAAGGAAGAGGGGCTTCTCTGGGAGGGGCCCACCACTCTGATCTTTGTCTCCCATCATCCTTTGTGATAAAAGTGCTTTTATGGGTGCCACCAACAGACACAAGCCCATCCTTGCACACAGACACACAACATAAAACCTTCAAAACCTACAAATAGCCGCTGTCTCAATTTGGGCAATTCAGGGCTTCTAGCTGAAAAAAAGGAAGGTCTTTACATGGGAAAGAATGACCTCTGTTTTGTGTAGTTTACTGGAGCATCTGTCTTTGTTTACAATATCTTCCTGACATCTAGAGGCAGGGGGCTTCTGCTGTGCAGCCATTTCACGCCCCCCCCTCCAAATCCTGGTGGATTATTCCTTCAATTTGTTAAAAGCCAAAGCCTCAATGGGATGGTCCAATCGCAGGAGGGGAATGGGGTGGGGGATGCAGGAAAGCAGTTGGCATTTACAAATGCTGTGGGTGCAGTGAAATATGGGAGCCATATTTCAACATGCGTGAGGCTGTACGTGCACGCACACACACACACACACACACACACACCTCCCACACACATGGAGCACACAACTCAGAGGGAGCACATTGTCATCAGTCTGCAGGAGTCAGGTGCATTTGTGTGTGTATGTGTTTGTTTGTGCATGTGTGTGTGTTGGGGGGGGGGGGGGGGGGGGCTTGCATGGGTGGGTTTGTGTGTGCACCTCTGACACCAGCTTGACAGGCTCCTAATTGCATCCCGGGTCCATGGTGCCGCTGCCGTTCGCAGACGGTGGTGCGCACGCACACACACACACATACACACACACGGACACACACACACGGACACGGTTCGAGATCCTAATGTTGTCGAGGACATGCAGGTATTGGCTTGCATTTTTTTGTACCTCAAAGCTGTTAATTAATCCTGACCTTAACGATAACACTAATTGTCCCTGGATCTAAAAATAACACTTTCTACTTTGACAGATTTTTTTTGCATCTCGCAGGGTTATTTGGACCCCAGAAGACAGTAAAGATTTGATGTCGCACACAAATGACGACCCCCCCCCCACACACACACACACACACACACACACACACACACACACACACACACACACACACACACACACACACACAGTGCCCTATACTGACATGAGCAGGAGGAAAACGAGAAGGAAGAGAAATACTACAGGCATGTCTACCTGAAGGCACAGGCTCTAACTAGCAGCTAAACTAAACAAAAGAAGCTTTGTCTGTGTGTGTGTGTGTGTGTGTGTGTGTGTGTGTGTGTGTGTGTGTGTGTGTGTGTGTGTGTGTGTGTGACAGAAGAGTTATACCCCTGTTGTTCCAGTGTTCCCTTATTTTAACCATTTCCCCTGCTGTGTTTCCTTATTATCACCTCTTTGGCTCTTTTAGAGAATTTTATTTCAGAGCAATTTCTCCACAAGAGTTCATAAATGTCTGCATCAGACACGCTTACTCTTGAGAATCACATCACATTGCACTTTTTTTTTTTTGCATGTGCAGGGATTTCTGAAGCTATCGAAATCTCTAGAGACAAGCTTAAAAAGCAGAATTACAATCTAGATGTGATCTCCAAGAGGAAACTGAAACTATTATTATTCGGTCATGTCCTTCCCCAAAAAGTTTGGTCTCAGTTAACATTGGTCACATGGTCATTCTGTACGAGTTGAGGTTTATTCATTTTATAGGGAAGTAAGCATGTTGTATCCTAAACTGAAGCCAGAGCCCCATTTGTGGTCTAAAAGATATTCAGCACAGACGTTTGCATATTCAACAGTAAGACGGCCAACCACTAACACATACATGCGTGTTAGTATTGCGTTGGAATATATCTCTTTCTGTCAGAAGTCAGTGCGGGCACAACTGAAGACAGGGAAGCCATCATAGCATTCCTGGCATGCACGGGACACAGAACACAACAAAGACAGGTACAGCTACAGTATGAGATAAACAGACAATGTCATTACTGTAGGGTACTGCATACTACATGAGCCGAACACACACATCCACACCTGTATTACACACACACACTGTACATTATATTTCAGGCATTGTGCACACCGTGAGAGAGAAAATAATGGTTTTTGTATCTGGAATTTGGCTCACCCTAAAAAGGACCTGCACTGTTAGCATCCCTCTCTTCAAGCCAATAGGTACTGCTGCTCTCCAGCTGGCTAGTCATTTAATAACTTGCAACCAGAAGTGCATATTGGTTTCAATATGAGGAATAATAATGACAGTGTGATAATGACACAGAGAGCCGTTAGAAAAAATAACAAACAAAAGTAACTGTAATTGCATTTGTAGGCAATTTAAGGCCAATTTTAAACACAATTTTTAGCTGTCCGTCTCATACGCTTCTATTACCAAATATTCCACAAGATGCACAGCTCACACACATCAATATGCAACCCCTTTCATTCCGCTTTGTTTACCTACATTTGGTTTCATTTGCACACGAGTGAAGCACAAATCCCACAGACCACGGACTGTTGAGATACTGTTGGGAAGTCCGGACTTGAGTGACATGATGACATCCTACGACTCAACAAAGAGCACTTCTGACTTTGACTTCAACACCAACGACTTCATTTGGAACTGAGCCTGACGACTGGATCATGAATGAATGACTTGAACTTGATTAATTTTGGGTGTCCAGATTACAGTGTATATGTAGAAATATTTGGATTTAGAGGAAAGAGGATTAATGGGAGGACAGGAAATGTCCTAATGACCTAATGTCATTAGGTGTGACTTACATTGTTTTATGACTGTGTTGGTATATTTTGAATGTCTCTCACCTTTGTAAAGTACACACAATGTCTGGTTTAGGACTGAAAATGTTTGGACTTGCGCTTTGATACATTATTGGGCATCTTTAGAGCTTTTGAAATGATTATAAAGTACATTGAGGTGAAATTGAATTCTCAGGCCTTGACAGTTTGCAATTTCAAAAGTGACAACAAGGCTTTAAGGAAAACCTAGATGTTCTCTCTGTCTTTGATACTGGACATTATAATGTTTTAATCAATGGACTAGATATGGGTTAGGTGCACAGGAACTAATATTCTGGTAAATGTCCAAGTTTTTGATGTATTACAGTCATCCTGTAGATCCTGGATCGAAGCCCAGATGTCCCACAGGACTCTGGGCTTGGTTTGTTGGTTTGGCATTAATTGATAAAACTGGGAAAATTATATATTTGGCCAAACTAAGTGTTCTGCAGTTGAGGAGAGAACTTGACTCAAAGTTTTGGAGTAGCTCTATTAGCTGCCTGTGCATCTCTTGTAAGGAATACACAAAATTAAGATTTCTAATCTCCGTTCAGGATTAAGAAGAGGACATTGATGTTAACTTCAATGGAGTCCTGATCACTTATGGTGAACAGGATTCTTTGAGGTTTGTTTTTAACTCTCCTCCCCTCCGAAGGTACTCGCCATTGTTGTTGCCGGTCTCTCTTGACAACAAACAAACATAACCATAAAATAAACACACTCTCATTCCCACATCCCCAATGGGTGAAGAAATATATATTTTGTTTGGTGGGTTTTTTTGTCTCTTTCTGAGCCTTCCCCAAAATAATAGTGGAAAAGATGCATAGGTTGTGTACTCAACGGACAATAAACTGAAACATTTAAAGTTCCAGGAGGAATCCACTCTGGATTGTGTCACCTGGATCTCATGATGTCAATAGTGGCAGGCTAAAAAAAGAGAAACACAAGCACTCAGCACAACGAGCAGGCCCCTCAATAACATCTGTGAATGAACTCGGGCTGCACTCCTATTAAAGCCACATTAGATTCTCGACATTAGATGCCTTGTCTCTGCGGAGCGCTACTCTTGTTTTTCCCCCCCGCTATGTGTTTGTACGAGGACAGAGGAGGCGGTGTGTGCTGGAGGGAAAACAGTTCGTTTAATATGGATTCAGGCGCTGGCGCCTTACGGGCCTGCCCACTGTGGGCCTCCCAGACCTCATTGTAATTTCATTAGCTGCCGCGGCAACAATGAGCGCCGTGTCGCATCAACACATCAAACCCCCGGGCCGCCGATACCCACGAGCCAGCACACGCATGCATGTAAACAGAACAGAAAGACTTACATTTGTGCACATGCATGCGTAAACACGGAAACCCACTCTCTCACTCACTTTTCGCACTCTCTCTCACACATTCCCACACTCCTCCCACCCCTCCTGAGCTTTTTTCCCACTGGTAGGTCTCTGGTGGGCTGAGGGAGCAGGATTTCTTCTGGGGCTTTCCCTGCCTTCCCGTTTTAGAACGGCAGAGCTGGGAAGGAGGACATGGCGGAGGGAGAGGAGACGATCGGATCGGCTTTGATATATGGAACCAGCTTTGATGGTCTCTCCCTTCTTCTCACTATAAATAGCTAGCTACAGCTTTAGGGGAAAACGAAGAGAGTGCCAAGAGGAGGAGAAGGAGGGGAGAATGAGGCGAAGAAAGATCCCTAGAGACAACATTTTGTGCTCATAGGTACACACACACACACACACACACACATGCAAATACGACAATCTGACATGAAAGAAAAAAGTTTGAGTGCCAAATCTCATTGGCAAAGACATGAAGATGTTTACCTTCTGACAAGGTGACAGGATTTGACACACAAACATGCACACAGCACACACACATATACGCTCGGGTGTGGATGGAGAGAGGTTTAGGTGCCTGGGGCATGTTGCACAGTAGAGAGGTCAGGTTCCTTATAGCCATATAGGAGTGACAAGAGTGTGAATGGAAGTCAAAGTGAGAAACAACACTAGAACATGCCATCATCATCAACACGCACTGAGCTTATCGACGTGACAGCACGTAATCGCGCACAATTTCTCATGTCTTTAAAAAAGGGCCTAACTGGTGGCTTCGGACGTTTAACCCATTAACCTCCAACTGTGTATACTTTACCTCACAACCAATCATTTTCAGAGCAAAAACACATGTTTTCACATCAATTTCCCACATTACAGGTAGATCAGAGTTTGAAAATTTAATGGCAGAACTTGGATTTTGCTTGAGATGATCCATCAAAGAAAACCTTTTGTAGTTAGTGTATGTTATCAACTTAAAGTAATGAAGTTTGTAAGCAGGCACCAATTTGAATTTTCTTTTTGTGTTGGATTTAAGGATGCTCTGACGTACACATCTTCAGTAACTTGCCATGTTTATCTCATACTGTGATTTTGTGAATTTGTCTGTGCTCATCACTGCATTTCCAGCTCCACCTTCAGTTATGTATGTTCAGTTTAAGCTACTGTACTGCTTCTGCCAGAAGCCACTACTGGTTGACTATGAAGAGAAGCTTTTAAACTGAATTAACAAAACTGCCAGAAAATATGCAGATATTTACTGGACTGCAAATGGGAGACTTGAATGTAACTTCCTTGCAGTAAAAATGTTCTTTATGAAGACTGTTGGAACTCAAACTAAATTAACTTACATTTGGCTGAATGAAAGTAGTTTACTGCCCCCCAAAATCTATTTAGGTAAATAATAGGTAATTGTGTTCAAAGTATAATGGAAACAAACCTTGAGTTCTATCCCGCATGGCTTCTGTTTCGGTCACATCAAACAATGGCAGAGAATTACCCAGCATGCAATACATTACAAGCCTGGAGGGCCAGCATCCATCCTGCCTCACTGTAGCTTTACAACAGGCTGTCAATGACACAGCCTAAACAATGTCAACTGCTGCAACCAGAAAGTGATTCAATTTAAGACCTGCTTTACTCTCCTCCCCTTGCAGCGAGCCTGCAGACCCGCCGCCTCCCCTCTCTCCCTCTCTCACTAACGCACATGTACACAAATCAAATGTAAACATGCAGACGGCGTGTCTCCATCAGCCACAGGGGACAGGCAGCGGCAGCACTGTGTGCAGCGCCTCACTTTTACCACCCAGAAACAAATGACCAGTCCTATCATTTCCTCCGCCCCCGCCGCAACACCGTCCCACCTAATCACTTGTCGGCGGTGAACATGACAGAGCTGCGCCTCAAGTTATGACTCCTGGATGATGACACACTTAGAGGCCGGCAAGGGAAGTTAGCGCCGCAATAGATTGATACATTTGTCGCTACTCTGAGGACTGTCACCCCCCCTCCCCCCCGCCGCTACCACCACCAATAAATGACAAATGAGTTTAACTGCCTCCGTTAAAGGCATTTATAATATTGATCCAGCAAGAGTCAATAGCCAGCTCTATGCTCAGGCACTCATAATATTACTTTGAGCAGTGTGCACACTTGCATGCGCATAAATACATACACAGAGGCACACGCACTCTCATACAGTCTCTAAAAAACAAAAGGGGGGAAAATCAATGGACAGTGGTGCTACTAAGGGAAAGACTAATGTTCCTAACTAATGAAAATAAACACATTCGGAATGTACGGCATTAACCGACCTCTGTGTTGACCTCACTCCATCTTGACACAATTAATCCCTCGTTAAGGGGGTAATTGTTTGCCACTGCTCATATTTATTGTTGATCGCAGTGGCGAAGGTGCCCGCTGTGTCTGAGACCAGGGTGAAGCCTGTAAACAGCGCGCACACACACGCACGCGCGCACGTGATGCGTTCATGCATGCGTGTGCTGAAGACAGCAGCGGTGGTCCTGAAGCGCTTGTGCCCCAGGTTGCCGGGGGCGGCGATCGATAAGGAGAGGGAGCGAGCTGGCACAGGCTCTAATTGAAATGAATTTGGCGGCGGACAGATAAACGATTGGACATGTAAAGAGAGAGCGAGGATGAAAAGGGAGGGTTAGTCGGAGAGAGGGGAAGAGATTGAGATTTTTTTTCACCTTTTCTCTCAAAGGGCGAATGTCTGGGGAGTCCTCAAATGAGAAATACGGTCACTTTATCATTGGCAGCGACCAATAGGAATTTTACACAGGGCTCAATCAATCATGCTGGGGTTTAATATGGAAAGGGGTGAACAGAGGAATATTTGCACAATGTAATAACACCGCTTCTACATCCTGTCCATTTGGTCACAAGAGTTTGATTAGTAGCTCATCATGTCTCAACAGCTGTATCCTAATAGCATCTTTTTATTGCTGACATTACCATGTTGCTGTGTGGAAACAGCTTTGCAAAAAAAGTCACACAATTCTTAAAAATGTTCAGCTCCTCCATACCAGTAAAGTAGGTAAGTAACGTTTCCACTCTTCTGTATTCTGTACACTGACCACTACAACAGTTGTGTGTATTTCTATCATCAAACAGAACGTCTCATGCACAATCAGATGATTGACAGCTCAGCTTTCTGTGGGGATAACAGGCATGTTGCTGCAGGTCAGCCTTGTCGCCATGCACGCGTTCCTCTGTGGGGGCTTGCTTCAGCCCCGACAAACATGTGATCTTAACCTCTTTGACAGGAGGAGTGCGCTAGCATGCCCGGCGCGACGCTCTGTGTACAGAGGGATCAATTCGCCGACTGCCGTTCCTCTGACTACACAGGGACGAAGGGACGCCGTGTGAGGTAAGGAAGAGGAAAGACTGGGAGAGAAAGAGTAAAAGGAAGCAGGCAGAGTGAGCACAGGTACACATGTATAAGATCAATTGTGTGTGTTGCTGTGGGAGGCCAGGTGTCCTGCGCTATTTGTGTTACGTAGACAGAGGGGCCCGTCAACCTGAGGGGACACTTCCAGGACAGGAGGGGCCAGCCAATCATTAACCTACTTATACACTGGAAACATACACTTACATGTGAGTGCAAACACACACATGCATGCCCACTGCATATACTGTATCCACTAGTCACTCCTCCAGCTTGCACTCACCTTGTGACGCTGCCTTTGAATGATGTCTGTTTGCTTGGTATTTGCAGGAGAGTGTTTGGGAGGGGGTCAAAGGTTAAGAAGGGGTCATGATGAGGAGCGATATTCTCTTCATGGCAATTGCAAGGACTTCACTTCTGCAATACATTGTGGGGAAAATGTTGTCCGTGTATGTGGACCTCAATGTGGGAAGAGGGCTAAGGGCTACAATTCCCTCAGTGTCGGGCTGCACCTGTAACTGCCAGGCCTAGATCATCGCAAGCCTGATAATACAATGTATTCTAATAAGTGAAACACATTTTAGGGAAAGCATTGCAATGCTTTTGTTTCAAACCTTTTACAGTTTTTCAAATGCAGTTTTGCAAAGATGGTATTTCATACAACACTGTGACAATGCAAGAATAAAGACAGAGACATTAGAAAGGGAACTACCTGAGAAGGGAAGGTGTTTCGTGACGTGTTTCGAAGTCCACCAGTGCCAAACAGGAACATGGAAAAGAGAAGACAGGAAAAAATGATGAATAAATGTCATTATAGAGGCAATATTTAAGGACGAAATGTGAGAAAAACATTTGACATTTGTTAACTGAAAGACTAAATGCTGCATGTTTTAGTGATAACTGACTTGATCTTGTATTAATTCCATTTAATGATCACTGATTCAAATAGACATTTATTTGTTTTGGTGATGTCTGTTTTATCCCTAATTATTCAATCGTTCATTTCAAAAGGAGAAATAATCAATCAATCAGTAGTCTGCTGGCTAAACTGCCTTGACAAGTTAATTTGGTTGGTCATCATAGGAGCTGACCACAGCCCCATATTTACTCCACGGTAGCCATGGTTAGAATGACCACTTTGTGCGGGGCAACCATAATTAAGACATGCTGCACTTTAAGTCCACTGCAAAATGAAACAAATTAACCGTCGGAAAACAAATTACCATGAAACTCCAGTGAGAGGGATGATGGATGACAGCTGTCTGCCACTCATGACAGTTTTTACATTTGACTTTCTAATTAATGTGGGGATTTAATGTGTTTGTTAATTCTGTCAATAGCAATTATGTCTCTTTTGGCTGGCTTTGCCACACGCACGTGCCCAATTTTATGCTAACGCGCTGTTCTGTATGTGTTGGAGCCATGACTGCCAAACGAGCCCGGCCAGCAAATGGGCTTTGGCTCCCCGCGGAGAAAGTGCGATGCTGAATATACATAGCGCAGCATATGAATTCAAGGCAGCTCCACACTGCTGTATGCTTAAGGAAATTGGCAAGCGACTTGGGGAAGTGAATTGAAATGGTTTTGTGTATGAACATTGGGAAAGGATCATGTTTGCAGAACAATGCAGATTAACTGATGGTGATATTAAATGGAGAAAACATAAATGATGCAGCAGTATATTACTATTTACGGCTTAGTAGTATAATTCCAATATTGCTTTCACCTGGGTTGCCTTTCGCTACATTAATTTTCCATCAAAAAATGATGGTTTTTTTGACAGTAGTTTGGCTCTCACTTGTTTAATCTGCATTTTCATTTAGCACTTTATCGACATTGTTTGTACAGTCAAAAAAAAAAAAGTTTCTTGTGAACACCAAGTCCTTGGGTAAACTTTTGTAATAAGGTTGCAGTCTTGGTACTTTTTGGAAGGGGACAAAGACAAACCCTGCCGAGTCAGCACTCAGCGTCCAAGGACAGAGGGGCCCGTGGTTGAAGACGAAGTGAGGAAGATAGATTTAACTTGCTGCGGGACAAGTCCCCAGCTACCACCCACTCCTCCTCTCCTCTTTCACCTGACCCACCACTCTCTTGTGCGATATCAATCCCTCGCCTGCCCTCTGCCCCCCGCCCCCCGCCCCTCAACACACACAGAGGACATCAATCACAGGGCTGCTGTTACTTTAAGTGACTCACTTGTGACAGTCTAAAGGTATGGCTACTGTTTGTCTTCACTGGGGCTCTTACAGGAAGACAAACAGTACTGACGAGGTTGTCGCCATTCATTTCACTTTTTCAATTTAGCCAGAAGTGCTTCATATGAATTGACCCCTTAAAGCACACAAATTAGAACATTCAAATATTCTACTATGTGGATTTGGATAAATGAGAGTGCCAAACACAGAAAGAAAGAGAGAAAATTAGAGTGTTGGTTGCTTTTTTCATTTCCATTTGTAAACCTTTGTAGATCCAGTGAAACATTTGGGTTGCCAGTTTGTGAAAAATCCCTCTAGCTGGTACCAAAATCTGTTTATTAAGCGCTTATTAACATTTACAACTGCAGACTTGATGGACTATTGAAGGAACCTTTTATTAATGACTTATTGACATTTACAATTGCAGACTTGGTTTGTTAGAAAGTGTAAAACCCATGACCTTTTATTAATGACTTCCTAAAGAAAAACTATGGCTTATTGCAACCTGGGTGTTATTTCCGCAGCTCCAGACATTGGATCTATCGCTAATGATAAAATTGTTCTCACCAAAGTAAACGCTGAGACCTTGGAACCCTGTGACATCACTAAAGATTGGCACAGACAGGTTGTAAACAAGTTGACAAGTTTTCCCATATTAGCTACCACTTTACTTGGAGGTAAAACTGAAAGTGACTGCACCTGTTATGCAGCCAATGATCTCTCATTGCACAACCACAGCAAGAATGGTAGTTCATGACTTAATTTATGAAAATATAATTAGCGAAAATAGTTGCAATAAACTGTAGTTTTTAATTTGTTGATTTCGACATTTGTAACTGCATGCACGGTCCCGATGCTTGCAAATAATGTAATTTAAATGTCTGACTTTGATTCTTAGAGATAAATGTTCAATGATCATAGGACTGTTGATTGTTAGGGCTGCAGTTGTGAAAACATTACGCTTACTCAGACAAGTTTTTTATAGCATTAATACTGTATTCATAACCATATCTTAAACAGGCTTCTCCCTCAGAAATGTAGCTGGAAAGACAAAGAGACAAAGACAATCCGACAGAGAAGCATTTTGGGGAGCTGTTTTTAGCTAAAAAGGTCCCAGGTTGGTATGGGAGACGAGGTTTTTAAAGTCAAAGAAGCGAGAGGGAAAAGCAAGCAGTATCTTGCAGACACAGTACATTACTTTTTCATCAGCACATGCACTCCCCTAAGCCTTGGTCCATGGGGGTGTGCGCACTGAATCACAAGCGTGGCCCGGGCTCTTTCCCCTGCACTCTCATATATTGCATACTGTGGGAATGGAGGGCACAGTAAACTCATATAAGCCACAAACCCACAAGATGCTGTCAAAAACTGCCGACAAATACAAATAAACTGTGGCTGAGAGATGTGCATACATCGCATAAAACACACACAATAACACAAGCGGCGTGGGACTGAAAAAAACTGGGATAAGGCACGCAAATACACAAACAGGATCAAAGTCACAGTTTCCACTATAACGATCTTCATCACTTCATAGGAAGCTATAATAAGACTAATAAGACTTAATGAGGAGGCGAGTAAAAGAGTGACCAAACAAAGCAGGGGTTGTGGGGGGGTTTACAAGCCCCGA
Organism: Enoplosus armatus; assembly: GCF_043641665.1. Lineage (NCBI taxonomy): Eukaryota > Metazoa > Chordata > Actinopteri > Centrarchiformes > Enoplosidae > Enoplosus > Enoplosus armatus. The sequence continues at coordinate 10,084,086 of NC_092202.1, forward strand.
GAGTGAGAAAGAGCTGCCTCTGGTGCTGCAGGACATGACCGGCATGTCACATTTACAACTTCACATCAAAACCTCTTTGTGTCCTTGCCAAAGTTATCAGTGTGTAATTACCACTCACTTGCTCTTTATTACATATCTGGCTTACCCGATAAGGCCCAAGAGGCCGTCCCCCCATGTGTGACATCAAAGTGTAGCTGTTTAAATCTACAATAATAACCTCATAGAGCAGGTATGATTATGGGAGGTAATTTGTCGCACTTATTTTTGCTGGTTTCCTATAGCCTGGAGAAATGCCTCCAGGGTAGACATGAGAATGTCCATTATTGCTACTTAAGAGAGTGGAGAAAAGGAGCTTGTGGAAGAGCTGGGGAAGCGGAGGAGGAGAAGTCAATCAAGACAGGAAGGATGTTCATTCTATCTCTCTTCTTCTTTAGTGGGCCATAAAAGCTAACGGGCCCGGAACAGCGCTCACCTCGGAATCGCCAGATTGCTTTTTTTTTTCCCTTTTCCCCTCATGCCTCCCCTCCCTCCGCTCCTCCGACAAATCGGCAGCCTGGACGGAGGTGAGGGTCATAAATAAGGAAAACGGTAGTCATTGTCTCATGCACGTGCTCGCATGCACACACACATACACTCGCATGCATGCACAGCTCCAGGCGCTTTTTCCTCCTTCCTCGCTGTAGCTATGCACACACAAGCGCACAATGACGAGCATGACACGCAACAACTGAGGACCTCCCCAGAAATGCCCATCGTTCATTTTTTTCCCCATCGTGTTACCTCCGGTGGGGAGAGGGGAAACATGAGCAAAACTTCTAAAAATACAGTCCTACAGAGGAGTTGGTGCCACTGCAGAGGTTAAACAATCCGAGAGCTGCAGGCAATCATTCAATTTAAAACGCACCAGGAGCCCTTGGGGCGCAAGGGGAGCAGGACGCATAAAGAAATTTAACAACTCAATGTTTTACGGCCCACAAAAATGAGATCTGAGTACAGGAGCGGGGTGTGTGTGTGGGGGGGGCTGAGAGCTCGCTGTGTGGTCCGTACACAGGCGCACAAAACCGCCAGACACAAACACACACAAAAAAGAGGTCAGACGCTGAGTGTTGAGTTGAGCTCATGACCCCTTCCCCAGGACTAAAGTACACCGCCGCCACAGCAAGCTGGCAGCAGAGGAGGGAGACGGCACAACAAATCAAGTCTTGCGGTTTTGCCTGCTTTCTCTCTTTCACCCGCACAGTCTCTCCTCTCCATCTGTCACATGTTTTTGTTTTCTGTCACATGACGTTTTTTCCCCAGATTTGCCGCTTCATTTTCCTCGTTTCATTTAAATGTTATTTTAGAAAACAGACTGTTTTAGTATTTTAGGTAGTAAACAGTGACCGTCTCGCTTAGATGACCATTCAAAAGCCGCCCATGCACAGGCAGTAGCAGACAAAATGTATGTGTTGGTGCAGTTTAATAAAAAAAATAGTCACCTTTCATCTCAAAAGACAGACAGAAACACTGATGGGAATTGGGTCTTGATTCAACCAGAAACGAATCAAGAAAAAAGAAGAATCAGAAGAGTCAAAAGGGATGAGACGAGACAGCTAGCGACAGACAATAAAAACAGACATTCAGGAAGGAGAATATGGACAGAGACAGGCTGATAAAGGCAAAGCTGAAGAAAAAGACAAGGATACATACAGAAAAAGGCAGGACAGGACAAGTTGAGACCCAGACAGACAGACAGACAGGCAGGAAGGTAGACAGTTTATAGAAGCCTAGGGAGGACACAGTGCAGCTAACCGGCGAGAGCTAGAAACAGCAGTGTGTCACATGCAATGACGGCGAGCACACAAGACGGACTGTATTTTTAAAGACTTGAGAGGACAGTCGGTAGTGTGAGGTAGGATGGGTTCAGGGCAAAGGAAACAGAAAGCTGGAGAGAGGGGGGTAGGTGTGCAACGTACAAAATATTGCAATTCAATTTTTAATTTCAGTCAAGTTGAATTTTACTGATTTTAAGTGAGTTATGCGTCTGCTTTTTTACATTTCAGAGGTAAATACTGTACTTAACTCCACTACATTTATTTAACAACTACAGTTACTAGTTTCACAAAATTAATACTTTAAATACAAAACATATGAGCAGCTAATATAAATCTAAATTATATTATTGTTTGTGATAATAACTGACGCATTATCGTGTAAGCAGCATTTAAATGTTGCAGCTGCTCAGGATGCAGCAAATGTTTATTAATTATTACTTTCATAATCCAATGATTACTTTCTCAATACATAGTTTGGTCTATAAAAGTCACAGTTTCCCAGAGCCAATGTGACATGATCACCATTGCTTGTTTTATCTGACCAAGAATACAAAACTCCAATATATTCAGTTTACAATGATATGAAAGACAGAAAAGCAGCAAATCCTCATATTTGAGAACCTGGAACAATCACTGCATCATTTACTTTAACTCCTTTTTGCCTCTAGCACACTTCTCATCCCTAAACCTTCAGTGTTGTTTCCTTACTATGCTGCCATTTCCTTCTGTGCAAACAAATTATCTGCCAATTCCTTTTTACTAACTCAGCCCCTAAATATTTCAGCTCCCTCTCCTTGTTTTGTATCAATCCTTCCTTGTCCCCTCACCTCTTTTTTAATACTCCACCACCTCCAATGCCAGCTCAGTCCTCCTTCATCCCATTCCAGTCCTCTTACACCCCGCAGTCCTCCCTGTTTAAAAATACTTCCATCCATTCAACACACTTCTTCCCCTTTATTACCACCTCTCTCCACCGCACCCCAAGCATCCCTTCAACTTTTCTCCTTCCTCCCCTGTCTTTGCTCTCCACACATCCATCCTTCTTCCACGCCTCTTCTCTGTGTGTGTTCCCTTTGACTCTTCTCCCTTTCTCTATCCTCTCCCCTGGCAGTGCCCCCCTGGCAGAGGGCCTGAGTGTGGGCCTGTTTCCTCAGCAGGCAGCCAACCGCCGCAAGCCCGCATTGTGAGCAGGGGAAATATGCTCCATTGTGTCTGTGCGGCGCTCACCCCTCGATGTGGAAGTGGTCTGAATACAGGCTCGTTAACCAATCAATAGAGCAGACGTGTCTAAAACCTCGTCCTTGAAACCCCTCTCTGCTTTTGTTCCATGCATGACAAATGAGCTAAGTGGAAGAAAACATCCTGTGTGTGTTTTTTTTTCCCCCCAGTGCAGATTTTGCCTTGTTTTACAGATTTGTCTGTAATCACTCCCTCACACTAAAAAGCAATCTGACAAACCTGATTAGAACATTTGAAAGAATCAAACAGCACTGGTTTTCTTCTGGATGAATCGTCAAATGTAATATAAGGTAAAATGAGAGCCACACGTCTACTAAAGTGGAACATGTGCTTGATTGGCAAGTAGCGAGAGTTATGGCTGCACAGGAAGGGAAATGAGTCATCCCCAAACAGATGAATGGATTTACAAGTAGCCTAATAGAGTCCTCCGATGTGTGCATCAGGTAAATTATCCCTTTTAACCTATAAAAGGATGTCAGCTACATTCTAATTCATTTCTGAACATGGTGTCAGAAGTGGGACAGCATCATTTTAATGTTAATTGCAATAGTTAAACGACCTGTTTTGAGGTGCTTCAACTTAAAGTATAGTACACTTTATGACACCCAACGTCTTCAAGCTGCTGGATGCGAGCCACTTGGCAGCATTCTCTTCTCCTCTCCAGACACAATCTTATAGACACTTGAACCATTCATTCGGACATGCCAGGGCACTTTGTCAAGTATGTACTGGTATAGGACCATTAGCAAACAACAATTATTTTATGAGTAATGCAGCCATTCACTAGAGACCTCTTTAAGACCAATAAAAAAAGATATAACATCACATTTTCCATGTTTACTCATCAATAACCTAGCTTTATTGGTTTGTTTGTTTTTTATTTGCCAGTTTTTGCTATGTGCTAACATCACTGTTGGTAAAAAATGTAATCGATTACATTCATACATCATTTTACTTATTACTCAAAACCAGAAGTAGTTTGTTACATTACTCAGAAAAAAAACAAGTTGGTTTAACAGGCGGCCAGGCTACAGTATTTACTGACCATCAACATCAGCTAGCTTAACGTTGTGTGACTGGACACAGCACCGACCTCACAGTAAAGCTGGGGGATTCACGCACCCTTCAACTCTGAACAAATCGCAGGTGACTCTTAAATGTAGGACAATCAGTGGCTAACATTAGCAAGCCAGCTAGCCTCCCCAGACCTCCATCCCCCGCACCGAGCTGTCCACTGAACACAGAGAGACCAAACTGATTTAACCAACTGAATTTCAAATTGTAATCCTTTATTTTACTCATTACTGAAAAAAAAGTAATCACATTACTGTTACGCTAAGTAATGTGTTCCTGCCCAACACTGTCTAACATGGAGTGGACTGTGCTTTTTATACTGGAAGTGCTGGACTTAGCCTGTTGTTACCTAGTGAAAGGTTGGCACCCCGATCCTCAACCTAACAGCAATACACCAGGCACTTCCTGCTTATTCTCTACAATCCAATGAGTACCAGACCACTCGCTATGCCTTGCCTTTACTAACTTGGAGGAGCTAGTCAACGGACGTCAGCCCTCGTCTCATATCCAACTGGCCTCCTAATGTCGATCCACGCTCAGTTTAGAGTTTACAGCCTGTTTCCTGGCTCTAACGGAGAGGGGAAGCTTGGGAAGAAGGACTCTGATTGCGAACTGGTTATAGACAGATTTGGTGCTCCTTTAAGCTCGGACAGGGAGGCTGCAATCACCGGCAGGTCAAGTAGCAGAGGTGATGTGTGTCTCTATATAAATGAACCCTGGTATAGAAGTGTTTTAGTAAGAGAATGACTATATGCCAAGGATATTGATTTACCATCTGTGTCCACGCGCTCATTCTGTTTACCACAGGAATTCCTACAGATCTCTGTGACTGTGAATGAAAGGACAGCCTCAGAAATCATCAGACTTCAGACTTTGCACATTTACAGTCCCCGTCTCCGGATACTCCCAATCCAGTCTTGGGTGATTTTAACCACTGGTCACTGGACAAAGCACTCAGGAGGTCTTTACCAATATCTTATGAGAGTTCAAAGTTTTACTCATAATTTAAACTATTCTTAAAGTGAATACAACATGTGTACTCTTTTTTAACAATTTCTATTTAGTGTGTATATGATGTGTTCATGTTTTTATCTTGTGTTTCACTGCTGCGCAGGCCTTTGAAGACGGAAGTGATTGATTGGTTGTAACTGCTACTGCTTCCACTAATGCTGATAGTAATAATAATAAACATGTTGACTTTTTTGCAGAAAAGTAGAACAAGATAAAGTATGCAGGGTAGTATAAAACCTGACAGAATGAAGAGCTAAAAAGCGATTCTGTGCCAGTGTCCGATCTACTCCCTGGCATCAAATCAATCCAATCAGTCCCTGAGACGTCTAGACAAACTCTAATCACTTACAATTCAGAGCAATCACTTTCATCCCATGATGCATTTCGCCGGTGATAGGACGGGTCTCTTTCAGGGTGACAGTGTCACGATCATCCAGGCAGCAATTACGGTAACACAACAGCTTTGAGGAGCGTGACAGTGATTCGATGATCATGTGACAGCGAGTAGCCATCCGCTGTCAATAATTATACAGTTTACTCATACCATATGCTGTATGCAATATCAGTCTGTCAATATCAATATTATTTACTTGACAACTATAGTTACACTGCTTAAAAAGCGCACAATAGTGGAATAAATAACTTTTTGAAATAGAGGGCCAACACTGCAGTACCAAGTAGGAAACGGTTGAAGGGATAAGGGAGTGTGAAGGGAGTGATTTTCTCTGTCAAAGTTTTAACCCGGTCTAAACGTTGACAGCTTTAGTCACTCATCTACGGATAAAAATAAAAATGAAAGACACAGAGGAAGCGAGCAAGAAGAAACTAAAGTGGAAAAGTGGAAGAAGGGAGGGCCAAGCGGAAGAACACAGTAGACCCATACTCTGGTGTCTCAAGTGTTACCTGTGGTTCCCCTTTAATCCTTCCTATCTTATTTGAGAGGAAGAACAAGGCTGGTGCCTGTTTACTGGGAGAATTCCTCTCTAACTGTGAGACGAAGGCTCCTAGGGGTCGGTATTTGTCAAAGAAAACTCCTGCGCAGGCCTCAGCCCCAGCCCCGGAAAAACCCTTTGTCAGGCAGCCAGCATTTTTCATTCTGCTGTTGTTGTGTCTCGGTCTCACCTAAGGCCATTAAACTCACAAAAGAATAAATTACATTAATTGCCAGTCTCGATGAGAACAGCTGGGCTGAGGTGCAGAACAACAACGATAAAACGAATTACAAGGAAATAAACCGCGGGTAAGAGAAGCAGCGCTCCTGACTTTCTTGGGGTGGGGAGCGTTTTCAAGACAAAATGGCTGCTGCTTGATGCACTTCATATCGCTGGACGGGTTTTCGTTTTGGTTCTGCATGAGGATAAGTCAGGGGATGCATTTGTCTTTGCAGGGTGAAGGTGTTCTCTGCATCCATGCTGCCCCAGTTCATCTTGACACCTTTCACCATTAGGGCCCAGGTGCATAGCTAATGAGGGGCTGGTGAACCACACACCTGTGTGCTGCGGGAAGGACGCGGGAGGCCCAGCACCTTGACTAATGCCCTCACCCCTGTTTCCCTCTTTTCCATCTGTCTCCATCTCTCCTTCCCTTTGTTCTGCCTGAACAGACCCTCTCTGTTTCCATATCCATCAGACTTCAGCTTGCCCTCTCATTTCTCCGATCCGCTCTCTTTCTTCTTCTTCTTCTTCTTTCTGTACGTCTCCCCGGCTCTGCACCGCGTTTCCCGGCCGTTTGTACCTCTGGCTGAGGCTGCCCCCGAGCACATGGCTGAGGCGTACCTCTGAGAAGAGCTCGTTAGAAGGTGTGAGCTTAACCCCTGATTGATTTCTGAGCATGACACAGTGAGAGAGCCGAGATGTAGCGCAAACACCTCTTCTGAAGACTCTGTGTGTGTGTGTGTGTGAGGTACAGAAAGAAAGAGACGAGAGTTGAGGGTTAGGGGGATCAAGAACAAGAGAGTGAAAGAAAAAGAGGGGAGAGGAGACAGCCAGCAGAGACAGAAACTGACTATGCTCTCTTTTTCTTTTATGTGCCTTTATGTTTTGTTGTTGTTTCGCTAGCGTTCAGGGCTGTGCAATGAACTGAGGAGTGGCTAACTCGCTCCAATTTGTCAAGAGCTCTCTGACTGTTGTTTGGGCTGTGGGTGGGGGTGAGGAGGGCGCAGCCGCTGATGCCAGCCCTCCAATAGCGGAGTGATTACTGGGCACTGGGCCGTGCTGAGCCGGGCTGGGGCGTCAAAACATGCCGTTGCACTTCACTAGACACTGCTGTATAAAGATATGTGCTGAGACCTATATGCTCTGACAATGCTTCGCCAAATTTAGATACCACATGACATTAAGGGGTTACTTGATTATTTGCTTGAAGACAGAGGACGTTGGCTCTGTGCACATGGCAATAGCTCGACAAACACTGCAAAAGGGGATTCATAGGGAAGGGGAAAGTCATAATATCTTTGTTTAAGATAATCCAATCTTGTCTTTTCACATCAAGGGTAAATAATTTGTGTCAAGCATCATTTGCATTAGGTTATTAAATTTGTTTCAAGGTAACTGATCTTGATCTGTCTGAGTAAGAAATTCTAAGATAATCTATCTTTAATTTAGAGCTGATGAGAAATATGTCTGAGGAGTGGATAACATGGTTGTCATACTAATATCCCAAACATTTAGCAACAGCGAGATGGCTTTGCTCTTTTCAAGAATCAGACCAAACAAGTCAAGACAAGAGCACTACAAACGTCTTTTTATTTTGTTAAATTAGTTCAGTCTAGTACATCCATCTATGCTATACCCACTTATCCTTTGAAGGGTTGTGGAGGGCTGGAGCCGATCCCACCCTGGACAGGTCACTAGTCAATCACAGCGCTGACTCATAGAGACAGACAATCATTCATGCTCACATTCACACCTACAGGCAAGAGTCGCCAATTAATCTAACCTGCATGTCTTTGGACTGTGGGAGGAAACTGGAGCACCCGGAGAAAACCCCTCGCAGGCACAGGGAGAACATGGTTTGAACCCAGAACCTTCTTGCTGTGAGGCAACAGTTCTACCCCCATGCTGCCCCCCTGGGTCTAGTACAGTCTTCCCTATAAAACGATAGATCTAAATATGAGAGAAAATAATCTAAGATTTAAAGAATGGCACCTGACTAGATGAAATTATTGAAACAAGCAGAGTAAACTGAGTAAGGTTTACAGTTAAGCTTAGCCGAGCAGGAAAGAAGTAATACTTGGCCACCACAATAACTGAGCATTCAGACAAAACAGTCCTACGTTAAATAAAAAAAAAAAGAAAAAATGTTGCTTCAGGCGCAGGTGAGACGAGGTAATACGATCCAGAAAGGCCAGTTTGAATACAAGATCCAGGATGATACCAAGAGAACGGCTGTGCAGTACTGATGTACGTCTGCAGAAGACACAAAAACTAATATCTTATTTTAAGATTTTCAGATCCTTCTCAGTGGTCCAGTTCCGAGATATTAACTCCTTTATTGCTCATTTAAGTGAGAAATTATCAGCGCCACACATCTTTATCTTAAATCTCTGAAGTTCCTTTGCTCATATCAAGTCTTCACAAAGGCCAGAAAGTCTTTTGTCGTGGCCTGATTTTTATGCAAGTTTCAAGAAATCACTAAGTCATTTTTGCTTAGCCAAGAATGTTTTGATCGTAGCCCATTTCTCTAGATTACAATATTTCTAACGTTTTGTAAAAGGGGATTTTTTTGCAGGGTAGCAGAGTACAGAACACCTATGCATCATAAGCATGACACTTTACAGTATGTGTGGCTTGCTTCATGTACTCAAGCTAATGGAAAATTGGACAGCATCATTTACACTCTGAGAACAACCCAGCTGTATCTTGTTAATGGTTGAATTAAAGCAAGTGACAATCCATATTTTCTGCAAACCCTTTTACAAAATTGTGTTCATGCACATCTTTTGGTGCCACAGTGTGTAAGCAGTCTTGTTCTACGGTCCCTATGTGTGGACCCACCCCCCCTTATAGCAACATGTAAACAACCTTGTGTATATCAATTCCCCGTAGTAATACTTAGTCTCTCTGCCTCAGGTATGAATATGATTATTGATTCTATAAAGAGGGGCCCTTCAATAGCGTCAAGGCATTTAGATTTGCATTTATATTCTTGCTGTGATGGTGTTCTTCTCGTGCAATGAAACCTCTCACTTGCCCAGGGATGAGTGGAAGGGAGGGAGAGTTTTGATAAGGCTGCCGTCATTCATTTCAATTTCCTTATCGAGCCTAAGTACCTTCTATGAATTGGCCCTTTAAAGTACACAAATTAGAGCCATCAGTTATGCTGGTATGTGAAACAAGGAAAGGGAAGCAGCGAGGGGGTGTTAGCGAGGCAGGGAACAGCGTGACAGTCCCGGGGAGAAACTACAGCAGAGAGAAAAGAGGAGAGAAAATAAAAAGGAGAGTGAGAAAGACAGTGTTAATGAGTGTGTGAGACAGTGAGACCACTGTGTGGGCAGGCCTAAAGAACAAATGTCTCTAATGCTTCATTCCACAGGGAGCAGTCAGGGTACGGTTCTTATCATTTTATAATGATGATTACTCAGGGTCTATGGAATGGGCACCCACTCAGGGGCCATAGTGGGGAAAAAAAGCAAAGTCAAGCAAACACGGCAGGAAGTAAAATATATGCTGAAGAAAAATTACAGGACATTCAATTGCAGAGATTATGTGTTTGCTCCTAATAAGTGTGATAAAAGAACAGAAAAAAACTCATGCATTTAAATATGCTTCTTAGCCCAGTATAATCCCTGGTCTCTGCGTCATTGTGACTCTGGCAAGAGACGCACCCAAACAATACTTCTATACCAAGTACTGTTTGTTTGCTTTACATATGAATAGCCCACTTTATTTCTGGAAGTACACCAATCACTTTTGGTCCATTAAATTCTAATTAGTAGAGATAGAGCCTAAAGCCTCACTGAGAGAGATAATATTATAGAGGCTGGGAGAGAGCTGAAAAAGAAGAGAGGGAGGGAGACAGAGGAGACTACTGCGAGCCTGACAGAGCCTAAACAATGCCACATAATGGACAAGGCCTCAGAGCTGGTTTGGGAAAGAAAATTAACCCCTTTCATTCTTAAGGCCCATTAACTCCCACCTCTCATGAATCTCTTTCGATTCCACAGTTTTGGCCATCATTCCTATCTGTAATAATAACATTGTATTCACCAAGTTCATTTCTGAGACCCAGGAAGTCACACAGGCTGAGAATCATGAACAATCAAACTTATTTGGTGCAGAAACAAAGGGGAAAGGTAAAATATTACACAAACTGACTTGGCAGGTCAAAGTTGAACCAAACTTTGACCTTCCATTCTTGCCATAGTTGGGAACGCACGTGGGTTTTAAGTGAACTGCGTATTTATTATCAAAATGTTGGATGCACATTCAGTTTCATCTCCATATAAAGTGGTTTAGATGAATGAATCCCAACCTTTTTGGCTTTCATCAATGGTTGCATGTGACGAGGTTGAAGAGATTAAATCAGAAATTGCTAATTTTGAAGAAAAAAATAAAAACAAACTTCATTTTGAGAAGCAGAAATGTTTCCGTTTTCCGGTTCCTATCTTGTTCTCATCTTGTGACTATCTTGCGAACGCTTTTGGAGGTCCAGGCCCCCAGGTTGGGAACCACTGGTCTAGATAATCTAACTAAACTGTTTCTTTGTTCACAACCTGTCTGATGGTCTTGTTCTTGTTATCATAACAGACACAAAAGAAACTGCAAAAATAAGACCCAAGTTGTAATAAATCAGAATGATCCTTTAACTATTTAAACCTCCACAAAATAAAAAAGCTAATTTCAGCTTGACTACATCCTATCAGCACTGTCGTTAGAGTTTTGTGGTTTAGAAAAGTTTATCCATAAGTAATCTGAATGTTGTTGGTGTTTTGAGTGAATCACCCATCGATCTGACGCAGCCCATAAAGCAGCCTCAGACTTTGGTAACCCAGGCTTCTGGGGGTTGGTACAGCGCATGCCAAATAGCAGGCCTGATTAATGCACCGATAATCTGGTCCATAAATAGACACGCCAGTCTCTGTTTTGTATTTTATGTATCTGCCTTTACTGCAGCAATAACCGTCGGAGGGCTGTATTTCACGGCTGTTCAGCCGCCAAACTTCTCTCACTTACACTCCGTCTCTCTTTCTCATTCACTCACTCGCTCTCCTCCTCTCTGGCCAAACTCCACTTTGATGAAGAGTGAAAGAGCATGTTGTCTAAAACTTTTTGGCAAGTGGTGAGAATACAAGTAAGACTGAGAGGAAGAGGCGGCTTTCACAATACATCAAGCTCTCCCTTCAACAACACCTCAGTTCACCGATACCTATGGGTCTTTTTCATCATGAGTCACTGATAAACACAGAAAAGGCTGCCGGATTAGAGGAGGTGGCTGGAAAAGAGCCCACCCCCATTCAACAGAAGAAGAAGCCTTGCCAACCAATAACATGGGTCACCGGTTCCCAGGCCAAACTGTATCGTGATGGAGCGCTGGGATGCCAGGGCTCAACCAAGAGCGAAGGTGACAAAGGAGGAAAAGCTTTTACCACATCAGTAGCAGAGACATTTGTTACTCACCACAAAGGGAACATGGCAGAACTCCCTAGTCCCAATCCCCATCTGACTGGAGATATAGCTTCGGGGTAGTCATGCTCTATCAGACCTCGCCTGAACCAGATCCGTCTCCCACATTAGCATTCTCATGTGGATAAATAACTGCGATGATGGTAACACTGTTCTGCATGCTTAATGAAAGATGGTGGGCTGCCAGGTCACAAAACACCCAACCCTGAAAAGTATGTTCAATGAACAAACGCTGGAAGACACATATTTGGAAACTTACTTATTAACTGAGAACAAAAAAAAACTCCAAGGGCCAAAGCTTGCACTTTTTAGCCATCAAGGTCTCCAAACAAACAATTCAAATAGTTATCACACACTGTTTTCTGTTTTGTTTAAGCTTCACAGCAAAACAGAGCAATAAACGATGCCCTTTATCCTCATATTAGAGAGCACAATACTCTTCAATCCCACCCATTTTGCACAGCTTATGAATATTCTAATTTAAAGCATGAAAACATCCTTTTAGTGGCCGTTGGCAGTTCAGCTATGATTGTGTGCCAGCAGAAATGCAGCTAAACAACAGCAGCAACCTCTGCATGATCTCCCAACTTGACCGCTGTTTTAATTACAAAATTATAATTACGATGAGTTGGATAAATGTGTCCACTGGGCCTACCACTCACCAAAAAAAACAATGAGCTTTCATATTCACAATTTTATTTTGTAAAGGCAGAGGAAAGAGTTTGAAATAGAGCCCCGAAGCAATAGTTAATTTACTGTATCCTGAGATGTTGCCTTAATTTATTGATACCAGTTTGTTTTCGATTTGAGGTGAAGTGCTCCGGAGAGTGCTGCTGAAAGAGGGGGGAAAATTTTTCAATTATGTTCCTGGGAAAAAAAAGGCAGCGACAGGAGCCTTTCAGTGCACAAAGCTGCCCTGTGACTTGATGAATGGCCAGCCTTTAATGTTATGGGGGATTAAAGATAACTTCTGAACGATCAGCGGGCCAACATATAGGCAGCTCCTCTTTCACCGGCATAATAAGTTCTCAGCTGCCACTGGTTTAATTACCTCCTTTTAAAACTCAATCCACGTGGACCCCTCTTTAAAAAAAATAAGATGGCAGGAGGATTAAGTTGAGGGGGGCAGTGGGGGTCAGGTATTCCATTGATTACAAGGTACCATTAAAGATCAAGAGAGGAGGCACTTAGAGACATCCATCAGGCTAAGATTGAAGCAGCCGTAATGATCTTCCTGTACACCATAAATAACACTGATGTGTTGCTTCTATCTCGTCCGCACCACTCTGGGTTTGTTATGAAGCAGCTCAACCCTCCTCCATCCAGAGAAGGCCCTCGGGAGCGTCCGTTTGGACCACCCCTGCTCATTCCCACCACCCACCTGTGTTGCCGAGCAAGTTTGCAAGAAATCCATCAGGACTGCGTTGGGATGAACAGATCATGTTAGCTACCCCCCAGGGAGAGAGGTCACTGGAGCTATGAGTCACAACTGTCATATGAAAAACACAGCGGAGGCGTGTTGTGACTGCCAGATGAGCATCTGAGATGCACGTTTATGCTGCTGCCAGGTGCTGATTGCGGGATTGGCATGCAAGGAGCTCCAGACGCAAAGAGAAATAAAGAAAGTCCGTTTCAGAGGCCCAATGGACAATGTTCCTGACAAAACAAGACGCTAACACATCTGTTACAACGACAAAAATCTAAACAAGGAGTTGTGGCGTTTGTGGCATATGGAACGAATGTGAATTAAAAGCAGCATGAGAAACATATGCTTTGGCTCCCACTGGACTGAGAGACCACAGGGACCATGTGCTTCCACCCCTGGCTCTCCCACTTTGTTTTCATCTTCGTTTGCCTCCAGTGGGTGGCTGGTTGGCGGATAACAGAAAATGAAAAAAAAGAAGGATGTTGCAGTTGGAGATCTTCATGGGCTGGTGATGAAGGATGGAGGCATACAAAATGGGCGCCTGTTGACACCAACTGGGAGTGGAGTTAGAGAATGGGATGGCTGTATCTGTAGATGCGGGGTTTGAGCCTATGACTGCATCACACATTCCAACTGGAAACCAAATGAAGCTGCTGCACAACATCTGCTCTGCAGAGTCATTCACCATTCACTAAAACTTCTGCTTACCAAAATTCATGAGGGCAGATTTAATATTGGGGTGTCATTATTTAGCGTATGCGACTTACAGACAGTATCGATTGATTGATTGATTTGATTTATGGAGTATTAGACGCAAAAAAAATGGTTCCAAGAAGTTAAAAGACAAAGAAAACAAGCACAGCCATTAAAAACTAAACACAATCCTCAAATCCAAAAACACATCACCACAATTTAAAAATATAAAAGATAACACCCATAGATATAGATATGCTGAGTATGGACCATTGTTATGTGAGAACACAAGTATTGAGGAGCATACCCATGTGCTAGCACTCCACAGGCTTCCATAATACCCACAAACAATAAGGAAGCGCCGTACCCAATTCCCAACACACCATGCTTTTGAGTTTATTCCTCTTCTGAAAAGTCCTGTGCGCCTCATTGATCAACAGCGCTGCCTATCGCCTCAGGTGATCACGCTGTTTTCGGTAGCACAACAACGCAAGCAGGGCGGGACGCAGGAGGAACAACAAGGAGGTGAAATCATGGGCACGTTCTAGCCGCCCTGACAGAGAGACGGCGAGAGAGAAGATCCCACGGGATCGGTGGTATCCCAGATGACCCTCTGCCGGGGTAGCTGCAGGGCATCCTCATAGTATGCCCCCTACTGGCAGAAGGTAAGAGTAGGTCACAGAAACCTCCTACAGCTCATCTCGCTTTGAACATGCGAGAACAGATCATCACGAGGAGAAGAACCTTTTGTATCCGTAGATATGCTGAAGGCAGTGATGTATTCAGCCCAAAACAATGAACTAACTGTGCAACCTGAGTGCATGTCTTTGTACATGCCTCCCTAGTACCAGCTTGGGTCTCTATCACATCCTGTACACTACAAAGTGGTTGGTTGCTATGCGGACTGCACAGAGGCTGCTAATTTGAACAGATGCATGTCAGCAACAACAAAAAGTGCTGGAGACAGAAAAAGAGAGACGTTGTTTCCCCTTTTTTTGCAAATACAAGATTAGAGGACGTGTAACAAAGGAAGTGAGAAAGGGGGCAAGATAAAAACGAACAATTACAGACTGAAGAAAGAAAAAAAGAAATGATACAAATAGTATTGTCACACATTGTTAGCATTTCATTGCATAAGTAACCGTTTACACATGTATGCAGGGTTATGAAGACCTGTTCAAGTGCCTAGATAAAAGCTGGATAGTTGTAACACTGCCAGTTCAGGGTTATTTCCCCCCTGACACTATGAGGCTGGCTGCAGGATGCTTGCTAAGACTACTGCTACTCTTGGCAGGGGCTAACCCAGAAAAGGCAAGCAGGCAGGCAGGCTGGCTGCTGGAGATTGGGTCTGGCCGAAAGCAGGTCATACATACATGAGAGACAAACGCAGCGCATTGCCTGTTACAGCTTAATATCCACAGAAGCCAGAGCCAGGACATACACACCACCACAGATAGAAGGAGAGCGCCAGGCAGAGAGAGAGAGGGAGGAGGAGTTGACAGAGGAAACCGCTAACTGGACACAAAGAGGGACACGAGAAGAGAAAGAGACTTAGAAAGGCAAAACATAGCTTGCAGGAAAAGGAGAGCAAAGAGAGGGAGGAGAGGAGGAGGAAACTGAAATGATGGGTTTGGCAGAGGTGTCGTTGACATGGGAGGGGAAGTGAAAGGCAGGCAGTTAAAGGCAGAAGAAGAGGGAAAGATATCCAGCAGATTAAAAAATGACGGAGAATCGTGGAAAGAAGACAGTAAAAAGACTGCTGCGAGGGCTGGATACAGTAAAAACAGAAGGTTAGTTATAGTTATAGAAGGTGAAAAGTGAGGAAAGTACATTTAAGTGAGCCGAGATGGTCATTACGTCTACAAATACATGTTCTCGGTTCGGCAGGCGTTACATATTTAATCACACAGATAAAGGAACATTGCTTGTACGCTCGCTCAATGAAGTTCAAACATTTTGGTGTCATTCCCCGCATTCAAATTCAGGCTATAGTTGTTAAATAAGACAAGAGCAATAATACAAACGAAACACTCCTCACACTGTACTTCTGCCAAGACTAAAGAGACATAAATTAGCTCCAGCAAACTGTTGTAAGGTTACCAGACATTTCAGCTGTGCTATTGAAAAAGAAAAGAAATAGAAAGTGCAGTAGCTGAGAGAAAACAAAGGGACAACTATGAGTGTAAAAAGCGCTGACAGGCTCTATTGCTGGAGTAGAGGTTGTGAAGGGGTATAACAGAAAGAGAGGGAGCGAACGAGCATGCAAGAGAAAGGGAAGAGAGAGATAGCAGAGAGTGTGTGATAAAGGGGGAGAAAAAAAACACAAGCCCAGCTCCCAAAGGAGGAATGCACAATAGTGCAATAAGCTGGTGATATAATGGTCTTTTTTGCTGCATCAAGCCCATTCTCTTCATCTTTGGCAACCCTCATCAAATCAGCACTCCGCTACCTCAGGTGGTGCTTTAATTACTGACGGAATCTCGAGACCAAATAGCAGAAAAAACATGTTTCTGCTAATTCCACCGCACTCTCACACACAGCGAGCAAAATACATTATGAACACATCTAAATCAGTCGGAAATGGGGGGGTGAAATGATTAGTCAATTCATCAATCGACAAAAAGTGAGTTTTAACTGAGTGAAAACCATTTTGATTATGTATTAATAGTTGTAAAAGTTATTTACCAAGAATAATGACAAACATGCAGGTTTTAGGTTTTAGATTTATCTGCTTTTGTTTGGTAATCTGTCAGCTTTGAACTTTTAGTCAGACAAAATAAGCAATGTAATTATTTTTGGGGCTCTTAGAGATTGTGATGAGCATGTTTCACCATATTTCTGATATTTTGTAAATTATTTCTCTCTTATAAACTTGACAGATTAATTGATAATGAAAGTCTTTGTTTGTTGCAGCTCAAATCTTTAGCTCACCTTAGTCTCCTGGATTAACAATCAAATGTGATTTCACTTTATTTGGTCATATGTCTCTAGAATAGTCTACTCTTTACTTATGATCTACACACAGTTGTAATTATTCATATTCTAGATCTATGTGGGTGTATACGTACATGTTCATAGCTATGTGTGTCTTTCCGTATGCAGTTATGTTGTTGTTGTTGTTGCCATTAGACTGTTATGGGACTGAGAGTGGTCCCAGGCGGATGCACGTCTGTAAGGCAAACCATCGGTGACATCCTAAGCACGGCTAACGTGGTTACGGCTGCAGCGACACAGACGAAGAGCCTTCCCAGGATACTCGGCGAGCCACGGCAGCGCACCGCCACAGACGGGGCCAAATGAGATAGCGCCGGGCCCAAATCTAATCAGGGGACGAAGACACAGCACAAGAGGCGGGGAGACGGCACGGCAAAGAAATGGAAGGGAAAGAAGGGGGGGGGGCGGGGGTTGTTGTTTAGACGAGGTAAACAGAGAAAGCGGAGGCAGAAGGAAAACGAGGGGAGTGAGAAAGAGAGAGATATTGAGTGGGTGACAGAAATATACTGAGTGTTAAACTGCAAGGGAGAGTGTGAGACAGAGCAGAGAAGAGAGAATAAGGCAGTGCAGGAGAAAGGTCTGCATGCACATGTGTGGGAAAGCAGGCTGAATTGTTTGTATACCCCCCATCCCTACTGGTAAATAGGGAACACAGCCTGTGCCGTGCCCCCCTCCCTCGCACCCTCCTCCTCCTCCTCCCCGGCCGTTCAGAGCCACTTTCTCAGCCAGTGCCACACAATAGCTAGCTGATGAACCTGGGGCTAACGTGCCCTTTGAGCTCAGTGCAGGCAGAATGCATGGAGAGTCCTTAATGATATCAGACCTGCGCAGCAAGAACGCCAGCATCCACTCGCTAACTCCTTCACTTCCCTCTCACCATACACCTCCTCCCTCCAACCTTTCCCAGCCCTTCATAGGAAAAGGAAGAACAGTCCCATCCCAGTTGAGCTCCAGAAGAAAAAAATGTGAACATCACAAGATCTGACATAGATAGTGAGCATATGTATTGGCACATCATCTCCCTGCAAGAGCTTGAAATTAAATTTAAGCATTTTGTTTTTAAATGAAATGCTGCCTCCAGTGATTGCGGCACTCCTGATAGGTAGATTGGATGGAGAGATTAGATAAAAAAAGGGATGATTTTGGCTGCCTGATGTCCTTCACTTCTTTTCTTCATGTTCAGACACGTGTGGTGAGGAGATGAGGCCGATATCAAGACACACTTTCAACACTCGCTGGTATTCCTGCTGCCAACAAAAAAGAAAAAAGAAAAGAAGAAAACAATATGCAAATCCCAAGGTTTCCTAACATATTAAAGATGCAAAAACAAATATGGGTATGTTGTTGGGTTGGCATTTCTTTGTTGTGCAACTAGAAGTGTGTACTTGAGGAAAAGTACAAGAAAGGATTGACTGAATTATTGAATATGTGTGATAAGGAAAGGTTAAAGTGTCACAACAAATGAGTGTGTAGACTGTACAACACCTGGCGTTTTCTCCTTGTAAACTGTGACCTCTGAACCTTCATAATTAGATTCTACAGCCAATTAAAGTCAGGCTTCTGTTAACAGGGGTGCCTGGGTGAAGGAAAAAAGGCACATGCCTGGGTAAATCCTTGACAGTTGTGCTCTCGACATGGCCCATCACCTCATCAAACCAACATGTCCTGAAAGCTAAACAATCAAATAGGTTGCTTATCAGTGTCTTCCACAACGACCAACATGACATGGTTCCTAAAAGCCACTGATCACTTCTGTTTACATTTTCAGCAAAGCTACACCTAAATACTTGGTTATGTCAGGGTTAAATGAGTGCTCCACTGACTTAGCATTGCACTCCATCCATAACATTCTCAAACTCATGATGGACAGTTTTTTAGGATCAAAATGTATGCAGCAGAACCAGATATATTGTCTTTATTTCATGCATTCTTCTTCCTTGTCAAAGCCTGGTGCCTACATTACCCACAATGCAACTTGACCACGGACAGTTCGACCACTGATTTGGGTGTGTTATGCTAGTAGTCACTAATGTAGCCTCAAGTTATACAACTTCATTCACGTATGCAAAAGCACTCCCCTTCTCCTTGTGTTTGAACAAATAACCAATGCTGTAGTTACTTTGGTGAGAATTGTCACATTTGGCAGTGTTCATGGGTGGGAAGCCAGTTAGGGATCAGGTTGTTGTTGTTGCTAGCAACTCCCACTGGTTGGATCAGAAGCCTATGCGGCGGGATGTGGCATCTTTCGCACACATGATGCCATCCTTTTGACCTGATGCTGGTAAAAAAAAATTTAAAAAGAGTCTGGCAACTTCAGGTAAATTGCAGTAAATTGTAGCCCATTACCAATTAATGGCAAAGGGGAAAAATGGTTCAAAAGAGGGTGCATGTGAGGCACCACAGAAGTGGAAGCTTTTGTATCACAGGAAGCATATAGCTACCTCTCCCTACCTGGGAGTTTGCAGCGACATGTAACCATAGTCCAAAGAAAAAAGGAAAAAATCCAAACTTTATATTCATTACTCTGAATTTCATATTCACTTTAGATTCGGATGTCCATCAAGCCAGCTGCATAAAGTCGACAACATGATACACTTTAAGTGTGCATCAATCACCATCAGCGCAAAGACAAATTAGATGCAAACCTCGTCTTCGCTAGTGGGATGTATTTGCCAAAAATATTGTCGATTCCCATTATCACAGATTGTACTGTTTTCATCGAGTCAATCAAGCCATCAAATCAACCACTAAGATGTTTAAAATCTGACAAACGTAATTTACCAAAGAAGATCAGCATGTGGGCTACATAAGCATCCTCTCCGAAACCTTTTGAGTGTTTGAGTGATTACATTTTCATTCCACTCAAGTTTCTTGTTCCATTTTTGGCACCATCTGCATTTTCATCCTCTTTCGACGATGCTTAATATGCTGATGCTGATAAAGCCTGGATTTGTGTTGTTTTTTTGTTTAATTCCTTATCAGAATAAAGCTATCAGCTAAGCTTGAGGGTCAGTTCTATCACCGCCGGACACGAGGGCTTAGCACGTTCCTTTAATTCATCAAGGTTTGATTACTTCTGTGAAGATTTTTTCCTCAGCCTGATAACCTGATGCTCCCCAATTAATGCCTTTTCACAATCCTGCCGACGCCGACATGATCAGAGCGCGCTGGGCCTCCCGCATGTCTCTGTTCGCTTGGCTTTGTTAAAACACTCTTAGAAAGTTACACCTTGGAGATTTTTTTTAAACCATTTTCACTCTCAACTCTATCAACAATTGCAGTTCATCAAACAAGATAAATTAATCTCTCTGGCACTCTGGCACCAAGCCCAGATAACTCAAACGGGAAAAAAATCCAGTCTAAAGCAGCACCCACATAAAGGTACATGCTACTTCTGTGATCTTTAACAAGTCTTTCTATAAATGTGAACAAAACAGAGTCTGATACACGATTCAAATTGAAATGACCCTTCGCCCAGGGTGAGTTTTCAGGGACATTGGTACATCTTCCGTTTAATTATTGATTTGATTTGAATTGCATGAAATAATGAAGTGCACATCAGGATCCCAAAGTCAAACACAATACCGAAACCAAGAACTAACAATGTGGTATTTACTATGTTGTTTGAATGTTTTATATTTCAGTGAGGAATTTAAATTTGTTTTGAGGTGGAAAAGTATTCAAATTGAAAAGAAAGGTGTGTGAAAATACATTTCACGGAAGGTTGTATGAACTGCTTTTTTAGCAGGGTGTGTGGTTGGGGTCAAGGAGCAACTGAAAATGTAATAAAACTACGCTGGAACTGTTAATGTGACAAGTGTAATGATCCATTAAGGAAAGCAAAACAAGATATGTACGAGTTAAGGCTTAGCTGGTAGTCACTAGATGGCAATGAGCAGCAGTAAAGATGATCTGCAGATGTAATACAGTACATGCCATTAGCATTGCACTCAGCATTCCAACTCTACTCATTTACAAGCAGCAGCAGAGACACATTGGGTGACTGCCTGGCTAACCTGCATTTACTATTTTGATGCATCGGACGGCTCAGCGGGAACAGCGCAAAAACCCCAACAATTCTGCTGAAGGAGAACGACAAGTTGTTTCTGCAACCAGGTATGACTATGAGAGGTAGCATGTATGATACCCCACATCTCACTGCAGCTCGGGCCTCCTTGTTCAGTCTCTCAACACAAAGAGATTGCTTCTTCAAAGTCAGCAATCAAACACGCACAGCACAAAAGCACATTTATCTTCTATGGCTTGCATTAAAACGGCACGGTATTCATTTGGAAATTAAATTTGCCCACCAAATTAAAGAGTGGAAGAACATAATGGATGGATCTGGGTTGTCAGGGGGGGCGAGACTGCCCCTGTGAATAAGAGAGAGATGGAGAAGAGAGTTGAAAGAGAAGGTAAGCTGAGAGGTTTGCTGGATCAAATTGCAGTATTGTCTTATTTCATTGGGGAAGCGTTCGTGTGTGTGTTTGTCTGTGTGTATTGAGCACCGGGGAGAGTACATGGCACTTCATTTTCGAGCTGATTGCGCGCTGCCCAGTGGCGGCACCCGCTGCCAGGCTACTCGGTGAAAAGCTTCCACTCACTTCCTCTCCTTTTCTGCTGCAAATAAATCAGCCGCAAAATCAGATTACGATCAGGAGAGATTCATGGGAATGATACAAAAAAAAATACAGAGCTGAGGGGACTTTGAAGCAAAACCCCCAAAGAGACTAGAGAGAGGAAAGAGAGAACCTTGCCTACACATTACATTTTCACTCGGCAGTAAACAATTGCGCAGGCTTTCTCAGGGCATTGGTCTAAATCCAGCACAAGAAGAGGGAAATATGTTAATCCCAGAAAACAAACTACAGGAAAATTAGAGGCAGGTTGCTGAAAAGTGGTACGTCAGTAAAGCTCAAAAGGAGATGCTATGTAACAAAATAAGTAGCATTTACGTTTGTGCACATAAAGGAAAAGATTACAATCTGGCACAAAATGTCTATCAAATACTTACTCTTATTTAGGCCAAATTAAATAAACCTGAGGAGAGTCAAAGGCTTAAATGAACACATGAAGAAAATGATGAAGAAACATTGTACAGCATGGCTGTCCCTTTCAAAGAATACAGCTTTCCCATAGTTAATTCAGCAAAAGCTTCACGACCTCAGATACTTAAAAATATATCACTGAAATTGGCCTCTACTAAGGGACATCATAAATATGACCACATAATGAACATCCGCTCGGAGAGTGACTGTGATAGGGGCCATAAACCCTCTAAACTCATTCTTACTGTCTGAAGGAACACCATTTGTCCTGTGAAGGACATAAAAATATTATTTTGCCCAGGTAGTCTTCCACATCTCTCCTTTGGCACCGTTCTCCTATCTACATGTCTCAAAGGGCTTTTGAGTAATGCATTTCTATTATTGCACCTTGTGTAGTGTCACATTGGTGGCTTTATCAGGAAGTTGTTGTGGGGTGAGGCTGGAGTGGGATGGAAGGGTTATTTCGTGGGCTTGGCTGGCATTAATCTCTGTCACTTGTCCTCTCTGATTTATACTCCTTCCCAATAAGCCAGTCTATGGCCTCCACTTCAATTGCTACTTTGTGATAGCGCTCCATGTTCAGCCTTCGTCCGCATCGCCGCTTGACATTGAAGGCTTGTTCTCCAAACCAGCAGAAAGTAAAAAGCATGGTAAAGAATTAAATTTCCTGCACCAGGAACAAGAAAGACAAGATAATAGGAGCCTGGAGCTCCCTCCACCCCCATATAAAGAAAGCCATTCTCCTCTGAGTCTATTACGCCCGGTGCGGCTTCTGCTTGACGACTTTGATCAAGAGCAATTAATCTTTCACCAGGAGTGAGAAACGCGGTAAAGGCCCGGGCTTGGATACAGTCAGATTTTAAACATATAGAAAAGAGGTTTTAATAGGTAAAACAGGAGAGATCTATCAGAACGAGCCTCTGATTAATGAACGCCAAGGCTTAGCTCCAGGCTATCTGATCAGGAAGCTTCAACAGCAAACTCCTCCAATCATCTCCTTCGCATTCATTAACGGACCACCAGGATGGGCAACCATGCCACCCACCTACCATCTAACAGCCCCCCACCCCCCGCCCTCTGCTGTGGTCCGTATATTTCCAAAGTGTTTAATTACAGATGATTTATCACCAAACTGTCGTTTGCTAACTGGGCCCTTCCGTTCTCTCTCCCCACGCCACTCTCCCGCTGTGTTGAGGGAGCCTTCACATCATTATGAGAGAGCTCATTTATATTAAAATGAGTATTACCAGTTAATTCGCTCCATACATTTTGGACACAGCGTGTGTCATGCATGAGCTTCGGATCGCAC
The DNA here is from genome assembly GCF_043641665.1 of Enoplosus armatus. Lineage (NCBI taxonomy): Eukaryota > Metazoa > Chordata > Actinopteri > Centrarchiformes > Enoplosidae > Enoplosus > Enoplosus armatus. Next base: position 10,107,317 of record NC_092202.1, read on the forward strand.
CTGGTTCACGGAGGCTTTGGCATACATCAAGTGTTTTATTGCGGGAGAGTTAATGCACATTTGATCTTGCTGCGATTTCCCATAAAGATTAAAGAAAAACATGGAGCGTAACTCATATATCATGATTCCATACTGCCCTTGCAAACACGATAAGTCTAAGAGGACATTAAACATTATGCACTGAATTAAACATTGAACACTAAAGGGCCATTTATGTTGAATCTCATTCCCTCAGTTAACCTCTGGTCATAGCTGTCAGTCATCTTCACTCTTCAAGGACAATCACGATGTTTTGCTTAAAGCCAATGAGAAAACCAATAAAGCACATCACAAACGTAGTTCATGAAAATAAGTGAACTATATACGCTCTTCAGAGCTGGCTCCATCATCCCATAATCCTCCAGTTCTTCAGGATGTATTCAAAGAGGAAGCAAAATATTTGCCTAGATCTAAAGAGACCACACACTATTGATAACAACCTACAAGCAATCCTAAAGGACTCCAAACAAAACTCAAATATGCACTGGGAGCGTACTGCTACACATACCTCCGCAACCATGTAAATGAGGACCGATCCCAGACAGCCAAAAAAAAAATTCAAGTTGGGACGGGAATAGCTTCCTCCCTGTTCAGCGAGGGGAAATAATAATGAGGGTATTAAATACAGCCAGCAGATGAAAAATAATAACATATCGATTGTGCACGTAGCGCTTTCAAAAGGAGCGTAATGGCCTGATTCCTGGTATTGATCTGCGAGCAGGCTCGGGGAGGAGTAGCTAGTCGCCCCTGTAAGACCCCCAGTGAGAATGAGATTGGTGAAGCCATCTGAGGTTCTGTTTCTTGTTTCGCTCCGCACACGGGCTTCATTTCAAATGGGTGTTTTTTTCTGAGCGGATGTGAAATGAATGCCGCTGAAATGGTCTGACACATACTATATTTTCCATCTTGTGATCATACTTAAGTAACAACGTGGCTGTTGTTTGCTATTTTGTAGCAGGGCAACATAAAAAAAAAAAGTAATACGTTTGACAGATTATATCTACATCGCTACCATTTATCAGTTAATACACAGTTTAACATCAACATTCATTTTTCTTCAACCAACTAAATATATATTGTGTGCATTTGTAATAAAGCAAACTTACATGCCCCTTAAAGTATGTAAGTTTAAAATTAAGCATCAGATGCAAGATGATTTGCAGAGAGGAGATGTCATACAGGATTCTGGCTCCATTATTTATGTATTATGTATGTGGTGTATTCATGGAGTATTATGAGCATGTTTGATTGTGCAAAAGGTGGACAAAATTCAATCTCCAACTTAACACATATGATCCTCTCACAACTCTTCAAGTGATCTTATTTCTAGCTCAAAGAGACAGAAAAATCTATATCTCAATTTGGTACACTTCAACTCCACTCCAAAAGTGCCCTGAGAGAAAACTGAATTAAACTGAGACAAGCTGATTCAACACCCTGAAAGATGAATTTAAGTAGTTGTTTCTGAAATATGTATTTGCCATGTGCAATATCGGGCTTCTCAGCGAGAGAAAACGTGATGGGATTTCACAGCAGCCTTTCATCTGGAGAAAGGTGTGTTTTCCCAGAATAAAAACGTGCATGCCTGGGAATACATTAATCATAACAAGGTGACAGCCAGCCTGACAGACAAGCAGAGGCGCGGGAACAGATTTGACGGTGCTTTCTATTCCTCAACATGTTCAAAAAAGCAAAAAACTTACAGGGCAATTAAAGGAGCGTCGATAGCCGTGTCAGCTGGATTAGGGGCTGGGCGTGAAATTGTCACATTGTGTGTCAGGGGTGCTCTGTTAACAACTCGGCCCGGCTTTTGCCATGGAGTGGCGGAGGGGGCCCCGATGGAACGTGACACTGGAAGAAATACCGTCAAGTCTGTGCAAGGCCAGATTAGATTAGCACACTGGAACAGGTGGTCTTTTATTGGCTGCGTGATAATGTCAAGGATCCTCTGAAACTGGATGCAGCATGTGCACACACGCACATGTGCGTACAAACACACACACACACAGGGAACATTCAGGGTGAAAGTGGCACAAAGCTTTTGTGTTGGATACTAAAAGGAACCTCGGCTTGCTCATGCCTGAGTCACTTGTAATGTGAGAACGCAGCGCATGCAGTTTGATGCTGCAGTCACTGTTACAAAGAATGGGGGGGGGGGGGGGGAGTCATGCTAGGGTTAATGTGCTTTGGGCAAAAAAACACTGAGGCCTCTGTTGAGTGACAGAAAATCCCAGGATTGTCCAGCTGTCTACCAGGCAACAGCCACAAAACAGCACAATTTTATCGTGTGAGGGGGAGGGGGATGATGGTGGCAAGTGTGAGGCAGTTTGCCAAACCATTCTTCACACCCACCAGTATATTTACTGTCATTTACGGGGAACATATTAGCCATGAATAATACATGTGGTGATGTATGGCACGAGTTTGCTTCGGATAAATTATACAGTGGGGCCGAACCAAATACTGCGCCATATCTCCATATGGACTGTGAGGTATAAAATGCAGGGAGACACCTCTGCCAAACCGATAGTGGGTAATATACAGCCACTCTCTGAAATCTGGCTGAAGTAAATTTACTGAGCAGGGCCAAAAACAAGGGGATCCAAATGCCACCTTGGCGATCTAAACAATGCATCTGACATATGGGGTTATTTCTGAGTAAGCAAGAGACAGATTTGAAATCATGCTTGCGATTGTGTGCAGATTTCCCTCAAAAAAATGATCCTGGGAATGCCAAAATGAGACATACCAGACAGACTGGGGGTGTTCTTTCAGTGGAAAATTTGTTGAGGTGTTTTGATGTGAGTGTATAGTGTATAGAGTCTGATGAGGAGGTCTATTGAAACTAGGTCACAAGGGGTGCCATTTTGTCAAAAGCCAGAGTGAAAAGCATTGCAAGAAACATGAAGTGCATTTCTAGTCAAGGAGGAAAAACTCTTTTCCATTTCTAGGACAACATAGACTCAGTCCTTCTAAAGTCATGGCTATATAGTAATGAGGAAGTTAAAGCATTTTAGCTAATGTGTAACAAGTGCCCTCTGGCAAATAAGTAATAAACTCGTGTGTTTAAAGTATACTTGAGCACAGGAAGCTGACTAACTTTGTACTTTTAAATGTACAATTTTATTACGTCTGGAGCTAAATTGGCCCACTTGTTTCAAGTATGCTTGTTGACTTGTTGGTATACTTCACATACACAACACATTTACTTTTTAAGTACTACTTAATGGAACTGAAAGAGTGTATAAGCTCATTTTATGGAATAACTTTTCCAGTGATTTGGGTAACAGATCTGGCCTAGAAAATGTGGATCTCTGGTCTTTCATTTTGGCAGAGTATCACCAGAAATTAAAGATGATTGTAACAGTTTCAAGTTACTCATAGGTAAATGTTCACTTTCTTCTTTGAAAGGAGTTTAGTTTGTACAACCCCAAGTGTTGTCAAACTCTCCATTATCTAATTTAACCTTTATGCAAAAGTTCTCAAAGGTACAGACAATAATTTTTTTTTGATGATGATCTTTATTCTCAAGCTGTATCAAGAATGCTAGTGGTTACACTACGATATAGGGAACTAAAAAGAAAACAACAGGGCAGGCGTACAGACTCTCTATTGAGGGCAAAGACTGCAGATGAAAATTCATGTTAGTGCCTTTGGAGGAAGCTGAAGTAGTGCCAGAACACAAGGGAAAGACGATATTCAAATCCTGCAGTACTCTATCAGACAGTGTAAAATGAGATTTGGCACTATATCTAACACAGAATGAGTTATGAGTTGGAGGACTATTATGGCTAGATTCTAATTGAAGGTGTCCAAGAGCAGGTTTTTTTTTTCTCCTCATAACGGCAATGGAAAAGATGTAATATCTTGTACTGGGCCGGCTGGTGAATAGCGCACTCAAGGTAAAGCAGGATTGAACTATTCTTATTTTAGCTCGTCAGAGTTCAGATGCTGCCGTAACTACAGTCCTTGAATGCAGTGAAGAATGTTTAGATTACGGGAGTACAGACAAGACCACAACTTTTCTCGTGATGTGCAAAAGACCAAACGCAGGGAATATGCATAAGATGGGAGCCTGAATTAGGTGGTTAGATGTTTGGCCTCTGGCTATACACAGAATCCAAACTGTGTGATTAATTGTTTATTGCCACCTTATGAGGAATGATGGGCAAACAATTTTTAAAATGCACTGCACCAGCTCCTTTATCAGTGAGGGCTTCATAACCATGCCTGGTGAACTTTCCATGAATTCCTATGCCCAAATACAATGCAGGTGCCTGTTTGAGTTGACGATTAATAGCTGCAATTTACAGCAAATGGGCTTCTGCACAATATGTTTAGCGGGGCTGGATAAAATGGGTCCCTGGCCACTGATCTGGAGACAGATTAGGTTTTTAGTCGGCTATGATTAAGGCATGAATAGGGAATGGGAGATCAGACTTTGGACCTGCAGTGTTTAATGCTGCCCACCTGTTATAAATGAGCAGTTAAACGAGTCAAGCGTTGGTGGTCCCAGGCCAATTCAAGGGCATAAGCTAGCTACACACACACACACACACACACACACACACTCTATCTCTCTCTTTTCAAGCCACCCCACCCCTTTTGGATTTCCACATTCTCTTGCTGCTGTGAGTGTGTGCAAGGTGCTGCTGTACGCTTGGCAGGTCACTGGGCCGATGGATGGTCTATGATTTCCCTCCGTATGAAGGCAATCCAAAAGAGAATCCAAAAAGGACATTCATCACTGCGGGGAGATGAACAGATCTGCTCTACTGCATGTACAACCAGACTGACTGCGCTGAATGCGTAAGTGGGAATAAATGACTCTTTAAAAGTGACTTTTTTTCCATAGACTCATCCTCATCCAGGGTAATGAATCACAAACCTGCGTGTTCTTCATAACCACCAGACCCAGTGTTGCCAAAGGCATCTCAACACTGTACATTTCAGTGTTTAAAAAGAGCATCTCTTACATCGGCTCCATGAAAGTGTGGGCTTCAAATTGGGTCAACAGACTGTCGCTGAGTTTTTTTCTTGTCAAGGAGTCTCTCCTTGTACCTGCAGGCTGAAAGCACTTAACACGCTCTCTGAAGTTTGACTTTCATGCACTCTGTAAAACATCTGAAAATGCTTGCTTTCGGTGCGAGTGCTCGCGTTCGCTGCCGAGTGTTGCTGTCCTCGTTTATTTCTAAATGGGCTTATTGCATAACAGCCCATGGAGGGCCCTGTAATTTAAGTGGTACAACATGTGAGAGGTGTAGAACAAAACTGGGGCTAGCCATGGAGAGGGGCGACTGTTGTAACGCGGGCTAAAAGGTTAAAGCAGCAGGGGGAATTAATATGTCTTAATGACATTATAATGAATGGGAAAATATGGGACATCATTTATTAAACAGAGTCAAGAGTGTCAGGGAAGTGCGAGGACTCACAAACGCATTAATTATCTCGCCGTCTCTCTTCATGGACAGGGGAAGAAAGCATTGGTGGAGAGGTAATGACAGGCCCCGAACGGACGTCATAAATTACCACAGGGGGGCTTCAAGACGACAAGGTCTCGTCTCACTCCTGCACTCACGCAGCAAGATGTCTTTTCATGTGTCCAAGCCGTCACTGGGAATTTGGACAGAAAATCAGAGTTGCCTTTTCTAACTCTCAGTCATTTCCAGACAAGAAAGGAGGGAAATGCCCTTTTTTCACTGAAGACCTGATATCATACTGGCAAGACATGCCTTGTTATTTATCATACCTGTCAAACTGGGAATCCAAGCTTAAGTCTTGTTTCCACACTTAACTCTATTGGGACCAAGGATGGGGGGAGGTTCAGGCCCTGCTCAAGAACAGTCATCCATAACCACCAGTCTGTTTCTAAGATTTGATCTGATCCCAGTACCTTTTGTATTTTCTCTGTTGAGTTTTCTGGGATCCAATGACAACTTGTGGATTCCAAAAGATCTTTACTGTGTTCAAGCATTCCTCAAAGCTCAATAATCATAATGTTGCACTCACATTGCTTAAAATGAACGTCGAATTGTCGGTTTCTGAAAGTTCGAAAGAAAATCTTTTCGAACACAGCGCCTCATCTCTGACGTTGGAAAGGTGTTGGGGGAGGGGTTGTCATGTGCTGTATGAACATCCACCAAGTACTTTGGCTGGAGCATACTGATGCCTTTTGGAGTCCAATGGTAAACCCAACCATAGAATTAGTATTCAAAAATTGTGATGGCTACTTTCAGTTCTCATTAAGAAATCTCACATAGCATCCCCAATGATTTAATACGTTCTAGTAACATTACTTGTTATGACTGTCACATTGAACTAGTAGGTATACATCTTCCCTAAATTTGAAATTAGGTGCATGTGTGTTAGTAATAAAGAAGCTCCATCTTGCCCCAGCAGAGTCCAGAGTGACACTTTCCAGCGATGAGCACCTGTTCAAACCTCTCAAACTGGTTCTGTACCGATACATTACAGCAAACAACTGTGCAACAGCCTGGTTTCCAGCTCTACAAATTGGTTAATTCCTCACACAATAAACCTGCCAATGTCATTTGAGGGAATGTTGACCAACCAAATGCACATCCGAGCTCAGTGAATCTACAGCTTGGTGGCCATATGTTGTTATGGCAATACCAGCTACCCACAAACAAAGCCTGTAGCAGAGAGATCTTTTTTCCCCCTCTGTTTTTCTTTGTAATCTCCCGGTGCTGCTCGTCTGTCAGCATTTCAGTATCTCACTCCTGGGGGTCAGCTGAGTCAGAGGTCGAGTGCACGCGAGCTTGGCGCACACACAACAAAGCCTGGGATTCCTCGGAAAAGTCAGCGAGACCAAGGTGATGGAGGATTTTCCAGGTAAAAATTTGATGCAAGATTGATGTAAAGGTCATGCGACATGGTGGAAGAAACGTTGATATGCAATTAAAATGATGTGTTGACTGAAATTGTGTTGGAGAATTGACATTTTGTTATGCCTTTTCCTTTCCAGACTTGTTTGTTTGCTGTTTTGAAAGAGTCCTACAACTTTTCATTAAGATGTGGTTGACTCAAACACAGGGACGTGGCAGCCTGGCATGTTGTGAGAGAACAAGGGCTGGAATGCTCATGTCACTCTGGAAATTAGTAAATGACACTGAAAATTGCAGCAATTATTGCCGACTTAAGGCCCGCCTGTGGGCCCTAGGAGAATTAGAAGAGAAAATACAAACTCTGTCTTCAAAGGCAATTAGTCTTCATATTGTAGTGTGTCCATTCAGCGAGTGTTCTACCCACTCATGGGACTGCACATGTGGACATGGCTAATAGTCTCTGTTAATGAGCCAATCGTTCATTATCAATCTTCTGGGAGGCACAGTGTGAGAGCAGCATCCTGTTGACACATTTAGAGGAAATGGCCGCCGCATGTCGTTCCCTACGTATGCACAGCACTGCGGTGCAATTGTCGCTGAAGGCTGCGAAAGAGCAGCTTGATTCCACGCGTCCTTGTGGAGACAGCTAAATTAGACAGGTTTGCATGCACACACAAGCAAACACAGACACGTGCACGCAGTTTGAATCCTAGCCTATTCTGGAGGGGGAATGCCCTTTTTGTCCCTGGCCACCTGGTCAAAACACTAACAGCTGACTTGTTGCTGAGCCCTGCAACGGTAATAAATCACCGCACACCCCTCCCAGACGCATACATACAGTCACACACTGGCCGGAACCATCAGCCTATTCCTGTACACCATGCCAGATACCATCTCTTTATGTTTTATGGCTGGATAGTTCACCCTTTTTTCATCAGAGTGCGATCTCTTCTGCCGTCTCTACAAGCTCTGTGCTTGGATATTGGGCCAACACACGAGTAATCAATGAGCAGACCATTCCTTACATTTACTCTTAATGCTACCACATTGTCTTTTTCCCTGATATGGCCTCAGTGTTTGTTTTGTGGAGCCTTTCTTTACCTTTGGACAAATTACACTTTTTGACTTTGACAGTTTTTTCGTCCCGTTTACTCAAATATTCAGCTCGTTCCTCCTGCATCTTGGTTTACTTTACACTGTCCCTGATGTGTGCAGGATGCAGCCTTTTCCACGAGCGACCCACAGTAATGTGAGCTCTTAAAAGCCCTGTACATTCCTCCCTTGCTCATTCATTCTCACTTTGTCTACCATCTAGACAGACTCCATTTTAGCAGTAGTCCAGCATTTTCCATTGACCTTACAGTTCTGGATTAAGGGCATTGGGCCTCTGGCGCCACTCTGTTTCCTCCATGTTTAATTAAAAGGTGAAGAAAGTCCTCTGTCTTGTGATGATGGCTTGGCTACATGATTCTATGCCTGCCAACCCAAAAACCGCTCATTCATGGCTCCGGCCCCAGGCTTGTGCCTCCACACGTCCCTTCACTTTAGGCTGTTTTCCGGGAGACTGAAAACTTTTCTTGACCTTTGTGCAATCGCCAAGGAAACTGTCCATCTTTCAGTTTCCCTGTAATATGCTGAACTCCACAGGATCAGACAATGCAAGGAGACTTTTTTTTCCCTTTCCACTGACAAAATGACTTTCTTGTCGAGCAGGGAAGGAAGTGATCATCATAGTCTATAACATAAGTCGCCTTGTCAAAGCCTGTTTAGAATACATCCTCAGAGGAGCCGTGCAGAGAGGAACACAGGGGTGCACTTAGTGTCATTGCCGCTGGGGAGGGGGCTGTCGCGCGCCAGAGCAGCGAGTTGGGGGCTGCTGTTTCATATGTCTATGGCAATTAATGCTGATGTGACACATTCAAAAAGGTCCCCTGGGATTGACAAAGCCAACAAACTGACTTACCATTTGAGCACGAAGACGTAGGAGGGGAGAAAAAAAGGCATGCGGCTTCATCTTGTCATAATGAATCTGGAACCTATTCCTGTCGGGTGCGTTGCTGGTGTGATGATTGCACTTTATTTCCTGTATATGCCATAAAGTACCACTGTGCTTACAGGGACATTGTGTAGCTTTTGACAAGATGGGGGTGGAGGGGCGCCCTGAAGTAATGACTTTATCGTGTGGTTGTGGTAACTTACATGACAAACGAAACCGTTGCTTTGCTGCTTGCTATAAATGTCTCTTTAGGCCCCGGAGCAATGCAGGGAGAGAGACAGATGTTTCATTTCATGCCATGTTTTCAAACTCTTACACACAGACGCACTCTCTCTCTCTCTCTCTCTCTCTGAGTATCTGACAAACCTCTACTCAATCCTGAATGATAAATGCATCTCAATTCATTTCCGAGTGCAGTACTGGAATCGCCCTCCAGCTCAGGGAGCAGGAACTTGGTGTCCATAAAGGTTCAGCCAGTGATTCAGGCTTTTAAGGAGTGTTCAAAATGACAGGAGTCAGTGGGTGGCCAATTTGTTTTCTCATGGGGAGCTGTGTTTGTGGCATTCAGCTTTCCTCTGGGAAACAAGGGCAATCAGCTGCAGCTTGTCGAGGACTATGAGAGCTACTGACCTCTGACCCCTGCTGTGGAAGTCACAGGAGGTTTCCAGAAGAGGGCCACCATTGCCGTAGAATACAACCTAACATCACACCGCCTGCTGTTAAATTGAGCTGCAATACATCCATGATTTGTCCCGGCACACCACACGTACAAATCATGGACATATTAAAAAAGGATAACGTATTTAAAAATAGCAGTGTATACATTCCAATAAGAGCTGCTCATCTATCGCCTTCTACCGCCCGCACACATGAACAAGAGTAAAATAATATCATCATCAAAACACTAACAGGCGGCGTTTTAGTGATAGCAGGAAAGTGGCTGACATACAATTAACAATTCGAGACCATTAATTACACCTTGTAATTGCACTTAATCGCTACAAAAACTCCCAGGTTGTGTAATTCAAGTGTTTAACTTGAGTGTGGCAGAGGCGATGAAGAGAGATTCTGTGGGGAACCCTTACACATGTAATGTTGGTCCACAGGAGCTCTCTGTGTGGCTAAAGAGGAAGGGGTGGGGGGGTGGGTTGTGTGTTTGGTGGCATTGAGGTGGTTGATGGGGCAGATGTCTTCTCTGGGCGACCATGCATACCGGCCAGGCCCGGGGGATCTCTACCCGCTGTGCATCAGGAGCAATTAAACACGGCTCATGCTGGAGCTCACTGACGCAAACAGGCTGTAAAAAAACATACGCACACGCAAGCAACCTTAAAGGACAGGGCGGATGGGAAAAACGAAACGCGCCACAGGCATAAATTGTACCAAATCAGGTGAACGCTAGGGAGCAAAAATAATCCAACACTTTATTGTGTAGAAACGTGGGGCCTGTCCGTAGTAACAACAGTATTAGTATCCCATGGCAACACACATCTCTCCCTACAGGCTCTGACCTGATCTGCAGCAGTCTTAACAATCCCTTCGGCTGCATTCCTGCATGCCCTAAAAATGTATACAAAGCCAACAAAAATGTATTTTAAAATACCTACAGCAGGTGCACATTCAGTCAGAGCACAGCAGGAAAGGAACAGGTATTGCAAAGCCTGCCATGAATGGAAACAGTAGAAGCACGGGACCTGCACCTGTCTTTTGCTAGGCATTCACATTAAAGCGAGTTTTATTAACTATACTACGCAAATAAGGGCAGTTTTCAGTGCACATGAAATCAGAAATACAAATTATTTTTTTCATTTCCAGGCAGTAAAAGAGTTCCAGGTTGCAGTGCTTTGCTGCAGGCAGGACAGGGCTACATTCTGGATTGGGCAGATGACATGTAGACCCACTACTGAAGGAGTTAAAACTGTAGACGTTGCAAAGATATCCACTTGATATCCAAAATCTTTCAAGTTCCAGTCTGACGGCTACAAAAGTCACCAGTCTCTCTTTACTCCTCCACCTCAATCTAAATAAAACTTTTTTCTTTATTTCCACTGTCGCTTCGGTTCTCTTCAGAGGCCTGCCAAATTAATTCAACACAGTTATAACTAGATTCTGTGGCGTGCAGGAATAACCAGAGTTCTACAGCTAAATCAACATCAGACACTAGGCTGGTCCTCTGGGGGCGCCGTTCAGAGCCTCACTGTTTCTCAGTCAAAGCTGCGCGCTTCGCCTCCAGCCCCCTGTGGAATATCTCTTAATGTAACTGGCATCTTCATTTTGGCTCTGCTCTGATTTTGCATGAAAAATCAAATCCTCTATTTTAACTCTGAAAAGTAAAAGGTTTGGGGAGAAGGGGTGGGGTGGGGGGGACAAAGAGGGAGAGACCAACAGAGGAAAACGATGTAAGCTGTTAATGCTATGTTAATCCCAGACTAAAAACAGCTGAAGGTAATGCAGAGCTAGATAGCTAGCAGAGGAGGTGAGTGAGGAAGAGGAAATAGGGGGTTACAGGGTGTGCATAAAATAGAGAAAACATCACTGTTAAGTTAGACTGACCGTAAAGAGAGACTTCATGCCTATTGAACCTTGTTACCCCACACAGTCACACAGAAAAGAGAAGCTTTCAGTTGAGAAGCAAACAAATCTGTTCATCTTAACAACTTAACACTGCACACCTCGAAATATGGAAACTCCATGTCTATGTAAGAATTCAGCAAACGTGTCCATCAGGTGAGTGCCTTTGATGGTTACACTGGAGTTACCACTATTTTGTTCATACTGAAGATGCCCTAAACACAAACGGCCACACCAATGGCATTATTACAGGATGGAGCAAATAAATGTGCTGTTCACAAATGCCATTTGTTCATTATTCATTTATGGGGTGGATAAACATACAAGGCCACGGCCTCAGGGCGAGTTACCTTTTCTGACCGTTTTCAGTTGTTCAAAAACAAATTCTACAAAGAAAGACAAAGAGTGTGACATGGGAGCCACACACACAGCAGGGGCGGAAACACCACCTTCGAGCAGCACGCTCAGCGGCTTTCAAAATAATGAAAATAGGGAGCAGGCAAGGTTTGTATTGGAGGCACAGCCTTAAGATGCACCTGTCTAACAAGCATAGTTTTTTTTTCTCATTAGACAGAAATTCAAGGTTTCAGCTCCTCCTCTGAAAAAGTGTGCTTCTTAGAAACATTGATCGCAATTCTACTTTGACTTCAGACTTTAATAAGCAATGACACACCTGATGCATACTGTAGTTATACTACATCGACTACTGCTGCTGTACAACATGGTCTGTATATTGCATACTGCATATCAAAAACAAATGATGACCATGAGTTTATAAGGGAAACTTTCCAGCTTTTTCCGACCTGTTAACACTTTTCCCTTTAACACCTGCATCTCTCCACAACTTTTTCAGCTTTCATTTAGATATCGCTGCTATTCAGTAGCCTTTTAGCATCAGCGCATATGTAATCACAAAGCAGTTTTAGTGTAATGACCTAAAATTAAGTTTTAGTTCTATTCTTCACAATATTTAGCAGGTGGGCATGCCAACAAGGAGAAGACAATATTGTCAAAGCATTATGTTCAACTTGTGGTCTCAAAACAGTATTGACATTTTAGTAGACAATTCACAAAAAAATGCTGTTTTTACATTTTCCTCTCATACTTCATTTCAAAATAGTAGAAGCTGTATATTTGAATGATCTAATGGTAAGACAAGTCACTGCCAAAGTGTAAGTTTGTTATCTCTCTTTGTATTAAACTCCAGCCAGTGGGCCACTTATAATGTAAAAGGAGGACGACTGGACCTTTAAATGCAAGGCTTTGATTGACCAGCTAATGTTCAGGTCATTTAAATCAGCAGCCAATGCTGTGCTAATAATTTATAGAAAGGGTCATGAATATTTTTCCCCTCACAACACTGGCTTAAAAATATTCATGCAAAAAATAATATTAGAAAAATAAAATCCTCCCTGTTTCACCCCTATCAAAGGTCTAACCACCAGCCTAACCACTGCTCGTGGAACAAAGGAGTAGCACAGGTAGAAGAAAAAAGAAAAAGTAACAATCATTGTGTTTTTTTATGAGGATATACTGCGCCAAGCAATAGAGCATGAATATTCATGTGCACCACAACAAACTGTGAAAACGGCTTTGTTAGTGAAACCAAATCCCATGCTCGTGTTCAAGAAAAGAGTACACTCTTTGGAGGGGGCTTGGATCCCAGCCTGCTAAGATGGTTGCCACCAGTGGTGGTGAATGATGCTAAAAAGGCTGGCGTCAAAGAAACAGTATGGCTGAAATGCTGTTTACCTCTTTGAAAAGCACGAGGACCCGAGCTCGAGCATCAACAGCAGGTCAGTAAAAAGCCACCATGTTTGGTAGCTGTTAATTGAGGCACTGAAGTGATAAATTTAATGTCTCTGAGTGTGAATTTAATGCCCTTAAGTGTGAAGAAAACAGAAAAAAAGAATGCAGGATATAAATCTGTCAGCTTATGTTGGACTTTACAGGCCGTAGATAAAGGGTAACATTTCATCAAAGATAATAGTTCTTGACTTTAGAGTTGTTATCTACATAGTAGAGGACAGACTGCAGATTTGCAAACAACAATGAGAAAAAATTGCAACATCCAGATGTTCATAGGTTATACAGACGTAGCCACATAGACTGAAGGCTGCAACTGCTGCCCAATATTGACTAAGAGTCACACACATACAACATGGTTAAGCTAACTGTTGATGGTCAGTAAATACTTGAATATAAAACTGTAGGCTGAACAAAAATGTCTCTTTCATATCTACACGAGTCAAATACAGAATCTGACACGTGGGTGAGGAGGAGTTGTTTGAAGGCACCTTTGATGGAGCTGGGTTGAAAAACAAAAATAATGAAACTATTGAATATTGATTTTTTGCAGCTGGGTAATTAGTAAAGTAATATCATTATTACAATGTTTTAGTAAATTGTAATAAGTAATTGATTAAATTGTTGAAGTAACTTGCCAGATGATGTGAATATGAATGGTAATGTGCTCTGAATGATGATTAAAAGCTTTGTGACATTCATGAGCAACCTACTCAGGGACACAAAAGGGGCACATACTGTAATGGTAAGGTAATCATGAAGTAATGATCAACTCCAGACTCTAGTTGATTGATTAGTTATTAGTTTAGAGTTGAGCAGGAAGAATTCAAAAGAAATCTAAACTAATCATTACATACTGACCTACTAACATTGTACCGGGCAGTCTGGCAGAATACTATATCTCCTTTCTGGCTCCTTCATAAGAAGACTTAGGAATTACTTGTTAGCAGTTGATTAATTAACAGCTAGTTCCTGATTTGGTATTATTAACTGGTAACTTCACTTAGTTTTTCTGCATCTTAATGTGAAGTGTTACCAAAGACAAGAGTGAGAATGACAAAAGAATCCGAAAGCAGATTAATCCGGGAGGAATTGATTTGTTAAGCTTCTCTCTTTTCACGGGTGCAGCAGTCGAACAGGATTTAAGCACGAGCCCCTGAGATGCGCATCTGCTCCGAGCCCATCCTCTTCAGGACAGAGGGGACCCTCCAACCCAGGCTCCGCTGGGTGTCTTCCGAAGCCAACTGCCCACCAACTGGACCAGTTCACCATGTGGTAACCTGGCTTGTGTGTGTGTGTGTGCGTGCGTGTGTGTGTGCGTGTGTTTTTATGTGTATGGTTCTTTCTGTGTTAATCTACATTAAGTGTGCACATGTGTGAGTATGCATGCACTGAAAGGATGAGTGTGTGCATGTGGATTTAGGTCTGTCTATGTGTGTGTGTACTGTATATATGTGTGTGTGTGTGTGTGTGTGTGTGTGTGTGTGTGTGTGTCAATGTGCACTGTACAGTATATGTGCCAGCTGTCCAGTGCTGCCTTCAGGAAGAATGTGTAATGGGGATAAGCTCCTTCTCCTGGCTTCCAGGGGCTTTACTGCAGATCTGTTCCAGGTGTGTGTGTGTCTGTGTGTGTGTGTGTGTGTGTGTGTGTGCGTGCGTGCGTGCGTGCGTGCGTGTGTGGCCTGTGTTAAACTAAAAGACAAAATTCAGTAGAGCCAAGCCCCCAGCTAGCTGCCCAACAGCTAACAACATCTCCATCTGAGAGAAAAGCAGCAATAAGCCTGCGCTGACATAATTATGTCACACTGAGCCATTTTCAAGTTGAATCACAATTTTGTCAAAGCTCTCCCACTGCTCAATCACAGCCTTTACAAAGATAAACATGGCTGTGCTTCATCTCTCTACTACAACAAATGAAAAACAGTCTAAGTTTTTTATGAAGCATGCAGTTAGCCACCAAAATAGTGCAACTTGGTTTCATAGGTAGCTTCATAATTGTTCAATGAAATGAAAGGATATCTAAAGCAAGGAGGGTGAAAACTAGTATTTAAATGAAAAAGATAAACGCATCATTTCAGCTTTGTTATGTAGCCTTAAAGCTGCTGCTTGGCCAGAGGTAAAGGCAGGGAAGCGGATTATGGTTGACGATATTATAGAGCTGATGCAGCACGGTGGAGATCTGGTCTGGTGGGATGGAGGTGGTGTTAATACTGGGGTTTCTGACCTTGGATCACCCTCTCTAAACCCTTCCATGCATGGGTACCTGTGAGCACAAACACACACTCCCCACACCACCCCTCACTCAGCCCTGAAGCTCTCCTCGCGATAAGCCAATGAGGGAGAGGGACAGAGCGAAGGCAGAGGAGGAGGAGGAGGATGTGGCACTGCCACTTGCAGGAGGCTGTTTACTTGCATTGTTAATTTCATTAGCCCTCCGGCAACCACTTCAATATTTAACATTCTCGATTTAGCTCTTTCCTTTTTTTCCCTCCCCCCTTTTTCTTTTAACAGGTTTGCCAACAAAGTCCAACAATTAAACAGAGTGGCCAAAGGTAATCTATCAGCACTCTGGTCTTACCACTTAATATAGTGGCACTCGATTTGCACTCAACTGAAGGAGGCCAAACCTTGTAAAAGCCACAATCCTTTTAAATGGGCAATCAATTTGGCAATGTGACTTTGCAGCCTGGTGTTGCTCAGCCCTGCTTGTATAAACCAGTGATGTAGAATAATAGCAAGCATGTGGAGGCACAGTGTAAAAGGCAGACCCGGATATGTATGACACCTGATCCATCACTGAGCAATAACACATGTGCCAAAAAAGGCAACTAATTAAACTTAAAAAAAGATGTCATGCTACTTTCCTCTTAAGTATTCAACTGTCCTGGGTCAATGCGACGGTGTTGGGTATAATCTAGTATGTGAATGTGAGCTGCAGTCAGTGTATTAGCATTAGCGGTCACATACATAGAGCGTGCTGAAGAGTGTGACAGCCTGCTAATGGCTCTGTCACAAAGGGACTGGAGTTTAGACACAGCTATAATCATGATCTCAATAAGCGTACCACCCAACCAGCGCACCAGCTCAGTCGTGTCCCCTGATATCCATACTCTGACATCACATGCGTGCAGTCCGATGAAACCTAACTGCGGCTCAAAAGATGGCTTTGCATACTGCCAACATTTCCAGTCGGGAAAGCAATAGTGGGACTACTTTGCACACTCCTGCAGTACAGTGTCAACTCGTACACCCTGGGTGAATAATATCCTGGCCTCTCCTCTAATCCCCTCCCCTCAGCGCGGGATCGTATTGTAGGGGTCTTTCACACCGACGAGGCTGCAATTTATAAACCGTTCTTTTCAATGTGGCGTACCAGCAGCACACCCCCAACCACCCGTCTCTACAACCTCACCCCCCTCGGCTGATTTATTAAACAATTCGCACACATAAAGTTCATTGGTAGGTGTGCTGGCGAGGCAAAGCGTTAAAATATTGCCACAATAGCACCGGAGATCTTTTCATTTACCATTCAAAACAAATCGGACTGCAGCGGGCAGAGAATAAATTCAGACTTATAAGTAAATACATGTATTGAAGCAGTGGACTGTTGAAAATGCATCAGGAGCAGGCCTTTTCTATTATAGGGATATTTATCTTCCTTCCTAAACAAAAAGGCCAAGGGAGAAGGCAAGCAGGCGGGTGGGGAATGTGTTTGTTTTCCTGCCGTACAGTACTGTGTGCGAGCTTGTTTGTGTGTGTGTGTGTGTGTGTGTGTGTGAGTGTGCAGGCATGTGAGTGTAATTGCTGCCTGTTATCATTAAGCAAGCTGGAGCGATCGGAGGATGCACAACAACCTATGAAGGGCAAACCTGGGGATATTGTGCGTGACATTGGACGTCTGTGGGTAAGTAATGATCAGAGAACCGTGTGACAGCCCAGCCTTAGCGACGACAATGGCACATTGTTCGCTGTGCTACGTCGCCCGCGTCCAACTCCTACCCACCTCTTCATTAGTAAGGAAGCCCCCATATTCACCCATACAGTCCTATAGTAGCAGGGATGCTACCAGCACTGCTTCTTCAGTGCTAACAGAGCCATTACATTTAACCGTAATTTATAGAATGGCTGCCCGGGTGTTTTCACACTTCATGAAATAGTAATTTTTCATGCTAGGGAGGCCAAACAGAGGGATTTGTTCTTCTTTCTCTCTCTGGGGGTCATTCACTTATCCTCTGGCGCTCATGCAGGTTCAAACCAGGGCCACATCACCTCGAGTGAGAGGCAAAATAACCTTTAATTGAGGAATAATCCCCAAGAACTGGACCGGGGAGTGGTAGATAATGAGCAATTGTCTGCTAACAACATGAGACAATTTACTTGGAGCTGTGACATCAAGATGGCAGAAGCGGATGTGAGAACAGAAGCAGATTAATGAAACCAAATACTATTTCAATCCACACAATGGAGCATTGGCACCTACCACCTAAATGGATGTACAGTATGTATGTGTCTTTGAAGTATAAAGCTGGTTTTAGTGAACAGATCCCAATAGCAAACCAAAAACCAATGCATTAGTGTGTCTCGCAGCACTTTCTGACTTCCCTACCCTGTCTGTGGCACTTTGCCCCAAGCACATTAATTCCTACTGAAAATGTAAATCTTTAAAAACAGGTCACAAATATATACTTTCATAAATTTTCATGTCATTTTCTTAAACACTTCACAAAAAATCCTTACACAGGGGTAAGTAGTGCATTTGTTGGGGACGTGTTTCAATTTGGAAAACACAAAATTCAATGCTCCTAATTTTGGCCATTAAAATCTCCCATAGCACATAAAATGAAACAGCTGTATTAAATTAGGTAATACATCACACAGTCATTTTATCAGAGAATCACAACATTGTATATTATTTCTGAGTTTTAATAATTGTTGCATTGTTGTTGCAAATGATGCTGTCAAACAATTCCCATCAAAACCAAGTCTGCGGCATTTTCTCAAGACTACACAAATAGCACTGGCTGATGTAGTTTCTGGACAACAACGCAGGTCTATGGCAGAGAGGAATAAGCTCCATCAAGTTTTGGCGACGCAGACAAGATACATTTATCATTGGTTTTGGTCTTTTCATGGCATTTGTTGACAATAAGAAAAATAAAGACCGTCAGCCTCATTTTTTAAGGTCAGAGGGTGTGCAGCGTGTCTACGATATCACCAGAGCAAATCAGGACATGCATTTTTTAACGTTGTCCATTTGTAAACACGTCAGCACTGCAGGTAGCCTGCACATAAACGTCACTCAAGAGGCAGAGTCATTTAATTTTGTTTGAAATAAATAAACCTTCGTCCCTCAAACTGATTACGTTCCCCTCGGAATCTGTTTCGGCTTCACTCCCGCTTTGATGAACAGTGCCCCGCTTAACGATGCTGTTGATTCATATCCGGTGGGTATCGCACTGAAAAGGGGAGACTGAGGCAAAGGCTCAATTGCTGCTCGAAATCAGTGGGGCCCCTGCTTCCATCTAGCACCGCTAAAAGAAAATGGACAGACAACAGCAATTCTTGTTTTCGCTGTCATGAATAAGTTATATCAACCTCCAATGTATGAGGGAATATGAAAAACTAATTACCATATTTTCCATTAATGGGAACAGAAAAGTTTTGGGTGAAGTTCTCAAACTGCAGTAAATTCTGTAATTATGGGTCTTTTCTTGTTATTCTTGTTTGGTACGACGGAGAACTCACAATGAACAATATTCACTGGATTTATAAGCACCCAGAGAACTCTGGTTGTAAGCTGATAAAGGAACGAGCTGAGCTGGTTTGGCGTTCTTGGGCTAAAGACAGATTTTTAACGGTAATAGGAAGTATTTATATGAACTCAAAGTCTGGCTTTGTGCCTGCTATTAGAAAAGTTAAGACAAACAATAAAAATGCCTGTTAGAACTCTTTTGGTTTGTAATTGCAGGGAGAAGCCCATATACAGTGGTATCAAGCACCCCACAGCTGGAGGCGAAATAAACTGCTGCATTCATGAAGGAACATGATTGATTCATTAGGCCAATATTTTTTATTAACAGTCAATTGATGTAAACAAATCTGCATTTGAAATAGAGTCTTGCTTTGCGATGAAAGACATTTCTCGGGGTAGCTCCCCCCAAAAGCTGCCTCACTGCTCTCTGGAAAGCTCCGCATGGCCAAAAAATACATGAGAACGAGCGCACATGAACTTAACATGACTTCCCTTTCTGAACGGCAAAAGTGGGCTTGCAGAGCTCGAGGAAGCTGGGGATTTTGTACACTAACCCCTGCATCGATCCAGATCAAGCGCTGGCAGAAAGCAGTGGGCGTTGGGAGCAGAGCCCCTTTGATCAAACAGTGGTCATGACTTCTTCAAGAAGCAGCAATCTCCCACTGAAGTCTGGGAACAGTGTGGAAACCCCACAAGGGATTATGTCTGAGTATGTCAATTATAGTATGTACGCCGAGCTACTCAAGGGTAGGATCTGCCAATCTCTGCAGCTTTCTGATCCCACCTTGGCTCAAAATCGAAGGTTCTTATTGTGTCTGTGCCAAAAAAGCTCAACATAAAACAACAACAAAACATTTACAGCGCACATTGACAGCGTTATATTGCTTTACACAAACAGTTCAGGTTTTTAAGTGTAAATGCCTGTCGTGACAGCCCCCTGGCACTAAATTACCAGTGTGATATATGGTGTGGTATAATGTGCCAACAGGTTATGTTTCATTTGAAACAATTTCAGTTTATTGTTTTGGTACATATACAAATTAAAGGGGCTTTATAGTGGGTTTTCGGATCTTGAAGTTTCATGGCTAGATTATTTCCCATAGATGATGAAAATTTAGCATCAAAACAATTTGAACATGGTAGTTCATTCTTTACATAGGACAAGTGAACCAACGCCATGACAACTATGCAAACGTCATTCACAGATGAAGACTGTGAGATGTGGTTGAAAGCTCCAGAAAAAGTTACTAAGTGGATCTTGTGTGAAAGTTATTTTGTAGTATATGAAGTATGGTAGAATGTGCAAAATTCACATTTTACAGTGAGCTTTGCCGTAGAATTTCAAAGCATTTACCGATTTAACAACTTCAACACATTTATATTAACATTTATTCATTTGGCAGATGCTTTTGTAAAAAGTGACGAACAATTCAAGCCACAGCAGATCAAGGAGAAGCCATCAAGAATAACATCCATAATACAGTTGCAAATTCCACCTGACACAAGTGCCGCAAGGTTGCAAATGCATAAAGTAAGACGTTAAGTGTGTGGGAAGAGAAGGCTTTTGTCAAGTCTAAAGAGTTGTATAAAACCTGATCTGGGTGAAAAGTATATTTAAGTTAAATAAATAATTCTAATAAGGTAAACAGAAGTGAAGCAGTCTGAATGGGAAATGCCATAAAAAACGACCTGGGACATTAAAAATAAAAGACAAATTTAAGAGATGTTCCAACACCTGGCAGGTCTCTGTTCTCTGCCAAATAAGATCAGTGTCTCAATTCCTGAAATATGTCAAGTCACTGTACACTTGGAGCTGATCCAAAACCAGATTAAAAAATGAAATGAAGATCTTTTTTGTCTCCTGCTCTTCCCGAGTAAACACACTAATCCGCACACTTTGCTGCCTCGTTACTTGGGCTCTTAATTAAAATGCAAGCACTTCTCCTTCAGGCGGTTACCAATACTTGATGCGCTGGATTACCGGCGGTGAAGTCGGACATAATTTGTTTTTAATAAAACATCGGAGGGATTAAGTCAATGGAGTTTACTGAGATTTGGCTCCAAGGAACCGCATGTCTTGTAAATGCTGAGCACAAACAAGCCAACAAATGCTTTGGCATCTTTAATAGGCATTTAATTGCTCTTAATATAGAACAAATGATTGTAATAACAGGGATTCCTTACATAAACACAGTGACTGTAAACAGAGAAAAGGTGCATACTAATGGAGGACTTACCTGTATATTTGCATTTGTTTACACTAATATAGGGTGAAATGGCTTGGTATAATGCTGGGAAGAAGTAGTATTAATTTGTAGCCTTAATTAGGAGTTTTATGGGTTGCCACAGTAGAGAGCACATAAAACGACAGCGTCATCACTAATTCAACATGGCAGGCCTGCAGAACACCATCTGCTGCCCAAGAAACTGTTAATAAAGTCACAATTATCTTTTTGTAAGCACTTTATTGAGAATAAAATTTGCAAATTAATTAGCTGCGAGTCAAGTCCACGGGTAAGAGGAGAGGAGGAGGAGGGGGGGGAAAGGCCAAATCACCAAAGGCAGAGGCAAAGCATTTGATTCAAGAACGTTTTGCAACCAAACACACCCGTGGCGCTAATGATAATTTCGGGTTTCATTGCTGATGATTTGAAACAAAGGCTTTGTTTCACTTTTTAATTGCGCTTCACATCCACTTACACGCATTTTGTAATGAGGCTACACATTTAACCGTAGCCTCCCTCCTCTCATCACAACAAACACAAGCAAAAAAAAAAAAGGCAGTCTTCTCAGCCAGTAATTGCACAGTGTGTTAACAGCTGGCTATCAAAACCCAGCAGGAAAATACAATTCACCCTGTAAAGTTGAGCATCAAGCCTATTCATGATCAATAGTGCCGGGCCAAGAAAGCACTTATCTGCTGTGTTTACATTGTTGTTAGTTTCTCATCAAGAACGCTTCCCTCATTACCCCTCCGCCTCGCCCGCGACTGCTTTCGCTGCCTTTCCAGGCTTTTGTCAACACCAGCACCGACAATAAATGGCCAGAATAGAGGCCAGATAATTTTGTTAATCCCCTTTGCCTAAGACCTTGAGGAGTTTAATTCATGGTGATTGTTTTGACTCCCCTCGCTGGCGATCAATACAGCCTGTTTCAGCACTTTTTGCCGGGGCTCGGAAGCAGAAGCCCTTGTCGCTCCGCTCTTCTTTATGAAGCCTGCACACAGACAAACACGGTATCCTTTAAAGTCATCAAATGTGCAGACAGAGAGTGTCCGCACAGACACACACCAACCAAAGTAATCACTACTCTTCAAACTGCCAGTGAATTTACGGCTATAAGTCACGTTCTACTGTATGTGCCTCAGAGTCTCTAAGCCTGTAACATACATGTCTCCCAGTGTCTTTTTTCTTACTGTAATTGGTTGTAGAGGGGAAATAGTGGAGGTGGTGAAACTGGGGGTAGAAGGTGGGGGATGGGGGCGGTTATTCCTTTCATCTATGTCTCTGAAGGGCTTATCAGTGACCCCCAGCAGCTCAACGCCCTCTAACCCCACCATCAACACACACATGACCTCTTCATTTTCGCCGACAGACGATATGAGCAAATATCTCTGCAAGAACAAAAGAGAAATATATATATACACACACACTGTACAAGTCCTATCATGCTCCAGTTCACGTCTTTAAAAAGGCAAGAGGTTTAACCATAGCAATGCCACAGTGTAAAATGGAAAAGCGGTGACACTGAGGTTGCCAAATTAGCCACTGTGGCACCGTTTATTTCCCATTTAAGGCAGCGAAGAGGACACCCAGGAGAGGGGAGACCAACAAACACTTTAAACAGAAGCGAGGAAGCGGATGTGCAAGGTAATTGTTCTTGTTAGCATGATTTATGATTCACAAATTCTGCACTCACCCGGCATTCCCTTTGAACACACACAAAAAAGGATGAAGAGTTTTTCCTTTTTTCAGACGTTTATAATGCTTAATTACCTGGGGCTGGCCAGCGGTTTTTGTATTGATGTGAGAACACTGGGGCAATCACCCCAAGTCTCCTGTGTTTTTTTTAATGAAATGTTCACGGCTGCCTATGCATAACCAGATTTGCAGTAAGCAAGTGCACAAATTAAGCATGCCCATCGCTCAGACGGCGGTACCGCCTAAGTGGCATTTGGAAAATTACCTCATACATTTTATTTGCGGGCATGCTTTGTTCACAGAGTGGTAATTGACAGCGGTGTAATGAAATTGCAAGTAGAATCGCTGAATGTGTTTTTAAAGTCAATAACACAAAATGTAATGCCCCGCCGAGCAAGAGTTTGGGAACACAATTATGATCAATTTGAGTGCTGAGGGCGGCCATTTTGAATCAGCCTCATACAGAGACAATGGGTGCCTCTCACTTGGCGAGCTCATAAAACAACTTCCTCTGTATTTGTGCTTATGGGGAAATTGAGCACAGGCAAAACAGATGCATGCTGTGTAACAGCCTAACCTTTGGCAGTTTTAAAACCATTGAAGCTGCTGGATGGAAAAAAACAAACTTCCCCTTTTTGATAGTATGCAGGTACACAGTAGTGCCCCCCTCCACCCCACACCCCCCATCAAACATTTACTATTCAGTTACAGTATCTTTACAAGTGAGTACAGTCTGCTCTTTCCTGAATCCCCTCTTCCATCTTGTGGCTCAGCCCAATTCTTGTCCTTCGCCAAGCGATTATGTTTACAGCAGTCTCCCTTTTTTTTTTTTGTGAAGCGGAGATCCAACTCCTCAAGTGTGTCGCTTGCTACACTTCACAGCTCAGGCACTGCACTCTGGCTGAGCGGTCTGTAGGACACGCCACGCCACGCCGCTGCTTTTAAGTGACCACTGGCCGAGGAGGCAACGTCTGATTTATCGACTTGAAGGGAGAAAACAAGTTGCGTTTGGGCCTTGATCTGTTTCAGGGGTATGATTATAATGGGAACCTTGAGGAAGCAAGGGGATTGATAGGGATGATGAGTTTTCAAGCCTCTGTGCATCAAGTGTATGTGGGAGCATCATCTCTGGGACTTTTGTACCGTCATAAAAGAGAATTCCTTTGTACGGTGCTTTGGCTCAGAAACAGAAGATGCTATGTTTCTTATCAAACTTTAATTATGCATATGCATAAATATAAGTTTTATGAATGCAAACACCTAAATACACTCACAAAAAGGAGATTACTTCTCTTTTTAATCACACAATAATGTAATAAGAGCATATGTGGTAATAATTGCACATAATGTCAGATAATGATATAAATGCTGACAACAATTGGGAAAGTAATGTATTAATATGTTAATATTGATGATTATGAGTCAAAACCTGAAATGATGAACATGAATGAGCAATTACTTTAAAACTAAAACATAGGAAACATTGTGATAGTGTGTCGATCACTAAAAGACCAGAAACTGTAGCTATATTGTAATTTATGTAATATAAACTTCTTAAGAAGTATTAGTGCTGGAAGCTACTACAACATAATGACATAGTTTGTTTGGAAAATGTCAAATGAAAAACAAAATGTCAAATATTGTACAGGAAAAACTTTAACATGGACTATATTAACATCTAACATTTAATGGATAAATGTGCTGCATAATTTATATTATCCTTTAAACAAAGAACAACAACATATGCAAGCAGTAGGGATTATTATAACTTGTCTAGATCAAATTTTGAGTTATTTTATTTGCATTACATTACTATAATATGTGCATTTACAACATAATGAGCAACTACGCACGTTAAGGAAAGCAGCTATAAAAGGCATTGTTTGTGCATTGGAAGCTGCTATCTGATAATGGTCTGCTCTGACTCAAGTAAGGGCAGCATCAGTATCAGACTGGTCAGACAACATGATCAGATTGCACGCTTGTCGGACGGCTTGGGAGCAAAGTGAATGGAGACAGCGCCATCGTGTTTTTCTCATTAGACGCTATCAGGTGGCATCGGCTGACAGAGCAGGCGATGGCTGCATAACCTCCAGACTCCTGGTGGCTGGGCTTCCCATAGGCGCCTGGGAGTGAACCCTCTGACCTCATCACTATGGTCACCAGTGCTTTGTTTATCAGATGACATAGAGATGTAGCACATGGCTGTCATGCTCAGACTGTGGCACGGCACCATTGGTTCCTTATCAGGATAGGCAATCTGGTGTAAGTGTTCTAGACAACTTCAAATGCTGAGGAGCTCAAACGCTGCAAAAGCGCTTCTTGAATCCCAGATGTAAGTTTTGCTGGGACAGTGGTTTCCAAACTGGGTTGCTCTTGATCTTTGGTAGCTTGTCCAAAACAGGCTTATTAAGTGCTCCACAACATTACAATCCACTTACAGAGTAATTTACAGAAAAACATATCTAATTCCTAACTTTTTAAAGCAGTTTACAAAGGTGTCTTCTTCATATCTACTGTTGTCTTCACTCAAAAATATTAAACTGCAGTTACCTGCTCCCTCAGTGGGATACCACAACATCATAAATCTAATTCATGATCGTATTGAGACCGTTAGCCAACTTCCACACATCGCATTCTAGTCTGTGATAGCGTCAGTATTTCAAAAGTAAAATAACAACATGTCTAAGGGAAGTAACAGTGTTGAACCTTCTGGTGCCTCCTCAGAGTCAAGAAAGAAAAGTAGGGCTTTAGTAAGCATGAATCATGGATATTTCTGCCCAATTTCATGGCAATTCATGCAAAAGTTGTTGAGATATTTCAGTCTGAACCAGGGTAGAGGCCCGACCGACCAACAGGAAGACCAAAATTGCCATCCTTGGTGACATGGAGCCAGCGTGGTTAACAATGAACTACCCTATATCTCTACCTTACTACAATTAAATACAGAAGTATGTGTCTTCATTGTATGCATCAGAATGAGTCTGCAACGGAATCAAAAAAAGTCTTTATCTGAGAAATCTCATTCCCAGCATGTATTTTTCCTCAAAACCTTACAGTTAAGTCTTCACAGTTCAGCTACATCAATTCAAGTATCACTGTGTTCATGTTTGGAGCTGGTAAGATTGGATTGACATTAGCAGATATTGCTGTTGTGGCCATGTCAATAACCCTTCAGCCTATGAGAGGGGGCCACGGGAACCTTTCCCATTCCCTGATCTAATTAGCTGCCGACCAAGCTAACTCAACCCGGGCAATCCCCCCGGCCGCTCGAGCCACCAACGGCAGCCAGCTGGGCAGAGGCCAGAAGGTGGGCTGCCACCTAAACTTTGTACATTGATTACAGTTGATCCCTCTGGATTTTGTGATGGATTGTGCTTCCAGTCCACACCCCTTTGAGACCCACATGCATAAACATATGTACACAAGAATGTATGAACACATGAAGCCAGGCCTGACAGTTGGGCCATATAAGCGTGGGAAGTGGGCAGTTCAAAGGCTCAGCACAGTAGTGGAGGCTAAATGGATCCATGTTGATCAGTGAAGGGTAGAGGCTGTCAAATCTGATTGGCAACACAGAGTAGGGCAGCTAGCATCAGGATGAAGACAAAGATTTGAGTCTGCAAGAATGAGGTTGTTAAAGCTCTGAAGTCGATTCAATATGCTGTTAAAACTGTGAGGGTGAGTTGCCAACAAGAGCTAGCACGATTCCAGCCGCAAGTTTTAATCATTTTTTCAAGCCAAGCCCCATCAAACGCAGCACAGTCTAACAAACACTGTATTTCTCACTCCTTAGTGTCAGCAGTTAATTAGTGGCTAACACACACAGTCTGCCCAGAGACAGATGAGTGCACATCAAAGGGGCAGTACAACAAGATGGCTACTTTGGTTTCCATGTGTTTATCCTTCAAATGCAACACCCTGTCAAACCTGACACTATGTAGAGGGCAGTGTGCCACCTCTCAGGCTTTGACCCTGTTGTGGTCCTTCAGCTGTCCACTTCTTTGGGATTCCTAAAGGCCTGCTGCCCCCCTGAGGACTGAGCAAGTCTCCCTCTCTTTCAGGCATTAATTCACAAACATCATCTGCAATGGCATTGGGGTGAATAACTTTTGCAACTTCAGTAAAAAAATGAACAGTCACCTCTGCAACAATGAAGCTTTCACGCCGGACATCTTTCTGGTCAGCTACTGTACAAGTGAATCCCGAAGAGCAGTTGAGCCTCAACGTCAAAGTGCAGGTTAAGTGCGATAAGGGGAATGAGCATATGCCAGGGGGAAGATAATGACTAAAAATGACTTTCCATCTCCCTTACACAAAGAGAGACAGGTACAGGGGCACAGCTGCTGTGGAAGATTAATGGTGCTGCCAGATGTAGGGACTCTGGAGAGGGTGACCAGCCCATGGTGCTCTTCACCACGCTGGAAGAGGACAAAGCAGCCAACAGAAGAGCGAGGGACAGACACAGGAAAGGGTGTTGATTCACTACTGCATGCAGAGTATAAGATTACATGACAGCAATGAGCAAAAACTGCCAGAGATGACAGGCTGAAGGTGTGCAGAGGTTCTAATAATGATGTTTTTGCTGGCAATGATACCTTAAAAGCTATTCCTAAATCTCTACAATACACACAATAATCCTTAAATAATGAATCACCTTGCATTGACGACACCTTGCCAGTAATGCAAAACATATTTTAAAAGATTGACTTGTATTCCACACCTCATTTCGCTAAAGCTGTGTGACACAGTTTGAATGTGAGGGAACTACTAAAAAGCTTCGTATTGTCACAGCTGGCTTTAGCACAAGTGGAATCATTAAAGGATAGAAAGATAGCAAACAAATTTAGGAGAAGAGAGAGAAAAAAAGATAGGGGGAGTCATTCAGCAAAGCACAGCGCTGCCTCTCTTCCTCTTCAGATTCACCTCTGACTCACCTCCAGGTCACCTGAGCGAACGACATGCCATCACAGCACAGTGTCAATACTGCAATTTGTTTTTCTATTTCCTCCCTTATCAAGGTTAAACGGGACAAATCAATCATCTTAGCTGCTGCGAAAGGGGGAAAAAAGTACGCTTCTTGTCAGAAAATAAGGGTTATAAATAATACGGCAGCAGAAACCAAACACTTGCGATACAAATTTCTCAAAAAGGCAATTAACTCTGGGGAGGGAGAGGGAGAGAAGAAGAGAAACCTGAAACAAATGCCTTCTGAAAGCCCTTCTGCCAAATCTCAGATGCGGGGACACCGGTTCCTTGTTCTCAGTACAGAGAGAGTTTCAATTACATGCAGTTTGCCCTTGGTTGGGCTATTTCAATATTTTATGTTGATACATTACCACTGCAACATGCCTACATTCATTTTCATTCAGGGGAAGGAGCTTTGAGCAAAAATAGACTCTTTATCAGGCCGTGCTCGGTATTATATTATTGTGTCTGTCTCGATAGAAAATAGATCATAGAGAAGACAGACTGCCTTATACATAAATGAGAAATCCACAATTACTTTTCACATGGATTCCTGCGGAGCCAAGAGTGGCATTGAGATTGCTCTCGCATCGCACGCGCAATATCAGTGACATGTCTTGTGAATGTTAGCATGTAATTGGTTCTACCAAACGCACGCAGTGATACATTAAGGGTGTGTTCTTTTGGCAATTTTGCATAATACAGGGTTACTGACAACTCGTGCCGTTCACAAACCAGATAATGGAGAAAAGCATTTACAGTACACTGGGGAACACTTTAAAAAGGGGCATGGCATTGTGTGATACCAAGGTTTGCATAGGAAGTCACCACACACGTGTGCGACATACACCTTCCTCAGACTATGTGACATTTTCATTTGACGTGCAATGACAGATGTGCGAGTGCATGCCTCTCATGACCTTTGCAGCACACTTAAAAAGACCCGCTCCAAGAATTTCAACTGTAGCGCCAGCCTTGAATTGTCTGTGAGTAAAGGCCAGAGTGAGGGTTAATATGTCCCACATCTTTGCATGCAGGCCATATTGTCCAGACCCTCTTGTTTCCCACCCGAGGTTTCATTAAGCTCCTTTAGCAGGGGAGGCAACAAGATGGATTGGCTGCTGGTATTTATTGGGCACTGATGGCCCAGGTGCTGTGGAACCCAGGCATCAAGCTTTGTTTTTATATCTGGTTTATAGCACAGCTGTTTCTGCTGAGCTAACGCGGCGCACATAATCACAGCGAAGACACTCAAATCATCATCATGAGCTCCTGAAATGCAAATAAAAATGAGAAAGGAAAAAGGAAAAAAAGGAACAAGTGTGGAGCTGTTCCCCCACTGAAGGCATGGGGTAAAGGTCAAGTGGACGTCTCAGAGGAAGTTTTGGTGTACAGTCCAAACTTAACTGGATCCTCCTGCAACTCTCAAAAAGTTTGTGGCACAGCAAGTGGCTCATTAGAAATATTACACACCCCCCTCCCACACCAACGCCTTACTCCGGAGCTGTGTGTCCTCTAGAAACATTATTGGAGTGTGTGGCAGGTCCACTGGAGTGCCACTCTAATCATTGTAATGCATCTCTGTTCTTTTAATTAAGGGATAATGTCCAATTTCATGACGTTTATGAGGTTATAACATCCATTAGCCTGCAACAGATGCTGTGGCTGAATAGCTAACTAGCCTCGAGCTGAGCCACACAGGTCCTCCTCCAGGCCAGCAAGCCACACTGTCCAGCACTTAGTGGTGAAAGACATTCACTCTTTCTCTCTCTGCTTCTCCTTCTCTTTTTTGGATACTAATTTCGAACACTTTTGTCTCCTACTCTCTCTGTGTCCTCTCTCTCTCGCTGCCTCCGAGCAGAAATTGGAAGGAGATTTAAAGAGTATAGCTATTGAACTTTAAACAGCTTATAGCCATGGAACATAAAACTGGCATTTAAAATTTGTGATTGCAATTAAACGCAAGTTATTCGCAATGAGAATGTCAAAAGCAGTTCTAATCATTTTTATTGTGCCGCTTAATTATTGCATTGCACTTTTTCCTCACCCGAGCCAAATGCTTTCTGGGTGCATAATTTCAACCTTTAGCTCCCTCTTCTCACGCTTATGCCAACAGCAAGATGAGCAGTCTGCTCGGTAGCCCCTCAATTCCAACAGAATGAGTCTGCCTGAACCTCTCCAACACTCTATATTTTTTGGGCCTACAGCCAGCCCTCTTCTCAGTGGTGACCTCAATTTTCTTATAAATACCTTTCTTACCCATCCCAGTGAAGGGTGAAGGACACAGTCTACTCAAAGCATCAATTGAGATATTATTAGTCCGCTGTGGCACCAAACTATGAAATATTTATATCCATATTGGGAATTAAAAGTGGTCAAATGCTAAATTGGTGGCTGATGCTGTGGCAGAAAACCAACCATCATTTGTGAGATATATTGTGCTCCACGTCTGGTTTGCATGTTGAGTTTTGAGTGTTCATTAAGTCAAAATTGAGGGTTTTGGGGTAACTTTATAGCTCGACTCAGACGCACTCGACACCAACTTTTTTCCAAAATCATTGTCTCTCATTTGTCATGGGGATGTCTGTGTGGTAAGAAGTTATGTTTGTAAACCCATCCCCTCCTTTGACGGTTGGGGGCGAACCACCACAGCTCCCAGAGGCGGACTGGAATTGGCAATGTTGGCGCTAGGTCTCGGGTCCAGGGTTGGAGGACAGGGGAGTGAGATAGACGGCTGTTCCCCAGGGCAGGGTGAGGGTCTGCTGGGCAGCTGTCCGGTAATTAGTCCCCTCCCTTGCGCCTGCCCCCTGGCATCTGTCGGAGCAGCGGCTAACAGCGCGCGTGGCCCTCATCCAGCTCTCAGGGCACACCATTCGGCATTATTTAATCACATACACCTGCAGTTAAACACACACCTGGTCAAGTTGTATGATAGATGTGACGAAGTGTGTCGATATAAACACAATGACATAAAACCTGTAAAAGTGTGCTTGTAAAACCTCCTTTTTTTTCTTTGGTCCTTCTTACAGTTTGACCAAGTTTCTAAATATAAGCCATATGGGACATAGTCTTCAACTCTCAAACCTTCTCATTATGAAATGCTCCTGTGGGAGTTCAACATTGCTCGTGGCATGCTCTGCGTAGAGAGCTGCACAGTACCGCCAATGCAGCGCCTGAGCTTGCACCGAACATTTCCTGCCGCAACATTAAACTTTACAAAACAGGGGGAAAAACAGCTTTTCCCTGGAGTCCAATTCCTCAGTAGGGCTTTAAAAAAGTCCCCTAAATGAAAAAGATGGTATGCACCATCAATACCTTAATATGGATATGCTGTAAAACATGCTATAAGACAACAAAAGCACTTTACTTTTACTGCACTTTGTGTGGCCCTGCCTCTGGCTTTCATAAAGCAGTTAGTGTTTACCACACTTGGCTGAGTAATAACCCTGTCGTAGGACAAACACTACTGTACCCTGAAGATATAACTCCCGAAATCCTGTGCTGGTCAAGTCTCTATATGTTCCTCTTTTCTCCCAATTTCACTCTCTTTGTGCTCTCCCTGTATTACTTATACACTACACTCCAGTTCACAGTATCTTACATGGTCTTGCTCACTTATCTTCCTGCATCCTCCATTCCTGTCAGTATACTTGGTTATCCTCTCCTCTGTTGCCTGAAGCAGTCTTTATCCAGTGTGCTCACACTCCCTCCTTTTCCTCCAATTCTTCACTTCATGTCCACATGTAAATCCTGTCTTAATGCTTACCTAGAACTTCAGTGCCGTACAGCATAGGCTTGATTTTGGAAACATGAACATTTTCTTATAAACAGTGAGTTCTGACAGATTAATCAACCTGTCTATTTTCTGTGAAGCTACTTTTAGACGGGGCTCAAGTCTCTCCGGCATGCTCTACTGCTCTTTTCTTCTTTTGGTGTCAGTCTCAACACCCTCCGTCCCTCTTTCTCCCACTGTGTCGTCTTCCACGGTGCATCAGCCGGCCTCAGTCGCACTTGGAGAGAGAGCCTAAGTGTCCTTGGGCGAAGGGGGTTCCCGAGGAGCTAATGGTTAGCGCGGTATGACTAATGGGGAAAAAGCGTGACAAAATAAGACAAATGGTTTGGACCAACTTCATTACCTAAGTGACAGCTTGACGGCCCCGCTGTATAATATGGTATTTTTCATCTGTGACTCATTTGGCAAAGGAAAATGATGGCGAGAGCAGGGACTAACTTTTTTATGACATCAAAGCGCTGCTGATTTTATACCTGCCTGAGCAGCAGAACTAGTTGGGGAAGTTTGGAATTTTTAAAATGTGTTGTGTGCTTTGAAAAACCAGCATACAATACGCGGAGCGAATTGTGGATTTGGAGAGGAGATACAGTATTCTGATGCATTGGAGAGTATCTTAGGTTTTCCAACATCAAACCGCTAGGCAGATTGGCACCTACAGGCTAACACTGGCAGACTGTTTACTCACCAACCTCCCTTTTTTGTATTATACATCTATGGGCAAGTTCTCAGTGGAGAGAGAAAGTGCAATGGCACATGGAAACCTTTACAATGCATCAGTATTCAACAAAATAAGACCGAGAGATAAGGCAGTAGTCAAGAAATTTACGGTTATCAGCCATGCTATTAAAACTTATTTCTAATGATTGACCACAAAACAGTTTCTGCAATCAACTGACAATAAATAATGAAAACAATTTTCTTCAGCTTTTGAAGATAAAACAAGTCAAGTTGATGACAACTGTTTCTCAGTTCTCACTGGAGGTTTGCGCTAAATAAAGCCTCATCTGCTCAATATCAGACCGTTTAATTTTTCATGAAAGGAAAGGTCATACGGTCCACTGTAATCTCAAGTCTCAGTCCCTGTGTATCAGCAGCTGCCTGTCATATGCTGTAGCATACATTATTCAACAAATACTTGTGACTTCTTCTAGAGAGATACTGTGGTTTGCTTTACTGTCTTCCTTTGAATTACACAAATTCCACTACGATATTGCGAAAGGTGGCCTAAATAATTCACGATTTGCTTTCCCTTTCTTTGAATAGAGACTGAAAAGAGAAAAAAAAATCAGTTGTTTTCTGCAAAGTTGCCAAGCAGTTGACAGACAAGAGAAGCAGACGTCAAAATAAAGCGGATAGGTGGACAGTGTTTCAAAGTCTAATTCTGAGTATCTGCATAAAATCACTGAATGTGTTTGAGCTTTTCTTTTGTGAATGTGAATGGATCCATGTTTTTCACTTTGTGATGTATTCCTCCAGACAGCAAGGGTCAAGATCAGCTCATATGGGGACATTTCCAGTTCAATTTCTCCCCAACCTAAATTTTACTCACTATACCTCAAACACGCTGGCTATCTGCTTAATTTAAATTTGTTCAGCATTTCAGATGAATTAGAATATTTTACACCATCCATGTTGTATTAAATCAAACTCGGCCGAGTTACACAGAATATCTTTTTTTTTCTTCCCCTCAGTCTGCTGAATGTATTCTACCTTCAATGGTATATCTCCCAGACTCATTCCTGTGTAAACGCTGCTGGGCCTCGGCTTGCTGCACGCTGCGTTAAAGCCAAGGAGTCATTGCCTCTTCTGAGGGGAAGAATCCATCAAAACCACCAGGGAATAGCTAGGTAGAGCAGCTGTCTCCCAGTAAGGCAGGCAAAAAAAGTGGCAGAGTTGCAGATTATGTGTTATTGTTGAGCTTTCAGTCCTTACTTTCTCTCTCATCCCCCCCCCCTCTGTTCTCAAACTCCAACAATACTTTGCTTTTTTTTTTTTTGCTTCATCACTATGAGAAATAGCGCTTGAGCCATTACACAACAACTACATTCCACTGCGAATGGCAACGTCATTTTCTCTTGGGAAATGTGCAAAATATCATACATTTAAATTTCAGCCTCATTTTTATATTTCCTTCCAAATTTTTTCACATACAGGCGATGCGACAGAAGCTGCCCACTAGCAGGTCATTACGAGGTGAGGATGCTGACAGTTTTAGGTGTTATTAGTCCACACTCAAAGTGATCCACCTGCCTTTCAGGCACAGCTAACAAGGAGTTTTCTGAAAGAAAAAAGGCGAACGCAATCAGAGTAGAGGAGCAGGCCACAATGGAGGAGGTGTAAAATGAATTATTCTGAGGTCGTCCTCCAGTCCCCCGGACTAGACAGGGCAGACAAATCCAGCAGGTGTTCTGAACGCATCTGTCCATGCCAAAGAAAGTCATTTTCTCTCTCCCTTACCTGAAACCTCCTTATATCCTTTTTTCTGACCACAGCTACACGCTGAGAGACATCCGCAAAGATTTATGAATTAAAGCTTGAACTTAGCATCCCGCTCCCAACTCTGAGTCCATCCCTCTGTCGCCCTCCCTGCGGCTTCGGCCGAGTGAAGTCTGGACTTTTCAGAAAAGCAGACGGGTCACTGCCCACACGCCTATCTGCTTGCCCTCGCAAGCCAAAGCCCGGTGCAAGCTGGGAAAAAGAATCCTTTGAAAAGAGAAGTACTGAGGACTATGTACACAGCCTCAATGTGTAAACATCCTTTCAGAGGCCTTCCCTGAGATGATGAAGGCACTCAGCTGGGACCAGAGAAGAGGACACAGGAGGTTCAACAAGATAGCCCAGAATTTCTATTATCACATCCAAGAGATGGGTCAGCATAAAATAAAAGTCAACTTCAACAGTAAAGTGTGCCCTGCGAACATGTGATGCATTTGTTTGAAGGTCCCAAAATGTTCCAAACAAAAATGAAAGAACGGCAAAGAAGAAGAGAAGGAGTGTTGATAAAGGAGTTGTTTCATCTCTGCATCCCTGTGGGGAAATCAGGAAGAAATTGCTTTTATTAAGCGAAGCAGCACATCAATGTATTTCTGAGTAACTCAATGTAATACATCTGTGAGTGGCGGTGTTGTGGAAGCAGTATGTTTTCATTTCAGAGAGTACAACTAAGAATAATAAGTGTGACCACCACAATATCTTACTTGATTCATAAAAATTAGCAATTGGTTTCATAAAACAAGGGCATGTAAAAAGTGTTGCATGTTCACTCTTTGTACAGACCACCTTTATAATCTCACACGAGGAGGATGAGGTTCCTCATGCCACATTGATTCACACATCTAGGACTCTGTTCTGCATGAGAACTTTTAGCCATTATCATTTTTCTTGTCCCACATTGGATAATTGCCACAGATAGGCTAAATTCTCCCCTTCTGCCTATTTCAGCCCAGCCTTCTCTTCCGCACGGCTGCCCAGACCTACATTTCCTGCATAATTGCCATGGATCACTGTATTTTATGAATTGATGATGGGCTGCTATTGCCACACTACCCGGGAGTCATAAATACATGTAAACAAAGGCTTTAGCATGGACTACATTATTATTGTTTAATATGGTACATGTGGTGTACCATAATGCTGCTGTCTAGGGACACATTTAAATAATTTACTTAAGTAAAGTCACAATACCAGAATAAAAAATACTCAATTACAGCTAAAAGTCCTGCATTCAGAATCTTACTTAAAGCTGTTCAAATCAATATTTTTGTTTTGACAATGGATCAAATGACTACATTTATCACCACTCTGCAGGTCACCTCAACTCTACATAGACTTTTTGTATTTCATCTCATTGTTTTGTTTTTTTTACAACTTTTCCAAGAGTCACCGCTCTCATCAGCAGCAGGCAGCTGTTTGGAGCGAAAAGCCCACTGTACACCAGCTGCACGGCACCAAACCATGACAAACAAAGTTAGCAACTAGCCAGGGAACAAGTGGAGCACTTAGCAGCTAAAGAGCGAGATGTTTTCATCAGTAGTTGGCGGATTGAAAAACCAAGCCAAAAGGAGAGTGAATATTGGACCCCATTTACACTCAAGTCACTTCGTGCATATTAGACGTCTTATCAGATGGCAATCTGATCTGAGTGTAAATGCACCCAAGAAGCATTCAAGACAAATTAAAATCCGATTGCAGGGTTTGAGACACATTCTAGCCAGATGTTGAAAAGGTGTAAATGCGTCTGTCTCTCCAAGACGCACACGTAATCTTTACTTCTCCTACAGTGCAATTATGTCAGTAAGCAGTCTGTGGAAATAGCCACTCACTGTCTGATTTTCTTAATACATCCATGGTCCGTCTCTCTGTCCTTGTGGTGACAACAGCTAAAATTACACTGAACACTACACCCTAAAATCACACTGAAATTAAAGCATTAAAGCAACAAAGGAAAAGCGGCTCCAGATAGTTCTAGACATATAATCAAGATACTGTAGAGTTTATCTGATGCCTGATCAGCTCAGCCACTGAATGATCTGGGGGGTCTGAAAGCATTGAGCTGTACAGGAGTGGGAGCGCAGTGAGTCCATGAAGACGATAAAACTTTTGTCTCACTCGTAGTTCATAAATACAATTCATTCATGTGTTTGTGTCATTAGTGTTGTTTATGGATAGTTGTTAGCTAACACTAGATAAGCTGTTATTGCTTTAAGTAAACTGCTAAAGGGCAGGAATTATTCTTTTTCTGGCTTCAGGACCATGACCACCTCCTTCTGTACTGGAGGAGACTTTGTAGCCCGAGAAAACAAAGAAAGATTGTAATCAGAGTTGCGATCTGTCCAAATGACATACATATGTGGCTATAACCGATTCATTGACGTCTGCACATCGTTTTACTGTTGTATGTGTATGTAGATCAAGTTTTGTATGTAAAATCTTCATCTGCCAAGTAACTATAACTCTCAAATAAATGTAGTGGAGTAAAAACATACACATACAGTATTTCCCTAGAACAAAATGGAGATAATAATAATAATTTGTACTTCAGTACACTACTTGAGAAAATGTACTTAGTTAAATTCCACCACTTCACATCAGGAGTTCATCAGGAATGCTGGGAGTAAATTGCGTTTCTTTTATCTCTGCTTTTTCACCAACACAATTAAGAACAAGTCTTTAATGGAGAACTTGGCTGGAAGTGAAACGCATCAACATCAATAATTAAGCAGCAAAAGACAAAAGCATAACAATAAGATGGAGTGATCAAGAAGCTACTTGAAATGTTCAGACTTTTTTTTTCTCCTTTGCTGGTTAAATAGGTCTTCAGTGCAGGAAAATCTCATCTGGATTGTGCAAGTCTCTACACTGAAGTGCTTTTTAATCACTATCCCCTGGTGAAGCAGCTGAACGTGCTTCCTTTCTGACTCCGCCTACCCTTCAGTGTACCCTGATGACCCGGCATCATGGTGGACTGAAGGGCCCGAACAAGAGGATTCATGAGGGGGAACGCTGTATTTATCATTAATGATATTCAGTTATCTATGCCACCATCTCCACACATCCCCTTTTCCTTTTTTTTTTTTTTTTAGAAGAGCAAAAACAAAACCCAGTGAATTCACTGAGAGCGTACTGTGCATCTACAGTCACTTAGATGCAGATCAGCACACAAAAACAAACACCACACACAGACGCATTTCATACCAGGGGAATACAAATTAACCTGAGATGCCATCAGCAATTAAGCCTAATTTCAATAACGTTCAACATTTTATATTCGTGTGTGCTTTCCCATTAGCGTAATCAAGCGACAACAAATGTTTCCCTGCATGATAATGGCATGCTGCCTCCTCTGTGTGTGGATAAATTAAGGAAAACATACAAGTACTGATTAAATTTGGCCCATCAGGAGAAAGAACTGGGATGATGGTTACACACCTTCAAGGCGGCGAATCCCCCTCATCCTGATCTAATAGAAGACCAAAGAGGTATCCCAAAACGTGCATACTCAGCTAACCTTGAACCTTGCCAAACCCCAGGATCAATCACTATTCACACACGCACCACTGTTAATGATGTTATTTCACTGATGAAGTGACGTTGCTGTTAAGAATTGCTTAACATTAATATTCAGTAGTACTCTTGGTAGAATCAAGCAAGGCAGGCGTAATTAGAGTTGATGGGCTCCATAAGCATTAATATTGTAGTGCATCAGCAACGTGGGCCTCTCGCAGCATCCTCTAGAGCTTTCAATTCCCGGCTGGGACATCTCACTTTTTTCAACAGCGTTTTCAGATTATTCAAGAGGATGACCATTGATTATTAACCTAAAAAGCGTATGCATTGTTGCACCATTGAAATCTTGGACAAACATCTGACCATAAGCCAATTTCACTTGATTACAGGTTAACACTTCATAACTACTGGGGAAAAAATGATGAGTTGGAAGACGCAGAATTCCTCCTTCTAAACCTCCCCTGGTAGAAGCACATGTAAACATGAATCGAACATGAGATATGAAGACAGAAATAGCCCCTCTGATGGGTGCTGACTGCGTTTTATCCACAGCCGGAGCACCGGCTCGTTCCCAGGTATTGATGTCAATTACCGAGACGTCCATTAGCTCTGGAGTATTCTGAGGAGAGTCAATTTTGGTCATGTCATGCAGTTCAGTTTCACATTGAAGAATGACCCTGGGAACCAGCTGGGTTCAGCTAGCACTGGGGCTAATGGCCCTAATGCATGATACAATAAACATGTGCCTTTATAAACCAGCCGGAACCTCTTACTGTGACAGCGGGCTCTCAAATGACACACACTCAACATTAAACCTGGCCCATAAGAGTGTGTAGCATAGTGTGATTACATTAGCAATGTGTTCTACACTGTGCAGTATGGCTCAATGAGGTGATGCCGGGATAGTAATTACTGCCATTCCACTTTGTGCTTGTGTTGTACAATGGAGGGGAAAACAGCTGGTTCTGAGGTCACCTATCCAGTCTTAGTGGATTTGTCCATCATAAGCACACATTAAATCTTAAAATGCTTCCTTTGTAACTGCAGTCTGGTGTGATACCCTCGGATGACAGTACTTGCACAGTTCTTACACATAAATATATACTGCACCACAATCTGCTTTTAGCTACACTGCAGTGATAAAAACCAAGCTCTGACCTATCTCATGAGGCATGATATATTGACCTGAGTGTATCTCCAGCCAGGTGCATACACGGAAACTGATACAGTGTCATAGTATTGCCAAAGTATTTCAACCAAACTGCAGTCAAACCTTTCTGCCAAGTATGTGCAGGGATGGAAAGAGCACTAGAATATTTTACTCAAGGAAAAGTACAAATACTTGAAAAATGCACTTACACAAAAGCAAAAAGTACTCCTCTTTATTTGAAAAGGACACATCCAAAAAAATACAAGTAGACAAAAAACAATTTTGGTACAGAAACAAGAATAAATGGAATTTGTTACTTCCACCCCTGAATCTGTGTTATCCTGAGACAAATTAGAATCAAAGCATTTTTGAGGTTATTATGATGAAGAATGGAGCATGGCTGATGTTATCAACCTCAAAGCATGGTCAGTATTAATGCACGTGGTGTACAGCGGGGGGTGATTGAGTAGAGCTGAAATACGAGATGCTGGTTTGAAGGACAAAACGCCTGCTGGAGCTCTGGGGAGTGGTAGCAGTGAGCGTATATGTGGTGTGTGTGTGTGTGTGTGTGTGTGTGTGTGTGTGTGTGTGTGTGTGTGTGTGTGTGTGTGTGGTTGGGTGGGTGGCTGTCTGCATGGGTGTGTAAATGAAGAGGTAATCTCAGGAGTGAATGCCTGGCAAAGAGCTAAGAGATGACCTCTCCAAGGAGGAAATCGAGGAGAAGAGGGAAAGGACTATAA
Organism: Enoplosus armatus; assembly: GCF_043641665.1. Classification (NCBI taxonomy): domain Eukaryota; kingdom Metazoa; phylum Chordata; class Actinopteri; order Centrarchiformes; family Enoplosidae; genus Enoplosus; species Enoplosus armatus. Next base: position 10,146,903 of record NC_092202.1, read on the forward strand.
AAACGAGAAGTAAAGGGGGAGGAAGAAATAAGGTAAAAGCTATCAGAAAGAAGAGAGGTCGAGAGGACAGCGGAGCAGAGGGCAGGAAGAGGAGTAGGACGGGATTGGTCTGTGATGAGGACAGTCTGACTCACGGCTCTGATTAGAGACTTTACAGAAAGCTGTAAAGACTGCAAGACAGACTTGAAGTTACCCACAGTTGGCCTTTTCTCTCACCTACAGCAAAGGACCTCTGTCTCATAAATCCCAGTGGAGAGCACTTCTATTGGCCGTGTCGGGATGGACGGGCTTTGATTTTGCCACCCTTCAGCTTGGTATCTCTGGCTACATAGTCTACAAGTCTTTGGCTTTTTAGCTGGGGTAGCAGCATAGCATTAGGGACAGCAATGTCGGTCGGTCAGTTGACCACATTTGTCCAGTCCACTGTCTCAACTATTGAATGGATTGCCATGAAATTTGGCATTCCCATCAGCGTCAGCTGTAGATGATGTTTAGTGCTAATTAGCAAATGCTAGCATGCTAACATGCTAAACTAAGATGTGGTAGGCACAGTGGTGCTTTGAGCTAAATGCTCAGTACAGCCACAGAGCATGGATTTAGACTCTTAAACTTGTTAAATGAGGCCAAACTGGGCTGATTATTAGCTCTTAAATTTGGTCCTGAAACAAGACCACGAGACAACGACTTGTAGCCGTGTGCGTAAATTTCCCCAAGAAGCAGAGTGTCTCTTACAGAGAGCTGGCTGCAGGGAGAATCTGTGTGAGTTATGGACAGGCTGAAGTTGAAGAACTAGATCCAGCCTGTAAAAATGGAGTGGACTGAGAAGAGTTTGGCAAGGTAAGGTGAATATTTAGTGCAAATATAATAGTGGGGTGTAGACATATTTTAGTTATGATGAGGCACTATTTCAGAAAAACTGCACATAGGCAATATCTATTTATTAGTAAGTGTTTAAATAAGCTTGAATGAAAATTCCTTGATTGGGCCAAAAACAAACCAACTGCTAGGCTCCATACATAAAATGTACAGAGTGAACACTCATAATCACCAGTGAAATGGAAAACATGCATAGGCTTACAATATGTATATTTCTCCAATAGTTTGCATCAGGAACAAAATTGTGCAGTGTTATGCATAATTGGGATGCACAGCAGCATGCATAATCAGGCCTTTTTTTTTTTATAGGTCTACTGCGACCCGGTTAGTGCGCTCAATTTGACATAAACACAGAAATCCTGCTCTGACATATTCCAAAATGTTTGTTGTGGCCAAGAGGAGCCTTCTAATGTCTCCCAGCAGGGTGTCATGCATGTCCACATGAAGCCTCACTATCTGAAATCCAATATTGCCACAAGGGCCATTTGTCAAGAAAAAAAAGACTTTTGGTACACAGCCTCATGAATGTAACATTTTCCTGATACAGCCAGGTGAGGTGAAACCCACTATGAAAAGATGACTCCAAACATGACATGGCTCACAAACACACAGCCTAATCATAAACTGTACATGCAAACTAGTATGGCGAGCTACACAGAGTTATGCAGGCAGTAGGAGAAACAGGGAGCAGAAGGCTCTATACTAAAAAATGATAGTGTTCATTATTAATGGATTGGCATTCCCTGACCAAACAGGAGAAAAATAAAGACAACTGGGAGGAGAGAAGGGGGATCACTGTGCAAGTGCTCAAAGCATCGTCTGCAATCACACATTGCTTCCTCCTCCCACCCCTCCTATCTGGGAAGCTGAATGTGAATGCATTAAGCGAGAGGAGTCACAGAGAAGATTATGAATAAGAAAGTACCGCTGTTGATTATGCGTTTTCGGCGCGCGAATACAATTTACAGCTATCAGGTCCTGTGATGATTGAATGCCGTCTGTTGCCCCCTGGTAGTTGAATGGGGAAGGAAATGAAGAGTGGCGTGCACGGAGGGAAGACGGCACTTTCAGAGGAGGAGAAACTGTACACCAGACTATCATTTCTGCTCCTGTTTACCTTCCAACGCGATCCATCAGTCAAAGCAACTGACGAATCCCACATGAGTAGATTACACAGTGGCCCAGCTTTGTTGAATGCGTAATATTTATAGTACCATCAGGATCTGTGCATTAGATTATGTGCTGTAGTTCCATAGAGGGAATCAGAGGAACTGTCTTGTGTATTACTTGATTATCATGAAATGAGAATGAGGCCCAGAGATTGAACAAAAATCTACTTCAAGGAAGTCTGGAGGAAAGAGAGAATATGAAGTTTCCATTTCAAAGGCTCCAGTTCAGAAGCCGCCGCAACAACATAAACAGAGAGCGGTGCGTGATACCTGTTGTGGGAGAGAGCCAGAGGAGGGAGGGTAGGAGAAGGAGAGATTCAGAGAGAACATTAAAAGGCAGGGTATAATGCATGTACACATCACGCTTTAGCTCTTATCTGTTCCAAACAACACATCTGTTCAAAACAACAGCATATGAAAACACACCATTTGAAGAATGCAATCAGAGATGGTTAGGTTCCCGTGACAGCGAGGCGCCCCTTCATCTCTCTCTGCGCAAACGGAATCCTTCTTCCGCGTGGCGGGTGCTGGTGGCAGCTGCGATTTTGCGAGGCCCTGCCGCAACAGCACGCCCATGCTTTGTGGAGTTCACAATTATTGGCGCCCATGTGTGACAATATGATGTTTGTTGAGAGCTGCTACAAGTGTCTCCAGTAATAAGATGGCATGTGGCAGAAAGAAAGCGAGGCTGCCTGAGTAAACAGACAAAGTTATCTCTGATGAAATACTAAACGCACAGCAGGAAGTAGCTCACAAGCAAACTCTAACCATCTGAGATCCTCTATTTAATGTAAATTACTTTTTGGACAATTTGAATTTCATATATGCATGCTTATTTTCCAATGTTCAAGTCCCAGACCACGCTAAGACATAAACAACATTAATGCCACGCTTTGGTCAATATATCAACACTTCACAAGAGTTTGGACCATTTGAATATTTTACAATGTTCTGCTTTTAACCGCTCAAATACAAGTGAACTGCATGGCTTCAAACAGGGCTGTTGTGGTAAAATAATGGGTGGGTAATCCCCACCTGACCTCAGCAATCTTACCTCTATGAGTGATGGAAAGATTTACAGTCAGTCTTGAATTAAACAGTCTACAAAGATAACAAACCTTACTAATGTGCAATACATTAGTGCATCACATAAATGAATAGTTTGACTGAATCTGTATTTTTTGTGTTTCTCAACTGCACCACTGTATTTACAACAGGTAGTGATGTAAGCAACCATTTATCAGACATTTAGCATCAGAAAACCATAATTTAAATATAGTTGTGTGATGTTTGTCTGTATTAAAAGATATCAATCATTTTACAGCAGGTTCCAATGTTTTAATTTTGTTGGATTTAGATTATAACTTCTTCAAATCTTAAAATAGGTTTGCACCTTCTATTTCAGAATTCAAAACATGGCGCTAACCCACCACTACAGCCCTGACAACTGTAGACACAGTGTGCATATACTTAAAGGACAGTAATTAAAATCATGTCTACTGCACGTGTTCTGTAGATCCATTCATACTGTCAGAAGCATTGTTGGTAACTGTGGTCCTAGGAAATGCCACAAATCTACATGGTACAAATAAAATATGATTATATGCAAATGAAATATAATCAGAGAATGCCAAGGGTATGTCAAAATAATTGCGTTGTCATGGATACAGTGTTGGAGAGACAATTAACTAGTTTAGATCCTTGATGAAAGTATCTAAAATTATTTTTGTGCATGTTATTGGAATCTGTGTTTTCATCTTATTTCCGTCTTGCATCAAACTCTTTTCTGTTAAATGTAGAGCGAGACAAGACTAGGTGTTTTTGTTCTGCTGCACTGGATGATGTGGTGAACATTTTATAAAAGGTGGTTAATCAACTCAAACAAGGATTTAGCCATAGTTCTTTTAATTGTACAGGCTGACAAATAAGTACGATAACACAATTTTCTGACAAAAAAAACATGAAGATATAGCCTGATACTACTGACTCGGACAATATTGCAGTAATGACATTAATGCTAGATGTTGTCATGCCAACACTGAAATTATAAATAATGTCAACTTTGGTCTTGTTTAAAAAGATGTCACATAAAACTGCTTTCCTCTTTGGTGCTTTGTTAATGAGTGATGTATTCTGAGGTATATTTATGTTTTGGTCAATTAATGTACCAAATGATTACATTTTTGATTTGATGTTGTGGAAAGTGCCCACCTCTAGTAACTGTGATATTTGGGTGGTGGTGAGCAGCCACCTCATGCCATAATGATCATAACCAATTACAAATCCTCCAATCACTCTGAAGATAATGCGGCAAAGTTGGTGCTTGCCCCTGCTCAGGATAGCTGAAGACAAATTTCACGCTAGATTAATGCGGGCCAATTGTATGCCACTTTCAATTAAGTTCATTTTATACTCATAAAAAAAACGCTCACAATTGAGATATTTTGACAGATTTTAAAAGCTAACCATGCAGTGATTTTCATATCTCGATTCAAACCGGGTTGTGACGGGACAGGTTAGTCCAGTCAAAACCCTCCACACCAAATTAGCCATTTTGCTTACACTCGCAGATTGCATGTTTAGCATTCAATCAATATTTGGTGTTGTGGCACAGTAACTTTTTGAAATGCAATTAGCTTCATGGCATGGGGAGATGTATGTAAAGTGTTCCGGCATGAATAGACTTGATTCGGGTTGTCCAGTGCAATTATCTGCTGAGGGGAAAGTGGCAAACAGAGTGGCAATTTGGCCGCAGCTCGCACACACTGTACTGTTATGATTACCTTTATAGTCCCCATTGATTTCCTGATGACATTATGACTTGTAATTTTCACAAGCAATCTTCACAAGAAAAAGCTTGCTGTTCATTTGAAAGTCATGATTTCAGTTCTGTCCTTCACCCTGGGTATATAGTCCTCTTTTTTCCTGTTCCCTCATCCTTTACCCAACCCCCACCCCACACACACACACACACACACACACATTCACAAACAGATGGGAATTTCTAAGAAATTAAAATCCCATTTTTGGCTCGAGTTCAATCCTTTACTCCTTTTCTTCTCCCCCAAAGCTTCTGGCACAGAAATGGCCAATTCATGACAGCAAAGCTGAGTGAGCACACTAGTGCACACATTTACCCATGGCAATTTCTTCTAACAAGATGAGAGGTGTTTTTCGTCTCATGTTTGATGTGATACAGGTATGGATGTTACCTTTCTAAGCCCAGACAAGTGCACTGTAATATCCCTCTGGACTAAATACTCTGGCATGACCATCCTCTGGAAAAGAGTAAGAGAAAGTGATGGAGGGGGGGGGGGCAGTCACTTCACCGTCAAGGTAATGCATGTATTTGCTGTGCTGCTTTTCTAAAGTTAGGGTTCTGTTCTGCTTATCTTGCGTTAAATAGACAGCCTTGTTCATAACATGCAAGATATGAGAAGGGGTTGGGTGATAACCTCCATCTCTCACTCCTTTCCTTATAATCAAAGTCACTCGCCACTGCCAGTGTTGCACTTGCAGCGCGATTCGCTTCTCGATAGCCAACCATCCCTCTAGCAATTACAGTTCTGACAGCTCCACTAAGACACGCTTCCCCGCTATAATTACCCATGGCTTATTTATCCAGGATGGGTATGTAAGTGTGTGTGTGTGTGTGTGTGTGTGTGTGTGTGTGTGTGTGTGTGTGTGTGTGTGTGCGCAAGTCTGCCGGGCCGAGGGGGTTTGGACTTGTAATAATGATCATCGGGGAACCTGATAGTCTAACGGGGTGGCATGTTTGTACTAAATAGAAAGGGAGGTCCCCATTATGTTCCCTTCACTTCTGCAAGGAGTCTGCCTAACATGTTATTATAAAGCGCTGGTTAGCAGCATGTCCTAATTTAGAGAACGTGGTAGCGAAGAGTCTCCAACTCTGATAAATTTCCCCTGTTGATGAATACAATTTGGCCGATACCAGAGCAGATCATCAGTACAAGCAAGCCAGTGGTTGTAGCAGCTTTTGATGAAGACAGGCGGCTTGACTGCGCTGATGAGGGTCAAGCATTTGCAGGAAATAAAATTCCTAAAAGCTGCCTCTTGTGATTGAAATATATGATGAGCTAAAGAAGACAGACTGCTTCTGGGTAAATAGGTGAGGTCCCTCTGCCTCTCCTCGCTTGCGACCCCGTCTGATGAGATCACAGTTTGGGCTGATGATTCCGTCAGCCCCCCTCAGCAAAAAATATGATTGGTGCAAATTCACTCAAGTCATTTGCAACAGCCATCAGTGTTAAAGTCAGTGTTTTCCTCTGCTGGTAATATTCAACTGATTTAACTACGTGTCATGATTATCATTTGTCTGTTCTCAGCATTGGTATGTACTACTTGTTCTACAGCATTACAGGAACACAATTGTATGCCTTTAACTATGACAGCTGTGCTGGCACATGTAAGTTGGCTAGATGATCCAAATGTATTGGGACATTTCACTGTGGAAGAGCATCAAAAAGCTAGTCACATTTTCCCTCCAGTACAACATTATGACTGTGTTTCCTGGGGAATATAAGTATCAAAGTAGGTTGTCCATTTGCAATGTGTATTACCCTGGAGATCCATAATATGATTTATCTTTACACCATCTCATTTCGTCACTTTACTGTATGATCATTCGGCGGATTGCCTTGAATTTTTAGCATCGTTTCTCTCTGTTGTGCTAATTTTGCCACATTAAAAAACACAGAGGGAAGGTAGTGTTCTGACAAATTGTTCTTTAGTTATCCTCAGAGCTCACTGGCAACTGGAGGTTCATATTTACATTTGCCAAGCTTGTAAGTATAAGTCTTAAGCACACCATTGACAGAAAGCTGACAACTTTAGAAAAAGAGAAATGGTAGGGACTTCGACTTTGTTTGCAGTTTTTCTGCTGCTATTTTAGTTGACAACAAATGATGGTAGTGCAGTTTTTGGTGTTTGTGGAGGTGGGGGGGGTGATTTTTCCCTCCCTGACTGGCTGTCACTGCGGTTCTAAATCAGGCGTCATAGTCCCGTCTCATTAAAAACCATCCATTAGACACATGGCCCTGAAAACAGAGCTTGTTTTGACCCTTTTACATCTCTTTTTCTTCGTGTGCCAGTGAGTCGAGCAGAAAACTAGTCAGCAGCTGGTACACGATTGACAAGGTAATTTTAGATGCTCTACTGAGGGACCTTATGCAGTATTTTCCTCGCTGTGGAAAAATACGAGCATATACATATATTTGAGATTTTTCTAATCCCTGCAATTTTCGTCTCCGAGCTCAATCCTACAGACTGGCTCTAATGCAGCGTTTCAGTCTCAATTACATTTAATGGATGGATTAGACATCTAGCCTATTCAGTTTGCATGTTATGCAGTTGAGCATGTGAACTGGGTTGGAACTGCAGGGGAGCGCTGCTTGTTTTCTTGGGACCAGCCTCTGAGGTGTACTAGGTCTGGCTGCCAAAACAGGCAATGTTTGCCTCCATCAAAATTCCCCAAAGTTAACCTTGTAGCAAGTAAGGTGGAAAAACCGACATGTCTTGCATCTCTGCACAACAGCTCAAGACATGTCACAATGCTTTTCCTCTGCTTCGATGTTCTTAGGTTCTTGAAGAGAATTATACAAAAAGCCATGCTGCCAAAGTGCTGAAGTTATGAGTCCTTTTGTACCTGAGGATGAAAGACTGTCTCATTTCCCCACAATACTGTCATAAGCCATACACTTCTGTTTATCCTCTGTGCCCCAACAGAGTCCAAATATAATAAATGTGTCATATAATTAATCTCTAGATCTAAAGCTCACTGATTTACACAATACCATTTTTTGTTTAATCCGTACAAAAACTGAAGTTTAAAAACAACATTTTGTAATTTACAGGGGTTTATGTGCCAGACTATTTCTTGGCCGGGACCAGTAAGTTCCTAGAGACTCTGCTGGTTGCCTGGTCCAAGCCAAGAAATAGTCTGGCACAGAACCGCCTATAAAACACCCGATTGTCATTTTAACACTTTGGTTTTTGACCATATCGACAGGAGAAGGGCATCAATCTTCTCATCTAACTCTCAGCAAGAAAGTGAATAAGCGCATTTTCCTAAATGTGGAACTATTCCTTTGAGAGCCATTCATAATAAAATCAGCAGGCATGTTAGAACCACCTCTGCTAACAACAACACAGTTCATCATCAGTAGTTGTGTGTCACTGCAGTGCCTGAGTCAGCACCGTGCTGGACAACTAGCTCCATATGATATCTTCAGATAAGCAACAAACTATGTAACAAAGAGACAAAGCACCATGTCGCTCCGCAAAAGTAGCAAACATTTACTATATCTAATAACTAACTAATGTCTACAACTTGCAGAAAATTGAAACAGCAACAAACATCACTTTTTAGGCAGGATATGATCAAAGCACAACAACACTTTGTACATCAAATGGAAAATCTGGCTGGGTAATGAACAGTTCAGGTTTTTTCTCCCTTTTGGTGTGGAGACATATTCATTATGTAGCATGGCGAGAGACGTGCAGCAGGACATGCAAAAAGGTCCTCTGTCTGCAAACAGACTGAATACACATATTACTCACACTCCGTCTTTCCTAATCAGTCTTTTTCTGTGTGTTCTGAGTTTTATCACAGCCGTGGCACTGAGGATCAGACGCCACCCTGCCCCATGTTAGTGAATGCCGCATGAAACAAGCAGGAATTTCAAACATCGAAATTAACAAATACAACAGAGGCAGATATGCAATATTGTATGACAACAAAATTAGGCTTTCCTTAGGAAAAAAAATGGAGGTGACTTTCTGTGTAACCCTTTTAATTTGTTTCATTCTGGGATGGGAGGGGTGGTTGTTATCATTCCAATACAAGTAATTAAAACATCACTCTGCATGTGCCAAAGAACTGCTGTTTTTCTCTTTTTTTTTTGCCTCTGCACCGGGTCTCCAAAGCATCAGCACATTACAAACCAATTTCCCTATATCAGCTTATATTCACATTTGATTCTGTCGCAGTGCTGATGGGAGTTGGAACACGGGTCTCTGTACACAGGAATCTAAATAACGTTATGAAGCCTGGCGCAGACCTCATTTATAATCCAATGCCTTGGCTGAATTCCATTATGAGTTTTTCCCCTCCTTTATTTGTGAGAAATAAGGGAAAACTGAGATTATGAAAATGGCATCAACATACAGTAGCTGTTTGGAAGCGGTGGCTTTAGTGTAAAAGCGACTATGTGCACAAAAGGTAGCCGAGGACAAGGTTTTATAAATTATCCTCCCTTTGGGGACAGCAATATATCAGCTGTGCTTGCTGAACTTTTATCATATGCTATTGATACTTGATACCCACAGGTCCTATTTTGAACTCCAACAGCTTCATGTGAGACAGAGAGGCTGTGTGGGGGAAGAAAAAAAGCTGAAATTACATCTTTCTCTATGGTGTAAGCAACCAAATTGAGGAGGCTAACAACACCAATTAATCTCAAACCAAACATGTCATCATAGGCAGCTGCCTTTATCACAAACACCTCAACCACCTGCAAGCCAAATCAACATCTGGAACAAAACTGATAAAGCATTTCCTGGTGCAGAAGCTACGAGCAAAAACTGCTTTAATGTGCTCTGAACTTTGCAGGAAAGTTATTATACAGACTCAGGTGTCACAAATGCAATGTCAGGATGGTGATTAGGTGACAGTGGCCCCCGCGCCGCGTACGGAAACCTTGGAACATCTGGAAAGTCCCTTGGTGAGCGGCTGGCAGCCTGGCTGGGAGAAGGTGTCAGACCTGAGTGACACACAGATGTGTGGCCTCTTGCCCGTCCGAGGCTACGAGGCGGGGATAACTCATTAATCAGAGGACCCTGCCAGCTGGAGGGTACTACCGCCGCCAAGTGTTTCCCTGCACGCTGCCTTCACAGCTCACAGACATACACACATTACGGCCTGCAATGCATACTGTATATTAATTGACGTGCTGCATATATTTCCTGTTCTTTTCTGTCACAATCTCAGCCTGAAACTCTCTGATAATTGGCACAAATGACCACAACTGACAAATACTAATGCAACTCTCTGCTGCAACCACAAAATATGATCTATTCCCTTTATAGCATCCGGCACAAAACAACAAGCTCCGCACTGTACATCATCATTACAGAGCTACTCTACGTTGGAGGGGGGGGGGTGACAAAGAGTTACCTGTCACCTTGTCTTGGGTAAAGGCTATTTAATTACTTATCAAATAGCCTTCAATGTCAACAGACTAAATCTGTTTCATAAATGTCCAAGTAACAATTTTTGACTTTTTCAACTTCCCAAGGGGAGGAAAATCAATTTTAATCTAAAGTCCTCAAGCCGTTCCATATGTATGTTCCAGTGCAGCACACTGTACATCATCTGAGGCAATAAATGGCTGTGTGACAGAAGAGAAGGAGGGAGAGAGAAAAAAATCTAATTGAAGTTGTTGTTTGCATTGCTTAGTGAGGCACTTTTTGCTGAGCGGTGCCAGAGTCATGTTATATTGTATTGTCAACATTCCTAATGATTTGCTCTTATAATTTAGGAGCCGGGCAGCTGATGAAAGATGGAAGAAAAAAAGGTGAAGAAAAAAAAAATCTTTGTGTTCCCTGTCTGCCGTGTTGCTGGATGATTACAGCAACTACACCCCCTTTGCATTTCGAAACAACCCACTCGTTCTGGTGCCTTTCTGTACATGTTAGTCACTCCAAAAGCTCTCCACAACACTTGATTTATATATAGGAACGTTATGCAAATGTGAGAATGCTAATGCTCTTTCTTTTTTTTTTTTTTTGAGTGTGCTCTCCGCGCGTGTGACACTGAGGTTGCTTTCCTTAATTCAACTCAGATTGCATTTTCTGACCCTTAATCCTGACAATGGCATTCGGAGGGAGGATTTCACATCCAGTTAAAATACATATATATTAATAGAGAGTATGAATTTGTTTATTTCTGTCTAAATGCTAAGGGGGCTGACTCCTTTCATCACAAGTTGGACTCTTGGCAGGCAAAATCCCAACAAATTAGCTGGAATGACAACTCTGCCTTAAGCATTGGAGGAAACTCGTTTGAGGCCACCATCTAGAGACTAATCTATTTATCACACTTGGCATTAACTCGACCAAACGGCTCAGACCAATGCATCAAAACATTTGTTGGTTGTTACGTATTGAATCACTGCGTTACACAAAGCCTTTTTGCATTTTCATTTTTTTTCCCCTCCCCCCGGTGATAGAAAGTCAGGCATGTTTATACATGAAATGCCCAGAGAATATTTGCTCTGAAGGGTTTCCTCCGTGAATCACAATAGCCTTCTTAGGGAGGAGGGGGAGAAGAGAGAGAGAGAGAGAGAGAGGAGAGGGTGGACAAATCTGCTTACTTTGGAGCTTATTGAGCAGAATGAGTCATGCACAGAGATGAAACGTGACTGCAAAGCAAAAGGTAAGGAAAAGCCTGACGAGAACAGAGGAGATGAGACGGAGCGAGGGAGGAGGGTACGGAGAGGTGAGACAGACAGGAGAGAAACAGACACACATGGAGACAAAAGGGGGGAGAGGGAGTAAAGACAAGGAGGCATAAATATGTGTACACGTGTGTGTGTGAGTGTGTGTGTGTGTGTGTGTGTGTGTGTGCGTGGGATTGGGACGGGTGAGTGAAAGAAGGGAGGGACAGGGACATTAAAGGCCAGATGAAATTAGTTCCATCAGGCCACTCTGATTGTTCTTTTTATAGTATGACCTGCCACCGGGGGAGCCGGTGCCTTCTGGGAGTGTCACAGGCAGGGTTGCTGACACACGGCACTTTCAATATCACTGACTGAATTGTTCAAGGTGTCACTATTGATGGTGACACAGCCCACTGAAAAAGGAGCCAGCCTTCACATTTTGTTTCTTGCTTCTTCCGTCTCTGCCTCTCCAGCTTTCGCTCCTGCTTCGTCTACCGAAGTCGATGCAGTTGCATTCGCTCCATTTTAAAAATAACTGTAAAGTCGAGTGGTGAGGTGGGGCTCGTCTGAGAAGGTGGCGTCCTCCCTTTAAGTTTTTTTTTTTTTTAATTGCCTGAACAGTGTCAGTGTGGCAGCAAATCATCCAGCCCCCCCTCCCTTCCTGTCAATGTCATGACCCGACGATGGCAAACCTCAAGCCTGCATTGGATTTCCTCTCATTCAGGAGGAACAATGCTAAGGGGTTTCCAGGCTACTTGAACATTAATGACTCAGGGGCCTTTAATTGTCAATGGGGACTAAGTCTCAGGTACAATAGACCGGGGACGGGGGAGCTCTTTTTAATGCTATCGATTATTTATCCTGACCTTCAGCCATGAAAAGAGGAGAAGGCAACAGAGAAAGGGAATGTTTCCTGAGCAACTGAACACCTCTGTTTCTCCATCTTTTATACATCCTCTGTTTTATCCTATCCTTAAGCCCAGCTGCCTCTCCCTCTCCCCTTCCCACTGTAGTCTTTAAAGCTCGTCCAAAAGAGTAATCCCCATAACTAAACCAAAAAAAAAAGTCAAACAGGATGAGGTAGCCAAAGCACTGGCTTGATAGCAAACAACAAGCCTTCTTTCTTCAGGACCACTGTGTGGGATTATCATGCACATGGAAACGAACATCACTTAATATTTCCTGAATAGCAACTATCAACAGAGCTATTGTACTGCGCTGGTCCATTGTGTTAAACAAAAGTAAACATCACTGACTTTCAATCTCGTTGGGACATGAATCAAAATTTAAAAAGTAACACTAATCAGGTGTTACTTTCATTAGGTCTATCATCAACATTGAGGTTATACTTTGGATAAAGGCCAGCACTATCATGTAAAGGGCCGCGTGTACCATTGTGTTAACCATATGCTTAAGAAAATGGAAATTCACCAACCATCAGGGGAATTACAAAGGGAGAGAGGCAAGTTTCAAAGCCAGCAGTTAAGCTTGTTGACACATTTTAATCTAGGAAAGCCAGACGTGCGCCTCCCAACCCATGACTTTGTGGGGAGATGTAAAGGCTGGAGTGTGCTTGAAACAGATGTCAGGCTCTTTTTTCCCCCGTCCCTCTGAGTGTGATATGGATGCCATCAACATCACGGGCTGCATTCATAACAGCGTTATTGTACCTGGGCTCAGCTCAATTGGAATTCACCGCCACACCACGCTGTTAAGGCTCTATCTTAAAACATGCACCTGGCTACGTATGGAAAATAAGCTTGTTACCCGCTGGAGGGAGATGAGGAACCCCGCTGGCTCTCAGCAAACTCACCTTGATGGCCAAAAGCCTTTTTCCGAAACAAAGTCTATATATTTTCTGGAAAAACGTGGAAATGCAATTGATCTTTAATTTGCATAATCCATTTGTGATTACACGGCTAATTTTCACCTCAGGTTTATCTTTACTCTGCCAAACTTTGATATGACCAAACATGAGCACATAAATATTTATCAAACTAAGCAAAGTCCAATTTCAAATTAAAAAGTTCTCATTGCAGCACACTGGATTTGAAAAATCATTGAAAAAGAATATCAGAAACTCCACTTTTAATATGGAGCCAACTCACAACAAGAAACTATCAGTTATGTATTGTTATTATCTAGTCAAATAATTCCTTCCTGAGTAGATACAAAGGGAAGCTATGAAGCTGAGAGAAAATAACAGAGAGCCCCAGCACATTGGCAAATATAGAAATATCAGCACATCTAAGTGGGACAGTGGGTGACTCAAAAGGTGACACTACATGAATCTACATCAAACCCTGGCATCTTTGTTCCCCTGAATTATTTGTAGCTGCAAATCCCTCAAATGACTGCTGTGAACCAACCTCAAAATCAACAGCTAAATTAGCATCCTGTCAATTAAGGGAAAGTGATCAAAGTTGATTTTTCATAAACATGCATGGGTAGGACAGTTCCTGCCTAACTGTCTTGGTGGCTGCTGGGATTGAGTGTTCCCTTATGTAATAGCTACAATGACTAACACAATGATATTACTGTGGTGGTTAAATAAAAGTTGAAGTGAAATGTTTGGTGCCAAAGACTTCAGAGCAGGATGCATAATGGCCAGGGTTTGCTTGTGGAGTAAATAAAACGCTGCAGAGGGTTAAGATTGTGCTGCAGCCTTAATGACCTTTCACAACAAGAGGCCATCCGAAATCCATTGGAACTCGCCAATGTACAATTTTTTTTAAAAACTGTTCGGGGTCAGGGAAGTCTTCTCTGAAAGCTTCTCCCAGCTTGCTCCATAATCAAAAACCAATTCAGAAATTGAACTGTCACACCGGAGCTTATGCAGCGCACATCTCCGCACTGCTTAAGTTATACATAAACATTGCTGCCATGGAGCCAGATAAGCAATAGGCATGCCTGGGGGAGATAGCGGAGGTCAGTCCCCTTGTCCATTCATATTCTTTTCTCCCTCTCTCTCCCCCGCTGGCCTTTCATGCTAATTATAAGATTTAGCTGTAATCCTGCACAAAGCCACAATCTGCCATATAGGAAATATTTATACTCCTGCAAACAGGGAGCCCCTCTCGTACGTTCTGTACATTCCCTTTACTTAATGGTTTATGGGATCTCTTCTCACCTCGGCTTGGCAGGGGTCGCACACTTACACGGTTACACGGACTTATGCAAATATGGTCAGCTCACCTGCGGTGTTTGTGTGTGAGGCGACGGGTGTAGTGTGGAATCACTGGCATAGCAGGGGGGTGGGGGATGGGGGCAAGGAATCACAGTGCAGGTTTAACTCCCAGCAGGACAGGTTAACAGAGTAACACAGCCTGAAGGTCAATCATTCTAACTCATTTGTTTGTTTAAGGCTGAGCGGTTCTGCTTTATCAAGGCTAGCCTTGACATACTTGGATATTTGCCCTCTTAACGGCCCACGTGAGGCACTTTTCTCTCAACAATTGGTTGAACACACACCTGTGCTTACTGGGTAGATGCTGATTACTCAAAAAACGACTTGTCTTCATAGGGCTATGCTGTAGATAATTTATCAGATGGGTTCCATTGTCTTTCACACAGAGGAGGATAACTGTCCGGTCCTGCCAGCCAAGGTCCGGGCCCACCCGTTAATGGCACGGCGCTCCAATTAGAGGTGACAGAGAGGAAGGTCCTGACCCCCATAAACCTTGTCAGTGGAGAGCTGTCAATCAGACTGCAGCAAAGGGGAGGACCCATCGCCTGGCAGTTATTGGCATGATGGGCGAAACCAGGTCCGTTGTGATGAGGTCGACATTGACCTGCGTGCTTATCTCCGATCAAACATCTGCTGCTGATACGGGCGCAGGAGGGAGGTGCTGGGGCGGAGTCGAATGAAACCTGCATCAGTTATGGCTTAGGAAGGTGATGGCGGGCAGGAATGGATGGCTGTTCAATTAGAGGTCACTTGGACACTTCCCGTTGTCATGCACATATGAGATTCAATTTCCTGATTGCCTGAGTCTGTCCTCATGGCTCCCTATAGTAGAAGCAAGACAGTTCTGTGTAACTAACAGAGGTTCATTTCATCAAAGAGTAGAACGTCAAAGTACTGTAAATTTTAGTTTTGCAAAATTTATCTCCCATGTTTTGAAACTCTTTCATACTATAAAAAAATGTTGAGCAGAAGGTATTACATCAGTCTGTGAAGGAGTTGTCATCTATTCAAACCACATTTTAAAATGTATGAGATGCAGGAACAAACAACAAATCTAAATGGAGATGATTTCTGAGCTCTGAGATGTTTTGACAGCAATAAGGCGATTTCACATATAACACGAGACAATCAGGAAAACATGAAATGCTGTGCTGTGGGATTAAGCAGCGTTTCTTTCTTCTTCTTTTTTTTTTAAGAGAGAAAGTTGAAAGAAATCAGCCACAAGAACCACAAAGTACTGCTGGTTCTAATGAATATGTGATCACTCAAACCTCTGTTTTTCTCCATCCCTTTTGCCACTCAAAGATTGACTGAGACATATTGCATCTGTCCGTATTAAAACCTGCCCTATGAGCACGTTGTGACACGTGAGACTTATAGATTTAAAAATTGGTACACTTGTGATTCTGGTATAAACGTTGTGCCACTAAGCACATTAATTTGAACTGTATGTTCTGAATGTCTAGTCTGTAAAGTCTGAATTGAGCGTGCTAAATTTTAATTTACGTAGTGTATTTTGCTATCGTGTGCATCTAAATTTGGTAAAAACACAATTTGTATTAGATCCTCTCAAAGATTACTTCAATCTCGTAACTGTAGATAAAATGTTGAAAGTCAACATCATTTGCAGTCAGTCATTTTGCGTACACCTTCTCCAAAACCACAATTTCCAAGACAGCCCTCAAAAATCCTTCATGTCGTGCCAGCATAAGGGTACGTGGGGAAAAACTAGGCTGCAGTAAACATAGTCATGGTTGCAACACAGTCACAGATGCAGAGAGCAGCGCCAGTAAAACAAATGCACTTCAAGCTCTCCCTGCCCACTGACCTGCATCTCCTGCTCTCCCTGTGCACCTGGATTCTGGCACAATCTGCTTTTTGAGGGTTGAATTTGCAAGTGCGGCTCTTTGAAAGGCTGAATACATATGTTAATTTGGAAAATGTTTTTAAAGTCAACCGGAGTCCTGAGGTGGGGGTAATTTTCAAATATGCTAATTAAATTCTACATTCAAAGTGAATGTCAAAATCACCATCTTGCACACAAATTTGAGGGCAGCAAATTAGCAAATTACAGGTTGCATATGTACTCATGGCAAAAATACTGCAGCACCTTGGTGTAACAGATGGTTGGTGCAATTCCTTTAACAATAGAGGATAAGGATTAACCATGTTCACCCATGTTTATCATTACTTTATATTGCTAAATAAAATGAATCGTAATATTTTATCTTACACATAATAAAATTTCTGCCATGTTCAAGTTGGAATGGAGGTACAGAAGGAAAGACACAGCATGAAGACTAAAAAGGAGCGCACTGAGGCTGTCTTATTATTGGTTTGACGCAGTGCTTCTCGAGGTTACCAAGTATGATCTCACACTCATTTCAGGCATTAGATCACACTGATTATCATCCCACCTGGGCTGTGTTGTGACTTTCTGCTCCTGCAATATTGTTCGGTCTCACATCCTGGGATAACTCAGACAAGGTGTTGTCACTGACAACACAAACCATCCTCTCCCCATTCTCCAGCCCAGACATGTGGAGATTCCTTGACACTGACAACCATGTGGTAGTGCTATGACAACCTGTTAGTAAGATAACAGGTGTGTGTGTGTGTGTGTGTGTGTGTGTGTGTGTGTGTGTGTGTGTGTCTGTGTCTGAACACTAGTAAGGGGGTGTTTGATGAAAAGATGATTGAGGGGATAGAACATGGCAAAAGACATGCAGTCCTAGTCGCTGTCATTTTGAGAGGTGTGTGATGAAGTTGGTGTGTCTGCGAGCGGCTTGTTTTTCTTTCCGTCTTTAACTCCTAACCGAGCACGCCCTCCCGTCATCTCCCTGCTCTGGTTCTCCTCCTCCTCACCTCGCCTTGTCCCAAAGCCCAGCACAATACATCAACGGGTGTCCAGACCGCCGCTCTGTAATAACTCTGCAATCTCTGGAGGAAATACTCCGTCACAATGCATGAGACAACATCTTTTTTTAATCAATTGAGCGAAGCAAACAATGCACACTGACAAACGCTGCCAACAACCACCAAAAAACACGCCGAATGAAGAGTGATACACAAATGGAAAACTAAATTACCGTCACCATTTATCTGAGCACAGATTCAGTATTGGGAAACGGTGAAAAAGGAATAGAGAAAGGAGACAGTGGGGGGATGGAGAGAAAGAGAAAAAGAAAGAAATGAACACTCAATCATTAAATTATGCCCATTCTAATTTTGTTCCCTTCCATCACTTTCAATTATTAAACACCGCCTTTAAGAATGAGTTACTTTATAACTACAGAAAGACCAATAGTCCCTAAAGCTGCATGTTACATTAGCAGACTATGTGGAGAGCAAACGACTTTCATTTAGCTTTACAGCTGACTAGCTTTTATGTCCCTCTGAAAACTATCCTCAGAGCCAAATGGTCACGTGGAGGAGAATGAGAGTGGGGGAACGGGGGGGGTTAAAGATGGATGTGAGGAGGGAGTATATCAGTCCACAAGAACAATGGCTATAATTAATCATCAGCTGTGTTATTTCTTATCAGGAGATTATTTAGGGGAGGAGAGGTTGCGAGATGGGAGGGAGAAGGCTACGGTGAGAGGGAGTGTTCAACACAGGCAAAGGTGTGCAGGGGAAGTGGTGTGGTTGGTGGCTGTTGGTGGCTAAGTATTGTTCTTAGCTGTTTTCTAAATGTATCCAGGGCCAAGATTGTCACTTCAGAAGAAGGCTGATCAGTGGAGAAAGATCAATTTCTGATGATAAAAATGTTATGACCATATACAGCAACATAACAACATAAAGACCTACTGACAGATTACTGAATACAGTCACCAATCTACTGGTTTCCTGTCTTGTAAATTCAGACCTGTGTGAGCTCTATAAAAGCCTTGATCCATTCAACCCACACTTACTTTGACTTTACTTGCATTGAATTCAAACTCTGACTGGGCAGGATGACAAGCCTGGCAGAGAAAATGCAAGTGTCTGACACTGTTCACAAGTTTATAACATATGGATAATAGGAGATTTGTGCGATGATGCCTTTGAGGATTCTGTGCTTCATGAGGCCCCCAAATAAAAAAAAGGGTCACATATTGACATGTTGAGGTTTAGCCTTCAGTCAGCTGATTTTTTGTCCCAGACATTGGGGCAAATTTAGGGACAAAAAGCTTTAAAAAGCTTTCCAGCTCAAGTCACGTTATCTAGAACCAAGAGCCACAAGTTGATTTTAGGTACATAATGTCTCCAGGGAATGTGCAGGGAAAGGCAGTGTTTGCTAGAAACTCACATTTGGGTAAACAACCTTTCTTCAAGAGCTGTAGCTCTCATGGTAAGAATATTTAATTCTTAGTTTTTCCAGACATGTTGCACTGTGCCATGGAGACAATTTTCCTGAAATTCTTACTGAAAGCTGTTGATGAAAAAAAATCTCTTGTATTGGAAATCTTTGCATAATCTTTCCAAATAACCACAAAAATCACCATGATATATTTATTAGACACTCAAGGCTCCTGTGGTCTGAGAGCAAAACCTCATAGAAGAAATGTTACATTTTGCAGTGAAAAACTAAAATCAATACATAGCATACCTACTAAGACCCAGGGAGCTGCTGATGAGTGCCTGTCACCTTTAACTGACCTTTAAGCAGCTTTAATTTGTTGCTTCTATCAAGAGTGGGATTTGCAACAGGATGACATGTATCAAAGCTAAGAGGAGGTAATGATTGCAAGAGGCATAATCCTGCAGTGGTCACATTTGAAATCCACATAAATATGAGAATTCTTATAAGTGAAGGTAAAGAGATATTAGGTATTTGAGGGTAGGTGGACCTCAGACTGGCTATCTTGGCTTGTCATTTAATTTCTCATAGTTCAGGACCACTTGGTCCTTATAAGCACTGCATTAATCCCCCAGTATGGAAAATCAGCCTAGACACAGCAGAAGTAATACCAGAACCTCAGAATCTTTTGGCTAGGTGGCACTTGACTGTTTCACCATCAATATGGGATCAAGTACCCTCTCTAATGACTCTAATATCGATGCCCTGCACTTACAGAGGCACCGAGCCTCCAAAATGTCAACAGTGGCATTTTATGTGCTAATGCCATATGGGTGCAGTGGGCTGGTAAAAAGCTTTTCCTCCTGCACGCTACGCTCAAATGCTAATACCTCGGCACTCTCTGGTCTGCTTCATTTTCAGTCCCAGTTATGCTAGATTAGCGGCTGGCGTCTCACAGCAAGCGGCCAGCTTGCGTTGATACAGAGGAAGTTGTTCGTGGGTGGCCGTTCTGACTCAACCCCAACAGATTGGTGTGCCGTACAAAGTGAGTACATTCAGTGCTCTGCCCGGGCTGCTCTGCTCTGCCCCTTCCAGTTCACTTTCTGCATGGTGGCAAGGTGAAGGGCTCGGGTGCAACCTGTGCAACTCGTTCCACAAAAAGAAAAATTATGTAACATCCATATTTTGCACCCAGAAATAGCAACGTGGGCCTGGCACAGTGTTGGGGAGCCACGCATGACAGCACCCGAGAAGTGTGAGAAAACAAAAGCTGCAGGAGACATCACTCAACCTTCGCTTTAGTCATCTTGCTGTTTTAAATTTGTCTCCTATTTTTCTTGCTCATTTTGTTGACAAGATTTTAGACCTTTGCCTATATTTACCTCCATAAAAAAGAATTTTATTTTTTGAGAGCAAGTTAACTTGTCACCGCACAATATCTGAAATCTAGGTCCAGTGGTGAAGATAGGTATTTGTGAGAGATTGAGTGAGATTTGGTCTGATAGCTTTGGTCTTTGTCAAGCCTACAGTCTCTTTGTTCCTCATCACACTCCATAACCCAACTGACAGCCATGACTCATTTTGTCACTCATCTCCCACACAAAGGCTGTCCTTGCCTTTTTGCCCTGTCAACTGACTCGCTCTAAATCTTTCTGTAAAGATGGGAATAGCGCCCAGGCTTTCCTCCCAGAATGGATTTGAAATTAGGTAGATAACCCCCAGAGCGCTTACTCTTTCTGCCATGCCTTGCACACTTGTCACGACCTGCAGGTGTGCCCACGCCTCCTCACCACCTCGACTCGTTTCCCCATTCGGCCTGTGATGTGACAGGAACAGAGCATACTGGCTCTCTGCAAATTGCAGAATGTAAAAAACGCTGAGGCCCGGAGAACGGCAGTGTTTATCTGCTCCGAGATCTGCAGATGAGCTGACTGATCTAAAGCAAGCAGGGCTCGGGGCAAAATGAGATTTCTAATCCTAAACAAATTCTGAGGCAAGGCGGAACAGAAGAGCAGAGCTCCCTTATTTACATAGGCTGGTATCACAAACACAAAGCGACAGGGAGGCGATCCAGGCAGGCAAAATGTCAACCTTGTTTGAGTGACCTCATAACGCAGATTAATACTGACATAACTTGCCATTTAGACAGGATCGAGTAATCCTGCAGGTTAAGATTATTTGAGTATCAATAGCTTGCAGATTCATTAGGCTGACCCCCCCTTTAGAGGAGTGAGAATTCGTTTTGTAATGCCTGAAAGCACTGCTGAAATGTCAGTGTAGCTGTCACTGAGATTTGATCTGTTTCAGGGTAGCAGTGTGCTGACATACAGTACTCACGCCAAATAAATTGCTCTTGCAGTTGTGGAATCAAACGCCCCATCTATGTTATGTGTACAGTTTGTAAATTTGAGTGTGCAGTTTATTCAACCATTGTTCCTCAGTAATCGGAAAAACCCTCCTCTCCGCTGTTTTTCCATCTTGATTAGATAACATACAATATAATTGTGTTCATTCACTGTGATTGTACATCTGCCATTAAATGCTAAAGATGACGCCTACTTAAACTCACTGTGAGTATCCAAGCATATCCATCCACTGAGAACAATTTGGAAACATAGTTCAGATTTTAGAGCTACATTCATTACAAAAAAAGAAAAGAATAAAAAGGATCTGATCTATACTAAATTAATTAGGCCCGGGTGAGTGAATGTAGTGAATGCTGGGGGAGCAACTGGGTAATCAAGGATGGTCTTAAATCATCAGTTGTTCTACAATACCCCCACGGCGAGCCCAATGAAAGACTATTGCAAATTAAAAAATGACCATCATTTATTGGTCACCACTTGAAGCCAGCTGCCAGAGCAGAAGCCCAATAGCTGTTCCAGGGCCTGTCTGGGCCCACGTCTTCGCAGGCCCCCACAGCCTCGCCAAGATTAACAGCTCTGGCTTTTCTTATGAAAACAAAATGACTGGGGGAATACCACAGATGTCTCTTTAAAAAACAGAAGATGGATGTGGATATGCCAGACTACAAATAATACAAGTGGGAAGTACTTCATTCTAGTTTTTTTTTATAGTATTCAAGTACAATTTTAAAGTACTGGTTTCCTACAGCCTGTTGCACCAAGTGAAGTTGGATCATTCACGTGTGAAGTCAACACTAACTACACTGTAACTAGTTCGTTCCTCACTAAACTCACCACATTGTTTAGATTATAATGCAAGTACAGATGGTGAAATGAGCAGAGTAAGTCAACCATAATCGAAACATTGTTCACCATCATCATTCATCTAAAACAAGAGAGAACTGGTGACGAAAATCAACAGACCTGTTTCAAATCGTAATGTAAGATGTATGTGTGAACTAGCGAACTTATGATACAAGGCGTTTTGTCCATCAAACATTACCGAATTAAATCAAATGCTTCTGTTGTACTTTGACAGGTTTTACAGGCTATATCACACTAAAATATGGTCATAAATAATAACACCATCAACAAAAGTGTCTGAAAAACTGCTCAAGTCAACATCTAAACAGTTTCAAGTTTCTATTACAAGCAACCAAGTGGTGCTAGCGACAATTCCCATCTCAAATGAATGCAAATCCCACATGTGCCCTCGTCTAATTCCAGTCCCATTAACTGTGTAGCACAATACTGGCCTGCATGAAAGTAAGTGTCATAGTAAATGTAAAGGTATGTAGTCTGTCACAGGAAATGTGCTCTTTGTTTAATCAACTATGACCATTTTCCTCAGTTTCGCCATGACAACAGTTAATAAGTATAAGTATAATAAAATAACGTGCACCTGCAGGTGCAAGTCTCTTTCTTGACTCTACGTTGTAACTAACTTGTCTGGTGCAACCCACTTTCACAAAGTTATAGCGTAACTCTTGCAGTAGAGCTCTATTACATCACCACCATCGTGTGACACAGTGCAAACACAAATACGGCCAACATGGCGGGCTTTACCCAACAGAACATGTACAGTTGGATCAACAGTCCAGTTCAGCTGACTCGACCTCATGACCCGCCAAAAAGAAACACTTTTCATTTACATGGAGGGGAGTCAGCTGGCCCCGTTTCCACACCATAAGACCTTGGCAACGGGCTGCGGGAGCTTCACACGCTTTGCTGGAGCTGGCATCAGTTTCCCCCTCTAAAGCTATGTAAAGGTCCAGCCGTGACGCAAGGCAGGAGTATTTTGGGATGAAGTGCGTGGGTTCCAAGTGAGTGACTGGAGATAATTTTAACTGGATGAACACAATTCCTTCCTATTCCAGCATTCCAGCGGAGAAGTTATTTTTGGGTGATGCTTTACAAGGCACCAGGCACAGCGGAAAGAAATACCACGCAGTTGGAAGAAACGAGGGGATGACACATCTGACACTGTATGAGGTCCTGCAGCCAGAGAAAGGTGCTAAAACGCG
The DNA here is from genome assembly GCF_043641665.1 of Enoplosus armatus. Taxonomy (NCBI): domain Eukaryota; kingdom Metazoa; phylum Chordata; class Actinopteri; order Centrarchiformes; family Enoplosidae; genus Enoplosus; species Enoplosus armatus. The sequence goes on from NC_092202.1 coordinate 10,170,301, forward strand.
TGTATCCTACATATAGTCACAGACAAGCTTTTGGCTGGACAACAAGTCTAATTTTGAGGGTGTAATGTTGTTCCCTGCTTCTAAAAACAGATCAGTTTCACAGCTTCTGACAGGTCAAAGTCTTCCAAAGCAATCTCTGATAGTATGATTACATTACAAACCTCCTCTAATGTTATAATAAGGGGGGATATCTGGTTTATTCATACTGAGGAATTAGATTATACCTGTGTTTTTGCATTTTCTGCATGCAGTGATGAATAACAGGGTGAAGAATCAATGTGAACTGAACAAATACCAGATTCTGGCTCAGGAACACGCTGCACATTGCAAATATAGATGGACACTTTTTTTTCCCACTCTCTAATTCATATCTTCTTCAGCACAGAGACACTCATTACATTATCAACGCCTTCCTGGGCGTATTGCCATGTCCTAGATTTACACAGCACACCTTGCACACTTCACTCATGTACTCAGAACAAAGAGGGGGGAAAAAAAAGAATAAGCTGATCATTCCTATAAAAAGGAGCAAACAGAGTTTTGTCGGTGGTTCACAAGCTACCAGTTTCCGGGTTTCCTGTTGCAATGCTTTGTGCGGACATTGCATTTTCTCTGTTCCTGGGTTTCGTGTAAAGCGATCCTGGCACACCACTGTTCCGGACCGTCTCGAGTGATCCATTACTCAGCCATGCCAACTGCACCCTTTTAAGTCTTCTAGCTTTGGCAGCTTGTAGAACAGGCACACAATCAGAAAATTCACTTGCTTCTTGCAGCGCATGTTTCTATTGCAAAATCAGTGATTTTCTTCTTTCTGAGTGCCCACATGCGTACACATGTCCCAGTAGTCTCCATCTCAGTATTAAAGCATTTTGAGGTACCATTCAAGGCTGCATCACTGGCCTGTGTATACCACTCATAATAACCTGCAAGCAAAAACAGGCAATTTCACCATGTGAATTTATTCAAATTAATTTGGCCCCAAGCTTTGTAGAACTAAGCCAATGGAGAGTCTGATTGTATTCAGACAAGGACAAATGGGCACACTGCTTTCATTGAAGCTCATGCAATAATTAGCTCCCGTCAGGCCCAAGAAAGGTTGACGGGTGAGTAGCTGACACATTAAAGTTAGAAGGAGCAAGAAAAAAGAGAAGGTGAGGGCCAAGTGTGAAGCATGACACAGCTGCATGTAGTCTAATAGCCTGCCTCTGGCATGGTGCTTGTTCAGCGATTAGCGGAAAGGTGACATGAGGTGATGAGTGTTTGGGTGGGTTGTAGAAATAGTTGAAGTGAGGCTAACCTAGCTTACTTTTTTACCCTCAGTGTGTGTGTGTGTGTGTGTGTGAACTGTGTGTGTGTGTGTGTGTGTGTGTGTGTGTGTGTGTGTGTGTGTGTGTGTGTTAGAGTGCGGTAAGGCTCGTTCTCCTAATCGTGCGGAAACTCAGACTACTTACAGGAGCAATGAGGGGGGTAATGAGAAAGTAATTTTTACTAATTTCAGCTAGCTCTGCTTCCATTCTGTGTGTGCCGTCTGCATCATTACGGGCAACATCTGCAAGGACTCGCCATGCGTACACCACCAAGAGGGGGGGGGGGCAAAGAAAGGAAGGGGGAGAGAAGTACGCGAGAAAGACTACAAGCTGGCGACAAGCTGAGTTTTGATGTGGCTTGAAGAAAACAAAGCCTGCCAATCCTTCATGCTCATACTGCCTCCTGTTGTCGGGATTCTTACTCATCAAGGTGGTTGTGGTCTGAGACAATGAAAACCTCTGCCGAGATGTTTTTTTTTCCCCTCTCCCACCAAGTCTGTCGCCAAGCAGCTGCCGCTAATCTCTGTTAGCAGAGCCCCACTAAACAGCTGACTACAGCCTTTAATCTGGTCCCACCACAATCATTACCTCTGGAGCCAGGAGGGGGGTGCCTAACACAATTGCAGAAGAGTAAACAAATGAAACCCGATTTGTGTCCATTTGTCTGTCATTCCTCTGGCTTTCATGTAATCTCATTTGAATATTTGTTGAGGAGCCAAAGTCGCTATCGTTTCATCATGCGGGCCTTGTGTTTGCCCCGTCTGTCTGATTGTTACGCCGATCTTTTTTGTTTGCTTTGAAAGAACTTGTGCTTCTCATTCCGCTTTTTTCCACCTTTGACCTCCTGGAGATCCAAGAAGGATGTACACCCACACACTCTCTCTATGACATAGTTCAACCTCATCACGCCATCTGTGGCCCCTGTAGCTCCCAGAGCAGGCCCCGGGCTTGACATACACTCTTGTTTGCTTTATCATTTTCATGTCATGCCTGCACATCAAACTAACACACTGAGGCGGCCACTTCAGATGACAAACACTGGCACAAATTTGTCTCTGTGAAACGCGGCTCCACATGTCACCACCAGACCAGCTCGTCATATAGCATGCATTTCTTTTCTCGTCTTGAATCACAAGTCCCAGTGCTTATATGAAAGTCCTGTGATTTGACTCCGCCATGAGCACATGAGGGAACAGGTGCCCGTGAAATGAAAGTCAGGAGAGGTTTTCAGAAGCGTGGATGGAAATGCAGAGAAGCCCCAGTGCTGCAGACTGCAGATTACCTCTATATGGCATGAGGGCCGCTGGAGAGCTGAGGCAGCCCCCTGTGAGGAGCCCACAGGGAATACGTTACCAGCAACTTGACAATGACATCTGGACATTTTGTTCTGCGCTCCTCTGAGGGGGAAAAAACTGGACTTGTTTGGTGATCACAGGGGTTTTGATGCTTGCTGTGTTATCAGAAGATGCAGTGCTCTGCCATTATTGTGCCCCTGTGCTTATATAGATTCCATTAAGATGGCAGTTAAATTGGATGTCCCCATCAGCTCTGGAGCATGTTGTTTGTTTTAGAGAACAGAGTGCTGAGTCACAGAAGTATTATTAAGTCTGTCAGAAGATAACAGATGAATTAAAGTGACAAAGCGTGCAAGAGGCTGCTCTCTTTTTTTTTCCTACCAGCTTTATTAAGAAAATGAGAAATCAAAACACTGTTAAGCTACAATCCATATTTAAGATAAATTAGTGTTATTCAAATTATTTTGAGTTTAGCAGAAATGTCTCAAAGCTTGAAACATCAATGATTTGAAAATGTGATGTTAAGTTACAAAGCGGAGCCACTGATAACAGGCAGAAACTGACGATGTGGACACTGACAGTACTTGAGTGATTGGGGATATGAGTACATTATTTTTGTCACACTAAAGGCTTAAAAATAAATCAGTCCTCAAAGTCATTCAGGAAATAGAGCAGGTACAGAATGTGTTGCTTGGGGAATTCATAGATATGTTTAGATAAGTTATAGTTAGTAAGACTAAAATCAATGTTTACATTAACAATGAATCACATATCTACTGTGAACAGGCATTTTTTAGAGAGAATAATCTCCCAACTCTGCCGTTCTCTTCAGCTCTACAGAGCGTTTTAGTGTCTTTAGCTTATTGATTTGTTTTACAGCCCACAACTTTATTGTTTTGGCCGGCAGCTGTTTCCAGCAAAAAGCTCTGATAAACCTACTGTACGCTACCTGCTCAGAAACCAAACGGCAGGCAGACAAAGTTCACGACTAGCTGGTGAACATAGTGAAGCACTTAGCAGCTAAAGAGCCAGATATTTCCCTGGGGAGTTGGTGAAGACCAAAGCAGAGCTAAAAAGAGAGTGAATATTGGACTTATAATTCATCATACATGTATGAAATAATCTCTCCAGGATCACGTCAACATGTAAATTATGTTTTAAATTAAACTTAAAAATAATCTAAACAAAAGCCAGATAAGACAAAATATATCTAATTGTGATTTTAAAAAAAAATCTAAAGTAAAATTTGAAGTGAGCTCTAATCCCGAAAATAAAGTTAATAAATCAAACTAATTTTTCCATTAGTATGATGTGTGACATGTGCATACAGCTTTTCAAAGACACAGCATGTACAGCACCTACTTCTGCATCTGCTGCCAATAGTGATATTAATATCTGCATTCCCAATCAAACAAAGTCATCACAATCTCACCAAAGCTTGAAAATCAAGTTTAAAACTAGCTGTGCACTGTGGTTACATGTAAGACAGCACATATTGTAGTCTACTAATGGCTAATGGCTATATGCAGACACAGACAGTTTCTCACACACACTCCACACCACAAATTGCTGACTGCAGTGAATACTTTCCTATGACCTACCACCTATGATGATTATAATACAGGCACCTCAAGCTATTTCCCATTTCCTACTCTGAAATTGCAACCAAACTAAAAGTTTAAAACAACACTGCACAAGTGACACTTCAAATGATGAGCAGCAAAAACTACCTCTTATGTAATTTTCTTCAACATATGCAACATTTCTTCCCATGAAGCCCAACAACTACTCCAAGCACACGGTAATCTAGTGGAACTCCCCTGCAACCAATCAGGTTTTTCCACAGCAGCCACTTCGAGCTTTTAAGACATTTTCCTTGCATGGCTGAGGAAGGAGCACATTGTAAATGAAAGATTAGTGCGATTGTGTTACATTATTGTGAGGTTCCCCTCTCAGCTTAGGCTGATTTGTGAGCCCGTTCAGCGATGTTTCCGGCACACTCCCTTTGTAATAGATTCACTGGGCCTTGAATTGTTGTGCAGTAGAAGCAGTTCAATTAATACAGCACCACCATAAAATAACTATTGAAATGACAAACGGGTAAATGAATAAGCATTTGCCTCTGCAGGCGCGGGGAAGGATGTGTGTCTGCGGAAATTTATGCCGGCAAATCAAGCGCTTTTGGGGACGACGATGCAGTCAACTAAATATATCCTCCTGTCGCACACAAGAAGGGGCAGGTAAAAGATGGACCCGTTATCTCTCACACCATCGACTGATGATGGCTCATTTGAATATTTACAGCTGCATCTAAGGTAGGTAGAATGATCTCCTATCATTAGGCCACAGCCCTTCAGTATAGCATAAAGATCCATCAAAGATAGCAGTAAAGGCAAGGGGGGAAAAGTTAGCATGCATTGTGCTCAGCTTTCTCACACAGTGAGGAAAAGAAAGGCCCTTAAGGTGCCAAATGCACCAAGTTGACCGTGTGGTGGGCAAGAGAACGCCCTCTCATTGTTGTCAATATTCATTTCCAGCAGCATTGACAAAAGCTGCAAGGATAAATATGCATGAAGGCTGAAGGAGGTGGAAGGAGGGTGAATAAGAACTCCTGGTTTTAGTCAACAAGCCCACAGTGTTCACTGCATGCTGATTAAACACTCAAGTGCAGGATGACTAAGTCATGTCTGACAACTGCGGGGTGAATTTTTAATTTACACTTTGCCACATCCAGGAGGTTGTCTAGTATTAGTCATGGCTGCTGTTTTTACTCGCTGTAATTGGACTAAGATGTTTTTGACTATCCAAAGCTGGTTATTTTTGGTGTTGCATGTCAGTGCTGGTTCTAAGTATATTTGGTTGTGGCTGTCTCCTAACATTTCCCAGCAAGACTTAATTTTGACTTAATGGCGTTCATGTGCAGGGCTGGGAGTTCAGCTCAAAAGAGAAAAGATGCAAATTCAAAAAGGGAAATGATCTGGCTCAAGATGAGTTAATCCTGGCATCAGTTTCAAAAATTAGATCAAATCGCATAGGCATTTCCCATTCAGCAGTGGCTTGCAGAAAAATGGATGGTGTCCAGAGTGTAGTTCACACGGGTTTCAATTAGCAGTGTCTAAATGAATTAAGAGGTTTAAAGCCATTGCTGTTCTAGTGGTGGTATTAACCTGGTGCTTCTCATTAGCCACCCCTGGCTGATAAAGAGAGTAAGGGGAGCGGCGGTGCAGACAGACACCTCTTGCTGACAACGGATGACAGAGTGGATCACACTGCCTCATGAATAGTAATGGCCGCCAACATGTCCCACTCTCCCCCGTGTGAGGAGTGACGGATTCCTGTGTCAACAGGGCCCATGGCTAGGGAAAAAGGACTGACAACTGACTGAGACATTCTGGAGGGAGGAAGAATGGAGAGGAGGCAGAGAAAAAAAATCCAGTCCTGACATGAAGGCTGCATCATAAGATTGTTTGTCTGTCAGAGCTGCCTTCATTGCCTCCCTGAGAGTGAGTAAATAAACACTGTTTGCAGGGAAAGGAAGTGAGACTGGATTGTTACCCAGTGCCCTTTGGGTGTGCAGAGAGGCGCTGCCACGTCTCAATAAATCAGGCTGAGCAGCCACTCTTAATGCACTCCCCAAACTATCGATAAGGGAAAGGAGAGGCAAACGCTGCTTTTCTGAGGAGTGATGTCACTGATAACCTGGCGGGCACACACTCTTCCTGACTGACCTGGTGTTGGCCAATCAATAGCAGCACAATGTCTCGCTTGGCACATGCACAGGTGAGCAGAATGTCAAATAAGCAGCAAGAGACTGAGTTGAACAAAGACCAACTTTCTAATGGAGCCAGAAGTGGCAGCGCTAGCTGTGATGTCCAGTGCTTTAGACAGGAACCACAAAAAGCTATTCTGAGCAGAGCAGTTGGACATCACACTTTAGCCAAGTCTACAGCCTTGAAAAGGGGATGGGGTGGAATGGCACCTCTGCTCCCAATTGTCTGGATGGAGCTTCTTTTTTTTCAAAATCTCTTGTTTTTTGTCATTTCCTGCCAGGGGGTGGAGCAGGGAGCTGTTGACTGAAATCTAAGCACAGTTGGGTCCATGAATTGTTCATTTGTTCCCTGTGAACTCCCCTGGCTCTGGACAGAGTTTAGAACTAGTTGATATAAAAAAAGGTTATAGGTTACACAGGCAGTCACTAATCGAATCTGTCCATTGAGGCCAATTACAGAAAAATCTTGAGCAATATGTCTTGGGTCTTTTAACACAGCAGAGCATGACGCGTTTTAAAAAACTGCTCCATCCACAGTCCTTCATCCTATTTAAAAGTAAGCTCTACTATCCACACAGCTGCCATAAGTATTACTCATGCCCAAGACAAAATTATCTTCACAGAAACATGACAGTGATGCAGCTGTACAAGTTGTTGTAATACAGAACTGATACACTTATTCGATCAATGTGAAAAGCGTTAAGAACCGTTGCTCGCTACTGATTGGTTAGGGCAAAACAAAACATAGCCCCAACAATCATCTAACATGAACACAATGCCGGGCTGAATGAAGTGAAACAAAATGGCAATTCAGTGTGATTATCAGGCTAGCTGCCAGCTAGCTTGTAGCATCGATTACCTCACCTGTAGATGTTGTTACTGCTGTTACTTTCCATGTCAACAGGTAGGCCAGGTTTCAGGTGCTTTGCAGCAATGACACTGTCATTTCAGAAGGCTTTTATAATCTTAGTACACTTTCATTCCACTTGGTAAAAGTAGAGTTGTGTGGCAGCTTTTGACTAAATACTTTTTCCCAAATAGACCAAAAGATTAAGTTGGTCTCCTGCCTAATTGAGTTACATTGTTTCAAATGATATCTATATTTTCCAACAACTTGAGGATCTTGTTGAGGCAACCTTGGTCCAGGGCCCTACATAGCGTACCAATGATATTTCACATCTTGCTATGACTGCCAGGAATGTCACATCAAAAAAGATCTCTTTTGTGAAAGAAACCAGCGTGGTTAATATTGGATCTCCCTCCCTCTAGATTTGTCTTATCACACACAAAATGTGCAGTGAGGCTGACATGTCATGCCGCTGTTTGTCAGACAGCTCTCAGATGGAAGTTTTTTTTTTTCCTGATCAAACTGAAATGAACTATATTTTCAGGCTATTTGTTGTTACAAATTCAGCCATTCTTCACATGGATGTGATGTGTGCCTTGTGCCAGCTGTCAAAGGCTTACTGGTGGCAGAATGTTTTCATGTCTGAAATGAATGATAAAGTGCACTGCTACAGCTCAAAACTTGTGCTATTTGGTAAATAAAATAGTTAAAGAACTGTGGCCACTGAGCAATGCTCTTATATAAAGCTTGTGACAAACTGCACTGACGCACGCTCCATTAGATAATCTTTGACTCAATTTGTTTCTATATTTATGTTTCTAGTCATTTCAGTAAGCGCAATGGAAGGAAAATGTTCCTTTGAATTTGATTTTCACAGCAGAAAAATGAGGGGATGCTAATCTAAAATCTTAAAGACCATATTAAAAGCAATGCTAAGACATTTACTCGGCAGTGTAATTCATCATATGCCATTAATGTTGGATTTATTTATTATTTCCGCATTAATGTGATCACTGCACCCAGGCAAGTGAGTCACAGCAGTTGATCGTAGGTGTTGGTACACAAATTGAATATTTTGCGGTGTTTGTGTGTGTTGGGGTAAAGGATAAGGGGGGGCATCATTATGAATTCTGAAAAGCTGAGCACGATTTTCGGCATCAATTATTCAAGTGTACAGCCTGTTTCTGTAATCGCTGTCCTATTGTCCGCAAAATGTCCCAAATCACCACAGAGTCGACATGGAAGAAGACAGAGTGCATGCTCAGCAGGAAATGATGGGATGGGGTTTCCTCCGGCACCATTCTTGGGCAATTTTGTTTAAGGTTTTATAATTTTCCTTTGAATATATTGACGATGACGGTGACAGTTGAGAGATGCAAAGGGAGTTTAAATCTATTTAAAAGGCTGAATAGTGCCACTTACATACTCTCCTACAAACAAGTCTAAGAGTCTGCACCCATGCTACAGCGTGCAACATGCAACATGCTGTTGTTTAGCAGGTATAATGTTCGCCATGTTCATCATCTTAGTTTAGCATGCTAACATTTGTTAATTAGCACTAAACACAAAAGGACAGATGAGACTGATGGGAATGTCAGTTTTGCAGGTATTTGATAAACATTTCATAAACCAAACTATTGTACAAATTTAAATTTTGACCTGATGGTGGCGCGAGATGAACCATAAACCATGTTGTCAACCAGTTGTTGACATACAACCATACGGCCAACAGTGCCAATAGAGAGCCAAGTTACTCATAAGTAAGAAAGTAACAAACCTCACAAGTTGATTTTCCCAAAAATAATGAATACTAAGACCAAATTGCCCAACTGATATCTCCATACTTCAAAGGCTAAGCGTGTGCATTATTGAATTCTGGTTGTAAATATAATATGCTTGTGTTCTAGAGATATAATTCACGACGGACGGCGAGTAAAACAATCATAATGCCAGAACCATTTGTCACAGGGACTCGACGGCATCAATCCTCAGTTGTTCCACTTAATCACATTTAATCGATCACTTTTAATCTTGTTTTTTTGTCACCCACTTTGTTTCGCAGTTGGATTTTGGCCATCAATAGTCAACAGTCCTATCATTTATTGTCTGGTTTACAGCAAACACAGAGGTTGATGTTCTTTTCAGGGGGTTTTTACTCTTCTCTGGGAGCTGGATGGCTCCTGGTTAAGGAATCAATTTGACTGGACAGCCTTACAAATTGCATAAAGAGACAAAGTTGTCCTTGGAGTGCGCCACAATTGATTGATGGCTCAACACACTTGCACCGTAAATCCTCCCGACAGAACGGAGGCAAATCAGTCGCCTGCTTCTCCTCCCCACCCTCCTGTACTATTTACCTACCTGCCCTATCTTCCCTCACTCTGCCTCTTCTCACACAAAACACCATATGATTCAAATGTATTCAAAACAAAGTCAAATTTCCTCCAACCTTTATGTTTCGCCACAAATTGTGCAAACGTGCATCAGACACTTTATATGTAAATTTCCAGTGAGAATTGGATGACAGTGAGTTTATGTTGTCAGGCTGTTACAAAATTAAAAAAAGCCATACTCTGTTGGATTCAGCTTCATCTAGTCGACAGTCTTTTTTTTTCTTTTTCTAAATCAGCTCCGTCGCCATCCCGCCCGATATCGTCATCTTGTGATGAGAAAAACAAGGCATCGGCAAGCACACAGTTTAAAGCCCAAAGTTAACAGCACTTGGGAGATAAAACAACTTCTCTCAGGGGCTGTACTGTGCTAAGGAAATGGCAGTCTTCCCTGGGGAGGCCACACCACTGTTTGTTTCTGGAGAAAAACCCTACAGGCATCTTTTTAAAGCGCCCCCACTAATCAGAAGTGATCTGTTCACATGTGCTATCCACTTTCCCTCGGGAAGGGACTAGAGAAAAAAAAAAAAAGAGTGCAGGCCAGTGGCAGACACAAGAGAACAATGTTGGAAATAAACATCCAGAGAGGGAAAGGGGGGTGAAGCATGAACTGGGTACTAAACTTGTCCAAAAACAACATACAGTCTATATTTAATTCATTTGTGCATGCATGTGTGTACAGCAGGGCAAAAATACTTGTTCTGCAGACATGCTTTTGCAGAACTTCACGCAGGTGGGATGTGAAAGACAGCCTGAAGAAGAAATGAAACCAAACAACTCCAAAATAATCCTGCAGCACTACTCAAAAAACAAAATTTAAAAGATTTAACCATTTCTATGCACACACAAGCGCAGAGTGGACAAACACTCTCCCTGCCTAATGAACACACTACAACTGGATGATACTATAGCGCCTGGGGTTTGTGTGAGCAAGTGAGTGGTATATACTGTAGTTTATGTAGTATGTTCATGTTGGTGCATAGGGGCAAGCAGGTAGAACACAATATAAACCATCTGTTCAGGATTCAACTGAATGCTACCGTTGCCCAACCACAGTTACTAGACAGAGTGAAGGATTTGGAGAGAGTTAAAGTCTAAACTAGACCCTCAAGGGGGGAATATTAGATTCCTTCTGTTGTATGCATGTTAGTGTCCTCCCGATTTTCATACCGTAACAGATAGGTATAAATAATTAAGCAGCCTGTTGCCCTGAATAGCCAGAGAGCAAAAGAGAAGAGGGAGGACAGAGGAAAATTAACAGCGATCAGCCCTGCTCGCGGCATTTTAAAGTACCATAACATTGTCATAATTAGGTCCTCTCTCTAGGAATCACCAAGAATTTCTTCTACTAGGACAAACCCCTTCTACACACTCCCTCTCTTCCTCATAATTAAAACAAAGCCTTTGCTGCTGCTTACATGAAGACGTAGTATGCGCCATGTTCTCTGTCACTTTAATGAGAGCGATAAATGCTTATACTAGCTTTGGCTATTTATACATTTTATGGCACAAATTGTGGCATAAAGGGCACAAATCAGTTGAATGACAGACGAAGGACAGCTGCGGCATCGTCCCTCCATTAAACGCTGCAAATGGCCAAATGTGGCCTGAGCAGTTAATTAGCCAGAGAGGGCCTAATCAGAGTTTTGGAGCTGTGGTCCTCCCCAGGTAACACACTAATAGGAGAAGCTTGTGGAGACACAGATGGAGTGAAGAGTGTGGAAACAGGGGAACTATTGGCTTTGGGCTTCTCAGAAGAAAGGTAGGAGTATCCCACAGTAACCTGCTTTGACCTGCTGTGTGAAAAAGACAACGTGCATTTGGCTGAATTTGTAGGTTTTTGAGATATTATGATATATTTTTAATTAATAAAGCTGTTTTGCATGAGGCAGCGGTTCCCAACCAGGGGGTTGGAACCCCCAATGGGCCACAGGACAAATTGTAGGGGTTGCAAGATTTCTCACCAAAACACATCGTGTGTATCCTTGAGATGTTGAGTACATTTTGCTTGCAAGGTTGTTTTTTTATATACAGGGAACCTTTAACAAGACAGCAGAGTTTTACCTCTTCAGATCATCACTTGTTCGAGCCATTTCAATAGTTTGATACATGTACATAGATTGCAGTGGCCAAATAGTGACTTTAACCTAAAATAAAGGAGGCAGCTGATCCAATGTGAAGATGCCAATTCCCCAATATTTTAAACCATGATTCGATTATAAAATTATACCATGGAGTTTAGTTAGTGCTTTGCTAATTTGGGAATATTTTGAGTCATTTAGAGAGGCCATTTATTTTCAGGAGAACTCTGTACAGTTTTTTAAATGCATCAAACTTTTACGGGCACCATCATGAAGAACGGCAGCAGTCAAATCCACTCATCAGTGTGTAACTCAAACACAAAGTGGAATTTTCTGCTACATCACTCTTTGACTGAACTGCTCACAAATTATAGCCATACTGTAACCTGTGACAAAGGGTCTGCAGAAGGCACTGCTCGGCTATAAAAGGTCATAATCCAAAAAATGTTGGGAATCCGCAGTGTGAGGGACTGCTGTGTGATCAAGAAATAGAAAGTATGATTGAAATCACCCGCCTCTCTCCTCAGCACGCACAGCAGAGCAGTTGCATCCTGAAGTCAACAGAGGACAGAAGCGAGCACATGTCCTCTGTTAGTACGAGACAACAGTGGATGAGCTCACACTGAGGCAAACATTCGCAGAGATAAGACACACAAATGCCTTAAGCACCCTGAAGTTAATCAGAAAAGCTTTCTGTATACATATCAAACAGGTCCCCCAAAATAAAATCCAGCCAGCTCCTGTTACGTAATCTACCAAACAATCAGCCAGCTAGCACATCCCACAGAGGAGAAAGAGTTAGAGAAGGAGGAAAAGACAAGGAGGAAGACAGGAAAAGGCAAAAATAAATGAAAGTCAGGTTGTCCTGACTGATGATGTGATGCTGTAAACAGGGAAGCTTTTTTCTAACAATTAAAGAGCAGGGGCTTATTGATTTCCAATGGTGCTCTCGAGTGACTTGCTGGCTGTCACAATGAGGCCCGGGGTAAGGTGACCATGTCTCTGCTCAACGTGATAAACCTTGCATGTCATCAGGTAGGGAGGACGCGGTGTCCCCCTTCCCCATCCCCACCCTCTCTGCCTCACAGACTGCCGCTACAGCATTTATCATGGTGCAATGTGGAATTATGGGCCGCTTCATTTAGTAATGTCACCAAGGAGTTGGCGAGTGCAGCCGGCACAAACCAACATACCAACACAGGAGGAAGAAAGTTAAGAGCTTTTTAGTACAAACATTCAAAGTTCTGGTGCTCATGGACACACAAAATTCTACATGTGCGGTATGAATTTTCTCCAGACAACACCTTGGCAATCACGCAACTCAATATGCAGCTTTGCAGACATCATGAGAAGTGGTTGCAACCTAGATGAGGGGTCAACTCCAGTCTTACTCCGGCGATAAACAACCATAAATCAGAAGACGTGCTGTCACACGAGTAGATCCATCATGGGCCAACCCGTGGCGCCTAACACATGCACACACACACTTGCACACACAAATGCTTGTACCACGGCGAGGAAAACAGAGAAAAGGCCCATGCAGATTGATTGGCTCTTTTAAATGAGTGGCAGTGGGGTTATGTTGATCGATTCCATGGATAATTGACTGATTCTGGTGTTGTTAGAAGTGGAGTAATGGCTACATGTCAGCGCTGTGATTTGACACAGCCTGCGGGCATCTTAACTTATAGACATGGCTTGGAAACTCAGAGAGGAAATTGATAACGGGCAAAAAAATGGTCCTTATTTTCTGCTCTCTCCTGAGATCTTGGGACTGTGTTAGAAGGGTTTAGCAGGCAGGTCGTGGCAAGGGGTCATAACAAGGTGCTGAAAACACAGCTATAGGAAGACATAGAAAACTTGGAAATTTGGAAAATATCACCAATTGCAGAAATCAACAAAATACAAAATGGATGCACATCCCACAGTTAAATGATCTTGGTTGCCAAGCTCATTTGCGCTGTATTTTAGTATCGAGTCCTGGCAGAAATACATGCTGCATATAAATATCCTTTTTTATGGTCACTTTAAGTAAAAGTTGATTGGAATTTTTATGGTTGTGAATTCAGCCAAATGAAGAGGCTTCTCATCTAATATTCCTACACCTCCACCAGCAAGTCGCCATTCTCTCAAGTCTAGACCAATCAATGAATGAACTTGTTCCTCATGCATTAAAAGGCAAAGCCATGGAGGAGTAGTAGTCCGTATTTGGAAACCTTCCCGCTTTGTGACACAGCAATTCGCAGCTGTTCAGAATGTTGGCAGTTGGCACCAGGAAACTTACAGATGAAAAAAGGAAAAACAGAGACCTGCAGACTACAAATTCAAGATGATGAGTTTTCTATAGAGATAAGATACAGATAGAAAAAGGTCCAGAAAATGCCAAATCACTTCTGAGTGAAGGACCCCTCCCCTATGGTAAAATTCAGCCAGCTTTATTATGCCAAGAGGTGGCCACTGAGTGGAGGAAAGGACACTGATGCATAGAATGCAAAGCGACTTTTAATTATTCTTGGGAAAAGAGCACAAGCCCTTGGCTTGTTTACCACTTTACCGGAAACAGCTTATGATTGCTTTGTAATTATCTCCTTGATAATGTAAAATTTACCCCCCCACCTCCTTTCCGTCCACTCCTTTCCATAGAACACCACGCAAAAGTGATCAAGCATTCATCATTTAGCCCAAATGTTTTAACTTTTATTTGGGGGAGGTGGAGGGAGGGCTAATAGATTATGGGTAATGAAGCAGCGCCGGCAGTAACACAAATAGGACTTGTTGTGAAAGACACAGGCTAAGGCACGCCTGTGCTGCGATAATCAGTCCCTCTTTTGTCTCATGATAAGCTGAGAGCCTAACCTTCACCCAAAGAGCACATCATTTCCCCTATGAGAGACTTAATGAGACATTAGCCATACTAACAAATGGTGGACGAGAAAGTGAAAGTGACTTTCCAGGTAAAGGCCGTTTGCTTGACCATAATCAGTCCCCAAGTGCAGCTAAAAGATGGAAACAACTCAGCGTCTCCGTCTCAACAGCTTGCTGTGGCTTTTATGACGGGCCTCCCAGGGCCCATCAAATGGCATGTAACATCTTAATATCCCTCAAATAGAACAGGTAATCTGCTTTTGTTGTCGGCTAGTCTGCTGTGATGCAGGCGATGCCGTTAGTCCATTTTGGCTTGTAATTCTGTTTAGGTGTAGCCCAGAACTCCAAAACAACTGCCTCTCAGCTTGGGCATGTATGTAACAGCATTATTGATGTATTTAGAGTTATTTAATACAAAAAGAATTCAAACAGGTGCCAGGCTTCAATAGCAATGCAGAGCACCATTATCATTAACCATTTAGAGTGGAAGTTGCGATGCATTTAAATCCTATTTTAGATCATATCAGTATGTATCTGGCATTATTGAAACATTGAATCGTGCATTAAAATACTTTTTTCTTTTGTGCAGCACAGAGTGGTTTGGAGATATGGGACTACAGACACAGTGGTGGATGGATAAAGAAAGGAAGTGACGAGCCGGTGCGTGAAGGGGCCTCGTTCCCCCGCCGGGCCTCCCAGCTCAATTAGCTCAGCTCATCCCAGCTTTCTGCTGATGGGAAAAATCAGCAGCACCACACTGTACCGTACAGTCCAGGGAGTCTAGCCTGTTAGTGAGTGAATGAGTGAGTCACTGTGCACATTATGCGTCTGCTCATGTCTCACATGCAGATTTTGCATTTGTGTATCCGAGTGTGTGCGCGCTCGCGCGTGTGTGTGTGTGTGTGGGGGCTGTCTCATCTCTGTTAGACTGGAGCCCCACAGTGCTCTCTGTATCAAAACACCTGAACCAATTAGGCTACACCCGCAAAAAAAAAATCCCTACAGCCACTTACAGTAATGTCATAAACAGTCATGCAAAACTTGAGTTATAAGAGAAGTTTGTCTGGATTCACTTATTGAGATAAAAAAAAATTAACTGGAGAGAGACCAAGACCAAAAAGTCTGAATTATGGATTATGAAACTCCCGCAAGAGACTAGAAAGGTTATATTCCAACACTTTTTTGCCAACAACTCTAGGCGAAGAAAAAAACTTCTTCATGTCTAAATGCTGAACTCTCAGCCAGCACCAACAACAGAAAGAAAATTGATGAAAACTTTTTCTTTACTCCTGTGGCAATCAAACTCAGAATCATCCCGAGAACATTTTAGCACACCATTGTCCAAACTGTGAAGGTACTCTAGGTGGTCTGCATGCGAGATGTAGTGCATAAATCATTGAGATGGCTCCTGGATGTGCTTTCAGGATGTCCTCAAGAAAAAAAGGCCAAGGTCTGAAGGAGGCAGGCCATTGCTATATGACAGTGTTTGGAGGTAGGGGCTGAGACCTCAGAGATGTTATGCACATGCGTGTCTCAAAGGCAAAGTGAGATGGAAAAGAGCACTCAGTGTTGGAAAAAAAAAAAGTGACTGAAATTGCTTGGCCAGCACAACTCAAGGCCAAAATCTACTTAATCATGGAATAAGGACAGTTCCAAAGAGGCAGCATAATATTCCTGCATAAAAACTGCCACCCCCCGCATCCCTTGGTGACCCACAGACACTTTATGACACACAATACATTTACCTGACAACACACACTCATCTCATCCACTGCTGTAACTCTTCCCTCTCACACATGCTCAGTCTGCCTTAAAAATATAGCCAAGAATGCTGCAGTACACCAAGTAACTAGCTAAACAAATAAAGTAAATACACTGATAATGCCGATGATAACATCCAAGGCAAAATGAAAGGATGAAGGTCAGTAATTGAGAGAAGGTGGGGAGATAGGAGCATGGTGTGGTTTGTTTTTCTCCTGGCAGGGGTCCATCTGGGCGCGTGCGGCGGGCTCCGGGGCGGTGTAGGAGCACGTTTGTGCAGAGGTTAAGAAAAGCAATTAATCCACAGCGGAGATAATCAAAGGAACCTCCCCCTCTAGACACCTTGGTGGGGGAGGAAGAGAGAGAGAGAGAGAAGGGAGAGAAACAGAGAGACAGACAGAGGGGGGAGATGGGAAAATACTTGTTTACAGGCACTGCTGGCGCGATCAAAAGCACAGGGGTTCAGCTCTGCCACCGGGGCCATCCATTTCAGGTGGAATTGATAACACTTCAGATGTACAATTCAATGTTTGTGAGAGTACTTTTACCTCCCGGTGAGAAGGCAAGGATTTTTCACAGTCTAAGCTGCATTTCCTTTCATCTCAGATTTTGCAAGGTATCAACAGATTGTCAATGGTGAGGAAGACATTTTCCCACACATAATCAAAGAACGTAGTCTGGAGTGCCTGCACTCCCTCTGCTATGACGGTGATTCAGACAGCACAGTGCAAGAAAACAAGATTAATATCTCTGGAAACTAATATTGTGATTACATTAATTTATCTGTGAAGCAAGCACCTCACAGGGACACGATAAAGACTGAAAATCAAGCTGAAAGATATCCCATCAAAGCGCATCAACACTTCTCTCTCAGCTAACATACAATACATATTTGGCCATGGTGCTGCAGCAAAAACTGTTCTCCTGCTGAAAATATTTACATTACATTTAACTAATGACAAGACTAATTTTAAGAGTTCCATGGGAAATTAAAGCATGTTGCTCCCTCTGGTGGTTCACATCTCCCTTTGGAATTGAAATAAAGTGTGCTTTGGGTGCATTTATGTTTATGTTGTGCCCATCTCTTCTCCTTTGTGCTCCACCTGCACTGTAAAATCTTTAAAAACGACCGTGGAGACACAACAGCTACAACTGAGGATAGCATCACACTTGGGCATTGGCATGTCAGTATATAAATAAGTACCAAGTACCATGTTGCTGTTTAAATTATTTAAAAACTGTCCTTCTGTCTGTGATAAAGCCCCCATTGTCCATCCCCACGAACCAACAGTAAGCATTCAAACAGTGGATTTGAAAACCAAAGCTTCTTCTATATACATTTGACTTCCTTTTTATGTCTGCGTACATATTATATCAGACATGGCCCTCTGAATCAGTAGCCATGTAAACCTTCAAACAATAACCTACACCATGTCACAAATATAGCTATATGATCAATTTAGAGTATGTAAACATCTTTCAGCTAAAAACTCTGGCAGACGGTTAGCAGGTCAGCGGTGAGTAAGTGGCAGCACTTCCACAAAGTCTTGATTAGATAATTACCCATCCATATCTTGGCAATATGTTGCAAGGGAACAACACGCTTCTCATTAAACTGCCGACAGGCCCTGCTCCTGTGGGTTGCTATCAAAAGCAAGGTGTTCAGTGGGCACACACTTGTTGATTAAAAAAAAAAAGATGTGCTAAAATGGAAATTAGATACACTCCTTTGGGGTAGTTGTAAGAGGTTCTAGGTACACAGAGCAAATCATGGACTGAAAACATGACAAACCGTAAGTGAGTTAGGTAGGAGTGAGGTAATAAGGCTTTTTTTTGAAGTTCTGCCTGAAGTACTTGTATTTGTCCATTTGAATCCTATTTGGATTGGCCAGTTCACCTCATACTGCTTTCCTGATAACTGCTACCACGCATCTTTGGGAGACAACCGCGAGTCTCTGCTGATACACATGGCCTAACTGAATCCACAGCTGATCCCTGGTTCTCTATTTACCATATATGGAATAGACTACATCATAAGTTGTTGACAGTTGTCAAAAAACAACCAAAGCATATCAGACATTACTCAGTTGTGCCACTTCATAGCACTTAATATAATAATTTGAGTCTGCCGTATAGGGTGCCATTATTGTCACTAGTCAGTTGGATCAACTCAACAACAAGCAATAGTGTGTGTATATATAGGGAATGGCGAATTATGTCTGACACACCATTGTGACAAAGGCCAACCAGTAAGAGTTGCTAGTGAGAAAACATCATGAATGATTTTGTGAGGCAGAGGATAGAAAGGACAAGACTTCCAATGAAGACTTTTGCAAATCCACAGAAACACTGAAAATGTACAATTTTACTTTAATCTCCTGTCAATCAACATAGAGCACATCATTCTAAACTCAATCCAAATATCAAACAACAAAAACCTGAGACAAAAAGTGTCACATACTCTACACAACATATTTAAAAGTTTTATCCCTCTCTTGCTGTAACGTGTGCCTCCACTAAAACTATCCGGGCTACTGACTCATTACACAAAAAAAGACTTGCATGGATCAAATACTGTACATAAGAGCGCACACAAAGGAGCTTTCATTTAACCAAGCCACTGAATGAGTCGTAACGTAACTTGAGCCTTGCTGTGATGAAACATGCTGTAGGCAGAAGTAGACACATAAAAAAAAAACAGCATTAGTCCTTGCTGCTTCTGAGAGCACACTGTGTCACCTGCAGCTTTTTTGAAACATCTTGAATGATAGGCTTCACCCTTTTGAGATGGACTGCCAAGTGCTGGCACACTTTTTGTCGAGATAAACTGAATACATTGCTTTTGAAGAGCGAGGAGGGCCGGCCAGGGACTGGAGCCTGGAATTCTAAAAAGGACATGCACAAAATGTGTGATGAAACTTTCAGCACCATGGACAGCAGCCCTCAATGAGCCTGACGAGGAGGGGGAGTGAGTGTGCAAGATGCAGAGAGTGGGAAAAGGAAAAGAGATGGAGTAAAGTGGGAGCCAATGAGTCCATTTGATAATCTTCCCCACCCTGTGCTACCCCCATGTCTGCTCTTTCCAAAGTGGAGGCGCTTGCCCCAAAACACACACACACACTCCTGCGGCAAGACCCAGCTTTTCCACAGTTTTTCCCCTCATCTCTGTGTCTTAGGCTGAATAATGCAGGGCCTTTACCCAGCGCTCAAGCATGAGTGGATAATCTGGCTACAAGGACAGGCTGTGTCAACATTTCCCTTTACTTCCTTATTTATTTATTTACCCACCCGCCGTAGGACTTGGGGAGGGCGAGGGAGGATATGTGCATGGCTAACAACATGCTGGCCGTGCAGATGACCTGCTTTTAGAAGGTTCACTTTTATTTTTATTTTTTTACCAGGAAGGATTTTTAAGGGGAAGAGTGCGGACTGTACCAAACTGAATTTGGGAGATTACACGCAAGCTTTTTAGGGAGACTGAAAGTGTTTTTAAACTCTCCATACAACACAGAAATGTAGGGCCGCTGCTAACAATCATTTTCATTATCGGTTAATCTGACAATTATGTATTCATTGTAATCATTTAGTCTATGAAATGTCAGAAAAAGTAAAATATGGTCCTCAGATCCTCAAGTCATATTTTCAAAAACCCAAAGATATTCCAATTACAGTGACATATAACTGAGACAAGCAGTAAATACTCACATTTGAGTAGATAGATCAAGCCGAATGTTTGGTATTTTTGCTTGACAATTGACTTAAAAGAGTAATTGATTGAAACCATTAGAGTTGTTGTTTCTAGGAATGTATAAAATACTGTCATGTTCTCAATTGACTTAAAGGCACATTTAAGAACCACGAAGCAAAGTTATGAACTTTTATTTTTTCTCTGTGCCCGAGTTGAACACAATGGATGGGTGTGAATCCAGCTAAAAATCGATGCTTCAACAAAGCTTTGTCGATTCTTCATTGTGGGTTTAAGTGTCTTAAATTTGTAAATGTGCGGCTCCCAAATGATATGCCAAAATCCACTTTGCAGCAGAAACTGCTGAGGCTGAATTGTTGCACATTTAAAATGCCATTCACAATGACTTTGCAATTCTGAGTAATGTTTGGGGTGGCTTTTGTTTGCCGGTGCCTAAATAACTGTTACAATATGACTCTTAGCACAGTCAATCGCAAGCTCGGGCTTTAAGAGCCTAATCCTCTTTAATTTGTGATTACTTGTAATTCAAAATGGTAGCCCACTAAACCAAGGGAGGTTTATTGTTTAAATGTCCTCCATCACTGTACTGCAACCTGGATACTGATAACAGGGAAATAAATATCCTGTATATATATCCTGAGCTCTCATGGTGGCATTGAAGTAAATTACCATAAAAATCACTGTACAAATATTTTGGCATCAATCATTGAGCATAAATTGCTAAATAGCTGGGAGCCCTCTTAGCATGCATAGAGGATGATTTCATTGGCATTCTTGTGGCAGATGACTTTAGCCTCACACAAATTAGAATGTGAGAAT
The DNA here is from genome assembly GCF_043641665.1 of Enoplosus armatus. Taxonomy (NCBI): domain Eukaryota; kingdom Metazoa; phylum Chordata; class Actinopteri; order Centrarchiformes; family Enoplosidae; genus Enoplosus; species Enoplosus armatus. The sequence goes on from NC_092202.1 coordinate 10,191,141, forward strand.
TAAGAGGGATTTCGTACAGCACGATAAGTGTATTTTAAAGGCAGAACTGATTAAGCTTGAGGGAAGAGGGAGGAATTAGGTAATTATCTCCAAACAGACACCACTGCTGCTCTGCTGTGTGAGAACAGGCCCAGCACTCAGGGATCAGAGTGCTCCTCAGCATCAAGTCTGCTCTCGACAACGAACTCAACAATCCAAGTTACCTGATTTTTAACACCAACCTGGCAACCCATGGCTCTCAGGCCTACAGAGATATGAAAGAGCATGCGTCTTGTGACTCAGTCCAAAAGATGACGCATCTCAGTTGGGCCACTTCAAAGGAATGCTAAGTTTGTGTCTGCCTCTTATTTATTTATACAATCCCTGGCATAAGATTTATTTTGTCTACTAGGTTAATTCATTATTGATTTCAAGGGCAGGATGTTTGAGCAGAGAGCTGTGGAAGTTCGGGAAGGCAACCTTTCAGGAAAAAGTAGTTTGGAGACACTGGGGCGCTAAATCGGCAGCTTTTTTTTCCCCATTTAATTACAACTGTAATGTCAAGCAGCCAAAGTTTGGGACAGACCTGCCAGTAACATACAACGAAAAGGCTGAGGAGGGGGAGCCATTCGGGACCTCGTTTACACGAAAATGAAGTTTTGTGAAGTTGCTACCTGCTCTCACCTCCCGTGCTGACTCACTCGGAATATCCTTTACAACTTATTTGACTATTTTCAAACGCAGCATGTTCATTACAGACAGCAGCCAGGCTAATTGTTACAGCCGGAAGTGATACCGTTGTGTCGGAGGGAGCCGTGTCCTACCTGCTCGTAGCAACTCTCCCAGGTGAGGTTCAGGAGGCAGGAGGAGAACAGCTCATCTTCGGTCCGGGCATAACCGTCCATGGTGTGTGCCAGCCGTCTCGGTTGGAGGAGCCTGCGGAGTTCTTGTGTTGCAAGCGGAAGATTGGACTCTTTTATTTGTCGTCCCTCGACGACTGTCTCTTTCTCTGCGCGTGTCTCTCTCTGCTCCGCGAGCTTCTCCGTCCTGCGCCGTGGATGCTATCAAACGAACGAGCGGCGGTTGTTTCTGGCTGCTGCTTCCCCTGTCACGTGGGGGCGGCTCCCCCCCCCCCAAAAAAAAAAAAACAGAGTGGGATGCTTTCAAGGGTGATGGTGCCCAAAGTGGGGTGCGCGGACCGCCTATAGGTGTCAGCTCCAGGGTCAAGGGTGCCCCCATCATGAGGAAGAATACTTTAATTTCACTCCATAGCTAAATGACATTGTTGTTGTTATCTCTCTCCCCACTCGACACCTGTAGTCATGATTCTCCCGAACAAAATAAGCTAGCTGGTTTTCTGTTAATTTAATTCACCAATTAGCCTTCAATGGCTACAATTAAAAGGAGCAGCCCTGGGCTGCAGAACTGAAATGTATCAAATGCATAGCAATGCATTGTGGGATTTCTATTTCTAGCAACAGGTTGTGCACATGCAATGGACAACACCTTTTTTTTCTTTGTGGGGAACCTTTTAGGGTGTCTGGGCTTGAGTAACTTGGACTTAACTGACTTTAACACCAATGACTTGTGACTTCACTTAGACTTCAGCCTTTTCATTTCGAATGACTTCCTCCCTGAGCACAAAGATTTTTTTTAAATGATGTTATAAAAAAGAGTGCAGAGAAGTCTTAATTTTCCTGAGAATTAACATACTTCAAAATCAAACGCAAGCTGGAGGGAAAGGTGCGTTTGTCACTGCTGACCAGCACAGACAACAGGCTCGTATGAATGACAAATGATTTGTTCATGTCACAGGAATAAGACACACTGAATCACTTTTAAATGTTTTAAACTTTATTTGAAAGTAACAAATACAAATTTTAAAAAGCTCAGTTCATAGCTTTATTCATTTTTTTCAGTAAACATTTTGACATGTCCTGGCAGGTTCTGATTGAAGTCCCTGCACACCCATGGTACACCCACACGGGTGTTTGATGAGACGTCTTCTCGGGACCGTGTGGGCACGTACGCTGCTTTTGATTGACATCTTCCTCACTCTCCCATTAGTTTTGTCACCTTTACCATTCGTGCTATTAGTACAGAGAGACAGGTGACATCATGCGATTCCAGAACAATCCAAAGCACAGCAAGCAAATAAATTAGTAACCCGCAAAGTGCAAAGGTCAGTAATATCATACATTGTAATAATTCTGACATGTCTGTGCAGTATACCAGCTGCATACAGTTACTTGACTAGCCTATTAAGCTAAGCCTTTGTTTTCACTGTGCAGTTGGTTAATTGTGCCATATAGTCCCTCACAGTGTTGCTTCCATGATACTGAGGCTTTAATGCAGCTTCAATAGACAATTTATTGTAGCCATGTAGCCTTCAAGAGGCTCATTTACATCTGAGCCACCAGGTAAATTCAGCAAAGAAGCCGCGAGAGTAGAAAAGCAGCAGTCCTCAACCACTGCTGTAAAAGGGGGAGCTGTCCGTCCACATTTGAATAGGACAGAGGTGTCCCGTCACTGGGTTGAAGAAACTGGTGGAGAGGCTCTCTGTCTGTGTGTACTGTATGCTGTATGTCGACATCCATTCAATGCTTTATTTTCGGAGAATTCTGCTTTTGAGAGAACTGTGCCTTGTAAAAATAGCAGAATAGAATATGAAACTGTCTGAACACTGGTGTTGGATAAATCTCAAGGTAGGAAAAAGGCGGGAAAAAACAGGCATAAACACAGTCAGCAGACTCGGAGTAACATAAGCACCATTTTCGGCGATACAAATCTGGGTCAGGTGACCTGAGAAATTGTAATCAGATAAAGCAATGACCTCCATTACAAAGTATCAATCAAACTTAGCTCACGTGTTTAGGGTAAATACGATCAGCTGCACCTGGTTCTGGACTATCTACATGTCAACACACACTTGATGAAAAATCAATACGTTTTAGTTGCAAAAAGCTTCATACCAAACACTTTGAGATTTATTCAGTAGTTTTATATTGTCTGACCAAAGGTTGACATAAAATTACTCTTATATTACTGTAATGCCATCATGGTACCTTGCACTTCAAAATACTTTATGCTCCTATGAAAATCCTCCTGGATTGGATCACTGTTCTCTTTCCCATCATTTACACTTAATCTGCAGTATACAATGAAGGGCAGGGAGTGTTTCTGGTCATAAACCTACTAAAGCATGACATTATGGACACTTCACTTGTAATGATGGGGCTGACAGCATCATGTAACATGTCCATTTTAAAATCAAGGCAGGTTTTTATAAATTATGTCGTAAATATATAGATTTTTGCAACGTCTCAACATTGGGACAAAAACTAGTGGGTTAAGTGCAGTATGTCAACCATTAGAATAATTGTAAAGCATTGTGGAAAACCTTCTTCCTTCAGAACAAAACCAGTACAATATTGCACTCCAGAATCTGTTATCCACGTGCAGCCATGCTGAGCACAGAAAACCTTTCAATTCTCTGCAAACTTTACAAGAAGGGCTGCCAGCAGAGCTCATTTGGAGAGCTGTCTTTTAGCACGCTATTTATTGTGATGTGAGACCCGTGCAGTTAGACGGGCCTTTTGTTCATCAGTTTTCTTTGCCGGCCTCCTTGTTTGATCAGACGTGTTTGCCACGCATGATCTGCACCCGTTTGAAGTGTGGTCAATTGGCACAGCGCTGTGCATTTTCTTTTCCTGGAGAAATTGTCAAGAATTCGCTGCAGTGGTGAGAGTATAGAAAGACAGAGAATGACAGGGAATGTCCCCCATGGTGATTGGCCATAACAGAGCCTACATATTTCATCTAATTAATTCTCACGAGGCTTGTTAGCGGTGTCAATACTGCAAATTGTGGAATAAAAATACATGAAATTGCTATGCTATTGAACAGCAACACAATAACGGAGTTTGCTTTCAGCTTTCTGTGACAATTGCAGGACTGAGTGATTTTGCACTTTATGATTATTTTGTTGTATGTTTGAATGGAAATGCATCATTGGAGGACATGCCAACATGTTAGCGCTATTGGTACTCATGTACTAATGGGTCGGACCACAACCACATACTAACATAGTATTGTGTAACATCCGTTAAAAACAACCATTAACAGTGATCCTTGACTTAAAACGAATGTGGGCCAAGGATGTAAAGTGAGGGGACCAATGGGCCCTTCCCTACTTCCTACCCACCTACTCTGCCTTCATTTTCATCTCAACTACACGGCTGTAAAGTTGCATGACTGCATCTTGCATAGTTGTGACGCTATCAAGCTGACAAAATCGGTCCACAGACTGACATATAAACACCAAACACAGACACACAAGGTGAAAACAATACGAACCACACGCTGTTGGCTGGTAAATATGTAGTAAACCAACTCAGTGCCTTGAAAGAACGCAGGACCTGATCTGGAGGTAAAGAAAAAGAATGATGCAAGCAAAATGAAGAGCGGTTTGTTCTTTAGCCTTATCTGTCAGCATCAACCATAATCTGTCCTGTGCTGTAGATTAATTTAAAGATTATGGAGTGCCATACATTTGCACAGTGCAGGGGAGTGTCAAGGCACAAGAGAAATCACAAATCGGCCTCTTTCTGAATATATGGCACAGCTCAGCTTGTTCCTGCATCTTCTGTGAGCTCCCTCTGATTCGTTTCTTCCTCGTCCCAGTGACACATGAAAGCTTTTCACGGAATCAAATCAATGGCCTGAGATAATTCAGTGTGACAATGTAACAATTGTGTTACTGTGACTTTATGTGGGGATATTTCTATCATTCGCACATATCTCATGAAGGCTGCGGCAGTGAAATTGGGTGAAAGTTCAGGACAGCTACCAATCCAGCAGCGCTGTGTGGAAATAAATGAGGTCAAATCAAATATTGTTTCCCCCTCTTCCTACAGGTAGTAGCTGCACATTTCTGCACAGGTGCCTTCAGTAGTAGATTCATTTCAAACTGGCAGCCCATTTTAAACATGCAGTCTACATGCCACATCTCCCCTACATAACCAATTTATCAAGCCTAACCCGGCGGTACGTGCATATACTCCCATATCACAAAGAAGGCTGGAAAGCAACTGTCATAGATGGCATGATTGAATTGTTCCCTTGCACTGTCACCAGAGGGGCTATTACTTCAAATTAGCATACAAATTCAAACCAGGACAGATGGATTTGTCACATTCCAGTCGCCATCTTCCTGGAAGATTGGCTGTGCTTGTGCTGTGTGATGGAGATAAGACACCTGTCTCGGCTCCGATTGGTGGCGGCGTTGGTGGGGGGATAGGGGGAGGACCGGCGTGGGATGGTAGGAGGACTGGGGTGTGGGGATGGATTTCCTGAAACGCTGAGGTGTTCTGCAATAAACTTCCCTACCCACGGCCTCAAATGATGATGAGGCGCCATCCAGGACTCCGTGGGTGGTGGGAGATTGAGCTGTAGCGAGACGGTGATTCACACTGTTTGGAAACACTCCTGAACAATACCTGTCTGCGGGTTTGTTTGTGTTTGCTACTTTTGGTGAGTTACTGTCAAAGAGCCACATAAACTGGCCCCTGACATCAGCGTGGGGTGCAGGGAGGGGTGTGTTATGAACAGCTGGTGAGGAAATGTACAGTATATCCTTGACCACAAATAACTTTTCAGCTTGAATAGCAGAGCAAAAGTTAAACTACGAACCTCATTCCAACTCAGTCAGAAATCAATTTTTAATAATATCTAAGGATTCCAACATTATGTGAGAGCATAGAGACAAGTGCTGAGGGACTGTACTGCACAAGAAGCAGGACTGCATGCAATCGTTGTGTACCCGTGTATCAGACACTAACAAAATACAACTTGGAGACATAATGATTTTCATTTGTAATTATGGCAGTGTGAATCAATGGGAAGTATTGAGCATGAAAAACTGTCCTTACCTCAGGATCAATTCCATATAATTTCCAGATCAGCTCAAACTAATGGGTTTTCTATTGGCTTCACTTTGGAGAGAGACTAATCTCTCCGGCACCATTTTGTGGTACTGTGTACGTTCCCAAGCAAAAGGCCATCCACTTAAAAACTTGTCTCCCAACAGTCCAAAAAATATTAAAGCACACATGCTAATTTCCTGACTTAGCATATTACACAATCTGCAGGCTTAATTTAAAAACTCCCTTAGCAGGTCTAGTATCTCTGCCTGCCTACTTCCAGACACTACAGAGATTGTGAAAAACGCTTACTGGCTCATTTCTGCCTCTATCCTCAGGTCAACGGTATGTATATTCCCTTACAATTGATGGGAAGTTGAGATACGGAACAGAGGTTATTCCACCATAAGGGCTACAGTGCACCGAACAAAATAGAAATCTGGATTAGAAGCAGTTAAATAAATTGCTTTTTAAAAGGTGATGTAAGAGGATTTATGGAAACAAAATGGGGTCTTTGATTTGCATTTGTCATTGTGCCCAGACAAGGTATAGCTTAAACTTAGCTGATAAAAGAAGAATATTGCTTTTTCGTGCCTCCTCCACACAGAATAGTCTATCCACCTGGAGGTGTAAGGAGAAGACGAGACAACAAGTTGAAAATGAACTGACAACTATTTTGATGAGGGAGTCTTCGTTTTAATTTGCTGTTTTTCTTTGTCTTACACGACAGTAAACTGAATATTTTTGGGTTTTGGACTGTTGGTTGAACAAAACAAGACTACTGAATGTGTCAGTTTCTGCTCTGGGAATTTTTTTCCACTATTTTCTGACAGTTTATTGACCAGATGATTAAAATAGTTCTCCATTGATTTAGCATTGTGCTCCTTTAACATTCTCAGACACATGATGGACAGTTAAAAAACAAAACAATATCAACATCGATGCAGCAGTACCAGACATGGTCTTTTTTTTATTCTATGCATTGTTGTCAAAACCTGGCACCTACATTACCCACAATGCCACTCATTCATTTATTTTCAAACTTGTAGTCTTCAGCCCCAACCAACGCCGCCTTTCTGGTGCCACAAAAGCCTTTATACAACTTTTTTTCCCCATATACGCTGATATAACAGTAGTGCTCCCAACACCTGTAAAGTCTTTAATCCATTAATTGGATAAATAATTGGCAGATTAATCATAATAAAATAATTATTAGCTGCAGCCCTCCATACACAATTCTATAAAATGCATTTTTTTTTTTTTTTTTAAAAGCTGGTACGTAACAATTGAGTTAAGATTCATTTGTCATACATAGAAAATCCTAAATAACAATTTGAGGCACAGCTGCCTTTCAAACTGTTTCCAAGTCTGAGCTAAAATACCTGGATGTTGTCACTCGAGTAGTTTTCTCAGACTTGACAAAGCTCATGACAACTAAATTGAAAATGATCACCTGTGAAATGGGTGGAGTGCACCTTTAAGAAGAAGAAACAGCTGTGATCATATGGTTAAAAAAAACAATGCAAAGACTTAACACACGCTACTAACTGCCAGCTGCCAAGTAGCGGTAATCAGTCCTTAAAGGTGGTAGGACCAGGACGCTCCCCAAGCCTTCTGACCCCAGCTCAGGGATAGCCCCCACCCCTGTTAAGTCCCGTTAATCAAACTCTTGGTGGAATTCACACTCCGCCACTCGCAGGCAGCTCGTCTCGTTTAAGTTGTTGAACCACAGAATGAGAGGTGACTGCTTCCCAAGAAAGTTTGTCAGAACTTCCCAAGTTTGGTGTTGGACACTACATTTTAAGTTTAACCCGACAAGACTGTCGTGGTTTAAATACACACTCAAGTTAAGTCACTGACCATTATTCTGGATATTTTTTAACCACGCTTAGAATTCATGCCTCTCCCAACTGCAAGCTTTACCTTCCACATTAGAGAGGCGCTGACACAAAGCGGTACAGCCAGAACAGGCTCCAGCACAGCAGGGATTTCACACTGATCTTGTTCCGAAACATTTGTAATTAACATTCCCCCTCTCTCCAACTGTTTCTGAAGCTATCAATATCCCAGTAAGAAGATTTAACTTCCCTGAAGAGCCAGGAAACGAGCTGGATTTGGCAGGTCAACACGTGATTCCTCAGTGTGTGTGTGTGTGTGTGTGTGTGTGAGAGAGGGTTAAGTGAAAAGTTTATGTACAGATTATCCTGTTATTTTAATGCTGACACTGAAAAAATGTGTTATTACAAAGTCATTTTTATTAAGTTGAACAGCGACAGGAAGTGTGACCAGAGTGCCCCTCTTAGTATCTCCATGACAAGAGAACAATACATTATGCCTGCATCAAAATACAGTATAAATTACATTTGATCAAAAGCTTCTCTCCATGAACTGAGGGCGTTTCAGCAGTAGAAGCAAAACAGCCAAGAATCCCAGCCTGTGGATGTCTTTAAGAGGAATGTTGAAATGTATATGAAATATCATGCTTTAAACAGACAAGGTTACTAAATTCCTGATGAACGGTCATTTACAATCCATTTTTAGTAGTGCTTAACCCTCTTAGCTTAAAAAGAACACAAGGCGGCCCTCAAAAGTAACAGGACACAATTCATCAATCATGAAAATACATTAAACACAGTGAGACAAAAATAGAAAATGAGGTTGTTGGTGGAAAAAAAACAGACGGCTCAAATGAGTTCAGATTTTCCTTCATACAGATACTGAGGAGGCCGCTGCAGCACATGCAAGCCTTCTTAATACTGGGCGTATTCCTTGGATGAGAGTTTTGCAATGATACGCTCCAACTGTCTCTTTGCTTCACACTGGGGGAAGTTACTCATCTCATAGTACTGCGGGGAAATTTTCACCAGCCTAGGAAAGAAAGCAAGTAAACATTAGTCACATAAATTGTCTTCAGTGTTTACTTGTGGGAGAACGCTGTTCTTCCATAGTCACACGCTCAACAAATCTGATACTTAATTGTACGAGGTGACAGATGAGGAGAAACACAGGTAGTAGGTTGATCGCAACACAAGTGTGTGCAAACAAGCAGACACTGGTGAGGCCTACATTTGATCTTTATCAGTTCTAAGGAGTTAAAACTGATAAGTGACATCTTACTGTTGGTGCTGGCTATGTACTCCAGCCACACTGCACTGGAAACAACCAGGGCAAAATGCACATTTTTAGCTTGAATTAAATGTGCAGACACACGCCGGCCACGTTGTATAGCACCATGTAATGCCTGTAGTACACACTGGACGTGACATACAGACAAGTAGTTAGCGTTCCCCCGAAAGCGTAATAGTTAAGGCTCAAATCACATAACCACAACGTCCACGGTTTGATTCCAGCTGGGGGACGTTTATTGCATGTTATTGTAGACACAGTGTAAGAAAAAGGACAGTGGGACAACGTGCGTCAAGATGCCACCAGTGGTCGGACGTGGGTGTCGAAGTGCCAGTGTGTGTTGCCCATTAGGGTGTTTATAGTCAGACTGAGTGAACAGACTTAATTTCAGAAGACCAAAATGTATTTGATACATTATATTTTTCAAAGATTTTCCTCTCACAAGCTTAACAGATGTAGAAACACAACAAGACACAAGCGATTCAAAAGAAAAACTGATCTCTGAAGCAACACACAGACATCAGACTGCACTATCGCACACACAAATAATGTGTGTTTTACAAGTGTTCATGTAAAAAAAATAAAAAGACTATTAGTGAAGCTTACAAAATATAATAACCACAACGTTTTAAAAATCGTTGTCCTTTCACTCACATATAAAAAGGTAAAGTGCTTCCTTCAAACTCAAGAAAGCGCTTAAAACAAATGCTCGGCTTGTATTACACAGTGCCTTCTGCAATTAAATTAAACATTTTTATCTGATAATTATCTTTAAAGCACATGATTTCCCATTTAAAATGTAACTGAAACTGAAGCTTACCACTCTGGTTTGATGTCAGTGCACGTGCGGATGTAATTCTTGGTGGTGAGCACAAACTCATTGTAAAGCACCCACTCTGGCTTGTGGTCCAGCACCGTGGAGGGGTGCAGCTGAACGACTTGGTTGTCCTTCACTGTCAGGTAATGGCCGGTGCGCTCCAGGTGAGCGATCTGTTCACACCGCAGAGGGAGAAGCGGGTCAGTGCCAGTGATAAACACTCTGAAATCCAGTTCATGCAGGAAGACGGAAATAGGTGCTTAATTTAATCTGTTTGTAATTTAACCATACAGAACCATCAAAATCTAATAAATAAATAACTAATATTTTGCACAAAAAAAGCAGCCTGACATTGAAGACAAACTTGTTTGTGAGCGGGCAGTGAGCCCCTAATTCCCTTCTTTGTAGATACTAGGTGCTGTGGCTGTTGTGATTAACCAAGGCAATCAGTCTCAATAAAGGCCTTTCCCAACAAAGACATGCTCTCGAATGCTGTGAAAACTCCAACATGAGCCGCAAATTTGTCTCCAAGATAAAGGTTAATGTTGACAAATATTTAAATATTAACACCATAATTCAACCTGTCAGGTTGCTTGTTTCAGGTAGCCCTGAAAATGGCTTCTTGCAAAATGCCATTTGTTTCCTTAAGCGCGGAGCAAATTGACTTGATTTCTTTTTATGTGTTTAAAACAAAGCAACTGTGTGTGTGTGTGTGTGTGTGTGTGTGTGTGTGTACCTTAAACGCTGTTATCCATTACAATAAACATCTCAGCTGCAGTTTTACTCAGTACTATGTTATGCACAAAAACACTCATTTTTCAAATGATCAAACTCAACAAGGGCAAACTTGGTGGAGCGGCAGTGGAGCTGGATACAAAGACTGCATTTGCACAAATAACAGACCAAAAGAAAGAAAGGAAACTGGGAAGCGTAATGACACGTGTATGATTAAAAACATAATGGGAAACAAAAGTAATGGGAGACTAAATACAGGAATAAATACAAGAATAATACAAATGCAATGTGCTTCTGTAAGCAAAGAACTTCACCAGGGGACCCTGCTGCGACTGACCTGCATGAAGAAGCCAGTGACCAGCGCCCGGCGGATGTTGGTGTAGTAGTCTCTGCTGCTGAACTCAGTGCTCCGCCGCGGCAGGTTGAAGCGGTCCATGATTCTGGACAACTGCTGGCGTACGTTGTCCGCTGACATCAGCGAGCGGTAGTTGACAAAATTGTCATAGCACCACTGAGTGGACTCGTGGTCTGTGTGAGGTGAGGCACAATTTAGGGTTAAGGACTAATAAAGACAACGTGAAACCATTTAGGGAAACCAGCACACATGAAAGGGACACTCACTTTGTTTAAAGGCGTGGTAGACGTTGAGCAGCGTCATGTGGTCTCCGTCGATGTGGGCAAAGCGCATCTTGGACTCGTCGGCCACCTTCTTAGCCTCCGTGGGTCGGACGAAGCACTGTGGGACTAAACAAGGTTGGTATAGGCCCCAACACAGCCGCCCATAGGGATAAGTTAAGCAAATCCCACAGAGAGGAACAAGGCCTCAGCTCAAGAGAGGCACAGAGCACTTCACAGGGCACACTGTATTGCGAAGTGTTTATGGTGGAAAAGGAAAGGAGGGTCAGAGGGAAGGGGAGAAGGATGGGTTTCTCCATCCTGGTGCGCTACTTTATACAAGATATAGCAAACATTTGACACCCAGTGCAAACAAGCATCCTATCTTATAGAGCTGATACTGAAGCAAGATAAAACAGTGGCGTAGAGTTTATCCAGAGAGCTGCCGTCTCCTGTCTCCTTGAGCCTCATGGTTGGTTGCTGTGGTGGCGCCGCTCTCAGGTGTACTTTTGCTGCTTACTCTAATGAACTCAGCAAAAACCTGCCATCCTGAAACACCTGCTTTAAGTGCACACCACGTCCAAACAGCTAGTTAAATCCATTTCCCCCACTCTCAAAGACCCCTGCACTCCCTTCAAAGGCGTCAAGATTCATCTCAATGAGCAGCATTCTGCTTTGGCAAGCCTAAAGTGCAATTACTGCTGTAGCACGCTGGTGCTGCTCCAGCTACACCTATACATTTTGTACAGACATGTATTTTTCCCCTTCCTCACAAATAATAGCTGACACCACCCCTCTACTTGCCTTGTAGTTAAGTTCAGTAGGTGTACATTACACTCGACTTCTGGGGTCTGTCTATTGTTCATACAGATTGTCAGTTGTAAGTAAAAGTATTGGGTATTAGTTAAATCAATCAAAATCCTCATATCCACATGCAACCACATTTAAGGGACAAGATGGAAGATAAAGAAGCTGCACTGTATATTTCCTTTAAGCTCATTGGCCGTTTCTGAAGCACGGCCCATGAGCACAGGAAAAGGAAAGAGTAGCAGCTCAGACCCACACAGTGGGCCAGCCCTCAGCATTACCTGACAACATGGCAGTGATGGAGAGGATCTCGTTTGAACAGTTGAATTCGCAGCTGGCTATGACCATCTTGGCCAGCTGGGGGTCCAGGGGGAACTCTGCCATCATGGAGCCCAACTCCGTCAGGTCACCGTCGTCATTGAGCGCTGCCAGGTAGTTCAGCAACTCCAGAGCTCGCATCAGGGTCTCTGGGGCTGGAGAAGACAGAATGGGAGAGATGGGCCATTAACAAATGTTCCAAGCCCATGGGCAAAACACGCACAGATGACAGAGATGTGCACAGGACAATTTGCAAAACTGCCATTTTTTTTTCATCACAGCAAAACTTGAGCCCTTTCACACACATGTATGTCAGGATTGATTAATACTCTTATAGAGCTGAAATGATTAGTCAAATCAACAGCAAATGTTTGCCAAAAATGCCAACCATCCTCTGCTTTCAGCCTATCAAATGTGACAAATGTCTGCTTTTTTGTCTTATATGATAGTTAACTGATCATCTTTAAGTTTTAGACATTTTAAGAATGTTTTTTTTCAGATTAACTAATCATGAAAATAATCACGAGTCGCAGCTCTGTTTAGGTTTGTGGTCAAACACAGTGGAGGGGTACAGCTGTACGACTTGGGTGTCCTTCACTGTCAGGTAATGGTAATATTCAGTCTAAATAATATATAATAATATATAATTAAATAAATAATATATAATAATATTGTCTACTCTCGCATTAAACTTTAAATCAAACAATTCTAACTATTTCAAGGAGGGTTTGACACACTTTGCTGGCGAAATGAAAGATTCATGTTAAATTTGGCTGGTCGAACATTTAAAAGTGACGCCTCATTTCCTGTTTGTGTCTTCATAATGAAATCAAATTATCTTCAAAACTGAGGGATGTTGATTTTTTAAAAACAAATATCAGTACTCTATGAAGACAGTATATGCAATGTGTAAATGTTCACATTGAAGCAACTAAAAATCTAAATTGTCCAAATGGTGAGAAAATATTCAAAGAAATTAAATGTAACAATTGCAATTGATTTTTTTTTTGCAAAGTAATATTGATTCTATGCCATGTAGAGTTCAGCTGTTATTAGCTCTGATTATTTGAAAAAAAGTGGAAGCCCAAGAAAAAGACCTGATAAAACAATAGAGTTCCAGCACCTGCTGTGCTCAGACCTTTAATAGAAGACAAATGTGAGATAAGAAAAGACACAGTCCAGGAGTTTGGGCGGCAGGGAGCATGAAGTCAATCAAAATGAGAAGGCTCTCCGTATGTGATGGCCAGAGTTACACTAGACAGCAACTTAGCGGAGAAGTAATCATGGCAGAGCTCATTTTTCATCCTCCGCTCGGGCAATCCTAAACAACTAATGCAATTACAGGGGAACTTTCTACTTAACGCTTCAACACAAAAGGCTTCCACCGTTTGGTTAAAAGATTTTTCCTCCAGATGCAATTATTGACCTTTGGCTTCCGAGAGCTGAAGCCTAATGACCAGTTGCATGTTAACTGAAAATTAGCTTCAAGCACTGGCGGCGGTGCTTGTTCACTTTCATTTCTCTCAAGTGCTCCCCAAAAAAATTCAATTTCAAACAGCAGAGAGGCATTTTTTTATGATTAACAAATATTGATTTGGGGCATCAAAGCTACTTTTTTCTACACAAAGTGAGTGCCGGCCACATTACTTACCACACCGTGTGGTACCAGCCCGTGTGTGGGGCTAAACAAAAGGTGAAAATCTGATTTCCAAGTACCGCTAGCATGATGAACTAGTGTGGAAATTCAATCTATACACAATGCGGCTCATCAGAAAGTAAGTATTGACTGCCTCAACACACAAGAATCCGATATATTAACCAAGGGCCAAATCAATGAGACGAAAGGCTAAAGGTACATTAAACCACATTGGCTTCAAAAGGTACTTCTTTGGAAATGTCACGAGGCAAATGAATCCCACCCAGCCAAGTCCTTGTGTAAATCGCTACTGATTTCTTTTGGATTTTCAATTTGGTTGGCTGGCTCAAGCCGCTGCTCCTGTGTTTAGTGAGCGAGGAGCGAGTTGGGCAAGGAGAGAAATAAACTAGATATTTGAGCATTTCACAGTAACAGGAAAATCAAGGTTCCCATTGAAAAAGCCACAGCTAATATTGTTGACCATCAGGGAGACAATATCTAAACTCAAATTCATCTGACTTGAAATTTAAACATCAAGAAACAACAATACAAAATGTACGTTGGCCTAGCATTACCACATTAATCACTGTCACATCATACCAGGGAGTTTTTGATTGTGGCAATTACAAAAATGTCCACCTATCCACCCATTTACGATTTAAAACATGCCAACAATAATTAATTACTAAAGCAGTTCAACCAGCAAAATCTCTTGATTCACTCTGAGGTGGGCCTTTGACACAGTGTATCACTGACAGACTTCATTCATTGCACCGAAAGAGCTCAAGCTTCCAGCGTGCTCAGGAGCTAGTTAGGAAAATCCTTCTGCCATGAGTGCATCAAATAAATAAAAAGGTAATCCTCCCCTTTCCCTTCACCCCACTGTTCCCAGTTAGATTCAGCAGACAAGGCCAATCCCATATGTCAACGCTTACCCTTGTGTTTTGTGAGAAATGTGGGGGTGGTGGTGGAGGTCAGTCATGTTTCACTGGAGGAATATAAAGGGAAGGCAATAGCTAAGGTGATAGCGCTGCTATTGATGTAACCAATTTCATTCTCAAAATGGCGTTTGCCACAGTGGACGGGGAGAGATGGGTTTAATCTCAGAGGTGAGATGAAAACTATATTATGGTGAGAAAACGGGGGGTGGGGGGTTAAGGATAGGGAAAGGAGGGGCGGTCTACTCAGGAAGATGTAGAAACACACTCTCCTGGAGAATGCCATAACTTGGCACCTCAACGAGACTGGGTTTGTTTTTGGCCTAGATCCAGCATGATTCAGATGTGCAAGAACTCAGAAATACAGAGACAGAAACAGAAACCGACAGATCAGCTCGAAGACTCCACATATCACTCTCTTTTCTCACTTTGAACAGCAATAATCTAAACTCAAAGTAGACTGCTCATAAAACTGCATATAACACTACTGTTTAGTCCATGTCTGCCAGAGCACTTAAACTCAAATCTCCAAACATTCAGTATGCAGTATTTGATATCTGCCAGGATCATTTTATCTTTGCTTTGTCGTTTTTTCCCAAGCTCCCAAGTGACACAGCCAACCCAGATTTGATATTGTACATGAAACAACCACATTTCAACTAAGTGTGGGTTTTATAGCAGTTTGTAACTACATTTGTACTGAATCTGATAGCACTGATCAAAATCAAAATCTCAATATTATTTCATATTGAAGTTATAATCCTTCAGATTTCATGGTTGGTTTGGCTACTTTGTCAAAAATACAACAGAGGAGCAACTGGTGGATCTGTTTACAGTGCAGCCAAACTAAAATTAATTTTAATGAAAAGTCAGTTAATAATAATAGCTGATCTCATGCTGCACTCAACATGAGTAGTTTTCCACAATGAAATATGGACAAAATCTTGTTTTGTGTGAATCCCTTGTGCATGTGAAGACAATTTGAATCCAGTGCGGGAATGGCAGACCCCGTCACCAACAATGAAAACTACTATACAGAGAAGTAATTACAGAATGTGCATTGAATGGCTATTGCTGAAAAACAGACATAATAATATCAAAAACAGGGTTTGATTTCATGTCTTAGAAAGATTCAAGCTTCTTTATAGGATTGAATGTCAAGTCAAACAACAGAGAGATCACACTTATGTCTTATGTCTTATGTCGACAAAAAAAAGGTATGTATTTTTTTTCATACTAACCTGGGGGGTCCATGAAGTCAAAGTGCACCAGGTCGTCAATACCCAGTTTCTTCAGCTGCAGCACCACAGAGCCCAGGTTAGACCTCAGAATCTCTGGATACGTGTTGTCCTGTGCCAGTTAAGAGGTACAAGAGAAACCCAAGGAACAATTCAAAACAAATTAGTCAGGGTGCTTATTATCTCCTCGTGTGTCGCTCATATGTCAACTTGAACAGAGGCCAGGAGTCTAGGGCATTTGAAGGGCTATTTAACTTGTTAAAAAATTCCCTTTGCAACTCAGTGTGACGTGAAAGAATTAGCCTGTTAGCCTGAAGAGGAGAACTGGGCCTCCGCAGGTTCATTTGTCACAAGGTGGCTGTTTCCTTAGCACAGGTTATGAGGAAGGGCGGAGGCAGTGTGGTTTGGTACCAAGCTCGTGGAATTATAATTCAGATGAACTGGGAATCATGGAGTTCTAAGAGCACACATTCCATAATAGATTTGCTGCTTTGGGGGAAAACAAAGTGCTTATGGCATTGAAGAATGTGAGAATCAAACACCTCATAGAATTTCTAACCATTTGCAGACTGCCTTGTTTCTTACCTGCATTTCTGTCTTGTAAGCTTTCTCTGTGTAAAGGCGGAAACACTTTCCTGGGCATGTCCGTCCAGCACGACCTGCCCTCTGCTGAGCTGAGGCCTTACTGACGGCTGTAACCAAAAGGGATTCCACTCTGATACGCGGGTTATACACCTGATAGGAAAGGGGAAGGACAAATTTCAGGGAAATTAAAAAAGCTCAAACTAGTTTGAGATTTTTTGGGTAGCATACACTAACACCCACAATCTACTACATATAAAAGCAGCAAACAAAAAATGTACAATAACACATACACACAATCCACCATAGTGCATATATAATCTCTTCTGTATGACTTGGCTCCAGGCTGGTGAAATGTCAGAGGAATAAATAACTGGCTTTTCCATCTTTGCGGCTGTCAGGTGTGCACTGCCGTGTTTATCTGGGGATTCTCGGGCAACAGACGCAGATGATGGCAGCAGATAAAGAGTGGTGGGAGAAGGGGGAAGCTAACCTTTTGCTTGGCAAATCCGGGATCAATTACAAACACCACGCCGTCGATGGTCAGGGACGTCTCTGCAATGTTTGTTGACACGACAACCTGTGGAAATGAGAACAGGTGGGTTAAGAAATGATCCAACTGGGGTGTTTGGAGGAACTGACGAGACCTCAACACTCCTTGCATCCAAATATTTTCAGTCAAGTTTACATATGGTCATCAGTTATTTAGTAAATCCACTCCAACATGCAAGTATTCAAACACATGTCAGGGATTAAGGTATTTTCTTCTGTTAAATATTAGAAAACAACGTGCAAAACTACATTTGGATCGTGCTTTCCTTGTACAATCAAAAAGTGCAGTGCTTTCCTACAGCGGAGGAGCTCAGAAATCAGCGATTCTTAAGCATGAGTAAGAAGAGAGACAAACAAGTGCAGATATCAACTTTGCTTTAACACGAAAAATATTCCCTGATGTGAGCCAGTTGACTGAGGAAGCTTGTAGGGATGTCACTTCAGTGCACTGTGCACATGCTGTCTAATGCAACCCAACAGGGGAGTACCACAACAGTTGGTGAAATCAAGTTCAATGTGCTATCAACGTATTTGTGGAGAGAGCTGGCTTGGTGCTGAGTGTCCCATCCAAATGCATTACCTCTGGGCCTTTTTGTGTTATGCGTATGTGTGCGTGAGGTTGGGGGTTCTGTCCGACTGTCCTCAGCATGCTACTGGTTTTGTTCAGATGTCAGCTTCCCCCTCTTGGAAAGTTTTTCAAAATCACAGAAAATAGCCGCGGTTCCTCTTAGGTGGCCTGTTTTTTAACACATTGGGAGCTCTACCACGGTTACTGCTGTCATCCAAGCAGGTTTTCTTCCCCCCAAATGAGGGCTGCTGTAGATATCTCATGCGAATCCAGCATGTCTCCCGAAATTTGGAACACTGCTGTCTGCGGACATGCCAACTGTGCACGGCTCATTGTTGCTGATTGGCTCTTGCTGTGTGCTACGCAATGCTGGCTCCTCCAAAGCTGTGCTTCAAACACAACCAGAGGTAAACAGCACTGCAAATGTTTGCATTACATTCACTTTGAAATATTAAAAAAAGAAAACACTTATATAGCATTTCCTTAGTAAACCAGCTACTATTTATGTAAGAGCTTTTGAGATTTGACATTGACTAGTTTATTCCCACACTTAACTTTACAAAAGTCAAAAAGAGGATCTTTACTCTAGCATGTAGTACTGAGACATATGACCACAACAGTCCACATAAAAACTAGTGTGAAAAGACATTGTTTAAGATATAATGTATATTGTTACAATAAAAGACTAAATTTGGATTCAGAGCAGACGATCCATACACCCTGGGGTGTAGGTGTTATGCAGGCGTTGAGAAAGGACCCAACAAATGCTGGATTTATACATAACGGGAGTCCTGCCACAGATACCTATGGAGAAGGTTTTCATTTACAGGTCTGCATTGGATTTCCCCTGTTGATACCACCATGGATGTGTTGTACGTGATCAAGCTGTATTGTGCTCTAATTATATTCCCCACAGCAACTGTGTTTACATGCTTTCATTCACTTTGTAATATACAGTGACAGTGGGGCTACGCATCTAATTATAGATCTGGAGTTACATCCATATAACTTATTTCTCTTTGTCTCATTAGTGAATAAGATAATATTGCAAATACTACTACATGCAGTCGCTGTGTTTACTGTTCATCACTCACTGGGATAGAGAGCAGCAATTGTGGTGAGCAGGAGGTTTGCAGTGGAGATGCCTTTGCTAAACGAGGAGCAAGAAGACTGCAGACTCTTTCTCCAAATTCCTTAATGCCATCTTCAATTGCAACAATCCCCACTGACATCAGGGACTTGCAGGAGAATGCGGTCTCCATGTGGTATCTCTGGAGCCGCAGTAGCCCTGACACGTTGTCACATTCAGCGTAGCCTACAGTGAAACAGCGGCTACATTCATTCTGTAGCCTAACCCCTTAACGCAGGAATACAAATCCAGCTGCAGTCCTTCACACCAATGTGTGTCCAAAAGCAACCCTGAACTGTTAAAGTAGCATTATATGATTAGAGGGTAAGTCCTTACAACCACCTAATAATGCCGACCCATCTAAGTTTCAAAAGGAAGGCATGGGTTGTGCAACACTTCCATTGTATGTTTACTGTTCTGGGTATAAAGAAATGTTTAACAGAAATAACTCATACTTTTTAAAGCCAGCTAACACAGTTATGATCTGATAATTGAGGAATGCAAGGCTGGTGATTATACAGGGTTGGTGATTATACAGGAGGAGGTTTATGGGACCACTCTCACACCGGGGTGGTGTGGGAGTTGATTTAAGCATCAGGGCAGATGTCATTGTTAACTGTCTTTACACAGAGAAATACTGCAAGAAGAGAAAACAAGTAGAGAAAAAACGAGTGAAGTGAAAAGCTGCTTGGTTTCTGAGAATAAGGCAAATGGGGAAACGGTGAACCTGCACCATCTCCCAGTCTCAGATCTTTTTCTATTACAATTATCCCCTATAGCAAGGCTGTCTATGAGAAATGACTGATTGCCTGATTCACAGCAACAAAAAAAAAATCAAATGAGTCACATCACCCTATGGGTCTCTTGCTGTCAGCATATACACAAAGGGGGGGGGGAGAGACAGATTTGCAGCTGCTCTCACGCGAACCTTGACCGCCGCTGGGATGAGTTCTCCTTATATAACAGCTGAAACAGACTGGACAGAGAAACCCTTTAGATTCATCATAGCACTTGAGACTGTGGTGGCCGGGTCATAGCCCACTCTACTGGCAACTGCCACTCCAGTGTCATAGTTTAATATACAAGCGGGTGTTTGGAAAAATGCCTCTCCACACTTTTCTTTTTCTTGCTCACTCGCTCAACATCTACCAAGACAGGAACAAGCTGTAGGACGACCGAAGCAGTCTTTTGGTGGTAGGTGGTCTGCTTTCTTGGTAGTCCTCATGATAAAATGCCAAGCACAAGACCAAACAGTTCTCTGTAGTCTTCGCTGATACAGGTCCACAGAACCAATTTTACACACTTGACACACTTCCTTTGCAGCTGTGCCTCTTCAGCTGTCTTCAAGCTGTGAGCCTTACAGACTTTTAAATCCCACCTTTTAAGCGAGGATTTCTCTCCAGCCTGAGAATGCCTGACTGTTTAGTTATTAATGCCAGGGAGGGCCTTTTTCCCCCCTCATTCAGCCCTCGACCTCAGGTAATTCACCTGTCGAAAGACACATTCCCCTTAGTATTCAAGCAGAGGAATGAAGAGATGGCAACAAACGCCCGTATGAAACTGATCAGACAGCAGTATCAGGCGAATGGTTGGGTTGTTATTCATGTATTTCTTGGATGAATGGCTGTCTAGATCTGATTGACATGAGCACTGCATGACAAAGTTGCCTAATTTTGATAGACAACTGAAAATAATAAGGGCTGTCTAAATAACAGCCAGCATAGTGGGGTTACAACAAGACCAACTGCTCGCTTCAACGGTATAAGGTACACTCATAGCCCATTTACACAGTAGGAATTTAACAAAACGTAACATGTAGCCATTATCACTTGCTTTGGTTTCCGCTGTTTGCTTTGGGGACGAGTTCCTGAAACTAAATGTATCTCTATAACCAAGTTCCTGGTACTTTCAGGGATTGCTGGCAGTGCTGTCAATCATGACTGGTCAAGCAGATGTGTCCTCACATCACAGCAAAGATGACTAAAACAAACACAATAACCTCAATTTTACTACTGCACCTGTATCGAACAGGACAACCAATTCCTAAAAAAAAGAACAACATTCAAGAATGCTTGAGGAGACCATTTGTAGTGAACTGGAGTGTGCAGTTAGAAACAAGAAGGTGTAACAAAACGTCTCAGTGTCTGGCAGAAATGGAGATACAACATATGGCCAATCAGTACAGGAAAGACAAGATGATAGAACAATAGAGGATCACAATGTGTGCAGTGAAACAAACTGAAAAAACGTGGTTTGATACGCTGGAAACCATTTTCACGTAAATGTGAAAGAAAACAGCCCCACTTCTTACATTGTCGTTGGTCCCACAACTGCTTACTTCAATCTCCTAACAAACAGCACATAAAAATGACTTAGTCGTCTCGCTTTTGCCTTTTAAAATGGCATATATCCAAAACGTCCCAGGTTGTAAAATACAGAGAAAACCTAGTATCAAAGACTCACAAGGTTCCTAAAAGTTTAGTTTATGGGAAGCCCCAGGTAACGGGTTGTTAAGTTCCTGCAGTGGAAAAGGGCCATCAGTGGCACAAAGGTACAGAGGAATCATATCTTTATGAAACCAATTAGCCACACTGTGGCAGTCTGAAATTAAAGTGTCTGGCCAAAAAAAGAGACCAGGCTATCAGACAGTGTCTCATGACAGACACTATATGCCAGCGACCAACGTCCCAGCAAGGACTGAAAGGCATGGAAGTCCGGATAAAGAATGGACTCTCACTGTCCTGTGTGTTGGGACACAGTCGGTGCTCCAGCAGATGCCACACATGACACCCTCTCACATTTCATGATCATATGGGTGGCCTCATTGACTGCATTGATTCTGAAGGATTATACAGGCTAGGGCCATTACTGCTGAACGCAGGCTGGCTCCTTCCAGTCTGTTGCTGCACTGGATAATCCTGGCTTCTTCATCAGTAATATCATTAGAGCATCATCTCTGCATGTTATTTCTGGGTTATTACCTGCAGGAGAGCAAGTACTATGGCTAACACGGGCCATCTTTCACATTCCCTGCTGGGAAACACAGCCTTGTTGACAAATAAAGCCTTCGCTCCTGACTGAGGGAAAGGAGAACGTGCCTTGAGCAGCATCGGCGCACCCCCGTTCAAAGCTCATTGAAATGGATATGTGGCAGAAACGCGGGTGACATTTGAGGGAATATTCCAAACGTGACAATGCTAAAAACAAACCTAGCACTCATCGCAGCACATTTGTTAGAGACAATCTTTGAGACGCTGGAAAGCGAAGTGAGATTATAGTCTTTGTTTGTAATTAGTCAATTGCTGCCTTGGCTAAATGATTTAACTGTTCAAAAATAGAAGATCAGTGGCTTTCCTGGAGAAATAGAGCAATGACAAGCTGGTGCTTTATGTTAATTGAGGGGTGCCTAATGCAGTCGTTAGCATGCGTGGCGGCAGACGTGGCGAACCTTAATTCTTTTTCACTACTTCCTCTTGGGCTGGCTTGGATGACATCTCTGCATTTTTCACTTGATGAGTTGTCAGTCAGTCAAGGAGGAGAAGCACATTCACTTCAAGCGCGGCAACTTTAGATGACACTTCCACCAATTCAACAAGCACCTGACAAATTGATCTTGAGGGAAAGAAAGGGGCATCAACTGTTCTGTTCTGAAGCAAAAAGTGATTGCTGGGTTGACAGTTCAGAGGTCGCAGTGTCACTACAGTCACTTTATTTCCTGTATTAACTTGAGAAGTGGCTGCAAGATGTCCACCAAGAGGAGGAACCACTGTTATTCATAGTTTCCTCCTAGTTCTACCACGTCAGACCTATGTATATAAACTTACAGGGCCATGCAGGTACCATTGCAAGAGCCACGTAATATTTAAACCTGTCCCTTTGCAACCATGGCCCCGTTTCACGTCAACATCCCTTTGAACAGCAGAGGCAAACACTGGGAATGATATTTGAACTTTCGAAAAAGATCTTATCCAACACTGGGTAATCAAACTACTAAGAACGCTGAGCCTCTTAAGCCTGCAGACACACACATACACAAACACACGCAATTCAAACAGAAAGCTGGAAGAGATGAAACTATAAAACTCACAACAGTAAAGGGAGACGGCGCTATAGTGTCAAATGTTTGATGTTTGGGGTAACCCTCAGCCTGTGCGGCTCTGTAAATGTAAACTTGATAACACACTTGACAACTGTTTCATAGTGTGCCAAATAATACTTTTAAAACTTAAATGTTGGATTTATTGCATATTCATTTGAGGAATCCCATATTCCCCAAATCCAGCTTGAATCAAGCGTTTTTAAAGTATTGTAATGTGTTTAACTTAACAGCCAATAAATATTTCCATTGCTCATGTATCAGCCTGATCTGGCTCAATTAGAGGGGTTGTAGCAATGAGTCATTCATCAACATCATCCCCTATCAGTTGCTGGGGGTGACTGTTTGCTTATTCACTGGCAGTGATGATATTCTGATATTCTGTCAGATCCCTGGCCAACAGTGTGGCAGCGCAGGTGGTGCTGCTACTCTGGTGATGAGCCCATCTGAATAGAAACTGTCACACAAAAGGGAGGAATTGTCTCACGCCTGTATCAATAAGAGGATCATCCACTCCTCTGAGATTAAGTGATTGAGGGAGAAGACTATGTACAGTCTCGTTTTTGATCAGCTCATATAATGTGCACCTTTCACATGGTTCCAGACAGCAGAGGTCTTAGGCCTCCTCTCTGAGCAGCAGCAGGGCCTGTGCAAATGTAGCGGAAAGATAAAAATGTCTGAGAATGCAGTGCTTTCCTCAGGCTCAGAGGGCGTGAGTAATACCCCAGTTATAATTTAGAGCAGAGAATCGCATGCTGACAAAAGCAGCATATGTTGTGTGAGTCAGTTCTGCGCTAAAGCTGAGAAAGGGAAAAAAGTTTCAGCCCCTACCTTCCAGCTCTCTTCCTTTACCCACCTTATTCCCCATCTGGCCTTTCTACATCAACCCCACTCATTTTCTCTTTCACTCACCCTCTCCCTCAAACTCCCCACTTCAACCTCCCCCTCTGAGTGTTTTTTATAGCAACAAGGCAGTTATACCTTCCTTCCGATGGCACCATTTGCTTTATTGGGTGGGGGTGGCTCAAAGATCCTCTGCTGCTGCTGCGGAGGCAATGTGGAGTACAGTGGGATGATTTTGATATCGCCGACTTCGGGCCCCAGGTCGTCGACCTCCCTCTTGATTCGCTTGCAGGCTTCGTCAATTTCCTGAAAAGATGGAAGCGCAACAATTAATCCATGCGTGCACTTGTGTTTGCAAACAGCAAAAAAAACAGGTTCTGAACAACACCTGGATAAACAATGGCGGTGAATCTGGATGGAAGGCAAGAGGGGAGGTGGCCGGGGAAACCGTGCTTCCCTGCTACAGTACATTTGTTCTAACTATCGCTCCATCTGACGGAGGAAATTAAACCTGGACTGCAGTATGCTTTGCTGAGCTCCCTGTGGCTCTGTTGTCAAATGCAGCAATCATGGGAAACATGGACGCGCACACTCCGAAAGCACACACACACACACAGCCAGACAGACTCAAACAGGGTTCATTATTCCACAGTGCAGTATTGTAGAGGGGAATGTGAGATGAGACTGCAGCAGTGATGCATAACCAGCGGCAAATCATGGCAGATCAGTTTAGTGAAGCTGAACGTTCTAGAGCCGGTGGGCTGGCAGACAGACAGAGGACCTGAGTAGCGCCAGGAATAAGAAAGCATGATAGTGAGCACAGGGCTAAGGCCTATTCTCTGAAGGCCTCTTGAAATACACTATTAAATGTACTAAATATGCCTACATGTTCCACAAGCACCCCCTGCGTAGAAAGACTTGTTTTTATATCTACCCCTAT
This sequence comes from Enoplosus armatus, assembly GCF_043641665.1. NCBI lineage: Eukaryota > Metazoa > Chordata > Actinopteri > Centrarchiformes > Enoplosidae > Enoplosus > Enoplosus armatus. The sequence continues at coordinate 10,215,981 of NC_092202.1, forward strand.
ACACACACACACACACACACACACACACACACACACACACACACACATATACACACACACACACACACACACACACATACACATTTCTAGGCTGGTATGGCTTGAAATAACTTTTAGCTTTTTATTTCCAACAACTCCCGCTGTTTAGAACCTTTTTCTTTGTTTTGCTAACAACAATCATTTAATCCTCATGAAGCAGAAGTTACTATACGTGTCACATTACAGCCTGTGCTGTTGCACCACCTGCAGGCCCATGGGAGCAATGCAGGAACTTTTCAAAAAGAGGAGTCATAAGGCAATGATGAACAAGAACTCTGATTCCCAAAATAATCTTTACTAGTGCTTATAGACAGACAATGAGCTACATCAGAGCACCTCATTTATACTTATTATTTAGTAGGCTAACAAAACAACTCATAAAACTCATCTGACATTTTTGCTTCCTCTTCTAAAAGCACACTGTGCTCAAATCAGTTTAAGCATGACTGAAACTGACTTAATTTCTACCACTGTGTGAAACCAGTAACACTTGCCTTGACATGAGAAAGCACCATGTTGATGTTTCCGGTTTTCCTTCTGGACTGCAAGTGTGTTATTAGCCCTGTTTGTCCCCTTGTTCATCGCATTAAGTCAAACCCTGCTGATGGCCATGTGCCTCTTAATCAACACACTGACAAGTGGAAAACGGTAAATCTGAATGGATTGGTAAAATTAGCCTGGGTATTAATAGCCTATCAAGCCTCTGGATGCAGCAGCTGCCATGGAGAAAAAAATGGACCGCTTTGCCAAAGCGCTGGAAGCAAGCTGGCTGTCTGTCCCTTAGGGACATCAAGACAGAGTGTGTGTGTGCACACACATAGGGGCAGTTGGCCAGTGTTGGGAACCTGTCCACCAGCTCTCCCTGCGACCCCAGAAGCAACAATCTACAGCCAAGCTAATAACCGACACATTTAGGCACTCCTCTTGACTAGCAAACAACCCCCCTGCCAATCCCCATGTTTTGATGTTAGCTGCTGAGGGGGAAGCTTAAATATTAGGACTTATCTTTGCTCAACAGCTGTGATAAGTTTCGACTTTCTTGTTTGGAGTTGGTGCTTCAGTTCTGTTTGTTTGTGGAAGCAAAATATCTCACAGAAAACCTAAGAGAGAGGAGGAGAGTCCTGTGCATTTTGCTTTCGTCTGATATAAATTAAACAGTCAGATAAAAAGAGTCTATGGCTTTGCCGTGGATCTGCCTCCCAATCATTAGTCTACATCAAAGTTGCTGGGAGACTGAAGAGGTTAAGAAGCGCTCGAGGGATGAGCTGCAGCACCCTTTGAACACCCATCTCTGCCAGACCTACCACACATTAACTTCTTTAACCCAATTAGGAGGGGGTGATAATGAACTCACCGTGGGAGTGCTCTCAGTAATGCCTTAGCTTGACACAGTGCAGGGGGGGGTGGGGGGTGGAATATAAATCAACAAATTACATCTTACTGCAAAAAAATGTTTAACACACTGCCTGCAAATATCCCAGACTTTTCTACACATTCATAGGAGCGACTATCAGTGTTTCTGGCCATCCGAGCAGCTGGGATACTACTAAATCTAAAATCAATTACCAGCCCTCAGTGGAGACTACTTCAAACACCATACCCTCCAATGACTTCATCCCCTTTGTAACAAGCCGCATATTGATCCTGCTTTGGCAAATGAAAACTGACGTCGGTGTAATGCCACAGTCAAGCCGGTGTTGAGTGACAAATAATTACTGCTAATAAACAACCCGTCACAAGATGTGATTGGGGAAGCCAGAAAGACACAACTACATGAGTTTTAAGATTCCTTGTGTAGATGAAAAACTGGTACTCTGTGACAAAACTGTAAATACTAAAATAAGTCCAACATGTCATTTAAGTCTCCAGAGCAATTTGTGTTGTATTTACACCAGTTACTTTCTCCTATACAACCACAGGTAATCACATGGTCTCCAACACCATTTTGTCAGAGCTGAGAGAAAAATCCTACCAGCACATCCACTGTTGGCTCTGACAGGCTTCTGCTGTCCACTGATCAGGACATTGAAACATTTGTTGGTGCTTTTCTGTGAGTGTGTGTGTGTGTGTGTGTGTGTGTGTCCACCCTGCTGTGACCAAATTCATCATTTTGCGCATGAACCCTGCCCTCCATTACACATCAGTGGACAACATTTGCAGGGAGGGGAAAAAAATAATAAATGACTTAATTTCAGAGATCCGTGGGAAGGGCAGAATCTGGGTCACTCCTTTTTTTCCCTTCGCTGTGCAAATCCTGGTGGTTCCCAAACAGTCACACTTAAATGCAATAACATCTATCAATGTGAGGATTAACCATTTCTTGTGTGTGTATGCAAATGACACTATATATGCGGGTAACTATGTATGTAATTAGATTAATAAGCACACGCTTAACTTTGGAAACGTGCAAAATTTTTGCACAAGTTTATTGCCTTGTGCAATTGGACAAAAATAACAATATTATACATGTATCTCATTAGCTGACTGACAGAAAATGAATCGCCAACTATTTTGATAATGGTGTAATAGTTTAAATTTTGTGTGAGGATTTGCTTTCCTCTGCTTTATAAAATAGTAAATTGACTATATTTGTGTTTTCGACTGAAAGAAAAATGCAAAAAATCTCATCTTGGGCTCTAGATAATTGTGATGGGCACATTTTTCTGACAAGATGATTAAAAAAAAAACTAAAAAACGACCAATTAATCACTAATGAAAATAATCATTGGCTCTAGCCCAACATGTATCTGATGAAAGTGTCTCTAAAGATAATATAACTGTGTAAAAAATCTTTCAATACAAGTAAACTTGAAACCAGCTATGTGTCCTATGGAGTCGTACCTCTTGTCCGGTGAGGAAGAGCAGAACGTCCCCTTCATCCACCTCACACATGTGGATCTGGATCACAGTGCGGATGGCCGCCTCCAGGTAGTCCCGCTCCGGTTCCGGCGTGTAGAAAATCTCCACGGGGTGCGTGCGTCCGGGGATGGTCAGCAGTGGACAGTTGTCAAAGTACACCTGGAACTTACCGGCATCGAGCGTGGCACTCATGACGATGACCTGGACAGAGGAGGAGAGAGAAGCCTGTGAGGGACAATGTATGCATAAAGGAGGTGAAAGGAAAGATAAAACTAAAAGCAAAAGACAGCAGAGTGTAAATGACTGTGGCGATTATGGGAGTGAGCACTCAAATGTACAATGAGTTAACATTTTATATGGCTTGATGATAATTGGGGATAAGGACACACACTAAGTGGGTAAGGGTACAACTAAATACAGAATAGATGAAGAGTGCAAAAAGCTATACAGGATGTATAATGCTTTGAATCAGAATTTAGGATGAGGGCGCTGGCACAAACGCAAGATGGTGTCTATAGTGAAGAACTTGGCATTACACTCCAAGTCACTGACCTACACGGAGCTATGACAGTCCTTGTTCCTGATGTTGGGTACACAATGTTCTCTCCAGAGCCATTAGACAGAGCGCATTAGGATTCTGATGGGAAACGCGTCTCCCATTTTCAATCTCAAACATTTTCAGGGGCCAGTGTCTCGGCATTTCACTTTACGCTCTGCGAGACATCATAATTGCTCTTAATCAAGGCAAATTAAACTTTCAAATTTGGTAGGGGATAGGGATGAAGGAGATAGAGGGGTGTGGGTGGATGATCATTCCCAATAACCTAGACCTCATTTAACAGTCCGCGAACAACAATCTAACCTTTGATTCCACAGTGACAAACAACTAGTCATTATCCATCTGCTTTATGAGAATTATGTCTGGCACACTCTGCCTATAAAACTTCTGCCTGCCTGTACGCTCCCATCCACACCGACGCCTTGCTGTTCTCCCCCTGCGTGATTGGCTTAAAATGGGGCTGACTCTGGGAGCAATCTCCACTAGTGCTGCGGTGCAGAATGGATGTGCATTTCTGAGCCCAACAGCAGCACTTCTCTTTCCTCAACAGATACACAGCTGTCAGACATGGGGACACTGTCAGGGAAAATGTGACAAAAGGGAGGAGTGACAGAAGAAGGACATAAACACTGGCTGTCTCTGAATTTATCCTCGGGGAAAGTAATATTTAGGGCTTTAACAGTGTTTTGTAGGCATTAAGAGGGACATATTTGTGGAAACAAATCAGACTGCTGTCAAGAGTACTTTCAAGTCTTGAGATGAGACAAAATAAAAGTGAGGTAGACTTGATGTTCCAGAATAAACAGTGAATGTAGGTGCTGGATAAATAGTCACATTAAGATCCACTACCTTTAAAAGGCATATAAGAAAGACACTTGTTTATTGCAAGTGCATATTTCTAAGTACTGCTTTTACCTTGAGGTCAGGCCTTTGGCGGACCACCTCCTTGAGGACCCCCATGAGGATATCTGTAGCTAATGTGCGTTCGTGTGCCTCGTCCAGGATGATGACACCATAGCGCTCCAGCAGAGGATCGTTCATGGCCTCCCGCAGCAGCATTCCATCTGTCATGTACCTGGGTGAACAGAGGACGTGCAGACTTTATCATCACATACAATGACATTATCTGAATAAAACCCTGCTTAGAATTAATGTAATGAGCACAGCATTCCCCTAAAGAGACATGTCCCCCTTCAAAGTGCTGTGGGCAGAACATAAAAAGAGTAGAAGTATAAAATCAAGATGCATTTGAGACAAGTCAAACCTATCCTTTAACGCCAGTCGGTCAAGCATCAGACAATTTAATCATCTACATCTATGAACTGAAAAACATGACTTAACTGCACTCAAGAAAATAAAAGTGCACACATTACATTTCAGTCTTTAATTTTTGAGCAGCCCATTAGTCTATTTCATTAACTGTACATAATCACTTGTACAAGGCTCCTGCTACACTCAATGGCTCCTTTTATTATCAACTTCTACCAATACAGTCTGTCATTGGGTTTTTTTTTTTTTACAAAACATGAAAAGAGAGCCACGGTGAATATTTTTAACATTCTTACTTGAGTACCGTCTTGGCGGAGCTGCAGTCCTCAAACCTGATGGAGTAGCCCACCTCTTGGCCCAGCATGACATCCATCTCATCGGCAACCCTCTGGGCAACGCTCATGGCCGCCACCCTCCTGGGCTGGGTGCAGGCCACGGCTCTCTTTGGTCCCGGCATCGACCGCACCATGTCCACACACCATTGAGGGATCTGGAAGACAGCAGACAAGTCGGGATGTGTTTGAGCCGAAGGCATCAAAAGAATTCTTTAAATGAAAAAGCAGGGACTTGAGATGAACACAAGGACGATGATGCAGCAGGATGAACCCAATTAGTGGGTGCACCAGCCTATTACAAATATTATACAAAAATAAAAGCATATATCTATGGAAGTCATACCTGTCAACATTTTCACTGACGGTATGTTCTTGCTTAGAGCTTATAAACAGAAGCAGCTTGCTAAGAGAGGCCCGAACGAAGAGAGTCTCTTACTTCCACTCTATTAAGCTTGAGGTTCGGATGACTGCCCTTTAGAGATGATTCAGATCCTACCAGCATTTGAAATGTCATCCAATCAGAAAAACCAAAAAAATTGCAGATGACAGGTTTGGAAGAGATAAACATTTCACAGACAATATTTAAATATATTAGTACTTACAGCACCTGACCCTAATCATCAGGTTATGTTTGGTGGAATGCTGAGTAGGGCTGCATGATTAATTGTATTACAATTGTTATTTCAGTCGATACACGTGGTGCAACCTCATTTGTACATGACTATAATTTAAGCTGTATTTGCATTAAGACAAAGTGAATGCTGTATTTTTTTTGTTGTAAACATGCTTTTCTTGAAAACCATGAGAAAGACTCAGAATCTTAATTCAAAGTGAGAAATTGTGATTCTTATTTCATCCACAATGCTGCAGCCCTAATGCTGCCTGCATTCTCCTCCTAAACATTCTCTATTAAATTTTAAGAAACACCATTAATTAGTCAACGTAAATGCATCACTGATTATTTTTCCTTTCTACATCGAGCAATAACCGCAGAGAGGACTCTCCTTAGATCCATTCATGTAGCCCCTACCTTGGTGACCATGTTATGTATGTGCACATAGAGATGATCACATACTAAACATTCTTTGAAAGTCTGTAGATTTCAAAAATTCATGATGAAAAAGATTACACCACTTAATTTAAGAAGTGTTCGGAAGATAGTTTATATTCCCCTCAGGAGGAGGCCAAGGCTCAACCAGTGATTTACTCTAATCTTCTCTCTTGCAAATTTTAAAAACAGACAACCCAGCACTCTTTCAAGAACTTAGAATAAACTTAACAACCACACACTGTGAATCAGGTCCACAGAGATACTGTTGAAAATGCATCTGTTCATTGCACCATGTTTTTGTATGGCATAATTATACCAATTATATTACAGAATTTCAAATTTTACTTTAATCTGACACATTTCAGTCAGTTTACTAGCAGAAATAACTATACTTGGGGGGGAAATTACAACCCTAGTGCATCTTTATGTGTTGGTATTGCAAAAAAGCTGAACATTCTGCCTTTTACCTGTGTGGTCTTTCCGGAGCCCGTCTCTCCCACCAGCACAAAAGACTGGTTATGCATCAGGATGTCAGTGAAGCTCTCTCTGTACTCCCAGACGGGCAGCTGCAGCCGCTTCTTCAGGATCTCATAGTAGCGTGGCGTGTGGGGCAGGTTGGTGAAGGGGTTGATCTGCTGCTGAAAAGGGGTTTGCTTAAGGAAGCCTCCAGTTGGGATGTTGGGCACCCCGGATGACTTCACATCTCGATCCCGGTCACGGTCTCTGTCCCTCCACCGTTCATCGCGGTCTCTGTCCCTGTCGCGGTCACGCCTGTGAGAGGAAGATGCATGAGGTTAAGATTTGATGAAGCTTTGCCACACAAACTAACTAAACCACAGAGACACAACATAACTCCAAGCGGCCTTAACAAAAATGCACGCACACGCAGAACACAACATACACTCAACAGTTTTGCCCTAGAAATGGTAGAGATTCAACCAAACACAGAACAGAAATTGCCCAAATGTAAGCCCATGTCAAGTCCTTTTCTTAAAAATGCATGAAAAGGTTACTGCACATTCTTATTCACAGTTGCAAAAACCACAGCCTAATCAAGTGTAGCATCCAAAGGTCATGAGTAAACTAATTGTCCACAATCCACATCAAGCAAGCTTATTCACCTTTTGCAGAAATATGCATTTAATGGCTTCAGAACAGAATGTGAACCATTTACATGCCCACGTTAGCTGGAGGCTAAGATGGGCATAATGTGGACTTTAAAGGTACCCTAGAGCTAGGTGCTTAACAGCCAACTACTGCAGTGAAGCTGGCTGCACACGGGCCAGATGTAGAAGATGGTGTGTGTAGCTCCACGGCAGCGCTAAGGTGTGATTGTGTCTCATTTTAGTAGTGCCAAAAAAAGCCATCTCGGGATGAATTAAGGCTAAAAATGACAGTGTTACCTTGATGTGGCAGTGCAAACTAACTTGTAATTTCTGGCATATTCAACTTTGAAAACCCCCCACAAACTTTTGACTTTGAAATTGATCAACTCCATTATTTATTTAATATTTTACTCCTGATTACTATTCAGTTTTGTCTAAGTATGTCTATGACAGCTGTGTAAAGTGTGAAAGAAATGAGCTGACGTGAGTGACGCCAAGCATGAATAGTGGAGAGGAGGGGAGCATCATCTAGTCTGAAACCCATCAACACAATCAGCTGGTCTGGATGTTCCAGCTCTAGCACTCATGTCCTTGACTGTGGGGAAGCTGCAGTATGCACATCAGATGATGATGCCAGGGCTCTGTTGTTGGAACATTAATATGACTGAATTTGAGGTTCACATTATGCATGCAATATCCATTTATCCCCGTGGGGAAATTCGTATTTCGCTTGTTTCTCCCGTAAGGTCAAAGCGATGTCAAATCCAGGGCAGTGACCCTGAGCCTACCCTCGGTGACTTTGACAACTGACAAGCAGGGGCGCTAAAACCTATTAGGTCCTCCAACTTCTGCAGGCCTATCAGGTTTTGTGTAAACGCACATGAACGCTCAGCAATCCTTTAACATTTCTACGTGCAGCTTGGCCTCACAGCAAAAGTCGACTGGCACTGATTCGGGAGTGTGAGACGGGACATGGCAGTGACACTGACAGGGCATTTCATTCACGCTAAGCGGCTAACATTAGCCCCGGCTAAAGGTCCCGAGTGCAGCTTCAAAGCGGCTTTCCCTCTTCACTTTGTAAAAGCCGCATGCCGTAACAACAAGCAGTTCATTGTGAAATGTTGACTTTGTGTCATAAAATGTATGACATTTCTATTTAGGACACAGCACTTAACCTAGCACTAGCTAGCATGTAGCCACGTGCAGACAAGACCAGACTGGTGGCTGTCTGTTTGCTACATTAGCTAGCTAACGTTACACTTTGCTGGGTGCCCATTGCATAACCTTATCGTCCTACAGCAACTCCATGCAGCTGGCTGTGTATCCTATCATTAGAACGATGGATTTCCATCCCCGCCGGTGCTAACTTACTAGCTAAACTTGCAAAGAGTTAACGTTAGCACGGCTAGTTAGCAACAGGACAACAACAAAACAGCCCGCAGCAAGCAAAAAAGCCGTAACAGCGGGACGCTTTTAGGTAACGCTAACGTTACATACCCATCAGAGGGTCTCTTTTTACTCGACGAATAATCATCACCCAAATCTAAACGATGTCGCTTGGACATCTTGCCACCGGTGTCCGTCCAAACAGCGGCTAATTATTCCATGCAGATTATCCCCAAACCGTTAAACGCCGGTAAAATGGCGACCGGAAGCTCTTACCTCATCATTATCCTTGACAAAATGCTTCGAAAGCCGCGATTTACTGTTGCACCAAGCGAGCACGTTGAATAGAAAAGGTCCAAGCGTTACTGAGCCCTGCACATGGCGTTGTCCATGAAAGCCTATCGCAGATACAGTGCAGCGGTTTAGGGATGCGGGGGAGGATGCAGGAGCTCCGCTGCCTCTCGGTCGGGTCGGGATGATGATGTGCCCGCCAAACAACGCATGCACAGCCACTACTGTTGCCTCGCCCCCTTTAGTTCAGAGCTCCAGTCTCACTGCAGTACAGGCAGGTCTCGTTGGATGACTGAACAGAACAGTGAACTCAGAGTATAAAGTCTCAGCTACTTTGTCCTCTGATGCTCCATGGAGTGAAAGCTACACACAGCATCATTGCTGGGGAGCCCCTTGGAGCCCCCTCATGGACCCATGCCATGGTAATACTGGGACCCTAATGTGGGGGAATTCACCTAATACTTTATTAGCGAATTAATACACAACCACAGATTGTGCTTTTCTGATTAGCTGAATTAATATAATCATTTATCATCAGCCCCATACATATGGGCCAACAGTCTACATCTGAACCAACTCCTGGGTTCAAGGTGTGTTATCAACTAGCCATACAGTATGTGGGAAATGGGCAGACAACTGCAGAAAAAAGACAATAGGCAGATCATGTATGGAAATACCCATCCCAGAATGAATAGGAAGTATTTTTCGTTTTTTCTTGTTTTTATCAGGACTGTAGTTTAAAGGACCGCACAAACACTTGATCCAGTATGGAAGGTGCAACCAGGAAAAGTGATGACCATTTTTTACTTCTAGGATCTGTTAGAAGAGCTAAAAATCCTTCTTTCAACCTCTACAATTATAAAGTGATGAATAATCTGTCACTGAAGACAATCATTGCCGTTGACACAGGTAATTACACAGCCTGGACATTGCTAACAAGCTGCATAATGGCAAATGGCTCATTGCTTATAGCTGGGGGATTGATGGTGATGGTTAAGGAGAAGTCAACGTTACAACAAAGCCATAATGCTCTAATATTCAAGGATAATTTAAAAAGCTGGGGTTTTGTCTGTCTCTCTTTCACAGTCTATTAAATAGCAGTCCAATTGTGTATGAAATAGCTCTGGCAAACATAGCTGCAGAGCTGGTGGTGTGAGCATGGACCACACTAGGGACTAATCATTTAGAATATTGCTACATGAACCTAAACTGCAACTGCCAGCTTTAAAGACCTAGACAGAGGGGATGTTTTTATGTCCCTATCATACTTCCGTCTCATACAATACTGGAGCACTGATGGATTACTGAACAGGTCCGAGGGTTCAGGGGGCCCCTGGGCCAGAGCCTCTGTTTGAAGTGACTGTTATTATTTCTCATTGGAAAGTCACAGAGCTCAGTTAAAAGTAGGAATGTCTTTCTCCTGATCCTGAGCACTGTCATTTAATATTGAGTATGTTCCAACCAAATTCAATCCATTTGTTTTTGTTGATTGTTTTGTGCATGTCACAGCACATACAGCACCTGAGAGTTCTGTTTCACCTGCAGAATGTCACCAAATGACACACAGAACAACCACAAAGGGAAGCATAACAAACACGAAGAGACAAAACAACCGCAAACACAAGCAAAACGACTACAAAGAGATGCAAAACTATTATTAAAAAAATGCAAATTACCAGAAAAGTGATGCAAAATGACCACAAAGAGATGCAACACGCTGAGCATCAGTAGAAGCTTGAGGAACAACTTGTGAATACTGTAGCATTACATTACAAAACATGCACTAGGCATTTGTTCATGTCATTTAACAACAATTCTGAATGAACAACCACCTCAGGGTATGCATTGCATTTTAATATTCTGTTTTTAATATTACTATACTGTTTACAGTTATTTCAGTCACACCCCCGCTTACAGGTGTTGGGATCAGATGCTCCCATTGAGAGACAATAACAGTGCGACTTGTGAAATGAAAGCTTCTGACAAACAAACTGCAACCAAGAACGCTGTGACCTTTTCCTTATCTTGAAATAACATGACCAATAATACACTGTCTTATTGTAGCAAACTAGTACTCTTACATCATTTAAGAGGAAATGTTGAACTGCAGTGATCGATGAGACTTTGCTGTAATCAAAAGTATCAAAGTAGCTTACTATCCTGAATAGATCTTTTCATTAATATCTACTTCTGTATTCATTTTTGCCTTGCAACAGCTGTGCAAGATTACATAATGAAGGGATTCCTCTTTGGAAGATATTAAAGAAAATAAAAACCAAGTGAAATCAAGAACAACGTTTTATTCTGTAAAACTAAACTCTTCCAACAATGATGAATTGCAGTAAGCTGTAATAACTACACTATATATGATACCAAAAATCAACCTACGTCCTTTCAGGTTTAAATCTGAAAATATCTGCGTATTAAGAACATTTTTTATACAGATGATTTAAATTTCAAAATGTTGCCATATTGATTGTTTTCTGGAATGACACAAATACTGTGAAATTTCAATCAAGACAATTGAGGACTGCCTCATTATACCAACGCACGGGACAAGTTCAGCCCAACCCCAATTGCCCTGCTGGTTGGGGACAGTGGCATCTGCCACTGGTGCCCCATCACTGATATCACATCACTAGGTCCTGTCGGCTCTTATCACACTGGCCCACCATCTCCTATCTTAATAGAGATCTGACTGTATGCCGTGCCTACGTGCTGACCCCAGGCGTGGCCTTTCTGCTTATCGGCCGTCCACAAGCTCACGCTCCTCCAACATCCTGCGACTTTGCTGGCTTTGCTTCCCAGCAGGGCCTTGGGAGCCATGTTGTTGTTGTTGTTGCAGTCAGTTTCTGTTTCGCCTCCAGGAAATCTGGAAACTACTGAGGTAGGTCACAGGGGACGAAGAACCATAGGCAGCAGCAGGGTAGCCAGCATTCTGTGATCTAGGAAACTTCTATATGAATGTGAATTTTTGAACTTCATACTTTATTTGTCCACGATAACGTCTAATAGAGCCAGCCGCTGTTTCCTCCTGTGTCCAGGGTTTATGCTAAGTTGTAGTTTCATATTTATCATACAGATATGACAACAATAACCTAAATCCAAGCCCATGTAGGAGGACAACATCACTGTTTATCATGTACCTTAAGGGTCCTTTCACACCTACATTCCTGGTCTGGACTTTCAGTTTTTTCAGTTTGATCCAAACCAAAATTACAGGTGTGAAACCTCCCATGTATAACGATTCGGACCAAACAGCCAAAACCTAGGTCCAACGAAAAGAGGTGGTCTTGGACTGGATAAAATTGGACCATGGTTCAGTTGGAATCAAGAACAGGAAGTTCTGGCGTTCTACCTGCTGAATTGACAACATGCCGAAGTCACGCCCGTCTACAAACCAATTGACTGCAAGTATAGGGAGACGCAGTTCACGTAGGTGATGGCGACAGGACATAGGTATGTCATGTATAGTTCTTTAGTGTGCTCGCATAATTGCAACGTGAAACCAAAACTAACCGGCTCAAATGTAACAAGTTCAGACTTTCAGGTGTGAAAGACTACAGAACATAGCCTTTATACAATTTACCTATCTGCAATTGACTATACCATGTTCCTATTTGACAGCTGAAGTGATGAGAAAATGCACACAGTAATTGCAGAGATACCGAATGCATATGAAAGTGCAAACCTAGCAAAAGATGCAGTTATGCATATCGTATCTGTGATACATTAGAATTATTAACTCCACACGAAACAAGCAGGAAAAAGATGACTGACATCTTGTGCCTGTTTTTTTTTTCCTTTCCTCTATTATCTCAGATAATAACAGCCTTGTCAGCAACAGAGCAGAAAGTTACACTCCTCAAAATGAGCACCCGGGGAGCAAACCTGCAGGGCTCTGCGAACTCGAGTGTCTCAGAGGCACCACCATGATAAAACTCAGGTAAGCGTAAAAAAGCAAGGTGAGTGAATGAAGCATGGATCATAAGGGCACTGACCATCACTGGAAGGGGCATCTGGTTGGTATAGTAATTAACCCTGCTGAGTGGTTGGCCTGGAAACTGCTGGCTCCACATGCCCCTGTCCACCCCCATCCCTCAAACCTTTGGAGCACCCAGAGATGATGGAGTGTCAAACCCTCCCTGGTCACACTTATTAGAGCCAGTGAGCGCTGCTGTGACCCGGCTGGTCTCTCCCACTATCTAGGCTCCAGGGTAGGATAAGTGGGGGGCCAGGGATCAGAACAAAGCAAGTTGATACTGTGATAAGATTAGTGGCATATATGATGGTACAACTCATCTCAACATCTAAAACATGAAAGGGTAGAAGCGAAGTACAAAGCTACAGAAATCGCAGGATAGGCATGCACACACATACAAATGATTCCTCCCTTGATCTCTCTTTCAGGCACAAATACAGAGAGGCAAACCCACACCTGAGTGGTTTAAGCAGCACAGGGCCAACCCAAGCACTTCGCAATGCACATTTTTTACAGGGGGGGGGGGGGGTTGCTGTCACAGATAAGGGGCTAAGATTAGTTTTGGCATGGGCTAGTTGCTGGTACCGTAGTCTCATTTTATCTTTAGTGGTGATGATTGGCTACAACAGCTCTCAGCAATCCTCTTTTGCTCTCTGGAGTGTGTGGAGGAAGCCTGAATCTTTCAGCAGCTGTGACAAGACCAAATACCGGCCAATGAAATCCTGACAGGTAATAGTCAGAGGGGCAACGTCTCGGGTGAATCTTTAACAAGTAATAAAAGCTCATGTCGTATGTTTATGCTGGTTGTTTTTGTGGCTGTATGAGGTCAGTTCAAGTAATTACTGATAAAGTGAACCACCAATACACTTCCAGAGCATTGCCTCGTCTTCCTGTTCTTTAAATGCCTTTAAATGTAACTGGCAATGCATCAGCTGAAGCTTGAAATCACTATGTGCTAAAACTGCCGTCCAATATTAATGAAACATCCCCTTAAAATACTCCTCTTATAAAAAGGAGCCAGCCTAAAATATCAGGGTGTTCTGTTAGTCAATAGTCTGATCCTGGATTTCCCCGATTTGTTTGTTTTCTTTAAAGAATTGTGACCTGTCAGTGCTCTCTGGTGGACACATGTAATGGTGACAAAATTTCTAAAAGAAATAAAACATATTTTTGACATTTCCGTATTCAAATTTCTTATTAGCCAACATATACTTACTGTAAGCAAATATTGGCCTCTAGTTTCTGGTCATACTTAATCTATTTGCCATGACTAGTTTTTAAAATCTGCTGAAATGTTTTAACAAAATGTTCCTCAGATAACCATGAAAAACAAGTTGTAATTGAATGTTGGAGGAAGATTCAAAGTGACACTTTCACATGTCCCACTAGAGCAGCCGATACGGCTCACTTCCTCCACAGTCACACCTTCCCTGAATCAGACAATGCATCTCACTACTGTGTTCTTTTCTAACAAAGCAAAGCACACTAATTTCTTTAAGGCTTTTATACACGTGCAAAAATCCAAAATTGGTCAACGACTTTAAGAGGAACCCAGTGGCAAGCTGGTATCATCTTGCAATTTCATTAGTTCAGATTCCATCTGGTTGATAAACTTAAACTCCTTGGAAAAAGAGGGCTCTCTGCAGTGTGCCAAATCAGCTGCCTGGCACGGGGCCGACACTGGGTACACACCATGGCTCCCTAGCTCGAATTCTTTCTCTCTCCTCGCCTCTATTTTGTGTCAGAGATTAAAAATAGCAAGTGGCCTTCTGCAGAATAAGCAGTTCATGGATTCTGGCTTTGACGCTGTGTTTGCCTGGAGAGGCCAGCTGTCACCTGCACGCAGGAAGAGTAGGCCTCACCACTGATTCTCAATACACAGTGGGCTCTGGACTTTGGCTGCAAGACAAAATGGGTGCATCTGTGCATCCATTTTACAGTACCGGAAAACTTTTGAGTTTGTTTTTTAAGTGTGTTTGCATATTTATGTCCATTAAGCTGAAAAAAATGGAACAAGACCCAAAACAGTGGAAAATAATATGGATAATATGGACACCCATAATATAGATCATTCCAAAAACGTATAAGTTAATTCAACTAAAGATAGAATTTGAATATTTCTATGATTTTAGACAAGTTTTGTGATGCTGGAACAATTCTCTCCCCAGGCTGGAAAGAAGAGAATCAAGTTAAGCTTCTCTAATCTGAAAAACAATCAAAAGACTGAGGCTGCTGCATTTAGAATTAATGAGAGACCAACCTTGTGAACACTTGGAAATTAGTCAGAGCGATTTTCTGCGGCTACAGGCTCATTTTCTGGTTCAGAACATTACTATCAAACAAACGTCATTTGTGTGTGAAAGCTCAAACAAATATTACACCAAGTTCACAAAGTCAGCCTCTGTCAGAGTTGAAGTTTTGATCAGATGGGATTCCTGCTTGTGTGGTTTCTGGCTTAAAGAGGGAGCTGATACAATATACCAACGTCACTAGACCAGTGGTTCCCAACCTTTTTTTTGTCAGACATAGCCCAAGTACCCCTTCATTACACTACCCATCATGTTCCAAACATGTTCATTTGAGTTGATTTTAAATGTGATGTTATTTTAAGAGTTATAGTTAAAGAGTAATTCAAAATGGATGATGTTACAGTCATGTTCTCATTCAATTGAACTGTCAATGTTTAGGTTGGTTTGGTTAGTTTGCATTTGTACTGCTGTCACTAGGAGTGGCAGAAGCTGGACTATCCCTTCATTTTAGCTATTTTAACCATTTATGCACAAGGCTACTTGTAGCTAACTATTTCAACTGTCTAACCATTACTTTTTAGCTATTTTGCCACTTATTTATTAACTATTTCAACCATCTAATGACAACTTTTACTTTTACCGTCTATTTTTTCAAATGAGTTGAGCTACTCCACAATCTTTCCAAGTACCCCTGGTTGGGAATCACTGCACTATACAAATTCGATATATATTTTTTTGTGTATGTGTGTGAGTCGGAAAAGACCAACTTCAAGACAGATCACATTGCAGGTTTATGCATTTATATTTATAAATACTTCCACATATAAAGGCACATGTAGTCTCATCCAAATATCATCTCCAAATGAGGAAAAATAAAACAGACTGATTAGTAACATTCACCCATATAGATGAATAGACATCAATAGAATCTCGAATATTAATATTATTAATTTACACATATGTACAACACATTCATTACAAGATTTAGACCCCCTATGAGAGTACCAACAAAATGCAGCACTCTGTTTATTGGCATCCCTTAGGAAGAAGAAGAAAGCAAACAATTGGGATTACGTTATCGCAGGGGAAAGGAAGAAGGGAATATGGGGCACAGGAGTTGAGGCTGCCATATTTGTTATTTTCCTAGCTACATTTTTCCTGTAGGGCATGAAGTTTCCGACTCCATTGATTTTGAGATTGTCTGTTCCTGCGCAACAACGAGCCTGTCTGGATACGCAGTGCACCTCCGGCTCTGTCAAAAAAGTGTTTTCTGTTGTATTGACTGAAACGGAGCTGCTCGGTGGAAGAGGGAGCTACGTTGTGAGAACGCAACGAGGGATGATTAATGCAATTATCAATAAGAACGACAAGGATTTAAATAAGCTGAAGTCTTTCAGTGATGTCAGATCATGCCAAGTTGTCACTGTGACAGGTGATCGACAGGTCGACAGTGAATGTCCCACTCCCCTGTACTCGACGCCTCTGTGGCCCGGTTCTCTGGAATTGATATGGAAGCTTCTACATGTTCATGTACATTATTAGACCCATCGTCCTGGGAGTTGCAGGGCTGATGACCCACCTCTGAATGATCAGAGGTGGGTCTGGTGGCCTGTTTAATTTGAAGCCATGGAAGGTCTGATTCAGTGGACGGGACACCCAGCGCCAGAGCTGCCTCTTCTCCTTCCTCCACCGTGGAACCCAGTTCCTCATCTTCAACTCCCTCTACCTCATGCCCCGCCTCTTCCACAGGACTCCGCCCCTCCTCCAGCTCTACGGCGGCTCGATCTTCCGTCAGGGTCACGATTTCTCCCCCTCTCCTGTCGATCCCATTCGTCTCCACCCCCACTAGAGGCTCCAGGCTGCTGAGCAGTGCAGGTGCGTCTTCCCTGCTGACGCCATCTGTGCCAAGGTCGCTGCCAGCGGTGTGGCATTCCCACAATGATTCATGTGAACTTCTGTCGTCTGACACAACTGGGAGAGGGAAGATGAGACAACTGGTCATTTTAATTACTCACTTGATCTGAAGCCATAGTAGAAAACAAGTGCTTTTGTCCTCTTCTGTTCCTCTGAAGGAGTTACGCAAGATGGCTGCTGATTTGTGTTAGCGGGCAACATCACCCTGACACACAGAGGAGAATTTAGCAAATTCATACTGACAACAACAACAGCAACAATTGTACCAACAACCACAACTTCAGCAGTTTCTCACATTGAGAAGCTTCATAATAAACTTCAAATATTAGTAGATTATCAAAATGATTGCAGATCAATTTCCTGTCAATTGACTAATCGACTTATCATTTCAGCTCTACAATATAATACTAACACTACTAATAAAGAGTGGCAGCCTGAGTTTACAATGCATTTTAAGGAGCAGAAAACAGTGTATAAAACACTGAACAATGATAACTTCTTTTGGAGCTGGACCACTGTGTCAATGTAGAAAGTTATTTCAATTACTTATGTGACTGAAGTGCTTCCATGGCAACAGGCTAAATATAGCAGCAGTGCCCCAGACAAGGGGACGCAAGACAAGTGTGACGCCCCGCATCTCGGCAACAGCAACAGCTTAGTTCTGCTTCTTCGCCAAAATATGCTCTCACTTTGGGGATTACTGACCCATATTTGTGGATGTGCAGGCAAAAAGGTTAAAGACTGCACATAGAGTCCCAGCCACCTTTTCCCACACACACATACACACAGGCAAAAACACGCAAGGAAGAAAGCAACATTACTTGAACTGGCATCCATATTTATGCCCCCCCACCCCCCCCAGCCCCCATCCCCTTTCAAAGAGAACACGGCAGAAGTTTCTGAATGTCAGCGGGCGAGAATTTGCTTCACATTTCCAAAATGCCATGGCATTTGGGCAGCTTGCACCAATGAGAAGCAGCGAGGAGTGGAGGCGGGAAGGGAAAGGACTTGGGTTAAACATGGAAGATAGCAAGGAGTGTTTAGCACGCAGTGGCTAATTACAGTGTTTATGCCGTTAGCTGTGGGTGCTCTTATCAATGGCTGGAGAAGCCAGTTACACACAATTACACACTCACCTTCGGGTGGCTGCAGTCTGGGCTGCATGTTTGGCTGAGATGTGGCACGTGTTGGATGAAGCTCCGGTTGAAGGTTATCATTCAGTGTGATACTGTCTCGTGTCCCTGTAAGACCCACCATCACGGAAAACAAACACTCGCTGTTACTTTCACATGCAAATGACAACAAAAAATGTTTTCCAAAGAGTTTTCACAGGTTTGAGCATGACAGGACTGGATGGAGCTCATCAGTGCACATGTATGGTGCATGTGTTATGTGTACTTTCACACAGCATACAAACATACACGCACATGTGCATGGGAGCGCTCACAGGAAGTGGCTTCAGTTCCCTGTCATCTGTCTTCATTAGTGATGGCTGCACGCCTCCTAGGCTGACACCATATGCTACTCATAGGAGACTGTGCACTATAAACCAGACATCACAAACACACACACACAAAACTGTATTCACATCGACACATGCATAAACTCAAGCCTGTAAGTGTGCACATCAGCCTTTGCCTTCACAGAAACCCAGTGAATAGGCCCTTTTTCTCTGACCATTCAAGTGTGAGGCACAAAAACAAACAGAAGAATGAGAAAATGGATGAGTGGGTGACACGATGCGTGAGAATCATGAATGGTGAACGGAGACCATATTGTTATGAATGCAGCCCATATTGTTATGGATGTTCAGTGTTGACACTGACGTGGGAACACTGAGTTAGAGGGTGGGGTGGGGGCTGTTTGGATCCTGAGGCTTCTACCCACAAACTCAAGAGACGCAACAAAGTCGTCTAAAAAGTTCCTTTACTTCTTTTACAGAGACAGTGGTTTTGATCATTATTAGATCGTTAGATTGTTTTAGTATCAAACCTTGTTGGTGTTTTTTTGCGGCATGGCTCTAGGGATGGCAATGTTGGTCTGACAGTCCAACACTTTGGTTTAGAAATATCGATATAACGACGTGATGGGTTGCCATGAAACTTTGTACAGACATTCGTGGTCCCCAGAGTATGTGTCCTAATGACTTTGGTGATCCTCTGACTTTTCCTGTAGCGACATCACGAGGTTGACATTTGTGGTTTTGATTGAAATGTCTCAATAACTGTTGGATGGACTGCCATGAAATTTGGCATGAACCCCTAAGGATGAATAATACAAACTTTGGTGATCCAATGTCAGAATTTAAATGTGTCCAGGGCTTTGGATTATGACCAAATACCTGCAAAAATGATGACATCAGCTGATCAGCCTCAACTGTCAACTGTTTATTGCTAGTTCACAAATGTTAGCATGCCGCCACTCTGAACAAAGATGGTGAATCTGGTAAAACATCATCAGCATGTTAGCATTCCTATTGTGAGCATGTTAGCATGCTGACTTTAGCATGAAGCACCACTGTAAGATGACCCTCACAGACTTTCTCTAAAACTTAACCTGTAATTACAAAATGATTAAGACACTTTGTCTTGAGTGATGTCATTTAGTAACTAATTTAAAATGAGTATTGGCAACAGGTTCAAACACCTATTGTAACTTGGGGTGGGTGATATGGATACAATTATTTTATGTCGTTATAAAATCACAATATAGTGAATTTTCTGAAAATTCAAAGTCGAAACTGTTTATAGATGAAATTACTAGACAGACATGGTTGTTTTTGGCTCATCCAACGAATGAAATATCTGAAAAAAATCAAGGTGTTATATGACTGTAATGAAAAATCTTGTGAATCAAATATTGCCATAAAGCAGCCATGCTCATTTACTTGCAACATAACTACCCAATATGACTGGAGATGTCTATCAATTGTAAAGAAAATCTCCATAAAATGTCTGTGATGTCAATATATATAGATATATTGTAATTTCCCCGACCCAAACTCTAACATCGCTCACAGCTGTATTGATTTTGTGAAGTATGGTTGTGTAGTATCATACTACAGCTGTCAAAAGACAAAAGAGTTGGCAGTTCTTCAGAGGCAAAGATCTTCTTCATTAAGCTCAGATAGCTGGCCTGTAGCTTTAAGATTGCTCCTGAATCGCAGTCTTCAAGTTTTGAGAGAGGGCCCTGAGAGGAGATCTGCAGACTGCCTTTTAAAGCCAGTAATAAGGTGGTGCTGGTTATTGGTATGAAGAGCAAAGCCCAGGCTGAGCACAGCAGTGTGTCTCCAGGAGCTAGGCAGTGCTCAGGAGGACGCAGGAGGCACCAGCGACTTCCTTTAAACCTTACTGGCAGCTGCCTGTCCAGCCATCTAACCACCTCCTCTCTCTCTCTCTCTCTCTCTCACACACACACACACACACACATTGTATATACACATGCGCCCATCCTGCAAAGACAAGCTCTCCTGCATTATATGATACTCCAACATACCAGAACATACACGCTATATCACAAATAAGGAGACAAAAAGAGATGTCTGTCCAACAGTCACATGGTTAAACCCTACACTGGGATGCAGTGCTGTCTAGCTCTATGGTGACAAGGAAATGCCTTCCTCTTAACTGGAAAAAGTCTGTCACTGGACCAAAACAGAGCTATATGGGTGCACTCTGTATCCGTCTTTTCAATAGCTGATGCACACTGACAGGTTTTCACTTGCTGTGTTACTTTTCAGCTTGCACTCATTCAGTGTGGGGGTACGGTGGACGGGAGGGCCGGTGGGGATCTATCAATCACAACTTTATCTGACTCACTGCATCGATGTCATTGTTATTGTTTTTTGCTCTCTCGCTCTCTCTCATCCGGAGACAACGTAGTCACCTCGAGTGTTCTCCAGGCCTCAGGTAAGCAGCCAAGGCCCTCCATCCTATCCTGTTTGCCTTTAATATCCATCAGCCCAACTTCACATCACATCAAGGCCACAGACACTCACATCTCTCTCTATATTTCTGTCTCCCTAACTGTGGTGGACAGCGTGGTCGTCAGGCACTCTGGGCCCTCGCCTACAAATTCCCTAATAACGGCACATTCCCCTAAATGTGTTTGTAATGTGGGCAATCATTTTCAGTAATGGATGCTTGTCAGTTTTATAGCGGTGAGAATGACGGTCTCATGACAGGGCACCTCCATTCAGCCGCAGCCCCTCCACCTCTCAGTCTGGTTCATCCACGGCACAACATCTCCCTCCAGTGGGAAAAGCGGGGAACTATTTTCTAGGTGGACTGTAGTCTCCTGGTTGCATTTGGAAATACTTTTCAGGCTGCAAATGTAGGTTTGAGATACTATTTTTGATACAGTTTACATTGTTTAATTTTTATATTTCTGTTGGGTTTTGCTGTTCTGAGGATGAGGTTTGTTTTAAGGAGGGGACCAGTTGGCGCTGCTACGGATACAGTTTGATTCATACATCAGGGTTTACTTCATACACACTAATGCATGGATACAGGTGCAAAAAAAAATGGTGTGGTATATGTAATTGTGTTTTTGAATACTGCTTGGGTCTCCTCAGATTTAAAGAGCATTTCTCCATTGTCTCGCATAACGAAAAGAATGTAAAAAAACTTATATTGACAGCTTTGAGACCATTTTCTACTACTCATTTTCTCCTTCTATTCTCACTTCACTGTCATATCCTAAAACCGTTGTATTGTTGGACTTCAGTTCCTAGAAAAGTAAGAATACTCCGTCTGTTAACCAATTCAAACTCTCTGACTACACAGTCTGCAACACATATCTTGTTCACATTTTAAAATGAACAGAAAACAGTAGTGTGCTGCCTTAAAAACGGCTCTCAAAAATAATATTTTCCCTGAGTATAAAATCTAAGATGGATCCACTGGACCAAAAGGGTCAGAGTGTGATCTTCAGGCAGCCTGCTTCAGTCAATGGTATCACAAACAGACACATGAGCGGGTGGTCAATGGAGTCGACACATTGTAAACGGTGGGCATGAGGTGACACGCTTTCTGGGCGTCTGCCCAGATTTGTCCTGGCATGACATAGTGGAGGGCATGGATGGGCTAAGTGGGGCAGAAGGAATACATACTCCCAATTCCCACGGATACGCGGTAGGTCAAGCCTGAGACGCAGCCAGAGAAGAGAGAAAGACACACTGTTACGAACATAAAACCTTGTTAATGTATTTAGATAAAAAAGGAGAGAGAGGGGAAATCAATTTAAAACAATTAGAGAAAAGATCCCAGGGTTATTTGTTTTACTCATAAAGATAAATGATAATGAGAGGTGTTTTCTTCTCATATTTCTACGGCAAATCACTAATTATTAAAAGGGACATTACATTTACTTTAAACACGCACACAAACACACCCGCAGTCACACGGTCGTGTTTGCTCATGGTGTGGTACAGTCACAGGTACCAACCAGGTGAAAGCACGTGCAGGAATACTGATACACAGTCTTTGCATGAGTGGATACACAGATGTTGAGACTGGTGCCTTACTTTGCAGTGAGGTCCATTTAAGTTCCTGATCATATTTAACACGCTTTATAGCCATTTAACTACAAACGACAGCCATCATTTTTACCCATTTTGCTCCGTTTCCATATTCTTAAAAATCACTGTTTACTAGCTGGATTACTCGGAAACATTCAAAAAAACGCATGTGATTGTAAGGTGATTGACAAACATGATTATTTTATATACAAACCAAAATCATTTATATCCATAACGAATGAATGTGCCACTGAAATACTGTTCAATAAGAGAGAATATATTAGAATGAATTTCTGTTATTACTCTGCATTTGTTTAATAACTGGATTGTGTTTGATGTTAGATTCAATTATGGAGGGGTCGTTTCAGGACTTCAATAAGGACACAATGTGGTACAGCGTCAATGTTTTAGTTTGTTTTGGTGGAAGCTTCAACACTTGGTCTTGAGACCCACCTGGAAGACTCCACAGTCCCGAAACCTCCAAGGTCTTCAGCTTCCTTTCCAAATCGGCAACTCTGTTTCCGAGGATCCTGTAGACAAAGAACAATGGCTCAGGTTACTTGGGACTAATGAACAGCGTTAGTGTGTATGTGTATTCGTGTGTCACAGTTCAGTGTTTGCCTTGGAGGTGGAGGAGGATTCTCAGAACAGCTAGGCAAACATTAGAAGTGTGCGAGGTGGATGGAGTTAAAAGACGACCCTTATGAAACGGAGGAGCGTTACCTGTTGGTGTGCCTCTGGTGCTGGATGACCAGGTTCTTCTCGTGGATGGTCTCTAGCAGAGCCGTGGCCAGGGACTTGAGGTCAGAGATGGACTGAGGCGTGGCTGGCAGGCTGCAGCCCTGCTCTTCCAGGAGCATCTCCTGGACTAAGAGGGAGAAAGCTCATGTTATTTGACACCACACGAAAACATGTACTCAGTGTCCTCATATACTAACATACAACCCGCCAATAATGCGCCAATAAAACTTTCACAAAACTTAAGAAATAGGGGTGATGGAACAAGAGATGGGGGAAAACAGCACGACAAGAGCAAGACAGAGATGGAGAGTTAGAAACAGCTGTCTACTAGGTGACACTCTCCTAACTTTAACTCAGGAGCCCACTGTGCTGCTTCTGCCAGCAACTGTCAGTCATCATGGCAGGCTCATTTCCCTGCCAGTGGTGCTCTCTACCACTCAGAATACAATTAGCAACCCAGCTGGTGTCCGGGCGGTGGCTTGAAGGATCAACAAAAAGGAGTTACTAAATAATGCAATGAGGCACGGGTAGAAACAAAGAAGGAAACGGATTTGTGATGCTGAAGAAAGAACCAGTTTATCTGATCAGAAGCAACTCCACAAGCTATAAGACAGAGGTGACGGACAGCATTTTACTGGCCTTCAACACTTTCCAGATCAGCTGCTCGGGTATCTATTTATGTTGCCGTTTAAAGAGAATTCACAGTGATTGTGTTTTCACCTTGTTTGGCTGAGAGGACTCCAGTGAGAGGGCCGTTGTTGGCTTTCCCATATGTGCTGGAGTTTTTCCTCCTCTCAAGAGCTGTCTGTGGGGAGGGAAAAATAAGAGAATAAAGCTTGCCCTGCCATGTTGGATTTTAGTGCATATTCATAAGATTACAAACTTAGTGACATCAAATGAATTTTGTCAGTATTCATAAGAATCAAAATCAGAGGCATTCCATCTGTACCTTGTACTTCATGATGTTAGATTTCAGCAGGTTCACCTCCTCTTGTAGTTGGCTGAAACGCTCGTGCAAATACCTGCAGCATCAACGATCGAAAGCAAGGCACATATAACAAGATTGATGAAGAGCAGATTACATGCTAAACATAACAGACACTAATAGTTTGAAGTTGAAGCTCAGAGAATCACGAATATTCTGAATGTGAAAATGTTTGAAACAAGCTTACGCAATGTTTTAGTATTAGTACATACTGTCCCCCATGATCATTTTAACTAACAGCCAATCTGTCTTTTGACGCAATCAATCGCAGTGTTATTGGTTTAAAAATTATTACTAAAACACTATCACTACTCTTAACCTGCAGCTTGTAGAAAACCTCCCTCTAGAAGGTGGATGGGAGATTTAGAGAGTGGATCGGGTTTGAAACAGTGTGATCTGTATACTAGACATCTGCTTCTATGTCCCACTTACCTGTTCTCCATGCAGAGGGCATCCACGTCAATGATGCGAGCCTCACGGTTGCCAAGAATGTGGTTGAGCTCCACGTTGAGTCGGTAGGCCTTCTCCCTGAACACACTGCGCTCCGCCTTCACGTCCTGCAGCTCGTCTGTCAGAGCCTTCATGTTGTGCTCCATCTCCTCCATCTAGACAAAGGCAACCAGGCAAAAAGTGTCAGAGAAGCCACAGAAAGATATTTTAAAACTTTGTTTACTAAAGTAGAGTTTGCTGAGAGTGCATACACTGTTTACAGCAATCAGCAACGTAGGAGCTTGTCTACTGCTTTCAACTGAGTGAATGGCTCCAGTAGAGCAGATAGAAGTTAAGTGCCTTGTTAAAGAAAACCTCAACAGCAGGTTTAAAAAGTAGGGGAATGTATTGTTTCACCACCGCCGCCTCATAACAGAGAGAGGTGAGAATATGGGCATGCCCCTGATGTACAATGCAAAAGGACAGTGAAGCACCTGTCTCCAAAGTGGTGATCTGCAGAATGTTGATGATTGCTTTCTGCTTTGGAATATAAAAAGCAAAGAAACAAAAGGCAAATTATGTTTTGTTTCTCTCAAATCGCACTTTCACTGTCTCTTTCTCGCTCCTGCTCTTTATTTCACTCTTTTTAGTCTAGTTTGGTAAGGTGAGGTTTCTCAGTTACAAAAAGTGGTTCCTGGGTCCCTGAAAAAGTCCCTGCTGTCAGGCTAATTGTTGGATCCGGAGCAAAGTGGTGAGTTTAGAAAAGGCCTTTGGTTCTGACAGGCTGAGACCAAAAATGAACTGTCAATGTTTGGGATAGCTGAAAACTGCACTGGACATGTGTGAATGTGATGCAAGATCATTTAAATTCGAGATGGTTTTCTTAATTTTGGATAAAAAAAGGGAAATATATCAACCTGTAGCCCTGCTCTCTCTAGCTGGCGAACTAGATCCTCACGTTCATGGGCAGGGAAATGGCGTGCCCCCACCTCCTCATCCCCCAGCCTCTGTCGAGTGATGGTCATCCTCAGGAGCTGTAGAAAAAACGTGAAATTCACTGCTTCTCTCAAACACATCTACTCACGCACTGGACTGAGTGAGGGGGTCACGTTACACTGTGTCTACGATTGTGTGTGTGCTGCTACCTTGTTGTCCCCCTGGGCCTCCGCAAGCCTCTGAGTCAGCTCCTTCACCTCCTCAGCAAGCTTTTTCGCTCGCTCCCTCGAGTCTCTCAACAGCTGAGCCAGGTTCACCTGAGGAGAAAGTGGAGAAGAGGAGTGAATGAAGTGAAGGACAAAAACATAGCAAAGCAGCTGGTGACAGGCCATTTTATCTGTAGACGGCCCACATCCACCAATAAAACCACCAATTAGGGTGTCACTTCTTTCACGGGAGCATACACACACAGGAACAATTGTTAACATACAGAAACGGCTGTGAAACTGTTTATATTAACAGCTGTTGAATGGCTCGTGCGTCATCAAACACTTCGGACAAAGGACTTAATAGATTTTCAAGATCAAAAGACTGCAAGGACAAAGATAAAGGATCATGTTGAGCAAAAACACACAACATTATTCCTTGGACTGTTTCCTCACCTATATTACACTTATAGACGTCTCAACTCCAATTATCAATTCATAAATAATTTTTAAAATTATTATTATTTCAAACAGATGTCTTGATATCAGCAAACTCAGAGCCAAATCATAAAGTCAATGTAATTTTGCAACACTTTACTTAAAAATGAATGTTTTATAATATATATTAGCATAAGAAATAATAATAATCATAATTCTAAATAATCACAATCAGAACTAAAAGAAACACTCTCCGCCTATTCCTAGTTTAAACCATAAGTAGAATATTTATTTAAATGCAGATTTTATTTGGCCATTTACTTTTTACTACGACCAATTGAACAAGAATCCCATTATTTACTGTATATAAAAAGTGATCTAGTGTGAATGTCATTATGGTCATTACCCTTTTCACAACACTGATGCTTGCTTGTTGTTTGTCCTCTAAAAAGCAAGACTCCTTTTCATAATGCAACTCAGCAGCCAACTCTTCAATTCTGGTTGTCATAGCATCCTTGAAAGCACCACCAAGCAGAGTCCTACACCCCCACATTTATCCTAACCATGATTATCTGGTAAAGGGGGCACGTCTTGTCATATAAGAAGTCTGCAAGCTGCATATAAACCTCATGAAAAAAACTGTCCAATTCAGTGTCACTAAGTGAGCATGTGATCTGTATTCATTTAGTATTATGAGGTTGTTTGTCCATTGAGATCCTGTATTTGATGTGAACTCAAGTCGCAGAGGTTATCCTCACCTCACACATTAGTGGCAGTAAGAAAGCCCTCCAAATCAACAACAACTTACTTGATTGCGTTTTTCTGGTGGCAAAGAGGGGTCACCATCCTAAAGTATGAAAAGAGTTACATAATTAAAATATTCCTCATCATTGAATACAATTAGCACATATTACATTATGAATATTAAACATTCCCATTTAATTGACTGTTTCATCAGATAGGACTAAAAAACAGACAATGCCGTGCACATGGACAAATAAACATCACCTTGAAGGTTTGAACCACTCACAATGAGTTCCCTGTACTTTTTCTTGAGTCCCTGGTGGCGCTCCCTCAGCTGGTTGGCCATCAGCTTGTACTGGTCTCTTTCCTGCTGACAGGTATCCAGCTCCTTGGACAGAATGAGCAGGGCCTCCTTCTTACTCTCCAGTTTGCGCTTACACACCAGGAACTACAACAAACACCGCACACAAGGACAGAGGACTGTGGTATTATGAGATGCATCATTGTGGATACAGTTAACAGTAGGCCATCTATTCCAGGACCACAGCCTGTATATAACATCCATCTTGCTCTTAGCTTTATCATTTCCTACAGGCCCTATCCTGGGATGGAAATGGTCAAATGACTTAACTGTAATTATGATACCGACCACGACCAGTTCCCTACAGGTGGAAAAGCACACACGGGAGCCGAGCGTTTAAAGTGTAGATAAGACACAGCAGAGGGAACAGAATAAACCTTGATAGCTGTCAGATCAGCTCATAACCAAATGAAATAGCAGCTGCTGCCATGGAGCTGAATGTGCAGTAGTAGAGTGTAGTAAAGCTTGTAGTATGGTGTTGTAGCTCAACCATGCTAATTACTTATGTAAAGCTGCAACTAATGATTCATTTTTTCACTTTATGTATTGTTCGTTTGGTCTATAAAACATCATACAATGGTATAAAAAAAAAATAGTGAGTTCACTAAAACTCAAAGTGAAGTAATTAAAGTGCTTGTATTCTCTTGTATATGTCCAAATAGGTCGAATCTTACTCTGTAGGTTTAAATGAAATTATGCTAGCAATGTTAACAAGTAAATGCGGCCCCACAGGTGGGTTATATCTGGTCTATATAGCACCATACGTGTTTAAGAGGTGGGCAGGAGCGTTACTGCATTTCCAACACCACAGGCTCGGAGTCGGCCTGACAGAATAGCATGCTAGCGTACCCCATCAATCAATATTTAGCCTACCTAGCTAAAGACGAAAAAGTCGAGTTTTCTATGTGATGTTTAACAGCCAGCCGGTCTACGGTTATTAAGCAAAGAGACCGAAGCTCGTTCCATATGGACAAGGGAGCTTCTGTAAAAATCCGCCCGTCTCTGCAACACCTGTTCACGGTCTTCGCCACTCACTTACCTCGCTGACTAGCCCCTGCCAGTCACTCTCACTCCTCTTGGAAGACTGCATTTTTTTTTTTTTGACAAAATGTCAGGATACACGCTGCCTCTCTGCCTCTGCCCGAGCTGTCTCTCCTCCGTTTGTTTATCCTTCAACGTCACTTTTTTTTTTGGCTCTGCTGTCAAGTCGCGTGGAATGACAACAGAAAAAACATTCGGCTTCCGGTACAACGTTGAAAATAAAATTATCGTTGAAGAAAATGAGTTTTGGTAAACAATTTTCATTTGAAAACGATTTCAATACGAAACACTTGATAGCCTACATTATTTGGAAATAAATTACTGGGGCGTTCCTCACGAGGAATTGGCAATAACAAAACGGAAATTATACAATGATTCCTTCACAATAAAAGCACAAAGCTGTAAAAATGCCTCATTGTGGGCATATCTTGGAGAATAAGCCAGACATTTTAATGAAATACAATGGAAACACTTACTTGTTGTCAAAGGAAGATCAGGAAACATTGACATCAGATCAACTTCGTCCACCTTCTCAACAGAAAAATAAAATTGTATTGCAAAGAAAATCCCTGACAGTCATCTACAATATGCCAGTGGTTCCCAACCTTTTGGCTTGTGACCCCTCGAAATGTAACAATGTCTATTTGCAACCCCTTATCATAAGTTGTATATGTCTATTGGTTGTGATGGTTTTTCCTAGATTCCTAGAGGCCTAAAAATGTCAAATTACAACAACAACATTAAGTAAAGTAACAAAATGCTTCTTAGCGTTAGTTTTGGACTTTATTTGTTTGAGTACATCTTGCCCTATGAAGTTTCTCATTTAGGCTAGTAACTAGAACTCAACTTTTTTACATTTATAGCTCTACTTAGACTTGGAGGAAAGTAAAAATGAAAAAAAACCAAAATGACATATAGTTCTGAAGTATGTCTTCTTTGAGTATGAATGATCTTTCCAAACTCAACTCTTCATTCAGGATCCCTGTTGGCATCGATAAAGCAAGTTCCAAGCTCAATGTTCTCTCTCTCTCTCTCTCTTTCTGTCAGCACCTGTCTCTGTGCTCTTTTTCTCTTTCAAAAGGCAGGATGTTTCGAACGGACCAATCAGCAGTACACACTGCCTGGCCGAACCAAGAATCCAGCCAGTCAGAAGGAGACATCGAAAGTTGACACTCAAAAGATCCTCGCAGCAAAAGAGCACACACTCTTGTACAGAGATAAACTAGACACAGGTTAGGAAATGCAGCCAAAGATGTTGTATAAGCTTGAATATTCCATTGTGTTTTTTAATTGCAATACCATTCACATACTGAGCAGAAGAATTTTAAGACTTATGAGTTTGTTGGTTGGTTTTTACAAGCTGCAGTAACTTAAGCAAATTCTTTTCAGCAAATCTCTATCTGTCGAATATTTATTTGCTGGCCTTTGACTTCAGCCGTTTCAATGACAGACCTGTGTCAAAGTTCCACTGATGGATTTGATGAAGAACTAGATCAGAACTAGTTTCTTTAACTGAAGGAGCTATTTTCTGTGATAGCCTGAAAAGAAAGGTTACATTATATGAATATGGAAGAGCTAGGCCTCCAATATCCAGAGGCTTTCAGATGTGTCTTTTTGCTATACAGTGGATCCGCAGATCAATGACAAAATAAGCAAATGTAGAATTTGCATCCCTGAATTACAACCACCCCGCAACAGGTCTCATTGCATTTAGCTACAGTTCATTCAAATCAATTTAGTTGCAGCAGGCCTTCTTTACATCTAAGTAAAGACCCAGCTGAATCGAAAGACTGCGGCGGAGAGCTAGGTTTCAATTTGCATTTGGCTGAGTAGAAATGTGTTTCTTGAACTGGCATGTTGAGAGGCCCGTCACAGTTTGTGGGTGGCATTACGGCTGTGGTGGTGATGTCGTCTCTTGGACACTTGTTGTAAACATTTCCTTCAGGGGTGGCTCTAAATTCCACTCTTGGCTTTTGGCTAATTTATAAGCGCATCCAAAGAGATCAGGAAACAGCAACATCAGATCAACTTTGGCCGCGTCCTCCGGACTGCAAACAGAGAAATAAAATTGTATTATAAATTGAATCCCGACAGTCATCTACAATATACCAGTGGCTCCCAACATTTTGGCTTGTGACCCCTTGAAATGGAGTAATGTCGACTTGCGACTGGTTGTGACGACTTCAACTACTTTGTTTAAATAATTTCTGGAGGCCTGAAAAGCAGGCAGAGATGAGAAGAACGTCTATTTTGTGTAGCAAAAAGATATATATTTTTTGTAATAAGCAGCAACAAAAACAAAGTAATGGTATGCAGCCGTGAAGATAGGCGTGATGTAGGTCAATGAGAGATTAAACTCAGTAAAACAGCGGGGAAAAACATTCAATAAATGCAGCCATTAAAAAAATACAGCTTTAATCCTCAATGTTCCAAAGACAAGAACTTAAATATTAAAAGTCCAGTCTTCTGAGAATATTTTCTTACTTTTTCGATTTTTGCCTTCACCCCAATATGATGAAGGTGAATGGAATTTTGTTTGTGGACGAATGAAAGAAAAGTTACAATTGAAAACTCAGTATGTCTCTTTCCAGAAAAAGAAATGTTCTATTGTCACTGTGAACACTTTTCATTCCTTCCACCAAAAGAATAATGAGCGAAATAACTGAGAAAAGATAATGTTGAGAATGAGTTTATCCTTGACATTTCATCATCATTTTTTACTCACTAGTGTTCATGGAGGTTTTGTATGAACTGCAGTAATCCCAACATGTTTTCAGGGTAGGCTTTCTTCTTGCCCTCCAACTTCTGGACCACCTCGGGAAACTAGAACACCATATGTTAGTTATAATTATACTTTGTGACAAAGTGGACTTCAGGAACACAAACTAGTGGGCTTCCAAATAAATAATAAAGTTGTTAAGTTTCAGTCACCTTATTTTTCCACTCTTTGAAGGATCCAACCCCAGCAGATTCTTCCAGTGAAGAAATCAACTCCTGGTCTGCATTTTGACAGTTTTCCACCTCCTTCCTGTTTCCAATCTTTTTCAAGTATTCAATTCTCCTGGAAAATAAAAGGTATGTTTTGGATGCAAGTTTGACAAAACGTAAACAACTTCAACCTTTTTGTCGTATCATATTGATGATAACTGGTGATGTACAGATGTTATGGTAATATGTTGATATGGAAATAACAATTAAAGAAAAAGTCCCTTCCAAAGACCCAAGAGAGGCATGCAAATCAAATCTTTTGATGTATCATTTGATTTTCACCAGCCATGGTAGCAGCTCTATATATGGTAATATCTGCTGGTCGGCCTGTCCACCTCTTTGGTTCAGACTGAAATATCTCAGCAACTATTTGATGGATTGCCACTTTGTACAGACATTCATAGTTCCCACAGGACGACTCCTAACGACTCTAATGACCCTGACTTTTCATCTAGTGCCATCATCATGTAAAATTTTCAGATCTTCCAATATGTTGGTTTATGACCAAATGTCTGCAAAGCGAATGGCATTCCCATCATCCTCAGCTGTAATTTTTGTTTAGTACTAATTAATTATGCTATCATGCTAAACTAAGATGTTGACGATGGTAAACATTATACCTGCTTAGCATCAGCGTGTTAGCATTGCGATTGTGAGCATGTTAGCATTTAGATGAAAGCACCACTGTGCCTTTAAGAACAGCCTCACAGAGACCTCTATTGTTAACGCTATGCTAGCTACAAAACAGAAGAATAATAGCAAATCAGTTTAATTCATCTTAACTAATTGATCATGATAAAGATGATTCTACCTGTCAGTGGTCCAGAAGAAGGGATGACTCAAGCATTCTTCCACTTGAGGTCTGTTCTTTGGTTCTTTATCGATCATACACTCGATGAGATCTGTTGCCATCACATCTTGAACATCGACCAAAGAGTACCTTCCTTGAAGGATGTTGTACACACATTCGTAGTATTTGTCGCAGAAAGGATGGTGTCCTCCAGAGAGGATATAATATATCAGCATCCCTGCCACCTTAAAAGTTAAACACCAGTTTAATTACTCAATGACTTTTTACCTAATCATGAACAAAAATTGTGTAGCCGAAAAACTAACCTGTATGTCCATACTCCACTTGTATGTTACGTTAGCTCTGTTAGCTCTTCCTTTTAAAGTCTCTTTGGCCATCCAGCATTTTGTTCCCGCACTGACTGTGTGCAAAGTTGTTTGTCCTGTGGGGAATCGTCTACTTATGCCAAAACCAGTTAGTCTTGCCCTCCCGTTAACATCTGCAGGATAAATGGTGTAGATTTATTCCATAAACAAAATCATATATTGAACAGAATTTAATGAAATATTTGTGTATACTTTGAATTTCAGATAGTGAATTACATGTTTATATTTGTCTTACCAATCCAAACATTCTGTGGTTTGAGATCCCCGTGGAGAATTGGAGGATTTAGACAGTGAAGCACCCTTAAACTGTCGAGGACCTGATGCACTAGCTCCTTTACAGGCAGATTATCTAATGCAATATATTCTTCCAAGGTATATTCACAAAGTTGAAGAGCAAGATATCCAAAGTTCACATCCTCTGCAAAGTCAACGTATTGTACAATAAAAGCATCATAAAGCTCTGGAAGTTGTCGAAATCCTTCCTCAATCTTCAGATCCTGACGGTTGCATTTAGACATTCTCTGAATAGCAACTTCAGTGCCATCATCTCTCAGCCCCAAGTAGACTTCAGTGCCATCGCTGCCCCTCGCTATGCGGAATTCTGCATCATTCACATAAATCATGCTCCCAATTCTGGTTACTTTACTTTCATGAGTGCTCTGAAGCTTCTCTAATTTTTCTCTCCACCTCTTGCTGATTATTGGCCTTCTCTGTAGTATTGGTAATGTACTTGAGTTTGACTGGCCGGGTTTAACATTTGAAGTCTCCACAGTTGGATCAGTTGCAGTAGTGCAAACAAGCTTTCCTGACCTTTCCTTATCTTTCTGCTTTTTCCTGGATTCAGGCACGGCTCGATCATCTTCATATTCCATGTTTGGTTTGCTTAAATGATTTTTCAGGTGTCTGAGGACTTCTTTCAGCTTGTCGTTCATTTTCACATCTGCAGATGTCAGTATGTCCTCGGGCACTGAAGTTATCCCCACTGATGTAAAGATGTTAACAGCATGTTCAAACAAAAGTAAGTTTGCAAATACGCCGTATGTGATGACTCTAATGCGAATGGAGTATTCTTTTTGAATAAAAGGAGCAATTGTTTTGCATAACTTCTTCATAAAGTTGTGATCCCAGTCATTTGTGCCTTTTGTTTTCTGTGTTATCACGTATAGTGTTTGCAGAATAACTTCACATAAGTCAGGTCTCTCTTTTGAGCAAAGCTGTGTCAGTAGATGTGGGATTATAGCTAGTGCTTGCTCATTTGGTATGTCTTCCACAGTACACAAAACTGCATATAAACTAACGATCGGCTGATTTATATTTTCCTGGAAAATGTTTGGAAAGCGACTGACTACACCTGCAATGTAGGTGTTCAGATTTCCAGTGTCCTTCAGCCATTTGATACTTCTCTGGTGGTATTCTTCTTCATCTAGTCCAGTTCCATTAAAAAGTGTTTCAATTATGGTCAAATGGGTCTGAGGATCCTCCAACAGCATGTGACTCTCAAAAGTTTTGAACACTTCTTCGGGTAGTTTCCTTTGCACAGCGATTTCCACATCCAGGAAGTATCTAATTATGGAGCATAATTCATCACCTTTCAATGCAAGCTTATGAATCTTATGAGATATTTTTTCATTGCAAATAATATCTTCAGGACCAGTGACAGCTAACAATGTTACCACTGCATCAGCAGATATTAGCATTTTCAAGACATCATCCCTGTCATTGAGGGCAGCAGTTTGCAGTGGTGAGAATCGCTGTAGAGTCCATCCATCTGGATGAGCTTTTGCTTCAAGCAGTTTCTCCACAAAAAGAAGTGGTGCTTTGGATAGTGAGACATAATGCAAAGGTAACAAGCCATTACTGGAAATGTTGTTTGGTTCTGCACCCTGCTGCAAAAGGAAAGCGCAAATATCACTGTTGTGATTTACAACAGCAGCAATCAGTGGGGTTATATCGTCCTCCAACTCTCTGCAGGGGTACACTTCATTAATGCTGTTGTTCTTCAGTAATTTTTTGAGCTTCTTGAGGTTGTTGTCAATGATACACTGTATTACGGGATGTGTTTCTCTTGGTGGGGCTGTCACTTGTAGCTGTGCGAAGAAATCCATTTATTTCCTTCAGAGGAACTGTGAAAAAGACAAAATGATGATATTACTGTCACAACATGTGGTGCAGTTTTAAACGTAAGACAAGCAGCCAAAAGCTATCTTTAGAATTTGAGCTTAAAGGTTCCTTATATTTATAGGTTTGTTTTTTTTTTCAAGTGTAACTTTTCAATGCTTTGAGAAGCTCGAACGAAACCACATTTACCAACATTGTAATGTATGTGGGTACAGATGGCGGACTTGCACAACTAGAGGTGATATTTAACACCAAGGTTGTGATTCACAAACCCTCAAGTACCTGCATGTCCATGTATGCAAAATCATTTTAATTCCACATCTTGAAAACTCTCCTATTTTTACTGCATTTGATGAAAAAAAAGTCGCAACAGGTTGAGTAGTAATTCAATTTGGAGACAAATACGAGTGAACACTGGTCCTAATTTCTAGACTTGCTAATGATTTAATGTGTTTACATGTGACTTGCACGAAAAGCGCCGCACCCTTCCCTCACTGACTGTTTGAACTTTGCACTTCCTCATTCAGGCTGGAAACCGTGAAATGTCTATAAATAATATATATATGCTCACAGTAGGTACAAGAATGAAACATTGCGTTTGTAAGTAAACGTTCAACAAAAAAAAAAAACGTAAGAATGGATTATGAATAAGAGTAATCCGACACGAGTGTGTTTCTCTCGGTCGAGCACACTATTTGAATACATAACTTTAAGGTAAATGTCAAGAGGATTGTAGGAAAATTAACTCACATGTCGAAGTGACGTGTTGGGTTTCCACAGGACACTTTCACTTGTATTGTTTCAGGTTGATGTTCGAACTAAAGTCTGTCTGAACATTGTTCTGGGACTGTCCAGTCACCATAGTCTGAATACGAGACGATCTGAGCTGGTGAAAGTGTTGATATCTTTATCTAATTGCCTTCAGTTTTTAACGGCGAACCAGCTTTGCCTCTCTGTCCACGCGCATTGCGTCACCCTCTCCCTCCCCACGTCCGAAAACAAAACCTACGCCCTTTCCTGTGCTTGATAACACAGAAAAGCGAAGGCAGTGACAGGAAGTAGATTTGTATGTGAAGCCTGCTGAGTTACCAGCTGTCTTGTACTGAAACATGCAACTTTATTGGAGGAAGACTCTGTAACTCTATAATGTAGACCTTGTAAGGAAACACTACACATATAATAATGTTTGATCATGCTGAATCTTGCACAATGTAAACTAAACAGCAAAAGTATAACAACTTGTCAGGCGACCAGACTTGAAGACCAAATACAAGCTCTATCAAGGCTGATGTAATGTAGGAGGGGAACAAAAGGCCACAGCACCACAGATGGGGAGACTGGGCCGAGGTATAACGGGAATGAACAGCCTCTCACCTGTGTGCATATTACAAACTAACCTTTGTCCTGTGTACCATGCTCTGGGCTTTTTGTCTCATTGTCAGAGTGGGATTACAAAATTGCCACGACAACCTGCCCATGTGGTGGTGGTGGTGATTACAGCGATAAAGTATGAGTGGGGGGCAGCTGAAAAACATTGATGAGCCTTCTGGAGGTGGCCAACTCAGTGAAACATCACCTTAATAACCATGAAACACATAATATGCTCATTGGTAAGCCAGGAAAGCTGCCTGACTGTAGACCTGTAGATTTATGATGACACAATGCTCACTTGCATCGTGGCAAGTGTTAAACTGTGAGCTGGGGCTTCATATGAATCCTCATCTTGAATTACAGCATGGAGGATAGTGACATCATACTGTGTGTATTGATAAAAGTCTGCAGTTTGGTGCTGAGACTGTGTATCGTGAGTTTTTTTTTCGCTTAAAACACCCACCTGCTGCAGCTGGAAACCAAGCTGATGAGAGCAAAGTTGATGAGAAATATTGTGAGAACACATCCTACATTCACACTTTTACACATTTATTTTGACACTCAACTGATTAAATTTACAGTATATTTTGAGAGTAACATTCAATATGCTTAAAACAAAACCATACAAAAGAATCTGCATGTTGTAAAGCTTGCATATTCCATTATGTTCTTTTTTAAATGCAATACCATTCACTTAATGAGTCGAAGCACTTTAAGACCTCTGAGTTTGTTAGGTTTATCTAAAAAGAATTTGGCAAACACCCTTTTTTGAATGTCATGCTCTTGCAAGCTGCAGTAACATTTTATTTTTTGAAAGTAAGTGCAAAGATCAGTTCAGACTTGTGTGTGACAAACAGGTAGTGGCATTGCAGTCCTTGTTTTATGTACATTTTGTAGCTTGTAAGTCAACATTCAGTAATTTCAAAGAACAGAAAGACTCTCAACTTGAGCGGATATATTTACATGAACATTTTGTTTCCTTCATTCTTTGGACAAACAAATGATGCCCTCTTATCAAATTGATATATTTAAGTCAACCGACTTCTGCTGTGAGGAGCCGTTTTTTTTAGTGATGGCTTAAAAAAGTAACATTACGTCAGTAGTCCGACAACTGTGGTTATTTTTTGAAACTTGTATGTAGGTTTTACTTCCCTGACATCACCTAAACACAGGTCCGTTCCACTAAATGGATAAAAAGAGCTTCTATCTGCTTTGCCACTTACAGTTTCTCTGAACTAAAAGGTTATCTACTGGTAAATGGGGATTTTTCATTCATGTGTGTTTCTCAAAAAAGGCATTAGCTATATCCAGTCCTGAATACTTCACCTCCTAAAACAACAAACTACGTCTTCATTTTTTACTGTACGCAATATAATCTATAGCACCTACAGTAACATTTTCCACTTCACAACTATACTCTAATGGTCTCTGCTACGATAATTAAAGGTTTGTGCTTTCGAGACATTCCCTGTATGGAAAAAGCAAAGGGGTGTGATATTTTATCACGGCCAGCGGGAGGCACTGTGGGCCCATCAGAACACAAAACCCTGTGCTGATAAGGCAACATACTGTACATTACCACAGGGTACGAGGACATGAGGTAAGTGGCAACCACACCTGTTACACCCTCAGTAGTAATATGATATTTCTCTCAGGTCCTGGTGTATATTTTTTGGGGTATAAAACCATTAGCACAGGGGGTATTACATCGAAATATATACATCCAAATAGATCAAATTATATTTCAAATCTTTCCAGCCTCAGGAATGTCAGCTGTATTTTTAGGAGAATTACCAGCTTACCAGCCTTGTACAACTGTCCACCGTCTTGACTCTCCCTCTCACTCCTTGTGAAATGGTGGTATCTCTGAAAGTCTGAGAGGCTATGAGAACAGATAATAGGACAAGGCCATTGAGAAATAGTCAAGACACCTTGAGAAACTAAAAGGATTCCAAACATTATTATTATTTGTGACAGAAAACTATGTAGAAATTCATATTTAACAGTTCATCAAGTCTGTTCTGGTCCTTTCTTTTCCCTTCACAAATGTATCTTTTTAGTGGAAGACGTTCGATTGCAGGAGGGGCAATAAGGCACAGCCTCTCACAAGCTCAAGTCAATAATGATGTGCTCAAAGATCTGTGTGTTTCCCTTGAAGCTAGAGGTGAAGATGAAGTCCCTGCGGTCAGTGGAAACCACAGTGAAGGAGCGCGGTGCCTGGATGTACACCTCCTTGAAGCGGTCAAAGAGTTTCTTGTCATCATCCCACAGGTAGATCTGTGAGAAGGTGTAATCGCTTCCCAGGGCCAGGTAGTAACGTTCTTTGAAAGAGAACGGCTGGAGAATCATGGAGCCACGTGAGGGCACGGCCTGGATCTCTGCAAACTGTTTGGCACCCCAACGTAGAACTTTGGAGTCACCAATATAGCGTGTCATAGCCAGGTAGAGTTCCTCCTTGATCCGGAAGTGCTTTACAGCTACAACATCCTCCATGTTCGGGATCTCGCCCTGCAGGACAAACTTCTGGTTGCTCCGACTCCACTGGTAGATCACAGGCACCTGTGAGCGGCTTGCCAAAATAAGGTGGGCCTTCCCATCCAAGTCCAAGAACTCTGCATCTGTGTCGCGGTACCACTCATGCAGCGACTGGTATGAATAAAAGCCTTTATCGTTCCACTTGTAGAGGGTGGACAGGCCTGCTTTCGAGCTGTCAGCAATCACAAAGAACCAGTCAGAGCCAATCTTGAATGCCTCAATGTCATTGGGCTTGGAGATCTTGGACACTTCAATGTCCTGGAACTTGCTGAACCTGCTTTGATCCTCATCAAACTTGTAGATGTGGGAACCACCAAAGAGCTGAGCCACAATGACAAACACCTGGTCCTGGATGACAACTGACTTGCACCCCACAATGGACTGACCTGGGAGGCAGGGGAAAGGATATAAACAGGCCTAAAACTCAACCAGGGTATTCTGAGACAGTTTGTTAAGGCATTGCCTTACCTGTGATGTTATCATAAGTCCTGAAGTTCATTTCTATGTGATCCCATTGGAAAACCATACAGCTGTCTATGCTGGGAGCAGCAATAGTCACGTAGACATCATCCTTATAGCTGAATGTGTCAACAGACAGAGACTCGGATGCCACAGACTGATGGAGGACAAAATCTGTGGAAAGGCACATTGAATTGAAATGTTCCGCAACCTAAAAGCAAAGCAACTTTAAGAAGATAAACTGAGAAAACTACACTTCTGCGTTTTATTTACACTTCTTCGGATGACCCAGTTGAGTTGCCTGACACTGATGCCAGTTAGAATAGAGACATGGCCAGCTGGCTCAGGTGTTTCTCACCCGTTGAGACGCATTCGTTGTGCAGGCTGGTCATATCATTGAGGCGCTTGTCCTTCAGGTCCTCTGGTCCGGCACACACGACATCCGATACTGTGGCATTGGTGTTCTTCAGCCACGTCATCAGCCACTTGGCACGGCAGTCGCACTCAAAGGCATTGCCTCGCAGGTCCCTGCAGAAGAGGAGTACTGTATGTCATTGCAGAAACAAAATAGACAAGCTAGAAGGCACGTCAGAAGGAAAAAAAAGAAGATATTTAACATAATGTATCAACATAAATTCTTGACACGGATCATGAGGAAGAAAACAGAGGACATTACACTATTTTCCCAACACTTTTAACTGAGTGACAAACTTACAGCTCTATCAGTGAGTCCAAGTCAATGAAGAGGTCCCTGGGCAAGGCTTTAATGTTGTTGTTGGCCAAAGACCTAGAACAGCAACAAATCAATCCAGAAAATGTCTCCCAGTCATTAAGAACATCATAATTCCATGGCAAATAATGGAAAAACATGATTCCTGTATATTGTGCAGAAGTCAAAGTAAAATTGTCTGGTGTTAAAACTTAAAATCATTCATGTTAACATGTTATATATCCAAATATCCATTAATGTTCAACACTGTTACCTTTAATCCTAATAAAACATTTAACTATTTAGCATCACTTACAATGGTCCATAATTGCTGTGTATTAAAAATCACTTTCAAATAAATATTTAACAAATTAGACTTTTTAACAGTCTCCGTTTGGTAATGATTTTAAATGTTGGAACATACAAGTGAGTCAAGTCCCTGAGTCCTCTGAAGGAATATTTGGATGCAGTCTCTATCTTATTACTCTCAATGAACCTGTGGAAGATAAGAAAAAAGCATGATGGATTTAGTGATAATCGTGTGGTATGGCTGTCCCCAAACTTACATATTGACAAAAAATTGCAGAAAAATAAAGTACAAATATTGCACTTGTACATTTTAATCAGTGAAGTATTTTTATTGGTTTTTTTTTTTTTACATGAAATTATGTAGCTACAGTAATCTTACTTTGCCTCTCAAAAGATCTCGCCATACACATACTCTGAACACAATCAGCACTTGTTTCTGTCAATGGGGCGGGAAAGTGATCACGTCACCCTCTGGTGAATTTTGAGCAGTCCGTTTTTAACAAAATTCATGAACTTTATACAATTATTTTTGTATAACAAAAATGTATGCAAAAACAAAAATTGGTTGTGGACAAAGGAGTCAAGATTCTGCTCTGGTATAAATTGAACCACTAGAGGGTGTACGGTCGATACTTTCCTCCCTCATTCACTTTCTGAAAGACCAACATCCAACCACATAACCTCATGCCCATAACAACATTCCTAGAAGACTATTTCATTATGTTAGATTAAGTGTGCAGTTTTATCCAGTTACAACTGATTAAATCAATGTTGTACACATGTTGTGTAGCCAACATGTTTAGTTATTACACTAATTCACTGAATGTACTACTTTAATAGAAAAAAAAATAAAAAAACAATTAAAGAACTTACAGATACTCCAGATGTGGAAGGCCTGAAAATGCATCATCCCTTACAGTTGTGAGAGAATTGGAATTTAAAAGCCTGTAATAAATAACAACATTAACACATTAACAGGTGCTGGCAGCCAAAACTGCTCCCAGCCCAATTCTTAATGCCAACATGTGAAATTAAGAGTGTGAGTGATTATTTCACCATGTTGTATGGCCTCTATCGCCATTTCAGCACACTGTGGTACTGGAAGAAAAACACATCTGACCAAACAAACAGAAATGTGTGCAGAAATAGTGTTCCTCACAGAGGAGTAAAGCACAGATACTTTTATTGTACGAAGATATAACCTCTTCCCTATCAAGATGCAACACACATATAAGACAATTGTCTTGTGAAAATAGTCAATTCCAAGGGGAAATGGTTTAAAAAACAAAAAAAAACAAACACTAAGCTGTGGCAGCAGCTGCACTCTGACCACAATATGCATCTAGCTGTAAATCATGTGTCATGACTCTGGTTAAATGCTCTATATCTGCCACGCCTTTGTTTTTGCTGGCGTCACAGTTATCATTAGTGGAGTAACAAAGTGGATTGATGGCCTGGCAAGTACAATATGGTATGGGACTGCACTGAAAGCTCAAGACTAGATTCCCGTTATTTATTTCCAGCTGTCCAACCCTTTTAAAACCCTAACTGCTAATTTGCTTTAACATGCGCCTAACAGACTTGAAAGATGCATTGTTGAATCTCTATTAAAGTAATGCACAACAGAAAGTTAGTTCCTGGACATACGTGTGCTTCAGTAGCATAAAAGCCAATTATTATATCACATGCCAAGACTAAAGTTTATTATTTCTGAGAGTATTGGACCTTTAGACTGTCAGATCTCAACCACTATTAGGCTGTACAGTGTGATGTGTTTGTCATGTTAAACATCCACATCAAAAATATACGTAAGTTTTGAAAGTCACCAATTTGAAATCAATCTGTCTGCATAGTTCTGTTCTAATAGGAGCCTTTGCTACGAGGTAAGGGCAACTCATAAAACCCTATCATACAGAGGGATGACATGCAGGTGAATTACTCTTACAGAAGCTGGAGAGATGGCATGTGAGCAAACATTGCCTCTTTGACCTCAGAGAAAGTCCCATTGACGATACTCCTGAAAGGAAGAAACAGAAGATGAACACACAGCCACCAAAGCAAGTGAAATGCTGAAAAGTGATCAATCAGAGGTGGAAAGGAGTCAGGACTGCATTGCCTTGCAACATCAGCTCTTATTAAGATGGTATACATAATAAAATACAGCAAAGGACAACTGGAATGAAACTGAAGCCTAGATTGCAGTATATTCTACATGCAAGTACATGTCGTTTATAAAAAACCATCACATATAGAGGCTACTCACAAAGAATTGATGTCGTTGGGGGTAATCCTTGGGACATAGGAGGACCCGACGCAAATGATAGACTCCCGGGAGCAGCTGCATGCTGAAGGACATCGGAAAACCTTCTTCAGATGACCCGGTTGAGACAGGAAACAGAGCGACACAGAAAACAATGCCCAAATCTTGAGAGTTGGCAGCATCTTTCTTGCGGGGCTAGCATGTGTGAGGTTTGCTGAGAGCGCCGATCGAGGCAGATGGCACCGCGCGTTTCCACCCTGCACCATGAAATGCTGCACTGGCTCCCTGACATCAGCAAATCAGCTGCAGCTCCCCTCCGTCCACTTTAATTATTTATTAAGTCAGAGCCCCAGTCGGATAACTGTTGGTTAAACAGCCGTAACGCATCGAGAAAAAAAAAAACAAAAAAAACAAGACAGTGTTCGGGTGCCACAGATGATCTGGTAACCTGAACGTTTCACATACAGTTAATGCTGCTTTCAAAGAAGCGCAAACACGCCTGTTTCTGATGATATGTGGCATTCGTCGAAATGTGGTTTCACTGTCTGAGCAGACACACTGCGTGTTGTCAATCATGCGTTAATAGATTTCCAAAATATATTTAGAATGACGTCAGCTACATACACATTTACATTTTGTTGCTCATTTGGACAGAATTGAGACACATATCTCGGTTATTTCTGGCAGTGTTTGACAGTGAGTGTGTTAGAATCAACAAAGGCGTCTTATTTAAGTGTCTTTATGAAGTCAGGAGGTGATATATTGTTGCACAGGACAGTTTTACATACAGTAAGCTGTACAGTACCCCTCCTCCATACAGAGGCTGTGAGAGGCGCATAACTGCAGCACCATGGACAGCGCCGCTCAGCTGGCAGAGCTTCTTAACTAAATCCAGTGGCTGTCTCTCAGTGGTTACATGTGCAGCCAAAGCATACACTATGTATGCAGTATGTGTACAGAGACACCTGCATCAACACAAGGCAGGGGGCCTTATTCATTAAACAACTGCTAGAAGTGGAATTTTGGACTTAAGTGAAAGATGGAAGTAAAAGTCCTTCACTTTTACTCCTACTCCAAAACTTCTCCAAATAAAATGCGAAGGACTTAAAAACACATATTCAACAGAGCTCCAGAGGCCTCGTAAACACAACTGCGAATAACCATTTCTGTTTTTGCTCACCTGCACACCATATTTCTGAATCTGAATCAAATGCAGTTATCGGCCGCAAACAACAAGAACAAAGCTGCCAGTGATTATGTTTCTATATGTCTACATTCTACGTCTGCATGTTAATTGCTACTGGAGATATTAAGGATTTCACACAAATAAAATTAACTTTTTAAAAAACGTATAATTACATGTTTTGCTTTTGAAAGAATGAAGGATCGACGGTTTAAACCCTTGTATTTGATTGGCCAGTCCTTCTCTGAGCATACATGTGTTTACTTTGCTGTAAGATAAATACGGGCCCAGGTCAATATTATTATATAACCCAGAAGCCAAGAAGGCCAGTATTGCTGCCTTGATGGCAGCAGCAGGATGGTCCCAGGGGCAGTGTCCCCACTGGTACTAGTCTGGTAATCCATGACCCTGTTGGTAGTTTGGTAAACTGTGGCCCTTCTTGGGTAACAATCTGTTGATCTATAGCCCTGTTTATGTCACTCTGGCACTCCATCATCACTGCACTCTACCTGGCAGCTGCTGAGAGCCGGGAGTGAAGGGCCATTTGTCATCCAGCAGCATCCCTGGGGTACTTAGACTTATGATTGAGTGTGTGGCGTGCAGATTCAGGAGGAATATTTTTTAAGGGCAGTCTATTTTGGTGAGGAGGGATGAAGGTAAACAATCATTTGCGTTTGAGGGAAACAAGAGGCTGCGAGTGTCTTTTGCCACTTTAAGACTGGGAAAACACTTAAATGCTGATGGATAAGCTAACTTGGGTCATAATGTGGGCTGTTCTCCCCATAATCTTTACTGCTTGATATACCTGAGCAGCTTCCTTTTTGCAATGCTTGACACTACACTGATAACTGGATTACATAAAAAAAAAAAAAAAAAAAAGACTCATTGGCAGCCCTTTTCTGATTTACACACTGCAGCAGACTTGATCAATAAAGGGGGGGTCCCTTAAAACTGGCCAGCACAAAAATGTGGGTCTGACTCTCTCAATCCCCACAGCATCTCTGCAACATCAGCAAAAGATGAAGAAACATAGCAAACTGGTGACAGGGAGGAGGGAGAGAAACGAAAGACACTAAAGAATCTCCAGACAGGAAAACATTTGCTCCCCAGCTCTACATATTAACAGACAGCCAGCGTTGTTCTCGTAAACCAGAATGCAGTCATTTATGTCAGTCTACAGCTGATTTGTTTTTAATTCTGCTTTTCGGAGAGCTGC
Source organism: Enoplosus armatus (assembly GCF_043641665.1). Lineage (NCBI taxonomy): Eukaryota > Metazoa > Chordata > Actinopteri > Centrarchiformes > Enoplosidae > Enoplosus > Enoplosus armatus. Next base: position 10,260,744 of record NC_092202.1, read on the forward strand.
ACTGTAACAGCACTGTCGCAGTGTTTTTCCACTATATTTTGTTAATGGTTCAGTATAGCCTGGGAACAGTGGAAGTGTGCTGATACAGCACCCTTATCCTATCTGACAACAGACCACTTTCAAAGGCTGCTGGGTGGACTGGTTCTGCATGTTGCCATCGCTACATGCAGTCAGACCTGCATTACTAATGGCAGTTCAAAAACCCGACATGTGCTGACTGTACATTGCTACGCCCGAGCGCACCTGGGCCCAGCACAGACGTAGCAACTGTGAGCAGCTGGTGCTTCCGGTTCTGATTAGAACACAAGTGTCTGAACTCCAGAACATGCAGCGGCATCTACTTCATGTGCCCCAAGCTTTTCAAAGAGCAATCACCCTTGATAATGGGCAGCAGATGAAGGGGAGGGCACGGGAAGAACTTGGACAGTGCAGTATCGAAATATAGATTAGTCATCAGTCAGTGAGGCTTTAGCAGGAGTCTATTTTTGTGCCTCAGGGTGCTACCTGCTCTGCTTCCTAATGAGCAGAGGGAATAAGACAAAAGACTTCAGAAAACCTCTGAAATGTGCAAACATGGAGGAGACTTGTGTGATTAAAGATCAAATCCCCTGATGAAAGTTCTGGCTGAAATCCAAATTCATCCCACGCTGTATAACAGCAAAAAAAAGCCTAACTGTTAACTACATAACTCTTAAATTGTTAATGTTACATACAGTGCAGGTTATAACCGAGACTAACAGTGAACATTTCCTTCACTAAACACACGAGTGATCTATGTTTGCTGCACTTAATTGATTATCTGCTCCTTGCAATTGGTTTCAGAGCCTGAAAGTCAATGAGCTAGTCCAATACAATGGCTGCAAATGGAGTGAATGGCATTTGTATCGTATTATAACACATAGCAGAAGAAATGGCACAACACGCTAGATTATAAAGCTATATCAGTTCATATATCAATGAGTGGAAGTTATGGGCCTCTCAGAGCCTCCTTTCAAACTGAAAGACTGGCCAATTAATAGAGTATTTCACCCAATAACGGCAATGTGGAGGCTTTAGAAAGCTTTAGCTTCATTGTAAATGAGAATCTGTTTTACTCCAAAATCCATAATAAAGTAAACCATTTTCCACATATACAGACAATACAACAGTCTTTGCAGACACTTTGGTCTAACTTTAGATCAGTGGTGAAATACCATATGCTCATGAGAAGCATTTGTATGCAGCTTGTGTCCTTACAATATCTACTAATTAGCACAGCTTTACAGAGGAGGGAATTATTCAGCGACATCGTGTCATTTTTGTTTGTAATGGACACCTGCACACAGGTTCATCGCCAGCTGTTGCTGCAGAGTTCAAGTCAATGTCTGGATTGATAATCCATCAGCAAGTGCCATTCAAAACACACACAGTTCAAATCAGGTAAGGAGTAAGTGCAGGCAGCCGAGGGCTCAAACTAAGGAGAAATCACTTTTCTACTCGACTACTCTGTTAAAATGTTCTTATTTCAGCTCAGTCAGTCTCCAGTCGTGTCCTCCTGGCACGACGGAAGTACTGGGGAACTACTTTTCGCCGCATTTCCCTCTTTCTTCAGGGTCTTCAGGCACTTGTCAAGCCTTTTGATGCACAGTGTCACATCTTCAGGAGTGACACCCACAGCTGAGGCGGCATTGAGGTAAGGACAGGGGTATTCCTCCGAGTGCGACATAAAGCCGCGGAACGTGTGTCCGCTTATGGTCTGCTCCTTGCCCAGCGGTATTACCCTAGAAACATGGGATAATGTAGAGCAGTAATGATTATTTAACATGCTGGAAAACAACTACAATGTATTATTTTTTACAACTATGACCTGGCTAAAGCTTAAGCTACTCACTTGACAAACAACAACTATTATTTCAACAAAATAATTTGACTTTTACAGAGAGTGTAGAAATCATTTTGTAATGAAGGCAGTGCCCTACTTATTCAATCAAAATATTTACTATTAGCTTTATTTACTCAATAAAGAAACTCTACTCTAATGAGCAATGTTCCATTCTTTTGTTTTCAATAGAAAAGAGTCCCGCAGCCTACAGCGCTGTGCCTCCGTAACTGTCTACTCTTGTGGAAAACTTTAAAGCGATACTTACAAGAATCTTTCATAGATGGCAGAAAATGCTACTGTCTTCCTGCAATGTATATGTCACTGTAAATACTGTGTTTTTAGGATTTTAGAGTTAGAGATAACAATAACTCACTTGGGGGCAGCGAAAACAACACTACACTGACATATCATCAACTTTTAAGTTAATATGGCGGACTTGTTAGCAAACAATATTTACGGCGCAACGTTCATTCCAGTATTTGGTCTCCTTTTAGTACCAAAACAATGAGCTGAAAGACGCTTTAAACCTCTCCAGTGTAACTGAGGGGAACTGCAGAGTCGGGTGAAAATTCTCAGTGGGTTCGTCACTACGAGTGACCCATCATATAAGTCATACGATCCATTATTAATATCGATTATAGCAGCTTTAAAGAGCAAGTTTCTTTTAATGGAGGTCATACTTAGCCCGGCATGATGGCATCCGATCTGTTGTCTTTGCAAAGTTAGAAGCTTCATGCAGAAAAGTAAACTCCTTTACAAACTCGTCTGTTTTTGAAATGAGAGACACAAGGCAGCGCTCTCCTACCAACATACTGCATACTTAAAGTGTTTCAGGGGTGGATGTTTGAAGCGAGAAACTGCTTTTGAGCGGTAGTCGGTTTCTAAGTGTCAGACTCTGCAATACTGTAAACAATACCTATGCCCCTGAAAATTGGCATGGTTTCACCACTGTCAGCACAGTTTAGACTCACTTTAATGTGAAATCAATTACTGGCCAGCTATTAGGACTGTGTGTATGAGAGAGAGACCATTATGGTAGAGAAATGCATAGTAATAAGATGTTTTGCTGGATAAGAGAATAGCTCATTGTTGATGTGAATAAAGCCAGCTCCCTCGCACCAGTATTCATGGTTGGCACTGAGACTACGTCATTCAATAAACACACATCATATCCTGCTATAAATTATAAAGATTAATGTGTCATTGAAGCATGAACCTTGAGTAAGCTCTGCACTCTGACCATGGAAAAATGTTCACTTGATAGAAATCAAGAGGAGAAGGAAGGAAGGGTGGAGGCTATTTCTTTTCTGCTTTTTTTAAAATCCAATTGAGGCATGAGTGCATTAAAACCTGAACAACACAAAACAAGCATGACAGAATGACCCAAATAAATCATTCATTCGGGATATTTTAAATATTTAGATAGGTTCCCATGCTTGGTCAAAAACTATTGAAGGGAAAAATGGAAAAACAAAAGCAGCTCCCAAATTCTGTGTTTTGGCAGCCGCGGGTGACTGAGGCAGAAGGCAACAAAGAAGAATTGACAAATCCTCCTCCCTTTCTGCTAAGAAACAAACACTAGCAGTGGGACTGAGAACATGGCCGTCAAAGCTACGTCACAGTTTGAGCCTGCTGTCCCAGTGGAGACAACATCGCTCTGCGGATCGTAATGGAAACATCCTGTTAAATTAGGAGGCGGCCCTGATAGGATGGCCCGTCTAATCATCTAAAGTAGTTTCTGCTCCACCATATTCAGCAGATCCATCTGGCTGATTGCTGACTTCCACTGGCCATTTTTTTTGGCAACACACAGCTCAGCCCCTCATTTTTGAGGACACGGACAAACCCGTTTGACTTTTGTGACACGCCGACTCACTCCACAATACTAACACACACCTTCACACCCTCTTCTTTTTAGTCCCCTCCCCCCCATGTTTCCAACTCCAGGCCAGATTACGGCCATGCCCTTTTAAAGTTTTCATACCTGGCTCCAGACACTTGCCGGGTGAACAACATGGAGCCCAGCTGAGTCACTGCCTTGTTGCTCTCGGCCTGGAGACCATCCAGAGACATGGCTGGAGGAGAGACCACACCAAACACACATATACACAGTGACTACATTAAGCTATCCAAGATTAAAAACGTACTAATGTAGGGTCAGAAATGTAGCGTTCAAAACTCAAAAAACCCCAAACAAAAATTTTAATACATGGTGTATATACAGTCTGTAGACCTGCTGGTCTGTAGCCAGTACATTGAGCTTACCCAGGGAAATGGGGTTATGTGGGGTGTGAAGCAATCTCTCCCCGTGTGCAGAGGCCAGACTCTTCAGCTCCTGAGCCAGTAACGAATAAATCTCCTGCAGGACACGCAGACACAGAGAAGAGGCATGGAGAGACAGTACTACAGGGAGCAGGGGCCATACGAAAGAACTATAAATAGGAACACAATGCTCCTTTCACACTCTGCCACAGCCTTATTTTAGCAGCAGCAGCCTTGCTTTTATTGCTAATCAAGCAAATCTATCCGCAAGCAGGCCAGCCCGTGCCCAAACCCCTCCCTTTCCCCCTCTGCTCTTCCCACTGCCTGCCTGACTGTGAGCGTTTCCCTCCAAGCTTCAGCACAATGTGTCCACTTCCTCTCCATCTCTGGCCAGGACCTTTACTCGCGTCACACATCCACCTCTGGGATCAATTAGAGAGGGAGGAGAAGAGGAAACACGTGCTTTTATCCTGAGATTTTAACATCCACATGTTTAAAATGTGCTGACAAAGTGTGTTTAGTTCAGAGCCTCAAAGCAGTGTGTGGAAGACTAAATAAGGGGGAGGGAGTTCTGGAAACAGATGCTGTGAGCCCAGGCCAGGTGGGGAAGCTGCACAACAACAAATCGCAGTGTTTTTGTTGCTGGCTACTGGCGCCAGATTCCCCAGTGAAGCATCGCACATTGAAGGATCTGCAGCAGTGTGCAACAGTGTGTATGTGTGTCACCATGTGCATGTGTGTCACAGTGCTCTGCTGACTCATACTTTCCTAATTGAAAGCATCAAGAAGGAAAATATTCTCTCTGTCATGAGTCAAACACAAACAGCCTTTCAATGATGTCAAGTGTCTCCAAGTGTCCCTTGTTCTCTAATAACAATGGATGACTTTATCATCCCTGGGGAGGAGGGGTGCAAGTGGTGGAGGGAGTGCATGGCAACGACTCTGCAGACAATAAATGTGTGTGTGATGACGAAGCCCGATCCTTACCAAAAAGAAAACACACATCATCTGCTGGTTCTTTTCAATATCTAGACATTTTCTAAAGTGGCTACATGAGGCTGTAAATGAATCTCAACAGATGAAATGTCTGAATTATTTAAAGCTTTTGACCCCAGGGGGGGAGGATGTGAGGAAATCACTCAGTTCTGCAGACAATATGGAAAACTGGTCCTGTACATTAATTATGCATAATGTGGACCAAGAGAAATCAATAAGCCTTGATGGCGTCAGGTCATGTGAGAGGCCAGAGGAACTTCCTAGATTTATATTTCCGCTGTGGAGTCGGTTTTACACTTATGGCATTTTGGGTATTGTATGCCATCCATTAAGAGTGTCATTTTTGGGTGTAGTTTGTACGCCATGTATTCTCAGAGGATTTTACTAATAGGTCTGAAAATTTGATGTAGAAGAGTCATTTATTTCTGAATCTTCCCGAGGTCTGAGCATCAACAGAAACAGATATAGCCCAGCACATTTACAGTACATTTATGGTAGGTGAGAGAATGCTGCAGTGCCTACCGTTTGAAGAGGGGGATGCTGCATTGTGAGCAAACTGTGCTTTAAAGCAGGGAGCCACCAGGGGATGTTTTCTGAAACTTCTGGATCAATTTTATCTTGCTATAGCATACACCTCCCTCTACAAAGTCTCATCCCTCAGTCAGAATGCAGGTAAGCAAAGAGCTGTATACACACACAGTCATAGCATGTGATCCACTGCAATACAACTTATGTAAGCTGTGGGTTTTTTTAGTGTTCAGGGGAAAGAGGTTGACACAGCACGCATCGAAACATATTCAGACCTACTCCAATGCATGACTGACATTGCAGCAGTGTTTTTATACCAATATATTAAAAATATTAAGCCTTATAAAAAAGGTGACGTGTGCATGCTCTCACTTTTCTTTCTGACAGGAGCTTCTTGTAGCCGCTGGCTCCCAGAGTGAGAAGGGTAATGAGGACGTCAAGGGAAGGTGAGGCCGATGCTCGACCTGGACAAAGAGGACCAAGAGGTGACTTTACTAAGCAGAAACTAGACAGAGTCTGCTGTGTGCAAACCTATAATATATATTATAGGTATAAATGCCAGAAGCATCAGTGGCTGTAAAGGTGAGTATCAAAAGTCTGATGAAATTCTATATTTTTCTTGTCATCATAGCCAAAGCTGAACATGGTTTATTCCTTTGTGCCATTGAGCTCCATTGTTGTCCGAAACATTTATCACTGAGCCACACTATTGCACTGTGACGTGTTCCTTCATTCGGATGAATACGGGCACTGTAGTTTTATTTTGAGTCAATCCCACATACACCGTCCACAGACAATAAGAAAAATACAGCCTTATTCTTCATGTATCATTTTGGAGCTGCGAAATTTCAATCAGTACCCATCCCTAATGATGGCCTTCTCCCACTCAATATTATTGAAAAGCAGTTTTCTTTCATTGTACTAAGACGCACTGAAAAGAAATTAGCAGCGTTCATCACATATGAAAATATTCAAAAAGAAAATAAAAGATTGAATTATGAAAAATGACTACGGCTGTATCATTAATACTTCATTGTCTTTTGTCTTTACTGGGTTCATAGCCCCAAACTTATCATATTTTAACTCTTGTCGATGGAAAAGTGCGAGTAACAATAATAATTGCAATAAAATAAAAGTTTAAGTGTTTCCTCAATACAGTGAAGCCCAGTAAACATGTACATTAATACATCAGGAAAGATGGGACAGATACATTTGTACTTATACAATCTGTATAAATAAACACACATCCACTTATCTACTATTTTATCTATTGCCGCCATGATTTCACCTTACATAGCTCAGCCATAGTGTTGTTAATACTCACCTGGGTACATCTGGCTTATCTCCTGTATGAAGGACTCATCAAAACCTGCGATTATGGCACCACCTACTGGAACCATAAAGTTCTTGTCCAAGCTCTGTACAAAGGCATCAATTCTTCCAACACGAGCCCCCTGATGAAAGACACATTAAAGAAAATACATGCAATTACTGTACAAGTGAAAACAAGCACAAGTATTCTTCCGCTTCAGAAATACAAATGACACAGGGATTGGGGATGAGTGCTACCTACCTGTTGTATAAGGTGCATGCATTTGGACGACTGTACTCCATATGCATTGTTAACTATGTGGGGAATGTTATATTTGGCACACGCAGCGGCCAGCTCCTCAAGCCTACAAGCCAAGGTAACAAATGTACTTTTAGAAATGGCACAAACTCTACTCCCACACCACGGGCCAAATTACAGCTTATATCGTGTTTATTCAAATAAAAGGACACCTATAATTAAATTATTCATGATACACTTCATGTAATCCTCACTGGTATTTATAAATCAACTACAGAGACATTGAGAAAAGCCTAAGGGGGTAAATGGAAACGCATTTTACCTGTCAGGGACCCGCGGGGCAAAGCAGGATGTTGTTGAATGAACACACAGGATGTTCTCGGCTCTGAGCTCCTCAATCTTGCGCTCAACTGCTCCCAAGTCTGTCCGCAACTCATCACCCTCAAGAACATTCTCCACCACCACTGGCTCAAAGCCTGATAAAACAGTCAGATATGAGCAAGAGACAGCGAAAGCCCTCGGGTGTGACTGTGTGTGTGTTTTTTATGAGGAAGAAGCACACTTCTAGCTAGCATGGGGGTGAAAGTGCAAAAAAGAAAGTGCAAAGATTTAGTCATCACTTAATTATTTCTATTCAAGAAAGACACTTTAGATGGCACTATTTCTGACTGACAAATTCACCCCAGAAAATCGCCATCTGCTGCCTAATTTCAAACACCTATCTAGTCTGTGAACAAGATGTAAGGGTGACAGGACATCGGATACTGATGTCATTTTCACCTGCTGTGATCATGGCTTTGAAACAGGACTTCTGGTCGATGCGAGGCCAAATGATGTAGCGAGCCTTGGGTCTCCGATGACGAAGGGTCAGGAAGCACAGAGTCAAGCTCATTCCTGTTGCCATGGGAACCACAAAGCAGCTCGCCACACTGCGGACACCTGTTGTCCAGAAGAAACAAAGCATGCTTTTATTTTTTTCCCCCCGTTTACACCTTCAAGTAAAAACCTGAATTAAAGGGGCAATCCACTTTACTACTCAGGACTGATACTCAGCCTGTGAAAACATCTGGGTTATGTGCTCTGTGGCTCTGGAGGAGCTTTCCAAAGTTTTTCCAAATCATGATGACATCAATGATCAGTCTCTTGTGATTCCCCTAGCTTGACGGAAGTGCGGTACTAAATCACTTGAATGGCCCTTTAAGATCAATTTTATTTTTCTCTTGTTATAGAATATCGCTCTACAACTGTTCAGTGGTTTCAAACATACAAAAGTAAATTCCAACATGATTAAGCACAAACATTGAATGCCCTCGCAAAGTATATAACACACTTAGTTTGAACGATAAGAAATACACACCTGAGAGCTTTAAGATGTCCAACACAACGGAATTGGTCAGCTTGTTAAGTAGACTGGATCCTGCAGCTTTGGGCTGAATGGCAGCAATGTCACCTGACCGACCTATGCCATGGATCAACCTTCATAAAAGGGTCACAAATGAAACCGTTTAACAGCTTCTTAAACTTTGTGAAGCATTCAAATCTGATTGTTACTCGTGAAGATTTGTATGACTAGAACTTCTGAAAAAAATGGACATTATGCAGAGTGACTCCATTCACACTTTACAAACTGAATGTCAAACTCGAACCTGTAATGTCGTCTTGCCACAAGGCCGGACGCCACCCGGCCTTCCCTCTCTCCTACACCACAGTTGCCGAGGAAGTTATTGCTGTCCATCACAGCCAGCTCATTCAGGAAGAGCTCTATGGTGCTCTCATTCCATCCCTCCTCTGGACACTTACCCTGCAAGACACACAACGTGAAAAGAGGAATCTGCAGTGACCTTGGGGAAACATGATGGCAGCCGCAGGCTTTACCTGCTCCAGTAAGTGCCTGATGAGCTGCTCATGGCTGCGACGCGCCTGGCTCCCCTGTCGGATGTAGGAGGGCGACACTATCTTCTCACTCAGGCTGAAGTTTTCACAGTTCATCTCTGTCCCACAACAGCTTCATGTTAACATTCGCAGACAACTCTCAGGCCCACATGGGAATACTTCAAACAAAAATACTTTTCTTGTTTATGGGTTGTGCACTTTGTTTTTTGCAGTTCAAGCACAACTCGTAACTGCAGAAAATTAGAAGCCTAAAACAAGTAGTATTATAACAAATAGTGTATCTGTCTCTACTTTACAGCCAGATTTCAGCCTATCACATATATACTGGCATATAGGTAACAAGAAATTGCAGTACAGAAATTCATTTAAGGGACCCTCATAATAACGACAGGGGCGCATTATGGGAGCTTAATAAAAAGCCAGGGTATCTTGGCCTCTGCCACTTTGATTTAGACTTATTTATTTTTTTAATCTGTCTCTTATGAGTGCCCCAACATGATGAAAGTCCAATAATCACTTCCACTCCTTCCATCCCTCTTAACGAACAGACACGTCTACTATGAAACAAAAATGGCTGTGAAGTGTATGAACATGACATGTCAGAAGTAATCTCACGTGTTAGCGAGCAGCAGGGGTGTGTGGACACAGAAAATGTACATTTACTACACTATATATTTTATTTAAGTCGTTGTTTTGTAACCTATGAGTTGTGTTCTATGCGGTGCTGCTATCTTGGCCACAATTGTAAATGACATTTTCAAGCTCAGTGAGGCCTGAATAAAAACAAATCATACATAATGTTACGTGTCTGCTGTCCTAATATAACGTTACTTAACGTTAGCCAAGGTTTAACATCAAGAGAAACACATACCAACAAGGAGACGTCGTGTTACGCCAGTGTTAAACGACTCCTAACCAACCACAGAGGTTGTAAATCAAACTTAGCTTAAATGAGTTTAACCGGAACCATGATTATAATTTGGTAACTACTGCCTCATGTTATTTACCTTGGCGGCAAGGCTGCTAGCAGCTCTGCTAAGCTAAGCTAACGTTGTCACGCGAGAAACAAGGCCGTACAGCTCCAACAGGGCTGCTTTGGTAGACGACAGCTATTCTATCTTCTTACCTCACAGCTTTCCTGTGAGACTGCCCGTGTTTCAAACCGTCACACTGCCTCCAAACTAATAACAGGTATGAAGACAGGCAGGAGGAGGAGGAGGAGGAGGCAGCATGGGGAGGCAGGGGAATCAGCGAACATGCTACGTCACGATGTCACATGACAGAGGAGAGCTGATCACGTGACCGACCGTCTTTCGGCGTCCCAGTTAATCATGCCAGTCAGTTTATAATTCACCATTCCGTTCACAGCTTTATGGAAATTGTTGTCTTTTTAAGAAATTAATTTTAATTTAATTTAATTTTTTTGTTTAAGATTATTATACTGCTGCACCAAATAACTGAACTTTCATTGAAAATATTTAAGCAGACATATTGGTATTTTTTCCCCAGAAGCCACTGGAAGACATTGATGAATGAATGAATGAATAAATAAATAAATAAATAAAACGCACACCTAAACAAAATATCTAAATATATGTATTATATATATAAATACATGTTTTAAAGTGTCTAGTGTGATTTTGGAAGAGGGTTGAAAATAAAGGTTTTACAATGAGTTGTTGTTAGAATTAATAAACACTTAATGTCATTTAATTAATAATGAATAACAATGGCATTTAATTGGATATCCACATCCACATACACTACATCCACACACACTATTGATATTGAAGCCTTCGGAAATAATTTCACAAAACAGACCTTTCATTTCAGCTCTTTAATCAAATGTATGAGAATTATTTGCATTATTACATGAACAATAGCAAGGCGGCATTACATACAGGGTTGACAGTACTGGGACCAAAAATAACGTACTTGCATAGTGTGGCTTTACAGGGGCAAAGGGGTAGTGGTGGAAGTATATATATATATATGTGTGTGTGTGTGTGTGTGTGTGTGTAACTTAAGTTAAGGATAAAAAATAAATAAAAATCAACGTAAATGTACTATGTTACAAGTAAAATTCAAAGTTTATAGAAGGTAAAAGTACATAAGCACTATCACCAACTAAAAGTAAACATTATGCAGAAGAACCCTTTTGTGTTATATTATTATATACATGTATACTATTTAACAGGATTAATATTACAAATACATTTATGTGTGTACATTTGAATGTTGATGTTGGGCAAGATGGAGCAAATTTGAATGATTTTATATACTGCTGGGTACCATGCATCATATTTTATGAATTCATATATATTTATTATGTTTCAAAAGAACATTTTAAACCTAAAAATAACTAACTCCAGATGTCAAATAAATGTAATGTCGTAAAAAGTACAATAATTCTCTCTGACATGTAATGGAGTACAAAGTAGCATAAAATGGAAATACTCAAGTAAAGAGAATAATTGTGCAATACTTGAGTAAATGTACGTAGTCATACTTTCCACCGCTGAATAAGTGTTTAGCTACACAGTATTTTGAGCATTCAAGTTGGCATTTAGCCTTATCTTGTTATCATTATGCTAATAGCAACCCATGATATTTGTACCTTAAAATAAGAGTGTTATCAATACCAATATCGATATACCACGATATGTCCCATGTATGCAAAAAAGAAAAAGATTAAATCAGAGTTACATTCACTGTTTTGTACTGAATCAGGAAAGAAAGAAGCTGTACATGTAAAACAAAACCTTTAACAGCTCATTTAGTTAGAGATACAATTTCTTTTGAATAATTTTTATAATTTTAAAAATGACAACAGTATCATATCATCATGATACGATTCCACTGAAATTCAATACATTCTGTGAATTGCATTAGAAGAAAAGGAACATTCACAGAGTAAACAATGCATTGATTGCATTTTTTTTAAATACAGTTTTGTAGCACTGTAATAATTTATATTATTCTTCATATTCAGATTTTTCCTCACACACAGGCAGATTATTCTAAAATTGTATATAACTGTGGACAATTTTGAGAATCCCTCTGACACTGTAGACAGTTAATTACATTTACCTTATATTTAAGCAATTTCTGGAAGATCCTTCAGTGTAAACAGGTACAGTTATAATCACGGAGGGTTTTCTTGCTGCAAAGGGGAGAGAAAGATGGCAATTTGATGGCATAGCAGGGCTTCCAACTCAACAGCTATGCCAACATCTTGCCTTCCTTCCTGGACCCATGTTCAAATAGAGCTCGGATGGTACAGTCCATTCTCAAGTTCAGGCCAGAGTTCATCTTCATCCAGGAAAAAAAAAATCAACATATTGCTGATTACTCTGAAGTCATATTGGACTTGTAAAACGTGGAGTGGCTGAAACGACGAGCCAAACAGACGACAGATCAAGACTTCAGTTAGGCAGTAAATGAATGGGAAAACGCAGGTTTGGTAACAGGGCGGGCGATATGAAAGTATCTCGAGAAAGCAAACACATTAAGTGGATGTTGACAGAACTATGTAGGCCTGTTCCTTCCCCCATAGGCTCATCCTCACACCTACCTGTCGAGGTGTGTGAAACAAGACTCTCCCTCGGCCGCTGTCCCCGGTCCATGTGTCTCGCCATCAGGCGTCAGCGGAGTAAAAAGTAGGCTGAAGGGTGGAAGAGATAAGTCTGCCTTCCGCCGCCCACTTCTGTGGCAGGCAGTGTCAGCGGCTGACTACTGCACATGTAGGTGTGCGTTTGGGGTTGGCCGGGCTTCTCTGGCGTGGCTTCCTGCACCTTTGGGCGCTGACGAGGAATCCCATTGGCCCAGAGTGGGGAAAGACTGGTCCGCGAAGGAAAATCCGCCCAAACCTGTAAGGACTGACGATTCTCCCAAAATCTCAAAGTAATTCTTGTGTATAATAAAAATGTGAAGCAACTTTGTCAAATGTAAAAAATAGGCTATGTCTTCAAGGTAGCCTCCTACCCTATAACTTTTGGATATCACTGTAAGGATATCATAGTGATATTATACCATGGGAGTTCATCTGAATGATCACTGGATACACTAGTGTCTAATTCCCTACAGAAATATTATAAAAAGTAATTTCAGGGTCTAGAAAGTCGACTATTATTTATTTATTTCCATAAATACCGAAATACTGCTTCTGTTCATGCATAGACGAAATGAGGTGACGTCCATAAAGCCAGAATGGTCAAGTCGCTGTCCTGGTTTACCAGAAACCTGACACAAAATAAACCATGACTGCAGGATCTGGTTCATTAATGAATCACACAGAATGATTCAAACGCTGTCTAGACCAGAAAGCGGTGGCCATGCAGGACAGGAAACATCATTTTATGAGGGAACTCTTTATGACCCTTAATTATTAGCTCCTCCACACAGTGTGTGGATGTTGCTGCCTCTCAATGCTCAGCACATATACAGTCATTTACACGTTTCCTTTCTCTTACAGGAGGTTAACACTGACACACAGCTGCTTCATGATGGTGAACAGTCACCAGCCAGAAGGAAGAGCATCTGTGGCCATCCAGCAGAGGTAAAAAGTAACTAAGTACATTTACTTAATCAATGTACTTAAGTACAATCTTGAGGTCCTTGTACTTTTACTGTTATTCCATTTATGACAAGCTTACAGTAAGATTAAACGTTATGGCTTGTGACCCCTTACAAACAAGCAGTTCCACCAAAGAGACATTAACTCTCTAAACCGCTCTCAAATAACAAGTTGAGGTTCAAACAGGTAAAATTATCCATAATCTCACAAAAAATTGAGAAATATCAGAAAGAAATTCATACAAACTTAGTGTAGCAGAACTTCTTTCATCTCATGATCCCTCGGATTTCTCTTGCTCTCCTTTGGAGGAACCTGACCCCAGAGGTTAGGAACCACTAACTATCTGTATATAAAGGATATAAAACTGGCTTCATTGTGACCTGCTCCAACAGCTGTGTTATATATAATAATATAACATTGTGTACTTTAAGTGTACTTATACTTTAAGTACATTTTGCTGCCAATAATTCTGTACTGAAGTAAGACTTTGAATGAAGAACTTTTACTTGTAATCGAGTGTTTTTACATTGTTGTATTGGTACTTTTATTTAAGTAAAGGATCTAAATACTTCTTCTGTTACTGCCCTCCACAGATGCTCAAGATTGTGCTCTCCAGCTTCATGTTTTCTTCTGACTTAAAAAGTAAACATGGCCTACATCTGTGCATCACTGATGATGTTTTCTTCCCCCTATTTTGTTTACAGTTTTGGGAAAAAGTTGTTCACTGTCACTGATTTGACACATTTAGGTCATTTTTAAGAGCACATATCAAACTGCCCTGTGAGTAGATACTAATTGCATCAATTTAAGATGATGAACAGGACATAATTCTTTCTTTTCAAACTATTTGACAATCCTAACGTTGACTTTAGCACCTTTGGCATTGATGACTCACTTCCGAAGGTGTCGACACTGGCCACACCTGTCAACTCCCACAGAGCAAATATGTTAAAGTAAAAAGACAATTACAGGACCTGACAGGGTTAACGTTTCCATTACGTGCAGTAAGCATTTGTTTATCATGGTTACCGCATTGTAATACAATCTGTAGGTTGCAATCAATGTGAAGAATTTCAATTTGGCATTCATTCAAACAGGTTGGCCTGTTAAGGTGACAACTCTCCTTTCCAAGAACAGTTAGCAAGAGAGCAGTGTAGACTAACATGGAAACTGCAGTTAAAGGACATTCGCTAACAGGGCAAGAATAACAAAATCAATACCTGTCTGAGAAATCTGTCAAACCAAGTCATAGCATTTACTCAGAAGCAACCACACATGGAGTTGCAGGCCACTTGTGCTGTATACTGTAGTTTCATGTGTCAGTAACGTTACCATAACACTAAATATTCATTTGAAACTTTGCCAAATCTCCCTAGAATCCCTGAGCGTTCAGAAATGGACAACTCAACAGTGACAGCTAAATATCACGCGGGGTTGTTTCAGGACAGATGTTTCCATGCATTATATAGAAAGAAAACAGACACAGTATTTAGGAATCAAAGTTATATCTTATTGACAAGAAATGTATAAAAAGAGGCAATAAAGTGATGCAATCAACAAAACACAGGCCACTCACACAAAACACAAGACGCAAAGTCAACACAAAGTCATGACGATGAAGGAATCCTCCGTGTCCAGGTGACTCTGCTGCAGGGCAAATGTCAAGGTGTGTCTGGCTGTGATCAAATCAAAAGGTGTGAGACTTGTAAACATGTGAACTGCTAATTTTACTTTTATTCATTTCATTGCCTTTTGTCCCTTATAAAACATAATGTGTTCACTTCTTATTTCTTATATTATAGGGATATAAGGATATTGCATGGACCAATGCCACACAGCACAGCATTTACTGTACAGCCTAAGCTAGTTTGCACCGCCTGTTCCTCGATGGGCCTTTATACAAATACACAGAGCTCAACAAGAAGATACACCCAAAACATGCAAGCAATGATACAATAAAATAACCGTAAAACTCAATAACAAGCGCCGGATCATTTATGACAACATGACTGATCCCTTTTTTACAGTGAAACTGTTTCAAATTGAGTTTAAAATGATCACATTCATTGTTCATTTTGAGTTCTTTGGGTAAGAAGTCCCACATATTGACCTCCAAACAGAAATAAGACATTTGTCCACATTTTTAAAATGTTATGGGTTTGATCCTCCTGTCCTGAAAGCTTGACTTTTTTGGCTAATGCTCTCACACTAGTGAACATAGTTGTTTTTTTTTCTTTATTCTGTGTTATTCCACTGTTTCTGACTCCGTTCACACTGTTGGGATGCATGTAGCCTAAACTTGTATTCTGCATCATTTTAATTTTGGTGACCATTTCACTTTAGTTGAGACTATGTAACTTTTGTTGAACTGTGGCCAAAATCACTTGATACTGATAAATTCTAAAATGTAGTTTAACAGTAGCAGAGAGGAACCGTAAAGTTAGCAAACTGAGTCAGGAAAGTTAGTTATAGAGCAATATCTATCTAAAGTTTGCTAACATTATCGAACGTTAGCCACCATAAGCTACTGGTCAAGTACAGCTGTTTGCTAAACTGAGCAAAGGTACGTTGTATTGGCAACCAATTTAATTTGTAAGATGAATGATTCATCATTTCCTCTTTCAAAAGATACATAGTCACGCAACAATTTTGTTCTTACATTTGAGTAGCTGTAATGGATCTTTACAGAGTCACACATTTTGCAATACCAGATAAAGATTTAAGACAGACACCATTACCTTCTCCTTATTTGGTCTTATTCCACTGTTTATGACACAGTTTAAAATGTCATAATGACATATCGGTGCATGTCAACTTGTATGGCTATTATTGTACATCCTTTTCTCAGTGTTGCAAACCAAAACCATCTCTCAGACGATTCTCAGGCTGAATCACAGAGCCACATGTGCGGCAATTACAGTTCAGATCAACACAGACCCTCTTGTGAGTCATTGACGGTCTCAAGTCCACTGGGGCCCATTTTTTTTAAAGAGTCATGAAAATAACTCCCCACATGAATCCCCAAAAACAGCAAAACAGGGCAGTTTTGGTGATGACTCGCCTGCGTCTGAGATATTTTGAAGCTGTTCTCTCACTCTGCAGCCAAAGTCTGCCTCAGACAAGCTTCACTGCTGCCACGCTTGTAAGAGGATCGAGTGAGTGTGCAGGATTTTGACCCGGAGCCTCCTCTGAGACGTTTTTTTTTTTTTTGCTGAGTCAAATGCAAGCACGCCCTGTAACAGCGAGCACATGAAGTCACTGAGCAAAGTCTGGCCGATAGTAAGCTGACTTGCTGAACGAGACGCCCTCGGTGCTGCTAACCTTGCCCTCAGAACCATGTGGAGTTTATCAACTGCTGGCAAATGAGAAAAAGAAAGTGAGTTGGTCTGTCGTAAAATGTTAGCTGGAAGAGGGAAAATCCCCACACACTCTGCCAACACATTGACCATTGACTCACGAGGAATCTTGATGGGTTTTTTTTTTTTGCAGTTGACTTGGTGAAGAAGTGATTTATCTTCCTGACTGCTATTGTGTTACAGGTATATTCCTATTTCTCCACGTGCTAGAGCTGCATATGTCCTCATGTTACAAAATATCATGGCCTGACATCAAGTTACACATTTACAAGAGTCTCAAAACAAACAAATCCTTCTTGGCCGAGCAACAAAAACACCCCAATATTATCTGAGATGTAAAAAGTGTAAAAGTTAAGTTAGCTGTTAAGGATAAATAAAAAGGGTGTTTCTAAAAGGAACACCTTTTGAGATTGAGAGTTTTTCTGGGTGTTTCTTCAGTGAGTCATTTTTAGGGCTTACTGTACGTAGTATAGATTTCTAAAGGGAAGTTATTTGATAGCTTAGGTTATTATAGCCACTATACATATGAAGCATTTAAACACTTGTAAACTGAAATGAGACTCTGTTCTATGTCTAAAACTAAGTAGCCATCACCACTGTCATTTCTATCTCAGGTGAAAACATATTTTGAAGGAGAGTCCAGGTATATCCAAACAGTTACATATATTTTCCCAGTTGTGATTATTTTAACTAAATAGACTGGATTCAGATTATGCTGCTGCTTGACTCCAGTTCTCAGATTCTCAGATTTTCACACTGACTTCATGTTTGTCAGATAATCAACTTTGTTTGGTCTATAAAGCACTAAATGTTAGAAACACATTTCTAATCTGCTGTCACGTTATGTTTTGTCCAGACCCGTCAGGTCTTCTGGATCTGGTGGATCTGGTTCCCAGAGTCAAAACTAAACATGGAGAAGCAGCATTCAGTTTCTGAACACCACATATCTGTAACAAACTCCCAGAAAACACAAGATCTGCTGCAACTCTTCAATTGAGTCTTAAAACGCGTCTTTTTGCCACTCTTCATATCTCTCACTGCACAATGTATCTTTTATTTTACTCTCTTTAAATCCTATTTATATGTGTCTTTTTATCTTGTCTCAATGTCTGCTATACAAATAAACTTGTCTTGCCTTGCCTTACTATTACTAATACTTCTATGACTACCACCACACGTATGGCTACGACTATTACTTCATATTATAGTATATATTATTATCGTACTTAACTGAAGGGTCTCTTTCTTGAAATACACCACTAACACCAAATTACAGAAACCAAATGCCGAGGAATCTGAATTAAAATGAAACTAAAACAACAAGAATGAACCCATAAATCTTAACAGGATTGACTTAAGAAAAGAAGGATGTTTAATAAATGATAAATACAAATTGTAAATCACACCATGTGCAAAACAGCAGCATTATTAGTAGCAGCAGAACTCAGCTATGTCTATTAAGAAATGTATAATATTTTACAAATAATACAATAAATCAGCACAGTCAGCACCTTCAGCACTATGTGCTTACAGCCATCAAGGGATGAATACTTGAATTCATATTTTCTTTGAACTTTTCTCCTCAATTAACTTGAATGATTTTTTATCTGACCATTAATTTAATTTCCAATCATTAGAAGTGTAAATGCTTATTCAAAACTAAAACTACTATTATCAACTGTCTCCCAATCATGCCATTGAGAGTATCTATGAATTGCACTGCTCTTTCAACACTCATTAAACACACACACTTAGAAAAAGCTTGTCTTTACATGACTTCATTAGACTTACCATATTATCATGCCTTCCAAACCAAAGTCTCCTGCAGAAAAAAAGGAGAATACAACCCAGAGTTTTGAAACTAAAAGCCATTGAACTAGACAAACAGAGGTCCAAGAAACCACAGTGGCCAAAAGAGTGTTATCAGTGATTAGGACAATTCCACTCCAGGGGAATGCGGGTGATTTGTGTTTTCACACACTCAAATTGAAAATTACACTGATGATTCGGCTTGACTCACTGCATCTGTTGCAGTGGACGGACATATGCAGGATCAGTTTTCCAGCGAAAAGGTGCAGGGAAGCAATCATTTGATCTACTGTGAAAAATCTGGGGAATACCTGGAAGAATGAAGCACACTTCTGAGGAAAGATCAGAGATGGTGTTAGGGATAATTAAGTCCTTAAAGAACATGCACATCAACTGGTTACTCTGGGGCTGTGTAAATCCGTACTCTTTGGGGGGATGTCTTGCCAACAGTCTAATTCATTTTCATAGGAATATGCATGGATGTGAGTGTGTGGAAAAAGGTGTCATAAATCAAGCTGTGGGACACACGAACACAACAAGCAATACTTTGGCATGCGTACCACCATCAAAGCTTTGCTAACCTTTCCTTGAGGAATCTCATGCGTGTCTTATCAAGTTGAGAAATTCAAACCCCATGCTGTCTCACCCACTTGCTACTTGCCCCTTTGGTTTTGAGTTTCAAATTGTCCCTCTTGTTTAAATTCCAATATTCATGTATATGTCTGTGCCCTGATGGGATGTACAGGTGTTAACGTGACGCCAAAGGGGCCCTTGGGTGGTCTACGTGCCGAGGAAGTGCTCCTTTTTCATTTTTGCCCCCAGCTTCCCCTTGAGAGTCGCACGAACAATGAACTTGGTGGTGAAAAAGTGTTTGTTGTATTGGTTGTATTGGAACCTTGAGTCAGTAGATGGCAGCCTGACATCTACTGACTCAAGGTTCACTCACACATGCACAGTAGGTTTTCATACACTTGTTGGTTGTATCTACTCTACCTTGGACATACACCTCTTTATCTCACAACACTAATCCTTCACAATCATCAGTATTTTGTCAAATTAACACAGCTACCAGCAGAAGTTTGATGACCTCATGTTCTATTTCCAGTAAATTATGGGGAAATAAGAGTATATAAATATAGAAGTACTCGGGAAACTATGTGACACAATTCTAAGGAAAGATAAAAGTGATGTCATTCAGTAGAAACCCTTTGAACTGCTGGAAGACAATTTCCAGTGGGTTCACTCTCAGGAAGGCATCCAAGTGATGATTGCTCCATCACATTGAAGTGTCAGGATTTGATCACAAGAGGGCGCCCTATTCCACAACTAGTGTTCCTACATGCAGGATGGCGCCACATGAGAGGTGAAGAAAAGGTAATCACTGCCCTTGTATGAAGATGAAACACTTTTTCTTCCATTTTACAGTGCTGATTGCTATTTGAGGTCGTCATTGACGCTACTTAATCGACGCTAAAAATGTTCATAGCAGCTGAGCTCGGGGAAGGCTTCTCACTAAAAGTGGGATCCTTTTGTTTTGAAGTATTCATATAAAGTCGACTTGATTTTCACTAAACTCCATGGGAACTTAAGGTGATGGCAGACAATGGAGAAATCATAAACAAAACAAAGGGGCATACTCATTTAACATCTGCAGGAAGTCGAGACAAAAGCTCACTAAATATTTAATAATACTGACAGTAATGTAAAACCAGCAAACACATTGTTGCATATTTGAATTATCATCTTTATTTGTTTTATTATATACTTTGTGTTTTTACATAAAGAGACATTTCTTTTACACATATAGATTATATGGTTAATTTGTATCTGTATATATGTACACCTTAAATAAATCTTACATTAACACCAAGAAAATAAAACATTTACAGTGCAAGAATGTTCATTAGTGGTCAACCTTCACGGTTGCTTACCCTGGTAAACCACAACCAATGCCAAGCTCAGATGTTAAACCGGTTTGGCTTTTGATTTTTTTTTCTTCCTGTCTTTCCATCTCACCATTCGTGCTCCCAGCCTCCTGCACAAACACACCATGGGAACTTTGGAGAAAGAAGAAAAAAAAAAAGACTGTCTTGACGGGAGGGGATTGTGGCAATGGAAGTGCACATGTGACCGCAGGGGTAGAAAGTCAACTAAACTCGAGCAAATGACCTCTTGACCTTGGTTAGACATTTTAGGAAAGATGCTTGTTTTCTTGCTGGGAGTTAGACAAGAGGATTGATACCACTCACATGTTTGGACAGTAAATATGAAGCTACCACAAGCAAGCGGTTAGCTTAACTTCGCCCAAAGAGTGGAAACAGAGGGAAACAGCTAGCGTGGCTATCTTGGCCTGCACATAACCCCGGTAAAAAACACAACTTGTCGTTTTTACACAGATTAAACAAACAAGTAGTCTTTAGAGGTGCTGGTGGGCAAATGTTGTTACCTTTGGACAGAGCCAGGATAGCTATATTTTTGTACTAAGCTAAGCTAACCGGGTGGTGGCTCTAGCTTCAAATTTATCGCACTGACATGAAAGTGGCATCCATCTTTTCGTCTAACTCTCAGCAACAAAGATACGAAAGTGTCAATATTCGACGAGTAGAAACGAGAGTTGAGGTGTGATCATGTTAACCAGATTGTGTGGGCGTTCTGAGGCAAGACTTTAATGGGAAATGTGCACAAAAGAATTCCACGCGAGTCATCGCAGAGGCCTTAAATAGACTCGTTGAATTGGGGCTGTGGAGATGTTATCACGCAGCAGTTTAACATATGAGTTTGACACAGTGGCGGCGTCACTAAGTCCGACTGTTGTTAAATACCAGAACCTGAACAGGCATGTTTAGTGTAATGTATGTAGTAGCTAAAAAGAAATGCTCTTGTGTTGCTCAATAATACTATGATATTTAGGGCCACCAGCATATCATTGTCCTTTTCCATCCACTATGACAAAAAAGAAAATAAATAAAAATAAATAAAATATGTGTGAGCCATTTGGTTCTTGCAAAAAAACAGGTGTTTGTATTTACAAAGTAAAACTTATGAGTTCTTGGTGTTTCTTTCTGAATGGATGCATAAAAGTGAACGTCTATAGTTGGTCTAAGCTCAGCTGTACAGTCAGTGGGTAACCAGCCCAGATTCCTCGCATGCATTTGTCCTCACACATTCAGAGAATCTATTTACTACTATTTTACAGTTAATTCCTACTAAGCTGCTGTACAGAGGCTGTGTTGAGGTAAAGCGGGTGTTTCTGGCCAGGAAGGGGTTGCGGAGAAATGGTTGCTCACTTTTTCTCGTGGGGGTTTTCGGATCACGTCGGACAGAAAGGACAGCGGGGGGTGGGGGTGGGGCGTTCAGACGCATGGGGGATGCGATTCTCGACGACAACACACACACACACACACACACACACACACACACACACACACACACACACACACACACGGTATATTGCTGTTAAATCTGTGATTTCCACATTCTATGTAGCTTAAAGAGAGATTGTGATTATGATTTCTATTTCCAGTATAAAACACAGATTGGTGTATATTTCTTTCTTTTTTTTGCAGTTAGTTGCAAAATACTGGTAGTATAGCCTCTATTCATAGATAAATATAAGGAATGGTCATTGTGTGATGACTTCAAATGCAGATTGCACACATGCACACAAAAGCACCTTTGATTAGAAAAGAAATTGCACAAGTTTGATAGATATCATTGACCATACATGTTGACATTTTCTACATAGAGACTGAGCAGTGTTTTGCATTAAGAAGTTATGAAACATGTTGGAAAAAGTATACATTTTGGTATACAACTTCTTAAATGTTGATTGGTATTATTCACCTTCAAGTGTCTATTTTTACATGCAGTTGACTCCTTGAAACTACTACCCCAGGAGCTTGACTAGCCGGTGAGTTGAGCCCAGTTCTACTGTGAACAAAGCACTACACATTGACTAATCTAAATCAACCATGACACTTAAACACTGTTAAGTTCTTTTCAAATGTATTATTTTGACATTGACTTCATTAGTACTCGTGCCTTTTTTTTCTCTCCAACCAGTGAAAGATATTGAAGGCTAGCATATATTTTGAGAGGCTAAACTTCAGTTAGGCATTTTTTTTTGTCAGTCGGTGCATGTGAAGCATGGAAAGTTCTGTACAATCAGAACGTGTGTTCAGTGGGAAAAGAAAAAAAAAAGAGGAGCAGATTTGTTAAGTTAAGATGACTCTACGTTAACTAATGCTGCTACAGTACATCTAATGCTACTCCTATATATTTCATGAAAATGAATCAGAAAAAGAAAAAAAAGAAGAATCATTCAGTGGTGAAAAATGACATCCGGCAGGGAAGAGGGGGAAGCTGAAACTCGCCATTCGGACTGAGCACATGATGGATTTGCAAATAAGAAATAACAAAAAAGGAGTTT
Source organism: Enoplosus armatus (assembly GCF_043641665.1). Taxonomy (NCBI): domain Eukaryota; kingdom Metazoa; phylum Chordata; class Actinopteri; order Centrarchiformes; family Enoplosidae; genus Enoplosus; species Enoplosus armatus. The sequence continues at coordinate 10,284,024 of NC_092202.1, forward strand.
GGTCTGCCCAGCAAGAGTGTTACATCCCTTGTTGCTCAGGTGCAAAGCCCACAGGAGAGTCTTTTCGCTCAATACCATCAGACAGGAAACACCTTTGGAACAAAAAAAATCTTCATCCACACAGTCTACCATTTCCTTGTCCGCGTCTCAGTGTGTTGAACTAGTGTGTGTGTTCAAATACGCTCACAATTTCAGCTCAGCCACTGCATTTATTATTGAGAGTTTTATACAGTGCATCGCTTGGTTTTATTTTTTTCCCCCAAAGTTCACAGGAGGTCATTCTCCTCAACCTACAAGGCGTAGTCTTGATTCCAGCTCATCTAGTGACACTAATGGCATGCATAATGCTTCTATATTTGGCTGGTACACCCATAACCCCCCCTCACCTGCCAATTAAATAATAATAATAAATAAAAATTAGGCCTACGCTAAACCAGCCAAGCCAAAGTCTTGTGCCCTTGTTGGTTTAACCCCTCCACACCACCACCTGCTCACTGAAAATATAGAGAGATTCCATATTTTTCTATTAATATTTGTCCTCCGAGTCCTCATTTTTCTTCTTTTATTCCTGGGGTAAAGGATCACATGGGTCAGGTGAGAGCGATGGCAGACAAGAAGGATGGGTTGTGTTTGGTGGCGGTGGTTGTGGTAGTGAAGAGGGAGAGGAAGCGGGTCCTCCGAGGTCCTCAGACGGACACCGGACAGGTAATGACCCTGTCCTCCAGCATGACGCTGACCACCAGGAAGACGAAATACAGCAGGAACATGATGAAGCCGAGCAGCTTGCTCATCCGCCATTTGCAGGCGGCGATGGAGATGATGACGAAGAGGAGCATGATGAAGAGGAGCACAATGGCACAGAAGAGGCCGTTGGAGCTGACTTGCACCGGTTTCAAGCCGCTGGAAAAGGACCACATGAGCCAGGGGAACGGCAGCCTGCGAATACGCAAACACACGTTACATGCTGTTCTTGAGTCAGATGAGCCACTGAAAGTCAATAAAAAGCACTGTAGGGACTGTAGGAGGAAACGTTTTTGTATTTTGGATATCTGTCAATATATCCAATTTACATTACCCCAGTTGGACTATTTACAATTACTTTTATTTTTTACAGGGATTTACAAGGATGCCGAAGATAAAAAGAGGAGAATGTGAAGCACTACCTTCTGGTTACGCCTTTTTTCCCTGTCTGTAACTAAATCTGTAACTCAGACAAAACCAAATTAAAGAGCAACTTGGCAGCAGCTGAAAATCTTGTTTTTGCTGACCTGCAGTTTCATTTCTCACCTTGCTGCAGTGATGTACTGTAAGAGGGATCTTACAGGGTTGGGTTTGGAGCCTACGCATGTAGCCAGCATATCTATGCTGTTGTTATATCACAAAGTCAATGAAATAATGTAAACAAAGCTGTTGTGGGAAATATAATTAAAGCACAATAGGACCTGATTAAGTGGGATACGTCGCTCTTGTGGTGGCGTTTTGCTATCAGCGGGTAAAATCTGATGCTTAACTATAAATCAAAAACTGCAGCAAATGTGTCTTTGGCGGGACTACTGTTAATCCCTTGTGTCTCAAGTATAAAGCAAGTTGTAGAGGCGTACTCCAGGGTGTGTCAGTACACTGTGCCATCACTGTTGGGTGTGGTTACAGGTGCAACAAAGTAGTACTCCAGGAAGTAGGAAGTAGCCATATGCTACTCTGAATCCGACACTGACAAAGGCTCTCGCCTTCTCCCGCCTACTCTGCTTTTATATATTACTATAAAACCCAGAATACTTGAAAGTTAGATATATTTAGAGGTCTGGACCTGGGTATACTGAGGCAACATAACACTCATCCATCAGGCTGGAGAGGGCAGTGAAACAATGCTTTTCCACCTTGTGCTATGTTACTCTTTAAAGAATAAATTACAGAAAATGGCCTTCTCTAAATTCTAGGAAATCAAGCTCTGATGTTTCTGACTATTCTGTGTGCAAAGCAGAAATTACAAGGAAAATAAAAAATGTAAAGACTGACACAGACTTGGGGAGAAAAATACAGATCTATCGATCAAACCTTGAAACTACAGTTCCCAAACGTGGCTTTAAAAACAGCAGGACCCTGCACAGACGTACCCAACAGTAATGTCGAAGATGTTGGAGCCTACGGAGCTGGATACAGCCATATCACCCAGCCCCTTGCGTGCCACAATAACACTGGTGATGAGGTCAGGGATGGAGGTTCCAGCTGCTAATATAGTCAGGCCCATAATCTCCTCTGTAATCCCAATGGTCTCTCCAACCTGCAAAAAAAGAAAAAAAAAGGAAACTAAGCTTTGGGGTAAATAAAACCTAATCTTTTGTTCCAGCCCAGCTATTTTTAATTTCCTTGTGATGTTTGGGAGCTGATGGAGGTGACAAAACTCTAACTCTGACAATCTCTTTGTTTTGAATAAGACAGCTGTATTATTTATGAGTGGGTGCATTATAGAATATGGTTTCATTTGAAATGTCAAGGATAGGAAATGGAGAGAAAAGATGGCTGCATCTTGCCTTTGTTTTTGGATTATGCTTATGTTAGGATTCTATAATGTGTATAATGTCACTTAACGCCCAATTATTTTTACAACGTCACGTCCTCGGGAGGGAACACGTCTTTCAGAAGTGTGTACCTGGTGAGCCCACCACACCATCAGGTAGGAGAAGGCTGCAATCCAGCAGATAGCACCCAGGAAGGTTACGGGGAAGAACTTCTGTGAAGACTGAAAGACAAAGAAGAATTTAGCAGCAAACACATAAATAAGGACTCCACACTTATCAACTGATGACATTCTTGTTTTAAATGTTTGGAGAAGGAGAACTCTTGTTTGTCTCACACACCGGTTTCCTGACGTCAGGCAGCGTTAACCACAGGGGGAGGACGATGGGGATGATTAAGAGGTAGGTGAGGCGCTTGCGGTTGGACTCTGGCCAGGACAGGCTCAGAGGCTGGTCCTCCTCCTCCTCATCCTCAGCCTAAGAGGAGACACCAAAGAAAGAGGGAGAGGAGATAAAGGTTACAAAACATTCATCATAATGTAATCTCTTTGTGTTTAATTTACCATTCCCGAGTAAATATGACACAAACAGCACATTGAGTTGAGTCATGCTTTTTGCATGTTCCAGAAGGAAATTCATTACAATCCAAGTGTCTCCTTTAAGCTTGAATACTTGTCTCATTGGGATACACCTCTCCATAGCAACTATGCAGAGAGGCAGGCGGCACTCTTGCAACACAAGAACTTCAAGAGGGAAAAGACAGCACACAGGTCTGCAGAAACTGATGGCAGGACCTGGACGTGCACGTGCCTTTGCTCTGCGGTGACCTTAAGACAGAGGAGTCTGATGACTATGATTTGGGAGATTGCACCGAGCCTGAAGGGCTCTGCCTCTCCAGTCATCAGGGGGCTCATCATTGCTGACTGCTCATGCCGGCTGCACTGGCAGACCCCCGGGGTCTGATTGGACCTGCCACTGGAATGCCAAGTGAACCGAAGACTGTCACCTCTCTGCAGATCAACATCAAATAAGCTGTCACTGTCTGAAGATGACACATTCTGAGACACTGGCAAAAAGGAGACAACTAAATGATCGTTTCCCCTGTAGCATTAACCTACCTTACCTGTTCAGCTTTTGTGCCTACTTCTGCAAAAGCAGACTCTCAATTAAACATTCTGGTACTAAACTTTAATGGTATAACAACAAAGCCTTCTGAGAGCGGAAAGATAGTCTTGGGACCCTTTGTATCCAATTATACAGGATGCAAAGGAGCCGTGGGGACCTGCAGAGAGCAGGTCCACACATGCAGAACAGAACACACTCATGACCTAGAATGTGTCTCTTGCCCTTTTGAGAGTGACTTCAGAGAAGGTGTAAAAAAACAGGCAGAAAAAGGGTGTAAAAGACTGGGAAGAAAAACATACAGCAGGGCAGATGTTGTTCAGTAAATTATCATTTTCTCAAGAAAATCATTTAAATCTTAACAGCTTCAATCACATCAGCTAAGCATGCCCACAGAGTGAAGCAAAAATCTTTAAACATGGCTACTGCACGAATCATGAATCATATGGAGCATATCCTGCTGTGACAGCTACTGCTGTTGAGTATTGCCTGGTAACCTTGGTAATCAGAGCTGCCAAACAAAAGGCAGCGCTTGCATCACTTATGCTCAGCATTCTGATTTCTCCTCCTCTCCACATCCAGATGGCTGCATTGTCATCTGTTAAAAGGCCTAAAACCAAAAACCTGAGGCTTCTGAACCAAATCCACAGCTTTTCATAGATGAAAAGATATGAGAGGTTATATTTTGACTGCAGTGTTTGCAGGGTAATAATAGCAACAACAGCTTCTTCTTATCTTCTAGCAGGAAAAGTTGCGTTATATTACACTGCAGTTTGTCCTGCAGCTCTTTCAAGATATGTTGACTGCATGCAGGTGACTATTTCTGGCTGACACTGCACACTATGAGTCTGTCATTTGTCTATTTATGATTTCCTTTACTTGCTTTCTCTGCTAAAGTACCCCATAGAGCTGGTGCTCCCTACTCTGAGTTGGTTTCCAAATGCCAGCCCCTTGGGGGCCTTTCCTGCCCTGTGGTGCCTCAGTTGGCAACACTGCCAACTCCGAGCTTAAAGGCACTGACTTTTACCAGGCACCACAGAGCTGCGAGGGGAGGCATGACATTTGCTATTTTTTTTCTTCGTGTGCGCTGGCACCTGGTGTGAGGCAACGCTTGCACTTTTTGTGACCAGACCTGTGTGACAAAAAGTGTAAACACATACTGTAAGCACAGCTGCAATGAGGTTTCACCCTGATGCATTTGCATTATTTTGTTGATCCAACTTTTAGTACTATGGAAGTGGCAAAATGCAGCCATCTATCTGAAATGACTTTCATCTTTTCTTAAACTCTCTCTTTCTCAATATGTTTCCAGTAATCATGCAGCACAGGTGTAATCTGACAAACTAAAGCTGAGACAAACAGAAAGCAGTGCTCCAGAACACACACACTTTTAGTACTTTTAGTTTACATTTAGTTAGATACTTCCGTCTTTCTTTGGGGAAGAAAACCTTGTACTTTCTTTTAACTTTCTATTACAAGTGTCACATTAAAAGGGACGTTTTCACACGCTGGATTCATCTCTTTGCAACATAACTCTGTAACAGCTGCCATGGCGTGAATATCGGCATCTGCTTATTATTTTGACAAGGAGGCTCATAAAGAAATTCTCACACTATTTAGCAAAAGAAAGGCAAACAGATATTCAAATCCGATGTTACTTCCATCCTGAAACCCATGATAAACCCATGATACACACAGTGATTTCTTCAAATCGTTTTTGTTGAGATAAGAGGTGGTAGGATGAGTCATAAATTCCTGCCAGTTCTGATTTTCTTTAGTTTCCCAGTATGTTATCAAAAGAAGTGATTACAGGAGCTTTACACTCTTAGAAATATTCAAAATATGTCCTGAAAGTAGAAAATCCTGAATATATTTTCACAGAAAGACAATTTGTGAGTTAGTCATAGCCTGAATGTGCTCATCTTTACAAGAAAAAAAGCATTATAAAATTAGAGCCAGATGAATGTACACTACGCTTATACCATGCAAAACTGCTTTTATGAAAAATAAACCGTTTAAGTTCTGCTGTTGGCAAATATTATAGTATAGTATATGATCATTCCTGTCAGCACAGCTCCGAGTTTTAAACAAAAAAGGGAGCCAGGAAATTGTACTAGAAGTCGGCTGCAGATTTCAATATGACCTTAACTATCCCCTAATTCCCAAATCTTAGTTGCCAAGGCATCCAGGATGAACTGAACAATTAATATGATGGGGCCTCTGGCGTCATATGAAGGTGTGAGCTGTTTCCAGCTACTTCCTGGCTGACACAGACAGGTGCACTGTGGGACAGACCTCTAAAAATAGCAGAATGTGGGAATTGCCAATAGGCGTCCAGATCTTCCAAATTCAGCAAATCACCACATGAAAAAGGGTGTTTCTACCAGTCTATCAGGTTTTCGGCCTTAACCTCCAAAAGTGAAGTTTTGAGGTGAGTCTAAAAATTGTCTCAAGCTGGCATTACCTCTATCTTTATAGATGACGGTAGATGAGAGAGAGAGAGATCAATCTGAAAACAACTTGGTGCTGTGGAATAGATCAATACACACATGGTCATGTTGGGAATCAGGGCTCATCTTCAGTAGTTTCTTGTGCGGTCTATTTTGAGAACCTCCTATATGCTTCCACACCAGTCTGTATTTATAGACTCTTTTACCTGGGAGGAATGCTGGATGTCAAAGTGCTACAGAATGTATTTTTCTAGGTGCAGAAAGATCTTTTTTTTCCCCAAGAATAATTCAGTTCCTACAACTCAGTATCCAAGAGCCGTGTTTTCCAAAGATTGGTCTTTGATTCAAAGGAGGGTTGCGTAAGATTAAAATCCCTATAGTCCCCATAGTTTTGAGGAGACCTTTGTATCCAAAGCTTCTCGTCATATTATATTTATTTGCGAAGCCTTTTACAAATATTTACAATATAGGATCAGTTGAAGAAATAAAAAGATTAATATTGTGGGTTAGTAGCTTGAATCAAGGTAAGGTCTGCAGCAGAACTGTGGGACTTATGTGTTATTAAGACGTTACCACCAGTAACCACAGGAGTCACCAGATCAACCAAAATTGAAATCTTAAGATTTATAACTTTTAAAATCGTTATACACTCTGTAATTCACTAACAATCAACAAGTTTGCAGCTTGGAGAAAATGACTTGTTCATATTCATACAATATCAAAACAAAATAAAATATTTCAAAAGACCAAGTTTAAAATAACTTTTCGCTGGGTGAAAAAAAATGGTAGCAGGTTCAGTCTGCTTTGGGGTTATTCTTGGTCACGGCAATGTAACGAGTGAGAATCCTGCAGTGCGACTTTGAATCGCTGCCCTCTCGCCTCAGGACCGTCTGCTGGCCTGGCGGGTCGCTGCGTCCCACCGCCATCGCTCATGCCGACACCACTGCTGCAGGTGCCATTCTGAGGCTCCGTGCCGGGCCGTACACCAACGACTGTGTGTGTTGAGGCGTGTGCGTGAGTGTGTTCATTTCGAGCACCCAGTGGTGTGGAGCAGCAGGTGAGTGAGGAGTGTGATTACAGAACTCAGTGGGTGGAGGCGGGTCTTTGGCAGGTCTGGCTGGAGATGGAGGAACTCGCCCGCGTGCATGCTGGGAAATTATCAGCAGTAGTGACCTGTGCCATAGTCAGTGCAACCTTTGCATCAATCACACTCAAGGTGGAACACAGTCACAGATGAAAGGCATAAAATATTCATAAATGTCTCTCTAACTTTGATATCTGTCTCTCAGTTTTGTTGCCTTTTCATAACACGACCCAGTTAGTTTGTGTACGTGTGTGCTGTGATTTCTTACCGTTTCCCCCTCTTGCCCTGCTGTCCCATTCATGGGTGGTGTCACTTCAACTTCCACGCTGGAGCTGTTGGGAAGGTTCTTATCTGTGGGAAGTTTGAAGAATAATTCAAGTGAAAAGCTTTTGGTGGAACAAAAGCTGTCATTGCCTCAAATAGACGTGCGAGTGTGAGTTATGACGTAGAGAGAGGTAGGAGACAACACCTCAGATATGTTGAGTAAATGCTGTTAACCCCTTCAACCCTACGGACACAAACTTGTACTTTTACACCTTTTTGTTGTTGTTATTATAGATAGATCAAACCACCCAGCAAAAAAGAAAATAATAAAAATCAGATCCACCTCCACCAACTACAACCTTCAAGTTTTTTCATCTGTAGTTTTACTTATGATACTCTTTGTGCATTTTGCTGCAAGATTTTGAATTTGAATTAAAAAAATTACAATGATATAACACAGAGAAAATAAGCATTTTCTTTGACACAGCAGGAATCAGTGTCTGTCATTTTTGCTTGATAAATGGCCTAAAATTCAATCAGCTAATTGATTAACTGACTTACTGTTTCAGCACTAATTCACTGGCCAGTCTCACAAAACCCTCAATCAGTCTGTGTCGCTGTGATTTGGCTAATCTCAGTGTGTCCTAATGACACTATTAGAGCTTCAGGTCAATATGTAAGAAATCCAATACGTGCTGCAAGAGTGCATATAAAGTCTGTTCCATGAATATCTTTAGTTCACATTTGTTGTATTTAGGTAGTTTGTCTAAATCTAAGTAAGAATCACAGACTCCTTTGGAGACTCACTTCAATATTGAATGTGATGATCATAAAGTGCTTTTAATCCAAGTCTCTGTCTGCATATGAACAAGTAGGTGCAAGTCTGAGGGTGATACTATCATCCCTCTCTCTCATCATATCCTGGTGGCTGATACGACTGCATTTCATTTGAGGCCAGACTTACTTAACAGCCGTTATTAAAATACAAAGAGCCAAAAGCCAAGTAATCAGATGATAAAACTATAATTGCCGTGGACATTGCTTTAATCCAAGTGCAGTTGTGACAATTAGAAAGATTCCCAGATAGATAATGTGACTTGATACCACTATCGTCCAGCACATGACCTCACTCCCTTGCTTTGATGCTGTGATATTACAGATAAAGATGGGATGTGAAGAATCTAATCACATGCATCATACACTAAAATCTAATGACGGCAAATCTTCTTTCACTCTGGACACCAGAGACTAAATGTAAGATGTGTGAAGCCTGAAAAGTAAAGTATGCTGTGACGACTACCAGTCATGCATTTTGATTAAGATGGTAATATGTTAATGCGGCGCTGTTAGCATAATTTTGCCTTGTTGATAAAATCTATGTCTCCCTTTGATTCTGCCGCTCTGACTACATTGTGGCCATGAAAGCGCTTCCTCTGGCCTCCTGTTTATCCTTTGGTCCAGTGCTCTTTGAAGTGAAAAACACACATAAATTACACTTGGCAGTGACTGTGATTGATTTAAATACTGCTTGAAGACAACACTTGCAATCAATTTGCCAGTTCTTGATAATGTCATGCTTGTTTAACATTGGATTTGATGCTCATTAACTATTTCAGTGGGCAATCCTAATGACTAATATAAGGAATATTAAGCCGGGTAATGCCTGGTCATGAAGTGTTTGCAACAGCAAACTGATCTTTGTAAACAATCAGCTAATATTTAAATAAAGGAATAATTTGGCATTTTGGGAAATATGCTCATTTGTTTTCTTGCCAAGAGCTAGATGAGAAGACTGATACCACTCTCATAACTGTACCGTAAATTTGAAGCTACAGCCAGTAGCTGGTTAGCTTAGTGTAACAAACTGTTTGATTAATCTGTACAAAAACTTTAACATGTTGTAATTAACATGTGAATTAAAAAAAGATTTAACCTTTAACGACAAATGTTGTTACCTTTGGACAGAGCTAGGGTTAGCTGTTTCCAGGCTTTATGCTAAGCTAAGCTAAACGGCTGCTGGTGGTAGCGTCATATTTAGTGTCAAACTTCTCATCTAACTCTCAGCAAGGAGGCGAATAGGTGTATGCACCCAAAATGTCAAACAAATCCCTTAACATCTAAAAGAACACGAAAGAGCTTTTTACCTGAACGGCTTGCTACCCCATTGGCCTTCTCACTGTCCTCCACTTGGCATTTCTTTTTAGCGATCTTGTGAAGGATGGATGCCTTCTCTCGAAATTTACCTGCAAAAGAAATCGCCACAGCGGTTAAATGTAGAACAGGGAGCTGCATACCGCAGCATCTTCAAAGCCTCTCGGCCTCATCCCAGTCAGAGCTCCTTCGTTGTCCTTTGACCCCAGATGGGTCACATTTCAAAAGCATACAGGGTGGTGGCTTTACAGAAAACTGCCGTTCAAACAACATCGAGGGTCAATATGACGTAGCATATCATATACTGATGATCCTGCAATGTCCTGGTCCTTGGTGGAGGCAAAGCCAGCAGGGAGAGAATCTCTTGTGAAGAGATCTGCCTTCTGGAGGTCAGATTCACTCCTGTTCTCGTTCAGTTCTCAGATCAGATCAGAAACTCACAAGAGATGTCAGAGGCTAGCAGGGATTTAAAAGCAACCAAAGGTTTAGCTGGGGACAGCATCACAGTATATCAAAAATAACAACTTTATAGGTTTAAGACATTGTATTTAAATACTCTAACTGGAAGCACCTGATTTTATCATTATTACAGCCCTTCTAATTTAGCATTACTTGTATTGGAGTGCCTCCATCTGCTAGATAGAGAATTTAATCAATATTTAGAAAACACTAGTCGCGATCAATATATTTTTGCTTACATTTATTGATTCAATAACTCAATTCATATTGGAAAGACGATGCTGTGACGCAGTAGACTGAATTGAAACATCAATTGAACAACATGACCTTGTGGCTTACATAAGCAGCGTGCCCTCTTGACATTACAAATAATGTCTCACGCAAGGCAATTCTGCCCACGTTGTAATGACTGGCGATGACTGGCTGCTGGCTTGTGGAACAATGACTTTCCACGAAATCCCCCACGGCCAGAAATCCCCCAACGACACATACACACACGAACAACAATACAGTCCTCGGACGGAAAGAAATATGACTCCAAATGCAAAGAAATCATTTGCATGTTCCCATACAAATTAGATTTTAGTATTTGATGGCTATACAGGCTGGGCATATTCAGCATTAGTAACTTCTCTGAGTGTTTTCATTTGAAACCAAACTGTGTCGTAAGACGTTTTTGTGTTCTTTTGGTGGAAAACCTCTTGTACATCATTAACCTTGTTGCTATCATGTACCCACATGCAATTTCACCAACTTGCTGTGCGTGTCAGGTTTTGCATGCATGTCCTGCTTACTCCCAATCAGCCAATGTAATCAATGAGAAAGAATTTTTTTTTTTTTCATTTTAAGAGGGCATGGCTTATCTGTCAGTGCTTGACACAGTGACGCGTCGATACGTACTCCACCCAACCATGTCAACACTGTCTGTGACCTTCTGGCAAAATCATTAAGCACCCCAAGTCACCGCCGGCCTTCCTCCCGTCTCCTCTGTCTCACTCTACGTTTCTCCATCGCTCCTGTTTTTACTCACTCATCTGTCTTTGACAAACACCGTCTTTCTCTCACTTTGTCTCTTCCGCACAGCCCCTCCCCTCCTCGACACACGCATGCACACAAAGACACACATACCGTACATTTTCACGTGTCGGCATCACACATTCCACTGCCTTGACATCACTCACCTTAGGCGGTCATTCTCAGTTGGTTGTGTATGGTAGTGAGAGTGCATTTGCGTGTGTTTATATGTGGGTGTGAGATGATTGTCTCTGCTTGGTACAAGCAGCAGGGTTGGGCTTTCTGCAGGTATTCAGAGGAAATTCTTAAATGTTGAAGAAATCCACTTTGGCATGATGTTTCAGTGCAAGCTGTGAAAATATTCCTACAAAGACCTCCACAGGCAAAGCGCGGTCGCTACAGAAGCAGGGAAGTTGAAAAGTTTTCAAGCTGGCCGGCAAACTGCATAACGGACAGAAAGGTTGTAAAAGCCTTATTTATACACCTTTTTAGGCTAATTAGCGTACCCAAAAAATAATTGCTATAAAACCTACAGGACACCTAAATGCTGCTTTTGGATAATCATCTCAGAATGCACGGGTAAAATGCAGTATCTATCAATATAATGTGTTTTCTCAGCTTTCTTATGATTTACACTCCACAGGAAATAAATGGATGTCTGTGTTATTACAAGTAATACATTTAGGTGTGTGATTTGAATTCCACAATAGTCAAAAGCTGAGATAGCAGCTGCTGAGATCGGCTAAGCTAGTTAGCTTTAGCAGAAGTTTAGCTGCCATTTTTCTCCATAATGCCTGGATTTAGCTACTGCCTCATTTAGTTATGTGGAATACGTAACTGAATTAGTTCAACAAAATTGATATTTTTCGTTTACAGACATCTGCTAGGGGAATAAAATCTTTAAGTAAATTTGGTTTTAGCTTTAGCTACGGCTAGCCACATCTATCTCACCTTTCACTTGATATAACTTTCTAGCTGCTTTTCTTTGGCAATTCTATGGCATAACATTTTTTAAACGAATGGCATAAGTCCGATTCAGATCTCAACTTGATGACAAAATATGTAGTTACCGCATTTTGCCTTTGCAAATAATTACATTATGCTTTAGCTCTTAGGGCAAACAAAATAGAAACCTCATAGTTCCTTCAAGGTGCATGAATCAACAAAGACAAAAAAAGCCCATTGTTCGACACTAAAATCTATTGATTTAACGGCTGTCTTCAGTCTGTGTGGACAAAATGCGAGGTCCATTTAAGGTGCGCACATTGTCAGAACCACCCAATTTGCATAATGATGAAGCAATTGCAGGGTCTTTAAAAATAACCAAGTGCAACCCTTCCCTAGCCGTCATTACACAGCCGCTCATTTTCCCTGTCAGCTCTGCCTGTTACGCAACCGCTGGGAGGATGAGTCACTCCAGTTTGCCAAATTCAGCAACGTACGTCTTACGTGTGTGCACCCGCTGCTGGTGCAAGTGGAACCTCCAAGTGAGTGCTGAGGCATGGATGATGTATTTCTCAGCAACGCAGATGGGTAACAGGGCCAAAGGAAAAAGAAAAAGAAGAAAGAAAACCTTGTGCCTTGTGTTTGTGTGTGAGTGTGGGGCATGGTATGGTATGCTGTGCATTTGTGTGTGGGTTTACCAGCCTGCATAATAATACATGTCTTCAAATTTGACCAAGAATCTAAAGAAGAAGCAGTGGCTTTCTCACAGAATCAAACATACGCACCATATGACTGAAATGTTCTTTCTTTAAAATATCTATGTTAATAGATGGAATAAAAATCCATAGAAACACTACACACAGTAACACACAATATGTATGAAAATATTCTCTGGGTAGAAATAAACAAATAAAAGCCAAAAATAAAAATGAGAATAAAAAATAAAATTTTAACAATGGCATGGCTACCATGATTTGCACTTATGTCAGTGAAATCTCAGAGAGGTTGTCAAATCAAAGTTGTATGTCACAAGCAAACAAAAAAAATGGGGTTGGAGGTTTCATGGTTAAGATGGAGAAAAACCAAGAGGGATGACAGAAGCTGACTCAAAGAATCAAGTGAAAACTTGCAGGCTTACCTTCCTCAGTCATTGAGTGATAATATTTTAGTTTCCCATAAGTCCCAAGCTCTACAACATCACAGCAAAAGACAAGGGTAAGGCAACGGACACACAGAGAAAAGGAAAAGAGTGAACATGACACAACAAGACAGGTCCGCTGGTTCTACATCACATACTGTACACTCACACAGGCACAAGGAGTGGCATACAGAAAGACAAAGTCTCTCCGAGTCATCACTGCATAAGTGCAAAACAGAGCGGCAAGGGATGAATTACAAATAAAATACATTATAGTATTACAGTAACTCAGTCTGATAAAGAGCCTGCCAATGGCACAAGTTAGAGGGCTATCAGAGAAGATTTGTGAGAAATAGGGGGGGGGGGCAGTCGAAATACGAGAAAAAAATCATAAGAGGTTCATACAATGATGTATTAAAAAACACAACAGGAAAGTCAGAAGAGAATTTACTGGGTCAACATGCAACAAAAAGATGAGTCCTCCTCTCCTCTGCAGGCAAGCTTATTCAAAGGCTTGATGATTCTGCATTTTATTTCCACGATGAAACCCGAACAATTAATTCGATTCCCTTACTGTAGCAGTTTCTCGGTGCTACAGTAAATAGACGGTCAGCACATCTGCATGATGAATTAGTCGGGAATTCAAACCTGCAGCAACAGCTGAGCGTGAAGCAGCAGAACAGAAGACACTGGACCACAGGGCTCTACCTCCCACACTGCACTTTTGTCTTTTGAAAGTAGCTCACAGCTTGGAGCTGCTCTGCCTGTTTCAACAGCAAGAACTAATGGCATGAGGGTTTCGTTTTTAGCATAGCTCTGTCTAAAATCCTCCACCAGTAGTTTTTGGCCAGACACTAGTAGAGCTGCTACAAACAAATAAGACAAAAAATACTGCTGGTTGTTGTAACATATTGATGTCTACAGTGATATAAACCAAAATTACAGTATTTCCTCATTTGTACAAAATACAGTGCCCACTTCAAATTACAACTTCACTACAACTATTTACTCAGCTCTATCTCGCTGCGCACAAAGCTCAGGTGATCAGTTTTCACTGGAACTACTTTCGACAGAGAAATAATTCCTATGATTCTACCACTCTTGGTAACTTCCTGTCTACCTGCTTTCTCCTGTTTCAAAGCACTATCAGACCAGATCATCAAGATAGATAATCTTGATGATGGAGTACCAAGAGGCTGTTCCCCATTCGGCAAAACTGTGTTTCCTTTCCTCACACACTGGGCTTGGGATTACCTACAAGACAAACTTGATTTGGAACACTGCCTTCATACCAAATGCCACGTTCCCAACATGTGTTATGAACTGTTTTAAATAGTCAAGCTCTCTCCTTCATACCTCTCAAACCCTATGTTATTGTTCTACATGTGAATGTTGTTTTATGTGACTCTGTTAACTGCTCTACACTGCTATATTGGCCAGGCTTTTCTTGTGAAAAATAACGAGAGACTTCCTGGTTAAATAAAGGTTAAATACATTTAAATATGTTTTTGCAAATGTGGGCAAACTGTTTTGCCAACTCTTCACAACAGATTTGTAGTCTTGTGCATGTAGTAGGTGTACAGTACTGTACATGCCCACACCCACAAACCCACATGCACTCACACTAATGTCCAGCTCTGCCCAACAGTGGGCGACCACTCCACTCACATGTGAGAGGATTATGGTGCAAATCTCATGCCAAATGTGAGACTTGGCAGCCCTGAAAACACAATCTAATGAGATGAAAACACATCCCACTGCAGAGTGTCTTGCTCATCTGCTGCACTCCCAGACAAGTGCCTCAATCCCATATGATTAGGCGATTTGGGTCTGAAGTGCGCTATCACTGCAAAGCCTGCCTCTAACTGAGGCTGCTCTGAGGGCAATTAACCCACGACACAATCACTGCCCGCGCAGTCACCTGTTTGCCCTCTGCAACCGGAGAGGGAGGGAGGCTTGTTGTTGTTTACCAGGGGGGGCCTCTTGTCCTTGTGGTGTGACCTCTAAACCTCTGGTGAGCCTGTGTGCAAGAGTGTGTGTGCGTGTGTGTGCATGCCCGCTCTGTCTGCTGGGGGTTGGGGTGTCAGGGAAATTCACAGTCTGTGCTGAAGCAAAAAGGCTTTTAACATTGATTCTTTCACCCACCCGGCGCAGGGTGAGCTCGGGGGTGGGGGTGGGGGTGGGGGGGGGGCATGTGTGTATGTGTGTGTGTGTGTGTGTGTGTGTGTGTGTGTGTGTATGACTGTGTGTTGGTGATGTGATTGGAGGGATGATGGGTCGATAGGTGCTGGTTGGCTGGTCACAGTTACATAACATACTGGAGGTACGATTATCTATCAAATGCAATGTATTTGCTCCTTAGATAAGTATATATCCGTATGAACGTTAAAATATATCAAAGGAATAGTTTTGAGAAATACTCTTATTTGCTTTCTTGCCAAGAGTTAGATGAAAAGATCAATATCCCTCTCATACGTCCCTTTAATATCCAGATGGAAACAGCAGCTGGTTAGCTTACCTAAGCACAAAGACTGGAAAGAGGGTGAAACTGTCTACCAGCACCTCCAGCACCTTGTTTGTTTAATTTGTACAAACTGAAGTATAAAAAAAGGAAAATGCTACCATTTCAAACATACGCCTGCGTCATCTTGATGTTGGTGTTATGTGTGATCTATTTCAAAAAAATGTTGTAAGAACAGTGTTACTGCGACACAAATAACGAAAAGCCCACAGCAGAATGTCAATATATTATATCTGCATAAATGGAAAATATATTTCCGTTGCACAAGGGGTGGGAGGTCAGTGACAGTAAGTGCATTATTGAACCATGTGATCAATGGGGCCCTGGGTCACCACACAGGCAGTACTGCTGGCAGGGAAGGGGGGGGGGGGGGGGGACTGGAAATGCTGGCTGGATGAATGCTTTTACCTCTCACACTAAATGCCAGTTAAAATAATGGAAAGTCATAGCATAGAAAATTCTGAATTTGCTTTATCCTCCTTTGCTTCATCCATTTTGTCCTGTTCATAGTCACAAAATGATGTACACACATAAACCTCATTTGCTGCCCTTTGGCTGTTTTCCTTCCGTGTCTGCATCGAAACTTCCAATGAAACAGTGGGCCACATCCTCTTTGGTGTCACCAGTTTACCCAATAAGCATAGTGTCTGCCAGCATGGGTGTATCGTGGTTTACCCAAACGACCTTGTCCTCTCAATGCTCAGCCTGTGGAGGACTTTGGTACGACGTCTGCTCAATAAAAATGGCCGAACATCAACAAAGACATTGGCATTGTGAGCGATCTTTCCAGTCCATCTCAGTGAGATAATGATCTGCAGGAAAGCATCTGATGAGATCGCTGGTCTGTGCCGCCATATTTATAGCACTGCAGTACATCATCGCAGAGCAGTGAAACACAAGGATTTTTATTGTCAGATATCGGGAACAAACAAGGCCAATTAATTTTATCTTAGTTCTGGTAGATTATTGTAAGAAAGGTATGTATTTAATAAAAGTATCTGATCAGCTATGGATATGCACAGACTCACCACCAGAGTTCAGGTCTCGGAGTGATAAATCATATTGAAGGGCTTGAGCCAAAGGCATGCACGCAGCCTGAATTCTGAGTGCTGTTTTGGGAGGCTTGTTTCAGCCATCCACTGAAGGCTCAGACAGTGGAGTGAGAGCCACTCTGCCCTTCTCCCTCCCCATCTCTCTTTGTAGTTCAATATTTGATGCCACTCCTAAGTGATATTGTTTGTAGCTCCACACTGATGGAAAAAGAGATGCAGGCACTTGTGCCTGGAACTTACTGTGCCAGACTATTACAATGTTCTCTCCAATGAAAAACATGCACGATTAAAGGTCTATGGAGGACATTCACGATAACAAGAACAAGAAAGCTGTTGTTCTTGGATATAATTTGGATCCTGAATAAACATCTACTGTATCTCTCAAGGATCATGTGAACACTTCAATCAATAATAGTTTGGTGGGAACAGCTAATTGTAAAAGGCTGTAGATTCATTAATTGCTCTGTCAAGCTCTTATTGACTCTGAATCCTGACGAAGGGCATGTGAGGAAGACTGAGAAAACGGCTGACATATTTTTTCCTTCGGCCCAATTCACAAATTCATGAACTAAGCACAATGTTGTCAAGTTGAGAGACCTGGGATGTGATACTCCATCTTCTTCCAACACCACTGGCATGTTTAGCTAAATGTCTGTAAAAGACCAGGAGTGGGAGGACAACACGGACAGGGAAAACCAAAACCACTCCTTTTGGGTTTCTGTCGGTCTCGCAGACGGCAGTAATACAAAGCTAGAACTAAAAGAGTTTCATAAGAGGAGAGAGAGGATTAGGGACAATGGAAACAATGCAGAAATGGTCACAGAGGGTTTCCAGGGAGAATACATCCACAGAAGAGAATGAGATATTTGAAGGAGAGAGTCTGCAGGGATGGACAGTACAGAATTCACATACACAGCACAGCGGCGCTTGGGAAATGTATACATAGGGGACGACGTCAGGCAAGAGAGTTGCCTCCAGGCTGTTGGAATGAGAACAAACAGTTTTTTTTGGGGGGGGGGCAGGGGTTTACAAAAATTAGAGGAGTAACTCACCAGAGTCAGCAAATTCTGAGGGGATAGTAGAAGAAAGAGAGATAGGAAGACAGAAACAGAGACAAGATAAATCCAGGTGATATTCAGTGTGATAGCACACATTAAATCATTGATAGGTATTATTCCAAGATGACAGTCAATATTATGCTCGGAAATTGACTGAATTATTTGAACTTAAAATAATTGGATATTTTGGGAAATGTGCCCTTTTGCTTTCTTGCCAAGAGTTAGATGAGAAGATCGTTACCGCTCCCATGTCTGTACGCTAAATATGACATTGGGGCCAGGGCACACTTAGCTTAGCTTCACACAAAGGCTGGAAGCAGGGGGGAAACAGCTAGCCCGGTTCTGTCCAAACGTAAGAAAATCCACCTACCACCTCCATCCATACAAAAACAGAAGTATAAGAATGTAACCAACAAGATAAAGGACTTAATTAGATAGCTTTTGAGATGCTGTTCGGGGTTAACCCTAACCCAGCTGTTTCTCCCTGCTTCCTGTCTTTATGCTAAGCTAAGCTAACAACTGGTTCAAGCTTCATATTTAATGGACAGTATGAGAGTGGTATCAATCTTCTTATCTACGTCTCAGCAAGAAAGCGAATAAGTGTATTTCCCAAAATGGCGAACTATTACTATGTATATATAGAGAGAGAGACACACACACACACACACACACACACACACACACACACACACATGCATGCCCACACACATACTCTCAGACTTCCACAAAGATTAACTGAGGTTTTTCCGGCATAGAGTATTTAAAAGATTTCATGTTGCCTTAACCAAACTCTGGCTATGTTTGCAGAAATGAAACCTCCTTGTGTTGCATTAAATGTATCACTGCCAACTGTGATATCACTAGGTGATGATGTAGCAGGATTACTCTCATTTAAATTTGTTCGGTCAGCCACAATACAGACCAAATACTGTAGGAGCGAAGAGTTAGTGTTTAAGCCAGGAAAAACCCTTTAAACACAAACACACACACACACACACACACACACACACATTGCAAACTACCCCCACTCTAAAAGTCTAACAAGTGAAAGGTAACCAGTCCCCAGCACTAGCAAAACAACCTCCTACTTTCCTTTGGCTCGGAAGCACAGACGACTTTATTTTGAGAAATGTCTATGAAAAATGTATGGATGGAGTTCTGCCAGCTCCCCCACGGCCCCTCTGAGCTACACTTAAAAAGCCTAAGAGCACACAAGGACAAGCAGCACAGCCTCGGTCTTTGATGGATGCACCTGTTCGTCTCTCTCCACGCCACGAGCTCACCAACAAAATGCTCCTTTGCATTAATGATATCAGCAAATGTGCATAGAACACAGTCACTCATCTGGGCATGGGGCCGACCTTTATTGGGCCCTTACGGTAAAGGAACAATGATTTCTTTTAAACGTACTAAACGAATGAGGCGTGTGATGAGTGCATTTTAAAATGTACTCAAGACCAATTTCATCGTTATATGTTCACTAGCGCGTGTGAAAACTTCCAAACGTGCTACGTGGAGGATTCAAAATAATATATTCAAATCAAAGCGAAAACGAAGTGTTGCTTTTGTTCTCTGTGGTAATGAATTCAATCCTCATGTCATGTCACACTGTAGTTGTTGTTTCAGTGCATTAATTTCCAGTCAGTTATTTGCCAAAAGACTCATCAGTCAAATCTAGTACAACATCCTCGCTTCTCTGCTGCATTCATACTGAAGCAGAATTTGACAGTTTGACTGTTTTAAATCCACTATTAAGAAACTTAATGTCTATTAACACATAGTAAATGAATTTTGACGTGAATTTTTAGATGCTTGGTAGCGATCTAGACCGGAACACAAACAGAAAACAGGTCTCTTTTAGGTTTTAGCACGTACAATCCAGTCTATTATCTTCATGCCTCCAAACGAGCAGTAAATATTTCATCTACCATCGTCAGTGCATGCTAGATGCCCCGAAGAAGACCAAATGACAAATGGCTCTGCAAGGAGTGGCAGGGTGGAGTATGTATAACCCTCGCTTGTACGTATATACGACTGGCCATTCAGACTTCCATTCCATTCCACCAGCAGGCTATGATTTACATTTTAATCACCGAGATAGAAAGATGAATACACTCAGAGGCGGGACGCCTTGGCTTCAGTGTACGACAACGAGTTGATGCATGTTAATGGCCACTTTAAGGCCCGTCCTGGCACAGCTTATTAATCTTTCCTGAGCTGACTCATTCTAGGTTTGGCTTTCAAGGAATGTACAGTCATTTCAGAGAAAGCTGAAATGCCTCCTCACTACTGAGCAGATGTCTGCTAATGCGATCACATCTATCCACAGGGGGAAATATTTAGTCTGGCCATGGTTTTATGCTTATAAATTGTTGTTTGACCTTGGCCTATGTGGTATTTGTTTTCTGTAGTAACACACAGTAACAATACATTTCAATGAAAACTAAATGGGAAAAGGGGAATAAAAAACACACCATCCAGTAATTCCAACAGGAATTAGCTTCAACAAAAATATTCATTTTTTAAGGATTAGGATTCATCACGTCACAAGATATTGCTTCCACATCCAAGACCTTTCACTAAAGCTAAAAAAAAAGACACTCTAATGACAAACCCTGTTGCCTGTTTGCTCCCTATTAACGTGAATTTCTCTTTCTGTGGTGGGTTGAGGATGGGATGACACTGCACCTCCCCTGGCGTATTAACATATTCATCCCCTGCGCCGAGCACTGACACTGCCGTTTTACATTTCCTTTAGCTTAGCTAATAGGCCTTCATCTTGGATTAAAGGAAAATGATCTTCCACCTCGGCTGTGCTCTGACACAGCACCGAGATCACCTTGTCTCGTACAGAATATTTCTTAAAAAGGGATCAATTCAGTGTAGGCATATCGGGGCTAAAGTAGAAATTCTAAATCCTAATGGTAGAGACACTGGATTTGAAGAGGTTATTTTATTTGGACTGAATTAAAAACTTTGCCAAAAACACCATATGGATGCTTGGTTATTCTTACAATGTTAAATCATGTTCACTGCATGAACATCTGTTATGTGCTCGTAACATAGTTTTCTTCCAGTAAAGGCAGTGAATTTGTAGTTTACGTACATTTCTGATACATTTGAAAACAGGATTTAGGTCATTTTAAGAGAAAAAGATAAGAATGATGACAAGTTCAAGGCGAGATCAACCTGAAAATAGACAATTATGGACAGTAAAACGAACACCTGTGCCGTATATCCGGCACGTTAGATGTGAAATCCATCATTGAAGAGTTGTGTTTTGCAGCTTGTTTGACTGTCTTACCTTCACTTAAAGGGTCCAACGTGTGAATCATCAGCTGGAAAATGCTGTTCCTCATCAAGCTGTTGTGCAGGGAGGCGGAACTACCCCCCCTCTGAAGCCGAGGCCTGGCCTGTGAGAGGAGAAACAAGATGTCAATCAAACATCCTGTTGCCCGGGATGGGACTTTTTACCTAGGACATGCTTCCTACTAGCAAAAAAAGGTCCAACAACTCATTCTTATTTCTGTCATAAAGCACATGCGCTGATATTAACATCAGTCTATCAATTGTAAGCACTTTACGAGAGCCATTTCAAATCCAAGCTGTTTGGAATATGATTCCCTAATCCTCTTTTGCATAAAACCCCTAAGCAGAACCTGAAACCCAGTATAACTATCATAAAGTGCCTCAGCTTCTTAAAAATATAAGCCCCGTGGGTTAAGACAGGCATTCACAGTTCAAGTGGCAAATGAGTTGTTTCTCCCAAAACAACCCTCGCCAAGGTCACTCCAGCCGTTGAAGCTGAACTTGAGAACTGTGGGAAATCAGGCACCGTTGCAGGCGGCAGCTGTTTGGAGTGTGTCTCCCCTTTGGCCGCCCACAGGTGACGCGTAGGCACAGGAGGTGTCAGGTGCTAATTCACAGGCCCATATGGGTGTGAGCGGGAGGCAAGGGAGACATGTAGACTGGCAGGGCTTGTGTAAGATGTGGCTTCTTGGTGTGACCCTGAAGATTCTCCTTCTGCTGCTCCTTTTTATCTTCTTCCTTTAGGATCTGGATGAAAACTAAACACTGGTATGCTTTTTTTGAAGTGTACAAGCATTAAAGGAGTCTTTCGAAACACATGCCCCTTCCTCAATTGTCTTTTGCATGCTGTGTACAAAATGCAAAAAGGCTTTGGAAAACAGACGGAGCTACTCGCTGCACACAGGGAGGCTGGAGGTTAGAGATAACACTGTACATGTCTTGTTCACAGTATGGTGGGAGAAGCACAAGTTACACTACTACGTCTACACAGAAACAGGGACAAACACAGAAGCAGACGGGAAGAGTGTCAATCAGACAGGACCTACCGACAACTTTCCGTCATCCTCTGGCGCCCCAGGACTCGCCTTCTCATCCAACACAAAGAGAAGAAGAAAAAGGGGGGAGAGGGAGAGAAAGAGAAAACAGGACACAGATGTGAAGCATGCCGCACACAACCACACGGACAAGATGAAGAAGACGATAGAGAGAGACATTACGGCACAGTTACAGTGATTGTGACGACTGACTGTGATGTAAGTAGACAAGACTTGAGGGACAGATTCCTCCCAACTAATGTGCCTGCCTACTGTGTCAGTCGCAAGCCGAGCAAGATTAGATTGTCTACTTGAATTTCCTCGAAATTCATTCAGAAAATGTCATTTCAGAATTTCTGGCATATCTTTGTACACACTATTATTAACTATTATTAGGGAAAATGACATTCAATAGTTTGACATTTTGGGAAATACACTTATTCACATGCTAAGAGTCAGATGAGAAGATTGACACCACTATGATGTCTATGTTATGGTAAAGGATTATTTCTGACCCATAGGTCACAGGGCCAAACCAAGAGGGAGGACGTACAAGGAATAGCTTGATCGTTGCATCCAAACTGTTTGTTCAATTGCCCAGTCGAGTACTGTCAGTAAAGTCACATCTATTTGTATGGATTAAACAAACAAGTTATAACATGTTATCTTGGGAGCTTTAAATGTGCTGGTGCCTGGATTTTGTTAACTCTGGCTAGCTTCTTCCCCCTGATTTAAATCGTGTGCTAAATTAAGCAAACCGTCAACCAGCTGAAGCTTTATATTTGACATGAGAATGGTATCAATCTTCTCATCTAATTCACGGAGAGAAAACAAATAATCATGCTTCCCCAAATTTCAAACAATTTCCTAAGTAAACAACTTTTTTTTTTTTTTAGACCTGAGGGGTCTAAAAACTAAAAAACTTTGCTTTGCATGTTCATTGCGGCCAGTTTGAATGTGTTAACTTTGCCTCTGAGAGTGGGTACATGCCAGATCACGGCAAAGTGACTCCAGTCTTTTAACAATCACTCAAGGCTCTGCCATCATTCTCAGCGGGCCTATTTGGCATGTGCAGTACTGTAACAGTCTATTTTTGAAACAAAAGCCTTTCACCGACTGAACTACGCTCATTTCATCTCCAAAAATGTGCGTGTGTGTGTGAAATAACAGTCGCTTAAGGCCTCTGCTTCTAACTGCAAGGGAACAAACACAAAGCTTTTGTTCAGATCTTCGCATATCAAGGCTTTGTTTCACATCCTACACAGTTTTCAGACAGAAATGTGGAGGCACTGGTGTGTGTTGATTAAGTGCACGATGCCAAATGCCAAATGAAATATAGAAAATTATCCAGTTTGATCTTGTGAATGTTTAAAAATGCAGGGCAAACATACAAATTTTAAGAGGGCCTTCAGGCTCGTCAACCCAGTGATTCATTAGCATGCTAAATGGCGCTGCATTGAATTGAATATCAAATCTCTTGATAATTGTACAGGAAGGAGGAGTGTGGTGTTAACTCCGGTTTATGAGGTGAAAGCTTATGTGGGTGTTAACATTTGTCCCAACAGATTTCTGGATTAAAAAAGAGAAAATTAAATAGTTTATGGCTTCTTTCGTTGATTATAGCAAGATTATGAAGTGACTAAATCAAATAAAATACACCTTAAAAAGGTGGAATGAGTAGGATTTTCCGATAAAACAATGTGTAGGCAAAAATGAATCCCTCTCAATCATCACTTGTGGCGGTATCTCTATCTGCAGAGACGCTGCCCTCGGTCTGTTTTGTCTTATTTTGCTATGTGTGGGACGTTTCTGGGCGTCATCCTTTGGGCAGTGGTGTGTAGCACCCAGCCAATAACAGCGCTGTATAGGGTGTGAGGGCGGGACTCTATCTAAACCTTGCGACCAGGTGCCAGATCATAAGCACACATCCAACTTTAAGGAACATTTACATTGGAGATTTTGTTTTGAGAATCCACCACTACAGTCATTGTGAATGTCAGTACCCACTGTGTCACAGCTCATAATTTACCATATATTAGGTTTGCCTCTGTATAGCTACAGAATAATTACAGAAATGAGGGAGCTGAAATTAAACATTTGCCAAAAAATCGAGTAGAAGCTGAGCTAATCCTGAGATTTTCCACAGAGCTATTCAACTATAACCTCATTTTTTCCCCATTTCATATCTTCAGGGTAATTCCCTGCATACTCGAGGTATAATTATACTATTTCACTCCCAATCACCCTCCTCAAAGGCAAGTCAGGAGGGTTAGGAGAGAACAGGTGAATGTGCCAGATAGAGATTACGCCGTGGGTCGCTCATTAAGCCAGCGTTAAATATTATGACTAATAATCACATAGGGAGATTAGTATGTTCTCTGGAGTTTGTGTGTTCTCTAATACCGGCAGCTCTGCCTTCCAGTTCTTACGTAATGTCACATCAGGATCATTCTTGGAAGCGGATCAGCTGAGGGAGATAAATGTCCCTCTGCAGCCACATGCATGTAACGCCGTGCTATGGAGAATTATCGATGGAGAGTGTGACATCATGCAAAAATGCTTTCGCTTTCACCACTCAAATTGCCCACAGCTTAAATGGGGGACTTTCAGAGGAATCTGTGCACATGGGTGACAGCAGAGCTGGAAGTCCTGACTTTCAAACATCAGTGGCGGATTATAGGTCTTCTCATATGCAATCTGAGTGCACAAAAGGGGTCTATTTCTGGATGAATTTGATTTGCATTTCCTTTATGCTTTGACATCCACGCCAAATTACACAGGAGAATAATAGCTTCTTTTTTTTTATACACTTTCTAGTTTGCCAGTGGTGGGGTTTGATTGAAGCCATCATAGCTGTGCTTGATCCTTCAAATCCTTAATATACTTCTTAATATATCCCAGATATACAATGAATTCTGATAAAAGCAATCAGTATTACATTTGATAAATCTTGAGCCACTTTATTATTTCCACTTAACTTCCTTTTCAGCGCTGCTTAGTTTTCTGAGAGTTTGCAGGGAATTAAATTCCAAAATCTAAATGTGAATGATGTGAAAGCAGGGACCATAACTGCCATAATTACAATACACCTTCTACTGCAATTTCAGCAGCAATAAATTAACCCTCCAGAAAAGCATCACATGAATGTTTTGGTTTCTCCCAAGTACAGCACTGAATGAATACAGAAACAGAAACTATGAAAGTATCCACCAACCCACAAACAGTTTATACACTGTCTTAACTGAGTTAATACGATACAGACTCTGAACTGAATTTCACTGGTATAGCTACAAAGACTGGCTGACTGCATTATTTTTTAAGCTTATTTCCAACCTTTAACCATACTCTCTTCATCACCATGTGGAAACCAACACAAACTTTAGATTAAAGGAATGCTTGGACAACTTGGGAAATACACTCTCACGTCTGTATGCTAAATATTACCGCAGTTAGCTTAGCTTAGCATTAAGACTGTAAGCAGGGGGCAACAGCTCGCTTGGCTTTGTACGTAAGTAAGAAAATCCACCTACCTGCACCTCTAAAGCTCACTAATTAATAAATTATATTTTGTTTGTTTAATGCATAAATGTGGCGGACTATTTCTTGGTCAGGTTTGGCCGGTTGTTGCCTGGCAACTGCTCCCAGCCAAGAAACAGTTTGGTACATGACCCCTGGGAAAACTGCCACAAAAAATTGACACTTTAGTTTTTGTACGGATTAAACAAACAGGTAATCAAATTGCAATTTCTTCAGCTGTTAATGGCAAAAATGCCCATACAGGCCTTTACAATGTACAGTATTTCAATTGCTGTCACAAGGTAGTGTGGAAGAATAATGCAAGCCAAGAATTAAGCCAGTCACACAGGCTTGTTGGGACAAAAGCTACATCACAGTAGAACTGACATTTCTTCCATGATGAATTCTTACGTCTTGAAACTGTCGTAGATGTGGATATTCTATAAATAAAGCATCTGTGAGCCTGCGTATGTAAAGATATGCAGAAACCAGCCAGCCTGGCTTGTTAAGCAAACTTGAAAAGTGAAATCTTGCAGCTCCAGGCGTATGCCTGCACGTGCTTACAGCAGGCAGCCTGTCTGTCAGAGCATGACAGAACACCCTTCGAGATTTGTCCATCTAGATTCACTGTGTTAGAGCTAAACTGTTGAGCAGCACGACTGAGCAGTCTCTCTCTCTCTCCCTCTCTCTCCCTTGCTCTCTCTCTCTCTCTCTCTCGCTCTCTCTCTCTCTCTCTCGCTCTCTCTCGCTCTCTCTCGCTCTCTCTCTCGCGCGCTCTCTCGCGCTCTCTCTCTCTCCCTCTCTCTCCCTCTCTCTCCCTCTCTCTCCCTCTCTCCCTCTCGCTCTCTCGCTCTCTCGCTCTCTCGCTCTCTCGCTCTCTCGCTCTCTCGCTCTCTCGCTCTCTCGCTCTCTCGCTCTCTCTCTCTGCCGGGAGACAATAATGATGATCTTCAAGGAAAGGAGGGAAAAGATGCACAACAAGTCAAGAAGCCATCCACTTGCTAATTAGTAACCCCTTCATTTTTCTAACAAGCAGAACTAATTACAGGATCTGCCACGACGCTGATTTCCCACAAGGCAATGCTCACCAGGACTAAGCCAAAATTGCTTCCTCTTACTCCACCCTCCCGTGAACCAATCAAACTCAGGCTTTTGGGAGACAAACAGGGGAACAAAAACTGCTGTGTCATTTTTCCAAGGGAATGTAATCACCCAAAGCTGGGTTTGATCAGAAACAAGTCATTTCTGTCATTTCCTTATCAGTACTCCATGTGCTTGTAGAGTTTTGTAAGGTCACATTTCTTGTGTCACTGAATCTTGAGTTAATAATAATCTTCCAAAAGTGATTTAATCACTTATTCACCAGATTAAATTTAGATTGTACTTGTGCAATGTAATGTTTTAGCCGAGTAAATACAAGAGATGGAATAATGACCTCCTGCAAACCTGATCAAATCTGTAGTTTGTCGTTCCCGTCAGATCAGAGCTGGTTTTGATCTGCAGATGCAGTAAACAATAAAAGGCTGAACAGGGTTCTTTGTTTTTGAGATTGTAGCAAAGGATGAACAAAAGTTTCTTCCAGGAGCCTGCATTTATATTCTGCAGCGTGACCACTGTGCTCCTGCTGCAGCACTCTCTGCCCCAGATTTTTTTTGGCTGCCCTCTCCTGTTTATCTGCATGCCCTAAGAGTTCTTGATAAAGTTATTTCTTGTCATGTGTTTGGTTTCAGCTATATCAGTCCTGGTCCTTCTGCCTTGTCAGTTCCTGGTGCTGAAAGACTTTCATTTTATTGAGAGAAGTGGTTCCCAACACAGGCAACCACACCAAACTCAATTGTTGACAGTGGTCCAAATCTAGTTGCCCTGAGGCAACCAGACAGTCCTGCTTTTTTCCAGGTATTGTCTACGCTCTAGCATCCACAGTACTTTCCAGTATTCTCGGTATTGCTGTAGCATTCTCCAGTAGACTTCCCAGTATACATGCATTGTGCACAGATGACATTATGGATAACTTCACATTTTATGTTGTGTCCTGCTATATATATATATATATATATACACACACACACACTCAGACAAAGTCAGAGATACTAGTGGCAGTACTTAGATGGGACCACAAAAACGGATCCAGCAGAAGCTGATAGCTAGAAGCATCTGGCAGCATTTGTGCTGTAGTTTCCCATCAATGTAAACTGAAACCAAGATACAGTCCTATGATGTACCAAGTTCACCTGGATTCTGAGATCGTTGTCAATGTCATTAGTGAACAGGAACTCACCCATAATATGATCAGGAGTAAACATCCAACCTGGGCTAGTTTTCACAGTTCCCAAACCTAATATACAATGTATTGTGGTACGCATACTGTCGGTGCTGTGGGACAGGATGTCTGAACAGCTGATTTCTCTGTCAATACAAATGGAAACAGAAAGCTTATACTTTTAATGCACTAAATGGACCAGGAGCACCAACTTGATACTTAGCACATTTCTATATTACATCTATATTATTATAAGTCCAAAAATCCAGCAAATTGATCCGTTTTTATTTGGTCTTATTTTAAAAAGGATAAGGCCGGTCAACAAATCCCAGTAGAAGACCACAACCAACAATATGTTAGTCCATCACTCAATACTTTTCAAATTCCCTGTTCTCAGACCCAAGCCAATTCATTCCTACTCACAAACATTTCATTTCACTTTTATTCAAAAGGCTCAGTAATTTCCTAAAACAGCTGGGCACTGCAGCAAGTATTACTCAAAGAAGAGTAAATAATACATTTGCTGGGGACTATTTTCAGCCGCGGATTAATATACATTTGGAGCTCTGGTGAAATTTACGACAGCAGGACGATGTTTGAATCAAAATAAACTACAGTGTCCATGCTCATCGTAATGAAGGAATTTGTCACCCAGTGCAATAGTGTGACTCATTGATGATTAAGAAACAGAGTATCATCAGACTCATTCTTTAGCTCAGTTTTAATCTAGTTTTGTAATTAAGTCCTACTTAAATATTAACAAGCAAAGCCCACATCATGAAGAGATTCTGTTTTGTGGTTGGGTATCCCATCTAGGCAGCAGCTATTACTTTATGGCGTCTCATTCACATAATCCTGACCACTGGCTTGCTTTGTTGTTTTGTTGCATTGTCAGCAGCTCAGCAGCCAGTCACCTCCTATCTGAGGCAAAGTGCACACACGGAAGACCCTTATCTTAGAGAGGAGGTGGAGGTGGCAGTATGCGGAGGAAGCTTCCTGCTGGCCAGTCACAGTTAGTACAGACGGGGTAATATGCTGATGGAGCCCTTTCAGGTCACCTTGGTGGGCTTGAGTGGGGATGGGGTTGGGTTGAGGGGCTGCCTCATGCATCATTTGTCCGTCAGTGATGGGCATGAGTGGTAACCCTCTTAGACGACAATGGAGGAGGAGAGGCTTTCAGCAGATTCACTGAGTCCCAGAGCGTTTTCTAATTAGCTCATTAGAGACTGTCTGATTGCAATCACTTCCATTTTAAGAGTTTACTCTCTTAAATTTGGTTTAAAATTCTCTGCGGTTATCTATGCGGTGTCGGGTCTGTCTGCAACCGTGAGATCTATACACCAGCACTCCGCGCTGTGCAGACATCATCACCGTGGATTTCACAAATTACGGGTATTACATGAACCACGACTCTCAGAGCTGATGTAATGTTCAGCTGCTGCAGCTTAGCGAGGCTGATGTAGAGGGTCAAAAATCCCCCCGAGGAAGGAGTTAAGCATGTCAGGCCCGCCAGTCCTCGGCCACCTCCAACCATATGCGTGGTTTCCATCTCACTGGTTTGTGTGTGTCATTCCATACACCCATGAGATAGGGATTTTGGTGCCCTTCACATGATGCTTTTACAGTGCAGTTACATTAGCTAATTCGACCCCCGCTTTCAAAAATAGCCCTTGATCGATAAGGCTTTCAGTTTCTTGCAAGCCTCAACGTTTCACCTTCAGGCTCTCCCTTGGAAAAAAAGAAAAAGAAACCCCCCCCAGCAATCTCGAATTTCAAGTTTTCCAGAATTTCTTTAGAACAGGGGCTGCGTTACTAAATCTGGATACACGCCTTGACCTTCGTGGCCATGAGCTACTGACTACTGTAAAGAGACTTAGGGTCATATGTGTGAAAATCATTTTTTATAGCAAAATAAAATGTATACCTATGACTCTAAACCACATCGGTTCATATATCATATCTGCTGATCTGAATACCTGCTAGCCTCAGGAGCTAAGATGACCCTTTGGTGCAAACAATGGACACATCAAATAGAAATGGCCTCCAAGGAAGACAGCAGTTAAAGCCAGAGCTATTCAGGCTGTCTAGGTCACATCAAAATACGCCCTCATTAAGCATTAAAGATTCACAGCTTCATGATCCGGGCCTATTGAGATCCACTCCTCTGCGTGGCGGCTTTGAACAACCCAGCAGTTCGTGTCTATGCCAGTTCCCCAGTGCTAGATTAAGGTAGCTTCTCTGAACAACTGGAAGTGTCACCGACTTCAGGAAGCCCCCATATACATGCGGGATGACTTGGGTTTTCCCTTTAACCCTTCTCCTTGTTGCAGAGTTTCCTTTTGTGTGGAGCGGCCACAGAAAATTGCCACCATGGCATTTCACAGAAACGTACAGAAGGGGAAGGACTGAAGGCATGAAGACCAGTGAGGCAGAGATGGTGCTGTCCATGGTACTGCACCAAGGGGCAAAGACTGGGTTCAGTGTGACTGGATCGGAGCAGAAAACAACAGCATGTAGACTGTGATGAGGTAGATTGCAAACGAGTGTTTTACACTCGGAATGAAGTTGAGAGATTTGAACAATACAAACACAATGCTGGCTTCATTATGCATGTTACACACAACCAGCATTTATGTTCATTAAGGACTCAGGGAGGGCTGCAACTAACTATAATAAATAACTATTATTTTCATTATCGATTAATCTGCACATTATTCTCAATTACTTTCCCAAAGTTGGAAAAGTTTTGTTCAGAAATTAACTTGGAAGTCATTGGTATAAGGGGGCAAGTACACATTTCCTTTTGTTGTGCAACCATCTCTGAAGTGGATCAACTCCCAATGTCTTTTTATGGCAAATACAATAAGCTCCATTGTTTTACTTATTCTTTTTTTTAAAGCAGACTACATTGTGCTTTTGATAATCACACAGACACTGTAACAAGTGACAGGGTGACCTTCAAACCATTAACAACACTGAGAAGGCAGTGAAGAGCCACTGTCTGCTCTGATAAGAATGAAAGGGAAAGCCAAACAGTACAATAACCAATCGAGGACAACATAAACAGCAGCCATCAGCACATGTGATGCAAATTAGAACTTCACTTGCACTATTATTACCATTGAATGCAATTAAAATTGAATCTGGACAAAAGCAGAGCGCCGGCGAGGAACAACGACAATGCCAAGAGAGCTGACAGAAAAGAATTTAGACAACAGAACAGAAACGGTGAAAGAAGCAACTCTGGCTATAGTTTCCTAACACCCGACATTGTGTGTTTTGATTGGCCCGTTCCTTTATTCTGAAAGACACCTTTATCTCTATTGATTGGTCTAACAGCGCAAACAGGTAAAACCTCCAAAACCCAATTACTGGCTCTACAGTAGCCCCCCCCCCCCCCCTTAGACAAGGAGCCACAGCTGGAACAGATGATAAAACTTGGACTTCTCATCGTCATGGTGAGATCAAAGTCGCAGGCTTTTTATTTTTAAATGATTGGACTCTGGCTATGTTGTCGCTGGCTGGCTCAGACGCTAAAACAACTCCGTTTCTCTGTGAGAGTAGGTATATACTGTATGTGTTTGCAGACACATGTGCATATATGACCTTAAAACCACATGATCGCATGAACAAAGACAGCTCTGCTTAGCTTCTTTACAGTTAAATTTTGCTTTATAATTCAGGCACCAATCAGCAGTACCGCTATTTTCCTCTACTTTCTTCTGCTTCTGTATTCGCTGTGGAGTGCTTCTATTTTGTCGTTTCTATCTAGCCGTCAGTAACCTTGGGCCCGCATGAAACACATGCGCGCGCGCGCACACACACACATTATCGACTTCTACCTATTTTTCATTCAGTTTAAACGAAGGTCACTCCTACAACTTCCCTTTTGAAAGGATACAAACATGAGTACTCTCGCCACTTTTGTAGTAATACACAGTACAAATCAAGGACAAGGGAATTAAAATAATTAAAAATGGGTATTTCAACAGGATTTCCTAGAAATTAGCTTGACAACTGCTTTTATTACAGCAAAATCCATTCAAGCCCAAAGAATCTGAAACAGCAGTAGTTCATAATTTGGTTGGAGTTCAGCAGTGCACATCTGGATTTTGCTGAAAATTAGGTTGACATCCGTCATAATGGGAGATAATCTCGTGAACACGTCACACACGACTGAAATACACAGCTAGTGATGGAGTTCATGCAGTGCATCCTGGTATTATGGTGTATGAGGTGGGGGTTCACTCGGATAGGACGGGATAAAAATAAAAAATGAGCAGCATGCAACACCCGGTTTCCCGTGTCAATATACAGAAGGTGTACAGCGCTCTTTCCCGAATGTCCAAGTTCACAGGGAGGAAACTCAAACACACTGCTCCCTGCACAGAACCCACCTTGTAACTGATCTTTGAAGCGCATCCTGATGGAAGATCTCGCCTCTGTGACGCTATTTATAGCTTGGTAATACATCAGAGGTCGCACCTTCCTGCAGAACCAACATCTGCCTCGATACACACTGGCGTATCCAACGCTGACGATGGCAGGCATCTAATATTGTGGTTGGACGGTTCTTCTTGAATGTCTTATCATTACTTATCAGTCATTTCATTTGCTCATTCTGATACTGGCATCACACTCACATGGATCTACTGTAATGAACTGTTATAATCAACTTCAGTTGTTTGTGATGTGGCCACGTTCTTCCTTTGAAATGACAGAAAAGACTTTGTTATCATTACTGACAAACTCTGACTTCTGGTGTATCATGACAACAAGTAGAGGGCGGCTCGTCACTCCTCCGTCTTTCATAAAACTGTAGTGCACAAAGTGCTGGCTAATCTGATCTGCCTGAGCCAGTATTTTTGCAAGCAGCCAGTCAGTCCATCAGCAAAACAAAGAGAGGCCATGAGATAACAAGATAAGCGTGAGCCAGCCTGGTGAGGTGGTCCTGAGTAGGGGGCTAGGGGATGCGCATGTGATGAAAAACCCTACTAATGCCATGTACAGACAGATCAAGCAATCACTGACGCAATCTGACTTTATGCCATGTCAGGCCCAAACTCACCTCTTTAAAAGCAGTTTTGAAAGTATAAAATCTATGACAATAGCTATAAAAAGAAAGTGTTAGAGATTGGAATGGAAAAATGCTACTTATTCACAGTGGAGTGTGGTAAAGATGCCAGCATTGATGTCTTGTTATACTGGTCTGTTTTGGGGGGTTTTGCACACAGAAAGAAAAAGAAAAACGGTTGGACAAATGATTGTTTCAGTGGGACACCATCAGCATACAAAGCCAACTCTAGCACACACACATCTGTTGCTTTTCCAGTGAAAAATGGCTGAAGCAGAGAAAACCTAGAGCTAGTCATAATCATTCTCCTCCATTTTGCGCTGCCATGATCTTCAAAGCTTGTGAGGCAGAAGTAGGAGCCTCTGGCTCTATAGTGACCTTGAACTGTGTGTCTCTACAGTCTGTACAGTACGGATTTACTGAGTGTGTGGGCGGGAGATGTGTTCAGATGGCGCAGAGAAGGCCATGCGTTGGTGACCTCCTTCGGCCCCTCTGCACATACTGAGTGACCGAGTGTTCAGCAATCAGACCTTTGCGCACCACCAGACTAAGAAGCTGTAAGAGAACGTGCAAGTAGCAATACAGTGAAATGACGCCATCTTTGACCTACAAACCCTTGTGGCTCACAGGGCCAAGATGTGTGACACTGTCACCCTTTGGCAGTAACGCAGAGGGAGGCTGACATGACAGATAAGACATGACAACAGTAGCACACAACATGTACTACAAACACAACAAAAACAGACAAACTATAGCTTATATATGTATCTTATGCAGCTCCATCCTCTGAAGTCAGTGTAAAATCTGTATTTTTAACGAATGATAATTCCTCTAGACTAGTGTTTGTCAGTGTCATCTCACACTTCTAAGTGGATTTAAATGACTGAAGGAAGCCAAAGACACATTCTGATTACAGAATTGTAAAAAGCAGATAACAGCAGGTAACAGCCAGTCTGCATGGTCGTGTCTCATAGGAGTAAGTATGGCAGAGGTGGCAACCTTACTCGCCGCAGCTAAGGCAGAGTGCCCTTGTTGTGAGATTAACCAGCAGCTAAGCACTCATTAGGTAAACAAAGGTATTAAGCACCAATCAGACCAGAACTAATAGGTAAATACATCCTTCCAACATCTGTTTGGGCCAAAGACGAACAAATGAAATCACATGTTATGCACTGGGATCAACTGTACTGAGAACTCTGAAGAAGGATTACATGAGTTATTCAAAA
This sequence comes from Enoplosus armatus, assembly GCF_043641665.1. Lineage (NCBI taxonomy): Eukaryota > Metazoa > Chordata > Actinopteri > Centrarchiformes > Enoplosidae > Enoplosus > Enoplosus armatus. Next base: position 10,318,217 of record NC_092202.1, read on the forward strand.
TAACCTTCTGATTTCTACCAGTTTTGAGTTAAAGCTGCTATTATCAATATGTTTACATTATCAGTGGATCAAAAGGGCTATATGTACGTGAAAGGGGCCGCTCATAGTGACGAATCAGCAGACAATTGTCACCGACTGTTCCCCTAAAGTCTTTCAGCCCATTGTTTTGGTTTTATGGCCCTCCACTTCACTGTCTGGTGCAGTTTTCAGCTGCAGCAGGCAGAAAAACCAACTGTATGCTACGTGGCTAGCACCAAACATCAGACAAACAAATTTAGCAACTAGCTGGTGAACATAGTGGAGTAAGAGTCACACATTTCTTTCAGGAGTTTTTAAATAAAAGTGAATATTGGAATTATATTCATAAGGTGGTCAGAAACACAACTTCAAATGAAGGGTAATACGCTATGTTAATGTTGTGTTGGCCCAAGTGGCCAAAACATCAGTTAATGCAGGTTTAAGTGTAATTTGTCAACTTATTAATGTAGTAGTAAGTAGTTACGGTGGCATTTTTGTTTTCGGGTGAAAGCAGAGTTCATTTCCACCTCCATCTGACTCATTCACTGACTGGAAACTGAGGTTATGCAGCTTTGAGTCAGTGTGTCGTCAGTGCTAAGCAGTTACAGTAAAGGATCTCATGAGGATTTCAGGTGCATTTGCACAACCAAGATTTACGGAAAAGAGTGTGAAACAATCCACAGTCAGTCTAAGTGCATGGCATTATGCAGCATTTATGGTTGTGTTAACTGGATTGAGAGATTATTACAGATTACATTTGATGAGGTTGACCATTGAACTGCTATAAAACAATGGCTTTAAATAGATCTAGCGTCCACACTGAGATCTGACAGTTCTGTTTGTGTTGTATTGATAATATTACACCTCATCCCTGGGCAAAAAAAAAAAATGACACCTCTGATCCGTCAAATGATTGAAAAGCAAGCCCTGCTCTGCCTGGGAGCTAAGGCATTATTTTTCGAGAAAATAAGAGAAACAAAGCCATCTATTTTTATGTTACCAGGAGCAGAATACACAAGTTACACAAAATAAACTTTTCATGTCGCAGTCCAAGCACTTATGTAATGAGATGAAAGGCAGCGGTCGCAGACAGTGCAAAATTGACTGATGACTTCTAAATGCAGAACATCACGCTGCTGTCTGTGTTACTCTCAGAATCGAATTTTACATGGTATTTATAGCATGCATTGTTGATGGCCAACTGCCAGTTACTAACCAGGCAAACCTACACACTTTTATCTTTAGGGTGACACCACAACACTGTTTCTCTTTTGCTGCTGACAGCCTGTGTTTCTGTCTGTGGCAGCAATGCAACACACAACAGGGACATCCCAATATCATAATGCATGAACTAATCTCAGGGAAGCCCATTTTAATCAAGTGTTTAGTTCAAGGGCATGTGGTCAGCTGACCTTGTCCTTACAATGCAATACTTCACACCTGAACAGTACTGTATGGTGGATTAAGGACACCTTGGGGCTCAGTCATGACAGAGAAGTGATTAAAAAAGCTGCACTCAGTTCACAGTAGTGAATGTCACTTAAAAATAGAAAGACAAAAAAAACCAACAAAAAAAAAACACAAAACCAAACCCTCGATCATATTTTGCGGGACACTTTAATGAGTTAACTCACTCATCCTTGCCTTTTCCCTGTATGAATTTGCACACACGCCTGCTAAATTGCCAATTAGATCTCAAAATAACACTTGTGTCTTGAAATACACGTGTCCCCAAAGTGTCAAAGCTTGATTAAAAAAAGGGTGTTTAGATGATTATATTCTAATAATATTTGTGCCTTTCTGGTTCTATTAACCCTGTAGGCCCAGACTACAAAATAAAAGAGGTTAACTCACAACCTACATCTAGTCAAATAATAGCTTTATTTTGCAAGAGAGAGGAGAAGCTAAATCAGCTGTAAGCGTCATTGGAGATGATGGTGGGGTTTGATCAACTCATCTGTCACGCACTATTTTTAAAGTTGTTTTTCAACACACACACACACACACACACACACACACACATTGGTTCTGTTGGCCAAAGTACCCAGAATTCATTGCAGCTCAAGGTCACCTGAGTCTTCTCTGGCACTCAGCCTGTGCACCTCAGTTCTCACTCTTTTCTTGCACATAAGCCCTAAATCAAATTAGTATGGCAGAAATAGGACGTTCAGAAAATAACTATGTTCATGCTTGCTTTTGAAATGAACTGAGGCTTTCATTTTAGCATTTTGGTTTTACACACTGCAAATCAAATGGCGATGTTGGCTTCCTTGAGAGTTTCCCCCTACATTGTGTAACCTGCAGTTTAAATATCCTTTATGTACTTAGACTAAATCCCGATTTAATTAAAGCTTTTACAATACAACTTTCTCAAAATTTCATTTTCATTTCATGTCACAAAGAAACCTAAATCCGTCCGGATAATCTCTACACCAGTATCAAATTGCACTGCAGTGTCTTTTGCCCTCAATTGTCATTGAGGGCTAGCTAATGTTATGTGAAGATTGATTTCAACTGTTTTTGCCTGCAGAGTATTCACTGTTTAAAATATTGCACTGATTGACTGTACATGAAGAACCTCTCCTGGGAGCAAAAATATGGAGGAACAAACAAGAGTCCTGAAGCCATTTACTGCATGTGGTTCACCTCATTCCGTTCACATGTTTATGCAACAATTCAAATACAGCATTTTATGTGGGAAATCTTTAACTGGGAAAAAATAGCTCCTGAGATTTTCCAAGGGATTTGTTTGTCAGACCGGGACACAATTTGTAGAGCTTAACCCAGAATTACACATTTCACTGTGTTTTATTAATCCCACAGTGGAATACTGTATGCCGGGCCCTCCTGTGCAGCATGGCTTGAACCATATTAATACACAATGGTCAGTTTAGTTGTTGAGAGTACTCCATATTTAAACCACTGAGATTCTGTTATTTTACCCATTCTAAAAAGGTAATGAACAGGTAGGACATAAGCCAGTGTCATAAAAACACATGTTTGGCATCGCTTGTTCCATATTGGATGATCTAAGTGCGGGACATCTGTGAGACACTAGCCTCATTTGAAAATGGTCGTTAGGTTGATGAGAACAAAAAAAGATGCATGGAAAGCATGTCTCACCTGAAACAATTAAGTAAGCCTGACTTCATTTAAAATAACAAATCAGCTGCATGATAAAAGGATGTGTGTGTTCCCATGCCAGAGGAGACGTTGAAGGTCATTTCTATCAGCCAAAATGCTAAAATTCATTACTGCACACCTACTGTAACTTCCTCATAGTCTGACATTTCATATGAAAATGTACTTTCAGAAGAGATGGCGGTGGGAGGAAGGGAAGTGGGAGAATAATAATACGGATCAAGAAACCAACTCACCTTGGGCTGTACTTCCACTTCTACCACTTGGTTCTTGGTCATGCAGCTTTTGACGAAGCCCTCTACTTTGCTGTTGAACTTCATGAAGATCACGTAGGCGGCGTAGCCTGAGAGCAGCGTGACACTTTCCCAGATGGAGATGAAGTTATCCAGGAAGAAGATGATGAGCAGGATCAGATCCAGGATGTAGAAGGAGACGTCGCGGAAGAGTGGCCACCACGTCAGGTTGAGGATCTCCTTGGAGAAGATGGCACACATCCCAATCACAAAGAGGATGTTGAAGACGGCAGAGCCTACGATGGTCCCGATGCCCACGTTGCTGTGTGAGATGAAGACTCCGATGATGGAGGTGAAGAGCTCCGGGGCTGAGCCGCCTGCCGCCATGAAGGTGGCACCTGCGACATCATCCGAAATGGTCAGCTTCTCCGTGATGACCGTCAGCGCTGGGACAAAGAACTCGTCACACACTATGGCTAAGGCGATGAACATGTAGATCATGCCAAACATGTGGAGGACCACTGCTCCTTGACGCCTCTCCTCAAGGGTGAAAATGTCTGGCGGGTACTCCCCCTGGCTCTCGTTGCTATCTGCTGTAGATTTCATGGCTATTGGCATGTCGGCTGACACATTGGGGTCCCTCTGGTGTTGGGTGAAAAGCAGAGTCCTGTGGGGGGCCGACTGGTGGAGACTCTCCTGGGGGAGCACTGGCTCACTGAGACCCCCTGAGCTCCAGGTCAAGGCACTGAAGGAGACGGCACTTAAGGCCACCAGGCTGAAGACGAACCCTAAGATTCGCACTGGCCTCAGCTTTTTCCGCAGACATCGGTGGCCCTGCCGCTTACAGGCAGCACCCAATATGGGCCGACGCTCTCGTGAATCCACGCAGGGTTGATCTGAACCCATGTCTGTGCAGCTCGTGGTGTCCTCACTCTCGAAGGCTAGGTAGGAAGAGTGGAGAGTGGAGAGCAGGTTTTTACCGGAGACAATGCATGGTGTTGTCTTCAGTTTCAAATGAGTTGAAAAGATTGTAGGCGCTTTCCAGGGTCTGGTTTGCCAGATGATGTCTTCATATTAGCCTCTGCTGGACAATGTCAAAAAGAATGAAGAGAAAATTCATTACCAAACCAGGAAAGAAACTGTAGATGTTCAAAGTGTAAAATGAACAACAAAATACGCTAAAATTCAAAAGGCTGTTTGGATATTGAGCAAACAAAGTGTATTTTAATGATCCTGCTTTGTCAGTTTAAATAGTCAATAGTGATGCTGATGAATGAGAGAGAGAACTAAACAGTTGATTACTATTAATCATCAGAAAGTTCATCTTTGGCAATATTGATGTAAAACATCAACATCGAATGTGCGCTTCCGCTGCTTCCCTCTGTCTTTATAACATTGCAAATGGATAACTGGCAATGTGTGATGGACAATTAATGTTTGACCTCTCTTTATATGAATGAAAAAGAAATCATTTAATAAACAACGGCTAGATTAACCAACAATCATTGCTGCTGTGGAAGCATCTGCTACAAAGCAGGATTAATCTACTTCTGACCACTGCCCAAAAAAGGGCTCCATGTAGATATTTAGAAATTTAAATTAAACAGGAAATTCCTAATTACAACGTTATGCAGACATATGAAATAGTCCGTTTAGGCATGCATTGACATTAAAATCATCCCATGGTCTCAACAGTAGTGTCATTCCCTCGCAGCACTCTGTCATTAAGATGAATTACACATTCTAGAAAAATAAATCAAGAATTCATAACATCTCAGCTGTGATCTAATTAAGTGAGACAGTCCATTGGCCGTTATGTGACATTAGCTGCATAACATTAAGTGCATTCAGTGATTTTTAAATAAAAGTAATTCCCCATCAATTCAAACCACAAGACGCAGCAAGCAGACAGAGGAACTTCTATGGACAGATGATTCTGCTGCTTTAACAATTTCAATGGTGGGATTGTGACAACCTGCAGTCAAGAATCGGAAACCTGCTGTTTTCACCTGTGAAAATGTCACGAAATGTGAAGGCCGGCGGTTTACGGACATCACTGGGCTGCAGCGGGGAAAACGGTGAACGCTATGACGCTGCTGCTCAGGTAAAAGCAGATTAAAAAAACAAACACACACACACACACACATCCTGTCCTGTTTGACTTTCCAATGATGCACACAGCCTGCTGCCTTTCAGCGGAACGGCGTGTCTGAGATGCCAGGTCCACTGACAACTCTTCTCCCTGTCTGCCCTTCAGTAATGCCTTCGCCCTTCCAGCTGTATCATCACACAACAAACAGTCAACCATCCTCCCGAATAAAACAGCCCAACATCACTTTCCCTGGCGAGGCGCATGGCGCGCGGAGAGGCTGCACGCGGCGTCATGCCTTACCTTTGACAGAGGCGAGAAAACGGCCGCTCCGCGCGGCAGCAGGTTGGAATTAGGAAATCCTCTCCGGTGCCCTCTTGCTCTCATTGAGCAAAATGTGACCGCTCTCCGCTCTCCGACGACAGAGGAGGAGCTTTGGAGGGAGGTGGTGGTGGTGGTGGAGAGAGAGGTGGGGGTGGGGGGGGGGGGGGGGGTGCTTTTCCAACTGCGCTCACCTCTCTCCCTCACAGCAGCAGCAGCAGCAGCAGCATCCCTCCAGACTCGGATGAGAGAAGAGAGAGAGAGAAAAAGAAATCAGCCGGTTGAAAATGCCCTGCTAATGTAGCAGAATATGGTGCTGGGCTGACCACGTGAACCGGCTGGTATATTAATAAAGCCAGGTAAGCGGAAGGCAGCGTATCCTTTCCTGCTGGGTTCACGCGGTGGGGGCTTCGGTGATGTTGCATGTTGAGGGAGGAGTTGCCGTGGTTACACAGTAAAGGCAGTATTTCCACTGATTTGTCCTTTTTTTTTCTTTTCTTCTCTCATTCCTCTGATGGCGGAACAGGTGGACACGCTTCAGCTCCGTCGCTGATTTATGTGTGGCCCACGCCTTCGGTCATTTCAAGGTTATTGCCCTTCCTCAAAGATACACGTGCAGCCCAAGGTGCAGCATCGGTGATTTTATTACAATGATGCATCGCTTTAATTATGCAACACTTGAGCTAGAGATTTTAAATGTATTTTGGGAAATTTGCATATTGACTTTCTTGATAAGAAGATTTATTGCATGAAGGGGGCTACAACTTTAATTTCATTGTGCAGCCCTCTGTTGTAGAATGACTAATAAAAAGTACCTTCAAACTTGATATCAAGCTCATTTATATCTGTATGTACAATATGAAGTTGTAGTCCGTTAGCTTATAGCAGAAGGACTGGAAACAAGGGCTAGTCTGAAAGTAGTTAACTCTGTCTGAAAGTAACAAAATCTGTCTACCAACACTTCTAAAGTTCACTAATTATATCTCGTCTTATTAAACTGTACAAAATCCCTATAAAGTGTAAAAATGACAATTAGTGGTTATTTGTGGGACTATTTCTTGCTCGGGTGCAATGACTTCCTGGAATCTACCACAACTTTATTTTTGCACTTTGTTTGTTTGTACAAACAATAGCCTATATAACGAGGTAAACTGGCCGATTTGACCGAGCCAGGCTAGCTATTTTCCCGTTTCCAGACTTTATGCTAAGCTAAGCTAACTGGCTACTGGCTCCTGCTTCATGCTGAATGGACAGAGTGATATCAATCGTCTCATCTAATTCTCTGCAGAAAAGCAAGACATATTTCCAAAAATGTTGAACTATTCCTTTAACATTGAATTAATTTTTTTTTTTTTTTTTTGGCTCCAGTCCCAAATGGGAGAGTAAGCATTAAAAAGGTCATGCATGCATAGTTTGTTTCATTTTGAATATGTCAACCGATACCAAGCTTTCACCTGACATAACCATCATCCCTACAGCCCCCCAGGTTGCCATGTTTTCCCCTCATGTCAAATAAAGCCTCCCAACCACTTAGCATTAGTCGACAGGCCAAACCCTGTTGGATAGATACAGACACGCAATCTCTACACAGTGTGACAAAGTATGTGTGACACTAATGGCCTGGTGCTGTATAATAAATCATGATTCAGTGACCTCATTGATTGCCCCCTCTCCTCCGCTCTCATCTCCTCCCCACTGTTACTGCCTCTTGTTACCTAACAGGAGACACAGAGGACGACAGCAGTAACTTAACTCAGATTATCAATAGTCAGATGTTTGGTGACTACTATCCATTGAGGCTCATATTGGTCCAGAGTTTTCTAGCTAAATTAGCTGATTTGGTAGTAAAAGGAAAACATCTCAATGTCCTCTGATATGTAATTAAATGTCTTTAAATTAGACACCTCTGTCACTACTATCAAAAAGTTCCTTATAGAAATATGACATTTCAGGGAATATGTTTATTTGTTTTCTTGTCGAGACTTGATGAGAAGGTCGATACCACTCTCACATCTGTCTGGAAAATATAAGGCTGCGGCCAGCAGACAGTTTGCATAGCTTAGCATAAAAGATTGGACGCAGGGGGACTGCTAGCTAATACTGAAGTGTTAAAAAGACATGTTGCGGTTTTATGAGGGTTTATGTGCCAGACTATGCCTAGGCCAAGAGCAGTGACTTCCTGAACTCCAGCCGGCTGCTGGCTACGTTTACTGGACAGATATGACAGCGGTATGGATCTTGTCATCTAACCTTTGTCAAGAAAGTAATTGCCCAGTGCCGAACTTTTCCTTTAACCATGAAGACTTAATCTCCATTGTGTGTGTAATGTCAATCATAATTCCCTCTCACAGGACCAAAATACACCCATTAGTCCCGCAAGTGAAATGCTGTCACACTCCAAAGCCCAGAAGACTATTTTGTTGCAAAGTGATTGAGTTTGATTGCCTCACTAAAAAAAATGACAAATGGATCGTTCTAGGTTCTCAAATGTGAGAATTTGCTGTTTTCTAGACTTATAGTAAATTGAATATTTTGGGGGGGGTTTGGACAGTTGGTCGGACAAAACAAGACATTCAATGTCACCTTTGGCTCTAGGATATTTTGATGGGCACTTTTCACTGTTTTAATGTTTTATAGACCAAACCATTAAAGGATTCTTCGGGGGAAAAAAAAAAAAGTTAGTCGCCGCCCTACTAAATATTCTCCTGAATTAGTATGGACGAAGGTTTAGGGTATTTGAATCTTATTTGAGTAACAGAAAAGAAATTCTGTTAAAGTTGGGATTCATTTCAGGTGTTTTGACCTTGTGCGTGTACCTGGCCTCAGGGAAATGTGAAAGTAAATCAAACAGTTGAATAGTGGCTGTACAGCACACAAGGGCTGTCACAATAGCTGATCCATTTGTTTGAAATGATACGTTTAGCTGTTAGCTGATCAGTACACATCATCATCACAAAGTGCACTCTGAGCCTGTGACCCCAGCTCTTCAAATTAGATCTGCCAATATTTTTGCCTATCAAATGAGATCCCATCCAGGCTGTCAGCTCTTTTTCAACAATGGCCCCCAGTGCACACGCAGCCTCTCCTCCACACCACCACACAGACCACTCCTGATCTGGCTGCATTTCCAGCATAAAAGTGATGACTGGTCACAGGCCATGTGGGTTGTGGTGGGGAGGAAGGGTGATGATGGCAGTTGTTTTGATTTGTCTGAAATCTGTGCTGTGACAAAAACAACAGAAATTTCCATGCTGGCCCTGCCCCCCACCCGGTCCACCCTCGCTTTGGCCCGGCAGCTAAATCCGAGCCTTTGTGTCGCACATAGTTGTATGGATTTGTCAGCAATGGGGCAGGGGCAGTGGGGGGTAGATAGGGTGATGATAACCAAGCAAGTTTTTCCAGTGAAGGGGAGGACAATTGACTGAAGCAAGGTATTGAATTAGCTCTATTAAACAAGTCTTTTTTTATTATCAATAACTGTTTGGTCATGTAGATGAGGAAAGCAGTGAAATTGGAGTCCCAAGATAAGCTTTTTCTAAGAGACTTGCTCTGGATTAGATGTTGAAAGCCTCATATTAGCAACCCCCCCCCCCACTATCACCACCACAAGTCTGTACAAAGAGGCTTGGACAGACCACCTGCCCCTTAGGAAAATGCAGTCAGCAAAACAAAATGGGCATAGGCACCAATGGGATGCTCAGGTAGTAAATAGTGAATCAATGAGGCTCTTTAAAACAGCTAAGTAAATGTATTCCAAAAGACAAATGGTCTGCCTCTGAGTTATAACACAAAAGAAAGATTGTTCAAAGACAAAGTGGGCAAGACCATTTTAGCTAGAACCCAGGGGTGGATGGGAATATTCATTTTAGCAGCAGTAGCTCTAAAGAGATTAACAAATTGAATTTCCATAGGCAGGTCTGATCACTAAGTGCTGGAGCTGATTAGATACAAGCAGACAGTGTGAAAGTGAGACCCTGCTTTTACTGGTGGTCCATGTGAACATATAGCGCAGCCAGGATTTTAGAAATACTGAGTAATAATAAGTCCAAGCAGCCCCTCCAAACACAGACCATTTTGAAGAGATCTGAAATTTTACATGTTTTGTTACTCTGGATATGTTTCCATGTTTGAATAATTTAACTGTTATTTTTATTACTGTATTTTTTGTGAAATGTTGTATTGTTGTATTTATTGTAAACATACAAGAACTGTTGTATGTCACAGACTCTCTCTTGGTGATGGTCTACGTTTTCTCTTCTCTGTCAGCAATACATTTTGGTGGGAAAATGTGTTCAATTATTGCATTTATTCATTTATCTATTTCTTAATTTTTCCTTCCCTTGAAATTGGCAAGATTCATTTCGTAAAAAATATTGTTTTCTTTCTTCTAAAACAAGGTTAAGACTCTACAGACATGCCAGTGACTCTCGGTGCGGCTGTACTTTAAGCTAACATGCTCACAATAACAATGCTAACATGCTAATATTTGGCAGGTATGATGCTTTCCATGTTCACAATCTTAATTTAGTGTGCTAGCATGCTAATTAGCACTTAAATCTGAGGCTGGTGGGAATATCAATAGATTGTGTTGGACAAACTGAAATGTGGAGTTGTGGAGACATTTTGACCTGATGATGGTGCTTCATGAAAAGTCAGTTATACAATGCACCCTGAGAGGAATGGTTGTACCAAATTTCATGGCAATCTATCCAATCTCCAACCTCATGCTGGCAGGAAAAGTCAGGGTATCACCAAAGTAATTTGTTTTCATCCTCTGAGAACCATAAATATATATTATGGTATATTTTTTATGCCAATGCATCCAGTAGTTAATGAGATATTTCAGTCTGGACCAAAGAGGTGGACCAACCTACTATGTGTAACTTGAACTTATAGAATGTAAACTGCACTTCAGGTCTCCAAATTGCAGTGGTTAATTATGATACATTATTTCGATCACTAGTGAAACAGTGGTTTCCTGCTACCAAATTTACAGCATTTAATCCAAATAGTCACAACACTCAACATTTAGATTGCAGAAAAGAAATAATTTTCTATCAGCTGCTTACAGGTAAAGAATCTGTTGTACAGCTAAGGTACTAGTTTATTTTGGCTAGGATAAGTCTGAGTGTACTGTCAGGATGCTAAACTTGGAATAATTCAAAACTTGATTGCTTACATGCCCTTTATGAGATCAGTACACACCGAAGGTTCTGCAGAAACTAAAGGATAAAACACTCCACATCAACATTTCACATTTGACTGTGAGGCTACATTGTGTATTAAAGTAGAATACATTATCTTAAATAGATTTATCTGCTGGGGTCATGAGCTTAGCTGTTGTAAAAATCCAATCAATCTTTGTCTTTTGTGACCTTTAACCATTGCAGGACAATGCTATGCAAAGACAGGAGAAAGGAGTCGTATCAACTGCTACGTTGAAAGAGCAGAATTTTGTTTTGGTGTGATTTCATGTGAAGGTTTCAAGGTTCAAGCAGACAACAACCTGACACTGGAGCATATTTTCTTTGGTTGTTATCCGTCATTGAGAAGTCTGATGTGAAGGAGGACAGCATTGATACAGGATGTGTGCTGCATTATAAGGTTAATCCTTATGTCAACAGCCCCAGATGGGCTGACCTGCTGGGCTGCAGGGATGAGTTTTTTTTGGGGGGGGGGGGGGGTTGAAAATCATTGCTGTCTGTCTGGTTATGACAAGTAGTAGGGAGGAATGAGTGAGCTTGGGCAAAAACCAGACAACTGGAAAAAAAAAAAAAAAGTCGAAAAATGTTTCATGCTCTGATGTCATTAGGAAGGCGAAAGCAGAGCTGTAATCCTATTTTAATCGCAGTGGATTTATTAAACAGGAGCAGCAGGTTTAAATCTCAGCAGATTACACAGAAGGCCCAAGGAGATGTGGAGAGGGGGGGTCGGAGAGGCTTGCGTAATCAAGTGCACTTAAGGTGATATGGTTCATCTTTGACGAGTCAGAACTGATTTAGAGGGAGGGGCCGAGGGCGTCAGGGGGCTCCTGGATGGCTTTACATTAAATAAATTCTTTAAAATGATCTAACATTCATGACTTTATTGATATCTTGTTGGATTAAGATCTAAATTAAATATTCTATTGAGATGTCTTTTAGAATAATTACTTCTGACAAGATTAAGACAGACTGCTCGCAGATGTTACAAATTATTTGGATGTGTGTATGTGTGTGTGTGTGTGCCTCAGTGTCCCTTGGAGTCGCCGCAAATCTCCTTGGCACCCTTTGTAAAAGACCTTGATTCTCGTGAAGAACGGGTTAATCCCAGGTCGCGTCACATCTGGACTTAATCAAATCAATCCCATAACAGAACATGTAGAACAAGCTTGGACCTCTAGAGGTCACCAGTAATAAAAAGTTTCCAATCAAAAATTGACAGCGTGTGTCAGGGCACAAGCACTGGTATGCTTGTCACACATTCACACAAAATATCATGGAAGAAATTACCAAATCTCGTGAGTTCAGTTGTGTGTACCTCAATTTAAGAGTCTTTTTACAAAATGCTAATGCTAATATGTGCGTCTCTCACATGTAGACCCGGTCATCTCCCACAAATCCAAAAACTTGAATATTGTTCCTGACTGGCCCAAGTTTATGCACTGATTTTAATAGTCAACATATTTATTGCAATTATTAAAGTATTATAGAATTTCAAATATAATTAAGAAGTATAATTAACATAACATTTCCAGATGGACTGATTAATTGAAAAAAAAAGTAATGAAAATAAAGAACGTGGCACCGTCAAAAACCAAATCCAGGCCATAAGGAGATCTGACTAAGTTAAGCATAGTTAGTTTCATGCCCTTAAATCGGATGCGTAATGTGCCCACATGCTGTACAGAGCCTTGTGTTGTCACTGAACTTTGCCTTTGCCAAATGCTTCATCTAAAAGGATGCCAAGCTCACCATCTGTTGGCTGATCTTGGCAAATGTCTTTTTGTGACACAGCACCTCTTTGATAGGGAGCCATTTTGAGCTATTTCTCTCCTTTTTTAGAGCTATGGAGTGTATGCTGCAGATTCTAGTCCCTGGATATTGGTTGTCAGCGTGCATGGCACGAACAAAAAAAAACTACAGCCTTGGTCCTTTTGAGATATTGAAGAATGAATATTTTTATTTTTGCAAAAATTAAACTTAGAAGAATGCTTGCGCCACTTTAAACAAGTCATGGGTTTTACTGTACAAGATCATATTAGGCTAAACCAAAAGGATCACTCTCTGTATGATACCTTCTGACCACCCTATAGTAGATTGTGTTTGCATAGAATTACTATGATACTTAATTTAGCATAGCCAAGACATAAAGAGGCTTCATTGTCAAACACAGTTCAACAAAAAAGCTTTCTTATAATTTTGAATGCTCCTATAATATAATGACCATATTTTAACATGTTTTTCCAAATATATACACACATATATATATATATATATATATATATAAATAAAGGTAAAGGAATATATAAAAAAAGGTAAAGGAACTTTGCTGAAACTAAATGGGACTCAATGGGGTATGTGCATATGGTGCATGTGCAGCTGTGTCTACAGACAGATGAAAGATCCCTCACAAGTTAAATTAAAAAAACAAGTTTACAATTAGCATAGGCATTTGCGCGTGTGTCTGTTATAATAATATAAGTAATGTATTATTTTCATCCCACCCCAAAGATTGAAGGACAGACTTCCTATTCACACCACCCTGTAAACTGTCAGGTATCTGCAAGTAGCGTACGATTGCTGCCATCTGCTGGACAATCCATGCATTGTTTTTACGTTGTAAATAAAATGTAGTCATTGGGTGGTTTTTCATGGTGAGCGTTTTTACCACAGGTGTGGCAAATCACATTCGGGTTCTGGGGTCAGCAAGCAAGCAAGGACAATAGCAGAACACTGGAACTTGTAGGTAAATGTGAGGCGGCCATCGTTAACGTTACTGGTTACACCTGTGCTTTTCAGGCTGCAACCTTGGTTTAAATGAAGTGGCAGCTAAGAGTGTTGGAGAATCTCTTGGAATTTATTGTATATATTGAAACAGCCTGCAAGAGTGATTGTGTCTATTGGTCCATTGCTTGAGCAGTTGCACAGGACAACTTATCAGTCAATGGTATTAATTATGTAAATCAGATATGATGAGCTTTTCTTTTTGCACATTTTCACTGATGGGTTTAGATTTGCAGTGAATACATCATGCCTAACTGTGTCCCATCTTTACTCCAGAGTTTCCTTTGAACAGAAGAGGCACTGACAACAAAAAAAGACTTGAATAGCAAAGTGAAAATAGTTGTTCCAATCTATAAGTAGCATAACTTTAACGGCGTGTGCCTTTTTAATTCAAGTGACAGTATGTGGTCTAATTTCAAGACATTTGACCTAATCTTGAATATATTTACTAGATTTTCCAATTGTTTCAAAGATACTACGTTCGTGGTAGATTAGGTATGTTTTATCCATAATAATTCATTTTTATTTCATTGTTAATTACTTTTTTATATAATGCACGCCATATTTATTATTATTATTTAGTTATTGGTTTGGACAGTTTAATTTGTTGCAGTCATGGTAGGGAAGTTTTTATTTCAAAATAAAGGAAGGCTTTATTTATTTTTTGGCTTTAATTTAAAAAAGGACATTTCATTAACATTAGTTTTTATTTAATAAGCGTATCATTACACACTTATTTGTTTCATACTTATCTGAGCATACGTGTGTAGTAAAACCGAAACACCAGCAGGGAGCAGAATAACAAGCAGCAGTCTTGAAATAGCCGGCATGGAGGATGTTTAACCTTTCACACCCGCCTTCCTCCTTCCTCTTCCGGTTACGGCGACAGCAGGTATGGCGGCCCCTACTTTCCTCTGAAACATTATGCTTTTATAATCCACTGTAATCCTACATTTTAGATGAAAATGTGGAGGATTTCAAGTAACGATAATACTAAGAACAAGTCTTTGCTTCTAACGATGTGATAATTTTAGTAGATAGTGGTTTCTGTGAGACATTTTAAAAGATGCCGTTCCTTGGTCCGCCATCTAATCACCCAATTTATAATGGTGGAGTCGCTGTAGCTAACAACTACGCTGCACATGTATGTTTTCATACCGATACGACTTATACATACTCTGGTGTAAACTACGGGGGTCAGCTAAATCCAGTCAATGTTGTGTAAACTAACGTTAATGTTCGCCGGTGTCGCTAGCATTATGACCCATAGCATCTATAGCAGGGTTAGCATCTTAGCATCATGCTCAAAAACTAACTGAATATCGTATATTATTTCAGCTTCAAGATGGTGCAGCGCCTGACTTACCGTCGTAGGTTGTCCTACAACACCGCCTCCAATAAAACCAGACTGTAAGTAAGCTTTCTTCATCGTCTCTGTTATGTCTCCTACGTGGGAAGCTGACACCATTGTAACTTTGTTTGCTACAGCTGTGTAACTTACATTTTAACATGGTTTCCGTTCTGTTCTGCAGGTCCCGGACGCCTGGTAACCGTATTGTGTACCTGTACACCAAGAAGGTCGGCAAAGCGCCCAAGTCAGCATGTGGCATTTGCCCAGGAAGACTGCGTGGAGTAAGTAAACTCTGCTGTTGTGGTGACTCTGCTAAGCAAAGAATTAGTGCATGTATGTGAAGTCTCAGGCCCACATGGGGCTGGTCTCATTATATACTAGCATCAATCTACTTTAATTAGTAATCTGCATTGATTAGGCACTGAGTAGATGGGCTGGATGATCCTGCTGTAAACACAGGCTTTTGCTTCTATAACTGCAACAGTATCAACACAGGTCCCTTGATTTTCTCCCCCTGTAAACATAATGGGGAGAACCATCAAGTTGTCATACTATTCCTGTCCATGTGGTGTCATTCTTTACTGATCACTTGAAGTTTGAACTTGAAGCTGCATTATTGACGCAAGCTGCTACAGAGGCAGTTGTCATCTGTTGCTTTTCTTGCTTTGCATCCTTATAGTTAGTCAGGAGCAATGTAACTGCCTACAGCCTTTCGGTGACATTTTCATCAACTTTAAGTTAAAAGGGAGAACTTCCTGGTTAGCCTAATTCAGAACTGGTTCTCCTGCCTCAATATGTGAATCAGAATCAGAAACTGTTTATTGCGAAGTAACATACATTACAAGGAATTTGCTGTGGTCTGAAGGTGCTATTGTTTTGATAACAAATAAGTAGAATATAAAAGCTAAGTTCGTCAGGTACATCTTCTAGGATGAGAAATGAAGGTCCATTAATTGCACAGTGAATTGTAAGAAATCACAGGTATTGCATTTTTGACAATGGTGGCTACAAACGTTTCCTTTGTCATTTCAGTATCCTACAGTTGATAGTTTGGTTTGTAAGCATGCTGACTGTCTAATTGCGCCACTGCATTTAAACTTGTGTAGCATAACTTTTACCCATCAGTACACATTGCTGACTGTGGTCTCATTGTAGTTCTTTTCTGTCTACTAGATTCGGGCTGTTAGACCTCAGGTTCTGATGAGGCTCTCTAAGACCAAGAAGCACGTCAGCAGGGCCTACGGAGGCTCCATGTGCGCCAAGTGTGTGCGTGACAGGTAAAAGAAGCATTTCCCTCCATTTCCTAACTTTCTCAGAGAAACTGGAATGATGCTAGATGAAGTTATTACTAGTCACAGATAACCAAACTTTTAATCTACATGGAAAAGGGATTGAGTTCAGTCACTGATGACTGTTTTGAATTGCTAATGGATTCTGTGTAAATTGTCTCTTTTGCTTTTATTCCCAGGATCAAGCGCGCTTTCCTTATTGAGGAGCAGAAGATCGTCGTCAAGGTGCTCAAGGCACAGGCACAGAGCCAGAAATCTAAGTAAAATGTGTATTTGTATTGCCTCAATAAAAAATGACAAACAAATCCATTTCCTGTTGTGATTTGCAATGCCTTGGGAAGGGAGGGGATCTAAGTGAATGGGGGTTTGTGATCTTTGAATGCTTTGCATTGATAAATTAGTTATTGCAGATATGTTTAACAAATGCCAAAACTACCAAGTTAAGATTTTAGCAAAATGATCATTGTAGCTTCTTTTTTTTTTTTTTACATTCGGCCAAATACAACATTGTCTACAATTGAATTGCCTCAGTTTCATAGTTGTTTTTAGACCCAAAGTGACTACCTTAAAATAATTTTAACACGTGCTTAAGATGTGACTGATTTTAAAAAAAGTAAGAAAATCCCTGAAGCACCATCCTATAACTGAAATGTTTTTATGCTGTGATTGAAATTTGCATCGATTTCTCAAACAAGATATATTTCACTTATGCTCATATTGAAGCAGATAGCTGTGATTAAGCAGCTGTAAATAAGCAAGCTTTTTTTCAATTTGACAAATGAATGTGTTATCTACAGTATAAAACATCTACATGTACTGCACTGGACCAAGTTAGTGACATTCATGAAACTGATGAGTTGGGAACTCAATGTGGTCACATAAAAAATGATGACGGCCATGCTTGAAGAAGATGGTAAAGAATGGGTTTATGAAGAAATTTCAATTCATTATTTGGTTAGAATCAAAAATCTTTTCTCTCCCATTATCAGAAATTATATTACCTTTGGAATTATCATGGAGGATAAGAAAACTGAATTTCTGTTGAATACTTATTTTGGGCAAATTCTTTATAATTGTAAATGTATTAAGACACAACCCTTATTGGTGTTTTTTATGAAAGAACTAGGACTGTACTACAAATCTCTTTAGTATATGAAAAAGGAAACAGCAAAAACAAGTCATGAACATTATCGATACCTTAGAATTATTAGAAGTTATTAGTTATTTTATTCTTTTTTTGTCATTTATTAGGTAATAGTTCTGTTTACATTGTGTGCTCTGTTTTCTAAAGAGCCTACCACTAATGGTGTATCACTTGCCATATATTGCACAATTTCTACTTAAATAACAATAAAAAAAATTATAATTCATTACTGTCTCTTTAAGTTTGCGTCACGCACAGTCCTAGTCAGTGTTGCGGGACAAAATAGCATTTACCGTTAAATTAACTATCAGGGAAATATTTTTGCTTAAAAACCACACTTCATACAACATATTATAAATATAATAACATCGATGAAAAAAAAAACGCTTTGTAGGAAGGTTACTGTAGAAAAAATTTACTTCCGGGACACGTCAACAAAGTAGCTGCGCAGAGACGGACCCCAGCCAGAGGCAGCAGCTGTATTGTAGTTATAGGCAAATTATTTACAAACCATGGAGACATTATACAGTATACCGTTTGCTGTGCTGGAATGTCCCAATATAAAACTGAAGAAACCGTCGTGGCTACATATGCCGTCGGCTATGACTGTGTATGCGGTCGTTATTGTGTCCTACTTTCTCATCACAGGAGGTAAATGGATCTGCTATGCTAACGTTACTGCAAGCCTGCTAGCTTGTTAGCGTAAAATCTTTATTGTGTCAGCATGTGATTTAAAGTTAAAGCTTCTTTGTGTGTGCTTGGAATAATGGCAGATATTGTCGTCTTTGGTTGCATTTGCAAATCAGCTTGCTAACGTTAACGCTAGCATGTACGCAATTAGCATACTGGACAAGAGCGTAGGCTAACTTTTCAGTTTAGCTAGCACTAACTAACTAGCATAAACTAGTTGAATGCATCTTCGTCTATTTGACACTCAAAAGTGGTTGTTATCTAATAGTACGTTGGTTGAAGTATCAATTTTCCAATCCGAGTTAGAAGTTCTGTCATATTTAACATGATGTGATGGTTTCTTGTCAATCTTCTCCCACATTATAGGTATCATCTACGATGTTATTGTAGAGCCACCAAGTGTGGGTTCAATGACTGATGAGCATGGACACCAGCGGCCAGTGGCCTTTTTGGCATACAGGTATGTCACTTATAACATTATGAGCATCGAAGCAAACTACAGCCAGGAGCCAGTTGGTGATGGTCTCCTGAGATTGTAATGGTTAAGTAATATTTGAGTCACACTAACTAAAGCATAACTAATGTAAGCACATTTGTTTTCCCAGAGTAAATGGGCAGTACATTATGGAAGGACTGGCTTCCAGCTTCCTCTTCACGATGGGAGGCCTGGGCTTTATAATCCTGGACCGCTCCAATGCACCCAACATTCCCAAACTCAACCGCTTCCTGTTGCTCTTCATCGGTTTTGTCAGCGTGCTCCTCAGCTTTTTCATGGCCAGAGTGTTCATGCGCATGAAACTGCCGTAAGTATGAGCTTGTTTCCCTACCAAACATGATCTACATGTGTAATATTTGTCAATCAAATGCCAATCTGTGTCTTACAGTGTTGGCTGGACTCAGTTGTAAATGATACTCTCCAATTCTACTACTCTGAACTGACATTTGTTGTGTCACTGTGTCTTAACTAATTAATATTTTGTCTTTTCAGAGGATACCTCATGGGCTAAAGACTAAATGAGCACACTTTAAATGATTTGGATGGACAGAGGACATCAGTTGCGTGGAGGCCCAACAGGCAGTTCAATTAAAGTTATAGATAAACATGACCTTTTGATATAATCAACAACTGTTAAGCATTGAAAGCACTGACCTTGCTCAAGAAATTAGACCCGGCTGCACTGACAGTCTCACTGGCTGTACCTCGTTAGTTTTCAGTGACTTCCTGTCCTCTCCTTTTCTCCAAATTTCCAAACTTTGTTACAGGCACATAATTTTGACCAATTTTGAGCATTTGTAGCAAACTTGAGAAATTTAAGTTCACTTTTTTAGTAGAGGACGTACCATGCAGCAGGTGACATTTCTCTTAGCCACTGGAGAAGAAAAAGGAAAGGAAGTTACTGAATACTGTTGGCATGGAGCCACTGATTTGGAATCAGGATTAGCACTCTAGGAATCATTTAAAGGGGAGTCCGAATAAATGTTTAAGTTGATTGTTTTTGTAAAGAAATCAGTGAAAAAGCCTTGGAACTTGTCACAGTTGCATTTTTGTACAAGGATGTGAAATAAATCTCCTTTTCAGAGCTCCTTGCAGTCGTCATGTGTATAAACTGTATTGTCTATCATGAACAAACTTTCTATATAAATGTATGAAGCAGTAAACTGGGTAAAGATGAATATACCTTTGCTTTGTGGCCAGTTTGCATACAGTATTTGGGAGATGTGAATTCTACATAAGCACTGTAATTTGCCCTCCAGAAGGTGGCGTCAGTGCCACATTGTATTGAGGTGTACCCTCCAGTAACAAGACAACACTGGATGTGTTTTCATCGAGATGAATGAGTAAGTGTTGACTATAGGTAATTAGTAGTGGCACCTCTTAAACTTGTATTCTCACGAGCAGGGAGGGAATAACTTCTTGTATTGTGAATGGTAATACAACTTTGTTTTCCAGCTGTGTATAGACATACACAAAACAATATAACGTGTTGAAATAGCTCACTAATACCATAATATAACAAGCTTCTGGTCAAGGCAATTTTATATACTGCTTAACAGTAAGTCATTACCAAAAAGAATAAAATAAGAGAAAAGAAGGATTTGCATATTTAGCCAGCCACAGCCAGTATTACATTATAAAAGCAAAACTTCGTCACTAGATGCTCATTAAAGCAAATGTTTGACAACAGGGAATCCCAGCACTTAATGACATCAAATGGAGCACACCTGTGCTCCTTCATGCAGGTACACATGGTAAATGCAGTTCACAGCTGTAGTGCCCCAGGTCCAAATATTGTACATTGGATGCTACACAGACACAACATATGGCAAAAACTGATGATAAATCAATACATAATGCAGCCAGGCAGTACAATAAAATGGATCTACATATTGTTACCTGCAACCCCCAAACACACCAATTAAGTTAATTGGTAGCATAACGCTCGTAATGAGCCTACAGAGTATATCAAATTAAGTTTTGCTTGACAGTAATACTACTGCTCATAAGAGTTACTGCTCTTTCCTTCGGCAGAGAAAATCTTTTTCCCCTCTCTGCAGTGGCTCTTGAATGTCTAATTTTCCTATATTTTTAAAAATTTAAGTTTCAACTTCTAGTGAAAAATAAGTTTTAAAAAAATTTAACTTTCATACAATTATTCACATACAATAAAGTGATGGTTTTGCTTTGTTCTGGGCTGCCTGTTGGGATACTAGATGGCGCTTCCCTCCCCACTGTATGTGTCGAGTGGGTCACTTGCCTTCACATTCAGGAGAATGGCCCGGGACTTTAGCCAAATCTATGCCTCCAGAGACTGAGTGCAACATGCAACTAACCCCTAACCCTAACCCTACGTAAACAGTTTCTGTCAAAAAGGAACATGGGAACATTGGTAAATAATTGCAGACTTGTCAAACAGTGTCCATGCTTGTTTGGTTGAGGCAGAGTGGAATAAGATACGCTGTCGTCCTGTACCCGGTACAGCTAGTCAGGGTCAGAATAAAAGTATCACATACAGTATTTTCACACAGTATTTTATTCAACACACTTTCAACTACAGTGAGCAATGTTTATAATCAGTAAAAGCTTTATTTTAATGCCAAAGTCACATAAAGCCACCATTGTACATTTTAATGTATTAAAATTATGACTCCCTGAAAATCATGGTCAAGTGAGTGTTGGCAACAATTTAAATAAAAAGAATATACTGTATGGTTGTGTAGCATGGTAACTCACACAATTATGGGAATTCTGAGCACCAAAGTAAAACCATAGTAGACACGTTGCTATGCTGAACAAGTGGCTTGATTCAGTGTGTAAGTGCAAGTGTAATTAAAAAATATATACCTGAGAAGACACTGCAATCTCATAGATACACAGTATATTATTCATGTCAAAACTCTTCATTAGGTTACATGCTAAGGCACATTACTTTGCTCCACAGCATTTCTGTCACCTCCCAAGTTTATAGTGTCTCTTACTAGCTCTTTAACTATGTAAAAGATCAAGTGTCGTCCCTTCACAGCACCGACTCTGTTCATAAGCAGCATTATGTCTTGAGGCGTTTGGTTTGTTGGGGAACGCCTTGACTCCCTCCTTTGCTCCCTCCGTTGTGTGCTAAGCCACTGCGATAGTGGTGTCCATTTTCATCAGTTGGCAGCTTGAAATAAAACCATGAAGAGATAAAGTTGACATGAAAATCATTGACGTTAGATCAAGGAAATGTTGTAAAACACAGGTGTCTATTATATATGTGTCATCTTTATGCAAATGATAGGATTTAAGCTTAAACTCTGGTTAAACTGAGTTTAAAATAGGGAGCAGAATCAGACTTACCTTTCTTTTAGTGCTTTCATTCTCAACATTCACTGTGTTGTGCAACTTCAAGCCTAATGCGTCCTCAAGCTCTGGAAACACAATAACACACATGATTGAGAGCTCTTTCAGCAATAGCAGGCTACCTTTACACACCTTGATCCTATTAAATAATGCACAAGCCAGAAAGACGGGACGTTCCAGCGCCACCATCTCAGACAACACCACAGAGAAACAAAAAAAACAGTGACAGGGGAAATGTTAAGCACCTGTGAGAATGCTGTCGATGTTCTCCACCACCAGGTCAGCGTCCTCCATAGAGAAGCACATGGGGGGCTTAAATTTGAGCACATTGCGGTGAGGTCCGTCAGCACTAAGAAGGATGTGCTCTTCCTTTAGCCTGGGACAAAATATTCATGACAAATTCAAGTGGTTGAGTCATTTAAAAAGCCCTTCTCACAGCAGACATTTTGTCTACTCATAGCAGGAAAAGCACAGGTGGAACTCATAACATTAACGATGGCTCTACTTCATGCAAGTGTGCAGTAAGCCATGACAGTAACATAATATGATGGGAGTTCTGTTACATTAAAATTGCTAAATCTTTTAAAATAATTATTATATATATTATTTTTAAATGCATAAATCAGGCACTGCAGAGGCTGAGGGTCTGTTTTACACTGTTGTGATTTCATTGATAAACACACCTTTAAACCACAAATAACAAGAAGAACTAATCAACCAATTAGTGACTGTCAAGTTCAATATGTGTGAACTCAGATTGTTTGATGTCTTAATAATAACTCAAACAAATGGCATAATATGTAGCATATTGATTTCAAAATCTGAATATGAGACACCTACATACGTGAGATATCGTGACTAGATACCGATAAGGAGGCTATAATGAGCTCTCACCTTGTTTCCCAAAGATATCCTAACACCGGTGGAACTTTGTTTTTGATCTACACATACACTTACTTATAAATGACTTCTTGGGCTTCAGCTGTAGCTGGAGTGAGCTTCAACCTGTCCCTCACAAGCTCCACCCCAACAAAGAGGCCACGACCCCTGCAGGATGTGACACCATTTGGTCCAGTCATCTCAACACACACAAAGAGTCCTATACACCTCGGCTTACTCCTCAGAAATGTTATGATGATATTTAAGATATTCATGCAAAAACAGCCCTTAAAATCTACCACTTTTTCACAGTAAAGTTTATCTTCAATAGCGACAGATTTCAAGTTTCGTTAGAATATAAAGGCAGGTGCAAGTCCAAGGTAAATATGTCACAGAACCTCCCACAATGTTTAACCAGCAATCACTGGGAAGTGTAGCGCAAATGTGTCACTGCAAGAAAATCTGAATTATATGTTGGGATTATAAAAACATGAAATATTCTGGTGTTACACACTCCAGACTGTGTTTTTAGTCAGATGTAATCAGCAGTGTTCTGAGTCAGCTTTACAGGACATGCACAGAACTAATCAATCAGCTGTGTCACACACTGTAACTTTGCTTACCTGATATCACCAACCAGTGGATGCTTCTCTTTCTGCTTTTCCAACAGATTGGTCAGGTATCGGCCCACACGCAGCGCATTACCCTGGAGATCCTCTTTCACGATCACGTCCAGGACGGCCAGACCGATGGCACACGACACTGGGTTACCACCAAACTGAGAAATTCAAAACCCACACACAGAGGAAAGATTACACCACCTGGGAAGTCAGCTGCTTGATCATCAGGACGACAAAACCATTAAATATATTAACAGAGTCAGCATAGTTTTTTTGTTCATGCTAAACTGATTAATAGACAAGTAATTGGTATAACACACTCAACTATTTTCAGTATGTGACTGGAAAAGATCCAGACTGCAGCAAATTGGCTGAAAATACATTCAATATGAAAGACAGAACTCTTACATTCGTATCATTATCCCAACTTTTTCCCTTTTACAGGAAATAACTGTAATAACTCTGAGACTGTCAATGAAAAAAAACTGTCTTGAACAGAATGTATTTTTCCCCATAATGTGGAAAGCAGATGTGTCGTTACGCTTTGGCAAATATAGACAAGAACATCATGTCAAGGATGAGGTCAGGTCAGTGCCATTTCTGGTCAACTTGGGAGAAAAAGGTCACATAATGTATTCTCTGCAATCTGCCTCTGCAATTTTTTGTAGATCTTAATGACCAAATAATAAATAAAAAACTTGCTCTTTATATCAACAAAAGAGGTACAAAAGGAAATTGACTTGTTATTATATTGCTTGCAGAATTCTTCAGTATTCTACATAATGCTCTTACTGTATTGAAATATTCCATTCCCGATGACAGGAAGGCCTCTGCCACCTCTTTGGTTGTGACCACACACGACATGGGGTGGCCGTTGCCAATAGGCTTTCCCATGGTGACAATGTCGGGCACAAAGTCCTCTCCCTGGAGCTGGAAAGCCCAGAAGTGGGAGCCAACGCGCCCAAAGCCCACTTGGACTTCATCAGCGATGAAAATGCCCCCTGCCCTGCGGACGTGTCTGCAGACATGGGTATAGAGACAAACCCTTGTTAGTTACTCGTTCTCTCGATGAGAAACACTCCCACATAAATGCAAGAATGCACAAGAAACGAGTTTGTCAGGTTTGTGTATACTGTAGCACTACTGAGGGCCATCTAAAGAAAACATTATTTTGAATACATTCATCATCACATATGCATTCTGGTGCAGCTGCTAGAAACAGTCTTTTTGGAAGTGCAATTTTTGTCCATTGCTTCAAGCAAAATTACATTCTGTACATGTTTAACATACTTTGCATTCAGTTAATCATTTCAGAATGACAGCTCTGCATATTTTGTTTCGGTGAGCTGATTCTGAACGGCACAAAAAGAATGACTCTCTGCAATAACTTGGGTACATACTCTGCCACTTTCTGGAAGTAGCCCACAGGGGGAATGACCTGGCCGCCACAACTCTGCAGTGACTCAGCAGTAAAAGCTGCAATCTGCTCAAGAGAAAAACACACATCAGGTTTCTCAATCTAAAGACAGCCAGATGGACTGGAAAAGAGGAGGACTTCTGGCATCTTTGACCTGTAGACCTCTTTCACGAGTGTGTCACTTAACAAGAGGAAGGCCATCATGTAATGCTTGGACAGAAAATGAATGTTAATGTAGGTCACTGTGGAGAGAAATTTCTTGACAGTGTATTTAAGTAAACAGTTGTGTATTTTCAAAGATCAGCAGGGTGCAGCATTTAATCACATACAGCATCACATAAAAAATTGCGTGTGTTATTGTACTTCTTTGGTCATTTTGGTTTCCTCCTGTAGACGTACGTCTGCACAAACATCCATTAAAAACTGCTAAAGTCATCCTGTATAATCTCTGGTCTGAAATCCCGTCCCTCGTGCCACTGGAAGCATAGACAATATCCTTGGGTTGGGCTTTTCAACAAGCGATTAAGGGCCAACAAGCTTGGACACTAAGAGTCCTTTACACATGTTCTTGTGGAGTGGGCCAGAGTCCATGGCCTGAACCTGAGATTTGGGAGAAAAAGGGCGAGAGTATTCATAAATAAAAGAGGGGAAAACAAGGAGTCAGGATTGAAAAAACATTTTACTGTATGTACATATAAATATATAAAAAAACTGCCAGGTAGTTGTCATGATTGAGGAAATTTGGAAAATCTGACCAAATGTTGTGGATATTGGCTCAATCCATTGGACAATCAATCAATGAATACAGGTAGCCGTATGTTATGTTATTTCTGAGGTTTGGTAACAAACAGCATCAAACTCAAGCTGTACCTTGCCTCCTTTTTCATGCACTCTGTGTATTATATCTTTGACTTCATCTGCGTATGCTGTGGCAGGGTCAGGGTGGTCTGCTCTGTATTTGCCTCTGTACACATCTGGGCTCGGAGCCTGTATAGGGGACAAGAAGTTGAGATGATTACTAAAGAAGATGTACAGACCACAGCGACGTCCCGATTCTACAGTGACCAGCACATCCGCACAAAAAAAGTGACCAATAAAATATTACAAAAATGCCAGTATTCATGCTAACTAAATGCTACATAGAAGAGCTACTTACAGCTGGACAGTTAAAGTCACAGTATGACATACACATTTATAATGTATACTTTCCTGTAAAACACATATTATGTTCTTGAAAACTAACTACCAAATAACCAACACGAAATGAGGACAAACTACATGGTATGTCTGAAACTATTTAATTGTTTTCACGCCAATGTAACAAAATGCCCTCTCCCCCATCTATCTTGCGTATTTACGTTTAACATTGTGGTTCAACATACGTCGAAACATTTGGCTACACTTGTCCATACAGGCTTGTGTTCATCTGAAGACTTGTGTGAACATGCAGTATGTGATAAACAGAAATAGTTGCCAAGTTCATTTCTGAAAGCAATAATTTTGTTATCTTTGTGTTTACAGTACATTTTCACCCTGGGTGGTTCTCAGAGCGAATTACCAGCATCTGAACCACAGCTCGACTCTGTGAGTGTCTATGATCATAAATAAAATATGCAAGCTGGTAAAACAGACTGAATTGCCCCACCTTTGGCATGTAACACTAGAGCTGGGGATTATCAAACGACACCAAGGCCATCAAGGAATGCCCAGAATCGAACAACACAATGCAGTAAGGACTCTGGATGTATACTTTTAGCTTGTCTGGTCACAGCCTGTTCACTGCAGACTGTATGGTTTCCTCAAATGATCTTTCAAAGTCATACACTTTGTTGGCATTTAAAGACGTACTCCAACAATTTAGTGTTGCACTTCTATAAAGTTGGAGGACTTATGAGTGGCAGATTAAAAAAAGAGATATCCTGACTTTTAGTCCCTAGTATGAGTCTAATCTTCAAAAAACGCAAGATTCTACAATTCCCATAATGCAACTCAATAGCATGTTTTATTAGACCTTTATTGTTGGTGAAATGCTCTCATCTTACACACTCATAACTTTGATGACATCATCAACGGATGATGAATTGAAATGGTCAAATTAAAGCTTCCCTTTGGAAAATACATTATTTAGTCTAGTTAGTTAGCTGAACATTGTATACCAACAAAATAAAGCTTCAGTGTTCTACGGCTAATGGCAAAACAGAAACTTCACAAACATTATTTATCTAAATACATACATAATGCAGAAGTACGATTTGCTCACAGGAGCTGGAAAAGTAGGTCACGTCTGACTCTGGTGCACATGGTGCATATAGGCCATAACTATCCTGTTGTACCTCATTCCAAAGGCACTCTTTATTTAGGGAGTCTGTGACTCTGTAGGTAGTTAGAGAATTTAAATCACTGCCATGTTAGCGAGCTTCACATTTTTACCTACAAGGAGCAGAACCTCCAGTGCCTCTTTCTCCTCTGTGATTGAGCATTGTTTACATGGAGACGCTCAAAGTCTTGCATCTGACACCAACAGTAAAATGCCTACTTTTCAAAGGCAGTTTGGTAACATCTTGCCCTGCTGAATGTGTAGGAAAAGGTACTTGTATTTCATGCTTATGTCTCTTCTTTTCTTATGCACACACATACACACACACACACACACACACACACACACACACACACATACACACACACACACACACACATCCCCGTGCATGCACAGAGGGAGAATACTCAGAAGCCTGCCAAAGCCCAGTAGTGCAAGTTGAGTCATGGTGTTTTAATAGTGCGCAGCCAGCAGACGGGGAGAGAAAAAGCACTCACCACATGGACAGATTGATTCTGCTCAACATCTGACAGCTGGTGGAACTTATACGGACTGATGTCAATGAGCGATGAGACATGGCCGTGGTACGCGCTGCAAACAAAGCAAACACAGGCCATGGGCCAAATCAGGTCAGGTCTCTCAACTACAATATCATGTGGAGTGTGCAACTTTTAAAACAGGGATATATGTTGACAGAATCATATGACATCATAAAAATCACTGAATAAAAGGACTTTCGCCACTCATTATCCTTTATATACATTCATTTTGCTCGTCTGGCACTGCACCAGATGTTTTCAAACAATGATGAGGCAGTTACACTTACTTTTCCAACGTGATGATATCTTTGTGGCCTGTGTACTGCCACGCTAGACGAAGCGCCAGGTCGTTGGCTTCAGAGCTGAAGTTCAGAGGAGCAAGGGTTACTTTGAGTTACTCAGTCACTACAAAGTACACAGGCGAAGCCATGGATATCAGTAACACGTCAGTCACAGCTTGATGTTTTACTTCCCATTGTGAGGGCACATGAGATGACACCTATGTATGAATACTGGTAATCAAATCAGAGTTTAAAGCTTAATTATGTCTGAAAATCTCAGTGAGATATTGAAGCTATTTCGACCCTGAGGCATATTTTCTTTACTTTGTAACTGTTCTGATGCCTGTGTGTTATTGTATTACAACTTGCAATTTCAAAGGAGAAATATGCCTCTGGCACATTAGCAAGTTAGCTAACTATACCAGTTCTGCACATCGAAAATAGAATCATGATGCAAAACAACTGAGCTTGCAACCTGAGTGTGAATACATCATGTACATGTATTCAACACCTTACTGCAGGGTTTTGCTCCCATTCAGCCACATGAACATTAGTGAGCTGTTCCAGTTCCTCCATAAGGTGTGTGATGGGGTTGAGGATAGAGCTCTGTGCAGGTCAATCAAGTTCTGCCACATAAAAGTCTGTAAACTAGTTCTTTATGGACGTAGCTTTGTGCTCGGGGACATGTTTACACAAGAAATGGTCTTCCCCAAACTGCTGCAACAAAGTTGGAAGTGAAGCGTCTAAAATGTTATGCTGTTGTATGCTGTAACATTAAGATCCCCCTATGCTTAAATGTATCTGGACACTATATCTTTTCCCCCTTCTCTTCAGTATGCAATCTGATTGAACTTACACTTTTGTACTATTGTACAGATCTTAGTAAACCTTTGCAGCGATACCTTAACGCCTCTGTTTGTCAGGCTTATGACTTCTCTAAAGGCATTTATTACCCTGTGACTGATAAATTCTCATTCAGGTATTGAATGCAGATGTATCACTATCTACAACATTATTATCCCGGACCAGATAATACCTGTTCACACTGCAGAACTCCAGCAAGTGGTGTAAATAAGTAACCACGCCAGACTGGTCCAGTTTAATGTCAATCAAAGCTGGACATGCATTATATAATGCTATATTTCTCTTTTGTCAGGAAGTCTACACACTCCCCAGGAATGCTTATTTGGAGCTCAAATACACAAATATTGTAGTTGTTCGTTATTACACCTGAAAATCCAGACCAGCAGGAAGCAGGTCCAAGGAGGATGATCCGCTGCCACAATATTTTTTTCCTCTTAAAGAGTATATTGTACAGTAACATGATAGCCATGCATGTTTGGACTATACCCTTTTATCTTTTATCTACAGTGCCTTGTGCCTAACAGCAGTTAGGCTGCTGAACTTTATTGCTCCTCCTATTGGGGGTAGTCCACCTCAGGCTACAGTTCAAGTAATTAAACTAGATATGAGAAAATACCTTAATCTAAAGCTAACTGCATCTGTCAACAACATTGACTGATCCACGCCCAAAAACAAGTCTGACGTACCCAGAGTTGACAAAGTAGCACACAGACAGCTTCTCGGGCAGTGTGGCCTGCAGCCTCTGGGCATACAGCACAAGGTTGTCATGCAAGAAACGCGTATTGGTGTTGAGCAGTTCCATCTGCTGAGCTCCTGCCTTCACCACATCAGGGTGACAGTGGCCCACTGAGAAATGGAAGAAAAGACGCACGCAGGATTAGAGCTGGTCCTCACATTCAAAACAAAAAAAACACGCTTTACTTCTTAAATCATCTGACTGTAATTTGAGGTCAAAACAAACCAAGACAACTGATATTAAAGGCACATAATTGGAGGCCATATGCTGAAATTAAAGAGTGGTGAGTGTGTTAGGCCAGGAGATGTCCCGTTTTACATTCCTGCCTCCGCCTGTAAGTAGTCACTCTGAATTATGTGAACATTACATGACAACTTTGTAGAGCAGGTCATGCATTCAAATATAACACCTCTAACTTTGATTCCAAATTTGAATGCCAGCCTAAAACAATTTGCCTGTATGTAAGAGAGAGCAACTATGTTCTTATGTTTTGCAATTTTTTCGGGGTGAGTGATGACATATGAGTGGTATAAAACGAGATCTGACATACATATTTTTGTGCATTTACATGTGTGCCTGTGCGTTTACCATGAGCCACATTGTTGATGCAATCCAAGTAGCGCTGTCCTTTTTCATCATACATGTACTGGCCTTTGGCTTGCACAATCTTGATAGGGTCATGGCTGAAGAAAATCTTACAAGATGGCCTGCAGAGGAGCTAATGTTAATATTTCCATGTGTGCAAAGTGTTAACAATGTTTATGTTGTACAGTAGTAATACAAATATATCATATTATGAGTCATGGGCACAACAGAAAAATTCTAAAGTAACTATAAACTGTAAAGCAATGTCATGCACACACATGAACTACTACTGCAGTTTACAGATAAAGTACTGTATGCTTTCAAATCAAAATCCAATTGCACTTAGGTTTTTTACATTTGCATGTCACTATTGAATAGGCTGCTTAGCTGCAAACATATCTACTAACTAATAAATAACTCAGACAAAGTAATATTTGGTTTGTTGTGGAACAAATTCTTCAAACAAATTGAAATTTCGGTGTTAAAAAGTTTCAACTATTTCATGCAGGGCCACCAGACAGACTTTGATACAGTTTACAGTTCTGCTTTCATTTTTCAGGTCAATAAAGAGTTGTGGAGATGCTGTTACTTAACAACTGTCACCTTTTTTTGGAAACTTTGTAATATAAGTGCAGTTATCTTACCCAATATGCTTCTTCCTCAAGTCTATCGTCTTCTTTTTCTCTATTTGTTCCGCAGACATCCTGAGGTTGTCCAGCTGGAGGACGACGCGCTCGTTCCACCTCTAAGATTAGCTACATCTGCTCGAGCGCAGATAACCCGGCTTTATACGCACGCGCGCGCGCGCGCATACAGACAGAAAAACACAAAACAGCCATACACAGAGCCGCAGCTCGCGCAGCTCTCTCGTGCTGCCACCTAGCCGGAGTTGACAACTTGCAGGTGCCTCGAGGACAGTTACGTAAAGCAGGTATTCACCGATATGCTTGCAGGCTATATCAACACCCTTTGTACAGCTGTTTGGAAAGTATAAACTGTATATTTTTAGTGGTGGATGTAAGCACATTTAGTCAAGTACTGTTTTAAGGTACCTGTACTTTACTTACGCTCCTTTATACTGCCAATATATACTTTTACTGCACTACAGTTTAGAGGGAAATATTGTACTTTTACCCCACTACATTTATTGAACAGCTATAGTAACTGGCTGTTTTACAAATTAATATCTTACAACTAAAAATATTAGTCGATAAAAATGAGGCATAGAGATTTAAAAAAAATCCAACATTATACAAAATAGTGCTCATACATTAAGGCATCATTAATAATAATCCAATAATATAATATGATAATATCACACTGACAGGAGCCACCCTGCTGCATAATGGGTACTTTTGGTACTTTAAGTACATTTTGCTGATTATTTAATCAATTATAACTGATAACTTGTGACATATTGAATATAGGACTTAAAGGTTAGCGTATATAAAAGTAGACATTTTGCAATACTTGCATACTGTTCCTTCGTAGTTTGTACATGTTGTAATATACAGTCAGGTTAAAACTGCAAGCTTTAAGTCTACATGAATATCTTTTCTGGCCATTAGCTGCAGTTATTCTGACAGAGAACATAATATGATGATCTAAGACACTGACTGGGATATTGTGCACTACCAATAAAGGCAAGTCTATTATTTGATGTATTTGAAAGACTGTGTTTATTTGGCTCCAACAGTACAGTCATATGAAATGTCATCTTGAAATATAGTAGTGCGTGAACACAAGGGTCTTCAAAGAAATGCCAATCAAGTGGGTTAAAAAATGAAAAATACAAATGCAGAACAGAAACTGTCTTATACCACAACCAAAATAAATGCAGTATTAACTCAAAAAAGCCACAATGTGGATGCTGCTTTGCATTTGTTTGCTCCTGTGCCAAGACTGCATTATATTTTGGAGAGTATTTGGCAATATACTTATTTCAGTTAGGCTGCAGTGCATTGGAGGGTATAGATGTGAAGGAGCTTCCAAGTTCTGATAAGAGATTAATGTCTTTTAGCATAATCTTAGAGATTTGGTGAGTGAAGTGTGGCTCATGGGTGTATGCTGCACTTTCTTGAGGGGAAAACGTGACTTGGCTCTAATACTGACATGGAAATAACTGTTTGAAATGTTTTTTGCACTTCTGCTAATGGCAGAATAAACTATATTTGAAACTTTAACAAGGAAACACAAAAAACCAAAAATCAATCAAATAAAAAAATCAATTAAAAAATTAGCTGCACATGCTAACGATACAGCAACAAAGGATGGAAATCAAAACACAAAATTAAAAAAAACACATTGCAAAAATTTAGTAAATATTAAGTAATGGAAATAACATTTTAACAACATGAGTGAGGGGACAGTATTTGAGGAAATGTTTAAACCGATCAAAAGTTGAGATTTCATGAAAGGTCCATGTTTACATTTGTTTCTTTATCTTCTGGTAAATAAACATTTTCTTTCCAGGTAGTGGTATACAGGGTAGCATGACTGAACAAATGGAGCTATAGAAATCACAACTATGTGATGTTTCAGCTGCATTTGATGCTACGCACATGAACCAAAGTATAAATTGCACTTCTTGTCAAATGAGCACACATTTTTAACAGTACATTAATAAACCACTATACACATATCAAACTACATTCAATGCAAAGAGAGAGAGAGAGAGAGAGAGAGAGAAGAGAAAGCGTGAGAAAAAGCTGTGATATTTAACTTTACGCAGTTGCATTAGCTGGGCCTTTCAACGTTCAGGCCATTAGTACTTTGCTGTCATAGTTAGCTTTTTGACACACAAAATTAAATAGAAACAGATGTACTCCATTGTAAGGCCTTTAAGCTGAATTAAATGCACAGTGAATACACACTGGTCTGTAATTTGTAAATGACCACCATCCTTCACATAGTACCTTTAGCATAACCGTAATGTGATGCCTTAGCATGATGCAAAGGTCTTCATGATATCAACAGAGACACAGAAACATCGAAATCCAAAACAACTGAAAGGAATGCTGTTTAGAACCAAAATGCCTTCATTTAAGAAATTATAGAAAAATAAATAATGTACCACTTAAAATACTGAGACAAATACACAAATATATGCACAAAAAAACCTTTAAATTGTTACATACATAAAACCCCAACAACAATAAAGAAACCTGTTGTGTAGTTCTTGCCACTGGTAGAGCACATCAACTGAGCTGTTGACCTGCTATCAGATAGCACCATTATAATCTATACAGATGTGCATCCATTCTTCATAACGATGACATGAGCTGTACAATCAAACAGAAACCATGTGGGAATACATCTTCTTGAATCCACCTGTGGTTGCTGCTACGTCACAACAAAAATGTTGGTTTTTTTCACATCTGCCCTTACAGTAAATCATTCATGCATATTTTTAATGTTGAAGAAAAGAAGTACCGTATCACCTTGCATAGCACTTACTATGTCAGAAGGTAACGTGAATATAAGAAACATGAAAAGATGAATAAACTACAGTGAAAAATAAGCCTAGTTCTGACCTACTGCTCCATTTTTTTGCTCCATCTGATATGGAATGTGACATAACTGGCCACCAGTTAGACTGTGGTGTATTAATGGAAGTTGACCAATTAAATGTGTCAAATTTAGCTTTTTTTGCACTGTAATACATGTTTTCCATATGTTTAAGACAATACATAAGGTGTAAAAAGAGCAGTGTAAAGCAACTGTTCTGTTCAACATCTGAAATATCAGCTACTGGATGTTGTTGCTTTGTTAGAGCTGAATGAACCCCAACCCTGAAACTTCATGCTTCTGATCCACCTCCTCAAATCAATGCTTATCTTCAATAGTTAAGAAATCCATAAGTAATAAATTGTGTACATGCAGTGAACTGACAACACTGTACAAATAACACCGTACAACAATCCAGAATGAAGTAGCATATTTGTCACAATGCTGGATGTGTTTTGCACAAACAATGAGCTTCCTCACAACCACGAGTAAGATCAGAGGCTGTGCAGCCAAGATGGACGCAATCTTACTGTTATCTATAACCTACATGCTATTTCAACATCCTGTAAAAAACAGTTCGTATGAAAGACAGTGCTCAATATTCCCACCACCTTTTTACCAAACAAAGCTTACTCTTCTGAAACAAACACCATTCCAGTAATTCAAAAGTATGATATAAAGTTGTACATTTCGGATAAAGGAATGAATAAAAGCTTGAGGCACCAAAGGCTATTATACATAAAATACAATGTTAAAGAATGAGAGCAAAAACAAAAGAAGAAAATAAAGAAAAAAACATGATTGCATTCTGTTAACGCTCTCAGAAGACCTTGAAGCGTTGATGCTCCAGATGATCTCTACGGAGATCGATGAGACTCTTAGCGACTCTCCTGCAGAACCCATTCCCGTGCTCAGAGGGGGGGTCCCCGAGCAGGCCTGTCCAGCCTCAAATCCATGCGAGCCTGATTTGTTTTTTCCCCAGTCAGTGCAGTGAGCTTGCTAAGTTCTCCCTTCTTGTCCGGTGACGCGTGGCTGTTGGGAGGCACCACACCGACGATGATGCTGAGCCACATGAGTGCAACAGTGAAAACCTGCCGATATCATACCCCTCTTTGCAGGCATCACCAAAAATAAAGCAACAATAACCAACAGCTTTACTTTCTGGGGATTTTCAGGCTACCAGCCATGGCGTGACTCCCTTGGGAAGATTAAAGGAAAGCAAAAATTACTAATTCAGAGCTCTGGGGTTGTTGTTTTTTTTGTTATGTTAGTGTTGTTTTTCTTTACTGCAGAAGCCATGACGCAACCACAAAACAGTGACATGTATGTACAATACATATAAATATAGTTTCAGTATACTACTCATGCTTTTGCGGGGTCAGGGGGTGCAATGTTCTGTTTGGCACAGTCTTTTTTTCTTTTTTTAAAGTCTTTTAGAAAATGGTGCTGTATGGATGGGTAGTGAGCTTGTTGAGACGAAACAACACAAAACACCTAGCGTTTGGTGTTAGAGAGCCAGTCCAGATCCCCTTCCTCCACTTCCTCCTCCTCCTCCTTCCACGTCTCCTTTCACCACCTTTCAACCTGGCCGGGCTGCGATGCTCCAGTCTGAGCCATGCAAAGACTACAGAGACAAGTTCTGCTGCCAGCCGAGGATCTGAACTCCACCACGATGTGGATGTGAGAGAGCGGACACACACGTTTTGTTTTTTTTCCACACGGTGAGTAGAAGCAGCGTTGGGCGTGAAACTCGGGGACGGTTATCTCTTTTTGTATCATTGTACACATAGACTTCTTTTCTTTTAGACTTTTTTTTCCATTAAAAAAACTATAAATACCATAAAAGAAGCATTATTTACAAACTCCATGCGTTTCAGGTTAGAGTGATCACTGCAAGAAAAACACAGGAGAGAGAATGACATGAAGATGGACATGTGTTCACATTGTTTCATGAGTTGTACAATCTGGTTTGACACAGTGAGACTTTTTCAAACGTTGTTATGACTTATTTAACAGAAAACCCATGCAAACATAGAGAAGCTGAACCCACAGGGAAAAAAATGAACTGACAAGGAGTGAACTAAATATTAGGAGCACTTTCTATGTCCATTTAACAGGAAAGAGTAACTGAATCACAGTCCAAAACTATGATTCCCCTTTCCAAATCAATAAACAGAGATGATACAAGGATACAAATGGTCATTTTACCGTAGCTGTAAAGCATTTTAGATACGGACCTTATATTTTGTTCACTCTGTAAATGTGTAGCTGCACGACTTAAATCTGTCATATTACGCAAAT
Organism: Enoplosus armatus; assembly: GCF_043641665.1. NCBI lineage: Eukaryota > Metazoa > Chordata > Actinopteri > Centrarchiformes > Enoplosidae > Enoplosus > Enoplosus armatus. Next base: position 10,354,359 of record NC_092202.1, read on the forward strand.
ATATACTTGTCTTACCTTCTGCCAGCACCCTGGCATTGGTAATCCATCTGGGCCCTGTTTAGAGAAGAGTAGCAGGGAAGAAAAAAAACGATGAGGACTGAAATAGGAATGGGAGGTTTTGCTGTTAACAGATGCAGTAAACACAATGATTTCAAGTGTGATAAATGAGTGGATTTAAACCCACAAGAACACATGTAAGACTTTTGGACATTCATGGCAAAAGTGCGTCCAATTAATAAGCCAAAATCACATAGGAGGTAGTGGGTTGTTCATACTATTTCTTTTGTTTTTACGTGAGGATTACAAACTGACTGGTTAACACGTTTAACTGCTGCCTCATTGGATGAGTCCTCAAACTGAAAACAGTTTCACAGTCTCATGTGGAGCTGCTGACCTGTGAAAACTGCACTGATGCCACTGCATTAACTAAAGTATTTGCATCACTATGTCCATGTTGAAATATTGAATTAGACGCTATAGTGTCTTGTTTAGGGAAGGAAACGTCAGAATACAACCTGCACAAACTTTCTCGGACTTATTGCACCTGATGTGAAATTAAGTTCTTCAAAAGCATCTTTACGTAACAGGAAGTTAACCAGCAATAGCTGCTATACCACCCTGGAGCTATAAAGTGACTGATCATGAGATATTACATGTAATGACAAGTGTATTCTCAGTCATGCACATAATACACAGCAAAATATAGCTCATGCACATTGATATGTTGATGATTCTGCTCTCTGATTTTATTATAGTTGCCCCACAGTTGAGTTTCAAACCAGCAGTGAGCTGGGACAAAAATATTGCATTTGGGGACACTATAACAAAAGCAGGGAGTTCATCTTAAAATAAAGTGATTGCAGCTGATTCAAGTAAATGAATGTAGAATGTAGTAATTTAATGAGATGACATTTGAGATATATGAATCTTACCTACTGTAACTCATTTCATTGTCTACTCACAGTATGCTTATATAATCACTATGAAAAGATTAGTTCTCATATACTTTAACCACTAAAACGTCCACCCATAGTGTTACAACTTGCATGCATTACACAGCATTGTTTCACAAGCCGAAAGCATCATAAAAAGCATGAAAAAAAAAACCTTCTCATCTTGAATAGGTCTGGAACAGTAACCAGTTTAATCTATTTCTCTTCTTGTCATGGTCTGGCCCAATTGGTACAAATACAGGAAGGGGAAGAGGGGAGTTAACAGAGTAGAGGAGGGATCCGTGTGCTGGTAGCATGGGCATCAGTAAAGGAGTCTGTGTTAGCATCAGGTTAAAAAGGTAACTGGGTCCATGGAGGAATCAGCTGGAAGGAAACAGGATTTAAGCAGAAACTGTGTCCAGTTTTAATCAAGGGAATGGAAGGATTCAGTTAGAGGGAAAGATTTAAGTATCAATCATATTTTGTATATTTCACTTGTAATGATGTGTATAATCTAAAAGAGGCTGCTTGCGGTCAGGGAGTTAGTGTAGGAGTATATGTTGGTGCATGTTTTTTTTTATAAATGGAAATGCGATTAAAATAAGATGTGTTCATGATTGTCAAAGCTCTCGCGTCATGCATGGTTTGGTTTCAGTAATGACTGAAGGTGAGCGGCATGCATGGGTAAGAGGTGGAGGAAAAAGAGAAATACTGTACCAATTGGCATGGGGCATCCAGCCCGTCCAGACCTGGCTGCCCTGGTTCCCCCTTTTCACCCTTAAATCCCCGGACACCCTGTTTGCAAAGATGACCTAGGAGTGTTACTGGGAGAGAGGATGGCCCTTAACCCCTGCATCCGTCCACTATGACGGACACAAGGGCGGGGGGGCAAGGGAGTAGCTGCCCTGTGAGCTTGCTGATACCACAATCCAGCCCAATTATATGTTTTCCATTCCATTTAATGGCATGTTTTTGTGTCTAATTTGCAGAGTTACAGGAAAGTAATAGACTCTGTGTTTCAGTTTGCTGTGGTCTGGAGGAAGCCGGGTATCTGTTTAGCCACAGGGCGCTCATCCTTGTTTGGGACGACTGCTCTACACGGCTGGGAGGCGATTTCCAGCTCGCAGCTGGGACATACCAATGGGCAGGGTGCATCTAATCCAGGGGCACCCTGTTCTCCTTTCTCGCCCTTAGGCCCTTTTTTGCCCTTCTTTCCCTTCTCCCCCTGTGGATACAACGGTTTGGTCAAGTTAACATCATTTTTTTGAACATATGGGACATCACTGCTATTAGGAGGGGAGTGATTAAAAAGGGAAGCTATGGCTCACAAAGGAGAAAGAGACATGGTCAATGTTAGACGGGAGGGGATATCAGACAGGATTGGGTATTCAAAAAACATTCCTCAGGACAGGAGGAGGACAAAAAAGGGGAATAGTACAGTAGGAAGGAGTAAAAAACAGAGCTGATCGCCAAAAGGGGTGTCAAGGGCACGAAGGATGAGAAAGAGTAGCAGGGAAAAAACCTCCAGGAGCACAGAATTAAATCTAATACAAACTGAAAAAGTTCAAACTGTATCCCTTCACATTTGGGTTGGAGTTAGTCTTCTTATGTCACTCTGTACATGCACGAGAGAATAACAAAACACAAACTGAAACGGTTCCAAATTTAAGATCTGGATAGAAAATGTTGTCTGAAGTTGATAGAAAAGAAGTTGGAAACTGAAGTTGACATTTTTTTGTACTAAAATGTAGTATCACAGGTTCTGGCCCTCATGAGATGAAATGTGCAATTTTTAGTATAACGTACTTTTAATGGTATGAATTTGTACTAGAATGTATTGTGTGCATGCAAGTGTTTTAAAAACCCATTAGTACTCATAAATCACAATCATAAGTGTCTGTTTTCTTTGATCATCATTCAAATTCTGTCATCGATTATCTTTTAGATTCACTGTCGGCAGTTGTTGCTAAATACCTGGAAGGGAAGGAGTGCTAGGATCTAGTCTGTGCTGGTAAATGCAGAGATTCACAGAGACGTGAGCACACCAAATGCAAAGTATGTTTATCTTTACGTACTCAGGAATGGGATACAGTTTCTCATAAAACATCTAAGAAACACATTAGAAGTGTTAGTAAGTGTGGACACATACAGATAAGGCACCTGAGGATATAAACTACTGTATACACAAGCAAGGAAGAGTTATCAACAGGCTCAAGAACTCATGGTGAAATGTTTTAAGAGTATGTCCATGCATGGCAACGACAAAAATAAAACAAATATGAATTTGAAGAGCCTGTTGTCAATGGACTTGTTTGGAAACCACTGTTTTGATGCCTCAGAATGAGATCTGACTTGTGACTTTGAGAGATGAGATGAATAAATCATTCAAAAGCGGAGAACAAAAGCTTGATTGAGAAAACTGGGGATGATATACAATTTTACATTGTATGGAGTTGTTATCCAATTATGTAGTTGAAATTCTGGTTGATGAGTTCGCCTCTCGAGAAAGTAGAAATGCTACAAAACAGACTTAGATTAGCATGTTCAGTATATCTGTAACAATATGAGAAATTCATTAGGAAGCAAAAAAATATATTTTGATTCAAAATTCCTTTCAACAACTCAGAAAACTAAACTTAGCATAAAAAGTTCAGCTCCATAAGAACACCTGTATATTTTCTGTCCCTGTCCATTGACATCAGTCCTCTGTAGTGTTAAGGGGTTGGCAAGCCATCATATCCTATCTACATCTACCTTTTCTCCTCTTTCCCCAACGTCGCCTTTCTCTCCCCTTAAGCCTGGCAACCCCTGTAAAAGTACAACTCCACTTAATTACTCGTGCTTTACTGTGCAAAGACAAGAGAGGCCGTTCTTGTCCTGAACAAAACACATCAGGATCGAACGCAGAAAGTTGAAAGAAGGTGAAAAGTCAAATGAAGTGAGAACAAGAGAAAGTGGAGGGATGTGCGACAAGGAGAAATTCAGCCTGAAAGAAAATCTTACTGCTGCTATATAAATATTCTAATTTACCAAACGTTAAAAAATGGGGAAGCAGAATTTCCCCAGAATCAACTGCAGCAACAACAGCAACAACAACAACAACAACAACAACAACAGCATTTTATCACATAAGTCAATGCAGTTGATTCTAGAGAGTTGGTCCTGTCCCTTTTTATGATTTGTATATCTAAAAGCCTTTGTGCCGAGCGCCCCTATACTGGAAGAATTTGATTCAGTGTCTCTGCCTTCAGAGAAAACTGAGTTTAAGAGACTTACATCCAAGCCTGGTGTTCCAGCAGCTCCCTGCAAATAAAGAACATTACTTGTGTCATTGACTTTCACAAACGTTGATATTTACATGCATCTAACTCTCTCTAATGAAAGCCTGCACAAATATACAGATCACAACTTGTAATACCTTGTTAATATAGGGGTAATTATTCGACTGCTTAAAGCACCTAGTAACAATATCTGGCTTCAGCAAACATGGTGGAGGTGCAGCTGAAGGTAGTGTGGATGTGTGGGAAATGTGTGATGCTACTAGGCAGAAGCTGTCGTTTTCAATGTGTAAAAACACAAACAGGAAGTTTCTCTCAAATTTAAGGGGCATTGTCACCACCACTATGGATACATTATTTTATATGATAATTAAAAACATTACTGATAATGATAATGATAATTACTGATGATAACCAAACTCTAGAGGAGATGCCTCCTAACATTAAGTGTAAGTTAGATCCTTTATTAGCCATTCTTAACTTAAAACATGTAAATATCATGCACCAAACCTACAGGCAGTCCATAAGGTCCTCTTGGTCCTGGCTCGCCTTGTGCTCCTCTCTCACCCTAATACAAATGAATCAGTGTTGCAATCACGTACAAAATACAGAACACAGTCACTTTAAAATGAGCCAGTGCTAAATACAAATAAAATGCATCATCAGTCAGGTATAAGGTCAAAAATCGATCTTACTATGTCACCCTTTGGACCAGCTGGACCAGCTGGACCTGAAGGCCCATCCATGCCCTGCAAAGAGTAGCGTTGTCATGGTGAGTTTACATCACTGGGCTACAGCAGGTATTTCAAAATAAAGTTGATCTTCCAAACAAATCAAGAGATGGAAATCAAAAATCATGTTTAGCATCCACATTTGTACATTTGTACAATATTCCCATCTGGTTTGGCCTACAACCAGCACACAGAGCTGCTGCTAGTACACGTGCATTGGCCACAGAGGACATTTACAACACTGCTGACACAGTTAATGTATGAGTGTGTGTTAATGCTGAGTTAATGCAACACGGGACAAAACAAGAGCCTTGTATGGTCGCTGTCCTGAGAATTAAACTCGTGTGGCTTCATTCAACTCATGAGACCTAGCTAAGATGTAAACATCCAACAGAAGCTTATATAATTTTCTTTTCAATTACAATGAAATGCAGTACGAATGGGGTGATGGTGGTGTAGAATTTGAAGAAACGGGGGATTGCATGGAGGGTAAGAGGGAGAAAAGTAGGCAGAAGTTGGGTGGTGAAGCCTCTTGGTCGCATGACACTCACCCTAATTCCAGGCTTGCCGTCCAAGCCGGAGGCTCCCTGTGTGGTTATGGAGGTATGAGTGACATGAACAAGGCGGGATTAGTACCAGATGAACACTGTTATTAGGACAGGTTGATGGCAGGGTTTACAACAACTAAATTACACTGTGTGTTACAGGGAGGTCGCAAAATAGTCAGCCCAGGCCAATGAAAAATGAGGACAGAAAATGGAAAAAGCCATAAAGACACACACACACGCACACAGACACACACGCAAACACACACTCAAATGTGTGCTCTAATGCACAACAAGAAATCGGACAGGGCTAAAATAGAAATGACAGATTTCTATGGATGTCTGAGGAAATAAAGGACAGGGCTTTGCGGTTGGAGGTATCCCATGGTGCACAGCTGTACTCACAGGGAGACCCAGGGGTCCACGGTCCCCTTTGTGTCCTCCTTCCCCTCGCATACCCTTCACACCATGCAGACCAGGTTCCCCCTAAAGAAAAGCGAAAAAAAAGGAAACAACCTCAGCTTACATTTACAGGTGCTTTATGTCGGAAAATCATAGTAAACTAATAACCACTACGTCTGCATCTGGATCCTCCCTCATTATTCCTGTCTCATGTAGGCTGTTAAACAAAAATGGTACTCATATGCTGTTTAAATGGAAATCTACAGAATAATGAAAAGCTACAGTAATGCTACCAGTTTCTACAAGAAATAGTGAAGATGCATCAGTGACAGAACGTACAACCTAATAATTGGCATGTTTATGAAGATTCACACTCACTTGTTCTTTTCTACAACTAATAAATGCCTCACTTTTGAATGGACACTGCTGAACTGTGTCTGAGGGCGCACAAGTGTCCCCACAAATGTATAAATATTTAACAGGAAGGTTTCAAATGCAAGATTTACAAAGTTACAAACTATTACAGTTATACTTGATTCTCACCAGTGAGTAATGGTTACAAGGACTAATAAAAAGTGCCTGTCTTGTTTACTTACAGTCATAATGAATGTGAATTGTTATGATATATGTGAAGTGGCTGCACTTTTACTTTCTGGTTGAGATTTACCTTTGGTCCAGGGAAACCATGGGGGCCCTGAAAACATGGCAACATATTAGTAAATATTAGTTTGTGGCTGGTCTCATAATCAACAATCTTTATTTCTTTATTTTACACAATTATTGTTGGTCGGATAATTTGTCTTTTACTGTGACTCTGAATAAAAACAAGACATATTCTGAGTTTTGTATTTTAGCCATTAAAGCTTTTTTAAATGGAAGCTGTGGTGTTTGAGAATACTGAAGTAAAGGGAGCATTTATAACTTGTTTAACCATAGCTTGGACTTGAGACTTCTTAGAAACACTCACCATGGGTCCTGGGGGTCCATGGGGCCCTGGTGGCCCTGGGGCACCGCTGATCTGCAAATATTAAATATAGATATTTTATTACTAAAACATGACTCTGAGAGGTGATTACAATTTCACTGAATTTCTCATTAAACCTACAACACATAACTGTATGAAAGTTAGCAGCATGTTCATGGCATACTCATAATAATAAATGTCTTTAACGTGACTTACTGAAGGACCTTGAGGACCAGGCAGACCTGAATCTCCCTTGTCCCCCTTTACCCCATTGACACCCTAAGGAACAAAAGCTTCATGAGACATGTGTAGTTGAGGGTTGAGGAGATGGTTGAAGAGTTCTCACGACTGTAAACAAAGACTTTTTCAGAGAAAACAGTGAGACTATAAATGTAGATTCTTACAGGTAGGCCAGGTAAACCAGTGGCCCCTTTCTCTCCTGAAGCTCCGGGCATTCCCATGTCTCCTTTGGACCCTTTGTAGCCCTGAGAGGGGAGGGCAAAAATGTACATACAGAGAATTAAAAAGGAACTACTGTATTTTAACAATTCACTGAGGATATCTATGGAATGCAATTTTGTATATAGTAATAAACACTAAGGCGTATAAAAGGTCTCCATTAGGTCTGCTTATCGTCAGTAGGCCTCATCCATATAAAGTGATTTAAGTAATTCTTAAAATTCTTCTCCGTGAACTTATCTATACGTGATTATATATAATGAACTCACCCTTTCACCATCAAGTCCAGGGAGACCAGGCATACCACGATCCCCCTGAAAGAGGAGAAAAAGTTATATATTGTGATGTTGTTGGTTGAAGAAAGACGCGCCAGTCAACATGAGATTTGTATGTAAGGGACACATCAAACAGTTTACCTTTATACCCTGCTGGCCCGTTGGCCCAGGAGGTCCAGGAGGACCCTGAACACAAACAGAGACACAGAAGGAAATTTTATCAGATTTCTACTCAACTGAGGAAATATGTTTTTTATTGGGGTTTATCAATTCAATATCAATAATGGAGCTGAATGACTTGCAAAAATGTTAGCAATCAGTTACGAACTACGACGCTCAACTGAAAGACACATGCCAAAGTCAAAAACATGTTAGCCAGAACATAATGGATTCATAATTACCATCATTAACAGATGAGAGGTAGATATTTTGATGTTGCTTTTTAGAATTAAATCATTCATTTCATTCAATTTGAATTTGAAGCAGTCATTTTTGGTAAGATGGAAGACATTCACACCTAAGATTCAGTGAGTTGTTGCTATGAATGAAGAAGTTGCTTCAGAACGAAGGATAAAGAAAAGAAACAATGAAAAAAATCAATTTGAGTATGTGTGATGCTTAACATGCTAATTTTCTACCATGCTAACCAACAATATACATAATGTTGCTTTCATCACACTGGAATAAAAATGGGTCACTTTCACAGGGTAAGGCACAAATGAGCCTTCATTTGTTTTCCACACTAGGTTTTCCAAAACTTAGTCGACTTTGAACAATTTTTTATTTCAAATTCATAAACCTTTTGCAAATTTAATGTAATACTTGGCTGATGAAATCAGTGATCGGTGGCATTGACCTCCCACTTTCTCTGCAATGTCTACAGTTGCTCTATCCGGGAATACTACTTGGCTCCAGATTTTATGTGTGGAAACTTGATTACACATTAATTGAACACAATAATTTGGGAATATGCAATACATAAGTAAACAACGGACACAATGATGGTCTTAAAACTAGATTTTGAACCGAGACCCTTTTCAAGACTATTCTAAAACAAACTGTCAATTAAAGTAACACAAACCAGGGCCTTGGAGTTATGGAACTATAATCATGAATGCTATGTACATGATATGATTTTGACCAAAAGTGGACTGAGTGAGTTTTGGAAATCCCCTTTTCAAATATTTTCTCATGATGTTGTTTTAAAGGATGTTTTAGGGAGACAAACAGCAGCGTGTAATACAACAAGCCAGGGCAAAACAGGGATGGGTTTGGTTGGGCCCATGCGAGGACAAAGATGAATCACTTGTGGAGATGACAGAATACACAGAATACACAGAGCCTAATTACCGTTACTGTAATAGTGGTAATCTTCTGCAGTTGGCCAAAGGAGTGGAAATGGGGAGGAGGTCAGAGATAAGATTGCAGAGGTCATACAGGAAAGAAACCTTTGTGTCAGCACATTTCTGCTCAGATGCACCCTCAAAATGAGTTATCTATTAAAGAACAGATGTTAGCCTTTTATTATCTGAAGAGACATAACCTGAATAGTGTTAGTTTGAGGGAGTTGCGCTTTAATTAAAGAAATACATTTTACATTTTCACATGAACCATATGTGCCATAAGGCAGGTCTAGTAGAGTTTAAAGCTCCACCATGCCAATAAATTAATACAACACGTCCTGCTTTGCAAGTATGAATGTAACTCAGCAGAAACAGAGTTGCAAAGTGACATATAAAACAAATCGAACAAAACAAGTTAATTAAGTTTCACTGTGCCATCTACTGTTGCAGATGTAGGTCTTTTTGAAGCAACAACAATGTTGGAAATGAGCTGTGTTGAGTCAAGACCTGTCTGACCTGTAAAGCCTCCTGAATGTTTCCATTGTAGTCGATGATTTCAGTGGCTCCTTGGTCTCCTTTCTGCCCGGGGGGGCCCTGCACATTATTGACATTCAGAAACACATGTAAACACTTGTTCTGTCACACTGCACACCTGATTTATACATAACATCAGAGAAATATTAGGCCAATATGAGTGTGCCTCTTTTTCAAAAACTGCTATGGTTTGACTGCTGCCCCCTGGTGGTGACCAATGTATTGTTACACTAATAGTACCTGCCAGAAGTGTAGCACATCATGGGAAGTTCTCATTTAATTAATCAGCATTCAACATCATGACATCATTCAAGAAAGGGGGGAACAGAGGCATTTATCTTCTTTAATATACTTGCTTACCCTTGGGCCAATAGATCCCAGGTCTCCTTTATCTCCAAACTCCCCCTAATGTGAGAAGACAAACAAATATTATGACAGAAATGCCATTATTTTGTATTGCTAAACTCTCCTCAGTGGAAAGCTATAATGATCTCAAATAATTCTACACTGTAAAAATATGGATACCTCATTATTATGGTGCAACACAGTCTGGTATTTTGTATCACAGCATAATATGACACATAATACTAATTTGTGACTTTCAAGTATAGTTTTGAAGGACACAACTATGCAGTTGAAATGGAAGTTTTGCATTAGAGAGATCTGGCACAGGAACAATGTGTAACACCAATAATAATTAGAGCCATATTAATACGACTGCTACTCTGAATAACCTAAACCTCCACCAGCATTGAGTTTCACTTGCAGTCTGCAGCTATAAAGGTGTGCATCTGCTTACTGTTTGTCTGCAGGGTTTTATTTTCTGACAAAATGGCATGATGTAAGACATTTCCACAAGTGCATGAATTCAACACAACAGTAGTGTCTCAAAAAAACAGTGAACATCGAATGGAGGAAATCCAAGATCTGGATCACCTACAAATTCGAGGATCAGCTAATTAAGACGCTGTGTTCACCAGATTTAAAGAAAACATATCCACTATGCTCACCTTTGACCCTTTAGGACCAGGTGTGCCAGCCTCTCCTTGTGAACCCTGCCACGAGTAAGAAAACAGAGATGAAGAAAAGAGTCGTGGCTTGAGGGACACTATAAAAAAGATAAGCTTGAGATATAAACACAACGCATTGAAAAAACATAGAAGAAACTCTCTTTATGGGTTCAATCCAAATTCATCATAAAAAATTAAATGCATTTAAAATGCATATTTCACAAAGGAAATATCATCAAGCTCTTGTCCTCCTCCCCAGAGAGAAACACAGTCAGCTTCACTAAAATAACCAGCTTTTAATATGCCATAACTGCCAAGCCATGGAGAAAGTGTTTATTTGAACTCTAGCATTGATAAAGCAGGGGTTTCACTGCAGGGAGTTTCTAATAGGATGTGAAACAGATCTGTGGGTCGTCTAAGTTTAGACTGGAGCTTAAGCTACCTGCTGGGTCAGTGCCAGACATAAACAATGGTAAACTCATTCATATTTGGTTTACTTTACACAGACTCCAGGGAAAGCCTTGGACTTATTACAAGGCTGTAATGGTTTAGCCAGATCGCTTTGTTAACATAACTGAATATTTGATGAATTGAATGAACCCCTTGCTTTGGGAATGCTATCTACTTTTTCTTATTTAAAACTCTGGGAACTTTATAGTGTGTGCTTAAATCAGCGAGGCTCTAGATGGCAGCAAAAAGATATAAATCACATGGGTGAAAAGACAGTTGTGAACAAATGGGAAGCTTTTAAAGACATACTGCTGAATTATCCGCTTTTTTTCACATCATTTGTACCATTTGTGTGCGCGCACATGCACATGTGCACTTGAATAACTGACCTTTGGTCCAACGGGTCCAATTTCGCCTCTTTCACCCTTTCCTGGAGGCCCGTGGTCGCCTCTCTCACCCTATACAGACAAAAGAACAAACTGCTCAACAACAGAGGTAAGTTACCACTGTTCTCCTGCAACGTGTATTTAATGAGTATCCCAGAGAACTGCTGATCAAGGCTCAGTTTCTTTTCCTTGTCAGCAGAAGAAGCTGTGATGCACCTCCTGAACATCAGGCATGAGCTTCAGTCCCTGTGATGTTATGCAGTATTGACATGACCGCGGAATCTACTGTAAGAGCTCCCCGCACTTCTCATGCGTTTGCTTACTTGACAGATTTACATTGTGAATTGTAGATATTTATGCTGAGTCAGGGCAATCTGCTTCCTGGTAGATCGTGACCCTTGACAAGGTGAAATGTTATTTTTTTTAAGAAAACCACAAAAACATACATCTGCGTCCAGCTGTCTTTGTACTTAAGTTAAATATCTAGCGAAAAATGCAAATCCTGTGTTGTATAGTTGTGGGCATTTTCCCTCAAAGTGAAGTGACTTTAGACAGCCAATAGAGGGGGGTGTGGTATAACTCAGAGCCAATACACTCTATTACTTAATGCTGATACTTAAAACCAAGTGGGACACAAACAATATTCAGCAGTGTTTAGTCAATTAGGCTTTTGTTTTCTCTTAAAATAATTACTTGCTAATGATAACTTAATTGCACAGACTTGAAAACAAACCTGCGGACTCTTGTGTTTTTTAAATGATTTCAGCAGTACCCTCTGATCTGTTAGGGAAAACCCAAGTTGTCTCAAACCTGTAAGCCAACCTGAACACAGGGACAAACCATCAGATGAAATATTTGCTGCAATGCTCCTCCTTTTCAGCTACACCCTGACATTTGATTAAGCAATAGAGACATGCCAGAGGACAATACAAGAGGAATCTTGATCATGAATGCACTACAAACAGCCTGATAAAAAAGGACAATGCAAACATTAATTATTGCTGCTGGCTCCACGAGTGTGATAATGTCACGACTCAAAGGGAGCGATGAGAGTTAGCTCATTCTGACCACTTCCAAGTGACATTTTGAAGAAACAGAGGCTTAATCACCACGGCAAAGTGATAATAATGGATAATGAGACCATAAACCCAGAGGAATTACTGATTTCACTGATGATCACACTGACTGGATGTGATAAACACATTGTCATTGATAGGAATTATGCACTGTGTGTCACTCTGAGCAGAAAATACCTCCAATATAGTGACAAAAGATTACTGTAGGAAGCTAAAGTCACCCACCTTAGTTCCTGGGAGGCCTGGAAGCCCTGGCTCTCCCTGGGGACCGAGGAATCCAGGCTCACCCTGAAAAAAGAATCAGCAAATATCATTATCGTTTTTCCACAGGGCATTTTTGGTTTAGTGCCACCTCCACCCGCTGCTAATGAGCGCTAAACACATAGACAAGATGCATGGCCAAACATATTCAAAACGACAGGCATGCACACACAAACACACACTCAGGGACACATGCATAAATCACACACGGACACAAATCAGTGGCTTGTTAATTTATCCCCTGGTATGACAGACATAACGTTATGACTGACCTTGTTAGAAACTCATCAGGGCACACAGAGGTGTTTAAGTGTGTGCAAAAACCAGGTTCTCTGCCACTTATGAAGAAGCTTTAACATTTCTGCATTTGCACTTTCACTCATGAGGAGTGAGCTTCCAGTACGAGGTGTGATGCTTGATTTGATTTACATTGCATTTGATTGTGAAATAACTTAATTGGAATATATTGCTTTACCATCTGCAGCCTACCAAGAGTAGTTTAGGCACTCTGGGAGCCGTTGGAGAGGTAATGGACACTTGCTTCTCAAACTTTTAAACTTTGATTGGATAAACAGCCAAGAATGCGGAGCAGGACAAAGTGCAAGCCGAGCTCAGAACCCGCGAGTGCTACGTTAGCAAAATATTGTGAGAATCCATCAAGCATTCAGGCCTCTTAAGTAAAAGCAGGAGTATATAAAATGCAAAACGAAAGGGCTTTTTACAAGGCCAGCACATTACAAGCACACAAAAAGAGAAAAACAAAACCATCACAGCAACAAGCATCATCTCATCATGCCCGTGTGAGCATTCCTTGCATTCACGCTATATTTCAAGCTGATGATCCTGAGATACATAGAGGAGGGTTGCTATCCTTTAAGGGTAAGATGGCAGTGAACTATTATGTGCCTTTTGTGCATTACGTTCACCATCTGCTGTTTGTTTTTTGTAATAAAATAAAAAAAGCAAGCACTTTAACTAAAACAATAAAAGCCTAGTTTTAACGATTCTAAATAATCCAATAAAAATCAAACTTCCTCTCCTTAACAAGCAGTAGCTTTGACACATTTTGCCCTGAGTCTCTTGATGCCACTTCCATGAAGTAGACTGAAGTTGTTGCCAGGGATGCAGTGTTCCAATCATTAATTCATAGACCTCTAGACTATGCAAAAACCTTAATCAGACAGTTTTCTTGCTGACTTCTGGCATGTTTAGATCAAAAGCATCAACTATTCGGCCTCGTCAGTTTGCCTGAGCTCCTGACTTTTCATTGCACTGAACGTACAGGTGTTACTGTGCCTCTGCCGCTCACAGCAGATGGAACTAGGTACAAATCCCACACAGCAGGAAAAGCAAGATTAGGAGACCTTAATGTGTCATACACGAGGCGTGACGATAGGTCAGCTGAGTTTTGCTCTGAACTTGGCTACAGGCGGGCTGAAGGGGATGGACAGGGACAACATCGGGGGAATGACTGGGGATAAAAACAGCAAAGCATTTACCTTTATCCCTGGGAGTCCAGGCAGCCCTGGAAGTCCTGGCTCTCCCTACACAGGAAGAGTGTGACATGTTACAGCCAAGCCAAGCTAAGCTGAGTCTAGCCTCATTTGCAGGCTCTTTGGGGTTCTATTAGCTCTACACTTTATTTTCTATTTGTGTTTTCTCTGGCTATCAAGCTGCTGTCATTCTGAAAAGTGGCCTGCTGTCCATAAGTGTTTGTTGACTGTCATTTGCTTGCTGTAAGCACTAGCAGACGGTACTGCACATGCACTTTCAAACCAACTCATGCAGCCGTGGCTTGACAGCGTGATTAGTGCTTGTTATAACACTCAACCCTTCACAGAGTGCAATGGAGTTTTATTTTTATGATTTTATTGGTTTGGGCAGGTGTGAAAAGTTCTGGTTTCTGGAAGGAAAAACTGTCAGATACTTTGGATTAAAGTTGCAAAAGCTGTTTGAGAGAGCTGCCGTGGCTTCAAGGTCGTTAGAGTTTGGCAATGCTGGAAGTCAAGAGTTGGCCTATTTCTCCGTTACCAAGGTCGGGTCATTGTCGAGTTGAGAACTCCAGACTCCCATTACATGCAAGTTTGAGTAACGCACACTCATTTGATTCAACTGTGGAAAAATCAGAGGTCAAGTCCCTTGTGACGCCTCTGTGAGACTTTCAAAACAAAGTTTCTGACTCTGGATAATTTAACGCTCTATTAAGACCATTGTATTTATGGCATATGAAAAGAAATGATTACTGCCGCACGAGAATGATCAACTGTAATGGCACTCAGGGGATCAGAGAGAGGGCTGTAAATTTCCATTGTGGCTAATGAAAGCATTGTAAAACTAATGAATAAAAGTCTTTTTTGTGGACTACTACTTCACCAACACTTCATTGCCATCCACTGGTAATGGGGAACAACAACTCAATCTCGTGAATGCCATTTCGATGAAAAATACAATTTGTAAGTGTGTCAGCACAAGCAGAATGGCTGGGAAATGAGAGATAAGATAAAAGCAATCACAAAATTAGTTAGGCCACGAGTATTTTCTTTGCAGCACAGCGGAAAAGAAAGACGTTTGCTAAAAGCCCTTTCTGTCTGTCTGGAACCAGTTTGTCCACAAAGAGAAAAGAGAGGGGAAATCAATGTGGTGCAGCACTTGGGATTAAAAAGTGTAATTACATGGGACGCTGGTGCAATCTCGGCAGCAGTCTGGTAAAGGGACAAGTAATGGCTTTTATTTTGCAGGGAAACAGCTCCTCTTCTGCTGCATGCTTGTTTCATTACGTTCTTATCAGCAACTGCTGCTTTAACAATATTCTTCTGATTTCCTTTGTCGGCTTGGAAAGTGTGCCAAACACTAGAATAAAAACTGGCAGGGAGAGAGAGGTCAAACTAACAAACATTGCTTAAACAACAAAAACTGGACTGACGCCAAAGTACTGGGGTGACATCCGACAAGTCCAGGTCACAATAGAATGGAGCAAAGGCATCCAAAAGATTTAGTGTTAGTATGATACCTGGGACCTTACACAGGCTCAAAACAAGTATCGAGCCAAAGTAAATGTAAATGAGTCGGAGCGCTGTGATGTACCGGAGTTCAAGTTAAAGTGTCGGGTTCTGCTCAGTGAGACCCCCATGTACCACCATCCTTATAACACTGGAACCAGTGAGATTCGGCTGAGTTTGGAATGCTCTTATCCAAACTTCAACTATTCTATCTTGCACAACAGACTAGAGCTTCACCTTTTACATTCAAACTAGTTAAGATGTGTGCAAAATAAAAAATAAATATGTCCAGAGAGCTACTGAATGTTGAGAATTTTCTGTTACTGCATAGTCCATAGTCACTTATCAATACAGAAACCATTATTAACATATGATTAAAACTATACTACCATCACTGCTACATCTATTTCTATTTGTACTACTCTCTGTCCATTGTGTATCAACAAACAACCTGTAGCAAAGTGCAATTGTTACCTTATGTCCACTTCGTCCAGGCTCTCCAGGTTCACCCTGTAATACATGCAAAGACTTTCCTTTTCAATTGGTTCATTTCTGGATTGGGTTGCACCATCTATTCGTTTATCAATTACGAAGTTTGTGTTAAGTCCCTCCCAAGCTCTCACAACTACTAGCTAGTTTCAATTGATTGAACTTTACGTTATAACGATATATATATTGGGATTTTGGAGATGTAATTTCCCAGATGTTTACATCACTATTAAACAGATTTGATATCAGTACCAAATATGTCGACCATATTACGCTCTTCACTGTAAATGAAAGCAAGCCAACACTAGCTGTGGAGTTGGTTCGGTTGGCAGTTAACAGTTACACCTGGAAATTACTTTGTGTAAATATTTAGTAACAACTCATCTCTATGTAAGAACCAGTTAGTTTGTGTGGTACAGACCTTTTTAACTGAGTGACACATAAATCTCCACTTTGTAAATGTGAACTAACAAACAGCTGGTGCAACTTTCTCCTAATGAGGATCAAGTAACAGACATTGAAAAAAAATCGCTTAGCTCTCACCTTGATGCCTGCTGCAGAGGAGCCTGCATCTCCCTAAGAAAAGGGTAAAAAACAGAAATTAGAAAGGGACAACATTTAAAGGGTATTACAAGACGTGATGGGACTTTCTGGAAGGTCACCACAGGAACAAACTTTACTGTGTACAGCTAGGAAAATATGACAATAGTCTGTTTTAAGTGAACAATGCAGAACACAATTTCACAACTGCTGCATTTAGTGAGTTATCTGGGTGAAAAGAAGATTGTCTGCTCTTCTAAGCAGTTTTCAGATTGAATGTACCTTCTCACTAAAGTTTGAGACATTATTTTATATAACTATAACTACAGTGCTGGGAATCATGTCATTGTTTTTACACTGACAGAGTGCAGCTGCATACTGGTGATGGCATGAAATCTCACACTATATAGAAGAAATCGGAGCTAATAAGGGGCTTGATAGATATATTGTACTAACGGACACCCTTTAAACCTTTTTTTTCATTGCATATCTTCAGGTGGGGTATTGAACTAGAAGGAGCTACTTATATCACTTTTTTCAAAGTCATCCAGACATCCAGAACCCAGGCCCTTTCCTATGCACTGCATTACTACTGCAGTGTACAGTAAAAACATACATAAAACAAGGGGCCAATAAGCGTAATTATGGGCGGTTGGTGGGAAAAGGGAGCGGGGAGAAGGAGGCTGGGTCTTTAGCTCTGCTGTGGTTTCAGTACACATACGCCTTGCGCTCAGAAGTTGCTGAAGGAATGCCTCTCGCCCTCAGCTTTTTATGGGAGTCATTACGATGCATAGCACACAAGGCATGTTTAATTGCGGCTTCTTTTTTTTTTGCAGACAATAAACTGTGTTACTGTTTACAGCTGGGCTTTGTTGCATACCGAAGGGTGCCTCTATCCCTGTCTTAATACACATCATTCCAGTTTTTATATGGGCATTTTCTTCTATATTTTATTAAGGGTACAGCAGATCTAACAGGATGAACTTGGATACAGGCTCCTCATATTTCATGAGAGAAGACAAATGAAGTGCTTTCACATGCTTTTACATGATGAAGTGAAAATGTTTTTGGTCAAATACTTAAGAAACAACATGGATGTCATGTTGTGGTTGACCTAAAAATTATAATAAAACAGGAAACTTTATACAGAGGCCCATTATTCTGACTTTTATGTGTCTTGATTGAATAATTGTTTCAACAAAACAAACATCAAAGTCAGAGCTGGTTTACACCTGTTGTTTTTTGGCAGGGATGGATATGTAAGAATTCCTCACATCTGTACTTAACTGTTACATCTTATACAAAAAAGAAACTACAAAAGAGCTCACCTTGTTAAGCTCATAATCAAGCTATGGCGTACATGTAAGCGTAATTAACTTTTTCCCCATTATTAATCTCAGCAGGATGAGACCATAAGAAGAATTTACAGCAGTTGATACACTTTTAATTACAAAGCTATCATGGCCCGAATATCAGAGGATGCTTCACAAGCAATCAACACTTCACTCCCCTGCTGCTGATAAACTGATAAACCCTATTGACGTTTTCTGTCATGACACGAGTGACACCAAGCCCAAGAACGAAGTGAGAGTTTTCACAAGTTTAATCTTTTCCAAATGAAGTACTATGAGATGGAAAAAGTGGTGGAGTTGGGAGGTGAGGTGTGGCACAGAGTGCTGAAATGTCCCAATTGGGCCAATTACCATGGTGAGGCTACAGTCTGTGATTTAACCACAGAGCAGAGCAGGATGGAGAGCTGTCACCACAGCTCCACTTCATTATAGGCACCCAGAACTGTCGCGGCATATTGGCATTTAAAGATAATAGATCTCATAATGTACACTTGGTAAATCAGGCCATTTTCCAGCTGTTTGCCTCTTGAGAGCGAATGAGATGGAGAGGATTCATCAGAAAGCAATGAAGCTGATGCAGAGTTGTGACAAATGTAACCATTAAATGTCACCACAGGCCTCAAAACATGACTCCTATTATGGTCATTAGTAAAGATGACCAAATCCAGCGGCCTCAGCTGAATAGCGACCTCAGTCACTGAGCTAGAATATATGAGAAGCAACACAGATTATGATTGGCTCCCAGGGCAGAAAGGCCCTGCCAACAGCTGAAACACGGCCAGTTCACAAGAGCTTGGACCGGATCTTAGGTTTCAAAAATTATACCAACCACTGTGCCACACCGGCCAGAGCCAAGCACTCCCAGCCTGGAAGTTCCCAAAACCAATTCAAGAGTTTACTTGGGTTTTTTTTTTTTTTTCTTTTAAACCTTTAAAAGAATTTTCCTATCTCTGAGGTCCCACTGTTTCAACAAGAAGAGTCACAGTTAATTTAATAGCTAGTTAAATACTTAGGCAGAATGCATCTGAAGTAAATGGTTTAGAACTAAAGCTTTTAACTGCGGTAATGATTAAATGAGGCCAGAGATGGACATGCAGGGGCTGCTGGAAACATTTCTCTGCACAGTTGATGATGGCTTAGGAAAGCCACACAGCAGGTAATGTGTTGCAACATAAATGTATATTATGAGGGTTGGTGGAAAGTAATGAAGCACATTTACTCAAATACTGTATGTAAGTACAATGTCAAGATACATGTTTCTTGCTACTTCATACTCGACTACATTTATTTGATCGCTTAAATTACCGGTGACTTTGCAGATCAAGATTGTAAATCTAAGATACATAATTATCTTAGAAGACATGATCCATTATTAGAGATTAAATACCTTGTTGTTGAGCCCCTATCACACCTTAGGTTTAGGTTTTGTGTTAAGTGTCAGATCAAACAAACGAGATATGACGGGTTAATACATTTAGAGGTATATTTTGTTACTTTTTGGACAGAGCTAACCTAGAGGATTCCCTGTTTCTAGTCTTTATGCTAAGCTAAGCTAACTTGCAGCTCGCTCTAGCTACATATTTACCGTACAGTCATGATAGTAGTATCAATCTTCTCATCTAACTCTAAATAAGCTTATCTCTCAAAATGTCAAACTACTCCTTTAAACAATTTTGCACTTAATGCACAACAACAATAATATCATGCAAAATTAGTACTTTTAGGTTTGGAGTTTTACTTGCAAGAGTACTTATACACTGAAAGTAAAGGATCTGAGTACTTCCTCTACCACTGGCTACACATCCACAGAACATCCAATTAATGAACATACACCGTCATACTGTAGATGTTCTCTCATCTAAGGCATAAAGCTTCATACTTTCATCCTTCATGATCCAGGGAGTAACAGGATGTGAGGAAAAGAGATTTCGCATGTGTGAAACTTGTGTGTAAGAGTGAGCGTGCATGCAAAAGAGTGTATATGCCCTGTCATTTAGTCTCTTTCACACTCTGCAGATCCCCCGCCGTCAAAACAATCTCCCTTTGTATCATGCAAAGCCCGGTCTTGCGCTGCCACTTCTCTCCCCCCTCTGCACTCCCTGAGGTCTCTCTGCTCACCATACCGAAGCTTTCACTGCCTCACCCCTCACCCCGTGTTACCACATTCTCCCCGCAGTGCGTGCTGTGTATTGTTAACTTTGGCATCTTCAGCATTGGAAGAGTAAAGATCTCCTCCTCTGTCCCCTCTACTCTCTGGTTTCCTCTTCCACCAGTGAAACAATAATATCGGGGAAGACCAATTGAGCATACGCACAACTCCGATGACAGGAGGCTCAGCTTGTGGAATGACATGGAGTTTTCTCCTTTAGCTGATCCTGTGTATGTACTATGAGCATGCATAAGACATTTTCTTTCACTTGCACTGAAAAAAAGGCTCAATTCTTCGTGTGTCTGACATATGTTAAACTCATCTGGATGTATATTGAGTTCAATATCTTGATTGAAAAACAATTATTTCTACCATATGTGCACTATGTCGAAAAAAATGTACACCTGACAAGATGAGGTAATCCTAAAGAAAAAATCCTCACTATTTCCAGGTCTTTACACTACTTTCTGTCTCTTTTTATTGTGAAATACATGAGTATACTTTTGAAGAATGAATGGCAGGTGACTGGCTTCCCATGGTACTCAATTCCACTTTTTCTTTTTTACTCCTGCAGGCAAAATCCATTTCCCCCCCGCTTTTCCTGCATTAAAGGTGGACCAGATCAAAGCAGTGCTTGAGCTGCAAAGTTTTATCGCCCTCCACTTTCCTTTCTGTTCACTCATTTTCCACAGATGATATCTTGCATCTGTTTCCCCCAAACGGTGTCTTTCTTGGCAGCTGTGTTCGGCAGTCTTTTAAAAACCAGGGTACCCATAAAGTGAGAACTTATCATAGTTGTTCTCCGCTGAACAGCAATAAATTGGCAGTGACATTTTGAGCACACTGCTTCTACTCCGATGCTGGTCTATCCGTTATATTTTGTTTTGATACCTAACTCAGTATAAGCAGCATCTCCAGAGTATTAAAAAAAATCACAATATTTTGTGTTTGCTGCCTGTTCTTAGCAACCGTGTTAACATTTTTTGGCAACTTTGGGAAGAATCTTTATCTTTTCCCAGAAGTGTGAGCAGCTTTTGCACGGGCTGATGAGAAGCTGAATCGACATTTTCAAAGAATCGTTTTTTCCAATGCATAATTGTCTTGATTCAGAAAAATGTTTTGCCACAAGTTTGAAGGGTAAAGAGGCCCAAATTTTGTCATGAGGTCACCCAACACAAATAAGACTATGACCTATTTTCATAAATGCTGCTTTAACAAAATAATAACAGCAAAGGCAGCTTGACAAGTCCTGGATAGGAGGCATAATCTGCCTCTGGACATGACTGTCAGTGTGCTAACACAAAATAAAAACCTTTCCCTGAAAACGAAAGCTTTTTGGACAGAAACACGAATCTATTACTTTAGCTCTGAGCAATCTGTCCAGCAGAGCTCCACTCTGCCATTTGTTGGAAATGGATCCCAACCTGACAAGCTGTCTTGATGATAAATGGTCCCAAATTAATGCAGGAGCCATCCAACCAAAAAATGTAGCGTCAGCATAGCATAGCATAGCAATTAAGTCTACATTAAGCACAAAGGACGCATCAAGTGCCAGGATGATTGCTGTTGTGCAGCCTTGACTACAGCTGATGGCACTTGACCTCAGCTACTTCTGCTGCTGCTTCTCCACAGATCTCCTCTCAGATGGCTAACATTAACTTTTTTTTTTTATGTTTTCCGGCCACAGCCAGACTGCTGCTGTTTCTCAGCACAAGTTCCAAGACATAAAGTAAGAGAATGAAAGGTAGAGTGGAATCTACATACCTTCTCTCCCAGATCACCTTTCAGTCCGTCTTCACCCATATCGCCCTGTGATGAAATCACACAGAGGCAATCCAATTCAGTCTTTTGATCGTAAGAATATGTCATTGCTGAAAATCTAAAATCTAAAGAAAAAGATCTTGAACATGATTGCCAGATTGTTTAAACACATATAACACACAGTAGGACTATTCATCTTTTTCTGTGATTGACTGCCCTATAAAATAGCGTAATGGATGGTTGGAGAAAAAGCCAAGTACATTGTAGAAAATGAAGTACCATTACTGTACATGTTAAATTCACTTGGGTCACGAACTGAGTCATCACACATGGTTCAAATATGACTGATTTCAGGTGACGTAATACACTCTGTGGGGCGTTGTGGAGGTCCTAAACTCCTGGCATCAACTTTGAAGAACTTCACTTCTAAATTCACAACTTTTCCATCTTAGCTGTATGAAACAGATTGACCGTCAGTGCTGTTTTCAGCCACGCGAGCGGCTCTATGGATGGCAATGGATGATGGTTGGCCGGTTGGTCTACCTCTCTGGTCCAGACTGAAATATCTCAACAAATATTAAATGGATTGCCATGAAACTTTGTACAGACATTCATGGTTCCCAGACAATTAATCCTAATAACTTTGATGATCCCATGACCTTTCCTCTAGCACCACCTTGAGGTTGACATTTGCGGTTAAGATTGAAATATCTCAACAATTATTTGATAAATTGCCATGAAATGTGGTCCAGACATTCATGTCCACCTCATGATGACTCAAATAATGTTGGTGATCCTTTAACTTTTCCTCTAGAACCATCATCACGTCAACATTTTTAAGTTCAATTTGTCATTTATGGCTTCAAAACTAATGCCATTCAGGCCATCAGCCTCAACTGCTAATTAGCAAATATGGGTATGCTAACATGCTAAACTAAGATGGTGAAAATGGTAAGCATTATACTTGCTTAACATCAGCATTGTCATTGTGAGCATGTTAGCATGCTGACGTTAGCATTTAGCTCAAAGCACCACTGTGCCTACATACAGTCTCACAGAACTTATCATTGCACTGCTATAAATCTAGTTGATTTTACATGAAGCACATTATAGCCTAATGTGCTCCTGATCTGAAGGTGAATACCAAATCCAAGGATTTAAATTGTGGAGAATATCATCCTCATGATGTCAGAACTTAAAGAAAATGAGCCTACTGTAATAGGCTCTGTGCTTCTCTAACAATCACTTTGTATCTATTAGAGGCTGGCATTGTTTTCTTGAGTCTGCCTGCTGGCTCTTTGGTTAGCAACCAAAGCCAGCAACAACTATTTATGTTAACATATTTGGCTCCTCTGGAAATAAAAGCTCATAGTACTTTGGAGTGCTGTCTTTGGCAGCAAACTCATCATTTCACTTTTGATAAATCCACATGATTTTATATTAAGTAAACGTCAGCCTAATAGACTATAAATCATACAATGAAGAGCAATTCCAAGGATTTGAAATCAAAGTTTGAGTCCTTGTGGAGAATATTAAAAAGGAACTTCAACTTACTATAACAAGCATAGCTTGACGTCAAGCGTTCATCTGTTTAGATGCATTCTCGTTTCATCATCTATGAATCTATCTTAGAAGTTAAAATGACTACGAGGATAGAGTCAGGATTTTAAAAAAAGATTGCTTTCCAGGATATGCCTGCGGGCTCTTTAGTTAACGAACAAAGCCAAAAACAGCAGTTTAATTTAACAGATCTGGCTCCTCTTAAAAACAGTAGTATTTTCAAGCTGTGATTCCAAGCCTGAGGGTCACAGGATAAATAGGAAGGCACTCGACATGATTAAAAAGATTAGAAATAAGATATTAAAAATATTCTGCCACAGAAATTGTTTATTTTGTCTGACTTTTCTCTAATATTTGCTTTTGTCCTATAAAACTATGTATAGTTTTCCCTCTTCATGCTTATAAAAACTCAAGGCCATGGGGTGATGACGTAGCTTCATTCATCAAATGGTTGGGATCCTCTGCTTAAGAGTGAAAACTATGGGACAAAAGCAAAAGCCTGGAGACAAGACACCGACACAAATGTAGAAACCAATCCACCTTGTCAGACCATTCAGTTCTAACTTTCCTGCATCGACCTGAACTTGCGCCAAAGCAATCTCCTCTAGATGCACCTCCTATTGAGTCATCATTTGCATCCAGCTAATTCTCCACAGGGCACCCATGATGCTGCGAGCGGTGGTTGCTAGGAGATTTGCTACGTGGCCATGCAGCCTCATTATTATAGTGAATCAGGTGTGTTCGTAACGGGGAATAAGTCAGAACAACAACTGAGAACTGCCTGAAGGCCAGCTTTGCAGTCGATGAAGAACACTGAGTCATCACCTCCCTCCCCGGCCTGTCTCACTCTCGACTCGGTCAGTGTTCACACCTCCCACCCGCTGCTGTCCAACTACAGCGAATAGGGGCACCATTAGAATTAGGGAATGGAGAGAATAAGGCTGCTTTTCCTCACTGAGGCTATTGTGTGGGTTCAGTATAGTTGGAGGAATTGGGTTCAATTTTGTGACTCACTGACTCACTGATGGCCAAATCTCAGAAGGGAGTCACCTTTGTAAAAACAAGCTGCGAGTTGTGTGAAGTAAAAGGCAGAGCTGCCGTCATTTTATCAGGACGGCTGTTCTAGCACATGGCGGGATATCAAGACTGATGCTAACAATAATGTTTGGCGATCTGAATTAGCACTTTACCTTTTCACCTCGCTCTCCCATTTCACCCTGTTGGGAAAGAAAGCAGAGTGTTAAAGACAGAAAAGCTCAGGGGGAGTTGGGTTCAGTTGGGGAATTATTGCAGCCACTAAGGGTCAGATTGTATCTGGGGTTAAATTCATGTTAGATTATGGAAATTCTCTTGTGTTATGGCTGCTTTTCCCCAGACAGACCGTGGAGTATCAGCTTTTTAAAGTGTTTTTTAAAACAAGCAAAGTAATTACTGAAAGTGGTCAAGATTAACAGGCCAGAATCCTACTTACAATGTTATTTCACAAGAATTTTAGTTAATTAAAACCTATGCATAGCAACCACTATCACATTTAATTACTCTGAAGGTAACATGTTCTTATTGATATATTGGCAAATATCCAACAAAGATGAATGAAAAGATATATATATAGAAATGTTTTCTAAAGAATAATGAAAAACTATAAATAAACAAAGTGTAATAAAAAACAATGTTAAAAAAAGGTCAAAAGCATGATTAAAAAATGGAGAAAAAAAACATCCAAAAGTTTGAAAAAAGATCATGTTTTTTGATGGGAAAGGAAGAAAAATAAATGACTTAAAAACAATAAAAATAAAAACATGATCGCCATGAATTTACAAGAATAAGAGCACACAGAATACGTGTGCACCAGACCTTGACTCCTGGGATACCGTCCAATCCTGGGATGCCAACATCCCCCTATGGACAGTATAACATACACACAGTGGCTGTATTCAGTGTGCTGCTTCAGCGATGTGAACTCTGATTTCAAGTCAGGACATACAAAAATCTTCACATTCTTTTCATTAAAAAGAGATAACCTCTGACCTTAACAGAGGTGAAGTTTGCGTCGTCACTGCACAGGTGTTATGCATTGGCAGAATAGTTGATAACGGAGCAGTAGATGGGATAGATGTATTTAGCTAGCATTTTACTATATCGCAAGGAATGGACTCCCCATATGTTACTGTACAGCCAAGACTGAGTAATATCCATAAAATTCCAAAAACCTTCAAAAATATCTAATATTGGAACCGCAAACTAAATGGGAAAGTAGACGTAGAAAGTAGTAAACAAGCTGATTAAAAGCGTCATTATCTCTGAACATGAGTCCATCTGATGAATGCCAGTCCGCTGTTAGTGTGAGTCTGTATCCTTGCTGTCTGCGGCGCTCACTGAGAAACCAATCTCAGTACATCTGTTGCCAAAAACAATTAACCTCCTGACCTTTGCAAAGCTACCACATCATTGGCCTTTTAGAAGAGGAGCAGCTATTCCTCAACCCAGAGGGTCAGCTTTAACCTGATGATGCTGATTGATGTAGCCAGGATGGAAAATAAAGCTATCTAATGCTTAAATTAAAATACATGTCAATGTGCTGCTCAATACTGGCCATATTGTAAAGAGAACTTTTATTTATTTTTGGTAACAAGCTTTGTTTCTTTGTCTCCCTCACTTTCTTAATGTCATTTTCATTCTTCCCACAATGCTTTGTTTTCATGAGGCATTGTGGGAATATTGGTGTGTACGATTCATGTATGGGGAGTATCCCCTCAGCTACGCACCAGTGGTGAAACTCTTCATAAATGCTGGAATCTAGTATCATCTATCAGCCCACATATGGGAGTCATTGACATAATGATGATGATATATTGCCTTAATGATGATGGAGTCTGATTAAAAACTCCTAAACTGGGTGGCTGATAAGGTTTGCATTAGTGATCATCCCCTTTTAGTGGATATCTATGTCAGATCAATATGATGTCTGCCAGTCAACCTGCCACTGCTGGCAGAGCAGCCTTTACTGCTTTAAACTCCAACTTTCTGCATGAGTGACAGTTACATACCATAACGGATTCTGTTTTATAACTGCATTGCACAGCAAAGGAGTTCTATTTCATGGGTGCTGGCAGACCCCACTCCTTACACAAGTATGGAATTAGGCCCTCAGCTTTTGCTGTCTCCAGAGTCAGTATGGTTTTCACTCCAAAATGAAACTTCTTTACTCTGGTTTCTATTACAGCTGTGCGTGCCTCTCCACTTATATCTTTATAAATGCATGCTTGAGATTCAAAAGATGGCGCCTCTCAAATCATCTCCCCATTCATTCTCATCACTTATGCCGCCGTTTGTTCTGGAATAAATATACTTTTCCATTTTTCCCCCATTGTGAAACACCTGCACTGTGTCTGCTTTGTTCGCTTTGATAAGAAATGCAGAAATGAGCCGAGAGTGTGAGCAGATTCACAGGCAGCTTGAAACGGTACTTTGTGGTTAAGACTCGAAGATGCGGCCCAGGGGATTTCTTCCAAATAGGATAGTGGTTTGAAATTGTCAGAATGCATGGCAGAACTTTTCTAATATGAAAAGTGCAACACATGGCCGCAAAGACTAATGAAAACTCAAAGTATGTTAAAACGAGTCTTTTGAAGATAAAATACTTTCAGGTGTGGTTGGAATTTAGCTTTCTGAACTTTTTTATCTGTAGCATTTTGTGAGGGAAGCGTTATACCATGTACAGGCTAAATTTAGAGGGACTACTCAATTTAATTTAAATCATTTAGTATTATGAATTTGCAACAATTCACATTTCCCTTGCAAATCTCCTGATTTTCTGTATATCTTTTTGCAGCATCTCCTGTTTTCCTTGCTGAAAACTAGTCTAAATATCTAGAAAACAGCCAAAGAGAGGGGTATAGACGTTTGTACCGCAATCATCAAATGTATTGTTTGCATAACTCTTTATATGAGTAACCTTACCTTCAGTCCATCCACACCTGGGACGCCAGGAAGCCCAAATGAACCCTGAGAAATAAACACAAAGGCCTTTAGGTGTCATTACATTCAACAATCACAATGTATTCCGCGAAGCACAGGACACTGCAGATTTATGGTTTTCAAAAACACCCCAAAGAAAGATAAAGTCATATACTATATATACAAAAAAATAGTCGTACACAGACGTTGAAATAAACTTCTGAGAAGGCCTGTCTATTGTTAACACCCTCACTTCAGCACATACACTCGGTGTGTGCTGATCTTACAAAACCAGGCCAGAATAAATACTGCATGTCATATTTTAAGATCCGCTAAGTTATGGACGATACAGGCAGAGGGCACGACTGGGAGATGAGAATAATTCTGTTCTGTTTCAAACTGAGAGAGGACTTTGGCTCTTATGTTTGCATGTAACTTACTTAAAGCAGATGATTTAGACTCTGAGGTTGTACCAAGCATGTTTTAATGAACTCCCACTCTCTTGAACAGTGGTTTGCTTATGTTGGCCATTGGTGCTTCTTCATAATAGAAGTGACTAACTGTTGCCATGGTCACATTTGTAGATGTATCAGAGACGAGGGAAACAATAAAATGTGTTTTTTTTTCAAAATAATTTTGGGGCTTTTCGAATACATCCAAAATGTAACTTGGGATGACGGAGAGTGGACCGTGGATCACATTAGAGTGGGACAGATGATAAAATCTATTATTATTATGTAAGCTCAAATATATGACTTTTATCATGTAATGACACCAAATCAATTACCAGGTGATGAAACTTGAATAACTGTTGACGTGGCCACTCTGCTAAACACAGCACTACACCAGCAGCAGCAGATCTAATTGAGTTGCCTCTGGGCCTGGCTTATGAGTCATTAACACGGCGGTGTGTCATCATTGACCCCTCCACACCCCCCCTCCTACGCCGGCGGGAGGCCTTGCCGACAGATGACAGCGCAGACAGGAAGTGTCTGATTGGGTTACACTGAACAAACACTGGCAGCTACCTGATGGCTGGATATGGCTTACATCTGTTCCCCACATCAGCGCCGACAGGGACCCGTAGCCTGCATCGCAGCACTTAGCTCCAGGTTCTCTGTTCTCCTTCTCTGTCAACTCTTTTTCTTTGCCTCGCTGTGTTGTTCGAGCCTTAACTCTCCTCTTGTCTATTTACTTGCCCTGACTGTGGACCCTGTATCACTAATCTCCATGTAAACATATTCAACACCCAGCAGTTTTTTTTTTGTTTTGTTTTTCACGGCTTTGTTCCTGCACAGTTACTATCAAATCCAAACATTATTCTAGTGCTAAAGAAATATCTTTTGGTTTACATTAGAAGTTAATAATAACAGAGAGGGACAGACAAAGCACAGAGTGAAATGTACTTTTGAT
This sequence comes from Enoplosus armatus, assembly GCF_043641665.1. NCBI lineage: Eukaryota > Metazoa > Chordata > Actinopteri > Centrarchiformes > Enoplosidae > Enoplosus > Enoplosus armatus. Next base: position 10,383,225 of record NC_092202.1, read on the forward strand.
GTCATTCAGTTGATAACTAAGTCAGAGAATCTCATTTTATTCAATCTAAAAGAAAAGTGAGAAATGTCAATGGAACAAGAAATTATTTTCTGGACTTACCTTCGGCCCTTCAGGCCCCTCGGGTCCCTATAAATGAGAGGAGAGAGAAAGAGAGAACAAAAAGAGTCCATGTCAGATGAAATAATATGATTTCCACAGCCAACACAGTCACAGCAGAGAGACTGGCAAGGCTTGTGGTAGGATTTCACACAGTGAGCACACACCCTTCAGGCAGAACCGAATCACAATCAATCCCTTGTTTTAGTCTTCAACAAGGAATGAAATCAACTCACTCTGTGCCTTCTTCTCATTGAGCTTCGCCATAAACATGAATCTCTAATGAGACCATGAATAACAAAAACTTTAGTGGTTTTATCTTTTATGTTGATCTCTTTCTGCATTCGTTTTAGCGACTGTAAAATCTTGTTTGGCTGTTCCACATTCTGAGTCTACAGTCCAACACATAGAGAGGTTCATTACCTAAATGGGCCAATAGTTGGAAAGCCTTACAAAGCTAATAAGTTAGACAGGGCATAGAAGGCGCCACATCTCTAACAGAGATTTAACACAGTGATAGATGTGTCTGGAAGGACAGTTTCTATTTTCAACCTGCTGTTTACCACAGTGGAACTGGACTCCAAGTTGGATCCTCAACCTCCTCCACCAGAAACATGCCTACACAACAGTAGGACTGCTTTATGACTAAAATGAGAAACCAAGCTGAAAGTTAGTTCCTTCCATGGTGGCTTCTCTAGACTCTGAACTATTACGGTACCCACAGCAGTTCATCAACACCTTTACGCTTGGCTGTTATGACACCTCATGTTGGCCAACATTTTTCTCACTGTCGGCTCGAGGTCCACAGTAAATGGTGCGATTTGGCTCATCAGTCTCGGTTGGGTCGAGGCCAGGCAGACCTTATGCCCCACAAGCCCTCTACGACAACAACTTTCCAAAATGTATTCATGTTGATGCAGTATACTTGGCAAAACCTAAGGTCCCCTGATGAGTGTAAAAGGTTTGTGTGCCTGTATTAAAAAGTAGCCAAAGAGGACGCATTCGGGTTGAAATGTTTGATTGTCAGTGCAAAAGAAGCAGTCTAGCTTAGTGGTGGCCAACTTGTGCCTCGAGGCCAAAGCACCAACGGATGCTTGGCTTAGCTAAAAGGACCATAACAATAATGACCAATATTCTGAAAATAAACTCGGTCTTTCCATATCTCGCTTAGTTTTTGTTGATGAAACAAGTAACTGAAGCTGAAAACTTTCCCATTTACAAAAGTAGGCTGTTAAAATCCCTGCGGCAACAAGTTCTCACATTTACAGAAATGGGCCACACAGTTGCAGCTTGTTTATAGTGCATTCCATGTGCACTTATGACTAAAACCTCAATGAACAACTTTCATTATCCCGGCCAACCAAGAAAAAGGTTTTCCTCTCCTGCTTGCCTTTAAAAGCCTTTGTTAGCTATCCTCAGTAGGGTTTGGTAAACATCTTTATGACTCACTAGGTATGTGAGAGCATGTGCCACTCGCCTGAGCGCTAATTAGCTTGGCTACATCTGAGAGCACTCAGGAGCTACTGGCTGAAAAGGAGATTTTTCACAAAGTCAAGAGCCCTCGAGGAAGTCTTGGTCCTGGCTCTTTTGTTCTCAACTTTTGCTAGAAAATTTAAATTGAGAATAACCCAAACATCTTCATTAAAAAGGATAATTATTTCAACTAAAAGCACTCATCATGGCTGCACATGATCAGCATATCGCACCTTAGCTGCCTCATTTAACATTTACAAAAGAAAGGAATCCATAAATGTGCAATATCAACAGGATGCCTATTGAGGTGGAGCATCCGCGCACAAATACAAAGCGCTGAATGTTTGGTGCTTTCATTCATGTCTAGGAAATGGCAAACAATGAAGCAATTGCCAGGTCAATTCCCACACTCATGTCTGCAGCTGAACCCTCAGCCACTTGAAGAACTTCCAGATTGTGCAAATTCTCGTTCAGCATTTACAAGACAAATATTTCCGCTGATCAAAGCACAGAAAGGCTGCGTGGTGGAGCTTTGGAGTGCAAGTTTCTGCTTCACTTCTAAGATCTTTTTAAAAAGCTTTGCAATATAACGCTGCTATTTACATTAAATTAAGGTGCTTTCAGCTTTAAAGGAAATGTATTCTTTTGACAACCCGGGTCTTATTGTCTTAAGTTTGGCCAATGTGGCTATAGGTTAGCATAACATTGTGCTCACCACCATCCCTGTTGAGATTGTAAGACCTTTAAATCGCACTAGCTTTTCTGCTGCTACTACTACTGTAAACAAAACACTAGCAGGGATATGCCACATACAGGGCCAGACAATCACCCTAAAATTTGAACTAAGACATCTCTGGAATGCAAACCATATTTGTAATGTATTTTTAGGTTAATACATTTTAGTTTTTTACCTTCATTCATACATATCAAACTGCATTTTTCAAAATAAAATGTATTCCCTTGTATTGAGTGTGTCTGTTTTATCCACAATGACAGTGTTGACTACAGTATTAGGCTGACCTATAGGCGGGGTCGTAGTTACCATTGAGGACTCTGAGGTCAAGTCCTTGGTAACATTTCTTGGGCTCTGATGGGTTTAATGACATCAGTTTACATTGTATAATTACACATATTGCACATTTTTAAAGCAGATTCTGATATATTTTACATTGAATATTTTTTTAAATCCACTGTCTTTAGGAAGAAAATGAATGAATTGCAGGGAATGCATTAGGATTTAATATTCTCCACTGGAATTACATCCCTGGCACTGTAAGGAAGCCTTTGAAACAATATGTATAACAAAACATAGGGAGATAAACGTTTTGAGAAACGTTTGGTGGCTTGTCAAAACTATTTGCATGTCTGACCCACAGTCCAAAACCAAAAGATAAAACCGAGAAAAGCAAAAAATCCTCACATTGGAGAAACTGACACCAGAGAATGGAGATTTTGGTAGAAAAAAAGGACTAATCTCTAGCTCTAATGTCAAACAAGAGCAGTGAAGAGATGCTTTGTACCAGACTTAACTACTAGCTACTTTCAATCTGCAGGAAACACAACCTAATGACTTCAGTATTTCTAAAATCCTCATTACAACCCTGTCGCTCCAGTAGGTATACTGCCAAAAACTATGACAATAAAACCCAGGTTGTAAAAGAAAAAAGATTTTTCCTTGAAGAACAAACAGATTTGTTCCACAGAAAAAAAGCTTCATGCCCATTGATGTCAACATTTGCCACAACATTGCTTGAGTCCACCGAGCATGTCTTAAGCCATTTGCTCACATCTTTGCTCCTCATGTCTGGCTTCACATTAAAAGGAAACTTAGTCAAGGACACCAAAATATTATAGGTATGTCCTCATTATACGGGTATATTAACTAAATTAGATCCCTACATGCATGCCTGTTGTGTATTTAAAAAAATGTCTAAGGTGAGTCACTGGTGCGTTGTGGGTAGTTATGGAAAGGGTAGGATGTAAAAGGGGATAAGCAAACTTCTGCAGGGTGATTGGAAATAATTTTTGGGCGGAATGCTGCATACAATACACCACTGGTTTTCCATATTTAGTCTTTTTGAAGCAAAATCAAGTCCCAAATGAAAACTGTGTGCAAGGCTGCAAGCCACCTTTAGAGAGCTGAAGACCCCCTTAATTTACCCCAGAGAGACCTTATGGCACTGATGATTTTGAATTGAGTCCTGAAAATATTTCCTTTTCCTCTTCTTCCCACCTCCCCCCTCCTGCTTGTTGCTCCACAAGAGCCTAATCCTTCTAACCAGCACCATATGTCCTGGAAGGCTGCTGGAAAACTCTGGAATCTACTTTTGCCTCTTTAACAATAGCATCTACATCAAAAAAAACGCTGAGCTGTGTCAAGTGGGCGCTAGCTCCTAGGGCACCGTAAAAGAAGCAAAAGCCGGTTAAGGACCGACCTCAAAATCCCTACCTCAAGTTGACTTGCGCAGATGTAAACGTGGCGATCAAAAATGATCCTCTCAGCTCGCTGCACAAAGTGGAGCCTAACGGTCTAGTTGCTTAAGCACATCTAATTCATATTGATTTTCAAAGACCAATCAAAGGTGTGGACTGGTGTTGTGTTTCCGGATGGAGAATTTCTTTTTATTCCCTCTCCAGAGGTTTAAACAGCCAAAATGATCATTTAGAGAAACTTCTCTTTCTAATCCATTATCTTATCTTTGCTTTTGTTTTTTTTCCCACAGAGTAGCAAACGAACTGCCGTTGGCTGGAAACAGAAGCTCTAAAACAGCAACTGCAATGTGTTTGAGCGGCCATGTCACATCTTTTTACAACCTCTGGGACATGCTCATCTCATGCTGCTTTATGGGGGGGATTGATTTCTAAATGATGACATTATTCCTTGTTAAAAGTACATTAGTGTCATGCTGTGTATGTACTCATGAAATAGTACACCTTATTTCAAGAATTACAGTGAGCTGTGCTTATTTTTTATTCAAAGCTCTGCTCGAAGCCTCTGAGATCATTTTGAATGGGATTCACCATTCATCTTTTGGAGTAATACTCCAGCTGCTGTCATGAGCGGATGCCTAAGTGCTGGAGACTTATGGGAGCACACCTGGGACCACTAGGAAGTCTATTGCCAATTTTACATTCATGACACTATGAATTTCAAAACAAAACTGTGCTGCTTACTCAGCTATGAGCACAAGGGGGATAATGGGTAAAACATATAATTAAAGCCAACAAAAGCTGAAAACTTCAGCAATATAAAAACAGACAGAGGGTAGCGTGTTAAGTGACTTAAAATGATTAGCAATTTTAGCTTTAAACTCCTCTTACACTCTACTTAATGTCTCTCTCTCGCCACTTAAGCCTCACCATCCTTTATCTTTCCATTTCATTCCAATCCACCAACTTTTTCCACACCCTGGAAAAGGTCCGAGGAGATGGAATCAGAGATGAAAGCACTTGATAGCACCTCCTCTGTCAGCTTCACTTACTCTCCCCTGCACTTGTAAAAACTGACATCACTGAGTGTTTTCACATGTCACGTTTTCCATCCTTGCTTTCCCTGGAATTTGGCTTGACCCATTCGATGTAGCTTTTATGAGGAAACTTTAATTAAATGCTTTATTTGCTGAACACCACAAGCAGTATCCAGTTGCTGTTAACTGGAACAACTTGTCCCTACTGTACAAGGGGTTTTGTGAGAGAAAACAAACGTTTTTGCAGGGTATCATAAAATGTGTCATTAATATTCACCATAGTACCCATAAACCACCTTATGAATATCTTGTAAATTAAAAAAACTTCCTAAAAAATTGTAGTAAATGAAATACATCCAGAAAAAGATATTTTAGATTTTAGACTATCAGTGTAACAAAGGCAATCAAGTCATTGAAGCCTAATACCACAGCAGAAAAAGATTTATATATATATTTAGCCATTTTGGAAAGCTTTGGATTCCTTTTGCATTCAAAGTTGTATACTGTTCAGGATATCTATACTGAAAAAACTGGAAAATAAGCCAAGTTAGATAAAAAGACAGATACCCTTCTCATGTCTGTATAGTAAATATGAAGCTACCTCCAACATGCAGTTAGCTTAGTTAGTTACATTTATGCTAAGCTAACAAGTTGTTACTTGTAGCTTCATATTTACCCGATGGATATGAGAGGGGCATCAATCTTCTCATCTTACTCTCAGCAAGAAAGTGAATACATGTATTTCCCAAAATGTTGAAATATTCCTTTCAACGATGCCAAATGGAGTGATGCTAACTGAACAGCTGATTGCCAACTTCAGCAACAGATCATGATCAAAATGTGATTCCAAAAGGAAAAGTTTGAGCTTACCATGGGTCCTGTCTCTCCAGGCTGCCCTGGATCACCCTATAGTTAATACAAAACGCCCAGTTAATGGAACAGCAGTGGGTCAAGACTTCAGTGAAAAGTTAAGAACACGCATGGAGTTTTAAAATGATCATAAATAGTATTCTGAGTAAAACAAGTCAAATATTCAGGTGAAAAAATGCAGTATTTTCCTAATTATGGTTGAATTCCCCATTTCTTTTAGTGTTTGGCCACTATAGTGCATAGGGGCCAGGTTGCCAAGTGGAGCTCAGCATTGTTCTGCTCATATACCAAGTTGGCTGGGAGGTGTTTATCATGCTGTAGCACCTGTACCCTTCACTCTCTCTGTCCAACAACCTTTTCTAGTCTCTGCTCTCGGTTCAGGCCTGGCTCTTGGATGTTCCTGCTGTTCTCAGGGTAGAAAAGAGACATATGCCATGTCCAGATTTCTATGCCAAACCCATGCTTGAACAATATTCCATTTTTCCCTCGTTGTGACATTTACAGGACAATTTTTGCCACCCTCCTTCTGAGTGATTCACAGCAGGAGAAATAAATCATAAGAGAAATAAAGCGCCCCAGCGAGAGAAATTTAATTTCTTGGAAAAACGCAACAACTTTTGCGAATGCAACTGGAAGAACTAAAAACAATAATCATCAAAAACTTGGAAAAAAGCAGATAAACAACACTTAATATTTTTGCACTCACACTGTGAACTCTGCCAAGACAATAAAGATCAGCTGGAGCCCTCGGAAGGTTTTATGGCTAAACATAATTGACAGGCCTTTTCTGTTTCTTCTTTCTCTCACAGGCACAATTCACATAAATTAGTGTGATGCCAGTGACAGGCTTAAAGACATGGAAAATGTTACGTTATAATGAAAGACAACCAAGTAAACATAAATCCATACAGTGAAGCGTTCTCTTGGGAGCATATTCATGTTTAGCTAAAGACATCAGGGCAATGAACTGCAACATAGCTTGTCTAGTCTTCATTAGAAAGGTTTTCATTGGGATAAACCCTCCCGGCACTGAGACCAAGTCAAATTGAACATGAGTATAAAAAGAGCTGAAATTGTTTTACTCTTAATGGAAACAATGCAGTATTTCTTTAAAGGAAAAATACACTGATTTCTACTGATCCAAGCCCATTTTAATAATACATAGACTGCAAAAGAAGATCTTTGTTCAGCTTACTGAACTCTTTCTAAGATGGCAGGTGAAAAATCAATACTCACTGGTAGACCAGGTACACCTCTGGGCCCATCTTTCCCTGTGTCCCCTGGAGGCCCCCTTGGTCCAGGAGGGCCCGGTGGCCCTGGAGGCCCAGGTGGTCCTGCTTGCCCTTGATCTCCCTGTGTGGCAAAATAACACATTATTACTCTGTGATATTGTTGGATCCAATGAGTCTGGAGCCACTGCAGTTAAATGATAATGAAGAGAGAGTAGTGCAATGATCTCGTGGGTGGCTATGGGCCGCCTCCATTCATAACATGGAGGAGAGTTTGCATCTTGGGTCTTATGGCTAAAGCTAGCATAGAAGATGGAGCTGTAATGTGTCTGATTTATAGCTGAAATAGTAATCCCCTAAACTGCATGCATTCCTAACTGGACCTAATGAGTTGAATTGGGATATGTGCATTAGGCACCGACTGAAAAAAAGTCACATTTGTAAAGCTACAATAATCAGGGCGAAAATATACTGAAAATGTGTGGTCCATTATTATACTGGATTATATGAAACTCTAAGAAAATATTCAGCAGTCTAACTTGCAGGGAAAGAGCTTTAAGTAGTGCCAGAACAGTAATTCATTTCACCTTCATAAAACCTTTACCTAAAAAGAAATTTACTTTTGACAATAACAGAAGGACTACAAGAGTACTTATGACAGATCTGTCTGAAGGCTTGCATGCAAACTGCAGAATGCCCAGAGAGAAGTGATTCGGTGAGACTTGGCACGATGGACAGAGAGAAGAGTGAGGACACAGCCACTACCTTAATGAGCCGCCGCTTTATGAGCTGCTGGTCAGCGGAAAGAAAGCCATGATTGATCTTAGGGAAGACCATCTGAGCAGGTGTGTGAGGTCAAGAGGTCGTAGGTCAGAGGTGAGAGAAGATTGAAGAAGGATGAGGTCCCAGAAGAAGAGGAAGGAGGAGGAAGGCAAATGCAAAAAGAAACAGATTTTGTTAGAAAGGCCTGTGTTCATGAACCCCCGATCCAGCGCCTTCACAGATGGGGGGAGAAATCCACACTTTTCCAGCATGGAGGTGGTTTGCTTCGGAAGTCTGGGCTTTTTTTTGGAGCCAGGGCCCATAATTACCACCTCAGGGGTGTGAGGGCGCCACAGCGGGCTCACAATCCCCGGAAAAATGGGAATTTCTCCTCCTCTGTGAAAACGCTGTCATCATCTTCATCGCGCCTGCTGCTAAGTCAGACCCCGGGAGCTGCGCACACTGAAACCAGCGTGGTTGACCTTCTGAGTTGAGGTTGATTTCTAACCTTGTTCCTCTCAAAGCATGCATTATTCTGCTAGTGTCCATTGGTATTAAGTGGCTTCATCCATCGCTGAAACAATCCTCAAGGCCAAATTGGTGGATTGAAGGATTTGTGGTGAACCATGGGCATGAGCTTTAAAACAACATTTTGCCACTTTGGTTCATCATCTAGTAATCCTCTTGGAGTTCCTTCCATTTATTTTAGCATCAATGGACACGAGCCAGACCATGTCTTGGTTTCAGGATGCCGATTCTTGTTCTAGTCAGCTACATAATACTGGGTAGTAAAAGGCCACCTTAGCTTTCAATGGGGAACCTGGCATGTAGCATGCAACCGAAATCTCGAGTGACTGAAAGACTGAAAGACTGCTTGCGGCAGTGGGGGAAGAGGATAACAATTGACTGGCTGTGATTAATTAGATGGGGTTTTTCCTGAGCTTAGTCTATCATCGGGCTTTGAGAAAATGCAGCCGACAGTGATTCATTTACTCCCAGTGTGTGCTGCGGAGGGGTCGGACTGAGCAGCTAGACTGCACCACCACCGACAAACCTTGACAGTCAGGATCTGATTGCTGTGCAAAGCAGCCAGCGTAGGGAGACCAGGCAATCCCTAAAGGGACAAACAGCAGAACATGGCACAACACACGCATGACATTCAAACACTGGGTGAACAAAAACAGGAGGAAGAAGATAAGCATCCTACTTCTAAATATTTGTACAACTTTGTGAAGTAAGCATAATATGTGAAATACTGTAACATGTATTTGAGGGGGTTTCTTAAATGTCAAACAATGAATTTTAAGGACCAGACATTTCAATTCAGACCTAAACAACAACTTTTATCTTTAAGTCCAAGTTTCCTCTCCACCATGAAACACTGTGTACAATGGCACTGGGAGCATCCTGTGTAGAGTGTATGTTACACTGTCATAGCTAAGTAACCGTTGTTTCTTCAAAATATACAGACCGAACATTTGTTGAAATGATTATCATAGAGCAGACGTTGAGCTATAACATGGTGGTAAGTTGAGGAGCTGCATTGTTCATAGAGTTTTGGGGAATGTCAAGGGACTGTGATGTTCACTGGAAATTCAATCAAATGGTATCCAATTCCCTTGTCAACAATCATCATGACAGATGTGATTCACTCATGAAAACTGGATAAAAGAAGAAAGCATCAGGCCTTCTCCTTGTTAAAATGAGACAGGGGTTTATTGCTGAATACTAGCTTTTATCTGAATCCAGAAACATTGACATATCGTCAGCTAAACATGGTTTTGAATGTTATACAGATATTGTCCATACACGTACACATTTTTATTTCATTGCACCTTCTTGCAAGTGTAAGGAATGGATTTAACAGTTCATTTGTCTACTCTAACGTGGGCTGCATTTGTTAGCATGTCTGGCTAACTAGCTTACAACCTACAGAAAGTAACAGGTGTAGCAACAGTAACTAAGGGGGGTGGGACTTAGCGAACGGTCAAATGTAAATGTCTTTAGCTTTAATGCTAAGGGCATACATGCAAAGGTTGTACCAGATTGGTTGTACAGTGATTGCATATTCCCTTGTTTATCTTTATGCTGCAGGTTTTGCTCCACCGACAACATCCAACCTGAATGAATTGATGAGTGTTTCTCAAAGACTGGCACACTAGCATAAACATGCCCTGTAAAAGATCAATCTTCCTCTATATTCAAGCTTAAGATCAAATCTGGCCTATCCAAACACAGCTTTGGTGCCATCCCTCTGGTTTTCCAGAGATAATTCAAAAAGCATGGCTCATTAAGAATATGGCTTTCAAGACAGACTGATTTAATTCAGCCCTGCAGCAGAACAGAGCAATGGATACTCTTACACTGCAGACAATAGCCATGCTGTGTGTAAATGGGACTGAAGCGCAAATATTTCTCAAGTTATTTACAACCTCAAACATGTGGCAGACAAAGAAGGAAAACAAGGACTGGATTACAGGATCGGACAACACAAAGAGTCCAAGCATGAAAATGTAGTATGCTGCATGTGCAGGCTAGCACAGGTGACACTTTTCTGGGTTGTAAGCCTCCTTGCTTTTACAATCAATTTGATACGTATGCTAGGGGAGACACCGCAGAGAAGCTGTGGCCAGGTTGACAGCATGCTGACAACCTCACTGACCAATGTGTGTTTGAAATGTGTTAAAAAAAAGATTATTTGACCAAAAACCACTAGTTTGAGCTTTCTCTGCAGTGGATGAGAGGAAGAAGAGAAAAGCATGACTAGGTGTGGGTTAGTGCTCACCCTGCGCAGTGTTTTCCTCTGCGCTGATGTCTATGTGTGAGAATGATAATGACATGGCGGTTGACAGAGAATCCTAACCATTTACAGATTGCTTTGTTTTGCTTTTCTCCTCCAAAGCGGATGTTGGTTATTTGGTGAGGAGCTCTATTGCTATGTATTTGCCTGCAGCAAGATGACTGCAACTGTAGTAAACAAAAAGCCAGATAGGAGGGCAATCAGCAACAGCTGTCAAAGGACACTGGCCAGAAACAGCATCTCCTCGACCACACCAAACACACAAAACATCCCAATCAAATACCAGCTGTGGCATTTTCTGAATATCTTATGTGGAGTGGATAACCAATTCTGTGCACAGATGGCTTTAATACATTAAGAGAGGAATAATCCATTCATTTGAAGCCTCAGATTTGGCATCAATCCAATACATCAAATTTATCTCAAGTGAAATTCATTTTAAGGCTTCTGATTTCATTTTCAAACAGTAGACTGTAAAACACTTTTTGTTCGCGACTGAAAAGACAAATCCTGGAAATTACATAATCACGGTCTCTTTATCTTGGAAGAACATTGCAAATTGGTCAAATCCCAAGATGTGAGAACTGAAGTACTGGACAAACATGGGTACATTTTTCTTTGTGAAATCTCAGGAATGTTTCCTCTAGCTGACCCAGGAATTCACAAAACCTTTGCCTGACACCTGTAGCCAATGCCATCCGTCAAAAAGACCACACACCTTTCTTGGTGACACGCATAGCCACTAACTCCTGTTAATTATATCCCACCAGTGGAGCTCGAACAGTGGCCACACATTTGTTAGTCAAAACTGGCCAATTTATTATTTGTTGCTTGGTTAACCCTTGACGTTTGGATGCGGCCTTTGACCTTTGGGGCCGACAAATGGCTGACCCTGACATGTGGGGAGCAGGCAGAGGAAGTGTGTGTCTGTGAGGAAATTCTGCTAGCCATGTGGCAATTCTCACACCATCTTTGGCCACAAAGGTTGAGGGGGTTTTGACTTGACCCTTTGATTTGACCCTTGAAGACATACACATATTGTACACGCAAACGCAAATAGTCTGTCCTTTAAATGGCTCTAAATGTAAATCTGTTCACATGTAATCGGGCAGACTGTGTGTGTAGAGGACATATTCTTGACATGCTCTGTTGTTTACATGTACCTCCATATGGGTTTAATAGCCTGTCTGCCCACAGTCAATACATGGAATGAGCTTCATTTCCAGCCAGATAGAGTCAGGGTCAGGCAGCACTTGTCCTGTTATGCCTTCATTTATTAAGGAAATCCTTCTTATACTGTTCCACTACATTCACCTACTAATCTAATATGCAAAGTCAATATGCCATTCTGGGGAGGTAATATGATTTGCTGGTGACCTCAACTGCTTTCATGCCCCTGCAGTCCTTCATATGTGACTGTGAGTTCATTTGTACCTGTTAGGGGACAATTTTGCTGTAATTGCAAGTTAATGAAATGCTATCTTGAAGTGGACACTTTATTTATTTACTCTACAAGACAAATAGGGCCTAGCATGTCCCTGTTACAACTCTGTCAGCCACACTGTCGTTTCCCAAGTGTAAATCATTCAACTGATAGAGACAGATGACTCCATTTCCTAGGTTAAAAGGGTACAAATTATGGGCAAAACCCAAGAAATTCTATCCAAATAGTTAACTCCAGTCAATTCAGCTAGAGGGCTAAGATATTTCCTTTCTGCCTGTTTGCAGTGGTTTCAGCCTTTGCAACCATAATGATTATCCAATACTTTTTATGTCATTAAAAATTAACTAAGGATATCACAGAGCTGGAAATGTATTTGTAGATCCACTCAGAGATCCACAATCTCTGTGAACTTGGCTGTCATTTGAGGAGTGCCCATGTGTAACATGAGATGCATCACTTTAAGGCCACTAATCAAATTTCACAGGGAAGGTCATTTGTATTGACTTCCAAATTATAAGAAACGGGGTGCTTTGACGTGCAGGACTGGCCCAGCGGAGAGCTGACAAAGGTAATTGGCAAACTACTAACGTCTGGGAGGGCGCCAATGCGGAATTGGGATCAGATCCACTTGGGAGATGGCTAGTGTTCTGGTGACAAGACAAACCTCTGTGTTGATGTGTTCTCTTGTCCTTGTACTCTAACCTCTATGTGCTCTCTGCCCCCATGGCAATCAATTACAGGCATTTAAAGTGACTTTGACTCCACAAGATCTACTCTTGATGACGACAGCAGATACAGAGGAAGTGAAAAGTGTGTGTATATGCACATGTGACCCTGGTTAATGCAATCTACTTTAAACAAACCTGTGCAGTCCGTGTTTTTCAAAGAGGGCTCATTTTTTAACCATTATTTGAGAAAAATGAGGGCGCGCTGGCTGCTAGGTGGAGATAGAGTAATTCATTTCAGAGTCTGTCAAGCACGGAAAAGCACTCACATCATCATCATTTAGAAGCTGCACTTTTATAGAAATGTCAAACTACAGAGCTGGAAATGATTAAAGCTCTGAATACGCCATGTCACGTCGAGGATTGAAGTGAATCACGAGTAATTATAGAGACAGAGCTAGCTGGCTTTTGAATGTAGCTGAGATTGAGCAGATATCCTCTGCTGATGTGCGAAAGCTTGTTCTCATGTTCAATTTGAAGACAAGAGGTAAAAAAAAAAAAAAAGGGGTCTTTGCATCTCAAAACGTATACCACGCTGTGCCTTCCGAGGTATCTTGCACATTTGCCTGCCTCTTCCTGATGTAGAAATAAGCAGTGCTGAAATGCTTGTTGTATTTGGCCAGATGGGAAGAACACTATCCCAGGAATTTCATGCATCTCAAACCTTTTGCCCACAATTCTGCTGGGGGAGACACACACAGTCACATTCATCGGCTAATCACAAGAAGTCGGAGTAAACCGCATACCCGTGGTCCCTGGTCGCCTTGATCCCCCTGCGGAAGGCAAGAAAAAGAATTTGTCTTGAAATGCAAGGGTCGAACACACCGTGAACACAAACACACTAAGACACAAAGTACAGGGCTAATAATAAGCTGAGACTCGCACCGAAATCACTGAGGCATAATTCAGAACACATTGATAAAGAAAAATAATACGAGAACCCTCAACTATTCATTGTGGTTGAGAGTAAAATCATTTATGATAACATGGACTGACATGAATTGGGTTTGAGAGAAAGAGAAAGAGAGAGAGTAGTGGTGGATGTTTGATGAGTTTTGGTGAGGGGGCTGAGTGTGGGTGAACTGCATTGCTAGGCCAGATTATATGCCCCAGAGATCTTTGGCTTTCTGCCTTTTGGGGGGGGGGGGGAGTAAGGTCTCTGTGGATTGAGCACGTTCCTGAAGGAGAAAACGTTTGGTTTCAAATCAACCTGTGTGTAGAAGACTGTGGGTTTATCACATTAGAGAGAAACCGAACCAAAAGCACTCTTTTGTTTGAAACAACTGAAGGACGACCAAATGTTGGACCCTGAATTATAACCTTAATCTGTCTAGAATCGGATAACTGAACATCCTAAAACCGTCTCATTCGATCCACTCCCGCTCTCCTGTTGGCTGAGTTACAATTTAGCCACAGCAGTAAAATGAGCCGAACAGCTTATCACACATGGATGGGAATTGTGCTCAGACAGACTTCAATGTAATGCCTGAGCAATTTCAAATAAAACAGCTCTCGGAATATTTGTAATTTTTCATTGGGCAGTCGTTCCAAAACTGGATTTAATGGGAAAACAGTTGTGAATGGCCACATTGATGCACGCTGTATTCGTCTTGGGTGGGAGGAATGCACACAGTTGTTTTTCATTTTGTTAAACTGCAGTTGAAGTGGCTCACATGAGAGGCATGAATATGCATCTAATCAGCGAGACTTGGTTATCCACGATTGGCATAACGGATGCTCGACAATCAGCTAAGACTGGTTTTATAAGTCTTTTATTCTTTTATTTTCTGCTTTAAAAGGGACACCAAATAAGAAATCACACTGTTGATTCATTACGTTGGTCATCGACAACAACCAACCTCAGTTCACCACACCACATTTCTAGAAAGTAACCAAAGAGTGTGACTTGATGCAGATGACAACTGTAATCAACTGTTTCTCTGTCTTTGACTTTACGTCTGGTTAGCACTCTCACGCTATTTCTTTTTATGTCTTGTATTTTACAGCGCAATGATCCTTTAAACATAGGGGTTATTGCCCAAGTTGTTGCTCACTTCATACATAATATGAATAAATACTAAATCTATTCATTGCAGGCCTGTAAAACAGAACAGATCTTCCCCAGTAGCATTTTATAAGCATGTACTTTAAGTCATTTGTTTCCATTATAAGTGAATTAAGGGACTTTATCAACTTTGGTGTGAATCAAGGGATCCTGTGGTTTTAGTCTTTCAAAGCAAAGGCACGGCACACATTTGTCCCAGAGTCCTGCAGACTTATAAAGAGACAGTGTGGTTATTTTGCATGCTCCACTGCTGTTTTATGGAGGAATGCTCAGCGAGGCATTTAAGGGCTCCAACTTGGGCTCTGGCTTTCAGTCATTAATGTTCTGCTGTCTATTTGTGAACGACAGGAGAATTTAAATATTCAGACTCCGAGACTTAAAAGGACAGGATGACTTGAATGCGAATTATTGCGGCAAATGCAAAATTACACTCTTTGAGTTGAAAGTGAGCGGAGCAAAAACAAACATTTTTTTTATCGTCTTGACCTGCATGATGGGCTGAATATTGAAGACTAAAATGTCCCCTTTCCTAAAGGGATCGTTTGACATACTGGGAAATAAGCGTATTCACTTCCTTACTGAGAAGATTGATACCATTCTCACGTCTGTACAGAAAATATGTATCTGGTGCCAGTAGCCGATTAGCTTAGCATAAAGACTGGAAACAGAGGGAAACAGCTAGTCTAGCTAGATGGATTTTGTTACCTTTGGACAGAACTAGACTAACTGTTTCCCTCTGCTTCCAGTCTTTGTGCTAAGCTAAGCTAACCGGCTATAACTTAGCATACAGATAGAATCTTTTAACTAACTCTCGGCAAGAAAGCGAATAAGCAGTTTATTTCCCAAAATGTCGAACTATTGTTTTGAACAGTTGAACAAAATATCTGAGCGGATCAACAGTATAACAATGAATATATCAAACAAAATATAAAATGACTCACCTTTTCACCCTTCAGACCTGGAGGGCCCTATGAGAGAGGAAAAAAAGGATAGTTCAAATGTTTTTACAACACATAAATAAGAAAATGACAAACTATGGTCCCAAGTCAGTTATTCGTAATCATTCTGGTGCCATGGCACACTATCGTCAGATAAAATACACTACAAAATCTGTAAAACCAGGGTCACCAATCGTGTCAGCCAATAAACAAACAGAGCTGCTTAACAATTGAATTTTGATGAAACTAACATTGTGTACTTTTTGACATCTCTTTCAGCATTTGATTAAAATGCCCTGTCACCGACTGGGAACCGGTACCTTATGCATTGTAGACAGCAGGGCTTATACAAACATACAATTAAAACCAAAAACAGGCCCAAATCAAGTCCATGTTTACTTAGAGGATCAAATCCAGAAATCTCCAACCATGTATTGGCAAGCACATTGTAAAAATGTGCCCTGAACGAGAGGAACACTCTCTTTTTTTTTTCACAGCAGTTCTTGTGAGGCAGTTTTTGCATCCAACTTCTGTCAATCAGCAGGCAGGGGCTCCTGGGTGGGCTCTGTAAAAGATCATGGGTGAAGTAGAGGATTTGACAATGAGGTGTGCATCCATAGGCTGGAGCCTAATGAGCTCAAAAACACTATTTTTAACATTCAAGTTGAAGAATGAAGCCCAGTATGCTGGGCTCTCTCTTTCTTCCTCTGAGCTTGCGCTTTTGGAAAAAAGCTAGCTTTGGAAAAATCAGTATTAGATCAGTGTCAGAAGAGTGACTAACTGACCACCCGCTTAGCAACAATGTTCCTGCCATGTATACTGATACTAATCTGTATTTATCATGAAAAAGCTATTTGTCAAATATATCTGTTAGATCAGCACTTTTTTCTAGCTCTTAGATGAAGTTAATATTTGTGAACAGAACTGAATCTTCTACAATCACTTCCAAGGTTTGAAGTGTGCATCTCTTCTAACTTTGTCATTGATTTTTGTAACTGCCAAACATAATATTACATATGTCCTCAGGTGAAAAGAACAAGTTGTTGCTGTCACCAAAACAACTATAGTAATAGCTCTGCAGTGGTTACTTTTCCAGGCTAATATGGTTTGTTTCCAGAGATATCAGACACACAGAGAAATGTACACTGACACTAATCCATAGATTGATGACATTAGTTTAAGAGGCTGTTTGGAGGCTGTTCCTGTGAGTCTATGGACCAGTGACCCAGAATAGCAGGTTTGCAGACACAGACAGGCTTCCACTGCACTGGCACACATAGCACAGTCTGAAACTGAAATGCTCCAGAGGTAGTCCAGCAATTTTCCTCAGTCAATTTCTACCACACTGCTGTGGGGGAAGTGAGGTATAGCCTGCTCAGTGCCTATGGACATTATTTTTGATGCACAGTTAACTACCCGTAGCCTTTCATTTATGTATAGTAGTGCACGTGTTTCCAACTGGATCTGCGCTAGGTCATGAGGTTGTGAACCTGTAGAGGGAGCTTGTGTTGTGCATCGGCCCATTTATTCAAATGTGAGGCAACTATGTTCGCTTCAACAAGCCAAGACAAAAGCTGACGGGAAGTGCAGCTTTAATACACACACATAAGGAGGGTGGACCTGCTGCTTACTTGACTGGCCATACAAAAGAGCCACAACACACTTGTAAACACAAAATGCGCCATTGTAAAAACAGTGTTTCCGATTGTGGTTCCCTGGGGGGGTTAACAGAGGCAACATATTGGAATCAAATGTGACTTTTACTTTTATAATGATGTAGAGGCATTCCAGAGGGGCTAAATAAGTTTCCAGCATGTTCCTGAAAATGGAAGGCAGCTAAAGAAAGTCAGTGTGCAGGCTTTTTGTTTTGCAGGAAAATTGCTTTTGGACAATACAAGGCTATTGACAGGCTGTTACTGCAAACATATGAATGGCTGCAACAAAGAAATACATAAATATACCCACTGCAGCTTTTTGCACAAGCCCGCTTAGGGTATTATATCTGGCACTGAAAAATACAAATAGTTGGCCCACCAAATTACTTGGCTAAATGGCTGGGCACCATAAGTTTGTGGAAAGAAATGAAAACTCTGCTTTATATCATTTAGCATTTCAATAAATCCAGATTGTTTCACAATGAGTAGAGCAACATAGTAAAACTTGATCGAATCCATGTTGAACTTCTAATAGGAAAAAAAGCATGTCTATATTTTGTTTGTGAGGGAATAAATAAGGAAAACTGGGTCACAGGAGTTTTATTGATTGAGATTGATTTCTACAGTAGATATCCCAGACAAATAGGTCAGTGGCTCCCAACCTTTTTGATGTTCCCCCTCATGTCAGATAAACTCATATCCCTTCCTTAACACCACCATTTGTTTCAACCATTCATCCATAACTTTTAGCTTCACTTTTCCTATGGTAACTATTTATCAGTTACTTTTAGCTGTCTATTTGAACAATTTATCCATTACTTGTAGCTAACTTTTTGAATCCTTTATCCATTAGTTGGATCTATTTCAACCACTGAACCGCTTGCCAACTAGTATTCACACACGCTGTGTTCAGGTGTTACAGCTATCACATTGTAATTTCAATTTTTCTTTGTTTCAAATTAGTTAAGCCACTCCAAAGTCTTTCTACATACCCCCAAAGTAACTGCAGATGTACCCACTGGGGTACAAGTACATCTGGCTAGTGATATACTGGACATTACAAAGGTCTTTTTAAATGTTTTGAAACAGCATCTTTTGATGATCCTGTCATGCCTGTTAAACTGTATAAATCATATAAAAAAAACTTGGTAACTACACTCAGCAGCATTTACTGGTAGAATTATACTTCACAAGTGGAATACTACTTGTGACACACCTAACCATGTCTTGTCCAAAAAACCTTGTTCATTTTCCCTTCCAACTGGTCGTAAAGCATGTGGAAATGATTTCACTACACAGTCTGCACCTGCTCATTATACTACCCATCATTTGCACATCACTTGGACGGACAGCAACCACTGGAGCTTTTCCGAAAGGTTTACGCCTGTACAGTGAGGGTCTTTTATAGAGACTATTAAATAGCCCTCCTGCAAAGACTATTTCAAAAGGAGCTAACTGTACTACAGTAGAGCAGCAGCGGGTGTGTATTTGTCAAGCAGTCTCTGCAGCTTTGTGGTTTCAGTCTGCCCCAAGAAAGGTTTCTAATCAACACCTGTGTATGCTTTTCACATCTTTTTACTGCTTCTGCTCTGGCTCTTTTTCAAAAGCAGCCCTTCAGCAGGTGCTCCGTGGCTCAACAGGCTGCTTCTGTTTGATCAAATCTGCACACATGCATTCGCAACTTGCTTTCTTGGACATGACTAACCTGCCTTCAACACCTTTGTATTCAGATTACACTGGATTCTAGAACGGCCACATCCATCTCTGAAAAACCACAAACTATTTGTAATGTTCTTTAAAAGGAATAGTTTGACATTTTGGTAAACACAGTTCATGCTCTTGCCAAGAGTTAGATGAAAAGATTGATATTATTTTCATGTTTGTAAGGTACATATGACGCTACCAGCAGCTGGTAACCGTAGCTTAGCATAAGGACTGGAAATGAGGGAAACAGTGAGCCTGGCTCTGTCCAAAGGTAAAAATCCTATTTGTTGTCGGGGCGTAGTAACTGCCTGAAGTCTTCCCATCAGTGTGAGGTTGCATGGCATCCAGAGGAGAGTCCCCTAATGTTACAGCACATAACCACACATAAGACCACAGATCACCTCTTTACACCTCTGTTTTTGTTCAGATTAAACAAATAAAATATGACGTGTTGATTAGTGAGCTCTAGAGGTCCCGCCTGTTTCCAGTCTTTAAGCTAAGCTAAGCTAATCGACTGCTGGCTGCAGCTTTATTTTTACCGTAAACAGTGGGCTATTGATCCTTTCATGTAACGTTCGACAAGAAAGCCAACAAGCCCATTTCCTAAAATGCCAAATTATTCCTAATAGATTTCTATAGGAACTAAGAAGATTGTTGCCCTTAACATATTTGCATTTTGGATTTGGTTATGAATTTGGTGTACTTGTCTCTTTAAAGATTAGTCCTTGTAAGTGACTTAAAAAATAACAACTCTGCTCTTCATATCTGTGGTGATGAACAGAATGCATTTGCCTCAAAGCAGAAGCACCATATCCACTTATTGAAAATGACACATATCATGCTGATGGTAAGCCTCACATCTTCTGCTGCTTAACGCCGGGCAAACTTATGTCAAACTTCCATCGTGAGATGATTTGTAACAGAACATCCTGTGTGCAAGATATTGTCGAGGACTTTGTGGACCCCTGGAACAGGATTAAGCTTTTTTCTATACAGATACACGTCCAGCTTCTCCTTCTAAGCCAAACCATGACCACTGTCTCCTGCAATGGCCTGAATGAGCTGTTGGTACGAAAAAAAGAGGAAACCCCTGACACCTTTAAAACCGAGTGGGGGAGAAATATGGAGAAGTCTGCAGGGAAATATAAAATGGCAAAGGGAAGTGGAGCCAAACCCGCAAGCAACATGAACATTGCCATTCAAGTCTGACAATGTAAGTTACTTCACTTCATATCACAAGGAAAGAGTAAGTGATGTTCAATAAAATGATCCTGGCACCAAGGTGCATTTCATATGGGACTCCTGCAGTGCTGATTATCAAGATGTTAAAATATTGCATATATATTATTGCACATATTGCTAGAGTTCCATGTGTTCTGTGTTGGTAACTTTCTTGCTCAACTAATAATTGCTCAATAACTAATAATAATAATAGTTAACTAATGATATATTTTCACCCTGCAGTGCTGGTCTCCAACTGTTAAGTATGGATCTGACATTGGCACCAGATTTAATGCCAAAAATGATGTAATAATGTGATTACACATATAGATGTGTAATCTGATTGATTGAAAATTGATTGAAATACATAAACATGTATTTCCATCGTTATTCACAGGCTAAAGTCCTGTTTTCAAAGGTCTGTTATCAACAAAGAAATAGTTCAACCTACTACCACACACTAAATATCCAGTTCACACCAACTCACAAGTAGAAACTTCTGTCAGTCTAATTTCACATCGTCTCACATAAAAGTCAAGACACTGAATATCCATTCTCCACATTCCTACTCTCCTACAATTTACTCAAAACATGATGGATGAAAACTTGACAGTGCTCGCCTGGCTGTGCAACGTGAGGCGAGGGACTGGCTCACGTCCATTGCTTTAGCTATTGTTGACATGAGCAGTAATTCTGGTGGGTTTGGCTGCAAGCTGCTGCTACAATCTCGTGAAGCTATCCACCTAATCCAACAAGATGCAAAAAGTCAGGAACAGGGGATGTGCATGTAACCTCTGTCTGGACTCGGCTGTATTAGTTTTCATCACAGTGACCTGTTGAATGTATCGAGGTCCAGAAAATCAATCCATCAAGCGGAGCTCATATCCTCGTTGCAGAACCTGGGCCAAACGCGGTTGGCAGCAGTTGCTGTCCACATGGATCCAATCATCTCACCCTGGAGCACTGGCATCTCTGAGAGCACAGGCCAACAACTACCGCTTTTACAACCTCTTCTTTACAGGCATACGGTTTTCTCACACAGCTACATAATATTAATAAACATGTGTGTACACAGGAAGTTAAGCAAAGCAATCCTCCAGGCACCAAGTGTTGACAGGGAATGGGTAAGTGAAGAGGGGGGCAGGTGAGGAGTGCTGCTCACCACAAAAGTGGGAAGAGGGCCAAAGTAAAGGGGTTGAAAGGACTAAACCATGATTTACCCACTTCACACAGTAAAGTGATGCATCATGTTTGCCAAACAGTGAAACTAAAAGTTGTTTCAGATCTCACAACAGGATTAAGTTTAACCAGGCTGATTTAAAGGAACAATTCAACTTTTTGGGAAATATGCTCACTGCAGAGTTAGATGAGAAGAGTGATACCAACAACAGCCAACAGCCACTTAGCTTAGCTTAGCAATAAGACTAGTAGCAAGGGGAAACAGCTAGCCAGGCCCTGTCCAAAGATAACAAAATTCACCTACCAGCACATTTAAAGCGCACAAATTAACATGTCCACCACATAAAACCTGGAACTACAAATACTTGTTTTCACACTTTGATTTACCACGTTAATTAGTGAGCTTTAGAGGTCCTAGTAGTCGTGTTTTGTTACATTTGGGTATAGCTAGACTAGCTGTTTCAGCCAGATTCCTGTCTTTATGCTAAGCTAAGCTAACCGGCTCCAGGCTATACCTAAGAGTGGTATCAATCTTCTCATCTAACTCTCGGCAAGAAAGCGAATAAGTGTATTTCCCAAAACGCTGCACTCTTCCTTTAAAGATCTACCAACAATGAGGTGTTTTTAGGAGTGACTGTTTTTGCACTGTGGAAGGTAAATAATGTAGCATTCATTCTCTCACATCATTTCCCATAACCTCTCTACCCAGCAAAGTTGAAATGTCCCATCTGGACGCAAAAATATAAATCAATTTATTGCACCAATGCCAGAGTGGAAATAGTGGTAAGGCAACTGCAAATGCGCATTTAGCCATTTGCAGCTAAAAGCCTGTGGGCACCATTGGAAGTGAAATCTACTCAATTTCAAATGTGCACAAACCTGGAACAGAGTAAAAGACATCCAGTAAAAACATATATTGATATGTACACCTCCATCTGTTAGTTCTGCATGGGACCCCTCAATCATATTACCGTGGGCCCCAGGGGAACTTTTTTTTTCTAGGCGGGAAGCTAATGGAGGACAGGGATGTGAGTAATCAGAGCAGAATGGGCAGGAACGGACGACCACAAGTGGCTGGTGCTCGTCGGGGGAATCTGGACGCAGAGGTTAGGCAGGGATAGGAAAACCACACTGGAAAACTGACTTGGGAATGTCATCTGGTTCCCATATTCACAGTGTATCACAATTAGCCGGTATAAAATGACTTTAATGTGTGTGTATTTGTTTGTGACTGTGCGTGTGTGTATGTGTGTGTGTGCTTGTTGTTATGTGTTAGATGTTCTTGTGGGAACAGCGTGAACAGAGGAGACTGAAACTGCTAGTGTGACTGGTTATAGGTGCGTGTTGTGTAAGTAAAGTGTCAAGATGCAAATCAAACATGGAGGAGATTTTTTTTAATTCACAGGGAAGGTCTCGTCATTCCTGAGGAGGGGAAACGTTTAAACAGCTTTAACCAAACTGTAGGCATAAAAAGCCAAAGATCAAAGCCAAATCTTTTTTTCTGCACAATACGTAAGCAAATTTCTGACCCACAAAATTCTTGTCGTGGATATAAAATGTTGAATAAGGGACGATGTTCCAGTTGGAAAAGTTTTTTTTTCACTTCTTCTGTTGATTCAATTTAAACCACATTGTGGCAACTACATTTCTCATCATTTTGATTTGAGTTGGAGGAAAATTCCTTTCAATCAAAAAGCTGTCAAGCATTGCAGTCATACTGCGCTAATTCTCCTACCACGATAAGGTAGTGACAGTCAGTTTCCCCCTGAGAGTATTCATCCCGCTCAGCAAATGCATGAACCGAGGACTGCCATCTAAAAGGTCAAACTCTTAATGTTGTCACATCCAGTGGGCAGTGGGCCTCCTCGGGCATTGCTGCCCTTGTGAGCCCAAATAAACGCTGTCAAGTCACATAGATCCACTTGCAGTTCTCGGTGGGCAACACCGCAAAAACTGTAAACAAACATCAGAGCATGCAGGGCCTCCTTCAACTCTAACTAGGGTCACACTAAACTGGCACCATCTCCACTTCCGTAGGGCAAAAGCGATCAAAGTCCAGCTGGAATATGTTTTATTAACATGTGTGGAGCTGCAGTGCATAACAGATGAGGGATGAAGGGTTGAGGGCGCCTGGGCTCCTCTGCTTCACTCCCACATTGCCTCTAATCCCTGTAACGCAGCTGCATAATTCATACGTTGTGACAGATCATCCTCAACCTGTGTCGCTGGAATCTCAGCTGACGAAGCAGGGAGGTGGAGGCCACTTGTCAAATACAGATACAACCACCTTTATTTACCTCATTGCTAACATGACTGAACTCCTGCAAGGGCTCGTGTGCTGCACTATAACTGGCCGGGCTGCAGACTCCAGTGTGGTGCAGAGGCATGCATAACGGGCTGAAGTGGGTTTGATATTTCCAACAATGTATCATTTTCAAATATTTCCCCTTCCTGCTAACCAGATTTCAAAGCAGGCTAGTTTCTTTCTCTGACTGTGTAATTTTAATTTAGTATGGCATACAGTCTGTGCTAAAAAAGTACAGTCGGCGGGTGGTGTTAGTGGGTACTCGAGTGCAGCCTCAGGGATGGTGTTTTATGCTTGATTGGTGCTAAATGGTGTGCACACACAGTGGTGGGTGCCTGGGGTTGATGTTTTGACATGGACCGCCCTTGAAGGTCCGCAGAAAGATGAGGAAAGAAGATAAAAAATGAGAGGCGAAGACATGATCATCTTTGCCTCAGCTGTCATTTCACAGACTTTACTAACTTTTATGTAGAGTAAAAAAACATTTCTCTGCTTTCAGTGGCAAGAGGAGGCAAAATACCCTTCTTATAAATGCTGCAAGAGTTGAAAATCACCTCGACCCATATCTGTAACATGTCTCTCTTCATATTTTTCCAATCTGTCTGGAGGACAAGGAAGAGATATGCAGCAAAACATCACTTGACAACTGGTCCCAATGCGAAATTGACACAAAAGCAGTGGAAAAAGAAAGGAAATGAAAACAAAGCAAATTACTTTTCCATGTCTAAACGCCGATTGCAAGCCCTGAATGAGGATTTCTCCTGATGAGTTTTGATTGAGGACACCTCTTCTCTCTCTTTGTCTCTGCAACCACAGGTCCCGGCCCATTCATCAGCGGCTTGGTAACGATTAAGTCACAGAGATGTGTCATGGCTTCAGCAGCGGTTGGTTTGTTTGGCTCTGAGGGCTGTGTACAATTTACGCAGTGTTCCCAGAGTTACGGAGGGAGCTGTTGAATATTCATAGAGACGTGTCCCCTGCAATCCCCCGGGTGGGCATACCAAATGAGCAACCACATGAGATCACTACTACTGTCTCTTTTTTAAGAAACTGGCAACAGGACTTTTTTATTTCGGAAACAGATTTGGTGACCGTTGGGTGAGTCATCGTCAGATCATTGCATTTTTTGAAGACTTGTCTGTTTTTAGAAATGCAGTCAGTCACCCAGACTTCAGATTTTTTGGTCTGGACTGTAAATTATAGCCTCTTTTTGTTTAGTGCAGTATGAGTTCTGCTTAAACCTGATTGCTGTGCTTACAGTAAAACTAGGACCCCTACCAAACTTTTACAGCACCTTCTGCTACCTATAATGACTTCATCAGAGAGTGATTTGCTGGCCACAACTGGAACATTGTCAAGTTCTCTCTGTTTGTGCACTGGATTTACAATGTCACACCCAAAGTACAGTCACCCCAGCCATTTACTGGCAAATCCAACATTTCAGAGACGACACTTCTTGGGCTTTAGTCGGCTCTTGAGACATCTCACGGTAGGATTTTATTCAGTCAGATGTAAAAGAGGCTGAGAACTGAGACCACCTGCACTTACTTATGTCGCAGAACCCCAGGAGCGAGTGTCTGAGAAGGCTCTGAGGATTAACTTACAACTTTTATGGCTCAGTCGGCACACACTATTATACCTATTCAATCACACTTGCCTCTGGACTATAAATAATTTTAACAGAGCACACACACACACACACACACAGTGCCCGCCTGACCCGGTTATACAGCGAACTGTCACAAACCCCAGTGCTTATGTATGTATGGGCTTGTCTTCATCTTTGGGGAAACTCTGAAGTTTTCCATCTGTTAAGGGGAGTGAAACTGTGATCGACCGGCAGCGTAATGAGGTGAGATAATCTGTTCGGGTGCAGTGAGATGGCAGGAACGGAGGCTGGTAGCAAGAATATTACAAACCAGACTGTCCAAATGACAGGGGAAAGGGTCCCTATTAGGGGAAGGCAGGGATGAAGAGATTATTTTAATAATAGAGTCAGACTGTGAGGTACAACTGAGATTTCTGGTAGCAAATTCGTCATAATCAGATGTCTTTTACATGAATTGTAAAAACAATTTTATACTTTTTGATTTGCTTTAAAGCTTTCAACATATTCACTGTTACATTTTTTGTATCAGACTTATGAATGGAAATATGCTTTTTGGCATTATTGCAGAGAGTGTCTGTGTCACAAATCAGTTGCTTAGCTTAGCTTAGAGCAGAACACAGGAGGAGGCAGCTTGCCTGGCTCTGTCCAAAGGTAATAAAACCCACCTACTCGCACCTAAAGCTCACCAATTAACACGTCATGTCTTGTTTGTTTAGTTCGTACAAAAACGTCAAGTTGTGGTTTTACAGAGGCAGGGTGCAGTGACTTCCTGGAGTCTCAGCTGGTTGCTTGGCAACCTTATTGTGATGACAAGACTTTCGAGGTGCTGGTATGTGGATTTTGTTACCTTTGGACAGAGCCAGGCGAGCTGTTTTCCCCCTGTTTCCTGTCTTTATGCTAAATTAAGCTAACCGGCTGCTGGCTGTAGCTCCATATTTAGCATACGGACATGAGAGTGGTATCAATCCTCTGATCTAACTCTCAGCAAGAAAGCGAATAAGTGTATTTCCCAAAACCTTCTAATCTTTTAATGTGATCGTAAGGTTTTATGCCAACATTTCCCTTTCATGTAAATTGTTCTCGACTTCAAACGGTGAATAAATATGAGCTGGACTGCATCACGCAGTCGTGTTTTACTGTTGGAGTTTTTACCTTTACATGGCTATCACAGTTGGAGAAGATGAAGTAGGCATACTTACAGGAGGTCCTGAAAGAGAAAAGAAAAAATACTTGGTTAGTGTGTTTTTAATCAGCGATCAGACAGACTGAGATCATCAATGTTCCACTAAAACCACATATCCAAATAACTGAGATGGGAAATCAGATTTTTTGCTGAGAATTATTTCTTTGGGGAGGAACATCTCATAAAGATGCATCTCTTCCATGATGCATTCACTGTCTATGCAGAATAGACAGACATTCTACTTCAGTATAAACCACCTGTATTGTGGTAGAACAACAAGCATTGTGACAAAAAATTCCTATCTATTTTCCATTCAGTTGGTCCAACAATGGCCATCAGGCCTGGTGATCACATTTTACATTCGTAAGTGGCTCTAATTTCACTACTACAAGGGGTCGCGCTTGTTAAAAAATCCTCCCACGTTTTTGTGAGGTGACACTCGTCTTTTTCCCCAATTACTGCTGCTTAAAAGGACCGTGTGCCAACGCACTTCAGGGCTCCCCAGAACCCTGCAAATCATTTTAGGTCTTTAGGTTCTTATTAAAAAAAGGTACCCAGCTGCTTTAACCCTGAAAAAAAGGGATTATTTTTCTTTACAAGTTCTATGTCCTTGAACTGTTCTTCTTCATGACCAGGGGAAAGTGCAAATCGCTCCAGCAGCTGGAGAATTTAAAGAGCCGTGTGTTTGAGGCTCGCTGGGCTGCACTTCTGTAGCGTTGTTTTATGGATCGTTGAGTTACAGTAGACCACTTAGCTTTTAATAAACCTGCTCCACTGTGCGTTTTTTTGACATGTCCCACTGTGTCGAATGGTTCAGTACAGAGCTTTTTAACTGGCAAAAATGGAAAATCAAAGAAATAATGTTATAAAAATGTGCAATATGCTGCAAACCTCAAAGGTATAAGCTTTCAAATTCTTAGATTTGATCGCCTTAGTTAGACCAGAAACATGATTTGCTGGCATATAATCCATGTTGAATAATCCTCCCTCAAAGCTCCAGCTTCGTTCAGTCACTGAGTTTCACTTTCTGTTCTCACACTGGCACTTCTAGTTATTCCCTCCACAGTTTGTCACCCTCCTGCTTTTGCTAACCAGTCAGACAATGTACAGGTTTCTGAACTCACTGGACAGGTACTGCATTGGGGTGTGCGACTGCTCAAGTGATGGTGAAAGTTGTTATTATGCTCTAAAGTGACATTAAGGTTGCAGAGAAGCTGCAATGCAATGTTTATTTCAAGAAGAGTCAGACTTTTGCTGCAAAGAAAGAGCTGCTTTTCTTCATCCTTGACACTGATGCACCACTGGCAGGTTAAATTGCTCAACCGGGACAATTTGAGCATCAATTCCTCCTTTAGTGAGGGCAGGTAGTAACAAGTACTGATTATTCACATAAGGAAAATAAGGGAGGAAACTGCTAACACTTTCCAGCATTGATTACCTGCTAGAACAGTTTGCGAGTGTGGCTTTCACTGCTACAAAAACTTTTTCATCCTAAACTGTCACGCCACACTTTTCCTTTCCATATGTTACCGGTAAACAAACAAGAGATCCTAATGAAGTATCCCATTCAGTTTTAATGCAGAGGTAAATATCACCGTGTCTTTTTCCTATTTGTTCTCTCTGGCAGTTGCAGCCAAGTCTGGGCAAAAGCTTCCCCTGTCTTTGTAGATGAGTAAACTGCAAAACACCTCACCATGAATTTGTGGGAAACTTGCTGCGGCTTAGTTACTTTTGGTTAAAGCGAATCATGAATTAAATATGCTCCCCTTCAACATCGACCAGTGTTGAGAACTTAAAAGAGGGAAATTGGATTTGCAGAAGGCTTACAGTGCAGAATGCAGCACGACTGTGCCCATCAAGGACTGAATTTTTCAGTTGTATAAATAAAGTCTCCTAAATCTTTTTGCAGTTTTTCCTCCTGTGGAACGGGTACACAGTGTTTGACACTGGGCTCCAATAATGCAGAATGGTGCCTCATGTTTATTTGTTTTGAATGCTTCTGTGAGTTTCACACACAATATTGTTTCCACTGTTTTATGCTCGCAAAAACATATCCAAGCAGTAAATGAAGCAGAAATAACTGAGCTATAATTGCATGCAAATGTGCAGAACCACTTTTAGAGCTTTTAATTTTAATTGCCAAAATTTCAAATGACATTCTGTGTTCAAGGACTTCTAAAGCATTGCATTTGTAAAGCCATTTACATGCAACAAATGCTTCTGTGGAAGCTGCACATAACCAGTGAACATGCAGATAAAAAGCAGGTGTAAACACTGCTTAACTTCATAGTTCATGACATTAATAAAACAGTCTCTCTGGCAGGTGAGGCACTATTTCAGGTAGATAATCTGTCTGATTTTACAACATCCTTATTCCTAGTTTAGTACTGTAATTTGGGCGATTATACAGAATGGTAAGGCCTGTCATCCCAATTGTTCCCTATTGTCTACTCAATTGATTTGTCAAGAGGAAGCCATTCATATTTGATCTGACTGAGCAGAAAGCGAGAAAAAAAACCTGTCTTTGCACAATGGTGCCATTTGAGATACGCTGGCACGGTGGATGTTTATTGGAAAGTTAAGCACTGCATAAACAAAGGCTGGCGGTATTTCAGATGTGCAGCCAACCAGAACATTGAACTGTTGTCTGTCATTTGATTTCTCATGTTTTCATCTCCCTCGGCTTTGAAGTCATACACTGGATTACTTTAGTATTATGTAAATCAGAGAAAAAAGGGCAGAAAGCCACACCACACTGATCCACATCTCAAAATGCAGAATATGGCCACAACATGGTTCTAAATGAATTAGCAAAATCAAAAAAGAAATGATGGAAGTAACAGAATCTTTGATACTCAAATAACAGACCTCTGCTGATTAGGCTTGATTCCCGTGACGTTGAAAAGTAGTGTCTGGATTTGGTGGTAGAACCAGCAGTGTTTTTTCCACCCTCACAGACAGTGTTTGTTTCTCAGGCTGTGAAACCAAACCGCTCCCTTATTACGATACCTCACTTAAAATTGAGACCTTGCTTTGCCCTGTCTCTCTAATTTCTTTTTACAAGGGCAGCACTTTCATTCCAAAGCGCTGGCTGCGCTCTGCTGCTCTCCGCTCTCTCAACGTAGGAACGACAGCACACTCCGGAGCCCGTTATCACTTTCACTATCGGAGTGTGGATGCAGCTCCCTGCCGAGTAACATGTTCTCGCTGTGGATTCAATTTGTGGCGACACTTTCCGTCTGTGGGAGCGTTGCTGCACAACATGTCCTTGTCCAACTCTGTTGAGTCAGCTCAGGAGAGAGTGTGGGAGGAGGGAGGGGAGATTGAAGATCCTGAGCGCATTACGACAACTTGTTGCTGAATTTGTGGAGCCGAACAAGCGTGGGTTATAATATACTATATACTGAAGCTGAATCATGTCTAGGACCAGAATAGGAGGGTTAGAGTGTCTCAAAAGTTTACTCTCTCAAACTTCACTGTCTCCCAGTTTTACTGTGAAAATCTAGTGTTTCTCTAGCGACTGATGCTGAAACAATCCAAGTGAACACTGAAACCACCAGGCCACAAATTACACATCTATAACCTATTTTGGCCTCCAAAGATATACAGTGTACTTTTACATGATTGTAAGTGCAGTATGATTTGCTGATGTCCTACTGAATTATTCCTTCAATGTTTCTAGATTGAGACGTCAGTGATCTTTGGCCACACACACACACACACACACACACACACACACAAATGTACATACCAGGTTCTCCATTGCGGCCTCTTCTTCCTCGCTTTCCCGGAGGTCCTGCAAAAAAAGAAGAATATAATACATTTTAGTCAGTAATTTGATTGTCTTTTTGTTTGTATAAGTTTCGTATTCATCAAGTCTTCTCACAGTCAAACCACCCTACAGCAGGATGAGGAAGAGACACTGAAAAATATTGCCTTTGGACTACAAACACTTCAAAATCTCATGGTTCATTAAATATTTAAGCTCTATTTATACATAAACTGCTGGAAAAAAGGAAACACACACTGGCATGAAGCGCACTTTTACCACAAAAGTGCGCTTCATGCTGACATCCCTGTTTCTTTTTCCTTTTTTTTTTTTTTTCAGTTTTTCCTTTCAGCTCGGATGCCCTGGTTTTTAATTTGTTTATCTAGACAGTGTTTTCCTGTTTGCCATTTTCCTGTCAACACTATCAATCTGCTAAAGCTCAGCTGGGAGGAGTAAAACAATTACATGCTTTGCCAGGTTTTACACAAGACCTGACTGGGTTGTATTGTATGCA
The DNA here is from genome assembly GCF_043641665.1 of Enoplosus armatus. NCBI lineage: Eukaryota > Metazoa > Chordata > Actinopteri > Centrarchiformes > Enoplosidae > Enoplosus > Enoplosus armatus. Next base: position 10,414,233 of record NC_092202.1, read on the forward strand.
GGTAGTTTTCAGTTTGGAAATTGGGAGCATCTCCCCCAAAATGACCTCTTCCTCTCTGCAATACATGTAGACTTTTCCTGAGGTTGGCAACTGGAAACTAATTTTCAGGCATTTTGTTTGCTCTCTGCCCAAAAAGAGTGTGTGCATTCACAATTCAGTCAAAAGGGTAAAGCTATGACTTTTAGACTAGCTGGAAATTAAAAGTTGAGCTCTTATGGTTGCACAGTAGTACGTGGGAACTCTCCACATTTGAGGAGGACTTGTCAACTTGCAATGGAATGGATAATATCGAGGAAGGAAAATTGCTCTTTCCACTCAACATGAAAAGGAGCTGTCAGGATCAAAAAGATTGGAAGTCAATGTAACCAAGAGGAACAATCTTCCCTGTCTGGTTCTGCATCAGAGAAAATATCCAGATCCAATTTCAGGCAGCAACAATACTGTGAAGACTTATTATGCAAATCATTTTGAAAACTCCTCTGACCCCCACACCGCCAAGAAATAGCATTTTGTCGTCATGTTAGAGGTTCGGGGTAATTACAGTAATGTAATGGGGTTGGTGAAAGTTTTTGAACAGACCGCACTGCTCGACATTAATTGCCCGGGTGTCAAAAGTTGCTCCAAGTGACACTGGGCTTTTGTCAAAAAAACAGGACTAAAAATACAAATCTAAATAACCTGATCTGACCTCCCATCTCAGGCTGTACAAAAGTCTGTCTCTTTATGTTTCAATACATCTCCCTGTAAGAAAGGGGAATAAAAGTAACAAAGTAAAATAAAAAAAACAATGCCTTTTACGCAGTGTTTGGCTGATTTAGGACACTCCAGATGTGTTAGTGGGGTGCACAATCCAGGATTATGTTGCGCAGCTCTTTGTATGATGCTTAGTCCTCAATTTGATCCCACCGTTTGGCTCCAACTCTGCTCCTCTTGGACAGTTTCCAGGATAATGTCAAGCGCTGCCAGCAAAGGGTCCAGGCACAGTTTAAAGTATGTAACCACAGGTGGAGTTTGACTCTCACTTTACAATGGTTCACATCAACCCTGGTTTCTCCATAGGTTTGTTTTTTAAGGCTTTAAAAGAAACAGAAGGGGGTTTACTGCACTTGGCAGTCGCTTCATTATTGCTCACTTTGAAATGACACTTGACACCTCTGAGAGGAATATTTGGTGCAATGATACGACATCCTCCTGATTTCGGTGGTATAGTTTTTGACAGCTGCTGAGAAAACACTCCCCACATGGGAGTTGGTGGTCCAGACAAAGTACCCTACGTTCTATTCAGATATCATCATGATTCACAATGTTTATCACAATATTTTTCATTCTGATTATAGTATGTAAGGAGAGATTCCCATACAACCCAACTGTACCGGAAACATTCAAAACTTTGCCAACAAAAACGCTATAACATTTCAGTTTATGAAACACAAGTGAAAGAATAACTTGACAAAGCATGTCAGGACCAGTCAAAACAGGTTTTCAGATGTTTTTTTAAATCAATTAAGAAAAGTGACCAAGTATTGTAAGGCCTCTGGTCATAAACTCAAACTGGGTTCTGAAGTGCTGAGAGATCTTCAGCCGCACTGCATCCCAAGTACCGTCATGGAACAGTGGCTTCAGAAAAAAAATGTGGCAGGGAATTTCATGATGAGGGTCAACAACTATGAACAATCTGTTGAAACCTTTTCAACCTTTTCAACAGCTTTTAAGTCTGAAAGTGAAATAAATCAAAGCGAACTTGATGTTCATTCAAATGTTTGGTCAGACAAAAGTTTTTGGTCAGACAACAAAATGGACTCTGTGATGTTGTGTATTGTGTTTTTACATTGTGTTATTTTGTGGCTTTTGTATGTTAGAAACTAAGCAGCAGAAAGCCATTTTATAACACAGGACCAGAGAGAAAAGAAATCAATATACAGTCAGTAATGTTTGGCTTCCTTTTTAGCTGATGTCAATCGGTCGGTCCACAACTTTGGTTCAGATTGAAATATCTCAACTACTACTAACCATTCATGGTCCCCACAGGATGAATCCTACCGGCTTTGGTGGTTTACATTTGTGGTTTTGGTTGAATTTGGATGGTGTGTCATGAAATTTTGTCCCACTCAGGGTGAATTGTAACCACTTTGGTGAACTCTTCAAACCTGCAAAACTAAAGACATTCCCATCATTATCTTCTTAGCAAATGTTAGCATGCGAACACACTAAAGTAAAATGGTGAACATGGTAAACACTATAAACTGCTAAACACCAAATGACACAAGATGTTTAACTACACTGTTTTAAACTTTGAGATTAGTAGGAGAGTTTCAAGTGCAGTGACTTGACTGCAAAGTTGGAAAGCAGTGAATGTCAATGGCTACAGCCAAAGATACAACTTAAATTTACATATGGACTATAGGATACTGTCAAACATCACAACACATCACATTGCAAATGGGAATTTTGACCAGTGAATACGTAGGATTGTCGCCCATCACCAGTCGAGGTCATTCATATGTGAATGTGAGAACAGTGAAGTTTTTCTTTCTCTAAAATCATCACAAAGTTTGACGCACTGCTCAAATACAATAAACCATATTTCTCAAATGTCGTCATTGTATCTGTTAATATGATGGTAATAAATTGTGATGTGGACGGCACCAAGTTAGCAGTGCAAGCAGCATGAAACCATCAGCACAATGCTTTCAAGTTTCAAAATTTATTCATTTGCTGCTTTTTCAGGAATAGTCAAACACCATGAGATTTTTTACAATCCCACAGACTCTTTTCATCCAAAATACTGATAGCAGTAGTCATTTGAATGCCATTTGGCAGAAAAGAATCTGTAATTGGCAGTATTATGAAACATGCTGTTTTTAAGCCATGGCTTAGCCATTGTTTTTGAATACTTTTGCTTATGTTGTTCATTACAACATTATTTCAAAGTTACGCATTGCTTGACATAATAAACTTCTTGTTTATACTTCATGCATTTGAGACAAAATTGCATTTTACCACTACCCATCATCCATAAAATATTGATTGGCCCTGAACAGCTAACAGAGCTGCACCTCTTTCTCTTTTTCCTCCAAATCAATCAGTTTTAAGTGAACCAGCCGGGGCCTGACTCATTTACAATACCAGCATTGTTTCAGAGCTTGATATACATAATCAGACCGCTCAATGCTTCTCTCGCAAAGTAATACAGCTATTCCTCAGAATAAAAGTTATGCCAAAAACAGCAAACTGGGTACCAGCTCCAACCTCCAAAGTAAATCAGGTTGGAAGAGAATTGGCTTTAGACTTCTCAGCAAACACAATTGCACCTTTCTGGGTAAAGTGAATACATTCTTTTGTTTTCTGCAAGTGAGATTTATAATCATACAGTTTGTATGATGCTCCATGTTAAATTGTCAGCAGTTGAAAATTAAAATGTGTTTAGATTCTCAGAAAGGTACTTGCCGTGTTCTCTTTGTGCAAATAAAATCAAATGAAGAGGAAAAGAAGCTACATGTAGATTTGGTTTTTGTTGAGTGATGATTCAAATACGTTAATACACGTATATATTACAAGATGTCGCAGTGTCATTGAAACTAAACTTAAAATCACACACTAGGACCAACTTAGTGCCAAACAGAGAAGGAGTTCATGTTCACTGCCCATTTTCCACGTTTCATTTTAAAACTATTTTCCCTTGCTGTCATGCTACATTGTAAACAACTAGCCTACTTAATAGATACAAAACACACCACATGCTGACCTCACTGTTTATATATGAGTCACAAAAATACAATGTCCAGCATGAATGTTTGGGAGAAATGTCATAGCGGTTTAATACTTCCAATGCCAATGTTGTCAGAGACTGACATAGAATTGGTTTGCTCGTGTTTGGTGCAGTTATGGTAAATTGGTAAGCTAGAAAATGTCTTTGAATGATTTGGGTTCCAAAATGTTCTGCAGAATATTTTGTGCTGTTTTATAAACAGACTTTTCTTTCAAGTCAGTTTGATATCTTACATTTTAAGAATATTTAAATGATTTTTCACTGTTTCATCACTGTCAATATCAGAATTAAATAACAACATATGCTGTATACTAGGCCATCTCAAGGTGGCTCCCAACTAGGTTGAGAACTTGGAGCTTGAAGTTTGGTTGACTGAGATGTCCAGAATATTTCTCAAAAAAATCTGATGATCAATGTCTTTACAAGCATTCCAAGGATTTAGGAAGATTTAGTCAAAGTAGACTTTAATATAGTCCATTTAATCCCACAACATGGATGGATGAGTTTATTAAACCTGGCAACACTTGGGTATCCAGGTCAACGGAACTAAGGCTGCACAAAAGCTGGCTTTCTACTGTACAATCATTTGTTACTTTACAAGTACATTTTTGTGGAAACGTTTGGCAAAGAAGACAACAATTTTGATCCAAGATCCTTATTACTATGCATGACGATGAATAAATCAATACATAAAATGCTAATTCATGGAACACTGGGTCCACTGTCCAAGGGAAAAAATGGAAATTGAACCACAATTTTACAATCAGCCGCATCCGTGAATGTCACTGCTCTCTTCATCTTCAAGGGGATGTGTATTGTTGTCAAAATATGAATTGCAAAATCTAACAGCTTACACATATAAGTGAAATCATTTACACAGAAAGCCTCACCTGCACAACAGCTTTGGAATATGTGCATCTTTCCAATAGAGAAATATACTACTCATAAAAAGTCTGCAATTTTACTCCCCTCAAGAAACAAAAAAGCGCACTGTAAAACCTGACAGACGAGAGTGAGTAAGTACCACTTCCTCTACACCACCTTTTGTTGCAACCACTCATGCATTAATGTAAGCTAACTATTATGTAAGCTAATCACTCTTAGCTAAATGCTCGATTGCTGGTTTTCATGTACTCTCAACACAGGGTGTGTTCAGGTGTTACAGCTAACTCAAATTTCGATCTTTTCAAATTCGCTAAGCTACTCCACGATCTTTCCACGTACCCTAAAGCAACTGCAGACGTACTCCCTGGGATACAAGTGCCATGAGTTAGAAAACACTACAGTAGTTTATGCACTAAAAAGTTGTGTGCTCCTGATTTAGCTTATTTAGCAGTTTATTGAACTCAACTAACTACTGACCTCTCAGGTCTTTGGGGTTACAAAAGTTAAACTTTAAAGTTAAACTGTATCTGTGTGTGTCTCTGGCACTTGAACTTAAACAACTGATTTAAAACTTGAGGGTTAGGTCTAACACAGTCAACAGATAACAGTACAGCGAGATGAAGATCTGGACTGTGTCTCCACCAGCCTCAAACTCCTCTTGAGACCATCAGTCATGGGCATTGTTGAGAGAAATAGGAAAGTCCCCTTGAACTTGTGACCCACCAAACTGGCTCCGGAAAGGAAGCCCTTGTAGTACTCCGGCTGACCTTCTTAACTACTTTTACTAATCCTTTACCTTCCTCAAAACCTTTCAATTGAGAGATGAAGAGACAGGAAGCTGAACAAAGGGTTTCCTCTCAAATAAGTTTTCAGTCCCATGGAAGACTACAGGACTAAATGACCATATCGCTCTCCAAATGTTAGTAGCATGACTGGTGGAAGTTAGTTCACTTGACCCTATTAAGCTGTATGTGCTTATCTACCGTTAGAAAAGCACACAATCTATTTAATGGCTGTCACAACTTTGAAAGAGGTCGACTGAAGGTTGCGTAAATTCTTACAAAAGCACCCAAAAAGCTGTTCCACCTCACATAACACAAACTTTACCTCTGGAGGGATTTTTCCCCAAATGCAAACATGAGATATATGGATGTTTGCGATTCACTTAAAGCCAGCTTCACATTGTGTCAGTGGGAGTTCAACTCCTGGAAATTAGAGGTAAGTTTCCACATTCCTGCAATCTGATACATGGAGCAGACTACAGCATGGTTAACATGTAATGTCAAGCCATTTCAAAGAGCAACCCTATTATCAACCTTGTTTAACGACAGTGGTTCTCTAAGTGCCTTTAAATAGGAGCCATGCTGTTTGGATTATTTTTCTTGCAAGCCAAAAATAAGTTGTGGATTGCACTTGTATAATAGTTTGTTACCCTGTTTAAAGAGTGCTAAGCTACTAGCCGATAGTGTTAAATCAAGACTTCTTTATGTTATAACAGACTGCAGAGGGTTTTTTGGAAACACAATCCAAACACCAAATTCTGCAGAATAATTCGGAGGTCTATTCAAATTTTCCCAAGACCCACATTTGAATCCCAACCTGACCTAGAAAAACAATGTTCTAAAGGATATTTTACGTTATTCCGTGATTATGTGGCATATATCTTCATTATCCTTATTCCCAACTACACTCAACTCCAATGCAACCATTTCCTGAATAAATATTCTCATGATAGCCATTTCCTTAATAATTCTTCGCAATTATATTTAATCTGCTGCCCAGAAAAGAGATCAATGTGTCTGATTTTTACATTTACTCATTGTACTCTTGGTGCACTTATTTTGTCACCACATAATATCTTGTTCAGTACACACACACGCACACACACACACACACACACACACACACACACACACACACACAATGCATCTATCCAGTTTAAATGTTGATGTTCTGTTTGGGAATATAATGTCACAGCTGTCTTAAAGAGCATCTTTGTATTTCTCTGTAATAAATGCACTGTTATATGCATATCAATATGTGTTTACATTGCTACTCAAGAGAGTATGATTAGTGAGCTGGAAATCTACAGTTTGATTTATACAACAGTCGTAAAGCAAGACATCTCACTGATTAGGGGTCGAATTAAATCTAACGAACAGTCATGAGGGGTAATGAACAGTGACGCCTGCTCCACAAACTAATGAAACTCAGTTCTTCAGTTTTCAATTACAAGACATCACGGAACCACGAATTCTGATATACTCAAGAGTCCATGCCAGTGTTGTTGTCATTATGTTAAAGTTGAAACTAATTCACAGTACCAACAGGACACTTGTTAATGTCAGATAGTCCCAAGACATAACCCAACAGGAATCTGAAACTAATTACATGAAGCAGCATTCATTACGACGCAGACAGCAGCAACTGATTAAAAAAAAAAAGTTAATGATGCATACTTTCTACGAGCGTCTCTATGTGTGTACGCGCAGTAGTGGACAGAGGATGTTATCAACTTGAAATGAATTAATTTCTCCATCCATCCCTGATGAATATGGCAATTTTGTGCCTGTGTGTGTGTGAGTTTGTGTGTGTGTGTGTGTGTTGGTCAGGTCCTGCGCTGTGTTTGTCCAGATGCCAGTTATCAGTTCATTAAACCACAAGTCAATCCATTAGGATGCAAGGAATTTGTCTGTCGCTGCAGGCTCCATTAACACTGCGTCAGGCAGATTGAAACTGGTATTAAAAATGCATCTGACGCTCCCTGCACCACTAGAATAAAATAGAGTTGCCCTGTGATGCACTAATTGCAGACAAAGTAACTGTTTTTGCACTTGAGAGTCTCTGCATTGATTGAGTAGTTACAGTCCTGCAATAGTCTTTCACAGCCAACACCTAAACAAAGACACACACACACTCACACACACAGTTTCAGGGACTGAAAATCATTACAGAACAAGCAGCTCTTCTCTAGTTCTTTGTCAAACACACACACACTCACTCGTAGAAGACAAATGACATGAATACGACTATGGCTGGCAGGCATGCATGGATCATCTACGCTTTTGCTCCGGTTCAGTGTCAAGGCTGGAACGCTCCTGAGGAGGAAGCAGGGCCTTTGAGAGAGCCTTTTCATCACCTTCAGAGATCAATGTGTTTTCCTCTGGCAACAGGCTGAGTGCTGGGATACTTGAGACCCACCCCGTGAGCTACACACTGCAATTATCCTCCCCGCAGTACTGACTGCGGTTGTGATGGAAGCAGAACACACTCCCTGATGAGGGGAGGTCAGTAATAAGCCAATCGATTGGCCAAGTCCCATCACTTTATGCTGCGAGTTAAATTGGCACAGGCGGCCATCCTGACGGCTCTATCAGAAAGCCTCGCTGCAGGCTGAGGACATTCCTAGTAACACAACCTACGCTTACATGCGAGGGAGTGTCAACTTTTGGGAAACTTTATAATCTTAACTAGAAATCTGAGAAAAATCAACAATTTCATGTCTTGAAAATGAAAAAGGGAAACACTAGGATGAGTCCAGCTTGGCTTGGCCAGGTTTAAGTGTAATCCACAGAGGAAATTAATGGTTTCTTTTGAGTGTTAACCAAGTTACATTTTGGCATATTCTCCCTGCATGCACAGCGGATTAGGAATCCACCAGATAAACATAACCTAATTTAATTGTCTTGACAAAGTGGCCATCTAATGCCAACAGTCTGGTCGCCTTGCATTGAACTATATCGTCTTCTACCTGTGCTCCAAGAGAACCAATAGGTGTTGGAAGCATGTTAACTGAGAGTCTGGAGCAGAAACATGAGCAACTGATAGTTAAAAGACTGAAGGACTCAACATAGGTGTGATTTGTGGAATCTGATTTGCGCTATTGCAGTATTAAACGCTGAGGATGGGCCAACACCAAAGCCAAGAGTTAATGAATTCACTCATCATATGCACGCAGAGGGGAAAGCAACCTCAGCCTAACCTAGCAAACATTGATTAGCCACAGTCAGTGACTGATTTAAGCTTCTGACTTGAGTACTCTGGTTGTCAATCAATATCCTAATTAGACCTTGAAATACTGAGATGCAGATGCCAGCAGTGTGCTAAATTTAGCAGATACTACAAGATAAACTAATTTGATCTTTCAGGCTGGGTAGAATCCGGATTTATCCTTCTGAAAAGTGACTCGATGGCATCCAGATGAACGCTAAAGAAAGTGAGGACACATGGACGCGTGGCAAAATGACTCCTTCCTGGGGATCAGCCAGCAGATACTTTTGAAGCCTACCAAGGGTGTGTTGGGTGAATTCTGCACCAAGCATACTGATGGCGACATGCGTAGTATCACATGAGTGTGTGTGCCTATGCCTTCTTCTGTGAGCGCACTCGAGTGCTTGAAATTGTCAACCTGGATGCTAGAAGGCAAATGGGACATACAGTGCATGATTAGCATCAAATGATCCCTCTCTTGTTCAAGTCCAAATGAAATACTTTATCTGTGTTTAAGACTTCTGTGGCTATTGGATGTCACATTGAAATCGTGTGTAATCCTATACCTGTTACTAACGGACGACATGACTGCTGGCTGACCTCATCATCACAAGGGATGTGTGAGCCAGTATGCGTGGTGTGCGTATGTGTCTGTGGTGTGTGTGCAGATGGATTTAGAGACGCAGGGCTATATATCGTGGACCACAGGGCCCCAAACTGCGGAAGGACAGTCATCGCTGCTCCTCAACCGAGATGAAGTCACTGGAGAACAGCCATCTGTGCTCAAGTCAAAAATGTTATTACACTCCTCAACTATTTTAATAGACTGGCATACAGTAGTCTCAGCCTGAATAACTATCCACTAACACAGTTGGTGCATCTAAATTAATGAAATCTTTAAATATTTTCATTATATCTGTTACTTCTTTGGGACTATGCAGACTATAAATATCCTGTCTTTATATATAGTATCATAAAGTTTCTTCATATATTTTCTTATTTTAGGCATAAATGCTTACATGCTGTAAATTCATAGGTTTGTCCCATATATAATTACATATTCCATGTTGTTCATGTTTGTGTTAACATGATCCCTTTCCCTGATTGTTATCCCCGGTGTTTAATTTAATCCAAGAAACGTTCATTAAAATCTTCAGTCAGTCAGTTCACCAAAAAGTCTATTATTCTCTCACTTCATTCTTGTGGTATCCGACCACGCAGATTTGCCTTTGAATCCGACCACTCCACCGAGTTGACTACTTCTGGTCTGCCATCATGACATGAACAGTTCCTCAGTTGAAAGGCAATCGATCCAATGAGCGCCGCAGGGGGCACTAAGGTTTAGCCAATCAGCGCCACAGCGGGACTAACGCCGTAGTCGAGCAGTTGTTAAGATTCAGGCGGACATGTTGGTCTCTAGTGGTTAGTTAGGGAAAATCAATGAAATAGACGAATATCTCATAAGCTGGACAAAGAAAAACTAAAAATGATCTGCATGGCCAGGTTCCAAGTGAGAAGCTGTGTTATTTTTTATTTGGCTGAACTGACCTTTAATCTAAACTAATAATGTATTACTGGCCTTACATATTGGTCTTCTAACCTGCAATTTCACCAAGGTTTCCATCCCCTTTGATCTGCCCTTTAAGCTTGTGAGAGCAATATTGTTTTTTTTCCCTACTGTGCTTTTATTATATCCCCATAGCTCCCAAGGGCTTCGCTTTCACTATCTCTCAACTTATCAGCCAGCATTGGTGGTCTCAGGCTGGTGTTTACTTGAGCATTGCATGACCCATGTTGGATTATTCCTGCACCAGCTTGAGCACGCAAGCGTGACGGGTACAGGCTCTTATGTCATAGATACCCTATCTTGTCAACAGCAAAGGAAAATGTATGATAGAGAGGCTGTGATGAGGGGGGGGGCAGAAGAAAAGCTGGGAGGGAGATCTCTTAGTAGAATAGAGGGATGAAAGATTTAAGAGCAAAATGGAAAGTCTAGAGTATTTTTGAGTCTGTTGCGTCTAGTTGTTGAATTCACTGTTCATATAAAACTCTACAGTCAGGGCACTCCTGCAATGTACATTGGACATGAAATGACAGCGAAGGGATCTTTGTATCCTTTCATATGAAAGAGTGAATAAGACTGATGAAACTAAAATCTGACACTAGAATTTCATCAAAATAACAACGCTCCACTGATCCCTCAAAACTGCCCGCACTAAAGACGAGCACCAATTTAGCCCTCTGCTGGGCACAGACTGCAAAAAATACAATCCCATTTTACCTACAGCACCCCAACGAACCATAGAATAATGGTGCGGTATATCAAATCAGAATGAATGCAGGGAGGCCTCATCTCAACAAACCTGTGGGTGCTGATGGACTGAGACGGGAGGCCGGTGCTCCAGTAGGACAGGTAGGTGTACAGTTACCAGAAGCAGCATCTGGATATCAAAACAACTAATTGTCTGTAACCTATATAACCTAACCTATATAACATGCACAGTTGGGGAAAGTGCTGGCAGGATAAATGGGATTATGGGCCATCCTGCGTATGTCTGCACGCACATGTCTAAAACACATCAGACATTATATGCACCATCATATCACAAATCCCTTGACTGATAAAGGGCGAGACTATACACTTTTTTAAATAAACTAAAAACTGCGCAAAGGAGCTCTGTGAGAATGCTGTATGGGTCCTGAGTGGAAACGAAAATAAAGTGTCATCTTTGGGCTGTCAGCCCTAGACTCACTGAAAGTCAGCCAGCTCCAAATTTATTTTCCCAACCGAGGAAACCCCTCTGCAAGGCTTTCAGGGATGTGCATCTCTCCTCTCGTTTCCAAAAGACATCCCCAAAACAACTACATCAAAATGAAACACTCTTCTTAAAAATTATTACAGACCACAAAATATGGTAATCTTGCCACTGGCTGATGGCTTGTAAGAAAAAATAGATGCATCAAGAACACAAAACATGCAGCTAGAGTGCAATTGTGAGTGGAAATGAACTGGTAGGGAAATGAACAAGGCTCCCATTTTTCTAACCTGACTCAATCTTTCCTGAAAAAACACACAAACCACTGCACCTTCAGTTACTTTTGTGAGCCATTAATTCCCCTTAATGAAGGCATTTTTTTCACAAAGCAATCACAGTTCCTAGCAGGACCTTCCTCCGGAGCTGAGTCATAGCCGACAAACAACAGGCTTTATATACACCTTGTTTATTTTTACTGGAGGACATGGTGTAAAAGCAATTGTGCTGCATTCAGTTAAGGAAGCCTTATAAATAGGTATAAAAGTAAATTCACTCTTCTTACCTCGTTTCAGAAGAAACACTTATACAGAAAATTGCACAATCACCACTAGTTGTTAGTTTAAGCAGTGCTTTCCATCTTGGGGCAAAATCATTGCTATTAAAAGGCATAGTTCTACATTTAGGGAAATATCCTTTTTCGCTTTCTTGCTGAGAGTTAGAAAATATGAAGCTGCAGCCTACAGCTGGTTAGCTAAGCTTAGCATAAAGACTGGAAATAGAAGTTAGCCTGGCTCTGTCCAAAGTTTAAAAAATCCACCTCCCAGCACGTCTAAAGCTTGATAGCTATGGACTATTTCTGAGCCAGGCACAATGACTTCCTTGCACCTTGCTGGTTGCAACAAGACTCCAGAAAGTCGCTACACCAGGACAAGAAATAGTCCGGCACATACACCCCATACAGCCACAAATTGTCATTGTTGTATGGAGTAAATAACAGGTTACTTAGGAACTATAGAAGATTGTTTTTATCTTCAGAGTCAGGCTAGCCTTTTCCCCTGCTTCATGCTAACTGAAGCTAATCACCTGTTGGCTCAAGCTTCATATTTAAAGACACTTCCAATACAAGAGTTTCAATGCCAATCTTTCCTTTTTCAGTTCAGGTTTTATATTTTCGATATCAAAATTTTGTGTCACTGTACTGGCTCCATAACACGCAACCATGCAAATATAATCAATCATCAACAATGTAAATGAAGACAGCATTAGTGTGATAATATTAACCAAAATATTTGGTAAGATCGTTAGATACCAAGTGATGGCATCAAGCTTGTGTAAAAAAAAAAAAAATGCAAATCATATGTGACGCCTGGGGGCTGGAGGACAAAGAAATGCCAGACACGGAGCAAGAAATGCCAGACACGGTAACACAATGCCACATGAGAAATTAACTGGAGAGGAGATCTTTCACGATCCCTTGAAGTTCCACAGAAAAGACAACAAAGTGTGTTTTGAAAGCGTTCAGGCAAAGTACCTTTTGCATCATGTTTCCTCCCTGTGTGTCAGTCAAACTGACCAAGTCAAAGGTCAGAGGAGGAGGAGGAGGGGGGCTCATCCTCTAGGGACGATTTGTAATCCTGACCTGTAGTTTCAGGTGGTTGGAGGACCACGGTAAAGCTGGTGGTGGGGCCTGGCTCTTCATCATCTACACATTGTTCTTATTATGGGTTTGATCCTGAAGGGTTTTAACAAAGAAGCTGCAAAAAATAGACCTATGAATACCTGTAGGTTCAATACCAAATATGCTAACAGCTGGCTTGCTGCCTTGAAATAGACATTCCTCCCCTTTCTATATATTACATCGGTTTACAGTAATACATAGGCTGCGGATATATAGTAGTTATATAAGTAGTTTAATAAATAATAAGTAAGCCTTCCTATGATTTTAAGGAGTTTTGGGGAAAAGTGATAAAATGCAGGTTTGTGACCAGAAGGCTGTCAGTTTAAATCCCCAGACTGAAAATAGAGTATGTGTGATGAAAGTAAATGAGTAACACTCTCCCTTCCCTCACTAACTAATTTCAAAGTTCCCCTGAGCGGAGCACTTAACCCCCGACTGCTCCAGTGCAGCTCCTCAGGAGTCTGATAATAATGCTTATAATAATAATATTTATTTATATAACTGACTCTTAGTGATAATCACCTGCCTCCACCTTAAAGCAATAGTTTGTCATTTTGCGAAATATGTGTTTCTTGCCGTGGCCCTTTCTTCAGGTAACAAAATCTGCTCAACGTTTTTTCTCTGTCCGTTGACTTACAGAACTTACTGCTCCCAGCAAAACAAATACTTCAGCACATAACTCCCCTTAAAACTGCAACAAAGCTACCTGTGTCCCCTCTTTTCCAGTCTTTATGCTAAGCTAAACTAAGCTAAGCTAATCAGCTGCTGGGTGTAGCCTTTTATTTACCAGACAGACATGAGTGGTATAAATTTTCCAAAAATGTTGAACTATTGCTATAAAATAAAAACAAAAGAAAATCACATATTTTTCCATCCAATCAAATTTAGAAAACAAAAACAACAATGTCAGCAAAGTTTCATTAATGAGGTGGCTTCTTATATCAAATATTATGAATGTAATAAACAATTGTAATAGATACATTGTGTTTGTTTTGTGTTTTCTGCTAAACTAAGCGGTCCGGCTGCTGGAAAATATGAGAGTGGCATCTACCTTCTCATCTAACTCTCGGAAAGAAAGCAAATAAGGGTAGTTCCCAAAATGTTGAACGATTTCTTTAAAAGGACATAATTGCATGAATTAGGAACTTGGTACAAACTGCCACAGATACACTACTTAATGCATTGTTTGATAAATGGTTAAAGATGACATGAAACACCATTTCCAAATGTTGAACTCCCATACTAACACACTTCCAGTAAAACAGGATGTTTGGACAGGACATAACATGAGAAGGGAGGGCAAGGTGAACCATGGTAAACATGGAAAGTGACTCAGAAGTCCTGGAAAGGAGCCTGCATGGTATTTTAGAGGACTACTTGCATCCTCAAAATGCTTCTTAGAGGAGTATGATGAGCCAGGTGTACATCAGGACATGGAAAATCAGTTAACATAAGAAAAGTATGTTTTCACATTATTTGATCTTCATCCTTGCGGTTGTCCCTTATGGTTGCGTTTTACCCTTAAACCACAGCCACTCTGGTAAACTGCAGCATTTTAATGAGCTTGTGAATTAAACTATTTAAAAGGGAGCACCTTATTTGGCACAGGGTCCAGCTGGCTGGTTCGCAAATGAGAGCCAGTGCAGAATCAAAGAGGTTATGAGAAATTTGCAGACGTTTTAAATTAAGCTGGACAATCATCTCCTCTTACATCTCCCGTAATGAGAGAGATTATAGGAGATCAAGCCTCTGAATCTATTCTGTTCCACCATAAATCATAAGAAGACATGCAAGATTCAATTAGTCCTGCTCGCTTAATCTTGGCAGCACGGAAATTGCACACCGAACCAAATACCCTGAGCTCAGTATGAGAGGTATTTACAAAAGAGACTTGAGGAGGTGGGCTGTACCAGTAAATGGCAAACAAACTAATAACCATGGCCGAAAAGAAAGGAGTCAAGATTGTTATTAGATAAACAGTGAACAAAACCAGCAGTGCAGCAGAGGATCCTTTGGTTAAATGGCTTATGAGCAGAACCTGGATGCTATTTTCAGGCCACCCATTTGTTCCAGTCCAAGCCAAAGTAGAAATCCTTCACAACACAATGCGCCTATTGAGTTCCTGGATAGGGCGGTGATAAAATCTATTCTTATTTACAGCTTGTGTGTGTCCACAAGGATCCAAGAACGCATTCTGTTATGGATTACCTTCATGGCATCACGAGCCGCCACACAAACACAATATGAAGAAACATGAAAGCAAGTTGTTTTTCTACTTAAGCTGCTGATGCGCTGCATTTTTAAAGCACCGGTTCATTAGTTTTCATCCAAATAAGTCTGTCATGTCTACAGAGCATTGAACATGTATGTTGCTGTCACCTTTCACAAAGTCTCTGTTTAATCAAACTACAAAGCTTTTGGTTGCTTCATTAAAAAGACAGAACTGGGCCAGAGATGATGACATTGAGGAAACTTTTGGGCTTGAAAAAGGAACTTTTTGGGTGGAGATCACATTTGGTTTTCTGACCAAATAAAGTTACAAGTACCGTAACTGGCATCTCTTTTGAGTCTCCTGCAGTTCCAATTTCCAAACGCTAATGAAAATTGGATTAGACAGTAGCATATGCATGTTTCCTTATTTACAGTGGGGGACCACTGGGACATCAGCGAGACCACACACGTGACCATGCACGCACTTTCCATTCACAGAAAGCAAAAGGCCATTTGTTTTGAGCATTTTAATAAAGAGGGACATCGTCTGAGATGCTATGATAACATGACAATTTTCGATGTCTGCTCTCTGAAGCACTCTAAACACATTTAGACTACGGCTTGTGTGGACTGCTTTAATCATGTTCTATCTAAAAGCAGGTCCATTTAAAATGGACATACAGAATTACTATTGTTTGACTGAGATCAAATCAACCTTTAAAGCTGGAGTGCAGGACTTTTACATATAAAATAACTTCATTACATTCAAGTCCTTGCCAAACAAGTTCACACAATGCTACTGCGACTATCACTGCCAGGTAAATCTCTCTGTATTTCACATCATACTTGAGTTTTTAAATCTGATGTCTGTGGTGAAATTCCCACTCTGCCACACCGGTAGTCATGCGTTTTACGTCAACCAGCATTGATTGGTTTGCCACAGAGCCATGTAGAGAAAGAGAATCGCGAAGTTCAAAATGATTGATTGTCATGTGATTCACGTAGACTTCAGATAGGTCTCTCTACATGGCTCTGGTTTGCCAGAGCTGAAGGGGGGAGCAACCGTAGCAACAGAGTAGGCTACAGCAACTAGCATCAAATAAAATATTTGGAGTGGGCTTTGTAGCTATTACATTCACTCTACCTAGATAAGGGATTATTATCTTGGAACTGTGGAATTTTGATGGTGATGCTCACCTGTAGGCAGACGTCACTGCCAGAAGGGGGAGTCCCGCACTGCAGCTTCACGTAGATTTTCGTAAAGAGAAAGAAAAGCCAAACTTCGTCCTAAGATTGGACACACTTACGAGAAAGGGTTTTATTTCTGCAAACAGGGCACTGATTGTAGGTCTGCTGAAGTCAATTACTCGTTCGAGTGGCAGCATACTGTTCACATTACAATTGCCATGTTATGCTGTTTATTGCTGCGTATGTTCCATGAGAACTTGTCACTGCCGTGCACTTGTGGGAAGCAGATGAAAGGCGAGGCAATGTGTTACTGTACTCTTAAAGAGAGGTTCAATTATTCGAAGCCTGCATGTGAAGATGTTCTGGGCAAAATTCAGTACCAAGCCATCCTTGACAATCCTCTCTGAAATCTATCAGTCTCTGAAGCGACAGGACGGTGCATCTATCACTCTTCCAACATGCCCAGTTCTCACAGCAACTGCTTGTGCATGAGCAGTGTTGTCATGTGCTGCTTGGTTAACTGCCTGTGATGTTTTACATATAACACCTACCCCGGCAGCCTGCACTTTCCAGAAGCTCCACTTTATCAATCATTACTGGAAAAGTGCCCGAACAGAGGCCCTCTGCAGTAATTTTGGTGGATCATTTTGTGCGTGCTAAGGCAGCTGTGATTTACGTAAACACTGAGCACTTACAGATGGGCATTATTAAAAACAGATGAAGATTTTAATCTAGTTGAACTTCAAGAAGGTTTATGGCAAACAGAATTATGAAATTCAAAGATAAAATACTTAATACACATACTTTTATCTCAGCCTTGTATTTTCAGCCTTTATTGTTTGTTTGTTTTTTTACATGCATAAATCAATTTGTGATTGACTTTTTGTATTTTGCCTTGATGCTAATAAGAATAGATTGATGGTTTTACACAACATATTATTAAATGATTTAAAGTTATGATCTTTAAGATTTTCATGAAATAAAATCCCATTTTGATACTATGGCCAGCATTTCTTCTGCAATGGCTAAGCATATGGTAGTTCCCATTGTTAGTGGTGGAGTCCGCCATTCCCATTTGGATTCTAATTGCACCTGAAATACTTATACAGCCCCTGTAAAATGGTAAATTGTAATTTTTACACTTTACACTGGTTTTTGTATGGATTATACAGTGAGCTTTAGAGGTGCTGCTAGGTGGATTGTGTTACCATTGGTAGCTAGGCCAACCAGCAGCTGGCTGGAGCAGTATATAACAGATAGATGTGATAGGAGTATCAATCTTCTCATCCATCTCTCCGCAAAATTTTTAACTATTCCTTTAAAAGTAAATATACAATGAGGAGAAATCATCTGGGAAACACATCCATCGTGTTTATATATGTTGCCTGTTTCCTTAAACTCTATGAACTCTCAGAACAATCCTGATTTAGTAATTTGAAGAGAAAATAGTTGGATCAGCATGTCTTTTATAACCCGAAGGGAAGACAGACACCTTAATAACTTCAGGATGATTACTAGGAGTGTAACAATTCACCAAATCAAACTGATGCGGCTGGCTTGAAGCCTTAAATACAGCTGCGCTGATTCAGGCAGTTTGAATTACGACAAGGCAGGGAGGGAATCACAGCTGAATGGATGCAGACGTTTCTGTATTGGAAAATCCTGATATGACAGCCATATCTTCTTTTTATCTTAGTGCCTAATCATGGCATCTACTGGTGGTTGTCAACAGACTCCTTTCAAGTCGATAAACTCGTCCCTGCCAGTGTTGTCAGCAATGTTTTTGTCAGGTTTCCTGGCCCTCATCCTAACAAATGCACACGAACATCTCTGTTCTTCAAAGGCTAATATGCTCAGTCTTCTGATCAAGTAATTATCACAACAGACAGGTAAAAAGTTGAAAGCGAAGTGTCTCTCTAATTGAGTTTGAAAACTCTCAGTGAAATATCCAGATAGCAGCACTTGAGGAGAAAGTCTCTGATTCCCATTTTCACCTCCAGCCAGCATGAGAGGTATGTTCTTCCATGCTGCCGCTGTGGCCAGAATTTATTACCAGAGCCACTGCAAATATAAACATAGCAATAAGGAACTATTAATAAGAAATGGCCTGTTCTAAGGAACTCCTTTTGATAACATCATCAACAAATAAGATGCCATAATGGATGTCATGGTCATTTGAACATGGAGGAGACATTTTAAAGTACATCACCATACATATAAAACTCTTCGTGCCACCACTGACATAACTACTGGATTGAAACTCAAACTGTCTGTATGCTATTACATTGTATCACATCATATAATTCCTTAAAAATGTGTGCTGCATCAAAAATATACACCACACTTTACTGACCCTGTGGGGAAACTAGTCTTGATTTGTCACTACTGCTGATCCACCATATGCCTCGTTCTGCTCCATAACTGGTAGTTTCACTTCTCCCTGCAGCTCGATCCACCATATTCAGAGGTTTAACCGTTTCCAATAAAGCTTGGGAAACTTTGTTGAGCTTTGGCCCTAGCCCAAGAAAGTTCTCTAATGCATGTACACAGTGGAAGCACATGGGTTTTTTTCCTCCCTTACCCCAGTTACAGATGGTGAGACCCCGGCTTGTCAGGCTCCCCTGTGCCAAAGCTCTGCCAGGGAGGCCCCTTTGATAATGAGCCTTACACACAATTTACAGCCACACTACAATAATCCTGCAACAATGGTTTCCACATAACTTTTGATTGAATGGGCCTTTATGGGCAGGAGCAGGCTTGGACCGGGCTAATAAGTAGCCCTTCATGGGCTTTGCCAAGGTTTACCTCACTGCTCTGTGTGTGACTGTGTGTACTTCTACGATTTTGAATTACAAAATGCATATATCACAAAACTTATTAGTATTAGTGAAACTTTACTGACATTACTGTGCTTTTGGTTATTCAATTTCATGTTTTGTACATTTCTTTGTAAGATAAAAGTCATATGTCATTTTGTTTTCTTTCAGAGAGTTAGATGAGAAGATCAATACCGCTCTCATGTCTGTACGTAAATGTGAAGCTAGCACCAGGAGCCGGTTAGCTTAGCAAGACTGGAAACAGCTAACCTAACTGTGTCCAAAGGAAAAATAAAATCTACCTGAAGTTGTGTCAACACCATAAGGTTGTTCAGCAACCAGTGTACGGATTAAACAAACAAGATATATTGTGTTAATTACTGAGCTTGACATTTTGTTACCTTCGGACAGAACCAGGCTATTTGTTTCCCCCTGTTTCCAGTCTGTATGCTAAGCTAAGCTAATTGTCTGCTGGCTGTATATTGAGAGTGGTATTGATCTTCTCATCTATCTGTTGGAAAGACAGCAATTAAGACTATTTCACAAAATGTCTAACTATTGCTTTAAATGGCTTTGAATTAGGGGCTCTGAACCCAAAGGTTCTGATGGATAACTCAGACAAACCCAACACAGACACTGGGATGTTTAATGCAAAGTCAACCTTATGGTTTCTCTGGCATGGGGATAAATTTACCCAAAACTCCTCAATGTTTGTCTGTAGCTCCCTTTGCAGCGGTGGGACTGTAAAAGCTGTTTCAAAGCACACAATAGTGCAATTGTTCAGTGTTGCTGTACAATCAGTAAACAGCTCAGTTGTCCTGTCACATAACAAGACGTAGGACATGAGCCTGACATTGCCAGAAGACATTACGCATGTGAAACTTTACCGCAGAGGGTAAGAGTACACCGCCGGCATGAAAAGCCCCTTCACCCGTTGTTGTTGTGTGATTTGTGGAGTGGGTAGTTGGAGTTAGATCATGGGCCCTGCTTTAGGTTGTGCCAGTGCCAGGCGTATGATGCAAAGGAAAAAGAAGCACGGGCGGAAGATGGGTGTGGGAATTCAGAGCTATACATGAGCCTCCAACCTTAGCAACCTGTCTTCACTCAATGTTCACCCCAGCGACAGACAGTGGGGTTGTGGAGTCGGTGTGGGGGGACAGAGGAGGATGTAAGTGGATCTGTCTTTTATCACTGCAGAGTGGCAGCCTCTTGGGAAGGCTCTTCTTGTTCTTTAAAGGCCACTTTGTCAGACAAAGCATGAATTATAACATTTCAAAATCTGACAAATGATTTCATTGGAGGTGTCTGACTTTCAAATATAATTTCAAAATGAGAAATTTGTTAATTTGACGCATCATATTTCTGAACAATGTCCTTTTTGAGTCATCAAGCCCTCAGATGATGCATTGATGAAAGCAGATGTCAGACAGTTGACATTTCCCATACCAGACATTTCCTTTTACCGTCTAAATTTTCCTTCCTTAAATTGCTTTGTTCCTGTCTTGTCCACTAACGGTTCAACATATGCCAAATGGATAGACAGAAACCTCTCTGCTTCTGGAATACTTTTAAAAGGCTCCTTTAAGGGTAATTGAACAGCAGTGGGTGATGTCCTGAGTGTATTTAGGGGAAGCTGGGGAGACAGGTGCTTCCCATGGTGCAAAACACAGAACACCGGAGACCTGGAGAGAGGTTAGGCGCTTCAGACAAGGTCACGAGCTGTTTTGACTTCACCACTCTGCTTTTCTGAATTCTTTGGCAGGTGGTGACAGCTGCATGTAAGCAAAAGGGGTTTCTCCTTGGTTTCAAATCTCTTTTAGACAGACCGGTTGCACATGTGATGATAATCTCCACCCATTTTCTTGTAAAGCGTCATCAAATTATTTCCATATATGTCAGCTTCTTTTTCATCTCTCCTACCTTTTTTTCCTACCATCACAAACTCTCCACTTTGCAAGAGTTTAGCCTACCTAAATTAGAATGATACTTTTGCTCTTGTCTGACTTTTAAAGAGTATCTTTATTCTCAAACAGTTCCTGAACCATGGCAAAATATAATGGAATTACTTGCTACAGCTTCTAAGGTAATTATAGCTGACCTAATAAAAAAAAGCAAGGAAAAGTGTTCTATTAAAACCAAGGCCGTTAGAAATTAATTAATCTCCATTCTCTTGGCCCTTTTCACCCACCGTAACCAATGGTTTGATTACTAATTAAAAAGGAAGTTGATGTACGAAATTTTACTAACATCTTTGGTAATTCAAGTTTCATTGGATCATTCAGAAGAACGCCTAATAAATTGCAGCTGATTATATGACTTTAACCTCTAGTAAATGAAGCCACAATGTTGGTTTGCACCAACCATAGTCCGTTAGAAAACCAATTCTTCACGGACAAGGGGTTTCCTAACATGCTACGACAGTTACGTGTTGCATTTTCACTGGAGAATACAGACTTCAATATCTTACTTCATCAAAGTTCGGAAGTATGCCTGAAATCCAATTTCTACAGCTGGAAATGCTAAACCTGCCTTGACATTTCAATTCTCCAGGGTAATTGCTGTATTTTGCCTTAGCCTTTTGCAGAGATAAGGTATGATCTTTCCTAGCTGAGGTAATAACAAGCCAAATCATCCATCCTTTCCAATGCAACAAAAGAGACCAAAACTTAAAATGACATTATACCAAGGTTGTACATTATACCTTTGACAGCAATGAATTCCAAGATGAAGCAGCTACGAATGCCCTCTGTGGAGCACAATAAAGATGAGGTATTTCATTCTCCCCTTTTCCCAATACAAGGACTAAACTGTCTTCTTCAATCAAACAGCCCACTGGGGCAAAGGCATATCAACACAGACTGGCTGTTTTGTGGATATTTTGGATGTGAATATTTCAGTTTGGGTGAATACAGAGAATGTGCTGAGTTGACGTTTGCCTTTTAGACTCAGATATAACTCAAGCTTAGACCAAGGTGATAATAAACTTCCCCGCCAAATTGTATGAGATAAGATGTTATATCTACTAGGCTATATGTTGGCCGGGCACTAGCTATGAGGCCTCCAACTCCATTTGCTGGGAGTAATATTCTATTTCATGAACCGAGATGGAGGCATCTAAATCCAGAAAGCCACCAGACATGCAGCAGCTGCTAAAACATGCGAGCAATGCAGCAGATTCACTTATGCATGATAAAATCACAAATATCCATGGCTTGCAGCAAACATCTTTTCATTATGAAATAGTAGATAAGGTCTTTATTAATGAATATAGGCTTAAGGTTCGCAATAAAGTGCAGCAGTGGAATCAGAGGAAGCTTGGCAGTTAAGAAGTAATTATAATGAAGAATTGTAAATAGAGTTGTCACATAAAGCTGTGAGAAGTATTTTTCTAATATTTAGCTGAATACTAAGTGTGTGGAAAGAATGTGACCGTCTATTCTGTGTGTGACCAAATGTTTCCCATGAAGCCAGTATTACAGCAAAGAACAATATAAAAAGGACTGTGCACAAGACAATAGTTGTGTTTACATCTATAAAGCAAATATACAACATCTGTCATCTGACTATCAACAAGAGACCTGATTACAGCGCAGCAATATGAACATGATCTCCCCTCCAAAACAACAACATCACCACAATAGGAAAATATACAAAAACAATCAGCTTGTAACTATGTACAAACACAAATGTTATATTTAGCCACTGTACAAACAAGCATCATGAAGCATCATAATGCCCAAACAAATGCCAGCAGTCACCGACACAGGAGGTGAAGCCAGTTGGCAGTTCGGTTCCCGGCTCCTCCCGTCTAAACGTCAAAGCGTCCTTGAACAAGACACTGAACCCCAATTGTTCCCGATGGCGACGTTGCATGGCATTCCAGCTGCCATCAGTGTGTGTGAATATAAATGCAGCTCATTTACCATTTATCACACACCACAAGCCTTCGTGCCAGACATCAATAAAACCAAAATATCATGCATATAATTCATTGTTTCTGACTGTTCCCAAGCCTGTAGTACTGAAAAGCACTGCAGCACAGCTGAAACACAACTGACAAAACGGTCTGCAACCCCTTATTGACCATTATCAAGCATGCAAAAAGAGAAACAGGACAGTAATTCATGATTTGCACAGTAGCACAAGCAGCAAAGCTTCAGCAGAGTAGTGGCAACTTGGCATTTCAGTGGAATAAATCCTTAAGATTTAGTCTCAACAGTTCAGAGTGGCCACAGACAATGCAACACCACTTTCCACCTTGAAGTGGCATTGTGGCCCGGTTGATGATGACAAACAGTGGTGAATCCTAGCAGCAGCAGGAAGCCCGGCACTGGCATTCTCCACTGAGCAGCACCAGTGGACTTGTTTGAAGGGGAGCTTGCCTATGAATGCTATATGAGCATCAGCAGCGTTGCAAAGAAGAGTTGGGCGACGGCAGCACTGGTAGAGCATTAACAGCTTGAATAGACGGACTTATTGCAAAGGATGGGTTGGATACATGTGTATGATATGCAGGGAGTAAAGAATGCCATGCGAGACTTGAACTCTGTAGCTTGCAGGGTGAATATTATACACAAACAAACCATGAATTGAATCAAACCTATGCCGTATTTACTACTTGCTCCATCAAGTGCATTTGCTTTTTGGAGCTTGAGGTCATAAAACTTCCATCAAGCCATCTTTCAGCAGTGCAGCAGCTCCTACAGACTGTTTTGAACATGTTTAAAAACATTAGAAATAAGAAACAGAAACCAGACAGACACCTTTGTCAGTTGATCTTAAATCATGTCTTTAAGCTCATTTTGATTGCCAGCAAAGATTAAGGCGGTTCTGTCTACTGTACAGGAAGCTAATTAGTGTTGTTGTGTTAACACTGATATTGCAGGCTTGATTAAATCCAGGCATGTGTACGAGTATCGATTGCAGTGAGGGAAAACCACCAAAGACTTTCTCTCACATTTGGAGTAGAAGCCCCTGCCTTTCATCAAAATTACTAATACAGAAAAATAAGAGGAAATGAGGCAGCGTCTTTAACAGTAATGATTGGGAAGTCGGTGCAGTAGAAGAGAACATAGTTGTCTTTGTTCATAGCCATGCGTATGCTTCAAATTACAGCTTTTTTTTTTATAAAAAAAAACCTTCTAACTTGGCATTTAGAAGTGCTCTTTTTCATTGAGACCTTCCATGAAACAGATGCTTCAGAAAAGAAGGAGACAACATATTGAAAGTGATATTACTCTTATGTAAATGGTCATTGGGGCAGTAATTGTTTGTTTGTTTACCATATGTGATAGAAAAGCTTGAGCACTCCCAGAGCCTGCCGCCCACAACAAACAGGAGATGGAGGATTTGAGAGGGGCAGCCTCAGAGGGGGAAAAATCATTACCAACCCGTGTCAACCTCTAGAAAGAAGAGGACGGGTAAACAAGAGGATCGGAGGGGATGCTGATTAGCCAGAAAGGATAAGTAGGGCCTTCTGCTGTGAGGAGGATGCTGCTGATGACATGAAGGATGGCTGAGTGCAGGCAGGGGAAGGAGAGAAAGAGGACAGGCTGATGCACAGAAGACAAGAGTAGCTTCTGTGCCACCCCATGGCATATTCACAGCACCACAACAGTAATTTCCTAACAGTGGAAAGACTGAGAGAAGATACTCAAATTGTGAGATTTGTGTGACATTTACAGAACTCTGAAAGGCAGATTTTCATGATAACAGAGGTTTTCATGCTAATTAATTGGTCTGTACAATCAAATTAGATGATTTATCAAAGTGTGCCATGGTGACATCGCTAACAACACAATCATTTGAATGATTTTGTGGTTTTGTGTCTACATCTGAATAAATGGGGAAAGACAGGGAGGCAGAGAGAAAAAGAGCAGTGGGGCTATAAATGTGGACAAAGCACCAAAGAGACAGCAGACAGAGGAAACAGGTCTGATAAAGCACCACATTAATGACTATTTCCGTATGAAAAGCAAACAAATTTGCTAATTACAACCTCCTGTTGCCTCTTACTTTTCCTTTTCCTGAAGAGCTACTGCAGTGATTTCACTTCACCTGCGCCTTAAACCTGTACCAGCCACTTTGCTTACATTGAACTTGGAATAGCAGACTACACAAACACAACTACATCCTTGGCAAACCACTGCTAAGAGGCAACCGGTTAAATAAGTATCCTATTCCCACATCCCACTGAACGTGTTAGCACTTTTTTACAATCTAACAAAAAGCTCCACCATGTTGCATCTCATTTTGTTACTCACTATGTAGCTTTTTATGGAGCAGTTTATACCACAAGAGCAGCATAATAATAAGGTGAGACCACATATCTTCACGTTGGGCTACAGAGAAGAGATTTCTGGGAGACGAGACCTTATTCACTCCTTCCAAAAGTATTTTAAAAAGTTCTGCAAACACATTTGGAACCCGACAGGTCAACCCAAACGATGTTAATTGTCCCACAATGCAAAAGATCCTAATTTGCTCCCAGCTTGAACGTGATAATTGCGGCAAAGAAAATGTTATTGTACTGCGAGGTCATGCAGCACATACTGAAGTGCAGTGAATAATTGTAGGCACCAATAACACTGTAGTAGGAACTGTAGTAGTTAATTGGAGAGCAGGCGTGTGTTTACTTTGCAAAGTGAGACGGGGATTGGGAAATTATCGACAGGCAGGTCTGCTGAAATGCAGATTGCCCTTGGGCACTGCTGGCGCAGCGACTGCATGAGTGTCAACTTTAAATTCAGGGCAGTTTGCAGATAGTTAGGTAATAGAA
Organism: Enoplosus armatus; assembly: GCF_043641665.1. NCBI lineage: Eukaryota > Metazoa > Chordata > Actinopteri > Centrarchiformes > Enoplosidae > Enoplosus > Enoplosus armatus. The sequence goes on from NC_092202.1 coordinate 10,440,304, forward strand.
GGTAATAGTCTCCAGTAACCATGCGTCGTACAGACACAAGTGTTAGGAAACAAGAATATATACGTCTGTACAAACAGTAACTGGGAGCAAATGAGCTCTTGTGGAAAAGACTGCATTCCATAGTTAAATTGGGGGTTTCCAAATCCACAAAGGTATTCCAGCTTACTGCACAAGATGTTGCCTCATCAGCTCAGGAACAACTGAATGTGACATAAACTTCCAAAGTTGTAGATCGCCTAAGATATACCTGTCGATGAAGCCTGTCAGCTGACAAACTTACAAATCATATCAATCATATCATTAGCTGGATTGCAAAGTCATACACTTGCTTTGAGACCATAGTGTTTGTATTTTAAAAAAGGTCTTAAAATGAGCAAAGTGTAAATATATTATCAATTAATCACAAAGCAATTAAGTCAGAAAATTAAAAGAAACAAAAGGTTTATGACAAAATGACACCAACACTGTCCTTCAAATGTCAGAGAAGTCAATCTGACTTTGACAAAGAGCACACATGTGTTCATCCACATACTTCTTTGTCACATTTTCTTACTTTAAGTATCTGGTTGTCTGGCTCTTACTACACAAAGCAGCCACCTGTACATTCCAACTCGGTGGACTTTGACCTTGCATTGTTTGCAGGTCACACTTTCTACAATTACCAAATAAGCGGGCTATTGATAACCTGATTGACATTCGCAGCAAGGAGCCGGTTTGAGTCAAATCACTCTGTGATGACCCTTGTGACCCCTGGACAGGCTGCAATAATTATTCTTACGAGGGTCATGTGTCATTCAACTCCAAGAAAGGAAGAAGACTCTGTGTTAAAGCAGAGGGGAATCTTAAAAGGCGGTGACTACGGAAAAATATAAATACTGATTGTATTTACGTGCCTGATGCATGAAACTGCAATAAATCTGTCTGTAAAGTCTGTCCATAAATCAGTAAGCTATGGATGCTTTTGTATGCGGAATGTCCTGCATTTATATTAGGCAGGAGTCTGCATCTGTACACCCGTGCAAACAGTCAGTGGCATTTTCATAAAGATTTCTTAAAGAAGAAATGCTGATGAATAAAATGCAGCCGAGATCAGACAGGCAAGCAGGATTGGGGAAATGTGTCTGACATAAGAGGCAAGCAATCTTTGACCCTTTTTAAATCAGACCGCTGATGCATAAAAAGATATGCAGTGGGAGGTGGCAGCAAGGAACTAAAACGTCCAACTCAGGACTCCTCCAATATGGTTTGTTTGCAAAGCAGGTATGTCAACTTGAGCAAGAAATTTCAGTGATGCAGAGAAGCAAAAGCTGATCAACTCTGGGGTTTCCAGCTCGCACAGGTTGGAAATTTAGTCACAGTTTCTGGCTTTGTGTAACTGTATGACCCCACTGTCTTAATAAAAGAGAGGAGTAAACCTGCAGCATCTGAATGCACCACAAGCAAAGGAAGCTGAGGAACCGGAGGGAAAAGCATGTCTTGAATAAAACAAAAAAAAAGAGTGGCAGCCAACACATTTGGAGACACACATATTCCAGGAGTTACTGAAAATTGACTTGTGCACCAATTGTCGATATTTCCCACATAGCACAATGCTGGGTAGAACAAATGACCCTGGCCATCGTTTTTACTACCACAAAGTGAAATCAGTCTCAACTCATATCAACTCATAAGAAAAATGGGTCTAATTTGTATTCAATGTTATTACCCAACACTCCCACATTGTCACCCGTTGGGTTCTCCAGCTCACGCCAAAGATATTAGACATTTATGTGTGTGAGAGAGAGTGAGAAAAGACGGGGCCAAGTTTCCGTCTCCCACTTGACGGTATCACTGGAGCTAGCTGGACCTTGTGGTGACTTCATAGCAATGATTGTCATAAAAGATATTTACTGAATTTTAATTGGCGCCTCCTGAAGCAGCTTGCTGAAACGTTGCTGTCTGGGGGTAGGGCAGGTTTTGAAGCGGCTGCTGGTACAAGTCATTAGAAGCCGCATTCTAAACTCAGCACCATTACCGTTTTTATTTTCCCTGTCAAGATTTATAATGAAATTAATTTGGAGATGTGTAATTGCTGGACAGTGCACTGCGTGGCTGTTGACTCTGGCCACAGAGGCAGAAGTAATTGACATGCTCAAAGTTGACTGTATTTATTTGAGCTGAGGGGTGGCCAGAGCACCGTTTGCCAAGGCCTACCTCTGGCATTCCAACGCCAACATCTGGGCTTGATTCATCAAGGTATTTGCACCGACGTGCAACAATGTACAAACAAGCATAATGAACAAAAGGCGCCCAAGAAAATGCTTTGCATGATGCACAGCCTACATGAAATAAATAAACAAACCAAATGGGGATACAACAAGGCAATTTAGGGACCTATTTTTAAGTCCAGATGCTTGTGGTCTCAAAAACCAAGCCTATAATGAGACTCGATGACAAGAGATGGAACAGCATCAATTTGTGCTTTTGATTCACCAAAGCTTTGGCTCTTTCTGGAGCTCGACACAGGAGGGGGAATGGGGAAGATTCCAAGTTAACAAACTTTTTGGAGCTTTTTTTGCAGCCTTCTTTTAAAAGGATTACTCACTCTTAAGGTCCCTAAGAAAGTCCTATCCTCCATATCTGAACGTCAAAGACTCTCAATGTCCACCAATTATTTAAACAGAGTAAGTCTAAACTGTCACAGATACGTCCACATGATTAGATCATTGCAAACACTAATACTTATGTGTTCAGTCAAAGTTGTAGCCAAACACAAGAGGTTCATTATATTTCCGTCATTTTCAGGGAGAGATGTTGAAAACTTCATGGACCACTGCGGTAGCTCTGCAATATTGAGGGATAAAAGTCAAAAAAGGTTAATAGAGAAACCATAATATCCCTGACACAGAAAATGTTGAATTATATTGTCACTCTCACAGTCACTGAAGACCGCTGTAGGAGTATTCTATTAAACAATACATCCTTACATTTCATGCATCCGTGGCTGGTTGTTTTATTCCAACCCAAGACCCATTTTGTCTTTCTTCATTTGTTTGAGGTAGCTTTGCCCCTGACCTTATCAGAAATATAATTCTGCATCCTGTAATTGCAGAAAGTGGCTTTACCAAGCAATAATTACAAGCCAGTTTCCTGGACCCTTAAAAGATACATTTTGAGAAAATTATCATCAGCTCTACTTTTAAACCTGAACATCTGTAAAAAATCAAATCCAGTGTCTCTTGGATGTCTCAGTTTGTCTCTTTTTTTCCCATCATTATTTCATTATGAGCGGGATGAAGGTCTCTTCTCTTCTTGAATACAGTATAATTGTTGCTGATGAAATGAAATGCTTTCCTGTCACAAGCCTTTTACTTCTTTGACGTGTTTTGGCATTTGGAGGAGAGGTGGAGTCTCTGGGATGTTACGAGAGGAGACCACACAGGAAAGTGTGAAGCAAGAGATTATTAGGCAAAGCAGAGAGGATGGATTTGCAGGCAACTACGATTCCAAAATACGAACATGTGGGCTCAGGACAAAATTGTAGCTTTGAAATGAAGCTTTATTCTTTGACCCAGCAGTATCCAAACCCAATATAAAAGTGTAAACAGGTTTACTCACTTGACTAACCTTAAAATAAGTACTGCTCAACAAACTAAAATGGAATTCTTCATTAACAGACTGTGGAACCATTTTAGCCCCTGTGGAACCCAGCAGATGCTGTCTGCAGACTTGGAGGACTGGGCCTCCAGACTAATTGTATAGCCTGAGCAGAATGCACAAGGCTATAGTGTCTGGCACTGACACTTAGCACATGTGATACCAGCCATGAGTGCCAACTGAAAGCCCTGAACTGCTGTGGGCAATGCAGCTCGGCACAAGAATGAACAGGCAGCACCAGCGTCAAGCTGTTCACTGACAGACCAATGCTATTTGGCTGTTAACAGGTCCCCAGCTGGTGTCTGCTGTGTGCGTTAGCCTGGTAGCATGCCACTGTTTTGGTCTGCGGATGTTCACGAGCATGTGTGCAGCATGGATGTTGGCATGAAAGCGCCAGAGGCCCCCCGAACACAAGCTGCCACCAGAATAAAGAGGCAAGCATTTATTTAGACAGCTTGTGTCTACGACAGGCGGAATGCAGACCACAAGCTCCAGGGCTAAAGTCACTGAGAGGGCTCGTTTGTACACAAAAAGCCCTGTGCAGGGATTGGGTTACAACTTGAGTCTGGGACTGGTAGCAGCTTTGCCACTTTGCTGGTGGGGTTTTTCATGGTCTGATGCAGCATTTACTTCTAAAAGGTACATGAAAAGCACAAACCGATCCCCTTGTAGAAGTAACTTGTTTGCAGAACTCTTATTAGAGTTATTAGACAGATCTCTGGCTTTTGATTTCTTTGGATATATGTCTGTGGGAAGCTGTAACAAATGATGATAGCACGATTTTAGTACACAGGGAGAAAATGAAGTTGGGAAAGCCACTGAAGCATGTCTACAGCAAGAGTACTTGCTTTCTCATCTCCAAGCAGGAATGGTTGGTGGGAATGCCTGCGGTTTTTGGTTTCCTTCCCGAAACTTCCTTGGGTCACCAATATCATTTAATGAATCACTTGGGGTAGATTCAAATAAGAGCAGACGGGTCCTTGATGGCACCCCATGGAACCGGCTCCCCACCACTGATCATACACCATACCGCGTTCATGAACCCCAAATGAGAGGCTGTCGATGACTCGCAATTCTTCCAGTAACCATTTTACACCCTATATTTGTCCCGCTATCTTCTCTGTAGCTCTCTGTTATCAGCTTGCACACTGCACTAAGTCATATAAGCACTGCTTTACTTATTTGGTCAGCTAAACAAAGAGCCATAGTGACATTTCCTAGAGCAAACCCACAGAGAGTACAACATGCAAGTCTCCATGAAGCAACGTCACCAGATGAACATGTGTTGAGCTTCATTGCTTTGTGGGAACAAGTTACCTAGAAGGGGATGTTCCACAGAAACAATTCTTGGGAGACAATGTCAGAGCGTCTCGCCGCAAACACGATCGTGACAGCTCTTCCTAATGAGCAGTTTATTCAAAATGCAATTAAATGACCACGAGAGGTGAAGACTGCTTTCACTTTAGTGGGAGACATTAGTCAGAGTATATCAGTCAAGCATGGACCCATCAGACGCAACATCCTCAAACTTTTCAGGACTGGTTTAAAAAAACATACCAACACAAACCCTGCTGACAGGCCTGTGCTGGAAGCAAACAATTATCCTTCAACAAACCTTGTTTTTGCAAGCATGCCACATAAAAATGACTTTAAAAATTGATAGGCTTTGTTCTGGAAGTGGCCAATTTGCTGACAGTGAAAAATGAACTCTTCCATGTACAGTAGTGTTTCCAAGTTTTGGAGATGGTAGGTGGATTTTTGTAAGTTTAAAATGCAGGGACAGAGCGGCGGATGTGAACACTGTGTGTTCTGTTTGTGACAGGAACAAAACAGTGCCCTTGTGCATACAGTAAGCCTGAAATGGAGTGCTGCATGTGTTGCATGTAATTTTTGTTTATTGTTTCCAAACTATAGCAAAAATATACCAGTTGCACTTTTTGTAAAGACAGCTAATTTACTTATTTTCTCTATGGAATTTGGTCGATGAGCTCTGATTTCCACTACGTGGTACACCATAGGACTTACATAACAGTAAGAATATATCAAAGCCATTCTCTGGACTGTTGTCAAAAGTGCTATCATTACTCTGTGACACTGGGGATTCACTGTAAGGTCCTATTCATTAATCTTGTCTTGTACTGGACCACAGTTATTTTCCTGTCTGTCGTGTTGTTGCCAGGGATATTTCATTAATGCTATACAGTTTTTTTCTGGGAGGACACTTCAATGGGAACAAAAAGGGAAAGCAAGCAAGACCGTCTACAGTGGCTTTTCTCATCAAGATGAGCATTCCAATCATGGGGAATTTTGGGCGGCAGATTCTTTCTAATCATCATCAGCAGGATTAATGTGAGGTGACAAAGCCCATCAGTTTGAACCTTTGCCCGTCTGCATGACTGCCCCTTCCTGGCAAACTGCGTTGCTGCTAATGAGTCAGAGCAGGCCCAAAACCAAGATAAAAGGGAAGAGAAAAATCATACAGAGCACGAGCATTTCCTTCGAACAATGCTCCTTTCTGACCAAAACATGATCTTCAAGAGCCAAGTTCAGAAGGACATCCTCAAGGAAGACACCTATAGGCACAAATATTTTACTTTTGAATTAAAGTCACTTTTTTTCAGGAAATTCAGCTCTTGCTATTGCATAAACACAAATCCCATTTGTTAATTCTGGCTATGTTTTGAATATGCAATATGTTCACACTGGAATAATTATAAAATGAGATATCCTCTCAAATGCAATCAAACAGACTAAAAAGGCTCCATTTTGGAGTTGTATACATGGACACTATTGTCCTAAAATGCAACAAACAACAGAAATTGAGGAGCTTTTGCTAATTTTTAACGTTTACTTGACATGCTACAGTGCACATTCAATATCTTATCCAATTAGTACGAAACGGTTCCACTGGACTCAAATTCAGGGGATTCGTCCTAAAATATCCACAATTTAAAACCAAATACATTGTAACGGATCAACAACAACACCTAAACGGATATAGAGGTCTTTTGTCATCGCTTTCCAAAACGACTCATATCAGTGTTCCAAAACCAACTCAAGGATCTGCCCACTTCAATGTCTATGGCAAAACCCTTCGATTATCGTAAGACATCATTTGTTATGGCATATTTTCATATTCATGTATTTTATACATATGTATGTAGTAAGTATAATATGCTGGTAAGATATTTGTAACAATAATGTAGTCTACAAAAAGATATACAGAATATACAGAGTAACAGGTTGAGATACTGTATATCTGTATATTATGTCCATCTAAATGGCCAAGGACCTTGTATTAATACTGAGACGTTTCTGAGAAGGTATTTAATGCAGACATAGCACTACTCTTACAATACTCTGTAATTTCAGGGTAATTTCTAGAAGCTTTCACGAGGAGAACTTAACTGCAACCGTTTCTCTTCACTGATTTGCTGGAACTGGTTGGCACTGTTTCTCCACTGGTTTCAATTGGCTTAGCTTGTTATGTGGGTGCTGACAATGCCAGAATTAATGACTCCAACTTCACCCATATTACTCTGTCATATGTCTGCTATAAGTGGTTTCAGGCATGGAGAAAACCCCTATAGGAAATAAGGACATGCCTGTGCTGTGGCTGGGAGAGCAGGGTTGTGATTAGATGAGCTGAGGCAAAGCCAGCTGCAGTCTGTCTACCATTGACTTGTTGGGATAGGTGGCAGGAAGACAGAGAAACGAAGAAGAAGACAGCCCTCCTGTTCCTCCTCTTTAGAGCGGTCATTTGTGCCTGATGTCAGTCAGTCAGTCCTAATGGAATGGGACAGGGGCACAAGAGCTGGGAAGACATTGCAGGTTGGGCTATGTGAGTAGAGGGGAAATACAACCAGCAGGAGTTCCCACCTAGCCGTCACTCTTCTAAGGATCCAATTAAAAGATCATGAGGTGAAAAGGCATCCTGGCAACAGGAGATGACAGCTTTGTTAATGTGCTCCAGCTTAGTGTTTTGAGTCACAAAGATTTATACAAGCTGTATACTCACAATCTCCATGTTGTACCTTATCATCTTATAAAAGAAGAAATGACAGGATATAAACTTGGGCTCTGAGAAATTACATTTACTATTTTTGTTTTTACATTTTAGAGGGTAAACAATTAATCTATTCATTAAAAACTAAGCAAAAACTGATAAAAGGTTGCAGCCTTTTCTCTCAAGTCATATACATAACCGTTATTTTTCAGTCCCTATTATTACTGTGTTTGAAGTTAATGGAAATATATAGTATTGTTTATAAAATATGTTTATTGGTTTTCTTGCTAGATAAGATCAATACCGCTTTCATATCTGTCGGTTAAATGTGAAGCTACATCCAGGAGACAGTTAGCTTAGCATAGAAAAAAACACAACTACACATTTTTTCACTTTTAAACGGATTAAACAGACGAGATACAACATGTTAATTAATTACCTTTAGCTCTAGCTGTTAAGCCCTGCTTCCAGTCTACAGGCTAAGCTAACATGCTATCTCAAGAGGAGTTATTGCTGAGAACCAAACTGCTACTTCACTAGTGGCAATAAAGGACAAGAGCAAACAAGCTAATTACAACACCAAGCTCATTTTCATATGACAAAAGCCATGCAAGCCCCACTGGCAAACACTTTCATGACAACTTTCATGCCCAAGGAAAGAAAACTAGGATATTAGTCCTGCTGAAATGTTGCTGCTCTCTACCACACTGTTTAATCTGTATAGTTTGTACTGCTGTATTTCACTACGCTGACCACTCGGTAAGATAAAAACCTCTTGGGGACTATTCATTGGCTTTTCAGTGCACAGCATGGAGAATTAATTTGTGCATGTACCTGACTTTGTGGTAGGGTGTTACTGTACGTGATCGTGTGGCATGTAAACAATCAGCAGCGTAACCTCTTTTTCTCTGAATAATCCATGAAGGCAAGTGGCTCCGAGACATTCATTAAAACATTTTTTTCCTCTGAACTGCTCTAGATACAACATATCTGTGAGACTGAGAGGACAGAGAGAATACTAATGACCGCATTTATGTTTTTATTTACATTAACCACCGCGAGCCCTGCTTTCATTTCAGCAATGGAGAAAATGTGGCATTGGCAAGGGGGGTACCTAATGAAACATTGATGGAGATAAAGGTTAACTGTTCTTCTCCGAGGGACTTTGGATGACTAATTGATTTGGCATACAGAACAGGCTGACATGGTGTGTCCCTTTGAAGGAGAAAGGGAAGCAGTTTTGTTCCTTGCAGACGTATAAGACAGTAATTAGCAGATGAACAAAAGTGCCCTCAAGACAGATGTCATGAGAAAACTGTGATTTTCTGTCCTTTGGAGCTGGGTGGCATTTTGTTCTTTATGGATGGGTAGCAGGAGCTAATTAACCAGACACATATTTTCCTCCTAGCTAGTAACTAATGATTTACCAGCCATCAAAGTCACATCCGCCACATTCACTGTACATGCCTGCTAATTTGTAGAAATGATCCTTATCAAGTATACAGTAGGTGTATGTTGTTATAATGCTGTAGGAATGGAATAACTGCATAGCAAAGCTCAAAACAATATTCATGCCCTTTACTGTACTGTTAATTTGCTGATCGTACACCAAATACAGCATGTGATCGTCGAATACGCCCGTAAATCCCTCCTTCATCATTTTAAAAATAACCTCTCCCAGGAAGACACCTGACACGACAACTGTGTTTGATGGTGGGGCGGTGGTATGCTGAAAGCTGGTCCGGCATGGGAGAGCAGCCAGCGCCGCCTCCCATTTCAAAGCCAAAAGGAGCCGATGGCCCGTTGTACTCACTGAGGCTATTTGAGAGAGTTGACCTCTGACCCCCATCACCCACACCCTGATCACGTCCCACTGTGCGTGCTTTCAAGTGCTCGACCCTCTAACCCTCGCACCGTGCCCTCGACTTTAAAGTGCGAAACATGTATCGATTACCCAATTCCCCGGCTGAGCATCATCGCTGCTCCTCTCCAAGAAGCGATATTGGATTGCAACTTTATCATACTTACAACATACTGTACATATCTGCATTTACAAAACACTGAGGTCATGTTGGTCATCTTGTCCAAAATATAGAGGCAATATTCATCATCATAAACCCTCTTGAGTTTTCATCTTAAATCCCCTCTCTGCAAAGAATCAGAGGTTGGTTTAACCTTGGCCTCATTGCTCCAGCTATTCTCCCTCTGGCCTCACTAGCAAATGTATTAGTCAGTGAGTGCCAAGCATAGCTTTCTGTGCCAGTGGTATAGGGCACCCTCACTGGCCCTCCTCCTCACTGATTCACTGTTACATGAGTGCAATGAAGGCCTCAGCCCAACAGGTGGCATTATTTATAGTGAGCCAGATAAGGAAGTGGGGCCAGGAATGAAGCAGGGAGAGGTCTTGATAGAAACTGGGAGAGGTAAGATATACAAGTAATCAAGGCAGGGTGGATGTGAAAGGGTGGATGTGAAAGTCGGGCAGGGAAACAGGAAGAGAGACAGAGAGGTACATTGTAGGAAAGATGATCGATGAGAGGAAAGGATGAGGCGTCATGAGGTAGGGAGGCAACACGAGGTAAAGGAAGGTTAAATCAGGGAGGAGAGGGATAGGGAGGAAGGAATTTTAGCAATAACCCCCGGTCCTTAGCTGCTCTGTGCACAGCTTTGTCCCTGCCTGTAGCTCTGTCTCCTAATTACTCTAACCAAACACAAATTTGTCATTGTTTTGACATGTGCGCCACACAAACTCGTGGTTCTATTTTGTACGTCTGGAAGGAACCAATAAATCCCACAATCGTGACAGCTTTTTCTTGACATTTCAAACTAAATGAGGGCATATCACAGTAAAATGGTTAAAAAATACCCTAAGTAGGGATCATATGCATTACTCTAATCCATACTGCAATGACCATATCAAGCTGATTGATGAGATTATGTTTTGATTGCCCTAGTTGGTGCTGTTTGCTGCCTCAGATGACTGCCAGAACCCAGCAATGAAGTCCACGGGATTAGCAGTCTTTTGAATTGATCCCTTAGTCTCTCTCGTCAGCATTAAAGCAAACCCCCTCCCAAATATTGTCATTATCCATTTTGGTGTTTCTCAACTAGACTTTTGCAGCCAAGATTTCTTTCTTCCTCTCCCTTCCCTGTAGTGCTAAATTAGAAATGCAGGTCCTTATTACATGGCAAAGTGAAATATGTGCAAACTTTGAGGGGAATCCAATACAACTGAGACTCTCACTCCGCTTGCCATCTCTGTGTTATTGCATAAATCGGGTCTTTTATTTAAGAAAACATTCCTGCACTGTGGGGGGGGGGGGTTGCAAACTGAGAGTTTGGTTGCACACGATACCTCGTCTAGTTTGTTCTCTGGTTGAAAAGTGGGGTGCAAATTGCCGGTTACGCAATACAGAGATGCAGAAGACAAAAGCTTAAGGGAGACTTAGAGTCTTCATCGCTGCAATGAAAACACAGGGACTGAAAGAGGACGGGCATTTAACACTAACAGGGGAAAGACATTAAGGTTTGTGGTATTGTGACCACTTCAAAGGCTTGTTTAGTGTCCCCACTAGGGACTTAGTGGCCTTTGATCAGAATGTATGTGTTTATTTGCATTACATATTCATTTACATGGTAGCTGTACACTGCAAGATGCTAGCTCAGCTTTCTGCTAAGTTTCACTAATGGTAGTAGACTTTTCCAAACCTGAACCACAGCCTCTGCACTATGTCATGTATAATTAGATGATTCTCCACACAAATATTGTTATACATAAATATATGTTACTACCATTTGAAAGATAGGAGCTTGGGTGAAGGAGGTAATCTCATTAGATACAGTAGTAGTGGTATTAAATGATTTGACATACCTGAAGTCATCCAAGGCAACCCAAGACAAGCAGTTGGTTTTCCAGCCAGAAGGGACAAAGAGAAAGAGAAACGAAGCAGAGTTAGTATTTTCACGAGGTTCAGTAAAGTTTTAGTTCATGGTAAAGCAACTTTGGCATCACGTTAAAGTTGATTTCTTCAATTCGGAGCTGTGAGAGTGCAACAAACTGTCAGTTAAACACATACACAACATTCTTCAGCTGTCAACGCAGTTCAAGAGCGCGCAGGAACACACTGGCCTTCTACAAGATGATATTTGAAGCGACTGGTCTAAAAACACTCCGAGTCAAAACTATATCTTCTCAGATCCATTTCCAAAGAGAGGATTCACCAAAGCTAATGGAAAAAACATGACTTCATCTCCGACCATTGTTCACCCCTTGTTTTTCTTCTTTTCCTTCAATTTATCACATTTTGACATTCTCTGAATGTTGTCAAAGCAGGTAAGGACGAGGAGTCTTCCAAGTTAAATATCTGGTTCACTCGTTGCAACAGTATGCATATGCAAACACTTGGGAGGGAGGGGTGGGGGCAAGTTAAGGGGTGTCGACTTCAGGATATATTACCTGACTGCAAAAACTATCCAGATGGATTTGTTGACACTTTGTTTTTAACTTGCTGGCAAGACCCTGTAGCCGTGCTGTTGACAGCGTGCATAAATACATGGGATATTGACTAAACACATACAATCCCACAATCCCAGATGATGATGAGTGGCAGACATACATGTTGGAGGGCACAGACAGTATCTTCCAGATTAACATTTTCTCTCTGTTGGCAACAATTTCCTTCCTGCTGGTCCATACAGTACCAGAGTGATCGACTACACTGTGTGCTTCTGCTCATTACCTGGCCCACACTGTGAGGGTGAGAGGTGTGTGCAGGTCCTCGCTATCAGCTTCTTGGCTGTTCAAGTTTTACACTCCTTGAATATTTGCTCATTTTGTGCATTTATGCCTAATTTACAACTTATTCTGCCCTATTTATCCCTAATTACTTTGTCTTTTGTAAGTTTGTTCTTACAAGGCAAAGCGTGCTTGCAATAAATGATTAGCTACAGTATTTCCTCAGATCACTGCAGTTTTCCACTAGGCTGAGCAAGCTGATCGATCCTCATACTGCTGTGCTTTCATGAATCTATGGCGGTCTGCAGAAGCCAGCTGTCTACACGCTGATCTATACATGCGATAGTATAAATGCTGTTCAATGCATGAGTAGGGGGGTAAAGACTGTGGTATGTCTCTGTCAGTTTGTTGTTAGAGATTGGCAGCAAAGAAACCAGTGCAGGACATGTTGGTAAGTGGTGAACTGATGTTTATTAATTCTCTATTCAACCATAACATATCTTATGGCTAAAAGTAGCTCCTAACTGGTCGAGTAAGGATGACCTATTACAAATGCTAAAAGGAGCTCCTAAATCTGAGAGTAGTTACCGGGTGTCCAGAGGATTCCCTACGTCAGCTGCTGCAGGTAATGAACCTTGTCACTTCAGCGTTTTGGAAAAACACAACGACAACAAACTTTTAATATAGAGGTGGGTGAGTTATTAAGAATCAGCTCACTAACATAAAATAATCAGCAGAGATGATGATTTGCACTCTCTACTACTGGGACACTGGAAAAATACAGTTTACAGCGCTGATGAACTTGAAATATCGAAGCCATCTGTCTCTATGTTCCTTGTCGCGCTCCCGTGTTTTGATGAATACTGTATTTTACCCCCACTGACACAGACCGGTCACTGTCAACAAATTTGTGATCAAGTTCATTCTAAACAGGATGTCATACATAGCAACAACGTCAACCCCACTCTTAGCTGAGGAACTCACTCAGCTCCTTAGTAAAAGTCTCAGTATCTTTGTGAATTCGACCCCAGGTTCCCTGAACTTGCAACCCTCCTCTACTAAGAAATTGTCTTTATGGTGGATTTCAGTGAACCATATTTAACATTAGCCAGTTATTTGCACAAGGATCTGAGCACTCATTCGTGACACTTGAGGTTTTATACAGACAAGAAAGATATATAGGTATTTAATCTAATCTTTAAAGAAAGCGATCAAATTCAAATTTCAGGCCTTTCCAACCCTCTGTTTGGATCTATGGTTTGGGATCAGATGAGTTATGCTGTCGGTGAGCAGATTCAGTAAAAGAAAAACTATGCACTTTTCAATTTAGCACAGACCAACTAACTGCAGAGGTACTTATGTTTTACATAAGTGTTTACACATTTCGCATGAAGTTCAACTGTGCCAGATGCCTTCAAGAAGTACCATAAATCCCATGTTTGGATTCTTCATATTTTCTTGTGTTTATGACTAGTAAACCTGCCACGCTCTGGGTTTGCGAACGGAGGCCGGCTCTTTTTCCATGCTCCAGGGTGCAAGTGGCTCTGCACTCCATCTCCATTTAGTTCTGAGCTGGTCTGTGGTGAACTGCCAGGTCAAAGCCCGACTTTGACCTGATTTTTTCCTGGTTCTTTGTCTTACTCATGTGAGGCATGGCATCCAGGAATCCAACTAATGCAGAAAACACATGCAAAAAGGTAGGCTGGAGTTTAAAAGCATGATTATTATAGTATGTAGGCTTGTTTGTGCTATCCGGAACTTGTCAAGGTTGCAATAACTTCTCAAAGCATTATGTCTTTTAACACGGAGTTCAGAAACAGATCTATGAAAATTCATGACATAACTTACAAGATGCTTGAATTTGTCCTTTACTTTAATAGAGTGCAATGGGAATTCCTGAATGTGCAGACATCCCATAGGACATCAACCTGTTTTAAATATGAAAATCCATCCCCACGCAATTCACTGCAATTCAGTTCAGTCACAGAATTTAGCACAGACGCACTGCTCTCTCTGGAGTTAATTATGGCACTTTTCGGCAGACGACTACCACGGAGATTCAATTTGATCAAGGCTGTCAGCCTCCTTTCCATCTGCCGGCGCTGAAATAGTGACAACGTACAATAAAAACTGATGAATGAAAATCCTGCTCTCTCTTTCAAATAAATTCACAGCCCTTCCTTGGATCAGATTGTAACACAGGGTTTTAAACTGCCTGAGTGTCGTGTTTGAGCAACTAGCTCTCCATGCTAAGAGGACTTTCATCATGCTTTGGTGACAGAGCCAGTAATTGGAGTGCCCTCCTGCCTTTAAGCACAAACCCAGATGCTGCAGCTACAGTATACTACTTTGATTTACATCCCTTCATTACGCACGTACCCGCCCGCCATGGGTTAAATCTGTAGCCACTGAAAAGTCATCTGCCCTGATCAGTCGAGGGAACTTGTGACATGAGTGCATCCTCTGTGGCAGTTGGATAGCTCAACTGCTCCAGAATCCCAGTTATCTAGGAGTGGCTTGGTTATTTAACATGTCTCCTCTTCTCTGTACCACTTTGGTGGGCCCTTTCGTTTCCCTTTTGATATTTTCATAAATCAGCAACAAGTCGGGTGGATGGGATAGAGAGGGAGAGACCAAGTCAGAGAGTTTGGGACACCCGGGAGGGGAACAGCTGTCTTTGAGATTGCTCCAATGTGTGAGCGCAAGAGAAAGAATCCTTTTGTTTCCACGCGGTTTGCCGCTTCACCGCGGACCTTTCATCTGCACGGTGCAGACAAAGGCCCCATGCATCTCGGATGAGGCAGAAACCTCAGGAAGCGCGTGCAGGAGAAGTAATGAGTAGGGAGGGAGAAAGCATAAACATGTTCCAGGAAGTGAAACTGTGTGTACACGGGGAGTGAAGTGGTTTAAGTGATGTCGATGCTGGACAGTGGTCTCCAGAAGAAACCAGTGGATGGCTAAGCAATCTATGAGTAATGGTCACGCCACAAGCAGTTACTAAATTAATTAGTGTTGGATTAGCACATCCCTAATTCTTTTTAATGCTTTGTAGGAACAGTGCTCACAGCAAGACTCACTTAACTGATGGAGACACTTTTGCATTTAAGATAGAGTCGCCCTAAGTTTTTGTTTCTCTAAGCTCTCTTCATCTCTTCACGCCTTCATTCTTCATCCACTTTATTTCAACTTAATCATGTTTCCTCATAAAATGACATCACTACATACTCAAGAGCAGTTTTGGAAGAGGGAACTATTGAAGCCAAAAAAAGATTTTACCACTAAAAATAGATTGAATTACAAGAGCTGCTTTTGTTTTGTTGTTTTTTTTTATACAAGAGCCCCAACACTGCAGATAGAGTTACGCACTTCACCATTGTCAGCATTCTACATGAGAAAGCATCCATTGTCTCCCTTTGACCACAACTGCCGAAGGGAACTTCTGCAACTTTTATGAGCCATGCATTATGATTACTTTTCAAATTTGTACTGTAGCTGCATGGTCGCACGTGCATTATACACAAAGTATGTCAAATAACTGACTTGTTTTAACGTTAAGTTTCTTTTTATAATGACTTCTGAACACAGGACATATGAACCACAAGAGGTGATTGGTGTGGAGCAAATACATTAATATCTTTTAAACTGACTGCTAACTAAATTCTAGCTCCATCTTGTAGTTACTGACTGAAAGGTGATCAGTTTTCTATTACTCCTTTTTAATTTAGTCTGAAAAGATCATATGACTCGCCTGATATATTAATGTTTTATGTGGTGGGTGGTTGTTACATTGATTTCAATTTACATAACTCCAATTTCAAGCTCCATCTTCATCCAGCTGTTTTTATGCAATTTTTGTCATAATAGGATGCTGGAAGATGTTGGTTTCCCACAACACATGGTTTAAAGTCCTTTACTCATCAATGGAAAGGGGGGGGGGTGAGGCCACCAGATGTTGGCTGCTGTCTTGGTTGTTGAGGATGAGTCTTTAAAGTGCAGACTATCCATGTGCCTTGTTGCTGAACTGAGGCACAGCAGCCCAGATATTTCCTTCCAGATTGTACTTTCTCTAAAGGGAAACCAAATGGAAGCGTGGAAGATAGCATTCCTGCTTAAGTCTAGAAAAATAATTTCATGGTATAGCTCTCTTTAAGATGTATACGCAACATCGCATCCCAAACTCTGAGGAATGAAGATAAGATCATTCAAGGAATTCATCATTCCTGTTTTGCATACATGTTAAGGCTGATGTCGAGTATTGTTTTCAATTGAACTGTAGTCTGACCTTTAATCTTCCAAATACTGTTACATTGTGCATTTAAATAAATTATACAAAATGTCAACAAAAAACAGACCACACTCAGTACAAACGTTTCAAAAATGAGTATCAAGTACATATTTTCTAATAGCAATATTTTCACGACAGAGAAACGTTTCCCTGCAAGGTTTCAAGAAACACTTTAAACAATAGGATGGCCGACTGCCTCTGCAAGGGAACGCTCATGCAAGAATATCCCCCCTGCTCCAAGAACTACTGTTTATTATCTTTCTATTGCACTTGTCAAGCTTCCACTTGTGTGGCTCTTGGTACGTTCTGGTTTTGTCAAAATAAACAAATGTCTTCGAGCAAACCTTGACAAGTGGCTTCCTTCATCTTCTAAATCAAAAGCGCTGCAGAATGTTGACACCTTTTTTTAGTTTTATAAAGAAAGCAAAGTTTGTGGTGAGCATTTCAAGTCTGTCTCTTCCTTCTCACAAATGAGCTCCCAGTGGAGCAGTGAATATCTTTTTGTTATAAATTATTTCTCATAGCAACAACACCTGACTAAAGAGCTCAGCAACCAGCATTTAATTAAACTAATGAAAGTCTTTATATCAGCAGTGGGTAAAATGACCACTGTATGTGTAATATGAAAGAAGTAGTTCATACTGACGCACCTGAGAATTACCACCTTTGCAGTTCACCTCAGCTCTATAGAGATTTTTAGCCTCTTTCAGCTCATTGTATCGGGTGTCCAGCCCACAAACTCCTTACTCATCAACCTCATTTCCAGGCAGCAACACTTTTCAGCAATAAACCCAATAAACCCGCTGTACGCTTCCTGCCCAGCACGAAAAACACCAGACAGACATCCAAATTAGCGACTAGCTACTAAACATAGTGGAGCGTTTAGCAGCTTAAGAGCCAGATGACTGAGCTAGGCTAGCTGTTCCCCACTGCTTCCAGTCTTTTGTGCTAAGCTAAGCTAAACATATTTTGGAACCATCTCTGTAACACAGTTGAAATTGCTATTGATTTTCTCATTTAACTCCCACTGAAAAAGCCAACAAGCATGTGTCCCAAATGTGAGAATACCTTGAAAGTATTGACATTTAGAATAATATAAATGAATATGCCCTTCCCTGAGGGCACACTCACAGTACATTTTTCCGTTATATTTCACTTGGATGGCAGATATTGTTCTTTATGCAGTCATATCATAATCATCACAATTAATCATAGGAGACACGCTGCAACCTACTCCTGTGGAAAACTGTTACATGAGCACAGGGCATTCAATGACACACTTGGCTGATACTGACTATGGTCTACTTTCTTCTACTTCACAAGGCTAAAGAGCACCACAGTAAGAAAACTGGCAGTAAAAAAGGAAGGAAATGAGACATGTGCTGTAATATTCTTGCCAAGATACTGGAGGAAAGATACTGAAGCTTCCTCAAGCTAGTGAAATAAACCCAGCTTCATTATGCGGTTCATAAAGGGCAATAGCCGCTCAAGACCTGGTAGTCGCTAATAAGTAGTGTGAATTATGGTGGCCATCAATAAGCGAAATTCAGAAGGAAGAGTCACATCCCTGGCACAAGTTAATTCCAGTCCTGAGATGCAAAGAAACCCAGCATCGTGTCACCCAGTATTATCCGTTTATTTTTGAGAAGTCTCTCAGCTGCAAACATTTCAGTTTCTAAACAAAATGAAACGCAGTCATGCTGTGCTTTTCAATAAATACTGAGAAAAATAGAGAGGAAATACTGCACTCTCTGTTAGTGCACCAGCTGAGGAAATTGGATGGTGTGTGTGTTTGTGGAAGGATTGCAAATGATTTCCCTTTTTGATTTATCAGTTTTTCTGGCGCACAAGTCAGTACTTATTCAAGTTAGGTCTCACAGGAGACCTCAAAATGTCATAATGCAAACAGTTAATTTGAAAGTCATGTAGAGCAGATGCAATTTGGAAATTTAAAGAAACTAATTTTCAACTTTATTTCCATGTATTAGTCATGCAGGGTGGTAGGTTGATAAGGTCAAGATTACTTGCCAATGTTTTCTGTTTCGCTGCCATTGGCTTACTTTACTGGCATCGACGGACAGCAGGAGTAAAGCTACAGGGTGAGTCTGGCACGTTTTCTTCTCTCTGCGCACTATAACTCGGTCCATTGTCAAAGTTGCAAACCACATTTTGACCAAATGACTTTATATCATATAATAACATCATGGGTTCCCTACATTAGATGTTAAAGCATGTTGCCAGACATAGCATGCTTGCATGAGACAGTTCACTACGGAGGGTGTCAGTAAGTGAGCCGAAATGATAAATAATACATTTGGTTTAACAGTTGGATAAGCATCTCTATACCAAACGCCACATTATCGATCAATCTATTAGTCTGTGAAATGTAAAAAAAAAATAAAGAAATAAGTCCAAGGTGACGTGTTCAACACTCAAAAACAGATATATTTATATGAAAGAGAAAAAAGCAGCAAATCCTCACATTTGAGAAGCTGGAACTAGTAAATGTTTGGCATTTTTGCATGAAAAATGACTGAGACAATGTAATGATTGTTAAATAATTGCCAATTCATGTTCCTGACAGTCAACTAATCACAGGAACGTGAATTGTACCCTGACTACATCAAAGCATAAAAAGAAACACAAGAGGACTTGGTCCAACAGCGGTGACAGAATTATTCTTATACAATGCAGTAGTAACTCTTTAAAAGTGTCCTATCATGGAGCAAAAATGGCAAAAAAAAGAGGGGAGCTCTACACACAGACATCTACCACAGGTGAAACTAGTAAATGACTGTCTTTGTTTTAGCGATAACAACCGTCTGTCAGTCACGGATATATGGTTAGAGCAGCCTGTGCTCCAGACGTGTGTTCACAATACACAGTAAACTGGAGGGCAGGGTCAGCTGTTGGTTCAGACATGGCACCTAAATCTTGAAATATAGCACATCCCCTTGTCTGTCACTGGCATAACAACGTCTGGGGTTGGCACATGGGAACCTTAACTGTCATCTGTGCTCACTCACACCATCTGTCCACTACATGTCACAAGTGAAAGGCACTTCCAGCAGACACAATGGCAGAAATGAAAGCACTGTTGTGTAAGAAAGAAACTTCATACTTCCATCTATATTTTGACCATTTAATGAAAAATGGCTTGATGAAACTAAATTTAAGGAGATACGTGGGTGACCTAATTGATTGTAATGTACGAATCTTTCTATCTGTATTGGTATGTGTCCTTCAGGCGACAGGATCAACAAACTATGCACGGATTTATTTTGGTATGTTGTATAATGATGGTACAGAGGATTAAGAATTTAATATGGCACTAAATAACAGGTGTGAATAGTGGCTGACTCAGCCTCTGAAGCATCCTCCCTGATCTATTCCAATACTATACCCTCTGATGTAGATCCAGCAACAGCGCTTGAAGAGTAAATACATGCTGCAAACATAGTCTATGTAACAGAATCACTTCGTCATAAATCACACCGGACAGTTCTCCTGAGGACTTGTAGCCGTTAGTGTCAGCAGTGGCAGTGATGAAAAAGATCAGGAGCTCTGGTATCCTGATGCCAGGCAGAGTGCCGTGCTCAATTGACACATGTTTGTGACCAGGGCTCACTTGTGACAGTTGTGACTAATGGCCCTGTCCTTTGAGTTTGGGTAACTGCTTTGAATCCAGGGCTAGGTGGTTAGTACAAGACGAGGCATTGGGGAGATATTATGCCTGTTTGATGGCATTTCTTGTGTGGTGGTGCAGAACTGTGTAAAGAAGGGATCTTCTGAAACAACTGCTCCTGTGTCAAATCTAAAACATTCTGGGATGAGCCCCCTCAGCCCCATAAGAGCAGCGGTTTGGGCAACGAAAGGGGGTCAAAACAGCAAGGTAATGTTTGTGGTCGTCAGAAGAAATGTGTCTGTGCTTATGAACAGGCCATGTGGTAAGCAACTGGCAGCTGAGGCCTGATGTGGACAGCTTTGAGGGGTCTGAAACTGAAAACCTTGTCAGTCAATCCCACACTTAGCCTGAGGGGCGATGGCAGGAAGTGGTGGTGGCTTGTAGCTTTATTTTCCTTTCACAAGGACCGTTTTCCTGAATGTGTTCAGTGAGCCAAGAGTGAAGGGATTTCTGTGTCTGTTTTAAAGGCCACTCCAGGGCCAAGGCACTTTTAGCATCTTGCAAACTGCTATAAGACCTTGAGTCTCACATTTACAGGAGTGCACTTGCATAAGCCCAAATGACACATTACGTACTATGATCATTTGACAATACCTTATGGTCCTAACATTCTGAATCACACACTGTCTTGAGGAAGGCCCTGAAAAGAGGGAGCAGAGTTTCATTTGGGTAGATTTCAACTGGACAAGTAATGTGGCTCTTCCATTAATTGCCTCATTTACCGTGTGACACAAGACAAAGTAGTTAAAGGCCTTCTGACCTGCCCTGAGTCGATCAGGCAATTTCAATGTACTCAGTCAAACGGGCTAATTTCCTCACCATTAATCACAGCAGCCCTTGCACTGACAGATGGGAAGACTCTTGCTGATCATGGAGATTAATGTGACTGCCCGTGCATTCACCAGGTTCAGTAGTGCTCTCCAGTGGATGCAGCCAGCTCACACTATGGTCTACTAAGTTTTTCTTTCCTTATTCTATACTGACTGCAGCATGGCAAATCATACAATAATGAGTCAAATACCAGCTCTGCAATAAGGTTTAAATACAAACCAGAACGCCACTGGTCATTGATAATCTTGAAATGCAAAAGCACAAATATTTTCCTTGGTCTCCTAAATGCTTGTTAATATGCTCAATGACATCAAAACACACATCAGATATTGCTAAATTACATTTAACAAGGAAATAAAGAAAACCATATCACAATGTATTGGAGCGCCAACAAAAACTTCTGTTGAGAGCCAAATTTGGCCCACAAGCCCCTCTTTGGGCAGCCTTAGTTTCAACACAAAATACTCTACTGCCAAACTATAGACGGTCAAAAACTCTGAGAACCGCGGGCTTAAAGACTGTAGCGGCCACGATGGCAGATATTGACCTGGCTGTGTTTGCTCTCGCTGAGAATGAACGGCTGGACTCTGGGTTCAGCGCCAGACATTTCAAACAGAGAGTGGAGTTACCAGCTGCTCTCGTGCCTCAACGGCAACCAACTCCCCCTGCAAAGACATGCACCAAATCTCAACTTCCCTATCAAATCCACCCCTTACACACACATACACACTCTCATAACACTTGATACCATGAGCTGCAAATACAGTGGATCAGGGCAGACACAAATAACTCCACCAAAGTTTGGAGTGATTCGAGCAGACCCCCCTAACTCCATAGTGGCCAGCAGCATCTCCAGATGACAGGATTTGAGACAGGCTGTCTCATAACGGCTGTGACGCCTCCTTAAGGGCTGGCTCCTCTTTCAATCTGACAATATGCCTCGATAGCAATTTAATCTGTAATTCAAATTTAGCCTTCTCAGGATTGCAGTACAATAAACTTTTCTTAGGCTGTAGAAAGACTGGAGTTGAAGAAAATCACACAGAAATCTCGATTGGATTGTCATGAATGCGGGTGTTTCAGAAATAATACAAAATTGTACAAAATTTCATGACAATCTTTCCAAAGTGGTGGACCAGCCGACCAAGCGACTGACTGACAGACTAACATTTCTATCCGTGGAGCCATTCCACTAGCATTTATAAAAACATCACAATTGCAATGGCTCATCATATATAACAATTGCAATGGCTCATCATATATAACAGATTTAACTACAATGAGATACTGTAAAAGACAGTGCTGGCACTGGAGCAAACTGCTTTTTGTAGTGACAGGCCCTCATAAAAGCCTCCCGTCGTGAGTCAACAAACATGCTGTCTCATGAAGATGACAAGGCCCCCATCAAACACATCCACACACAAAGGGATCTTTGGGATGCTGACAATGTTGGCCTTTCATCGAACAGGCATGGGTGCTTCAAAAGTCCACTCAACACCCCCCCACCCACACACACACTGGATCCCAACTTGTTGCCATGACGCTAAAAATAAAAACTAAGCAATGTCAAACAAGAGGGCCATCATAAGGCCATTGACCAGAATCACAATCAAATAAAAATGTGCTGAATGAACTCAGATTAAAATGAATGGATAAAGGACGGCGGGGGCACAGGGGTAACGGAGGACATGCTGCATGAGGAGGGGAAGGCAATGAAGTGGGGATGCAGAAGAGAGGCAAAAGATCATGAAACAAGAAAACAGTTCACTTGCAGTTTTGCCGTTTAATTTCAAGCTCTATTAACTACAAGCTAATGCAAGAGTCAACCTGGAATTCTGACATCACAAAAGGTTTGCTGCTTGGTCCACCAAGTTTATTTCCTGCGGAAGTTATTAGTTTTCACACACCCAGGGTCAATATGCCAGTGTGTGCAGGCAGACTGTGTTTGCCTGACAACTCCATTACTCTCCATGTTCAATAAAGCTCTTCACACATCCTTTATGAAAGCAGCAGCTACTGAAGTGACCCAATGCAACAAGCACAGACACACAAGGACCAACGAAAAAACACATACTGTACAAACTATTATACAATATAGAAAGAAATACATGGTTTTTCACATTTCCATCTGTCTATTCAAAACACTCCATCATGGCTTATATTTGATTTTGCATACACACATTTTCCAGCATATTATGGGGCATCTCTTTCCATGGGCGGAGTACCTTTGATTTGTGGCTTTCCTAACCTAGGCATAGTATCATCGCTTAGCTCCCCTCTGTCAAGACTTTTGCTGCAGCTGAACATCGGGTTGTGCCAGAGACACAATACTCTCCTCAGGGCTTGGGCTTGAGCTCACTGTTGGCAGGGATTTGGTTTTGGACACTTTAACCTGCCAGCAAATCTGGGTGGGCAGCTGGTAGTAACCTGAGCTCCATCTGATCAACGCCAAGTTCTAACTCGGTGCTGTCCCTGGGGCACTATTTCTAACCTTACAGCCTGGTGCCCGACCTTACCACGACTGTCTATGCTTTAAAATGCCACACAAAGACCGCATTGAGTACTTAATGAAAATGTGACACTAGAATCTGTTTCTCTTGAAATTGGAAAGACCAGTACTGGGAAGAAGTCTGAAGTTGCATTGGTGTTTCCAGATGAAACAAGTTTATTAGGGTCTTTACTGGATCAGGAACTAGTGGAATTAGGGAAAAAATGTAATATCTAAGTTTTGGTGGTCAAAAAGACCAAACCATTTGTGCTTAAAGAAATTAAATTCCACTGTGCTTCAGAAGCAGATAATCAGCACGACATGAAGTCAAGTGTGACCTGCACATTTCTCAGCAGCACTTACTTTGTCTCGCTTTAATTGGCTCGGAAAGCTCTCAGACATTTCATTAAGATGGACAGGTTACTCTCACCATTGATCTTGAATGATGAAACACTGTCTACCTATGTCAGATTTTCTTTCTTGGCAAAGACTTGAAAGAAGAATGGAAAGGTGAGCTATGAGGCATCCCTGATCCAGCTCCCATGGTTTAGTCATTACCCGTTAAGACTCCTGCCCACACACTCTCTCTTTCAGGTGCAGAAAATAGATTGCATTAACCATGTGAGCACTGGCGTCTCAGTGAGATGTTTTTAAA
Organism: Enoplosus armatus; assembly: GCF_043641665.1. NCBI lineage: Eukaryota > Metazoa > Chordata > Actinopteri > Centrarchiformes > Enoplosidae > Enoplosus > Enoplosus armatus. The sequence goes on from NC_092202.1 coordinate 10,464,625, forward strand.
GTTCCTTCATTGTGCAGTTAAGAGAAGTTGTAGCAGAAGCAGATATGACAAAGGCTGATAAAGACCTGGCAACTTAAAGTAATAGTTTCACATTTTGGGAAATATTTGCTTTCTTGCAGAGAGTTAAATGAAAAGATTGACAGCACACACATATTTGTCCGTTAGATGTGAAAGTACAATGAGCAGCCAGTTAGCTTAGTTCAGCATAAACAATGAAAACAGTTACCTAGGTTCTGTAACAATATCAAAAATAAGATCACAAATTAGGACGTTATATCTAATTTCTTTAATCAGTACAAAAGTGTAAAAATAATGAGATGTGGTTTTACAAGGGGGTTATGTGCTGGACTATTTCTTGGCAGGGCACAGTAACTTGCAAACAGCAGACTTTAAGTTAATTTGTGAATTTTAGTGCTGGTAGATGTACTTACTGTCTGATGAAGTGTAACCATCAGACAATGCGAAGCTAGCGGTTTTCCCCCGTTTCCAGTCTTTATGCCAATTTAAGCTAACCATCTCCTGCATTTCACAAATGTTGAGCTATTCTTTTAAATATCTAACACGAATGTAAAACATTAATTTACTTATGTTTCAACTGATGCATTTTGGTCAAATAAAGAAACCAAGAGGTTGTATGTACTGTATAGGATCAGCGCTGGCTGGCAGCAGTGTACAGTATGAGGTAGTGTTCTGAGACAGGGTGGAGGTATTCAAGGGTGCAATGCAGTCATAGACAGCGGGCACTTTCTCTCCAGTTACCTTCGGTATACAATTTTAAATCCAAGCACAACACCAAGCTGGTTCAAGAGTCACAGCGTGGCTTTGTCCAGTCTTGGAGCACCGATGTTTACAGACAGGACTGACTAATACCATTGGCGTCGATCTTATGTCATGATGACGAAAGGCTGAGACTTTGTTTATAACTACCCAGCCAGATTGATCTGACCTTGTTTACTATGTGCTTAGAGCTCCCCAAGGAAAAATTTTAAACCCTTTCCTGAAATATCAATATTTGCATAACACGGCATGCTTAACATGGGGATTTCATGAAAGGATTTGCAAGTTGGACCAGAATAAGGACCCATATTCCTCTGGTTTACAGTTGACAGCATTCTCTTGTATTGGTGATATACATTTGTTGTGTTTAAAGCAAAGTGGTAAACAATCTTTTATTTGGGAGATTAATCACATGTGCTTTGTCCTTTTAAAGCACCGGTCATATACCTGCCAACCAACTGTCAACAGCTGCAAGGTGTTGTAAACTGCCAGGAGATTGATTTGGCAGTAGTGCAAAGTTCAGACACAGAACCAGTTTTCAATTATTGGTGCACAATGTTAAGTAACTGACAGACACTACTTCTGCTTCTGAGGAGAGTGCAGCTGTTAAGTGCATTGAATTATGTAAATAAAACAATGTCAGCGTCATAGGCGTGCAACTATGAGCACCCATGGGAAAATCCAAGTGTGAAGTGATTATAAATGTCAGAGCAGAGTTTAAATGTGAGCTAAACTTGTTGTCCAACAGTCCCCTATAGGTACTAAGTGGTTTCATAGTGATAGAAAGCGAGCCATTTTGCGTCACCTTGTGAACGGGCAATGCACTTTAAAAACAAGCACAGAATGACTTCCGAACCAAGGAAGTTTCAAAGTGAGTTACACACTGTCAAATCATGATGGACATTTGACTTCCTGTGACCTGTAAACAGACATTTGTTTCAGATAAAGCTTGAACTCCAGGAATGAAGAATTGTGCTGTATAGTATCATACTACAGTGCAAGTATTTCTGTGTAGCTTTAAAATATACCATGCACTTCTTGCTTTCCATATAAAATGCATGTATAGACTGAGCACATTACCTTCGACATAACTGTCAGATTAACAGCCAATATAAAATCAAATCATAGTTTAACTTAGATGACCCACTGATCATGTGAATTGTTAAGAAACATTGTAATTCATACTCAAACACACACACACACGACTGTCATATCAAAAAGTAGGTTTGCTAAAAAAGGAAAGTACACAGCTACTGTTATGGCTCTCATGTTCACAGCTGTCCACGCCTAGTTGGCAGACATCGCTATGCCCTCCCCCTTCTGAAGACTTAATAACAGCTTCTCCATGCGTCTTTCTGAGGTTTAAATACTAATCTACAATGGTTAGTTCTACAAGACTTGTGCAATTAATTAACTGAAAAAGAAAGTGTCATCCTTGTAAATTTCCAAGGTGTAAAATCAGGCCTACCTATGAGAAGAAAGCCTTGTATATTTATGAACCTTAGATAACTACCGTTGAAACCCAGTCTGCCGTATAGATTTTTACACCACCCAAGTTTAATTATACACAGGAGCGTTGTTTGACCTTGCCACAATGACTTTATTGAGAGTGAATGAATGAATAAAATCATGTTTTCAGTAATTATGCTGCTCCAACTAGGCAGGTAACCTTCCTGCCAAGAATAAATCAATGACTACCTCATTAAACATAACCGATCTGTCTGCTGATTCTTTAACACGTTTGAGGTTATTCCTAGTAGTAGTAGTTTTTTTCACAGGTAGATGAAAATACCTACATTGTTGAGGGATATTTGGAAGGGAAAACAGAAAACTACGGGGGATCCATTGGCAAACTGATCTCAGTTCAGCCCCAACTATTTTGGCAGTGAACCCAGTTGTTGTGGACTTTGGAGGAAGCCAAAGTGGGAACAGGTGCATGGCACTTTTTACTGTAGAGGCCTGCGTGTAGCAAAATACAACAAAAGGTACATGAGAGACTAATTTCAAGGAGGCGTGGGACGATGCCTGAGATAAATAGTTAGTCTGCATGCGTCCAACTCATCAATCATCCCGATACATTTGGGATTTGAGTGAAAAGGGTGAATCAGCTGCTAGCCTGAGTGTTGATCTTCAAATACCAATAGCAGGTGTTGCTGAATGACCCAGTTTGCTTGATTGTATCCAGGGTTTTGTGGGTCTTTTTACCGCATGACTTACATGCATGTGTCCCCTCACACGGAAATGAGCATGTTGTACACATGTACAGCTGTTGCAAATGGGGACGGCTACAGAAATACCAATGCATAACTTTGGGTACCAATGCAGACACATTCTGCACAACAGGTTTTCTCATTGATCTCTCCCATTATCACCAATATTCCCTGCTGGCATCTATTACAGAGGATGGATTTTCACAAAGTTGGCCTCTGGGGATCCTACTTATAATCAGCAGAGTTATTAGACCGGGAAGCTTTCGTATGTACTGTCTTTCCGGTTAGCCTGGTGCTAGTAACAAGAACCTAATTAGTAAATTTTGGCGGTACAGTCATGTTCTCAGCGCTAAGCTAGACACCATCAGTAAGCCCATTTACATGTTCTTAAAACTCTAGTATTACACTTCACTACATCAGATACACAAAGCAGATGCCTCAGTGCAAAATTTAGCATGGGCCATATAGCTGGGAAGCTGAAGACTCTGGAGTTTGAGTCTGTGGGTTCAACAAACAAAAGAAGTATTGATTACACCACGCTGGGTTGTTTCTCCCCGAAGGTTGCTAATAGTTCCCACATTGTAAACATTTCACCACGAGCTTTCATTCGAGGAAATGTTTCCCAGAAGACGGGGCAACCATTGGCACCCATCAATCCCATGGTACAAGAGTGTGTTTTGGCCTGACGGTGCTGGTAACTTAAGAGCAAGAGAAAGAGGATGAAGGGGGGGAGGGCTGCTGGACTGTTGAAGAGGAAGAGGAATCCATGTCCCTGCAGCTACAAGGCACAGAACTGGTTCCACAAGATTGACAAAATGTGTTGTAGGCCAAGATTTGGACCACATACACAAAAGAAAAATATGCTCAAAGAAGGCAAACGTTCTATTTTGGTTTTGGGCAAAAAACTAAATAACACTTCATCTTCTATATAACCCATGACACTTATGTCTCTTGGCACTTCTTAACGGAGACAGAAACATTGGCATCTCATTCTAGTTTGCTTATTTAAGGCCATTTGGAGAAACTATATATTGTGTGCACCAGCCAGAACAATTCAAAATGTACGTAGAGAGAGTCCGTTTATTCAACGCAGTCGTAAAGGTACAAATTTGACATTGGTGTTTATTGAAATTACCTGGTGTGCAGAGTTGACCAGGGTTGTTTTCAGGATTTAAAACCAGCTGGAGACTAATGTCCTAGCTCGCTTTGCCACCTCACCAATACTCCAAGAAATGTAAAGGTTGGATTGTTGGGCATGTGTCTCATTCCCCAAACCTCTTTGAAGCAGTGACTACAGCGTGCAGACCTCTCCCTGAGACTTTGACCTGTTCATGTGTCAACTGTCTCTTTAAAACAAGCACAGGAATTGTAATAACTATATTATTACCTGTTTCATGCTGTGTCTGATTAAAAAGGATCCAAACTCTGTTGACTGAAGACAAAACACAACCCAGATACGTCTTCTTTACAGTGCATTACAATGGAGATACTGCAAATAGTACTGTTAAGATTTCTTTCAGCACCATCTCTCTGCGACTTAAGCAGCGCAACAGATGGGCAGAAATCTCATGTTTCCCCCCCATGTTACTATTTTAGTCTCGAGTGTTGTTCTGCTGCCTACCTCACAATTCTGACGAGAGCTCTCTAAGGTCAAAGGCCTTGTCCACTCAGGGCACCAGACCATAAACAAGTGAGTAGCCATTTCCCAACTTCCCCTTCTGTTTGTCAGCGCTGACGTCAGAGTGTGGTATCTGTGGCATCTCCAAAGAGCCTTGAGGACTTGGAAAGGTGGCGATTGATAGATGAGCTTGGGGAGTCATCAAACATGGCTCGGCCGTCTGTCTCTGAGCCTTGCCTGTGCCAGACAGCAGAGTCTGCCTGTCTGTCCGCCCAACCACCCGCCTGCCTGCATGTCCAGGCTTTGGCAAAGCTTGTCAACGCCGAGTGGCTGATGTGATGGCACGGTGCTGTATACATGTGTGTGGTGACCTAAGGTCTGTGCAACCTGGAGCTGCGACATCAGTCGCATTCATGATTGTATAAGTCCAAAATTTCAAAACGTTAGCACCAATTAAAAACCTTGAAAGCTTCACTGATTCAAATACACTTCTATGTTATGTTATGTTATATTTTAAACACATTTTTGAGTTACAGCATTTTCTGCAGTAATGTCTTTAAGACTGATCCAAAGAAACACACTACACCTCTGAATGACAATTTGACATCATTTGTCAGCCCTGGTTGAGCATACATTTTTATATTAATCTCATGATGGAGCAGTATTCTCTTTTGTGTCCAGACCCACAATAGCTGCCAAAACTCACAAGCCACTTGAACAAACCTGGGTATTAATCGCTCCATTCTGTTTAAGGATGGCGAAAGAAAGAAAACACCCAGACAGTATATCCTGTAGCCAGTGGAGTAGAACCTCCAAGGATATGGAGATTAGGGTCTTGGCTTTGGGGCAAAAAAAATTACCATGACATAAAATCATTTGAAAAATCTTTAGCGAAAACATAACATGATCCTGCAAGATTAGGGCAGGAACCAGTTTAGGCCAGAGTAAAAGTTGAGGTGGCACAGAAGTCCTAATTGAGGCTGTCAGGCTTTGCCAAAGCCACTTTGATATGGACCACTGCACTGGGCTGTTAAAATTTCCTGAGCGAGCGCAGGGAGGATTGTTTAAGTAGAAGATGGACTAGAATATCTACACAGGAGAGATTGAGGATTAAATTCTCCAAGGTGCTTTTATATACTTCAATCTCTAGTTTCACTGGGACACAAATAAGTGCTACACAAGTCTGAGGTTGTTGGGTTTAAATGCATCTGAGCAGAGGGGTGCATTGAGCATGTTTTGAAACAAATAGGTGATGAGTCCTTATTGGATTTTACAGCATGTGTTGGGCTTGACTGATAATACATTAACCAGAAAAGCAGGACAAATGGAAGAACCACACCATGCTGCAACATGGGTAATATCACTCACAATATGGTAGCCATATCCTATTGACACCCCTCGAGGGTAAACACAGACACAGAACAGAAGGAACACACAAGCCAGCCTTTCCCCCTCCCTCTCTCGGTCATCTGTTTTCTGTTTCGCTGGCGCTGTCTTGGCTGAACAGCAGCAGCAGCCAGGACAGGCCTTGCGGCAGAGCTCCAACACTCTCACCTTCTCTAATCCCCCCAGCACAGCCACCCTGGAGGTTCCGCAGGCAACCACCTGTCTGTGGGTATTCATTCAGTCTCGTCCACACACTAGACCCCTACACCATCATTCAGTCTGTTCACAAATACTGAACAACACCTCAACAAATTCCAATTCCTATTCCAAACTATTCAACAAAAATATTAAATTTACAATCAAATGAAATAGAATAAAGCAGCAAATCCTCATATTTTTTCAGATAGAATGGAATTTGATAAATATTTGATAGTTACTGACCACTATTGGGGAGTGGGTCAACATTTTGTTTGTACGTTGTGTGTACATATGTGCCAACAAAGGCAGTGAAGAAGAAGAGTGCTAGCTGGTAAACATGAATGTAAATGATGTAGGCTTTCAAATACTGTTTGTTTTGCAAATGTTTTATGAAAGGAAGGGAACATGTTTGTTTGACATTTGTTAAAAAACGCTGAATGCAATCCGAACTTTTGTGAATTTCCATACAATTAATAGGTTAACAGAGCTGTTGTATCTTTATTTTCTGTCGATTAACTAATAAAATTACATTTCGGCACCACTCTGATTAACTCAGAACAATCTAAGTCCCCGAGCACAAATTCAAAGAGTCGATGCACTTTGTCCAGCTCTGATAATTATAGAATCCAAAGACAACTTTTTACAGCCGGACTACATTCCAAGGATGAGCCGTGGGCTTGTGTCAGCTTAGTGGACATCTATCTCCACCACCACCTAATTTTAAGGAAAAGGTGTTAATCCCCCATCTTGGCAGCCGCATAGATACATTGGATATGTGCCACACTAATCCACTATTTAATGATTGCTAAAGTTTGTCCTGCTCTTCATGGAGATCTCGGGTTCTTGTTCTCTTATATGCGGCTACATGACCCAATAGACCAAAATTCAGATGGGATACTTAAATTAAGTGCATGCCTATAAAATAAATAATATGCGTGTCTGACAAACCATACATACCATACATATTAGGAAATTACATAATGAATTAGTAATGAGTAATGGATTGGAAAAGGCTTAAGCGTTCAAGTTGAGTGCAGATTAAACAAAGACCACATAAAGTTAACTTAATTACAAAATAAGAACAACTATAAATCCTGCGTAGTAATTCAATGCCTTCATGTTCAAGCTCCCATAAAAGAAGTAGGGCCTTTTTCAACACTTCCAGCTTGCTAATTTAAAATAAAAATCTGTGAACCACAGCTGGAGGCCGTGTAACCATCAGCCATTCCTTAAAAAGGCAGCTTCTGGCTCACTATTATTTCTAAGTGTCATTGCTTTCCTGAACAGAGCCTCTGTTGTTTTCAGTGACATGCGTGGTGTGCCGCATTCACTTAATGAAGCATGCTGACTTCCTTGCTCCCCAGTGTGCCTGCACGGCCTCTCGGAAGGACTGCAGAGTGTGAGGAGGAAGGAAGGAGGCTATAAAAGGACACTAAAAAAGACTGCAGCACAGGAGAGTCGGGCAAGCGGTGCCTTGCTTGGCTTGTTTACCACGAGCTCCCGCTAATGTGGAACGTTAAAGCTCGAGTGTGGCTGATTTGCTTCGCATGCAAGGAGGTGTGTGAAAACCAATATGGTACACGGTCAAACATTTTAAACTGGACCTCGCAGAGTCTCAGCAAGTGTTAACCAAAGCTTGTCTGCCTGTGACTCATGTGATCTGCTCACAATTGTATAATTAAGTAATGGCTTTCGAGAGACTGTTTACTTTAGGAATCTGTGCACTGCCACATTTTCTAACATACTGGAAACTCTCCCTCCTTTCTTACTGGTGTCTCTTTGCTAGAGGCGCGTTACCAACCAATGTGTGCCTCCTTTACTACGTTCACAGAAACTCCCTCACTGCTACTGAGGTTGTGTAAACCTGAAAAACAAAATCCACCGCGATGGTCTGTGATAGAGTCAAGACACTGTCTTGTCTCGGAGCCCTGGGAGAGGATGGTTTCAATAAGCGGACAGGAGCGCAGGCAGCGGACCACATGAGAGAGGCTGTGATGGAAACCCCTCTGCACACACTGCAAATCAAAGCAAAGCCGTGTAAGTGTTTTTCCACACACTTTCAAGAGACCGGCGAGGGATGGACCCAGACACCAGTGCAGTCTGGTCTCCTGTGAATGTCTGTGAAATTAAAATGTGTGCTCTGTGTACAAAAAAACTGAGAAAAGTGTGTTTTCTCATAGCAAATGGAATCAAGAAACGAGGCTGACATTGGTTTAAGGTGTCAATTTCTAGTCTAGACGTTTTATACAAAGAAGATTAAACTGGAAATACAGCTGATGTGTCTTAGGTGGTGAATGTGCATACAGTTCCCTTTAACGTCAACAAACAAAGGCCAATTCATGCCAAAGAGGTGTGGCAACTAAACTGGCCCAAAATGATCATTCTGGTCTGAGAACGTCACTATAAAGCCAGACGGGGCAAAAAACACAAGCGGTCAGAACATCTGACATGTTGTAAACAATCCAACAGTTCAGCCAGATTATCTACACTATTGTTTGTAAGGCAAAACCGTGCAAACACTTGAAATGTCATCATTGTGAAGGCAAACAACTTCATGATGTTGCTGTGGAATATCTCTTTAGCTGCTAAATGCTCCTCTATGTTCACCAGCTAGTTGCTAACTTTGCCTGTCTGCTGTTTGAAGCTGGGCAGTTACACAATTTTAGCTGGAAAAAAAGGTGCCTGATGCTGCTAGAAATGACACTGGTGGGAGCTGCGAGAGTGAACCAAAACAATAACGTTTCTGGCCATAAAATCAAAACAAATGAGCTGACAGACGTTGAAAAGCCTAAAAGGGTCAACTGCAGTTGGATGACGTGTCTGAGTGACATCTTTCACATCAAACATTTGACCCATTGCTCATGTAAAAATACTGATCAGTGCGGCTTTCGTTCACTTCGTTCTCGTGAGACAAGAAGGTGAAAATGTGGTTTGATTCACACAACTGCCACAATATTCAAATTACAGTGAAGGGGCAACACAAGGTTTATGTACTAAACACATTTAGAGTTTATGCTAATTCCCCAAAATATGACAAGTGTGTAACACCAGTGGAACTGCTGCATACGGCATCCCCGACATCTCCTGGATTCATAGACAAGCTTGCTTCTGTACAGCCTGGTTTTTGATACAAAAACAGGGCTGGCTTTGATACCGAGTTCAAATATTGACTTCTCCAGGACGGTTTCACTGTGGCCTGGGGTTGAAGGGACGCAGACCTCCCCTGCTCCAAGGCCTGCTCCCCACACCTGCTGTGGTTGGCGGCCTTATTTATACCAGCACCAGTTGGAAATGTCAGTATGAGGCGCAGGCAAGCCAGAGATGCACAGGGCTCATAGGTACACACATACGCAGTACATCCATATACACACGACACACACTCTTCTCTGTTTCATCTCCAGCCCAGGGTTTTTTGGAGTCTGACAGGGGCTGCTTTCTTGGTGAGAACTAGGAACCATGCCAACGGTCTGTCTAACCTGAGCTTGAATTTCTGTGCTCACACACACCTACACACACAACAACCAAACAAGCTACAAGACCTAACTGACATATTCGATATTTTAAGACATCAATAATGGGCAAAAACCTGACCTGTTTGATCTATGCGGCAGTTTAGAGTTTCAGAGGCTCCTAATGGATGTGGCAAGTGCAGTTAAAATCCCTGCGAGTTGGACAATACAGTGTCATCAGAGAGTCAGCGGCAATCATTAAAGTCATGCCGGTACACTGCTGTGCTCACTGGAGAGAAAACACGCGAAAACAGGGAAAATTACTCAGGATGAAACCTTTTCAGGACCTTGACATTTTGTCAAAGCAGATAGAACAGTTTACCATTTACCATCATCAAAGCATGCCGTACAGAGCAGGCACAGTAAACTCTCAGAGGGCCTGCTATTTTCATCAACCATTTAATGTGGCCTCCAAAGACATTTATATAATTTATCATTCTGAAGCGTCACAGAAAACCATTTTGCAGAGAGCATGTTAAAAACCCTGTTCGTTTCCTGTTTTTTTTCTCCCTTTCCAACTTTGAAGCAAAATCAAAATCCAAATAAATCTCTTTTTTTTTCTGAGGCCTGTTTGAGGAGGGATTCAGTGACCTGAGCCTTCTCATGGGGGATCCATATCAGCAGCGCACACACAGGCTGCTCCGCTTACAACAAAGTGGGCTCTTTTTTTGCCCACCAGTCTGTTTCTGTGTTTGTCATTGCTGCTTATTTTGGTCACTTTTTTTTTGTCTCGCCCAGTCAATAAATCCAGTCAATAGCTGTGGACCCCAAACAGCTTGCTTCCCCATGCTCCTCTCATTGACGCTGGAGAGAGCCTTTGAGCAGGATAAAGAGGCGATTGGACGAAGCAGAGGAGGGGCCGCGCTGGGAGAGGAAGGGATAAATGTCTCTGTGAGTCACACTTGTAAAAGACAGCTTTGCTCCTGGTTGAAATCAAACAGCTAGACATGTCTTTTATATAGTGGCTGACGGTAGCAAAGGGAAGCGAAAGGATTTTTGAGCAGATAACCCCTGTCAATTAGAAAATACTTTGCAATGGCTCGTTCTGCAAGCGTGGAGAGATCTCATTTGAAGAGTGCAAGGGGGGGGGGGGGGGGGGGTCCTGGCAGCCCGAGTGCAGACAGCAGCACAAAGAGGCGATTTGAGTGAACAATTATTAGGCCGCACCAGACTTGACTGGTTTGTGTGCACATGGGAAATTCTTTAGCACATGGCAATTAAACACGGGTGGGTTGGGAAGGGCCTTGAACATGACCCAATTTTGACATCAAGAGGTGGTGAGCAGTGCCTGGGTGATGTTTTGGTGACTTTTGCATAACCTGTTTTACAAGCAATTTGCCTCATTTTCAGACTTATTACCCTTCCGTTTTGGCCTCTGTACTGTGGATGTAAAACTGCTTAAACAAGTTTTCTGCAGAGATGCACTTAATCCTTTATTTGCCACCCAACTTTATTCTTAGTGATAATTTGAATGAGTGGGTTGACATGGGCAGCACAATAATTGTACAGGGACAGGATTCTTCTGAAATGGATTACATCTTATAAACAACATAATTTATATTGTTCATTTTTTGTTTGTCCATATCTTAGTCTTAAAGGAATAGTTCAACATTTTGAGAATACGTTTATTCGCTTTTTTTTGATAATAAGGTTAATACCACACTATTTCTTGGTCGAATGAGTGCATTTTCCAAAATGCCAAACTTTAAGATAAAGGTCAGATAAATACAATTTATTTTATTGACAACTGCAGTCCAGCATCCTTGGCAGGATGGTTTGCTTGCAGTCCTTTCCACGTGATGGTTTCTTTCGAGCAGCCAAAAGTATTTTAAAGAGATATTATATTCATCCTGTGCCATAAATTTGTCTTGGATCTTTCCCAGGTATAATGTGCAATCAACTTCCATTCCAAAAATGGTTTATTTCTTTGGCAATCCCTTTGCCGATGTACTAAAACTAAGGGACAAACCCAGAAAATATCAAACTGATCAGCCAATTTTTACCATGCTGCCTCCAGCATTGGTTTTGTCCCTGAGATCCCCTTTGTATGAATCCAAACTTTGGAATAACAAGCAGAACACCCGCAGAAATATAGTATATAATAAGAGAATAAATATATTCTTTCCTCAGATTCGTCTGATTGAAATTTCTTTTACATTGAACACAAATTATACATCTCAAATTGGCTGTCTGACACCAGATCTGGCGAGGCATTAGCAGTCTTGGTGTGAATGAGGGAAGTCGTTTCTCCACTTCCTCTCGTGTTGACTTTGGCGAGCACACGTTAATCTGAGAACAGGCCGGAGGGGGGGAGGGGGCAGTCTACCTGGAGCAGAGTGTCGGCAAACTATAAAAGAGGGAAATGTAGTACGAATCCATTTACTTCTCTTGTAAGCCCTCGAACGTTGCCCCTTGGCACTTCTCCTCTCACCCTATGCACTACTCAGTGTGCTATTCTTACAAGCCAGCGTGCAACCACAAATCAAAATTTATCCGAAAAACTATAAAATATTGAATCACTGATCTCCAGCCAATTGGTATATAATGACTGAATGCACACATGCTATGCAGGCCTCTTCAGCACTAATGCATTCAGCAAAGCCCGCTAGTATAAACATTATGCCCAGTGCAGCAGGGCAGTTTTGCAACCTAAACCTCTGCAGCTCTGACCTCTGTCAGCACTGCACCCAGCCTCAGGCGGCGCCTCTGAGTGGTAGCTTCATATCCGGCCCACTGATTTTGTCTTGCCTTGCCACCACCAGTACAAACACAACCAAGAGGCCGCAACCACATACGTCAGTGTACCCAACACTTCATGGTATCCGTGATTTTAAAGAGTGGCTCATCACGAGTTTCAGTCATTTAAGTGTACTCACTCGATGATGATCTTTTTCCATAATATCCACTTCAGCAGGGCTATATTAACTACGTAATTTCATTAATTTCATTCAACTCAGCAGCATTGTCCTCACACTGCAACTGGATCTAGGTCTGGTAAGATGTAGATTTATGGGTGTGACATTCACAAGCAAGAGTGCCTTAACTCCTATGGGACTCAGTGCAACTCAAGATTTAAACCAAAGAAACACTGAGTTATGTCGTGTTATTCCCTGTTCTCGCTCAGACGAAACCTACACCCTCGTATTACTGGGATCTGACATTTGCAGTAACGCAGATGCTTTGCCAGCTCCTGCCAACTGACCTCCACCTCAAAAAAAAAGTGACTCCAAGTTCATAGGTGGGAAAGCCAATAGTACACGAGTAACTGCTTTAAGAATAACAAAGTACACAATCCAGGTCTGTATTACACTGACCCACGCGTGTGCAAGAGTTTCTCATTTATTATATTACATGAAAGGAAAAAGCATGTCAAGGCGAACAGCGAATGCATGCTGAAGCTGAAATGCAATAGTCAATTTGGGTGTCAGTATGTGTTCTGTATTATTTAAATTGATATTGCACATGCATTTGGCACTATGGGACAGAAACTAATCTGGTCACCATCGTACCCTGGGCACCAAAAATACTGTGGCAAGTTCAAACTACAGGCATGTCATGTCACATTTAATCAACTGAAATGTACGTCATGTAAAGTCATGTCTCTTCTCCATAATTTTTTCCTATGGCTATTAAAAAAAAGCCTCTGATGTTGAACAGTGGCAGCCGAGGCAGGGAGAATGCTGGGAAGGTAATTTGTTTTGAAGGTCAAGGGCACGGTGATGGATCCCTACTCATCTTTTGCTGTTTAGCACTGAGAAAGACATAATCTCTACCTGAAGCACTTCAAATCAGTCATGCTGACACCCAGTATATCTGCTAAGGAGGAGAGATCACCGACTGCCATTTATTTTCTCCCCCCCAGAGACTGACAATAGCGATAACCTTGACATACACCTCTAGATTAAGTCATAATCACCCGGCGGCGTGGTGTCTTTGCAACAAGACCGTCAGTCAATTTTCCCACCAACTCTCACTGTAGTTTGAAGGGTTTCAGTGGGTTTGACCATCTTAATCTGCTGCAGCTTCAAACTATGAACCTAAATATTGGCATGCATCTGCACTATATGCAGACCCTGGGAAACCAGCGAAAACACTTGGGAGCATACTTATGAGACAATAAACATTTACATTGCGCTAAACATTTAAGGAGCAGGGATGGCTATAATTAAGCAACAGATTTACTAAGACTTTGCTCTCTGCACAGTGTTCTGTGTGAAATGAATGGCACTTCCAGCTCAAGCCGACGCCGTCAATCGTTGTCAAGAAGCTAACTTTGGATTTCAGTGACAAGTGCAGCGTGAGATTCTCACGAGATGTGAAACTCCTTGAGATAGTGGCATCGCTCATGGGATGTGGCTCATTAACCTGGATCCAGGCAAAGCCTTGCAGGACGTTGCATTGACTGATAGAGAGTCAAAACGTTATAAGATGAAGGGCATCTCATTGCAATGTCTGTATTTCAGAGCATTATCACCATTGAATTAATGTTTTTGTCCAAACAGACTTACAGTTTTTCCCACACATAGACAGACATGGGAAAGAATTTGGGGTTCAGTGTCTTGCTCAAGGACACTTTGACATGTGGACAGGAGGAACTACCCTACAACCCTACGACTAATGCATGATCTACCACCTGAAGTAGAGCTGCCCCTACAGCCGTAAGGAATAGCATTGTCACCATCAGCAACTATGTGCTATAAGCTAAATATAAGGTTGAAGCTAAATTCTTACAAAGAGACATGACAACTCCTCAAACAGTGTTCTAAACTTTCCCAAAGTGTGTATGGACACTGTAGCAACAAATCCATAGTTCTGATAAACCCCATAGAAAAACAAGTAATCTGTATATTACCACAGTAGGGAATTTAGGTCATTTCCTACAAAATATATTAATATAAATGAATGCATTTATGCAAGTACTAGAATGTAGAACACTTTAAAGGCAACTTTGTTGACTTTTTTTGTGCACCATTTGGATGTTGCATTCAGCATAAATGATCATTATACTTTTATGTTTGCAAGGAAAATGTATAAAATATGCATGAGGTAGTCTGATTTACAATCTCATAACATTTCCACCCAGTTTTCCTGATTCATTAAAAGCTAACAGACACCAGTGTGTGGAGGCACACACACACACAAGTCATCAACCTCACAGTGAACAGCATGAATCCAGATGGATTGGCATTATCAACTGAAATAATCTTTCTTCAACAGTGTGCAACTGGAACAGGGGAAAAAAAAACACCCTTACCTTTAAATTAGTCGTTAGTCACTAGTTTTTAGTATAAACACTGAATACACACACTTATTTGAATTCAGCATAATGACTTTTCACTGGTTCAATTGACTGTTCACAAAGCCCCATCCACCTTAGTTACTGTTGCTGCGCCTGTCAAACTTCCTGACGTGATGATAATGGTGGCAGATTTACCCTCGAAATTCATTGTCATTTTGGAGACAATAGGTCTTTGATTTCACACAGAAGTACACAATAGCAGGCTTCTCGCAGTTGACCGTTGATTTTGTGGGCTAAAATGTCAAAGCAGAAGCAGATTTTTTTCATTGCTAATTACAGCACACAACTCCATGAGTTGGTTGAAAACCGCATCTGCAGCTGACTTTTTATTGTTTCCAGCCAAGCACCAACCACCGGGTCTGAAAAGTGAAGCCAATGTAGAAGTGCCTTAAACCTGTGTTCTTTCTAATGGCCAGCAGGGGGCGACTCCACTGGTTGCAAAATGAAGTCCGATTGTATAGAAGTCTATGAGAAAATTTCCCTACTTCTCACTTGATTTATGGGTTTATGGTCTCAATCACTCGTTTCAAGTCTTCTTCAATAGAGCATGATATTAATTTAGTAAATTATGGTCCCATTTAGAGTAAAATAGATGATAAAGCAGGGTATGCTTTTGAAAAGTTGCAACCACGACGGCCTCAGGATAGAGGCGTTTGGTTGTGTGAAAAGACACCAGAAAAAATTAACAGTTGACTCCTTAAAGTAAATACATTTACAAGCTAACTTTGTTAGCAGTTACTTAGCACGGCGTAGCCAGGTGCCAGGTGCAGTCGCAGTTGCCGGTATAGGTAGGCGTGCA
Organism: Enoplosus armatus; assembly: GCF_043641665.1. NCBI lineage: Eukaryota > Metazoa > Chordata > Actinopteri > Centrarchiformes > Enoplosidae > Enoplosus > Enoplosus armatus. Next base: position 10,480,421 of record NC_092202.1, read on the forward strand.
TAGTGTCCTCGGGTTCTCAGATCACCAGCTCCACTCACTTGTCCAAATATGGTCACTTCTGGTTCCAAATAACAAAGATGGCGATGGCCAAAATACCAAACTACCGAATATCGCAAAGAAAACCGAAGCTTGACAGGCCTGCCGTGCCTAGTTACTGTTGCTAAGCTACGATTGTACAATCACTGTTTGGGGGAAAGGGTTTAGCGAACAGTCAATTATTTCATGAATTCATATCTCCTACTTCCACACTGATCAGAGTAAAGCCAGGCCAACCTTTTCAACACAGGTACACAAAAGGAACAGCAATGTATGCACACGAGCGCATTTCACATCGTTATGCCACAGTGTCCCAAACTAGTAACTCCATCTAGGACTAGAAATTACACAAACCTATTTTCAGGCAGCCATATGGAATATCAGTGCCGTTTATCAAGCTGTTGAAAATTACAATTTAACCAGCCGTCTAGCCTGCTTGGACCATATCAAATGACTGCTCAATTGAATTAAAGTGCTGTCTCACCCACTGGGTTTTCCAGGCCTTAACTGTGGCTTACACAGCTGTTTCTACCCTCTTCTTCATCAGATACAAGGGGAGGAGCCCTTGAAAGCAAGACTGTGCTACGACCAGTCCATGTTGCGGCAGCTCTCTGCATATCAATCCATCTTTACTGACACAGTCGATGCATGAACATTCCCAGGTACGCTAAATTGGCAAGGTGCCACTTCCCCGGGCACTGTATTGTTTGTTTGAGCCAAATGATTTAATTGCATGTTCTAGATTAATTGCATGCTAAAGGGGAAAGAGAAAAAAAGTATTCATAAATATTGGAGGAAAAATACTGTTACATAAGCTTTAATTAGAAAACCGCATTCCACACCATTTTTAAACATCACAGCTCGTTGAGTGAATTGAGAACTAATAGCTTCAATCCATTTATTTCATGCTTTCTCCCTCTTAATTTAGAAAATTAAATTAACCAAACCACAATATCATCAAAAAACCTTTGCCACTGGTAATAGATCGAGTTACAAAATCTACAGTGAGGGACTGCAGGGTGTCACACATGGCTGCATGTTTCTGTGGCACTGGTGTCTCCACATGTCTGCGAGTGGGATCATCCGCAAGTGTGCATATTTTGCGATACAGTTGTGCGCGACAGCGTGTTTGTGAGTGCACATGGGCTCAGATGTTTGCTCTGTGTGTTTATTACCCTCTCAGATCTACAGCATGACTCATATTTCATGTCACATTTAGCACAGCTTCGAGGAGGAAGAGCCGGCTGGCAAAGTGCAAGTCCCCTGGTGAGTGGTGGTGAGGAGGGGGGCATCGAACAAGCCGACAAGATCTCAAGCAAGACATTCTTGTATCTATCTGAACATGGAAGGGGGCAGGGGAACAGGGGGGGAAAAACAAACTGGACTTAACTGACAAACACACTGGACGTCTAATAGTGTTTGGCCTAGTGAAAAAGAAACACCAGCAGTCTGATCCAACCGTTTGGACCAGTTCCTCCAAGTCTAACCTCTTGGTGGAGCCCCAGGGGAGTCTGGGAGCATACATAATCTGGCCAGCCACTGGGCAAACCCTGCTCGCCTCCATCACTTTTTCCACTTTGAGAAATCGCCTGAATCCCTGCTGTCTTTGGATAGCTTGAGGGATTGCTGGCTTGTTTTTGCTGAGACTAAAAGGGTTTGAAAATTGAAAAGAGGGCACTCCAAAATGTTAGCTCTAATAAATGTTTAGCAACCACTGTAAATAAATGTTCTGACCGGATTACTGCCAATGCTGCGTTAGGTGTAGATTGATATATCTTGCTACACACCCTGGAAATTAAACAAAACTGTCAATCAAGGGAAATCATCTGGAAGATTGACTTGTTATTTTTGCTGAAGCGGGGGTATGACGTCTTTTTGGGAGACACAGATATGCCCATTTTAAGAGACACAAAACATGTGGATATTATAGGGACTTGTGATTGAACGTTATCTCTGGCATAGAGCGTGCCATTTTTTTCACTCGCAAATACAATCAACTCAAGCCAGAGCTGGTGCCTGGGCCCAGCTCACACATTCAGTGCAGTGGTTAACATCTGTTCATTTAGTTGCTCATGGTTCAAAAATAGAAAGTGGATGAATATTTACTAAATCGGATGCCATCATCTGTCTTTGCCAATTTCCACACCTAATGTGAGTATTGATGGTATGGGACAAAATGTATGTTCTATTAAGATAATAAATGTCAAATAAAAATATTAACATAAGGTTCCACCCTCAGCCCTGCAACAATTATTTCCATACAGTCCCTTACATGTTTAGGACTAAAATGAAAAATTACTTTGTGTCAAGGCAAGCTGTTTTTGGAAGAACTGAACATAACATGGAACAGCCCTGAGCTAATTCTGCCCTCAGTCTGTGTACTTACAGTAAATGATGCATACACAAAAAATAAAACAAACAGACTGGATACATTGTTTTCAAAATTAAAGACATCTTTTTAGGGATGCACATGAATGGTGGCAAGACCATATTAACCATAGTTTGCATGTCAGACACACGCTGGCAAAATTATAGCTTCCTGCCGTGGCATGTCCCAATGCTTTTTCTTTTTTGTTTTTGCACACCAGCCTGTTTTATTTGTAGTGCCTGTTCTTATTAGGTTGATGGAGAACAGAGTAGCAGCATCTGTGCCCCTCGCCCCCCATCCTCCATGCCTGCTAGGGCTGAGAGGCCTGGGGCACAAAGCCACAGGCGGTGGGGAGGGAGAGGGGGCAGGAGAGCATGTGGGGAGCGCCTCAGGGGTTCCTAGTTCTCTTTGCTTGTCTGGAGCCCAGAATTTCCATGACATGGGTGAACGCTGGCATCGTCGTGCTTTACTGGCAATTTGAAATTGATGACAGACACTGGAAAATCATTCTTTTATTCAAAACTAATGAAATAAGAATTGTTTCACGGAGACAGGCACTGGAGGCTAAACTGCATTCCAAATCAGAGAGCATGTATAATGTAGTTTGCATTTGACATTCTGCTCGCATCATGCCAATAATGATTCAATAAGACAGTCTGGCAAAAGAAATACAATATATTAAAAGGCGCTCTGTGGAGTTTTGTTAACAAATAAATGTTATGTTTACTTCAACAAACGTGTTGAATGCATTTCCTTCCTCATAAAACATAAAACAAAGTATTTTAAATCCTACATTGTTTACATCCAAGCAGTCTTCTTCTTCACTACCTATGTTGGTGCATTTCAGCATATCTTGACATGTTACCACCACCTGTAGGTCAGTGGAATAATGTGAAACCATTGGCGAGAACGTGTACCGCATCACGAATGTGAGCATGTGCATCCTTGTGTGCATGTATGATATAAAGAAAAAAAAACACAGCTCCATGGCGCTACTAGAGGTCATAAACTTCACTTCTTCAAGAGATGAGATTAGATCATTAGAGTCCAAGTGTTTTTTCCAAGGCAAAAAAATCCTTAAACATTGCAGTCACAGAAAAATCACCATATCAAACAGTAGACCAGCTGTTCCACTAGGATGGCACAATAAAAAAGGTCCCTCTTGTCTATTAAAGTCTCTTTGAATATTGGTGGGTCAGGAATGAATATGTGGGCTGGTGAAGGGAAGGGTGAACTTAAGCCAACACAAAGGAGACTTCAGTAGGAGGATGACTGGAACTTTCAATCCAGTGTCAGAGGGCAACCAGCGGATGAGGCACCGAGTTTGTGAGCCGTCTTTTGTGGAGGATTTGCCACCCAGCTCCGACAGAGGAGCACTGGATCCTGGGAGAAGGAGCATCAAAGGGGACCAACAGCAGCGATTCCCCCCTCCTGCACTGGAGGTTACAGGGCAATGGAAGGAGGGGTAATGTTGTATCACCACCACCACCATAGTACCCTTTGAAGGTTGAAGGTTTGCCAGGCCTGCTAATGTGATGCTTCTTAATTCTTTCCCTCAATATTTAAACAACAAATTTGCCTCTACGCAGGATAAAAAGAAAGCATCTTACACAAGCAAACAACAAAATGGATACCTGCAAAGAATACTTTCTCTGATCTTCCCTCAAACATCATGCTGAGTAGACACACAGAGGAGCAAGAAAAGTTTTAATGCAACAGGAAAACCATTCAACTGTAATCAACTTGGGTGTCATCCACTGACAAAGAGCTTATTGAAGCCAGGCACAAAACCACACTAGAATAATTTTCCTCCACCTTCAGCAGTTTGAATCTCATGGTCCAACTTTACGCTTTGATGACGCAGAAAGTGCAAAGGGAAAACATTCATTTTATGACAAAAGCAGCCTATTTTTGGAGCAAATGCGTGCCAAATAAAAACAGGAGACAATTATTTTATTCACTTGTGGGGTGTGTCCTTGTATTGTGGTGATGGAAACCCCTCCATTCAACTCCAAGTTGTAACCAGAAGAAGCCAAGACAGGATCTCCACGCTTCCTACTTTATTCCACACAAAATGATGATTGGGGATCACTGCCAGGAAATGTTCAAGGACACGTGAGACGAACCTTTAGACACGAGCGTTTGGATTCATTCTTTTGGCCCCCGTCCCTCCAGCCTGGAGGGAGTGCAATCTCCAGCGGAGTGCTGTTGTGACATTGCTCATATAAGAATCATGTAATCTCGTCTCCATTCAGAGTGTCCCCTCAGGTTAATGTAGTAAAAAGGAGAGAAAGTGTGCCACCTTTTCAAACCCCACAATCACTACCAGTGCTTTCAGCTGGCATGCCTCATCATCTCCCATAAAAACTACTGTGTCAAAAGGTATAAAAGAGACCATCTGTGCTATTTCCAGCATCCTGCCCTTTATAATAAAACAAAATTGGGGCAAATGCACCACTTCTGATGATTCATCACGATAAAATCAAGTCATGTTAATTTATTGGGACCGATGTAAAATCTGAGCTGAATGAGTCAAGCTCTTCATGCATAAAACGTTCCCTGCAAGATGTTAGTCACTGTGTAGAGTACATTATGCTCACGATTTACATGTACATACCCAGTTAAGCAATTTAGCAGCAATGAAATCATAATTGCCCATTCACCGTTGCCTCCAGGCGAGGTTTCTCAGGCTCCATCTTTCGTCTCCGGCCTCACCCACTCACAAAGGCAGCCTAACCTGACTCACCTAACTAAAAGCAGCTGGCTGCAGTGGCTACCTGGAAGTCTGCTTAGCTTTACCTAGCACTCAGTAATTACATGGCCATTAGGGCACCTCCCAGCACCAAACCACACAGAGGGCTAAATTCAAAAGCTGTCAGTGATTAATTACCAGTTGCCCACTGAGTTGAGGATATCTGAGGGGATTGGCACAACTGTAATTGTATCAGGCCACTGGGATTACACACTTTGTGAGGCCGAAAAGGGGAAGTGTAACCCAGTTTGGCCAGAAGGAGTTGAAAAGGAGTGATTAGGTTGGATTTTGTGGGCTGTGTGTTTGTGTGCCTCTGCTGAAGTGAATCAAATCTGGACTTGACAAAGCAAGCCAAACAAATATTGATGCATCTGCTTCTGGTTTTATTTTGAAATCTTAAGACATAAACAGCCAGCTGATATGACCCCTTTGCCCATGACAACCAGTGTTCAGTGTTTAGTGGGGAAAAACACGTTACAAGTTGTATGTTTCTGTTTCCCCATGAGCACTTTGGCCGGTGTTTAGCTGCCAGGCTTTTTGAAGTGAAAGAAATGCGAGTGGGGAAAAGGGGATGTAGGGGGGTTTGAGGAGTATGGGTGAGTAAACAGGGAAGGAGCAAAGCACCAGTGCATGCTGACTGCACATTTTATTATAGGCCCATTAAACAACAGGCCCTGCTTGGAATGCAGATCGCAGGAGAGGAGAACGTACACAAAAAAATGAAAAAGAAAACTGCCAACCAAATGTTGAAACAATTATTAGAAGTACACTCGCTTCATGGTGTGGCACACTGAGGGTGTGACTTCAGACATTTCAAACCAACTTGGTTTGACAGGTTTGCTTTTCCCATTAGACCCAAGACTATTTACACCAAATGTATGGTGTAAAAACTGTTTCTCAAACTCAGGGTGCAGTCCAGAAAAACTAAATAGAGTGGGGTCCCATGTGGAGCAGGGTACTCCACCAATTTAGCAATGCACCTCTATAACAATGGACTCACAATGAGCTTTGCTTTGCTAACAATGCAAATGCTCACATGCTGATGCTTAGCAGGTATAATGTTTTCCATGTTCACCACCAAAGTTTAGTGTGTTAGCATGCAAACATTTTCCAGTTAGCATTGAATACAGTAGTAGTACAGAAGTACAGCTAAGACTGATGTGAATGACAGCTTTGGAATTACTCATAAACCAAATTATTGGACAAATTTTGACCCAATGATGGCGCTAAGTCAGTGGATCACCAAAGTCAGTTGCATTCATCCTCTGAGGGCCGTGAATGTCTGAACAAAGTCGCATGGCCATCCATCTCATAGTTGTGGAGATATTTCAGTCTGGACCAAAGTGGTTGATCGCCCGACCAATCTCCCCATCCCTAGAGCCACGCCTCTGGTGCGGCTAAAAACAATCTCGGGTTCTGACCCAATCACAGCCAAAGTGTGAAAATGCTTTTAGTCACTCAGAAGCTAATAAGTGAGTGCTAAACGACAGCGACGCCAGACACTGAATGACAAATGGCACCATAAAAAAAACTTCACCGTCATTAACCAAGAGTTACATCAGCATGAATAAAATATACTTGGAGTTCACGACAGACTTTCATCGATAAAAATGGTTCAAACTTCCTCTGATTCAGAAGCAACCTATAAAATATCCTCGAGCTATGGACCATAGCTCTGTCTTTGCAACCACTCCGTCTTCTTTGACAGCAATAAAGTAAAGACTGTGAAAAGCACATTACGGTCCTCCCCTCAAAAGAAAAAAAAAAAGCACATCTGAGCCAGGGGCTGTCTCCTAGACAGAAGGGAGGATAAATATTGACTGAACCCATTCAGCATTCATACGGTATAAAGATATTTGGCCTGAAAAAGCCCACTCCAAACCATTAACAAAGTCATACACTTACACTACATGAACATTACAATACTAAATACACTACAGATTATTCAAAGTATACTGATGATATATGTGTTTTGTATTTCACTTTAATTCAAAAAACTATTGGATAAGTACTGGACATGAAAAAAAAAAAATCAAATCAAGTTGGAGAGTGCCAGTTTCCAAGATCAAGCTCGGTGCCGCCTTGGTTTTAGCGTCGTCGTGCTTCATTTGATGTGAAATGTTGTCATTGTTTTATTTCTGCCCTTTGCAGAAATGTGGTGGGAGAAAATAAATAGCAGACATATGACAGGGATTGAGAACAGAGAGCAGCATGATTGTGAGAGTCTCATTATGGGTAATACTTCCAGTACTTCTGGCTTTATAATTCAGGCATTCCCACTCAGCACATGAGTCATTCGCAATTGATAAACCACTTGTGAAAACTAAGACATTTGGGTCAGTCATTAAGGATTATTATGTTCACCAGTTGTGGTTCCTCCGTCACCTACGTCTGATTATGATTGAGGTAATAATCCTGTACGTGTCTGGTAGGGGGGAATCTTTTTGCTCCCCCACCCTAAAATAGAGGCCAGAGGTCAGGGACAACAACAGAAGAGTCCCTGGCTTTAGTAAGGATTCAGCATCTTTCCCAAGGACACGTCAGTCCTGCAGCACAGATGCTTTCCGACACCTGGATTGTCCATCCAAAAGGCTACCCTGCACAGTGTCACTACAACTTTTCCGGAGAGGTCACCTACAGTGTTCACACTTGCTGTATCACATTCCCAGCTGGAGTTGCCTGAGGCAGTGATGCGTACAGATCCCTCTTTATCAAACTTTAAAAAGTTGTGAAGACATGTCAGTTTCCTGCAGCATGCAGCCTACCTAGCGGCTCAGCCGTGCAGTCACACAGGTGAGTGCGATACTCACATGTGCCTCACTGACAGCACATGTTACTGCCATGTACAGTGACGTGTTATTTACAAACACTTGGCTCTGATTTCAAGGACTCCTTTTATCCACATTGAGAGGGGCTGAGGATCCTGTTTTCAAACCTTTGGTACGCTGAAACCTGATGATTGTCAGTGATCCCTCAGTTGATGCATAACAACAGGGAGAAAAACATTCTTAACCATCTGAACCTTACATTACAAACGGAAAGTAGCTTAAATGGTGGCAATTTTGCAGGGTTCTTTTATATATTCAAATGTATTTTTTTCACCTCATCCTTATAGGAGCTGTCAATCACATATTCAGGAGCAGCAATGACTGTTCTCTCCCTCTGATATCTGACAATGATGCACAATACTAAATGCCATGGTACATAACTTAAAAGGAGAAATGTGATGTTACAACTCAGATTGTGCAGCATTCCCTCCAACATCTCCCAACACTGATGCACTGACTAACCCAACCTTGACTCCAGCCCAAAATGACCAGAATGCTGAAGGAATGAATGTTTCCATCTACTGGTGGAAAATGTGAATTTCAAGAAGCTCTCTCTCTCTCTCTCTCTCTCTCTCTCTCTCTCTCTCTCTCTCCAAGTGGACAAGTGAGCAGGCAACATCACAAGTCAAACAACCTCTCAGCACCTCTATGTATAGACGGCTGTTAAATACCTTTCTTACTGTTAAGTGTAATGGCCGGTCAGCTGTCTGCATCCTTCACAGCAAGACCTCCACAAACTATCAACACTATCCAGGCAAACTGTCATGTGTCATTGGTTTCAATGGAATAAACAAAAAAAAAAAAAAAGGACCTGCTCAGAAAGCTCCCATTCATCCCATCAACTCTGCTCTGAGCCAAGCAGCCTTCAGATCCAGTGTCTCCACACCAGCAGACATGTGCACATAACGCATTGGGAAAAGTAGTTTTCATTTACCTGGAGGGCAGTTGCATTCAGGTGATGCTTGTCTTGCAGTGCGAATCTTGACTAGATTTTCATAGGAGCGCTGAAATGTTAAAAGAATGCCATTTTCATTGATATGCACATAAAAAAAAAAAAAAAACATTTAACTCAAGGAGAGCAAGTGCAAGAGTCAGTCTTACCTGAGAGAGCAGCTCGTCCACTCTTTGTTCAATCAGTGAATTAAAATCATCCATGGAGTAGCCCGGGGCACGGATCAAGGTGTGCTCGCCGCTCCCACTCTCCAAATCCACGACCCGGCTCTTGATATCAGCTGTGTTAATGCTCAGGAGAATGCAAAGGGCGATGGACGCCACCGAGCATAAAGACGAGATTATGTTCAGCACTGTGGTGCGCCAATATTGCCGCTTCTGAGGCGCCACTTCTTTCTCCATTTTCCCCGCGCACTTAGATGCTCCTCTTGCCTCCGCGAGCTCCATTTAACTACAACTACACGCGCTGTTGGGAGCAAACTGCATCTGGCGCGGAGTCACGAATTTGTGGCACACTGTTCTGACTGTGTGTGTGTGTGTGTGTGTGTGTGTGTGTGTGTGCCTGCGACGCGGCGTTTCACGTACGGTGACTTTGTGGTGACAGCTGCAGATAGATGAGATGGTATGAGCCCCACTTACGCTCCAGCCAAAAGCAAGTCAACCTGTGTGCCTGCGTGTTGTGGCTCCTGCAAACCTGTTGCACCGAGCCCTGCACAGTAGTCTGCTGCAGAGGAAATTGCTATTACGCGCAATAAAGTCGAAAGAGAGACTTGGGGGAGTGGGGGGGGGGGGCAGAAGGCAGCGCGCATGTAGTGGAGACAGCGTTAGCGCTGGGAGCTTTTGCACGGTGCGGGCTTGCTCCCCCTCATCACGGCAGCAACACGCCTCCAATCTGTCCCGACTGATTAACATAATGTATTGACCCGCTCCTTTTGAGCTCTGGCAGCCGAGCACAGTTGCCATTAGTTGGCATGAAGTGCATATTATATATTATATTGTGTTCCTGTCAGATCTCCAGTTACAGGACAAAGGGACGCTGCGTAAAGGGGCATTTACTAGTTGCGTTTTGTACAAAATATGGTAGGAAAAGACAGCAAACGCGTTTAAGATAATAAATCATTCATGGGATTATCATGTTGTTTAAAACTGTAGATCTGCAGTCCATGTGCGGCAACGTTAACATGTTGGTTTTGGCCATGGCCAAAAACGCACGAAAATCTTAAAAGCTCTCTGTGTAAGGTTTGGGTGGCACTCACTAAACTGTCCAAAGGTGACAAAAAGAGCGCATCTTGTTGATGAACTGTGTTCAAACACAGAGGCTGGCGTGTAGCGACCCCACAGTCCCGCGTCTCTGTTTGCTGCCTTGAATTCTGATATTAGTTCATATCTACAGTGCATCCGGAAAGTATTCACAGCGCTTCACTTTTTCCACATTTTGTTATGTTGCAGCCTTATACCAAAATGGATTAAATTCATTTTTTTCCTCAAAATTCTACACACAACACCTCATAATGACAACGTGAAAAAAGTTTGAGATTTTTGCAAATTTATTAAAAATAAAAAACCTGAGAAATCACATGTACATAAGTATTCACAGCCTTTGCTCAATACTTTGTTGATGCACCTTTGGCAGCAATTACAGCCTCAAGTCTTTTTGAATATGATGCCACAAGCTTGGCACACCTATCTTTGGGCAGTTTCACCCATTCCTCTTTGCAGCACCTCTCAAGCTCCATCAGGTTGGATGGGAAGCGTCGGTGCACAGCCATTTTCAGATCTCTCCAGAGATGTTCAATCGGATTCAAGTCTGGGCTCTGGCTGGGCCACTCAAGGACATTCACAGAGTTGTCCTGAAGCCACTCCTTTGATATCTTGGCTGTGTGCTTAGGGTCGTTGTCCTGCTGAAAGATAAACCGTCGCCCCAGTCTGAGGTCAAGAGCGCTCTGGAGCAGGTTTTCATCCAGGATGTCTCTGTACTTTGCTGCATTCATCTTTCCCTCTATCCTGACTAGTCTCCCAGTTCCTGCCGCTGAAAAACATCCCCACAGCATGATGCTGCCACCACCATGCTTCACTGTAGGGATGGTATTGGCCTGGTGATGAGCGGTGCCTGGTTTCCTCCAAACGTGACGCCTGGCATTCACACCAAAGAGTTCAATCTTTGTCTCATCAGACCAGAGAATTTTGTTTCTCATGGTCTGAGAGTCCTTCAGGTGCCTTTTGGCAAACTCCAGGCGGGCTGCTATGTGCCTTTTACTAAGGAGTGGCTTCCGTCTGGCCACTCTACCATACAGGCCTGATTGGTGGATTGCTGCAGAGATGGTTGTCCTTCTGGAAGGTTCTCCTCTCTCCACAGAGGAACTCTGGAGCTCTGACAGAGTGACCATCGGGTTCTTGGTCACCTCCCTGACTAAGGCCCTTCTCCCCCGATTACTCAGTTTAGATGGCCGGCCAGCTCTAGGAAGAGTCCTGGTGGTTCCGAACTTCTTCCACTTACGGATGATGGAGGCCACTGTGCTCATTGGGACCTTCAAAGCAGCAGAAATTTTTCTGTAACCTTCCCCAGATTTGTGCCTCGAGACAATCCTGTCTCGGAGGTCTACAGACAATTCCTTTGACTTCATGCTTGGTTTGTGCTCTGACATGCACTGTCAACTGTGGGACCTTATATAGACAGGTGTGTGCCTTTCCAAATCATGTCCAATCAACTGAATTTACCACAGGTGGACTCCAATTAAGCTGCAGAAACATCTCAAGGATGATCAGTGGAAACAGGATGCACCTGAGCTCAATTTTGAGCTTCATGGCAAAGGCTGTGAATACTTATGTACATGTGATTTCTTAGTTTTTTACTTTTAATAAATTTGCAAAAATTTCAAAAAAACTTTTTTCACATTGTCATTATGGGGTGTTGTGTGTAGAATTTTGAGGAAAAAAATTAATTTAATCCATTTTGGAATAAGGGTGTAACATAACAAAATGTGGAAAAAGTGAAGCGCCGTGAATACTTTCCGGATGCACTGTATGTCGTGGATTTGGTTTGCGGAGTAGCAGACGATGCACACAACCCATCGGTGGTTCACATGACATGTAACTGCAAAACACTGAGAAACTGCAGGTTTCACATCTTAAGTACATAAGCATCAACACAACAATGCATCAATGCATCTGGTTTTATTGTGCAGACTGTTGTTCTCAATGTCTCAATGCTAGTTTTGAGATGTATTTAATGAACATCAATCCTCTGACACTGTTCACCCGTTTCGAGATGTATTTCGGAGCGAGTCTGATGACACTGAATAGGGAAGTCACATTTCATATGCAGTCAGACATTCTTAATGGGGAAGGACTTCAAATATCCATGAACCTCCCCAGACTCCTGACTTCTTATTCCGGGGGTTCCTCTTTGCAGCCTTTTTGCATTTTAATGCTTCTCTGTGAAAATATATCTCACGTCCAAATCACTGACAGAGAATGAATGATCGAGAGCTCAGGCAGAACTGCACAGAGAGTTATCAATGGTGATCTGACTTTTTATCAGGGCAGAGTTTTCCTCCTTTATGTTATGCTATTTGAGCCTCTTCAGGTTGCTTGATTGACATCTCCCTCACTCACCTGTTAGGGCGGGACAATTTGCCCTTTTATAATTCTTATTGGTAGACGGAGTCCTCCGACCTCATGCAACTCTCAGCTTCAACATGAGTAGAGGTCCACTCAGCCAGTTTGTCACTTTGACTATGTCAACTGTATAAATGTGACCCAATGCACTTACTAATGTGCATTTGACTTGCAGCTGAACATAAGTCCACTCTGATGTAGTCATTCCTCCCTGAGTCTGCAGTTGTTATTTTCACAGTTCATTGACTCCTTTTGTTCAAGTTCGAGTTATTTTGTTATTAAGTTGATAAATAGTTTTACAGGGCTAATATATCAGACTTTCCCTGTGGAGGCTCGTGGTATCTCATAGTCTAAATGCTGCTTCAGAGACTTTTCCACCCAACAATACAGTTCTATGAGAAACACTAAATATTTAACGTATTGTCATTTATTTTCCTTGTAGTTATATGTATTTTGCCAAATCGTGTTTTGTATATTATTATATAGAAAAGTCTCCAAAGTCAAATGGTTGGACCTAATGCAAGATGTGGACCTAATGGTCTCTCTATGGGTCTTTTTTAAAGCTTTGGACGCCATCTAGTGGACAAACACAGCAATGACCTTGGTCCAGAGGATTCAATAATGCATAATTAAACATTTGTGCGGGGCAAAATCCCCATGACTACATCCGCTGTATTTCACAAGGTCACACACACAGTGTGTGTGTGTGTGTGTGTGTGTGTGTCTGTGCGCATGTGCTTATCCCCTCTCTCTCTCTCTCTCTCTCTCTCTCTCTCTCTCTCTGTTTTTTTGTTTTTTTTTGGACATGACTACAAAGTGACAGATGGAGTCCTGCGAACATGTCACGTGACAAAATGCACGACCCGACTGCACCTTGCATATTCAGCATTTTAAAAAATAGAAGAAAAAACGGTAAGAAGCAGCATAATCTCGCTGAGAAGTCTAATGCCACTTGGTTTAAAAAGGGGACACATCCATATTGATGGACTACTTATATCTTTTTTTAAAGTGGCCACTTCACTTTCTGTAACATTACTACAGTGGGAGGGATGGGGGGGGTTTGGAATCCTCTTTACGCGCCAAAAAAGCGCATCATCACTTGCGGCGTCCTCGCCTTGACAACCGGTCCTGCATCAGAGAGTAATCCACTGCTGTTTATTTTTAGAAGCTCTCGGCCGCTGCGTGCTACTCTCGTTCAGCGCACAGCCCGTGTTCCTCCGGTCAATAATTCATACACCGTCGGCCTGCAGCGAGGAGTCAGGGAGCAGGCTGCAACAGCTCCGAGCCACATGACGCCAAGCAGCGCACAGCAGGGCGCACAGCAGGGCGCACCGCCGGGGCGAGCGACGCACCCCGAAACTATGAGGCAGCAAAACGGCAACCCACAAGCCACATCCACCAGGTGAGAGTAATGTTTTCTGTATGACACGGCCGTGTCTGGTAGGGCTTTCTGGTGACCTGCTTGTGTATTTTCAAACGTTATATTCTTTTCAATGGAATTATGCGACCTGTAGTTGTGAAATGTCTGCAAAAATGTGTGTTAATGCTGATTCTATAGGCTGTAAAACTCATCTCATAGGATGTCATTACTTAAATTTACATTGGCTCAAAAGCAACTATGTATATGCGATATATTTGATTATCTGTGGAGAAGGAGTGTGTTTTATTCAATTTCAGCTTTTCTATTTCACTTTACTCATAATGTATTTTTTATATGGCACTGTCTCAATGCCTTTGGACGTCTTAAGGAGCATAAAGAGCAGTTGCCTTGTTGTTTAAAGTGTTATATAAATAAATGTTCCTTGCCCTGATGTCCAGGAAGCTCTCCGGCTCTCAGATGACCACAGAGTACCAGGAGAGGTTCCTTCACCCACGCTGCTACACGACTCTTATCTTGACCCCAACGCAGAAAGACCCTTACCATCCACTGAGGGGGGCGAGTGCCGATACGACCACTTTTAGGTAAGATCTAAAGTGTTTGCCTTGTCTCACCGGACACATGTTATCGAACCTGCCTGAAACTCCCACCTCTGAAGACTGATGTTCCTGGTGGGTGAGGCAGAATGATGCCAATGTCTCCCCACCTGTTCAATAGGCCCAGTAGTCCATGATGCAGTGCAGCTGGCTCTCACCTAAACCCTACCTGTTTATAAAAACTTCTACATGTGTTTCAGGTCATACTATATTGCCCACAAAGGGATAAAAAAGGCCCCACAGCCACCTATGCCCCCTAAGAGCCACCAGAGATGCAGCAGCGCTCCACACAATCCTGTGCGCTCTGTAGCGAACCAGATGGCTTCCAAGGTGGAGGACTTCACATCAGTGTACAAAAGTAAGCAATTTGAAGATCCTACATTGCAAGAAATTTAAAACGACATATACAGTATATGCACCCTGATTCAAATCCAGTCCACCGTCTCTCGTTTTCAGACGACTTCCGAGCATGGAAAGCAAACAAGCGGCAGCCATATAAGCTATATGACAGCTTGAAGGTCAACCAAGGATTAGTTGTCACAAACAGTAGGTCCAAAGAAGGTCGCCCGCAGAAGAAATCAGTTGAAGTTGTAGCTAACACTAAACCAGTCCCGCAGGTGCGAGATCCTCAACCTTTTGAAAGCATCACCAGCTACAGGTCTGATTATGTCACCCATCAACTGCCACCCAGGACACGCAGGAAGAAGCCTGTGTACCAAACCAGCAAAGATCTGCCATCAGAGGATGCGGTGCCCTCAAGGCCAAAGGCGGTCTTGGACATAAACCAAGAACTTTTTGACGAAGCCAGTGATTTTATTCAACAATTCAAGACCTGGTCCTTTGAAAGCATGTTCCACGGCCAAGGCAAAGCCAAAGGGTCCAGTCCACCAGCAGATCACAACAAGTTCATCACCACAGCACATGCGGACTACACGGCACACAAGTGCCAGCGTACCAAACCAGTCCTTCCATCTATGCAAACCAGTGAGAAAAGCAAGGAGCCCTTTCAGGCAACGACCACCATGAAGGAGGATTACAAAGCTTGGGTCACACCACCACGCATCCCCCCAGTACGTAAAGAGGAGCTGGACTGGCCCAAGAAACCCACCTTTTCAGTTTGCACACCTAAGCCTGCTGAGAGCTGCAAAACAACCCCAAAGCCTTTTAGCGTTCAGCCCAAACTGAGCGAGACTGCAGTCTGTGACTCCAGCTGTGACGCCACCCAGAAATCTCAATGTCCTGCTGAGAATGGAGCCTTTTCCGGCTTTGAATGCATCTCCACTGGAACTGAAGAATCCAGGAGGTACTGGACCGCCTCTTTGGGCAGACGAGTGACTTGGCCCAATGGTGACATTTGTGAGAAGCCATCTGAGACCCACCAAATAATCAGCTGCGTGGTCTCTGGGAGAAACTGAGGTCGATGACGAGATGTGATGCTGCCGCACATTACCTCGGGCAGTTTCTACCTTTACACCAATAAAAGCCATAAATGGAAGTGAGATTATGCAATGGCAGCTATTTTTATACTACTAAGCATCTCACTGATACTCCCTAGCACAACTCAGTTTGAGTGTTATGTCATCTACTAAATTGAGGCCAATTCACGTTCAGTTTGGGAAACAAGTTACAGCTAAATGTGGTCCATCACAACATACATCCTCCAATGAATGAATGGAATGTAACTACCTTGACTACAATAACTCATAGTAAAAGTTGGGAGTGTGTACATGAAGGTTTGAGAGAAGCAGTGTGTTATAAATACCAAACAACAAAATGCTGTAATCATCAAATAATGACATTTTATTAAAAAACAAAAAAGGCAAATACCTTCAAAAGGTAATGCCATGACGTCTTGACTGGGAGAACTTTCAAATCAATCATATTTACATCATATACAGAATCTTTAAAAAACAAAAAGGCGGCTATCAATTAAAACTAAATGTTGCCAAAATGCCTATATGCATAGCAGCATTCCACATTACCTTGGGGGCTCCAGTGCAAACCAAAAAAAATAAGGGGACATTTTAACTAGTTTACACTTGTTCAAGTCTCCATTCAGTTCTCTTCCAGCTAAGTACGCATTAACACCAACTGTCCCCTTCGAATCACATCATGTAAAGTCTACATGGTTTAACATATATGCTTGTCAAACACTAGTGTCAGAAGCCGTCAGTCGTCTTGGAAACGGATGTGCTTAGTAGCTTCCCTGGCCCGGGCAAGGATGATTTTTTCGGCTTTGGATATGAGCTGAAGAGTGTGACCAGAAAAAAAGAAATTAGATGTGATAGCAAATAAACAAAGGGGAGGCACTACTTTAACTGTAGTGATGGCATGTGACGTGTGTGTGTGTGTGTCAAAATGAATCCAGGTATTAGACAACATCCAAAAATTGATTGGATTTAGGATAAGCTGCTTACAAAATATGAATCCGAAATTCCAGTCACAAATGTCTGTCTGTTTTTTTGATTATTCTTATTATTACCATATAAAACAGTGTACACCAAGTCTGTATTACAATGTGTGTTAATACAATGTCACATTTTAAGATTATATATCCCAAATACCACATGATTTAGATTTAATTTTGCTAAGAGCTGACACAACTTCCTGAAAACAGCCTCTTGTTAACATACTTAAATAAAATAACTAATCAACAATATATTGATGTGCACAGTAATATGTATGTATAGGTATTTGTCTGATCTCACCTTCTCTGTGCCCCGCTTCTTTTCCCTCGGACGATTCAGCTTGACTTGGCGGTCCACTAGGATCTTCTGCCAGTACCTTTGTTCATGGTCACCTTTGAAAGGCATTGAGATTAATTAAGTTATGTCATGATTCAGTTTAAGTGGTGAAATTTTAACAATGAAACCTTTTGAAAAACACAGAACGTGAGACTAGCTGATGGGCACCGACCCAATAAATTATTTCCACCATCATCAATTATGAAAACCACAGTGCCAGCTCAGTCATCCACATCCTCTCCTCAACTGGAGAGGATCAGAGGTGCATAAAGCCTGTGCACAAATAATTCTATCTTAAAAGAAGGGAATACAAATCCATACCTGAGAGGATCTCAAGCTTCCAGCTGTGCTCTTTCTGAAGCTCGGCTCGAGCGTCACCAACGGCTTTAGCTTCCTCTGGGGTGTGAAAGCGGATGTGACCCTCAGCATCGCCATCCAAAATGTCGATGTACGCCACTGGTGATATTTTGCATAGCGCATCCTGCACAAAATAATCCAAAAACAAGCACAGATAAATAATCTTACAGATCTACATAATGATTACATTACACACCGCACCTGACCAAGTGATTAACCGGAAGAATATTAAATGTTATTCATTGTTTAACTTTGAATGAATGAGGAACAGACTCACTCAGTAAAGTTGGGGGGGAAAGGTTGGTGATCAGAACTTTATTAAAGCAACATTATGCAAGAATTGGTATTTCTTGCGACTTGGCACCCCTACAGTTTTCGGAGTGCAGTTCACCCTCATGGACAGCTGTACACGAGAATTTGTTGACGAGCAAGTGCAACACGCCATAATGTTAGCAAGCCAGCTAACATTACTTACTAGCCCAACAGCAAGACGGCCAGCTCACCGTCTGTTTTGCAGCCTTTTACTTTGCGAAGCCCTCACCTACGACTAAAAGCCAGCCCGAGATTTACTCGTCGGGCCTCTGCTCGGTCTCTCTCTCTCTTTCTCTTCCTCACTCAGTCAACGTCCTCTTCGGCCTCTTCACATCTGCCATGATGTCCATCATGAGAGTACCGAGCTGTGTGAAGTAGTGACGTAATGCGTGACATAATTCTCGCCGGAGATCGTATCGCTCAACCAAGTTACATATTGCAGGAACAGGAGTTCGGGGGAACAGAGGTGCTATTGTCACCATTACAAGTCAGTGTTTCATCTAAATGATTTGAAGCTGTTATTTTAAGGTAAAATAGTTACATAACGTTGCTTTAAATATAAAAAAGGTGCCATTTCTACCAATCAATTACCTGTGAACTAGGCCAAGCTGTCCAGTGCTACTTTATTGGTGTCAGGATACAACGGACATATTTTTTAACATTTTGCGATACAAAACCTAATTAACTATTTTGCTTCAAATCAACAGGAGAGTCAAATTCCTTCATTCTTTGATATTATGCTCTTAGACCATCTCAGAAACGTAATGATCAAAAAGGGATTTCAGAAATGTTTATATCCAAACGATATATTCGTCAGCTTCCAGTTAAAGGTGATGGAAATTCATTCAAAACTAGGAACTAAAAACAGCCTTGACTTGAGCATCAGAAGATGAAAAAAGGTCCTTAAGTCGTTTCTTATGATTTGATAACCAAATACAGATGATAATAACAGTTATACTGTACTTTGATAAACTTCCTCCCTGGTAGCTGCTTGTTGTCTGTAATCTTCATGATGACACCACTGGTAAACTGAGGACCTAGGTTAGTCGCCTTCTCACTTTTGTTACTCTTCTCAACTAGAAGAAAAAGAAAACAAACCAACATTATTGCATCAAACAACAGAACCAATCTTGCACATTTATTCTAACCAAGAGGAAAAGCTTCCGTGAGCAGATGTTAATTATTATGAGGAACTCATTATTATTATTAAGTTTGATTTGATGTTTTGGAGTAATACTGCGACGTCAATACTGTTGAGAGGACGGCTTTGACTGTCACTGTAATGTCATCTTCACTGATGTTACTGCATGTTAAATGCAACGGTTCAGCGCTGAAATGTACCAGTTGTGTGAAACTTCTGAAATCAAAATCTCTTCCAAAGACTTTAATTTTACTTGGAAATGTCAGCATCCAAACTATGTTTCACATCATATCTTTCTTGTTTTCAACACACAGGAATATCAAAATGAGATCACTTGTGACATGACTGCCAATAAGAGGCAACTCACACCTTTTTATAGCAGTTATTTCAAGTGCTGAATTATCTGCTCAACTCCAAATTTCTGCCGTTAATCCCTCTGAATTCAAACCGCCGGGATTAGTGGAGACAAAACTCACTGTTTCCATCTTGAGGATCATTGTCTGTCTCCATGAGACTCTTGTGCGCCTTGTGATCGATCTTATTGATGCACTTCTTCAGGGACGTCATGCTGCGCTTCTGCAAGGTCAGATACTCATCCTTCAACTCAAGCCACTCTTTCCTTCGTGTGTAGAAAAGAGGAAGAAAGATATCCATCATCATGTTAAAGTCATTCTAATTCTGAAGGGGTTTTCACTTGTTAATTCATTCTTGTTTATGGTTGAAGAAAAAGGGATGTAGGATATTACTTTGATAGAACCCGGAGTGGAATGACTTCCTCCCCGATTTTCAATTTCTCCTTGTGTTTCTTTTTTCTCTTCCTCTTTGCTTTCGCTGTTGAATCATCTCTGTTTTCTTTCCCTTCCTCAACACCTCTCTCTGTGACGCTTTTAGTCGGTGGATCTAAAAGGGGAATAACACAGTTGACACAACATCTGACTCGTGGTTTCATTGCTGTATAAAAACACCATCATTCTTTATGTATATTTAGATTGTGAAAAGAAAAAAGCAAAGAGAGTGGACGAAGTAAAAGGAAAGATGTGAGTCTCTTGACAAGTAAATTTCCCCGCTGTGGGATAAATAAAGTCAAAGTCTAAGTATTTGTTTTATTTGTGGATTATGGACCAGCAGATACTGTGATCACTTACTAGTCTTTGTTCCGTCTTTGTCCTTCTCTCCACCTTCACTTTCACTTGTCTTTCTCATCTTAGATGGTACTTCACTTCCTGATCCCTCTGCTGTCTGTGACCGTCGTCTTTTTTTCTCTGACAGCTTGCCCGGTGTCTTCTGAGCGCCGGCCACCTCTGCTTCAAAATCTGCCGTCGCTGAGCGCTTCCTCTTTTGCTCTGATGGGTCTGTGTCCATCGCCTGCTCTTTGGCTTCTTCAGCAGGAGTCTGTGCTTCTTTCTTCTTCTTCTTCTTCCGCTTTTTCTTCTCCTCTTCTTCACCTACAGTAAATGAATGTCAAGACGTGGGGATCAATGCAACAAATCGCACCGACAGCCTCTTTCTTTATATTATGCCAGCATCACATTTCATGTTTCTCAGTGGTAGTGAGAAGCAGAGATGTAAAAGAAATGCATTTTAATTCATCAAAGTACCCGATGGTGGGTTATCGCCTGGCAGAGGAAGGGGCTTCCTACTTTTCGTCTTGGGGAAAATCCCTGGCTTCCTGGGAGCATCTTCAGGGGGGTTGTTCAGCATCTGTTTCAAAGGTCAACATTTTCCATGGGTTTTCTGGACTGACTGTATTATCAGATATTTCAGGCAACAGTGAAATATTAATAAGTTATCACCTCTATGGCTTTGTGTGCGTCTTCCTCTTTCTCAAACTCTACAAAGGCAAAGCCCTTGGAGTCACCAGAGGACTTGTATCTGGGGATGCTAACATAAACCACATTCCCGCATTTTGTGAACACTCTCTCTATCCAGCTATGTGTCACGTCCTTGGGCAAAAGTTCCTTAAAAAATAAATAAATAAAAAGAGAGACAGAAATTTAGAGTCAGAGTATTCTGGCAGGCATCAAGATAATCAGCAAATGAGTATTGGGTCTCCCCAATGGAAGATCAAATCAAATTATTGTGTATTTCTGCAAATGTAGTCCAGACTTTTCTATAAAAATCAAATAAAAATTAGAACATAAAACAGTTTTTACCACATAGACTGTGCGGCTGTCGACATTATTTGGTATGTCTCCAATTGGAAGCTGACGCCGTACTTTATTTCCCTCTAGGTTAACCTGAAACGAAATTCATTGCATTCATTTGACATTAGTTTGGAGCCATGTATAACCTCTCCCTTAAACACTGTTAGGCATGTGTTTTTCAAAAGAATTCACAAAAAAAAAAGATTGACAAGGTTCACATTACAGTACCTCAACTACAGATGAATTTTTCAGCGCTCTCGCAATCAGCTTGGTGTCAGTCGTCAGCTTCTTCATGCGATTGAAGTCCGCCAGCACAGATATATCAACATCTAAGATAAATAACACATGGCTTAGCATAATGTTTAAGGCAAAATCCACTCCCTTCATGTCAAAACTTGCATTAAATGGCAGATATAAATGTGGTGGTGTATTATTGATATTGATAGCCCCTTACATCCATCGTCTGAGTCATCGATGAGTTTTCTTAGAAAGCGGTCCTTGTGGAGGTTGACATCTCCGAACCAGAACTCCACTTGCTTCTTCACATCACCCAGCAGCTGTTTGACGCGGGACCTCTTCTTTTTTTCCATCTCCTTGTTCTTGCTGCTGGGTGCTGTGGTGCCACCATCACCAGCTCCCCTCTCTGTGTCAATCATCCTGAGGGTGAGACTGCAACACAGGTCAGTAACACTTAAAAAAAAAAGGTACAGTAAATAAGCTTCTTAACTGTGTCCATTTACGTGCATTTTCATACAAAGACCGTGTTAGTGGACTGAGTCACACTATGTGAAGTGGTTTTACTGGATTATGTCCTTAAATTTACCCAAAGTCAACCTCACAGTGGTTACTAACTCTATGAAAGAACCTTCAGCCTGTATGCAGAATCCCCAGTCAATGATGAACACGCCCCTTGAATAGTATCAACAAATTAACAAGATTAACGCCAGTTAGTAAAACACCGTTAGCTTCACACTTAACTAGCAACTCTTAACTATCATTTCCTGCTTTGCTAGCCAATTACATGTTAGCTGTTAGCTATCACTACCTTTAGCAAACTGTTGTTGAAGTTAGTATGTCAATTCGCGGGTAGTTACATTTTAAAAAGACTGCAGACATGCCCACTGCATCTCTAAATCCGTCAACCTCTCACTTAACATTGAACTGACGTAATAATTTACAAAACTCACCCAATTTGAGATGAGGAAACAGCCCACTTTGACGCGCTGCATACACAAAAATAACAAAAAACTGTAGCCTGCTGGCTAACTTCATACGAACGACAATAGCTCGTTCAGTGAGATGTCGCAGAATAATTTCGTCATACCAGAATCTGGGCAAGCAGTTTAAACAGTTTCCGGTGTATTACTACAAAATAAAATGCAAAATATGTGTTGTATGCGTCTGAAATTTCAGCATTTTATTGACAATTGTGCAAACATTAGAACGTTACATGTATAATACACAAAGAGTAGATGCACAGACATTCTAAAAAAAAAATTGAAAACGCACCATAAAGTATCTCCATAAGTAAACGTTTTAAATAGGTCATTGTAAAATGTCAAACAGCTTAACTTAACTCGTCTAAAATGTAAATCAGTGTCTTGGTTAACATTAAAACATAGTTTCACTTGCGTGTAACGTTGATTTATGCTTTTATTTGGAAGACAAAAAAACACCACATCCCAGCTCTACTCAGCATGTTTGTAGTGTTATGTGCCTTTTTTCCAGTAAGATTTAGCTAACATATTCTGAAGCATATCGTGTGTGTGTGTGCATCTTTTTTTGTGTAACGTTGTATAGAAAGTAGAGAACATAGCGATTGCAGTCACGTGGCCGGTTAGCTCAGTTGGTTAGAGCGTGGTGCTAATAACGCCAAGGTCGCGGGTTCGATCCCCGTACGGGCCATTACTTGTTTTGATCTCTTTAAACACATTGTCGTTCATGAGATTCACTTTAAATGCACAATTATCTAAGCAAGCTTATTAGAATAATAGAATAGAATAAAATCTTACCTCTGATGTTGTGTTTTGTTTACTCCTACTCGGACACAATGAATTAACCATTAAAGAAACAAGTTGTTTTGTGCATTAAACATGAAGGAGACTAGTTAACCTTGCTTTAATAGTACCTTTTTTGTCTGCTACATTCAGACATTTGACCTGTATTTCATAGCTTATAACTTGAGGCTAGTGTAGATCTCTGTCTGTCAGAGGTTCAAAATGCTCTCAAACTTTTTGAGCTTCTTGCACATGTCGTCCTCGGTGCAGCACTCAATCCTGGACTTGATGAGCTGTGATAGCTGCTTGTAGAAGGTCTTTGCCCACTGGGCTTCTAAGCAGTGGACCGATATGTTGCACACTTTGTGGAGTACCATCACCAACTTCTCGTTGCTGCTGACCTCACACCTTTTGAAGACCCATTCCCCCCACGCTTCCCATGTATCGTCATCTGTGAAGTTCACAGTAATGCTTTCTTGGGTGCACAAGGACTCTGGCTCTGTGTCAGTCAGGTCGTTCCATATTGCTCTGTATGAAAAGGGAATAAACAGAAGCTTCAGTAAACTTGTTGAAATATGCATTAGAATTATTTGTTGAAAAAAGTAATTCACTCACACAACTTTTTTCAGAGGGTTTGGGGTCAAGTCACTGAGTGACAGCAGACCTCTGTAGCTCACTCGATTTCCCTCCATCCTGTGAAAGCACAAAGGTAACCGTAACACAATGCTTTACACATGAATAAATCAGCAAACCATCAAATATGAAAATATATACAGCTTCTCTATCCTCGGTGTGAACTAAATTGTTGATAGTAAAGGGCACTCAATTAATAAAATATTTTTTATTCAGACCACTTTGTGCCTACAATCAGGTCTTTCCTTATATGTGCAAGCTTGATCATAAATAAGGCTTCCATCCGTTTCAGAGGAATATATATTTTGTTTTGTGGCTTAAATTTATAGCTATTATACTGAGCTGGAGCACAGTTGACCAAACAGTAAGTTTACCTTTGCAACACTTGGCAAAAAGAATTTTGTCCCTGTCAGCTTTTAAATGATCCATGATTTAGACAATCACTCACATTCTCTGTTTGGTAAGACTTTCAGTTCTCCAAAATATATTATGTGGCATATTGTGATACCCCATTCACGAGTTTCTTACCACAATTCTTCAAGCTTTTTTTTCACCCGCGTGGCACCAGAAAGAGCCTGTAGTTCATCATCACCAATGTTTGACCATCCAAGTCTAAAATGGGTAATAGAAAGTGTGATTGTTTGTGAGATTTTATTCCCTCAAATAAAGATCGACTGTACACTTACTAATCTGTCAGTGTGTGTAATTTCTTTGACTTATTAACCTGTAAAATCAATTGACATCTTACCCTAGGTGGGTTATACTTTCTGACACTTGCAGCACATCAGCAATGACCTGAACTGTGTCCATATCGAGGTTGTTTTCTCCAAGCCTTCAAAATGAAATAGTGGAGTCAGTGCATAAGCCACTTTATATAATCCTTAACCTGACAGTGTTGACACTTTACATTTGGCACTTCACAGTCATCAATTTTGGGTTTGATGGATGTAAAGCAATATATATATGTTACCCACAAGGAACTGCAAAGGTTGAAAAATAAACTAAAGAAAACTCTAGATGGGTGACTTCAGAGAATGACACGGTGCAAACCAAATTTTACCTGGAACTCACCAAAGCTTCTCACATCTGAGCAGCAGGGGCTGAATATCTCTAAGTGCCTCACAGCTTACTCCCGTCCCTGTCAGATCCAGCTCTGATATTTTGCCCTTTGTAAGGTTAAGGAAGTAACTGATAGCATTGTAGTCCGTTTGGGAGAGTGTGTCATCACTAACATTAACTCGTAATGTATTTGGTTGTATAGCAAGGGCCAAAGAGGGGTCCTGTTGCTCAAACAGGCAGTGTAAATGGTTTAGGATATGGGCCCCATTCTCACAGAGCATTGTAAGTTCCCTGATGATCTTCTGACGATAGGTGTCCACTTTTTCTTTATGGCAACACAGCCCCACCTGCCTCGACAGAAGATTAGCATTGCGTTCAGAGAGTATTCCAGACAGGAAGCGGTTGAAGAGGTCCAAGTGTCCGTAGTTGGAGCCCTCCCCAGAACTTGCAGTGTGCTGAAGTGCAACAGGTAAAGGGTGATCTGTCACTGCACAATAAACTGCAGCAAAGAACTCTTGAACAGTGAGGTGCGCAAAGGAGTAAACCTCTTCAGTGCAGCCGGGCTCTTGTGCCACTGTCTTGTCAAGGAAGGTACTAACAAAGCTGCATCCTTCCAACACTGCTACATCTTGGTCGCTGCTGTAGAATAGTGTTTGATGCTCCATCAGCTTTTGGAAGGCGAGTCGACCCAGCTTAAGCACAATGTCAGACAGCTGTTGGACGGCCCCCTCTCTTTGCTCTTGAAGAAATGTTTCGGCTCTTGCTTGTGTGTGAGAGCGAAGCAAGGCCACCAGATACTGCACATAAATGTCCGTCATGGTCTTGGGGCTCTCTCCACAGAGGTCTTTGCTTTCTTTGAGGATGCAGCACACAATGTAGCAAAATGCAGGTATGTAGCACAGTGTCAGCATTAGATCATTTGCCGATACCACGGCAAACATGCGGTCAGCAAGGGCACTGTCTTGGAAGTAACGCAAGAAGAAGTCTTGAACTTCAAGCAAGGAGAAGCCAGAAATGAGCACAAAGCGGTCGATGCAGCCCACAGGGATGTGGTTGATAGCTGCAGGTCGACTTGTGAGCATGACAGAAGCGTTTGGCAGCAGCTCACCTTGCATCAGACTTCCAACAATCTCCACCACCTCTGCATCTTCATCAGGCTCAGTCACGAATATGTCTACATCACAGCTTCTGTAGTGTCTAAACTCATCAAAGCCGTCCAAGATGATCAGCAGTTTGTTGTCATTCGCTAAAATGTTATCCAGTTCCTTAGCCAGGTGCCTGTTTTTACGCAAGACCAACTCCCGGAAGTTTGTAGGTTTGTCGATCAGATTCAGGTCTCTGAAGGTCATGTGGATGATGAAATCAAATGCAAGATGGTCTTTGTTTGCCCCAAAATCGAACAGCATCTTCTGCACTAGGATGGTTTTTCCGATGCCAGCCACCCCGGTCACCAGAACTTTCTGGACTAGACGGTTTGCATTTGAACTTGAAAAGAGTTCCGCCGGTGTGATTTTCCTATGCACGGCTGACTTCTGCTGCAAAGATAGTCGCTTTTGTCCAAACGTGAGCACCTCATGTCTTTTTATCTCCAAGCCCTGGTGTCCATCAACCAACAAGAGATTGACATAATGTTCAGAAAAAAGGATTTTCTCTCCATGTCGAGTGTTGTAGAAGAGCATGCTCTCACTCCGACGCCTGAGGACGTCTCTATGCTTTTGTTTGACTTTGTTAAACTCTGCAAAAGACGATAGGATACATGTAATTTATATTTACATCAACTGAAGAACCTTAGAACATGATCATTTGATAGTGCTTCATGAAACACTATTACTGTTTATATGAACTATGCAATGTTATTCCAAGTGTTCTCTTTGCATTACTGTCATTCCAAATATCTTAAATGTACCAATGACATCTCAGCGGTTTCAATAGCATACCTACGGACTGAGGCTGATCTGTGTTGCCTTCTTTAGAGTGTGTCTGTGCTTCTTGCCGATGATGACTGCTAATTGAGAGAAAAATCTTAGCTGCTTCCTCGCCTTTACACTCCAGGACATCCAACACCTTTCTAACTCTTGCCCGGGGCCCCAACTGACACAACACCTCCTCACGGTCATCACGAGTGAACACCTCCTGGCTTACTAAGATTTCCAGCAGAGAGTCAATCTGTCCTTCTAGTTCATCCACGAGAGAAACTCGCAGAACCCTGATTGCTGTCAGACAAGAATTACAACCATCCTTTTCCACCATAACTAATCTGAAATAATCCTCAGCACAAATCAGAAAAGTCCAGTCATGATCCGCTGATGGTGCCAGTTTGAATCGTAGATTTGTGTTGAAAAGCAATTTCCTCTCATAGTTTAGAGGGATCCAGTGGGTGCATGTCTCTCTTCAAGAGCTCAGAAGTAGAATGTGAACTGTACGTTGTAAATACAGAAAGAGGAAGCGCTTTCCCCTTTGACAAAACCTGTTGAGACAGAGTTGTGTCATAATAACACAACTGACTTGACTGTCTTGTTCTTGTGGTTCATGGTAAAACCTCCCATTAAAGCAATATGCACCATTTATATGTTCTGCCAGCGTGATTAATTAATTAGTAAATTAATTTGACACAAATTCCAGCAGTTGTACTATACACCCACTTTAATAATCTAACAAATTTGAGCAGTTTGACTAAATAATGTGGTCAGACTTTTATGAAATAAAAAAAAGAGAAAATCACAGCAAACGGACTATAAAAGGAATGTATTTGGTTTTATTCAATGATTAACCAGGCATGAGCAGAGAGCAACACATCAAGTCACCAGCAGAGGGTCCCCATTGCATGCACAACAAATATAAAAAAACTGTAGGGAACTGAATACTTAAAACCCACCCCTGTAATTATTTACAAAACTATGCACAAGAACACGCATGAAAATAAATAGTTAAAAGGACAAAACAAATATCTACATAACTTAAGAGCATAAGTAATATGTTAATGATGTTCTCCTCTCATAAAATCAAATAATCACACCTTAATGAAAGGCCAACTAGTCTCCTGCTAAGGTTTGTGTTGCACTTGATGATGAAGCATTGTGTTACCCAAGTCAAAAGTGCAAACCCTGTCTATCTGGCACAGTAATGTAAGTATGGTACATGATATGTGATGATGATCTTTAAAAAGTTCCCTACTGTTTGAACCAATATCCAAAATGTAACACATAGGTCATGTTTACACATTTTAAGTTCAACTAACACTGAAATCTGAAAGGAAGAAGAGTTACATAGGAATTGTAAAACGTAATTGTAACTTAATGTAACTTGTCTTCCTAAAATGTCACAAAGCAAAAACATCACTTGGTGGACAGAACGCACTGAGCTGTATTCTGCTCACCTCGTGTTTAAACGTGCTGTAACGTCACAAAGTGGTTAAAAGGGACATTTTATCAAATATCTTTCCAAGAAATACCAAAATCACAAAACAAAATATATAAACAATGTAACCTTACAAACTAAAAAAAATAAAAACTCTACAAGCCATGTTCTTGACAAAGACTTGGATGAGTTGAGTGCAAAATAAGTGTTTTTTTTTTCTTTTCCAAAATTGAGTCATACACCTCCATAGTGCAACCCATGCAAGAAACATCTTAATCATGTCCTACTTTTTAAAAATGCACTTAAAACACCTACAATCCTAATTCCTTTCCTCTTTAAATGACCAATCATTGCGGTCAACGCGTGCTAAATGACCCAAAATGATAGCACAGATCCTGATCTATTTCCCAGGTGGCTGATACCAAATGTATACCATTTATCAAATATTAGGCTTTTAGTCATTCCAGCGGCTTCCCATTTATAGGCAGCATTATGCCGTATTTCTGTTTTAAACAAGAGTTTACCTCATTTATAAAAGCTCATTTAGTATCAAAATTGTTTACCATCACTGTTTTGGAGACTATTGCAATAAAGGCAAACTATCCAGTGGTTATCAAAAGCTCAGGGGTCTACCCAGAATCCCTGGGGATGAAGTCAAGCAATTGTTAAAAAAAGTATATCAATTAGATATTTGTGTATTGTATGATAAATCGCATGATAATATGCACCCTATTTTGGACATGAAGTCATGGTGCTACTATAGAACATTGTAGTGCAGCACTGTTGTTCCATTTGTTTTAGGAAACCCCTGAAACTACACCAGATACCATTAATGTGGACAGGCCGTTAGTCACTGGCATATTGCGTCTTTGCAAGTTCCCCTTTATGAAATCATACAGTCACCACAAGTTTCTATTACTCACAATGAAAATGTATCTCAGTTGCTTTTGCATAATTTAGGAAAGCTGCCAGCATGAGCTTCTGATTTAAAAAAGGAAAGAAATAAAACTGAAGCCTTCATTAACAGACATGTCACTCCTCTCAAAACTTTCAAATTCAAACCCACACATGATTGATATCTTTGAGGAAAGTAGATCACAGCCACTCTAGGTATCTCCATCCAAACGTTCCTCCACACTCAGGTTTCCCCATCCAAGACTGATCATTGAAGACAGTTGTGGGTGTAAGGACGGTGGCATAGAGGTTTCATGTCTCTGTTGGCTGTCTGAGCGTCTTCCCTGACCTATCCAGGTCGTCCATGGCCCTCGTCTTACCTCCCCGCCTCAGGTGTTTTGGCAGGAATGACAGCAGCGGCTCTTAAACTGGGGCAGCGGACAAAGCTCCAGCTGTCGAACCTTCTCACAGTACCTTGTGCTGTCTCGACACTCTCCTGCTGGAATAGGCAAAGGTTACAGTTTACTACACATACTCACTTTAAGCCTAATCGCAGCAGAAATCATTTTCAATCTTCTGGGTCAGTTCAGCAAAATCTAAAATATTCTCTTTGAGAAACCCTTGTAGTAACTAGCCATGCAGTTTTACGAGCAGCTGTTTCGACGTCAGAAACGTCTGCCACTCAAAGGTTAGTGGAATTTCATGTGTGCTTTTCAAAGCACTGACGAATGTAATAAACAATAAACAAGTACCAGAAATAATAATATGTCCAATGTAAACAAACAGTCTATATAGGGGCTGCCTGTGGGTTATTCAAAGTAACTGGGACATTTTCTGAGAATACCTGATGCTGGAGTGATTTTTAAAAGTAATCTTTCAGTGCTTTGAGTTCCACAACCGAAATGCCCTTCAACTGTTTTGTGTTGTGAAAATTTCCAAACAAATGCTTCCAAACTTCAGCACAAGAAAGTGAAACTATGTGCATTATTATTAAGAGAATGTAATGTGCCACAACAAGTTTTTGTGCATATGATCCTGGAAATAGTATTTATCATTTAAATTAAATTTTAGTCCCAGTCTAATTTATTCTTTTACTTGTTTGTTTAGGGCAGGACCTCAACAATTTGCCATTAGTGTGTTCATGACATAGTCTGGGACTGACAGCAATGAGCTAGTACTGTACTGAGGTTATTTTCAGTGTCTTCACCTCTAAAATATCCTTTTCAGAGAGAATTTAGTTATATATAGTATCATCAGCATTCACAATTATACTATATCTAATATCTATATTACTACTATACATAAAATCAAGATGTTGTACCCTCATGTACTGTCACTGAATAACTTAAATAACTAATCTGACTCTCAATTAAGAAACTACTCGTCTCCATTTTGCCGTCAGCGCAACTTTTTTCTCACCTCTGCCACAGGGCAAAATGTTGCATCGCTGCCAGCTGGAAGGGCGAGGCCTCCACATGCAGTGATGTTCACGTGTGGCCTTTCCAGTTCGACGGTGCGCGCAGGTCACCTGGCGTGACTGGAAACCATGCCGTCCGCAGGTGGCAGTGCACTGTGTCCACGGCCCTACGTGCCAATGAAGGGCACATGCCTCTGTGGAGCAATTCTTCAGGGAGCTGGGCCTACAAATACAAACACACGTAAAGAAAAAGGAGCTATCGCTTTGCTTTTTATTGTAAATCAACTGTTGATATATAAAGCATTCATATCATGATAGCCATGTTTACCTCTGGAGTCCACTGCACATCCTGTAGGGGACTTTGGTGGCGTTTGTGTCTTGGCAGTAAACATGGCGGCGCTGCGTAGCCAAACTGGGACCCACACATTGACCATGACACTAAAAGAAGAGATATCACAAGCAAGTTCATGTTTTAGTTTGACAATACTTTCCTGCTAGTAACTACCCTCTTGTGATTTTGGCATTCTGAAGCTTACCTACTCTCCCTGCGTTTTAAATTCTAAACTATGCCTTATAATGTTTTTTGCATATATTATGTATTAGTTTTAAAGACAATGGGCTTTTCAGAATGGGGAATTCTCAAATACACAAAGATGTGACAGGGTTAACACACATGAAAAAACGTGACTTCCCTAACTACAACAAACATTTGGTTCTTCATAGCTAAGGAAGGATGTGTGTGCTTCCCTACGGACTGAGGCTGGTCTGTGTTGCCTTCTTTAGTGTGAAGTGTGCTTCCCCCTTAAATAAGTTGGAAAACAAAAAAAAACGAACAAATGCTCGAAGTTACTCAGCAGTCGTGGAACTGCCTCAAATCAACTGTTACACCGTTGTCACACCGTTTCTAAGTTGTCAATGCGTTTTAGTAAACTGCCTTGATGCAGTCCATGTACACTTGTTGAGATGTGTTTGTGGTCAATGTAAGTAGACTCACCAGTCCCCAGTGGGTAGTGGCCCATCTGGCACAGGGCAGTAGGTTGCATGGCCTGGTGTCAGAAGGTCTCTTCCCTGTGGCAAAGCAGTGCTGGCTCTCCACTTCTCTGGATCTGCCCTCAGGACCCTTCATGCAACGGACACTCCTGGTCTGGGACCCACCTCCACAGCTGCCTGAGCATGGTGACCAAGGATCCACCTGCCACCTAATCCAACCACAGAGGAAAAGGGAACAATAACTCATAAAGTTTATAAGCTAAAGTACTCAAAAGTCATCATTTAAGTCTCTCAGTGGTGAGCAGACCTGGGATCATCTGAATATTTTCCTTTAAAAAAAACAAACGCATACACATAGAAATGACCCAGCACTTTTGGGTAGATGGAAAATGAGTGAAATATTTGGCATGCAAGTAAAGGAGACAGTGGGAACTGATCTTATCAAACCTAATATTCAAAGTACTGGATAAGCATGTAGTAGTAGCAAGATACCTGAGGGGGCAGGCTTGTCCATGGCACAGCTCAGCTGACTGGCTGCTGTTACTCCTCTCAGAGCAAATGGGGCCATTTGCTTGGACACAGTTTCTTCCTTTGCCACCTGAAAATACAGTAAAAAACTATATCTTTGTGGTGTTGGATATTGCAGAAATCAAAATAAGAAAGAACTGTCTTTTTAATCTGTACTGTATATTGCTGATTAAAGTTTCATTGCAGTAACCTTACCAGTTCAGTAAGGACTTTTACGTCAGCTCTTTAAGAGTTACATACCTCAACACAATGTACAAACCAGAAATAATTAGCTGTAGCTGAAAATGCTTTTGTATTGCCTGATAGCCATTAATAGTCCTGATGTATAGTCAGTTATGTAGGTCTCATTCTTTTCTCACTTAAGATAAAAGAAGATGAGAATACAGAGTTAAAGGTGCATTATGTAAGTAGGGTCCCACGGAAAAAAAAAATTGGAATATGTCTCAAAATGTTCTTTGGTCAGTCTCTTGTTACCATTACTTCAGCAGCTCTAAATTTTGTCTTTGACATCACCAAGAGGGCCGTGGTCTGTTCTTGTTCATAAATGAGAGTGCACTTTCCAAGAACCTAAGAAAGAATTACTTTATCAAGTTCGATTTCCCTGTAAAGTCATTCCCAGTACTTGGGATTGCATTCTTACGAATCATTAAGTGCATCCTTTTGACATGACCTTCAACTGAGTTTGAATTAAAAATATAAGAATGAAAGAAGAATGCAGAGTGGACACTTCTCAGTATTTTTAAGCCCCACTATCCTCTCTGTTTAGATTAGGCGAATGGGGTGCACAAACTTAATCTTCCTTGAAACATTGCCTGGAACCTCTAATTGTTGTCGTATGGGGAAGGAAAAGTGCTGGAGCATCAGGAAACCCGCCACGGCGGCGCTTTGATGAAAATGCAGCAAGGTTGCGACTGATCATGCCCCCGAGGAGACGAAGGACAGCGCAGCTCGGAGATGACCCGAGCTGTGGCACGCTCCGGACATTCCCCATCACTGACTCAGCTAGATGAGCCACAAGGGTATGCGAAAGCTTACTGTATATCTGTGTCTGTGGTTATGCCTGTGTGTGTGTTTCTCAGTTGAAAAGAATGCTTTCCCAGAATCTCGAAGCCTGAACCACAAAAGAACAACACATAGCACTTTAAAGTACAGAAGTATATTAGGACAAACTCAACTTGACATTAGGTCAATACTGACTATCGTTTGTATGTGAAAAAAAACAGTTTTCAGTAATGTATTCAGTATCTGCTCATTACAGAACTTCACAGAAGCTACATCACACTTAAAGGAAGTTCTCGAGGTGCTGGTACACTGTTTTTTTTTTTACCTCTGGACAGGGCCAGGCTAGCTGTTTCCCTAATCTTTTCAGGCTGTATGCTACGATAAGCTAAGTGTCTCCTACCCCTAGCTTCATGATCTACTGGCATGAGAGTGGCATCCATCTTAATGTCAATGCTGCTATGTCTTTGCTTTGTCTTGTAAGTTCTGAATGTTTGGACAATTATACACACAGAATGACTCAAAGGACCCACTCAAGAGGTTGAGCAAACCATTACGTAGCATGTTATTTAAACATGCTTGCAGCAAGATCCTTTGAGTCTTTGAGGATCTTACCTGTAATCTGTAGCCAAGACGAAAGAGATGCGGATCCAAGACGGTTCTTGGCTGTGCAGGTGTACAGACCATCATCCACCTTGCTTGGAGACTGGATCCTCAGTGAGCCAGTGGACAACAGGCCTACTCTGCCAACACAAAGACAACGTAACCACTGAATCTAAGACAGTTCTTTCACAGAATGGTCAATTACATTCATACAACAAAATCTGCAATTTTGTTAATGCCTTTTGCACAAAAGGTCGCATTAAAGGGTAGTTCTTACCTGCTGTTGTACTGCAACTCTTTTCCATTCTTTGTCCATGTTAGGGATGGTTCAGGGTTCCCCAGTGCTTCACACCTCAGCTCCAAACTAGCAATGGGTTTCTGCAGCAAAACTGGCAGTCCCACATGAACCATCATTTCAGGCGATGGCATCACACCGACCTTCCTGGGCCGTTGAATTATCACCGGGATTCTTGGCCTGGATGCGTGGGCTTTGATGTTCGGTTTGTAAAGGAGGGGCCCTTGCGTGGAGGATTCCGCACTTTCTGGGGGATGAAGAGTAGACTCATTGGTTTCACCTTGTGTCATAGTGAGCTCACTGAGCAACTGTGCAATGAGTTGTTCCCCCCACGGTCCTCCGAGGCCTTCAGAGAGATTGTGCATGATCTCATCTAGCCTGTGGGTATCAGCGATGAGTACGAGCAGTTCTGAGCTTGCTTTCTCATCCTCCAGGGTCGACCTGTTTTTTTCACTAGAGTGTGGTTTATCAGCAGTGTCTTTTTCATCTTGGAGAGAGCCTTTGAGTTCAAGCAAATGCTCAACAATGTTGTCATATTGGTTGAGGGAGATGGGTAGCTCCTGAAATCTTTCTCCTGCTGGGGTCACATCTGGCAGCTCAGCCTTTTGCTGTCCACCTGCGAGGAGCCATGACTCTGGAACAGAGAGCTTGTGCTTGCTGCCAATTATCTGTAGGACAAAATGTTCTTGTGCCTGACCTGCAACGCATGTGTATATCCCGGCATCAGATGCATGAACCTGCTGAATCTTCACGTATCCCAGTGGTGTTATGGAGAGGTGTGGGAGGCCAACCAAGGGCTTTCCTTCCTTCAACCAACGGATGTGGCCCTTACGGAAGTGCCGGGTTGGGCAGCGAAGGACCACAGTCGTCCAGGGGAACAGGTAGGCATAACCTCCCACTACCAAGTGTAACTTTTTGCCCTTCCTCCACTGGATATACACCTTCCTCTGGGCCAGTATGGTGGGATTGGGCTTGACAGAGTCTGTGATGAAATTAACAGGACAGGTGAATGGCTTGATTATTGTCTGTGCTATCTGTATTTCTGTCAATTTGTAATTTTTCCAAGCAATTTCCAATGACGCGACTTTGCTATGGAATGTTTTTCTTGCTTACTAACACATTTGTCCACTATCTTAGCAGTACAAATTGACTAAATAGAACCAAACAGAGGGTCTCTTACTCTCACAGAGCCTGAGGGAGCATGGCCGGATTCTGGTGGGCCGGGCCATCAGGGAACAGTTCTCAGGGTCTACGGTGTGATGTCCCTCATCTTCCCCTTGTTTTCTGCAGACTGCGTGTAGTCTCTGAATGCCATTTCCACAGGTCACTGAACACTGGACAAATAAATAATATTGTAATATATGAAAATTACCTTGTTTACTGTACATATGTCATAACTTTTTGATTTTGACCACTTTAAAACGGTAGGTTGGGGCCTTGAGGAAAGCTTACCTGGGACCAGTCGGTTGTGACCCACTGAGGTGGGCACTCTTGCTTGGCACATGGCTGCTGGTTTGCAGGGCTCTTGGAAGGACAAAAGGTGTCAGGCAGCTCCAGAATGCTGCCATCTGCCAGCCGCTGTTTGCACAGGACGTGCCTCCTTTGAAATCCACCATTACAGCTCCGGGAGCACTGCAGCGACAAAAATACAGAGGTGCCAGAGGTTATAATAGCAATATGTGCTAGAAGCTTCATTCCAATTGCTGAGCCAGGCATTTATGGTGGTGAACTTCCTATGTGAGATCCTTTACCTGTCCCCAGTCATGTGCGTCCCACATAGGAGGGCAGTCAAAGCGGTTGCAGGCTTGGAAAGGACTGGGCTTGGGGTTCTGACAGTCTTCATCCCTCAAAACCTCAGTACGGTTGCTGTCTCGAGAGGGCCGGTGGGTGCATGCCACAGTGCGGGTCATCAGACCAACCCCACAGGTTGCAGAGCATGAACTCCACTCCCCTGTTTCCCATCTGTGAATACAATGGTTATCATCAAACTACTGTGCATCATGGTCAATGATCTGTAAAATGTCCTTGAACCAATTGACAACCAGGCTACTTAGTCTATTTTGATTTTATTACTTGTATTTGCTTGTGAACTACACCCGGGTTTCTTTTGAATTTTAGACTAAAGCATCATAACTTAGCTTTTGTGCTGAGCCACTGATTTTCAACTCTTAACCTTTGCCGTTCCTGATTAATCACCATACTTCATCTTTTGTGCACACATATATGTAGGCCATTATCCACTCTATAAAGGAGCACAGTCAGAAGGAGTTCAGTCAGAGTGCTTGATGTTTTTACTTGATCCCATGAGGACACTCTTGCAGTCTTATGAATGTGTAAATTCATGGAAGTGATATTCATGAAAGTGAATATGAGTGAAAAGAAAGAAGTGGCAAAGAAACATTAAATCTCCCACTGAATTTAGGGATATTTGAGAAATCTCTGTAGCATTACTTCTTCACCCGCATTTTCCCAATGACCTCCGTGGACCAATATTCATTTTGTTGTACAACACAATTTCATACAGGGTGATCAATCCAGCATCAAAGTTTTCTGAGCATTTTTATTCCAATCTTGAAAATGATGTGACATGCCTTTAAACACATCTAAAAGGTTGGCTTTGACCAAGATGGCAGCAATTCAACAATCTGCTTGACAGATTAGGTGATATTTCAAAACTATTCATATTTACTCAAGGGTCCAGGGACTGAGGAGAATTGGGAATGAAGCTTGTTTCTGGATCGGTAGTATACTCAAAGCCAAATCCTATAGCTGTTTCCCTTCAGAGGGAACAGTATCCAAAGAGTGTAGCTTAATATGGGAGGGTGAGGAGGCCTCAGGGAGGGAGTAAAGGGCCAAAGGAAACAAGTCCAATACAGCGTTTGTTGTGCCTGAAAACAAGACTCAAGGCCTGGAAAAACAGGCAAGGGCAGGCTGCAAGCCTCTGGGTTTTCTGACAAGAGTGTGAGTGGTGGAACAACGCCACTGCATGCGGCGTTAACTTGAAACGTGCGGCCTACCGCAAAATCCACTCACCGTTTAGCCATGGCTCAGTTATATTAAACAACATGTCATTATGCTGTTTAACCATTCAGGTATTTCATTTTGACGAATTTTGTGTGCTCTGTTCACAAAAATTGGTTTGTATTTGCAATTTCACATTTGAAATCCCAACATTGTTCATTCGCTATGTTCAAAATTGATGCCCAATGGATACATTTTTTTTTAAACTTTCATAGTGTTGGCTATATCTACAATTATTCTCAAATCAAAATGCTATGACAACAACCTATTTATAATAGCAATAATATCATCGTAATGAAATTTAGCAGGGATATTCATGGTCCCCAGAGGATAAGTACAATGATTTTAGTGATCTCTTGACATTTTGACTTTGCTCAAAATCAGGAAAAACTTTCTTCTTGACCAGCACGTTTGTCCTTGACAAGCTGTCCCTAAAAATAATGGCCAAAACTTCCATGAAATTTCATTGTTCCCAGAAGATTAATCTTGACTTTTCCTCCAAGAAACCTCTAATGGGTAGATCACCACTAAATTTGTTGAACACGTTCATACTCCTAAGATGATGAATTCCTTCCATTATTAACATTCAATAAGCTTTCCTTAAGAGTAACCCTGAGGTTAAAGTGTCAACTTTGTACATTCCATATTGAAAACTAACAATAACCTGATTTCCATTAACTCTTTCAAGGACATTCATGATAGCCTCTGGGACGTTTTTGATGACCCCCTGGTAACGTGGCAAATTTGTCAGTATGATGTGTGATCACTAAAGGTAATTCCCAGTTGTAGTAGAAGCTTTTTGCTACAGTTATTTTTCAAAAGGTAATGCTAACTACAGCAGCAGAGGCCTCCTACATTTCAACCACTGAAAAAGAATCTTGAAGAGTTCTTCCAAGGACAATTTCACATCTGAGCCTTGCAGGTAGAGCTACCACTGACATCTGATCCCTATTGTGTCTGATTCTGACCAGGTTCCACAAGCTGTCCCACTGGCTTCATTTCCTGCTCTCGGTGATACAACTATCCATCTCTGTCACTCTGCTTCAGTATCACTTGGACTCAAGTGGCCTAAATGGTGATTTAATTGGCCCAAGTGGTTTAAACGGAGAGGGATAGCGTTGTGGATTAGATGGATTTGAATCTCTTTTGTACACAACCAGTGATTAGTAGAGATTAATTGATTCAACTAGTGTGATGTGTGTTTTTTGATCCGTCTAAAAGTTAAGCAGTTCCAGGTGTAGAACCCAGGGATGCATCAGGGCTCGAGGAAATGGAACATGAATTTCCCAGCTCTATATATTGCATATTTTGCTGGGTTACAGTCTTGGCAAACTAATAAAGAGCAGAGCCAGATTTCAGTCCTGTCTTTAATTAATATTTTCTTCTTGAATGCAGCCAAACTCTTTTTCCAAAAACACATTTCCTGCTCATTTTTACTGCATCCATCAGTCAAGTCGATTTTAGTGATCATGCACAAACCATTTTAAACAATGTCTAAATGATAATGATGTAGGTCTGATTTGTGTGGGTTTTACCGTACCTAGGTGGGCAGGGCTGAGTTTTGCAGTCCTGGAGGAGTTGCGGGGGCCGACGGGAGCTCACGCACAGACTCTGGTCTGCTGCCTCTCTGGTCTGCTTGTTGAGGCAGATGACCACAGCCTCCTGCACACCTGGGATTAGACAGCACAGAGAAGTCACAAGGGATGTCCAAAGAACCATGAGCTATTGTGCAGGGGTCAATCATATGGTAAGTGTTTCCGACTTTTAAAATGTTGACATACACATGCTCTCTGTCCCATATCTTCTTAGAATGAAGGGCAAAAAACGCTAATACATATTGTTCTTCTTAAGCATCTCGTATATATTATCACCCTCACATACATATGGAGCGTAGAATATTGCAAGCAGACATTGCAATGAAGCAAACCAGATATTAGGCCCCTAAATGAAAGCGAGCAGTGGTTGTATCTAATGGGGCACAATGAACGTCAAAACAGTACAGCTGCCTGCTTAACTTCTGGCCTGAACTGTGGATAAACTTTAAGGGTGTGATGTCAGGTCATGTTAAAAGCAACGTAACATAAATCCTTGAGTCTGCTTCTAATGTTGGGGACAATAACAGTGAAGCAGGCACTTCAAACGCCACAGTGGTGTGATGGTCCACAGGAGCGCAGCCCTCAGGGTGTGTGTGTGACATCCGATACCAGTCTGTAATCATCCCTGAATGGGAGTTTGTTGGGTTTGGGTGAGCGCGCACACACACACACACACACGGACATTGACAAAAGCCTACGCCCATGTGCAGAAGTTAAGTTACACATGCACACTGAAGCAGACATCAACACACAGACACACAGTTCAGGCATGCAGGCATGGATGTGGAGGTGGGGAGATTAAAGTGGGCCTCAACGAATGTTGGCAGGATGTTTAGGAAAGCTGTCTCTGTCTGGCGCAGCATTCTCTGCTGCTGTGAGAGCCTGTGACGTATGACCTTTAGGGTTACACTTGGTATTCTATCCATTATCATCTAATATCATACAGCTTACATCTACTTCAAAGCCCACACTGGCGTGGCTTTAGTCATCCACTTACATAAGGTTACTGCTGTGACGTTTCATTTTAATATAGCAACTGGGACAAATTCAGTGACACTGACGGAGTGGGGTTTGCCTTAAGGATTTACACTGCATTTAAACCAAGCAATATAATGTATTTACTGTATTTGTATAATGAAAACTATTCTGGCATGGATTTAATGTGAGATCCCACTGACTGTTGGTTAACAATGTCTTTGATTGCATTGGGATTTTTGAACCTGCCCTCTTTTTAGCCACTCTAGCAGCATGGCTCCAGGGATGGTGTTGTTGGGCGGTTGGTCCACCACTTTGGTCCAGACCAAAATACTTAAAACTATTTAGCATTTAGCTCAAACTGTGTTTAAGTACAGCCTCACACAGCTGCCAGCATGGCTGTAGACTCTCTTCAACTTCACATTCCTGTCCTCTCTATTTCTTTACTTTCTCATATCAAAAGAGGTCAATAATGATCCATACCTCCCCCACAGCTCTCTGAGCACTCTGTAAATCCCTCATACTCCCAGTCGTGCAGTTCCTCTCTTTCAGGTGTCTCCCCCTCCTCCTCTTCCTCCCCCTCCTTTACGCTTTCTTTTCCTCTGCCCAAAACACCAGAGCAGGGAGTGCGGTAGCAGGGCTGACTCGTAGCAGGTTTGACCCCCTCACACTCGTCATCGGGCAGGTCAGCAACCGTCTGGGAGAAGGACAGCAACACCTGACACTTGACGGCACGCTGCTGGGTCCCAGCGCCGCATGTCCTGCTGCAGGATTGCCAGCGACCAGGGATGAAGCTGGAGAGGAGAGCCAGTGGGTTTGAGAAAACACAAACGGAATGATTAATCACATAGATAACTATATAACCAATATGCTGTTCATTTAGTTAGTATACTTCACATACCTGTGCAAATGGGCTCGGAAAAGTCGACATTTTTGATTTGATTCAGAGTCATTTACTGCTAAGTTCATAAACTCACTAAGTATTTATGAAATCCAGCCCTGCTGTGGTTAATTGAACAGCTGCGAAGCATTAGGATCAGCCATTCTTGAATAAACTGTTTTCATGCGCATCCTTCCTCATCTTAAAGGATGGATCAGAGAAGGAAATGCTTTTAGATCACTGGCGTTCATGAACGCCTGAGGGCTTGTCAAGGTTGGGCGAGAGTTAGGGCTTGATAGCTTTGGGAGAGCGTAAAAGAAGCAATAAAACTGGAAAGTGCGAGACAGAAAGATGTTTGAGTCCCTCTTGATCTTCAGATTTAATTGACACGCTCAATGAGAATTTAACATTTTTGGGAATGCACATAAAAAAGCGTTGGTTAAAATTATAAGCTCAGTCATTTGAAGGATCAAGGAGGGGAAATCTGCTTCATGCTGCGTTTTCCAGAACGTCCATAATGATTCAATAATGTTCAGATCCAGTCACTGGGGAGATCATAGAAGCTGTTTCATGTCGAATCTTCAAGCTGAACTGACTACACTGAACCGCCACTGTCACTGACTGAATCAGTAGTTGCTGCATTTGCATTGGACCATGAAATCCACAAAAACAATCATGATTTGATAATTCTGCTGCAGATAGGTGGTTGCTCAGCGTTACATTATAAACAGTGCTAGTCTAGTTTTGCACTAAACTTAACACAACATTCAAAATGGGAACATGAATGGTATAAATACTGTTTTTAACCCCAGTCCGTGAAGCTAATATTGACAACCATCTTTCAGGCCTGCACTCTCACAAAGTAGTTTCCTACAGCATGCAATATCATTGTACATGTATCTCATAGAGGTACCGACTAACATAGCATCCTGCATCCTGCAGCAATGCGTGGCATTCTTCCTGTCTGACCACAACTCAAGAGCACCCTGTTGTTTTATAAGATGCCTCAATAAAGAGCTCATAATTACAGCAAAGTTTATGAGTGCTCAAGGACTCGTTGTGTTTTTGGACAAACAAATGAATCACCGGCAGTTAGACCCTTGGAACACGAGCAACAAAGTCAACAAGCGAACCCACAGAAATGTTTATCTTCATGCATAGTTAAAGTACATCTGTCGGTTTCAAAAACAATGTTGATTTCGTTACGGACGGAAACAACACATTTTTGTAATATCCGCCAAAGCCCCACGTTAATCATATCAATTAAATTTCAATCAATGGGAATATTTTATTTACTCACGGTGGTGGTAAGGTAAAAAAAGCACATTTGGCCAAGCTGTCGAACATATATGGGTTTAATTCAGGCAGTTGCACAGCGGCGGCTCGGGGCAGGCATAAGGCCTGGCAATGGAGGTGCAATAAGTCTAACACAGGAATTTCCTTCTCTTTCTGCTCACATCCGTAACCTGGCCCCATATGGTAGGCAGATATTGTTGTTGGCTTGTGAATGACTGCATATTATACATAGATATTTATGTGCTTTTGGAGGAAAGACATGCTTTTTTTTGCAATAGAGCAAAATCATATGTTTTGGCGTTTCTCCCTCCCTCTCCCACTCTCTCGCTCCAAAGATAAGTCAAAGTAACAGATGTTTTGAACTGGCTAACATGGTCGCTAATACAAGTCATGCAAGACACTGGGCAGAGTCCAAACATTGTCCATCTTCAGAGGACAGCCTTTATTAGTCAATTGATATGTGGGACAAGAACATCTGGAACATCTGAGACTTGCTGAGGTAATGCTGGTAGCCAGTGACTGAACAGTCCGCTGGTTTCCAAAAAGATGTTTTTCCTCTTTCACCTTCAGCTTCCCCCTTTACCTTAAATAACCTCATACAGCATATTCATTACTTAAATCTGACACAATACATACTCCCACAGCAAAACAGCATTGAACATCTAACTTACGCGAGGGTGAAATCTTCTTTACTTAAACTGTTCTGCCACCGTCTCAGACGGACATTTGGCAGGTGTACAAAGAGTCATGCACTCAACGGTGTGCATATTTTGAAAAGTGTCTGGAAATAAATGGGGGCTACAGCTGTACATTTTGACTCCAGGTTGTCATGAATGGCTGATGACATGAACACCACCATGACACTATGGTGGTTTCACCTCCAGGTAAATCCAAAGCTCTGGGTTGTAAAACCCGCTGATGAAACTTTATCTGGGAACTGACTTTTGTTTCTTTATCCCTGCAAAGTGACAGTGATTTAATTCTTAAAACTTCCCCTTTAAAAGGTTTATTCCTGGCTATGAAGCTTAGCTACATTTATAGCTTTAGCAGTTGCATCCTCCTGTCTTTTGTGTGGCCCCACCTGTGATGGTTTCAACAGATAATTCACCCCTGGCAATAAATTTCAGGCATATTGTAGTGCAGAGACTACTCCAGTAAACAGGAATAGAATTGTTTATTTTAGCATTTGAATTTCAGCTCCTACTGATTTCAATAGAAGGAGGCAGCAAATGGAGATATTTTGAAATCACTGTGATCCCATTAATATCCTTTTATTGTGCACATGCATGCATGTATATGTGGGTGTCTGGCACTCACGTTGGTTCCTCAGTAACACTGATCTCCTCCTCCAGCTCTATGGCCTGCTTATGCCACACAGGTTTTGCCTCCACTGGGAGCGTATCTAGAGCAAATCACCCAGAAAA
This sequence comes from Enoplosus armatus, assembly GCF_043641665.1. Lineage (NCBI taxonomy): Eukaryota > Metazoa > Chordata > Actinopteri > Centrarchiformes > Enoplosidae > Enoplosus > Enoplosus armatus. The sequence continues at coordinate 10,523,609 of NC_092202.1, forward strand.
GACAAAAGGTTGAACATCAAAAGAGAAACGCTATTTTATTTGAGAAGTTTTGTGGTTTGTGGTTAAAACAAATACTCTAACCCACCTATGGACTTATAACAGGGCACAGTCACCAGGCACTCCTCCTTGATGTGGGGTTTGGTGGTGGGGTTGCAACCTCCAGCATGGAGTCCTCTGTGATCGATGCATAACACCACTCTGTAGCGCAGACCCTGACCACAGGTCACCGTGCACTGTTGGTGACAGGGCAGTTCAGAAGATACAGCTAACTGATGATCATTTTCACAGATAGGCTAACAGGTATTCAAGTATTGCTGCTATGGTTACGTCTCTTTGCTTGTGTTCGACAGAGAGTCTCAGCCCTTGACTTAAGGGAAGTAACGAAAGAGACCTTCCAAAATCCCTGCAGCTCTCTGCGCGGGGGTGAACTTTGTGTATCACCTGCCAAAACAAGCATTTAAAGGCAAGTTCACAAGGAAGAATGTGCAAGGTAAACAGCATCCCAGGTTTTTAGGGGGCCACAAATTTGACTCCCTGGGCCTCTGCTTGTGCCTGTATAACTGCTGGGGTTGAAAATTCCCTGTGAGGAAGTTGTACAGAACATTTATGGTTAATGTAACAGCAGTTCTGCTGAAATAAGAAAGCTAACCAGGATTACCAGGAGGTTTTGGATGGTGTGTTCAATGGCACAGGTGGTGAAGGAGACTCCAATTGAGGTTAGCAGTGCTAATAATCACATAGCAAGGTTGTGCTTTAACTTGAGCATTTTCAAGTGTTCCTGTCATGTTGAAAATGCTGATAAATGATCCCAGATCAGGCTGTCTGTGGAGTATATTTTTGTTTCTCCCTGAGACAATTAATCATGCTTTTTTTTATTTCTTTTAACTCCACGAGCTAATTAAGACCACTGTGGTGATTCACAGACTAAAAAGACAAATGAACCATTTGCTAATATTTGACATCCCAGGTGGTAACAGCTACAGAACTCAAAGAGACATTTATTTACATTCGGTTACTAGGCATTTACAGCTGAACTTTCTCAACATTTCTAATTTTGTGATGCTTTACAGTCCCTTACAAAAGAACAACTTTAATCAATTAAAACGCAGTGTGGCCTTTAAACTTAAATTTCTGGACTTTATAATTTCTTTATACTGAATAGAAATAATAACCAAAGGCAACAATTAAATGTACTCAAAAGATAAATGTTAAAAAACAGAATAAAAAAGGGCACCTACGGGTGACCACTCCTGTGCCAGCCAGGTGGGGCAGTCGAAAGCGTTGCAAGGCTGCAGGATAGCTGTCTTAGGGGAGTAGAGACACTTCCATTCCTCAGTGGGAGTGATGATACCCTGCATGTCTTCCTCCACGCAGGATACTGAGCGACTCTGGATGCCTCCGCCACAGGAGGTGGAGCAGGCGGTCCAGGGACTGCTCTCCCATCTGATGGAGATTTGTGAAAGTCAGGATTTGTGTTTTTTGCGTCACTATTTCACCTCACAGTTGTGAGTACATACCGAGGCAGAGGGTGGTAGAGGTCATATGGCATAATTTGCTTGTAGCCGTCGCTGAAAGGCAGAATCAATTGAGGAAATTAGGATTTACAGATCATTAATATGTCTGCAGTTATTATTAAGTGTTTTGTCCAGTTGAATCCCCCGAGCGGTCTGGTCTCTAACCTGGCCAGGCAAGGCTCCATGTTGCACTCCTGGAGTTTGGGTTTAGGTTTGACATTCTCTGGGTAATAATGGCAATACTGATCCACAACCACTCGGCCACTCCGAAGGTCAAAGCACTCTGCTGAGGTTAGCTGGTACCCTACAAACAGAAAAATGTCACCCCGAAAATAAATTGCACTAACATTATCTATCAAAACATATTTAGTGGAGCAATAATTCAATACATTTTATGAATTATCTGCCACAGAAGAGAACCTATTGGCATCACAGCAGTATTGCTGGCTACTATCGAGTCAACTGCGTCAGCAATGCAACTCCATTCTTACCTCCACCACACGTGACGGAGCAAGGGAAGAAGTCGGTCTCTCTCCAGCGGTGGATGATGGGCTGGTAGTAGATGTACTGGACCACACTGTCGGCTCCACTGGAAAACTGCACCTATGGAAACAGTGTTCATGGTGTGATCACCAAGTGTGTTCGCTATTTTGTTTCAATTTATAGAACTTGTGCATCGTACCGCCAGCAGCTGGTTAGCTTAGCTTAGCATAAAAACTGGAAGGGGGCGAAACAGCTAGTCTGGCTCTGTCCAAAGGTAACTAATTACTAATAAACTCACTAATTAACACATTATATCTTGTTTGTTTAATCTGTACAAAAATCAAAGTGTACAAAGCACACAGGATATTCTAACATAACTCTGGGCAACAAAGCAAATAAGCATCCTCCCAAGTTATTGCTGACTTCCAATAGAATTTACTTTGGATTTGCTTGCTTGATCAGCAAATTGTCATCACTCCTCCCAATATAGATTTTTTCTTCAGCAGACCTAATGACCAAAACTGCCCACATAGACCAGACTGGGTATTGGTTATGCATTGCCAATATAAAAAGGGTGGAGGGAAGGAAATGATGAACGTAGTTGAAGTTGCTGGGCTACAATTCAGAGCATGCAGAAGTTAATACAGATACATAATACCATTTATTTGTTAAACTGGGTTTTTAAACTGGTGTTTTCAGGTAATTTTCTGAAAGAGCTTCACAACAGCTTTTACTGGGTTTAGTTTGAAATATGAAAACAATTAATAAGCAGCTTGTCGTTTTTTCTCTTTTCCTTTTTGGCTAACAAACAGCTGCTATTGGTCATTATTAGATCAATTCCTTGACACTGTTTTCAAAGTTCCTTGGATAAAGATGAGTCAAGACATGAGACTGGAGGGAAAAGGCGGATGTAGCTGAAATTATAGTAGCTTTGTTCTGACAGTGCCAACAAATGACTGAAAGATACTGGAATTATTCACAGATATTTGACCCCTGAAATGTCAGTTTCTGCACATTCAAAGGTTGAAAACAGCTTCTAGCAGAATAAGTGCCGATCAAAGGAAGTGACAAATAATGTACTGGATGAAAGACAATTTTGTAGTGCTTTGCTTAGATAAGATAAAGAATACAGACATTTTTTTATAGAAATCAGGCCATATGAGTCACATGTGTAGTGTGTATGTTTTCTCTGTTCTTTTGTTGAAGACATTTTGTAAAGTTTCATAAATATTTCAGCAAACATTTCTCCTCTAACCTAACACCTCAACCATATTGAAGAAATTCCCAAAGCCAGATTACACCTACAACACTTATAAATCAACCCCCACTGCCACTCATTCACATTCATGTGTTTACAGTGGAAAGACTGTCTGGCAACTTTTTAATATGATTTTCTGTTTGTCCAAAACCTTTTCCAGCGCCGTGATATGAATTGGCTGTCTGCCTCGTAACAGATTAGAAAATTATGCATTTATAGCTTCTCAGATTTCTGTCTCCTGAATTTCTATTTATTGTCCGATCCCGACTTGTGTTTATGAGGGGGGAAGTTTTCAAAGGCGTTTCCCAGACTGTGGCCTGTATAATTTTTAATGTCCACTCACTGGCCCTTGTCCGAGAATGTGTGCTTGTGTGTGTGTGTGAGCATTTGTGCGTGTGTGTAACGCAGCAGAAAAAGATGTTGTAGCTATTGTGTCATGGCATTGTAAATAAAAATCCTATACTCCACTACTGAATTGATGTTGTAAAACATACTGTGAAAAAATGTGACGTTTGATAACCAGATGTATTGAATATCAATCAATCAGTATTAAGTGTGGCAGCCAAAGACATGAAATCGTTTGGCATCATCAAACAGAATGTGTGTGTGCTGCTGTTGTTATCATTGTATGACACACTGCTTCAAAAACATGGTGTCCCTCAGAGAGAGCAAGGAGACAAAAGTCATTTGCATTTCATATTTAAGTGGCTCACACGTACTCCGATATCTTTATATCTAAACATGCGAAATCAAATCTGCTTTGAACTCTGCGTGACATGGGGAGTTCACCGGGAGTTCACGGAAATAAGAACCTTATCTGAGTCCGGTTTGGCTGGGGTGCACTATTTTCAGAGCTTTGTATTGATAAAACTACAGTTTTGAGTTGAGCTATGGAAAAGACAACAAAAAATGTCCCAGTGACGTCGGCTGTTCAGTAGAGTGAAGTTAAGGCGCTGAAGTAACCACTTTGCTCATCTGAGACTTTCCAGCCTACAGAATTTAAAGCAGTATTCATTTATTTTTTGGGCCAGTTGGAGGCAGTAGAACAAGCTATAATCACATCACTGACATAGTATCTCCATATAAAGTTGATGTTTTGAACATGTTAGCAAACAGGCCAATACTCACTCGCTCTGAGTTGGTCTCCACCAACTCCTGAGGGAAATAACTGTCTCTTTAGCTGCTAAGTTGCTAGCTGCAAACTTTATCTGTCTGCCATTTGGTACTAGACAGGTAGCATTCAGTGGGTTTATCAGAACATTCTCTCTAAAAACAGCTACCTGCTGACTGGATACGTTGCGGATGAGGGTGGTGATGGTGAACCAAAACAGTTAAGCTGCAAGCTGTGAAACCAAAACAAAGAGCTGAAAGACGCTAACCTGCAAAGTTGCATAGAGCTGAGGGAAACTGAAAAGTTGGGTGATAATTCTCTTTGAAAAACTTGTTTCACATTACACATAGTAACACACATTACACACACACACACACACATACACGCATATTGTTCATATAAGCACATTGATTAGTGCAGCTTTTATTCACTTGAATTGATATATTTAAGCTCTTACTTTGACTGTGAAGTCCGCTCCGAGTGGACCAGTGATTCTCAGGACCTCCTTATCTGGAAGTTTCTGGAAGTCCAAGGTGGTGTTCTCCAGGTGGTACTGCCCTGATTTATCCAAGGCCACTTCATCTTTTACCCCTTGTAGAGTCTTACTCTCCACGTCTAGAGAAGAAACAAAGCAGAGTTGTCAGAACAAGGAAACGGACAGGTATGGTCTACTGCCACAAGTCACCACGCCTTAAACAAAAAAGCAAATAAGAGGAGATGTGATTAAAATGTCAAGATACTCAAAGGATGACTTTCATCTATCACAGACCTTTGACACAGACCTTCAGTCAGATCCAGTTACATAAAGAAGAGACTGACTTTGGCACTGCCAGGAGACTCATGTAGGTCTGCTAGCAGCCCAGCGCTGGAGTAACCTTACTTCAACCCTGGGCTAACAGGGTCTTGTGTGATTCCAGCAAGGACATTTAAACTAAAAACACAGGAACAAGCAGTAACCAGCAGCAGTCATCATCTGCAGACAGATGGTTACAATTTAAGTGCCCTTGGCCAAAAAGAACGGGGGGGGTATTTAATGAAAAAATCTGTCCATTCAGAAAAATAAGTTCTTTTTGGCCTGGCTCAGGAAACAATCTGTAAACTAATCGAGGAGCAAAGGATAGGTACAGAGATGGAACATTTGTTATCGATTTGATCCAGTGGGGAGTTTGATGCCAGTACTTTGACATTAGTGATATTTGCTGGAAGCCTTACAGGTACAACTTTTCAAAGCCAGAGCAAAGGGGAGAAATAAATACCTCTTCTGGCTATTCTGCTCCGAGCTACTTTTAACAGCAGTCTTTATGAAAGAGCCCAAAACGACATATACTTTGGAATAGGGAATAAAAGGTTAATTATAATTTGTTATTTGGGTGAGACATTCATGAGAAAGGTCAAGCAAGTATAACATATATAATGAAAAACTATAATGTTCTTTTCAAAACATAACATGACCTGCAGTAAAACTCACAGAGCACATGCAGAATACTTTTGCTATTTGGCAATAAAAAACACTGCCAAATATAAATATCATGTTCAACTATTTTGGATGGAAGGGCACCCTGGACCTACCAGGACTTACACAAGTGATCCGGGCCTTTCAGGACTAGACGTACATGACGACTCTTATAGGGGACGACAACAACTGTGTCCTCAGCTTGAGTGAGACAAACAGACAGAGGGAGAAAAATAGCATGCAATCAATACACATGGGAATGCAATAAAGTCAATATAATTACACCTGGTAACACAAATACGATCAGAACACAGACTGATTTGACTTGTATAACACTTGTAAGAAAGGTTAGAGAGAAATCTACTTTCTAACTCCCCATGACAAGTATGTGTGAAATTGGCGGAGCGCCTCTTTAACCAAGTAATGAGTTGAAATGTGTTCGAATTAAACAATCAAAAATGACCAAAGTAAAGATTCTTTACTTTTTCCTGACACATGCTGGGATTTGTAGTGTCCTCGCACCAGTCTGCAGGACGAGCCATCTCCATTGCAGACACCACAATTGTCTTCCTTGACTGTGCTCCCCAACTCATGATCACAACCTACAATCTATAATACACAGAGAAAGATAAACAACAAAAACATTACCCAAGACTTCGGCTGTAAAACAAACTCCAATTAAGGAGTTCTGCAAAAAAAAAAAAATTTAAAGAAAAATGTCCCAGTGAAAGTACTCATGTTGGTTCCTTTAGACCTTTAGAAAATTGAGTTTATTAAAGATATTGTCTTGATATTATGTAAATGTTATAATTAACTGATCCAAACAACCCCCTGGTTTCTTCCATAGTCATACCAGATCTATTGTTTGTATTTCTAAGATAGCATGAAACATCCCCTTTGAGTTGATCACGGGTCATTCCAAAAATGTTCCCCGCTGTTTTCTATTACACATTATCTGAAGCCGTCCGTAGTTGATTGATGGAGTTTTTCGCAATTTCTGTCGGTAAGACAAAACCAAAACCACAGTGTGATTCTAAGCATGGTAAAAGAGTGTATTGAAATCCTTGTGTGTCTCTGCACACACACAATGCCTTGGGATGTAATTTCATTCAACCGGAAAAAAATGCATTGTAAAGTATTTCCTGCACTGTCAGTCAAAAGCCCAATCTCAAACATTATTCTCATTGGGTATTCATTTGTAAAGCAGATGGCATGTTAGCATTGTAGGTCAACCGGCTGTGTAAAGGTTTTCTTGGATGTATTTACTTTTTGGCACTTTAATGCCACAACTTGTGAGTCAGTAAATATATTGTTGTGTTGACAGGAATATATAAATTAATGAAATATATTCTGCATTTCCCTTTTATGGGCATGATTGAACAGTAATGTTTTTTTCTCAAAATGAGATTTTAGGTCAGCACTTCCTGAGAAGAGGTTTACAGTTTGGGCCAAAATATGCGTTTCCTTTTTCAAATAGCTTCCTTTTCATTATTGTTAAATCATTTGTATTCTGTAAAGTAGTCTTAAACTGTGAGTCCTTAAAATGCATTTTCATAAAAATCTAAATATGTTTTTTATGCATTTAACATACATTGCATATTTGTCCTTATGTTCTCCAAGCCCGTAACTGCTCACAACACACTGGAATGAGATTGTACTCTGGAAGATACATTTGTCAGATTTTCCTCAGAACAATTGATCTATATCACATTTTGGTTTCTGAGAAGTCTGTCTTGGGACCCCTAAATTGTGCAAATGTCCAAACGAAGCTAAAGTAGTTTTTGACTTCTTGCGATTTCCACAATGGATAAATTAAAACAAATAAATCTGAACTCCTAAATGGTATGAAAACAATAAAGCTCTGATTCTTTCTCCTACCTGGCAGACTCCACTGATACACATGTCCAAGGACTCGGTGTAACAGCGTGTCCCATCCAGTACCTTGGGCGCCAGCTCCACCACAAGGCCCGAGCCCTTGGCTTTGCACTTGAGAGTGCAGGGGTTGTCCGGGTCATTGTACACAGGCAGCCACTCATGGTACTGACCCTGGTATCGCACGTCTGCATGAGCTGAACACTGCTGGGCACGGAAATCACCGGCATCAGGAGGGCAATCCTGAGGGTGAAAAAAATATTTAGCTAATTCCTATAATTAGTGCAAAACATATCACTCTATTGCAAAATGTGTGTGGGAAGAGGAGAGTTCCCACAAATCTTGGTGGAAGGATTGTTGAGACTGTGATTTCTGAAAGTCAACGTAATGATCATTATATTATATGAAAGCAGAACTAGTTTGACGTTCCCCCTCCACAACTTCTCACTTTCTCTCTAACAACAGGATCCGAGATCACCAAATTACACCCTTAACCATAAACCTTGGTAATATTTTCACAGTTCCACCACACTGAATTCTCAATCACAATTTAGCATTTCAGTTTTCTTTTTCAATAAAAACCACTTAAAAGTTCTATTGACAAGTTTGCTGAACTTACCACATTACTGCATGTGCGATATTTGATATTCTGCCCTTCGCAGGTCCTGCAGAAGACAAAATGAACATGTGGGCAAACTGGCTTCGGGGGTGAATGATAAAACAAACCATAATGCACACCAATCATCTTCGCCCAAGGCAGCTGGTTTTCAAACGTTGTCTCTTTATCGGTTTTTGAATTGCTGAGCAGCGATTGGAATCCTACATTAATGATGTGGCAACCCACAAAGACGAGGTCTGCGTCTGATTCACATAATGTGACTATGCATAGATACAAGTGTGTATGATTGGTTTCAGAAGCGGGGCACCCAATGAAGCAACAAAGTGATTGCTATTTCCTACATTTCTACCACTCCAGCAAATAACAAGTTATGATGAAAATGGCTATCACAATTTGATATACAAGAATGGTGTAAAACAAAACAAGACAAAGAGTCTACAGCCATGTTAGCAGCTCTGTGGGGCTGTACTTAGGCCAACGTTGCCATGCTAACCTGCTAACACAGAAAATAAATAAAACAGGAAAATTCAAACCTTCACAAATTCAAGATGAACTGGAGGAAAAAAACGGGAAAAAAGTTGGAAAACAGGAGTCCATAGGAACTGAAAGTGATCAGTCTTTAAACAGCTCCTTGCTTTAAAAACCAACAGTACTGCACATACAGTAGTAAAGCAGACACTGTAGGGCCCTCTGAGCTGTGTCTGCTGAACAGATTGGAGCAGTTTGGATCCCGACTCTCTGCATGACAGTCTGCAGTGTCTTTGCCCAAATTATGGAGCAAACCACTTATTGAAAATTAGGATTCCTTTGTGCTTTGATGCTGAGTGATGATAAACCATTGATCGTGACTATGATAGGCCAATTACCCAAGACCCCAGTGGAAACTAATCAAAGGATATTCTTTTGAGTTTGGGAATTTAAGAGGAATTCCAGTGTCATCGGCCCTTAGCTAATCTGGAACCATGATTGGAGGCAACATCGCAGAGCTTGGACTCACGGATGAACGAGGGCTTGAAGACTTTTACAGTATTATTCCAGAGAGCGGAGGGAGTGGATGTGAAGTGTGTGGCATGGCAAGAACATTAGACCCTGTGACGAATCCAGACAGCCCCCTTTGCCAAGCCAAACAGCAGGCCTTGAACCCAAACAAGAGACTTTCAAAGAGTTGAGAGACAGGTAGCAAAGATCTGGATCAGTGGGACGAGCAATATATAAACTAGATGTTAAAAAAAGAGGCAAAATTTATTCCCTTTTCATTTCCTCTTGACATTACCCTTTTCATTTCCTCTTGACTTTGGAAGCTACAACATGGAGGCTAAGCAGAAGTAGGGCCGGGACTAGGGATCCATCATAGGTTAGGGAAAAACGACTTGGTTGAAATATCAGAATTTCTGGAGCACATAAAACATAACTCACAGACTATGACCCTGCTCTTTTCTGCCAAATATACACAAAAGACACAACTACAGAGAGTTTGCTCATCAATTAAATACACACAAGACTGCACATAGAGTAAAACTACCATCTAGCATGCCAATAACCAGACAAGAAATGAACTAAAATCTATTGTAACCATGAAAAAAATTCTTCTTATAATATTGGATATGCAGTAAAATTTGTCTGGCTCATAATGCCCATATATATGTCATCAGCTCTTCTCGCTAGATTGAAAGTAATTGCAACCAGGGCTCCATAATCTTTGCCACAATATTGATACACTTATTGTGTGGGCACATGCAAGTTTGTAAAGCCTAAAATATGCTCTTGCTGTGAGCTCTGCTATTGATCAGTTTGGGAAAATTGAGAGCAGTCAGGCCATCTATGAAGGACAACATGAAGTTGAGTTGCAACAGACAGCAACAGACTTCTTTTCTTCGTCAACTAGTTTGTCAGTCAGTCCTCTACTTCGGTCCACAGTGAGATCTCCGCAACTATTGGCCCAGATTGTCATGAAATATGGCATAAATATTCCTGATCCCTAGGGGATGATTTATAATGATTTTGGTGATCCTTGCCCTTTTATCTTGTTCTGTTCAACACTTTGATCCATGAGATATGTATTTTAAATGTAATGGTTGATTTTTTATTCGATATGAACTGACGTTTTTGTAACCCCTAATATTTTCTCGAAGGCAACCAGTTTCCCCTTGAACACAAGAAATATGGAAATCACATGGGAAGATTGCAGTGAAATTTACTGCGCACATTCATACTCCCAAAAGGATGAGGATTTTCCAGGTTGGACCCTCAATGACTACTCCTTTAGAACTACCTTTAAGCCAAAATGTCAACTTTGCATGCAAGGTATCTCATAATCTAATGGGCAGACTGAGCACATTCATGCTCCCAAGGGGTTTAAACTCTTCCCAAACGTTTTTAGCCATGCCAGTGATGTGGCTCTACCCCACTTTGGTCCACATTGAAATACCTGAATGCTTGAAATACACCAAAGCCATTCATGTTCCCCTCAAGATGAATTCTAATAACTTTGATGATCCTGTAACTTTTTGTCTGGACTATCATATTTTGTGGTGTAATGTAGGCATATTGTTGCCTTCAGGGACTACTAGCAAGGTTTGGTGAAGCGAGGTGTTTTTATCACTGCACAGGCCACACAGAGGGTGGTCCCCTATACTGTAATGTGAAGACATAGTCAAGGTGCCAGGCCCAACTTAATTAGAGCAAGTTAATTAGTCACTGCCTTGGGGAAAATCACTTTTAACTTTAAATACCATTTAAAGATAGACTTTAAACACAGCTGTGGTATTGCTTTGGTGAAATTGCAAAATGCCACAGTCATTTAATGGCATTGCCTGTAATTTCTGCAATTGCAGAAAGCAGCCTTATCAGAGATTAGAAGTTTTTTGCAACTCTTACATACTTAATTTGTTCCTTGCCCCTGCCCAGGACTGCTCATCTTTATTTCCTGATGGTGGGAGGTTATCAATGGGGTACATGACATTTTAAATTATTTAAACGAAGTCAAAATAAAGTTGATACTGGCTTTTTATGAAAAGAAATGACAAAAAAAAGACTAATATCGGAACTGTTTGCCAACCACAGGCCTCATACATAATAGAACAGCACTTTCTCTTGCCATGACACCCAATCCATATGTCCACACTTGCTTCAAACCAGCTATGCTGTTGTTAATAATGGAGATTGTGATCAAGTGAAGTGTGTTGTGCGGGTGGGACTAATGAGGGCCAGGCGATCTGTGTTTAGTCTGTACTTTGCATGTGCCCTTTTGGGAGGTTGTCTAACTCTTGTGCGTTTCTGCATTAGCAGTGGGTCCTACATATGTGTGTGTGTGTGTGTGTGTGTGTGTGTTGAAAGGTCAGAGAGTTGGAGTGGTATTGGTTTGGAGGGTGTTGCAGGCCCGTTTCCAGTCTCTCTTTCCAAAGAGTCACACACACATAAGGGGCCTTGTGCTGTGCTTTTTAATGACGCCGTTTGATCTGCCACCCGGTTCCAGGCTACTGCTCCCTCATTCCCACGCAACAGCAGGGTGAGGTGGGATGAGGTGGGACGGAGGGTCCTGCCATTTGCTCAAGGACCCCATACATTACTTCTACCGCCAAAGGACACATGAGTTTGTAAACATACCCGCCTGGGCTTACATGAGCATGTATGTCTACACATACACACACATGCCTACATCCCACATGGAGCTCAAACCCCAAACACCTCTTAACACGTCAATTGCTTTTACAGCCAGTAGCATTTTGAGGTTTGCCTGACCAAAGAATTCTGGGCAGGCAAAAATAAATGGCTGCTGCTGATATCATGAAATGAACTCCTCAAAAAGCCATTGACCTCAATGTTTACAGTGAAGCACATGGGGGGTCTGGAACTTGAAGTTTGAGGTTTTGACAGCCTTATGCTTCTCAGCGTAGCTTCCCAGTTCCAGTGCAGACAGATTCATGGTTCTGGCACACTGGAAACACCTTATTGTACATCTCGATTGTGACCTCAGATAGTAGCTGTGCTGTTTTGTCAGTGGGTCTTTGGACAGTTGCTTTGTTTTATGATCTCACTGGCTGCTCCTGTCACTGCTGGAGCTCCCTCCAAAGCCCCCAACGGTGAAACAGAGGTGACTTTGGCAGCAAAGCTCACTGGCTACCTAGACTGAGAGAGCAATTCATTTGGGGAACTGTAAAATAGAGGAATGCAGTGAAGTCACCCTGCAGCTATTTACCGGTCTATAAATGTGACAACGTTTCTATGGAAAACATACCCTCTCACTCCTTCTGTCTCCTTTTTTTTCTCTTGTACCTCAAATCCAATTGTAATTGACAACTTTGCCCAGTACACTTGCCCTCAAGCTTTAATCTTGAAGCCCACTGGGTTAGCTTGAAGCCTAACCAACCGGGTGACTTTGGCTCAAGGATGAAAGGACCGAGAGGTCCAAAGTGCAAGTTCCAGTTCGTCCAGAGATTTAAGCCGAGATGATGAGCAGTGGGAATCCAACCAATGTGGGTTCATTGCTTGCAGAGCCTAAACTTTACCACAGAAAAGAGTTACTAAAAGTGACATGTACTTTGGCAAGAGACATTGATTGTTATGCTCTGATTTGTGAAGAAACATGTCCGGGCCATTAGGGAAAATCAGATCCCGATTGTCACTGATGAATTCAAGATTTAGGCTTGTATGGCCGTCTAGACAGTTTTAGGTGGTGGATGGGCAAGTGATCTCAGTGGACCCCTCAGGGCTATTTAACAGTCATATGTATTTTGAGCACTCCCATTACAGCCCATGGGAATGGAGAAATTGGTGAGATTTACTCACACTATTAGGGACGCTGTCTGGATTTATTTGGCAGAACGGCCGTGAGGAACAGAAAAGGACCCCCCCCCCCTCCCCCCCACCCCCTCTCCTTCCCTCTCTTGAATCTTAAAGCCATGATATGGCACTTTAATGGAAACCAGTCCAACCCCAGTCGGGACTTTGCTCTTTAAAAGAGGAGATTACGTTGGATAGTGTCTGAACACACACTTACAAATTGTCTATGTGATGTTTCCATTTATCTGAAAGTCAGTGAGGTTTCTTAGGAATTATACATATTCATACATATTTACTGTATATCCTCCTCTTCTGTGATGTAAACATTAATCAAATATTATCAAGGAAGACATCGTTGAAATTACTTGTAGTTTGTGTCTTAAAAGTTATTTTATCATCAGGAATCTATGGTTTCACATGCAATTTCAGACCAACTCCGATCAATGTACCGCAATAGACTTGACGGGTTTAACTCACTAAACTGGGCTAAACTTATCCAGGTTTTGAGAAACCTTAGCCTGGCATTGTTATACCTGGATACTGTTATGACCATGTGTACAGTGATATGAATAATCAGGTTTATATGTTCCATATAAACACCATATCCGGAATATGTTCAAAAACAGGATAAGACTCAAAACCAGGATACTAGTGTGCATGTAAACACACAACACACAAAAATTTGTATATGGCACAAGCAAGCATTCTGCTGTCTCTATTGCCAGTATTTTCCAGGCAGCACCCCTATCTCAAATGGGGGATGTTGCAGTAGACATTAGCATTACAAATGTTGTACCACATATTGCACTATGCAAAAACACGAGCATCACCCATAGTGACATACATGTTTCATGTATGTACCAGGCTCCAGGGTAAGAGGTGGCCTTACTTGGAACTGAGGCATCGTCTGAGGGAGTATGAGGCGCCTCCTCCACAGGTACGGGAGCATTCACTCCATGAGCCCCAGGCATCCCACAGAGTGTCTCTGTCCTCCTCTGATCGGGCTGTCCGCGAGCTCTACACACCAGAAAAGGAAGTGAAGAGTTTATACACATGAGTTATCTGTCATTGGCATCCTTGAGCAGCTTCCAGTTCACATTTTCACTATTATCAGCTCCTCCATTCATACCAATGCTATATTGTCATTGTATATACTGTTATTATTCTATATTGTTTGTCTTAATTTCTGCCATGACCCATCCAAACATTTAACATGATACAACTGAGTTAGGTATGTTCTAATCTCCCTTTTGTAATGGAAGCAACTTGCATGCGTATTCCTCAGCCATATGAGTGGCCTCCTCCATTTAAGCAAATTCTCTTGCAGAGCACACAAAAAAGCCAGAACTGCTAGTCCAGAGCCTGAACTAAATCCAAGGAGCTGCTGAAAACGAAAGTGCATGTGACAGGATGAGAGAGACTGCAAGGGGAAGTAATCAAAAGCTCTCGACTTTTGCCCCTTTGCATATTTCAAATGTCTGAGTCATCCTTTAGATTATGAAATGTTCGTCCTCTCTTAAACTTCGTGGCCTCGCTTGTGTGCCTCTCTCTGTTAATTGCATCATGCTGTATTTGGCAGCTGAGGTAGGGATATTACTGCGGGATCCAAGATCAATATTATGAGAGGATGAATTTTGCGACTGCAAGGACGATGTGCATCTCAGATGTAGAGTAACAGCCAAAAAGTAAAGCTCCTCTCCACCCCTCTATTTTAGACTCTTTTAACCCCTCTTCGTCTTTCAAGGCCTTTTGTATTTTGAGATTAGCTTTGACTGGACTGACTCACCTTGCTCTAAAAAAGCTGTTTATTTGTAAGGCTGGCACTGTCACCTGATGTGGATCATCTACTGCTCCATATGAGTTGTTTCTTTCTCTTGGCTTTACTCAGCAGCCTAGTTCCTCTCAATGCACTTTACAGAACTGACTGAATGACGTTAGAGAGCTACGTTGTCAGAATACCTGGATCAGATGAAGTGAAAGGAAAAAAGATTGCTTTTGCTATCTAGAACAAGGACAGCTTAGCTCAGTGGAGGTATTCTGAGACTGAGGCCAAGAAAAAACTGGTTCTATACCTAAATGGGTGAAAACCTGGGTAATGGAAAAAAGACTGAATCACCCACCTCCTATGGTAGCAGGAATGTGGTTTAAAAGACTAGAGGTGCAAACACATTCAATAAAATAATCTGCCATTCAAAAGAGGTTTTGAGGCCATGAAAAGGAATAGATGAATATAAGAGAAAATTATCATTTTCCACAATAACCTGAACACTTGGGCAGCTTTTCTGGTGTTGGAGAACCATGAAAGAATACTTTAAGATAGCAGAAATGCAGCTTTTGTGCGCTTTAGACAGCCTCCCACCACGGGATCTTCACAGTTTGTGCTTGCACATCCAGCAGGGTTTTTGACGGGGACTTAAAAATCCCAAATCCTGCAGATTAGGAGTGAAATGCGATGCACAACGAGCCCACTTATGCTGAACACCCTGAATAAAGGGGGAGACTATGAGAACTTCATGAGTAACACCTGCTCTTAAAAAGATTTATGCCCGCTGAGCTGACAAATAGTTTACAGTGAATGTCTAGCCTTGCATTTGTGATACACAGCCTTGAGATTTTAGAGGAAAAACTCAAGTTATTTTGACCTCTTTAGTCCCCTTTTCCCCAACAGCATGGCATTGTGCTTTGCCTACAAAGATGAATGGCTCTTGCAGAGGAAAGTAGATACAAGGTAATACTGCCTTGATTATTTTCTTTGGGTCACGGTAGCAAAAACATGCTGTATGCTGCGGAGTGGGGTGGCGGGTTCACATTATTAAAAGTGCGTGGGGACTGATATAAATGGCTGTCAGTGCTGATGACGCCTGAGGAACAGCAGAGGGGAACGGCAAGACCTAAACATGCAGCCAACGGAGCATGCAGCCAAACATATCGGCAACGGCGCTACTTTCTGAACGGGCCAACTATTTCGATGTTTGGATCCACGGTAAATAAACACAGGCTGCACTCTGGGCAGCCCGGTTAGCACACCACCTTAATTCTCCTTTGAAAAGCAATCAGTGAATTTTGCAGTCAATTACGGGCCGGGATGTGTGTGTTGCAAAGCCAAGAGAGCCGGAGGCATAACAAGGCTGGTGAGGAAAGAGGAGGGGAAGTAGATGAAGGGATGGAGGGATGGAGATGAGGAGGTTGTTTGGCTGACTGTGCTGCTATTGTTCTCAGTGAAGGCGGAGGAACACAAGGCTCCGCTCGTCGGACGGCCGTCCTGCTGGGATTTAGATCCAATAATCAAAAGGCTCGGATATCCACTTGGAGCCTTCCTCACCCTCCATCACCACACCTCCCACCTCTCCTGCTCTGATCCCTCCAGGGTTTTATCTGCCCCTTAACAGCACCATTTACACATTAAAGCATTGACATTTATACATATTTGTTCTTCGGCTCTTTCACTACAAGAAAAACAGAGCAAACATATGACCAGAAAGGCCCCTTGGCTGTCACCCATCCCATGTTTTCACATCAGGTGGAAGAGAGGAAATGAGCATATGATAAAAGACCAGAGATCTCCTCATTATATGTTATTCTGATGGACAGATTCTATTTAAGTCACCTGTCAGCAGCTGAGACTAAGGACATTTTCCTTGAAGATGGAAAATTCCTCGACAGGGGAAAGAAACCTGACTCTGGTGCCCTTTTTCGCAGACTGTGTCAATATACACACGATGGCCTTTTCAGTCGGCAAGACATACGATATTTGCACATCTGCTGAATCCCTTGTTGTCTGCTCGACGCTGCACGGCACTGTATTCGCCGTCATGCCGCAAGCGAGGCAGCCACTGTAATGTAACAGGGAGTCCCAACCACGGGCAAAAACAGCTTGCTGACCTGCGCACGCATGACAGGTCTACTTCTGTGACTCAGATCAAAAACACAGAGGAGGAGGCACAGTGACGTTTCAGCAGGAGTAAACAAGACAAGTCGGGTCACACTAACTGCCCTGTTAAAGCTGCTGTTGAAAGGATCTGAAGAGTGCATTTCCACCCCACAAAGTCACATAATCACAAAATACAAACTGTTTGTGCACACACACACTTCTACTTGTCTATCAGCACACATGCTTTCTGGTGTGACAAGTATCTTCAGGGTATTCATTATGAAATAAAAAGAGAAATGACAAAAATATCACTACACAAAATGAATTTTTGCAGGATGAAAATAGTAAACAATACAGTACCAGGATGAGAAGAGCTGTCACCAGTAGCTTGCAAGATAAATAATCTTGCTCCATGCCTTTTCAAAGGGTGTGAGTCAATCTCTCCAGTTCTGACTGTGTTTGTTTGTGTGTGTGTGTGTGAATGTGTGTGAATGTGTGTGATGCCCTCCTCTCTGGGTCACTCTGTGTGTCCTGTCTGCCTGCCGTCTCCACTCTGACTCGCTCCCGTTCTTCCTCAGGAGTAACTTGGGGAAGGGGGGGGGGGGGGGGGGGGGAGGGAGGAGGACTGGGAGCACATGTGTATGTGTGTGTGTGTGTGTGTGTTTTTGTGTGCGATGCGTTAATGTGGGGGGAGTAATCGGGGGGTCCTTCAGGTCTGGCACACTAGCCAATCAATAAATGGGCCTCAGTCAAGCGTGCTAGTTCAAACAAGGACCTGGGCCAGCTGCAGCTTCACAACTTCACACGTTTGTGTGTGTGAGACCGTCATAGAGTAGGAATAATGGCAGGCAGACAACAATTGTAAACCAATTTTCTTCCCCCTTTGATTCTTTCCACTTCTTTGCCTGATATCTCAAATTTCTGCCGCTTATATTCCTCTCTTTTTCCTTCCCTGCTTGCCTTTCTCTCATTTCACTTCACTCATGCCACTGTTTCTCATTTCGTTTCAGCTCTGGACGGCTTCGCTCTGTCTACTGCCAGCACTCTGTTTTTGGAAATCTGTCACACAGAGCGAGCTAATCTGCTAGCATGTTTACTGCCGGTTGACTAATCTTGGATGTGGGTTTGACAGTGTTGTATCTTGAGAAAAAAAACTCAACAATTTCCATGCATTCACAGATATGCTCCAAACACATATCTTAACAAAACTGAGACATTAGGGAGTGCATGACTTCATGTCCAAATCCTGACTGTGTTTCGCTTCACAAGGAGTTACCTGTGAGAGCCCCATGGAAATCAGATGACATAGTCTGGTCACTGAAGCTATCAGGATAGACTTCTCAGCCATAGCGACTTTTTTTCTATTTCTTTATGAGCTAAAGGTCTACTTCAATAGAGCCTTTCATAACATCTGGCAGTTTAAGCCAGCGAACATTTGCACTGTGGAGGTGGGGAACAAGCCAGGTGTCCCCTGGAGGGACAATTCCTCTGGTTATGGAGAAAAACAACCGGTAAGATGGACAGCTCTTGGCACAGAGGGAATATACTATACACTGAGAAACTTTCCAGTTTGAACGTTTGCAATGGCAAGACACACAAAACAAAAGCTGAAACAGAGAGTAAAAAAAAAAAAAAAGAAATAGAGCAGTTAGTGCCAACCCAGTGGTGCCCCTTGATGTGACTTACAAGGTAGCAGGCTATCAGTCAGGCATTTCAACCCCGACGTTCCAAAGACAATAAAAACTCTGTGCCCTTCAAATCAAGACTTCAAATCCACCTCCCAATCAAACGCCACATCAAAAACCACATAATTGCTATCAATTAAGGCTGCGAGGAATGCGCTGTTCTCCTGAGCAAATAGTCAGCAACCTTAATCACAACACTGGAGCGGATGTCTCGACACTTAACCAGCACACACACACACACTTTTTATACTTGAGTTATACACAGCAAACCCGTCTTGAAGTCTTAACTTGCTGCTGACAGTATGGGACTTGGCTTGTTTGACTTGGTAGTGGGGAATGTCTGTACATTCTGCGAATTGGGGAATTATCCGAAACACACATCCACATGCACACACACTCAACGATCCACTTAACCCCGGTGATTTTTTGCGGTGCCAGCAGGGAGGGACGTGGACGTGCGCGTTTTCAGAGGCCGAAACAGAAATTATACCCCCTTGCACCCTTAATCCATAACCTTCTGATATTTGCTTTCAGAAGAAACCCTTCTCATATTTGCAAATGTATGACTACAGAAAATAAACTGTGGCATCGATGATGTGCCCAGAGTTTAAAACCAAACACCCGAGGAGGAAATTAATGTATTTGACTGACACGCACTTGGAGCCAGTTCTCTACCACAACATTGCTGGAGGTGTCTCCTGACAGTTTAAACAATAATCCATGAAGACGGTGAGGTGAGAAAAAAACGATATAGTGCATTGTTATTCTACAAAAGGGCAGGCTTGGATATTAGGTTGCGCGAGGGAAGCATGCAAGATTAGGCGAACTGATTGTCCACAGACAGACACACATTATTTTTGTAGATTTGTAGATCATTTCAATCGGTTATGATAACATTGCACTCCCTGAAGTAATTGCTGAGATCTGGGAACACGGGAAAAACCCTTCAAGAAAGTCCAGCAGGGCAAGACAGAGGAGCATTCAGACCATCAGACAGGTTGTAAGGAACAGATTCTCTAAGCCACTTTATTTGGAGGTAAAATCAAAAGTGCACCCAAAATAAAAATCCGTCATTGAAGTAGAAGAAGACAGCCTGCAAGACAAGGTTCACGTCACATACATCTGCTAGCATGCTTATTGCCGCTTGACCACTTTTAGCTGGGGGTTTCACAAAGTTGTTTTATTGGTTTTCATTATAGAAAAGTCACAATGGATACATGTCAGTCAGTAACTGATTATTGAAAATGTTAATTAAATGTGTGTTGTGTTTTTACAACAGAATACAGAGAAAGGACCACATTATGTTCCTGTACTGACCAAAAGCTGAAATAAATCAAGTCAAAAACTCTTCCCAGGTTCCCTGTTGAGATGACTCATTTATACAGGAATGAGGTTGCTATCCAAAATGTTAAGAGCATTAAAGAGCTTTGCTCACACACTATCCCTCACATGAAGAATGATGTCTGCAGTCCAAATGGAAAATAATGAGAGATATTAGCCTTCAACCAAAGATGTAGGAAGTTGTACCACAGCTCTAAATTATCAGTCACATTGCCAGTTATTTCTTAGAACTTTTTTATTTTTCCAAAATAATATATTCTCGTGAATAACTGGCAATACAACTGTGGTATTTTTTTTAATATTATGCTTACAGTACTCATCCATATGTTTAAGTACAAAGTTTAAGAGTTATATCATATCTGTCATCAGTCACTGTGAGGTAAAATTACACTAGAAAAGCGCTCTCATGCAAAATAAAATATAAACGTAAACTGACAATGTTTTTCAGGTCTTGTAAAGGGGTCACCAAGTAGGCTTTCCAAGCATCAGAAGTTTAACCGATCCTTTCCTCTATTCCTCTGTGGAGGAATAAAGGGTCAAATTAAAAGATTGCCATATTATGGGGTGATGACCTGAGTTAACAGGCTTTGAGTTCTCAGAAAGAGAGACAAATGAAGCTAAAGTTACCAGGGACTGACATTAAGTTACACTCAAGAGCCCAAACCCTCGGCTCCCACGAGGGGACTTAAATGGTTCAGGCGGGATAAATGGTAGCCTCCCACCACCCCCACAAACGATGCATGTGCTCCAGGCATGATTTACACCAAAGCCATTGTTTAAAAAGCTTTCTGGGCCACAGTATAAAATGTTTTACCAGGACAGGGATTTTACGACCTGCAGCTGAAAATCAACCACACTTCCCTGTCCCCCCAAACCAGAGGATTAAAATAAAGATGTAATTCCCTGACAATCAGCTAAATCCCAATTCAAGCCAGATGGGAGGTGAACTGCAAAACAGCAACTCAAAGTAGGCAGTATTACGGCTAAAACATGCACTTTACAATACTCTTTATTGACTACTTGATTGTGATTATTTATTATTATTTAATACTTTATATGAAAAGGAGGTCAATTGAATTGTTGGGTCTACAAGTGATACAAGCAATATTTGGGTTCAGTATTTGGTGGTAATCTGAAGATGACAGATTTACAGAGCCATAAACACACCTTCTGAGGATATTGTATCATGGTGGGGGTGGGAGGAAGAGCAGTGCTGCATGCAAGGCCATTTTAGAGATAAATAATGTGCATGAGGGAAAGACGAACGCCAACTTGGCCTTTAATGGACCCATCTATACTGGCATACAGTCCAGCAGACCTTCTGACTGCAAGTCCCTACAGCTCTGCAGAGGAAGACATTTGTTCTGCCTGGATATTGGTCCCAGACCTTTTTACAGCATGAATGAAAAAATGATTTGTTTCTCAGAAGAGCAGCTGCATAATAAGGCCTTGTCAGTGTGCGTTGGTGGTTTCGACATTTTAAATAGTGAATACATTTTACATCTGCTATACAAACAGGACAAAGAATATACAGCAAGGTTAACAATGGCATCAGTATATTATAAATCAATGAAATGAATCTATAAAAGAGATTCTGTTTTGATAAGGAAGTTTGTATGAGTCCTACAGCCACATGACCAGCTCTATGAGGCTCGAGTACTTAAGTAGAATGACGCTTTGAGCTAAATGCTCACAATGACAAAGCTAAAATGCAGATGTTTAGGAAGTATAATGTTTACCATGTTCACCATCTTAGCTTAGCGTGTTAGCATACTAACATTTGCTAATCAGTACTAAACACAAAGTACAGCCGAGGGTGATGGGAATGTCATTCGTTTTGTAGGTAGTTGATGATGATGATGATGATGATGATGATGATGGTGCTGAAAAGTCAGAGGATCACCAGAGGTATTGGGGGGGCATGAACAAAATGTCATGGTAATCCATCCTGTTGTTCCAGTTGTTGAGACATTTCACTAAGAAACTAAAATGTCAACCATGAGGGAAGTCAGTAGGATTCATCCTCTGGGGAGTTTGAATGTCTGTACAAATTTCACAGCAATCAATTCAACACTTTCAGTCTGGACCAAAGTGGTGGAGCGACTGACAGATGGACTGACATTGCAAGGTTAACAATAACATCAATATATTCTAAATCAATGAAATCATTAATATGTAAATGAATTATTTCTGGATAAAGTTAACACGAGCAAAGACACGTCTGCTTATTTTAAAAAACAACCAAAAACATACTCAAGACTGAATATTTTATGATAATTCAGCGCACTCTTTATAGTGACGTTTTGAATAAGCCAGTAACCACAATCTGATTCCACCTGAGCAAGCCTCTAAAACTCCACATGCAGCCCACAGCGCAGAGGAGGGACGGGGTGCGTAATTAAGAATCAGCAGTGACATTTACTGCTTCCTGAAGCTGCGCTCATACGTTTTAGGCACCAAGCTTTTCCCATTAGCACTTCCAGGAGAGCTCATATGTTTTAGCAGCTTTCTGGTGATCGCACAGGCTAACCCCATCAGGGTCCCACTACGCCGCTCCTTAACCCAACCACTGCCACTGTGGCGTTTTAAAGAGGATATGACAGGAGGGGATGGGCATAAATTAGCAGTGTAAAGCCGCTGGAGTCGGCTAAACTGGCCCGCCAAGGTGGGCTGGAAGGAAACAGGGAGCGTGGGACCCCGCATCCAGATCTGGGCAGACGCTAAGCACCACAGCTTATTTATGGACTCCTAGCCAGCATCAAGCTTGACTGATCCCCTGTGCTTCAAAATGGAGACCATATTGCCATATCATCTGGATATTATAGCTTTACACACTTTTTCTGAAACTGTACTTTATTGTCTGAAAACACAAATCAATAAAACTAGCTGGCTGTAAACTTGACTTCACGTTAACAGTGGAGCACATGACTAAGGTCAAAGGGGTCACTTGTAGTGATGAACCCACAGAGACTGACACCGCAGCTTCCCTCTGCTCGACAATGTTTTGTTTTTTTCAGCCCACAACTTTATTGTTTTCCTGTTGATGTCGAGCGAGTTAAATTATCTCAAAACAAAACAATTCCCTGTGTTTATGGTGGTTCACTGGACCTCAAACTTGGTCTAATTGATGGCATTGCTTTCAAGCCTGACACCTGTAGCTGCCTGGCCTTCTGCCTGATTATTTGGACTTTGGATTCCTGCCTGCTCCTTGTTGGACTTGTTTGCCTGTTTTGGACTGCCTCACTGGTTTTGACTCTTGCCTGCCTCGTGGTCCTGTAAGCCTCAAACCTCATTTTGTAAATAAATCATTCAACTGCACCACTCTACTTCCTTTGTCTGCATTTGGTTCCTTCCCTTGCTGCCACTCTCCCTCACTGTTGTGACACAACAAGATATTGAATGATCTATCAAAATAACAATAAAAAGCATGTAGGATAAAAGTGCGTAGTCCAATTTCCATAGTTGACACTGTTGTATGAACAACATGTCTGTACATCCTCTCTCTCCCCGTCCTGTGAAACTGAACAGAAGACATCACTGCTCCATCTGGGGCTGTTCACGTTCGACATGCATCCTGGCCTTGTCGTCCCTTTTCCCCCTTAAGTCCTTCCTGTCTGAGTGACTCATTTGTTTTGGTTTCCTCATGCACTTCAAAATAAATTATTCTAAAGTTACATGCATGCTTTTGAACTTCTTTGGGGGGAAAAGAGGTCACTTCTTTTGTTAATAGAAAGAAGAAGCCCAGATAGAGAACCGCTCCCTAAAAAACGGCGCTTCTATCTGGTGACATAATGCTGCAAGTCAGTGGCGGCAGAAGTTATAACATGTGGGAACTGCAATCAGTAAACATGAGTATCAGTAATTAACAGCTTGTTCTGTCTTACTTGATACTAAAAAGCAGAGAGAGAGTGTTGTTGTGGTCAAACAAATGTCTGGGGAACAACAAGAGACATTAAAGTACAACTAGTACAATACACATATGAGAACCAGGGATTCTGCTGGGACTAAAACTTGTCACAACTTAAAGTTCATGATTAGGGAGCACTTTTGAGTGGTGGGGTAATGACTGAATAGTTCAGCCACTGTGACAGCAATCACAGTTTGGATTATGACCAAATCCGTCTGCTTAACTGCTCTTCACATGTTAAGACAGCTCTCTGGCTCGTCTGAACGTTTGTCTTTGTTAAGAAGTTTGATAACTTAATCCTCTGCTAAAAAGAAGGACCAAGTGTGCTTTGCTCCAAGATAGTTAGACCTAGTTTATGTGACTCTTAATGAGTACAAACCCCTGGACAGCTTGTTCAGGAGGCCGTCTGGGAAACGTGCGTTATGATGAAAAAAATATTGCAGCCGTTTGTGGCAATCAACACTGTGAAACCAAAGATTTTTGGCTGCAATAGGTTCCATCAGGATTGCAGAACTGTAAATATGACATCCAGTCATGTCAGGATCCGTAGTAGGAGAAAAAGGGAAAGGATATTAAAGCAAAAAAAATGCACATGAAATGGAAAACTTGGATTAATACTCAAAAACATGGAAAATGTGTAATTATCTACTCGACTAATTACTGCATTCATGACACGAGAGTTAAGAGAGATGAAGTTCAAAGCTGTAAAACGGGTTTTTTTGGAACTGTAGACGTGAAACAGGCTCTCTTATTAACCTCTTTCATAATTGCAAAACGAGACACAACAGTTCAACAGCAATCTTTTTCTAGCAGAGACACCAAGCAGCAACTCCAAATAAAAAAGGCACCTGGTTTGTCTCAGCGTCTTCTAATTCACGAGGTGGGAGTGCGGAGTATTTACACTATAAGCGAGTTGAAGCTCTTTTAGCCACAAAAAGACGTGTCTGATCTCCTGTATGTGCTACGCACAGCTAAGGTTTCAGTTTTGAACCCCAAAATTGAGTCACATCAGTAACATGTGCTTTTCATTGTCGAAAATGTATTGTGTGTTGTCTTTGGCTCTGAGTCGATCAGAGAAAGTGATAGTAATATGATGAAGGTGGTCAAAGGAGGCTCTAGCCCTCGGAGCGTCCTCTGAAATCGGACATTTTTCACTTGGTTAAATAATGATGCAATAATGAGGAGAGCAAAGGGCTGTGTGTGCTTCAGTTCCTTGTTATGACCTGTTCCTGACCTACAAATATGGAAACGATTAAAGAAGAATGGATGACACCTTGAGCACATTCCCTTTGAGGAACACAGAAATTCACTGAATCTATCATGCGCATGCAACTAGGTTTTCAACAAAACACTTCTCAGGCAATTCCTCATTTCCTGATGAAGGCTTGTCTCAGGATGAAACATGTTGGCTTTTCTTATTATTGTTGTGTGTGAACAAGCCAGGTTCAAATCTGAGAAAACTGGCTTGGACCTCAGTCCTTTCTGCTCCTCATTGCTGATCGTCCTGATCACTGCCTGTATGATAATCGTTCAAACTAAAATGCCTATGTCTGTGGTTATATATCAAGCTTTGTAAACCTATGAGAAAAACAACAGAAATTTAATCAAAGTTTGTGAATATGTAAAACAGAAAAAAGAAAAAAGTGAGACTATGTAAATAGTCACTCAACTACTCGAAAGAATGGCTTTTGTGAACGTCTGAGTACAGATTCAAAGCAGAAATATGAGTGTGAAAAAAAAGCACTTAAAGTTCCCATACTGTATGTGACACTGAAGTTACACATGCACACACACATTTCAGTTACAAGTACACATTTGACCCTTTATTATTATTATAATTATTATTATTATTTGATGCTGATTTTGGCTGTAAAAGCAAGGCCAAAAAAATAACAAGTGATAATATTAATAATGTTTTCATTTAGAGGTTCTACACATTCACAAACTTTCTCATGCACAGTTTACAACCAGAGGCTTTGAAATGATTTCTGAACGTCACAAACGCAAAATCTTATTGACCCTTATTTGATTCCATATCCGAGACATGACAGAAGTTCTTATGCTATCCCACCTCTCTGTCCATAACTTGCCATGGTGCTGGGAGCGCTGACAGCTCTTTCAAGCTGACACACTTCAACACATCAACTGGGCTTTGTCCTCCAGCACCCACATTTAGTGAGAGGAAACAATCCATCAGCCTGCCGCAGTGCAGCTCTGCAATCAAGCATTCCTCACCCATATGCTTCTGTAATCAGATGAGAAAGACAGAGAAGATGCAACCAAACTGCAAAACAAAGACACAGGGGGGGGGGTGACATGCATCCATGAGAATGTGTGAAGTTAGATGAATACATCATAAACTGATCATCATCTAATTTGGCTGACTTTAGGACTCTTTGTTAACAGGAAAGACAAGAAAGTGAATGAGAGACGGATACTGAGAGACTGAACAAGAGTGGAAAAAGAGCAGTGACTCATTTGAACCATACACACTTCCATTTCATCTGCATTTTCTCTCTTTAAGCCTCTCTCTCTCTTTCAGACTGTCACTCCATCAAGTCTTCTTTTCTCTTTCCATCCGTCTTGTATAAAATTAGCTGGCTAGCATTTCAGCTCAGCCTGTCAAAACCCATTGAGCAGATCACAGATATATATGGAAAAGACCACTCACGCGCCCGCCGTCCTGCCCCTTCTTTTCCAAAACCACTGGCATATCAAATACAGAGCGCTCACTAGTAGGTCAAAAAGGAAATATGGCCCACGGGACACATATTATGGTTTTTTGCACCAAAGCCTCAAGATAAACACGACTCAAAAAAATACCCATCCTTCCCTCCAAATTTCCCCTCAGACTCCTGCCCGACAGTGAAGAGGAGCTTTAAGGCTACTCTTTGCTGTGGAAAAAGCAGGACAGGCGGCTGTTGTACAAACGCAATGCCAAGTTTCAAGAAACTCAGAATCCAAGAAGTATGACCACAAGATAATGGCAAAAGAAAACAGCTGACATCACGGCTCTGTATGTAACCAGCGGCGAAACAGGAGGAGGCAACCTCGCCAACTAAAGAGGAGGACCAACGATGCCAACTGAATGATGTACGGAGAAATCATTAATCTGTCTAAGGGGTTTTAGCTCTGTCTTCACTAAGTAGTGACATGACACAATTATTAGATTACATTGGGATTATTTTCTAGGGATTACTTTATTTACATTCTTTGTGTAATATCATACATGTCAGTGGTGTCTAAAGCGGCTATAATTATGGACTGTATAAAAGAAGTGGACGTTGCCAGCGTGACGTCACCCATTGGTTTATGGACTACAGTTTGAAGCCACAAGTTTGGCATTTTGGCTGTCGCCATCTTGGATATTTAGAGCCAGAAATGACCATATTTAGAGAGGGTGGAGCTGGGGATCTGAGAACCTTGGGTCCTGGCTACGCCGTGCGACGTCACTACGAACAAAGTTAGCCTGTAAATGTACTTACCAGACAAAAACAACAGCCAACTCCTAGAGTGTCTTTTAGTACAAACGAATGCTGAACAAGAGATTTTTAGATGACCAAAATGTTACAATTAACCTTTCACGAACTGAAAATGTTCTGAGACAAAAAGACGGACAGCACCCAAAAACAACAAGCTGATGAACATAGTGGATCATGTAGCAGCTACAGAGCCACATATTTCCCTCAGGAGTTGTTGGAGAACAAAAACAGAGCTAAAAGGAGAGTGAAGATTTGTCAGGTGGACGCAAACTCAACTCCAAATGATTGATAATGTTGCTCCATATCTGCAGGATGTGTAAACCGTTCCTCAGGATCTGAGGATACGGCCTACACGACGGTCATGTACAGCACAAGAAACAAAACAAATGGCTTTTTCCACATCCTGAAGTCTGTGGGTAGGGATTGCACTGGGAAATGTCAAATTATCTATTATATGGAGTTACAGGATTTGTGCAATGATGATAGGTTTGCTGCTCGCCATGGAAGCCTGTATCTGTATCTGAGGGTATTGTGGGTAATGTGTTTGTGTGTGAGTGAGAGTTGGAGAGACAGAGAGAGAGAATAAAAATGAGAAAGAGATGAGAAACTGTCTGTAAGTGTGTAATATCTAGACTGTGCATGTTAGCATGCCAAGTAATACATCATTCCCTTAAATACACTTTGAGAAAAGTCAGTTTATATTGCAAAACTCAAGCTTTGGGCTATGTTCCTTTGTAGTACTGGGATGTGGAAATCACATCAAGTTTCTCTTTCACAGTTTACAAAACAAAATCACAGAGCACACGCTCATGAAAAGAAACCTCATGTGTCCTCCTTTAAGGTTAGCGTCAAGTCAAAGCTTGCCCAGGTGATGGAGAGGGAGAGGAAACATTTGGATGCGTGACTGAGGAGTAACCGCACAGGAAGAGAGCTGCAATGGATCAACGCACCCCCATCCCATCCCGCTCCCACATAAAACCCCTCTACCCTGTTTTCTCAGGAGCTTTTGGGCTTACAGCTGTCTAAATATGCTACTGTAGTGAACTCCCTACCAGTGAGGTGTTATACAGGCAGCGGCTGTTCAGACAGTAAAACCGAACAGCAGGAGAGGAGATGGAGAGGAGAGAAAAAGAAAATCCATGAGCATGCTGGCCATAATAGTGCCCAGCAATACTTCTTCCTATCTTCACCCCTAATTCTTCAGATTCTCTTTCTTTTACCTTGTTTATTTCAAATAAAAGACAGAAAATACACATTATAAATAAAGGACCACATTATGCCACTTACACATGCAAGTAAAGTTGCAAACAAATACTACTCACAGACACAAGCAAGAAAAAGAAAGAAGAGGGACACATACAGGGAAAATGCTCTGCTGCTGCTGCTGCACATATTTGTAAAATGTGTTCTCAAAGACATACCAATCAATTATGAGTGACAGCATCTTCATAAAGAAAAAGAGAAACTTTCCAATATTGTCTGCCGCAGCCTTTACAG
Source organism: Enoplosus armatus (assembly GCF_043641665.1). NCBI lineage: Eukaryota > Metazoa > Chordata > Actinopteri > Centrarchiformes > Enoplosidae > Enoplosus > Enoplosus armatus. The sequence goes on from NC_092202.1 coordinate 10,552,484, forward strand.
CTCAAGAGCAGCATCTTGTGTCTGAGAGACAAAACTACAAGTCTCCTTAACACTCTCTCAACAGGTTGCAAAGACTGAGGAGCGCTCGTTCATTCGTTCATTCTCAAATGTGTTTATTCAGTTGAATGCTATGATTATGTTGCATACACTATTCTTTATTCAACAGCATCCAAAGTGTCAATGAGAAAGATCTGTTGTTGACTTTGACCTCTGACCTTTACAGAGAGGTCAGAGTCAGACGAAGGCAAGAGAAAAGAGACATTTCTTAATGGGACGGACCAATAAAATATTCATTAATGGTACATAGCAGGAGTAGTGTTTCTACAACTCGACAACTCCGAGTCAGACGAAGGCAATTCTACAATTCTCTGAGTTGCAAATATCAGTTTAAGTTCCCAGTTGCCCCCTACAATACACACACACACACACACACACACACACACACACACACACACACACACCATGAGTCCATGGGAGGTACAATAGCAGAAGGACAAACACCGACGAGACTTGTCTGGAGTGTTTGGGGTGGTCTAAGCCCTCTCAAGTGTGGCAGAGGTTTACATAAACCCATGGCTTCTGGTATCAGACACAAAAATAAGAGGGTGTTAAAATAAATCCTCCCTCCCGCCCAAAGACCAGGCTGACGTGTCCACACATCACACATGTATGTATACACATTTTAAATCATCAGCAGACACCGTAAGGACAAACACTTTTCTCTTGCTTTGCTATCATCATCAAATTCCTGCAAACATGGACGTAAGGACACACACAAACAAGACCTGAAAAGAAAAACAGCTAGTGGGGCCCCTGTTAGTGTGTGTGTGTGTGTGTGTGTGTGTGTGTGTGTGTGTGTGTGTGTGTCTGTGTGCGAGTGCCAGACAGGAGCCGCAGGCTGAGCTCATCTAGAAGAGCTTCACTCTGCGCCTCACTCTAATTGGTATATTGCAGCGTGCCGCCATGCAATTGAGGGCGAAGCAGCGCCAGGCCTTAAAGCCTCTCCCTCGGCCCCCACCTCCATCTCCCACCCATCACTCCATCATACATGGCAACCCAGTGAAAGATGGAGTAGAAGAGAAGCTCCTCCGCCGTACTTCGTCCCCTATCATTATCCAAGTGAGGTCATTCAGAAAAGCAGATTGTGAGAAATGCCGCTCGTTTGCTTGTGGTTCAACCTGTAAAAAACCGAGGCGCCACAAATCATAACCTCACAGTGTACAGCACATTCTTCATGTTGAGGAAATAAGACTGTGCTGAACATTGCAGGGGTCAGTAGGAATGAGCTGAAAAAGATCTAATAGTTCTTCACGTCTAACTGAATAAAGATGAGCTCTTGTTGCTCTCTGCGCAGTATTAATGATTTCTTCAGTGATCAAATGATTGATGGCTTCATATTGTTACCGCAGATATTCATATTTTGGCTCCACAAGCGATGCGAAGATTAATACCATAAATCACAGACAATCTTTACAGACACACCGTAGAACAACACAATGCAGACGTTTCATCGGGGGGACAACGCAACCCCGGATAGTTGTCTTTAGTCAACTAACACCCTGGCTCTCGGCCTGAGGCCTCCAGACAATGTTTTCATCGGGGGGACGTTCATCGTGTGCTACGGACTCATAAATCTGGAGGCTTCAATGCTCCGCTGGGTCACCTTTCATTGTGATTTGGGTCGGGATTTAAAAAAAAAAGGGGAAAAGGAATCCAGGAAGTTCGCTTGCGTGTTGTAGGAGGATGCATATCCCCTAAAGCACCAGATGCTGCTCGATACAGGACTTACAGATAGGCGTTTTCTTCTTTTTGTACAAGGTCTGTATCTATTTCGACTTCTACTTCTGAGCGTGGTGAAACTGAGCTCAAAGTCCAAAGTTTTACTGGTTCACACACACACACACGCACACACACACACACACACACATACACACACACCAATGCTTAAATCCTGATCCTTTAAAATCGCTTTGGCATCACACATGGGCTTTGATTACTTTTGCTACGCTTAACATATCAGCTTCTCCAAATGCAGTGTCCGGTGCGTGCATCTGGGAAGCATCACTGGAATTAATACCACGTTGCCGTATGAATAGAAAAGGCCCTGTTTCTGGAAGCCTCCTCTACGCTCGTGTTCGAATCAGAGAGAACGGGCCGTGCCTCACAATCAGCTCGAGAGCATTTGTAAACCTCATGCATCAGTACTCAGAGAGGCCAATTAAGCCACAACCACACTGCCGTTGTTGTACAATGGAGAGGGTAACATGCATGATCTGTGGCCGCATGTCATCTAAAGCAAGCTGCCTCTGCTGATAGGGGGGAAGGGTTTATGATAAAGGCAAATTGCTGATTAGCTGAACATCCTTCAAACACATCTTGTGCATTACTCATCTGTGCTGCTGGGAATTGTGCTACCGTACATATCGTCATCATACCTAAAACTTTCCTTTGGATGCTCTGACTTAGTTTGGCAGAGGTCTTTGTGTACTTTGGATTTGTTAGCACAGCTGCAGTTTTGCAATCAAACAACACAAACTCAAGTTAATTAGCAGTAAATCATATCTTTTTTAAAAATCTTTTAAGTAGGCCCTCATCTGCTCTTGGGTAAAGTCATCTTATATTTGGCTAACCTGCCAAAATAAGAGAAGTTCAGTCGAACAATCATAAGATAAAGAAATTCCTCTGCATTCAATCTGCCTCACAACATTTCTGCAGAGGTCTCCCTCGTCTACAGTCGAGCAAGATAAGGCAGGAGAGGACTGTAACACTGCTGGTACAGTTTGTCTTTTACTAACCTCTAACCTGCCATGAGGGGGAAATGAGAGAGGTGAACCACAGAGAGGTATCAGTCAAACTGGCTTAGTCTTAGTCTGACAGCAGTCGCAGTCTTCGAGAGGCAAACTTGTGACCAGGTGGTTGCAGATTATTTATCATACTGTACTATCAAACTTTATATTATATATTATATTTGATCATCTATATGACAAATATATTACCATCTTACTCAGTTTGTGTATATTCATGCGTGTTCAAGTGTCCTTCTGCAGGGATTTTTGAATCATTTTGTTTCATATCCATCTCCTGTCTTCTCCACCAAGTCAAGTAAACTAATGTGTGTGTGTGTCCTTTCAATAAGCTATCAGAGATGCAGAGTTTTAGCACCAGACAAGGACCATCAAATTCTTCAAGAATATAATTTACAGACTGGCAAGCTCCATGGCTTTATGCCCTGCAGAAGATTACAGTGTGAACATGAGACAGTGTGAGAGTGAATGGGAGACCCAAAAGAATCTTTACCTACAACCTAAAGAGATCCTTAAATTATGCTAATTGGAAGTCAAAGTCTTACCTCCGTGTTGTATAAAGACTCGGTGTAAGTATGCCTTCTTGTGTTGCAAGCGCTGTTCACTTTTCAGCTTGGAAGAGTGTCAGGGTCATTATTCAATTTTGTGGTTTGTGAACAGATTACTTTCTCTCCCAGGGCTCCCTCAGAGCGAAAACTATCTGCGAGTGTGTGCAGGAGGGTGTGAGCTTGCATGTGTGTGTGCGTGTGTGTTTGTGGGCCTGCTGTAGGTCTGCACACATACACTCCATGGTTTTGATTTTCTCATGTTTACGCTGCTTACACCAGTTTGCAGTGATGGGTTCTCAGCATGCACCAGAGGGAGACCACCACGTTCTCACTGCGTAGACCAAAGCCTTCTTTCAATATGCAGTAAAACCAGAGATGTCGAGTTAAGCACCGGCCTATGAGCACCTTAAAATCCTTCAAGAATACACAACTTACACACACAGACAAGCTTCACTGTTATGCCCTGGAGAACAACGGAGTTTCAGTTACATTTTGGAAACAAAGCTTTTGCCGTCATTCAAAACTACTTATCCTGAGGTGAGGGACACTGTTGTTGATTATAATGCTGCAAAAGGGGGAAAAAAATGCCTCGTTGGACAAATGTTGAGTCACTGCAGTGTGAATTGTATCTTAAATAACAAAAATATCAATTACAAGGATGATGGGACCACAAAATCCATTATGTGGTAATAATCCCCTCATTTGTGCTACAATAGAATAACGTTTAGGATTGTTTGCGAGAGATGTAGTGATGATGATGTTTTGACTTAATTTGATGTTACACACTATCCTTGAAGGATTGCTGAACTGTATTTTAATGGTGATTTTCATTGATTAATCCTCTGGTTATTGCCTCGAGTAATCGTTCTATGAAAGGTCAGAACGGCCTATCACAACTTCCCAGAGCCCAAAGTGATGCCTATAAATTGCTTCTCAGATATATATACACCTATAAACAGTTCAAAACCTAAAGATATTTCATTTAACTACCATATATGACCCAAAAAAAGCAGCAAATCCACATATTTGAGACGTTGGAAACAGCAAATGTACTGTAATAGCGGACTAATAAGGCATTTTTGAGCCATGGTGGCATTAATTTCCCTCAAAGATACCACTACATAAGTTCATTAGGATCCTGAATCAGGCCTGACTCTATCAGGGATCAAAACTGTGATGGTTAAATTGCAACCCCAGCTGTACTGGATACAGCAAGCAGGGCATGGCTTTCCAGTTAGAAAACTGGGAGATGTGTATGTTCTGCTACTGTACTGTATGTGCACACCCACTACCACACAGAGCCATTAGAGCCCACATCAAAGACAGGGATCCGTTTTGGGTTGCACCTTGCCCTAAACTCTGCTCCGCATGGGTGGCAGGGATCCTTCAGCAGCAGGTCATTACTGCTGTAACTCAGGATAACACTGTTGCTTACACTGGATATTGGCTACATACTGCAGGCTGCCTGAGCCAAGTGTCCACTACGGACACCTCATACAAAAGCTTACATTGGAGAGCCACTGAAGTCATTAAAGTTAGTAACTACCACCCTGCAGTTTATTTCAAGTCAAAAACCACAACGTGAAAAAACAACTTGTCCTAGACACATTTTTGTTTTAAAGCAACATCTCTGTTGACTTTTTATAAACAGCTCTAAAGTCCAAGAGTTTGGGTGGGGGACTCCCATCCAGAACAAGAACTTGTTCGGTTGAGATGTTATGCGGCTGCAATATTCTGTAGCAAAATTTAAATTCCCTTATTACCCGCTTGTTCAACCAGAATGAAACCACATTCATAGCAAAGGCCTTGAATGATCTTGCCCACGTGCCCAAACACACATGCAGAACCCCCCCAAAAAAAGGGAAAAAAAGAAGCTTAACAGTAACAATCGCCTCCACTTGGAGGCAATTAGTACATGCAGTGCCAAAATCCTAGAGCGAAGACATCCAAAAATTCCTGGATGAAACCTTTTGGCATCAACACGTCCCCATTGTACAAGTGTGTCTCTGTTTGTGTCTGTGCATGCCTGCGTAAACGCCTGCCGAACGTGGAGCAGAATACAAACATCTGCGACGGGGGAGTGCGACCTGAAATGTAAACAATTAGAAATCAATCATTCGCTCAGAAAATGTGTGCGTGCCTTCACACGCCGAGGAGGAGCAGATACGGCAGAGGGTGAGGAGAGAAGAGTGTGAGGATGATGGTGGAGGGGGGGGGGGTTACCCATTAATCAAAGACATAGTTTTGGATGCTGTGCATGTGCAAGGTGACATGTGATAGTGTTGAATGCTAAAGGCGCAGAAATCATATACACATGGATTCCCATATTGCACAGCACTGTACATGCACATGTCAGCATGCAAATACAAACAACTATGGGATTACATGAGGGTGGGAGTGTGCGCGCAACGGTAGCCAGCAACAGACACACTACTGGCTGCATGCATTCACACACACCCACATTTGTTATGTGGGTGTTGCGGTGAGGTCTTGTCCCTGGTGGTATTACCTCAGCACTACCCACATTGCATTGGTGTGAGACCACATCAAGCGGGGGTGGGGGTGGGGTATTCGATGTGGCGCTGTGAGGGCCAAGGCTTTACTGAACACATGTGTTGATGGAACAAACACAGAGGTGAGAGAAAGATCCCCAGTCCAAAGCCACGTGGCTTTACACCACATTCACCAGCACTCAGCACTTTCTTCAAGAGGATCTGGGACCAAGCCTCCAAACAGCACTCGCATGTGCCAAACACCACTCGGCCAGCCAAAGCGCACAATTCAGGAAGGCAAATGTCTCCTAATTCACTGCTCGCCTGTACAATGGACATCGTTTCTAGTGCATTGGCCCTGTCTCGCAAACTGATTTCAGCAGAGTCAGGGTATCTTTCAGATAGCTGGCTACGCAAAAACAAACACTGGCATTCACGGCTAACTGGCGTCACGAAAAGCAGTTATTAACTCGCTGTTTGGACTCATGGTCTTCTAATCCAACTGCAGCATGAGCGGCTTCACATAGAGGCAGTGTTTCTAATAAACAACCCAAGTCAATCGCATGCAACATGGACAGATCCAGAGAGTTTCATTTCTCTAAAGAAAACAACTACAACAATGAATAAATATGAGGCAAAAACAATGATTTCACAAGAGGAGGATGGGACACATTGTGCTTTTTATTTTTTATCTACAGTGGGTAGAGATGAGTGGGAACTGTATGAAAACACATATACATTAATGTTCTTCTGCTCCACTAATGTATGTTCATAGTGTTCCTTTGTGTAACGTATGTAAGTCAACAAAAAGAGCACCATATCAATATCTGCACAAAGTTTTTTCACCTCTTATGATCTGTGCATCAAAGTTCAAAATGATGATGACACCATTTTGAAGAAAGAAAGATTTTTATATGGTTGTATGTGACAGCTTGCAATAACCTGATCATTTCTAAGCTAAAGGAACAGTTGGGAAATGCGCTTTCCTCCGAGAGTTGGATGAGAAGACCAACCACTCTTATATCCGTGCGGTAAATTTGTAGCTACAGCCACCGGCCAATTAGCTTACCCTAGCACAAAGACTGGAAACAGCGAGCCTGGCACTGTTCAATGCTAACAGAGTCTACCATACTAGCAGAACAGGGACCCATTCTTTAAAACTTATAGCACTACTAGTGACCAAAATCTCCACAGGGTACCTTTAAGGCTATAAAAGGTTATGTACACTGGCTTTCACTACATTAAAAGCTCGTAAATTCCCTAAAGCTTTAACTTGAAGTGGTGTTAACACCAGGGGGCACAGCACGTAGTGGAAAAAAACTTGAGCCTAAACATCCTTTCCGACTGCCGAAACTAACATGCCCATCCTTTTAATGAAGACAAATGAAGTGTTTAATTGTGCAAGACCGTTGCCCTTTCCACCTGGCGCTGCGTGGAAAACACAGCTGCCAAGACAGCGTGCAGCTGAGTGATGGGCCTCTCTCTCTCGCTACGAGCTGCTGCTGCCTTGGCCACTGAGTGCTCCCCATGCTTGCCACCCCAACTGGCCCTTGGCCCCACTTGCCCAACCTCAATTACTCCGAACCCTGACACCCTGCCAAAAGGCGGAACCGTCTCGGCATTTATTCAACCCGAAGGTTTTTTTAAAAGGAAAAAAAATGCCCCCTGACTGTTACTGCCTGAGGTGCAATTGAGCATGTAAAAACATTAAGGCCCGAGTTGCTTGGCATGTGATGAAGTGAGAGAGGCAGAGGGCAGAGAGGAAGAGACGTCTAACAAAACATCTAACATCTCACAGAAAGATGAGAGGGAGAAAAGGTGAGAAAATAAAACAACAGTGCAGAAGGACATAACCGCCATTCCATGAAACATGTGAAGACAGGCAGAGTGGAAGTGTCCTCACACCGGGCCTCAAGTCATTACTGAAAGGTGGGGCTTTAATGGCTACCATTACCCAACACTTAACTGTCACAACCCATCATTTCCTGGCCATTATTGTTGTGGATAACACAACATGTGACCAATAGTAGCAGTCAGCGCATTCTGACCCTCGGTGTAGCGTGAGGTGGTTTACAGAGCAAAGGACCTAATTAGAAGTACTCAGTGAGTCTCTACTGCTGGAGCTGTCCACATCCTTTACTTTAGGTATATAGATTTTCAGAAATACAAGTAGTAATTAGAGCCCAAGTAAGCTCTTGGAGGTAACTAATACAAGTAAACAATAAACATTTTTTTGCTCATAATCACAAATCCACAGAGAATAATCACCCAACTCTTTTAGCTTGTTTTGGTTTACAGCCAACAAACTCCTCTCTCATCAACAAAGTTCCCAGCAGGCAGAGCTCTTAAACCACTGAACCCTACCTGCCCAGCACCAAACAACAAACAGGCAAAAGTTAGCAATTAGCTGGAGAACGCAGTGGAACATTTAGCTAGCTCAAGACATTTCTCTCAAGAGTTGGTGGAGACCAAACCAGGAGACTAAATAGTGCACTTAGTTCCAACAGGCAGCCAGAAACACAATACATGTTGCTCCCTGTGTACTGAATGTGAGAACAGGCAACTGTAGGCTTACATGTTAGCCTTAACAACTTCACCAGGTGCTAATGTGATGTTGCGTTTTTAGCTTGCTCTGCTGCCCCCTAGTGGCCGAACATTAAATTCATGCAGCTTTAAACAGAATCTGACATGACAGTATTGTTGAATTTGTATTATTGTGGCAAAGAAGTGTAAAAGGCTTTGACATCTTTTGACAAGTCTGAAAAGTTTCATGTGTGTCGGGACGGATAGGTGTGTTTAAAGCAAAAAGCATACATGGAATAGCTTACATACAGTTACTGAGGTCAGCGCTGCTGGTGGGAATCTGCTATCACACAAACACAACTAGAAACTCACACACACACACACACACACACACACACACACACACACACTCATCTGGTAAATGAAGGATCACCTTTCAGTAACCCAATTTAAAGTTGTCTGTTGACAGGATGATCATATTTGCCGTCTAGACTGCAGCCAGCTGAGCAGAAAACCTCCATTTATTTTTTCCAAAGGCTGTTTCTCTCTCTTCTATATCCCAAGTCTCAATTTCACTTTCTGACAATGATAAGAAGTTTACAACACTTGTTCTTCTCTGTCCTCTTTTCTTTTTCTAGTTCTCCGTCAATCACACCTGTGCGTCGCCTCTGGAGCTGAAACTTCAAGAGATTGGGTTTCAAACTCCAGTTTAAACCTTTAAAAGTTTGAGTTTCACAAAGATAAACCGTTACAGATTAGTTCTGTTCTTAGTTCTCCCTGCAGGTAAATAAACCTGACAATTTGACAAAACTTAACAGAGAGTTTGTCACCTCTTCAAAACATATTTTGCAGGTTTTCAGTTAGTTGCTGCTCTCAAAACTGCAGCAGATCAAACTAACGCTGGAAAAAGTCAATCACGGCCAAACAATGAGTGGGCATAGTCGGAGCGAGATTTATGACCAGCTTTTCTGTTTATCTTTACAGTCTTACTCATTCAGTCATGTTGCAGAGAAAAAAAGACTTTCCCAGACTCGGCAGCCAACATTTCAGCCATCAGACCCCCCGCACACTTAGATTCAGGAACTTCTCAACCCAATAAACCTACTTAATAATTGTTTATGAATACTGACATTGCTGAAGCTCTACAGTACATGCTTGCCACCACATAATAAATATGGGTTAATTTACAGTGCAAAGGTATGTTAGGCCTTAGCTGTTTAAGACAGCTCTATTCCATCGAAGTAGCTCGTGCTGAGGCTGCCAGGAAAAACACTTCCCTTCGGAGAGAACAATTCATCTGTGGCCCTCTTGAGGGATAGGGGTAAAGGGTGCTGGGGAGGTCAGTCTTATTGCCCACCAACCGACCCTGGCAAAAGTTAAACAAGAGAAAGCGAATACACTTTGGAGTCTGATATCCGCCTCCTGGGTTGCTTGCTAATTAAGCTGCGTTTGTCTTGGCTTGAAATCAAGCTTAATATTGAACCAAGATCCTACACAGAACAGCGCTACAGGCGTACAGAGACCGAAATCCACTGAGTGCAGAAAGGAATCACAAGTGTGGCTCCTGGGAGTCTGCAGGCTCCCCATCTGAAGACATGTGAGCATCATACATGAAGCAAAGGATGGCAATTCCATTTAAGAAACCACTTTTCAACCTGTCCTGTCAGTCAAATTAATGTGAGATAAAACTTGCAGGCTGTTACATCAGCCAATAATTAGGTTCTGACCCTGAACATCCTGTAAAAGTCATACTAGATAAAGTCAGTCTCTGTCTTTTTTTCATTATCATGGCATCAGATTAAAATGTTAAAGTGCAGTAGCTGTGTAACAAAAACAGAAGTGATTACAACCATTTAAGTTTGAAATAAAGTACTATTGTTTAAAGCTAGACGTTTTTGCCAAATAACAGTGGTTTGAATGAATAGTTAATTTTGGAAAACATGCTTAGTAATTTTCTTGCTGAGAGTCCACAGCCATAAGTATGGTATCAATTTTGTGATCTCACTAAGTGTGGAGCTAGAGCCAAGAGGCAATTAGCTTAGCTTAGCATAAAGACTGGTAGCAGGGACAAACAGCCAGCCCGGCTCTCTCCAAAGTTCCAACACAAAAGTTCAAAGTTCAACATAAATGGGAACTTTGCTCTCTGGCAGAGAGTTAGATGAGAAGAAGGATATATAAGGCTACAACCAGCAGCCGGTTAGCTTAACTCAGCACGACTGGACACAGCAGCTAACCTGGTTCTGTCTAAAGGTAACACAGTCTGTCTACCAGGACATCTGAAGCTCACTATTTAACAAGTTGTTTGTTTAATCAAACAAAAAGTGTGTAAAATAAGTGTAAAATTAACAAATACACAGGGGGTTAGTCTAATTGTGTACAGGTTAAACATATCGACAGACTTATTGGCCCTTATTGTGTAATGTATGTATGTAATGACAGAGGCTAGCTGTCACCCTGTGTCCAGTCTTTATTTTTAGCTCAGCTCACCGTCTTCTGGCTCTAGCTTCATATTTAGCACACAGACACGAGAGTGGTATCGCTCTTCTGATCCAAGTCTTGGAAAGAAAGCAGATAACTATAACTTTTCATTTAATTTACAGTAAAGAGGAAAGAGATATTCTGTCACCACCAAGGCACCTTATTTGCACCTGTGTCTTGATGGAAAAAACAATGCAACCAAATTCGTTCTCATGAAACCCATTAAGAGCCGCTGAGGCTTGGATGGCATGAACACACTATGTGGGAGTGGATATATAAATACCGTTTGTGTGTTGTTTGGTTTGAAAATCACTTGCTGATGCAAATTCAAAAATTTGCTTGAGGTCAGCGCATCATAAATCACACATCTGCTTGGTTACAATATGAAATCCAAATGCTGTAAAGATAGCTGTTTGTGGTTTCTAACTACAGCACTGTAAGTATGTACCACTGCATTTACATTCTTGACTTCTAACAGTTTTTAAATGTTTTTTCCATTAAGTCTGCCTTTGGGATATAAAAAATAATACTGTCAAATATATATCATTTTAAGATACTAGGTAGGGCAAAGTTAACATGAATATTACACTGACTAATAAAAAAGGTTTTCTCTGAAAGAAAGCATGTCCAGAATGATCTCTGATCTCCTCTTAAAACTGAAAATGACTTCTGCCCGCGGCTAATCTGTAAGGCTATCCCGCACATGTGAATGTTCAAATAAGCCCTCATGATCCTGCTTTAAAGTGTGATGGCGAGTTCAAGCAGATCATCTGTTTCAAAAGAAATGTCACTATATTTGATCAGTGTTCAAAGGGTGTCAAGGGCTGCTGAATATTCTATATGTTAAAAGGTCAAAGGGTCATTTCGCCAAGCGTGGAAGCTTGTGAAAGGTGTGTAGGAAGGACTTTTCACCTGACGGCAGAGGTCATACATGTGGGTAAGCATATATAAACAGTCAGGTTAATTATAATGTCCTCACAGCAAATAGAAAAAATCACCTCAAGACAGCATTCCTGTTAGTGATAACGTAATACCGTAACCAAAAACCTTTGATCAATTTTAACAGATTCCCCCAGGACCAATTCCATCACAAAGGAATGACGAGATAAGCGAGCTGGACCTTCGATTTCTGGGACAACAGCAGCTCAACCCTCCCTCCCACCTAATTAGATAAAACATCTGGGTGAGAGATCGGCTTAAGAAAGCTGCTACGGCCAGGACTCATGTCTCACCAAAAGGTGATGACAGAGTGGGAGTAATGTGATGCAAAAAAGCCACCCCACCCTAGAACGTGCAAACCAGTGTTAAGTGTGTGTTCGCATGTGCTGCCCTGTTTCACATCAAGCTAGGTCAGCCCGCCCTCCACTCCCAATGTCCCACGATCATCATTCATTTGTATTCATTGCAGTATCGCAGGTGTAATATGACATATATAAACACACACAGATTTATTGCCTGATTTAGTTTTATCTGACATTTCAATTGATTACTTATCTAAGTCAGAAAGGAAAAAAAGTGTTGAAGTTTACATTTGAAACTGAAAAGCACACCGGTGGAGTTCAGTGTTTTCTGATCAGGCACTTACAGAGTCTTCTGGTTTTTGGCTGACATCGTGGAGAGGCTCTTCTGGAAGGTGGTCTCGTCGAATCAGAGTGAATTCCCTTATGAACACTGCGCCCCCATCGTTGGCCCAGACAGCAACCTGAAAAACAAAGATCCTATCAGAGGTTGCTCAATAAACCACCTTTTCACTACAAACGTACACAAAAGCCACAGGATTCTTGGAGAAAGATCAAGGAGGCAGTGCGACGGCAGGGTTTTCGCCCTGCTACAGGTTTAAACACTTTCAGACCTTTAGACTTTTGGTTTGAAATCATGTTGTTATATAAATCTGAAGAAGTGTTTGGATTTTTTTTGTTTTTTCAACTTCAGACATTGTGGATCATGGGCATACCTTTAAAGATACCTTCAAAGATAAAAAAAAAAAAAAGAACAGGGTTTGCCGCTCTGCATAACTCAGCACAAGGGCTACATGTATTTCAGCATCTTGCAAGTACTCAGGAGACAAGGATTATACCTGCAACTGACTAGCAAGTGACTGAATTATACTACTATACTACTTTTCACATACCTTCATTTTTGGAAAACAAGCAAAATATATAACAACTATTGTATAGATACAAATCTGGGATAACAATGCTGTGTGAATTGGGTCATTACATGGGAAGTAAGTGTTTTAAACATACTGTATGGATTCTTCTGTATGGGGTTAAAGAAAAAAGAAATGAACCACTAAACCCGAGCCCAGTGATGCAACAAGCTCTTTGTTATTCATACCATAGTGTTTCCACCAGACCATGCTATTTCACCACTGGTGATGGTGGGAAATGTAAGTAAAATTGTACGAAGACGTCTGTTTCTGTTTGCAATCATTTACTGAGCATTGTGCGTTTTTTCTTTTGGTTTGTGCTCTCAACCGCACATCCCTCTTGATGAGGGGTATCTCTGGAGGAATTCACAGCAGAAGAGATCTGATATCAGAAGACGGTGCAACCCACCTCTTCTGGGAGACAGGGTGAGGGGCATCTTGGATATGGCCCATTAGCAACACAGCAGGGCCCGCATTCTCGAGGATGCACAAATTCACAGAGTGGGGGCCCTCAGCTGCTCTCCGTGGGTCATAAACACCCTGTAATGACCCGGGTCAACTGCCTGCCTCCCAGGCTTGTGCCAAGGCAGAGCGAGGCAGAGCAGGGGATGTGGGTTTGGGCTACTTGAGGTACTTCACATTGTAGGGGGTTGCAGATTTTTAGTTGTGGGCGAAGGGGGGGAAAAAAGTGCTGCTAGGCAACTGCAGCAAAACGTACACTAGCTTTGTGTGGGAAAGAGACAGAGAGTGGACTCTTAAATAAGACAAATCAAATCTGTTATAAAGCCCTACACTCAGCACTGCTTTAGCTGCAGTCACTTAGCCTGTGGAGGCAACTGTAACAACACATAAGTCACTGCAGTAAAATGTGGGCAAAAGCCTCCTCGGATGACCAAGATCAGAATGTATAAGCACATTTCTGTTGAGTATGGATATGCACATGTGGCAGCTGTTGGGCCACAATGTCACATTTTGGTTTATCTGTCTCTTTAAAGACGAATACAATTTTTTACATTGGACTATTTATAATTAGCCACAGGCAAAGTGGCTTTGTGTAGGGGTCTGCAAATCAGGAATGAGACTGACTCAACAGTTTAAAGTCTTCTAAAAGTATATACCCTGGAGCCATAAATGCATTTAGCATGGGAAACCAAATAATTGATATAAGAAACCTTTATCAAAACACAGCCTAGTGTTGGACACCTATACAACACGAGATCTCCGCTGTTGCGCTGAAGCGTGTCCTCTCTGCCACTGATGCTGAAAATTAAAATGTTGCACAACTACAAGCCAGGGGTAAAGAAAACATAAGTCAAGCATACGAATATCAAGAGAAGCTTTGCTGATGTGTGTGTGTGTGTCAGCTAAGATGTACTGAAAACCACTTCAGTGACCAGATGTCCTTGCTCAAGGCTAAACGGAGGCCCAGCTGAGGTGAACATACCGATTGTGTCTTTCTCAAGAGATTTCTTCCCCTCCACTGTCCGCAGAAATTATTTTCTCACACACTTTTAGTGTCTTAACACCAGACAAATCTGACAGCCATTTCCTTGTCATCTTGAAGTTCGAATCCATCCTCCTTAAAGGCGTGAGATATGCTAGAACCAGACTGAGCTGCAGGCTAATGGTGCGTGACAGCTAAAACTCTCACTCGCTAGAGTCTTAAAAGGGGGGATCTATCAAACTCGTTTCCCTCAGCAAACAAGCGGGTTGTCCAGTGCCAATGTCAAGCATCCTGCACAAGCCACCGGACTAAACCATCAGGATCTGGCAGAGGACTGGATATTTCCAAAGAGGGTCCAAGTACTGGGATACACTATCATGCAAAGAAAGGGTGTTGATGACACTGACAGTATCACTTATTTGCAAACCCTATCTCCCATGAAATACATTTATATACCAGGGATACTAGTCTAAAAGTAAGTAACACGGTCAGAATTGAGCCATGATCTTTCCCTAACTTTAAAGCTGCTCTCATTAGCTATGCTAGCAGCGTGACTCTAGGTCAGTCCACTACTTTGGTCAGACTGAAACATCCCCTGACTGGTTTAGACTTTGTGTTTAGTGCTAATTAACAAATGTTAGTATGCTAACACGCTGAAGTAAGGTGGTGAACATGGTAAACATTATCCCTGCATGCTAACATGCTCACAAGTAGAGCCTGACACACTAAACGGTAGACAGACAAAGTTAGCGACTAGCTAGAAAACCTAGGGGAGCATTTAGCTGCGAAAAGCCACATATTTTCCTCAGGAGTTGGATGTAAAAGAAGAGCAAATATTGGTTAGCCAGAAACTCAACTCCAAATGAATGCTAACATTACTGCATGTCTGCTGGATGTGTAAATAGGAAACTGTTTGCTAACAAGTTAGCCAGAACAACTTTATAAAATATTATATTATATTATTTATAAATAATATGTTAATGTTGTGTTTACAGCTTGGTACGCTGCCCCCAAGTGGCCAAAAAAAAACCCAATGAATGCTGGTTTAAACAAGTGCTTAAGTTTCATAAGTTTCATAGCATAATTATAAAAGAAAAAAATTGATTTGCAAAAGGTATGTTCGTGACGTGTTCGTGTTATTATATGATTGTGGCATTTAACAGAGTTTTTTATTTATTAGGCTAAAAGTGCTAAAAGAACCGGTCTTCTATAAAAACTAAAAACTAAATTCCAAGACACAATTTTTTGGGGACAAGGTTGTTATTTGAAGTCCTGCAAACTTATGTCGATGGTGGGAGCCCACTTTAACGCCAAAACATGAAGTCTTTTTCCTCTCTGGGATCTAATGAGCGTGTTAGATTCTGTACAAGCATGCACTAACTCAAGCGATGTTTGAGTTTATTTGAAATGAACATGACAGAGGTTAAGACAACACACACTCCTGGTTTGTAGGGCCGCCCATGAATGAAACAACCAATTCCAACCGGCATCCCAATCTCCAAAATTACACATGTGAGGCTCAAATCCAATGTGTTCGTCAATGTGACAAAGGGCAAGGGTGAAAGTAAAACAGGGAACCAGGCCGGTGATTCATTAACCTCCAAGGCGAGTTAGATTTCAAAGAGCACGTCTCAACCAGGGAAGAGGAGAGGAAGTGAACTCAGGGGCAAGTCAGGTCTTCAAAAGCACATAATCAACAGTAATAACACCAACCCGATATTATAATTGAGCTTTCCTATAACGTGGTGCCAGCTTCCCCTGTTTGGGTGGAAACTGTGAAAAGCGAGTGACTTTTACCATGCTCCACTAGGCCAAAACCTAGACGTATGTTTTGCGCACTGCTGCCTTTGATTAATAAGATTCCGTCCACTGTTTAGATAAGGACACCCCCTTTTCAAGACCGGCTCCTGTCTGAATGAAACCTAAGAGGAAAATATATTTTTGCTAATCCACTTTCAAGGGGATTTATGTGAGCTTTCACTTAACACATTTTGGAGGAGGAAACATTGTGGCCTTCTTTTCCTCTCCTTCTCCGCTCCTCTTTCATGAGTTAGGAAAAAGGGTGCCCTATTTCTCATCCGAGGACTTTTGCCATATCTGCCCCCCCCACACACACACACACATCGACCCGTTAGAGAATGGGATTATGATGCACTTTGGCTAATATTTGCTCATTACAGACAAAAGCCTATGGCTACTTCAGGATTTTGGGACTGATAAAAGGTAAGAGTCTAAAGGCCATGACAGAGTCTTGGCTCACCCCAGGCAACAAGACACCCTTCGGTGTGAAAGAGGAAGAAAACACTGATGGTTACAATTTTCACTTCAGGCGTTCACACAGGATACCTGCAATGCAACAGCTCATGACTAAGCTCTCAGGGAAACTAAATAAAACTGAAACAGCACTTTCATCACATTCTCTGATTCCTGATGGATTGTTTAGTTATCTTAATGTTCTTCCCCAGACTGCCTTTGAAGATGTACCTTCTCCCCAATTTCTCTGCTTGATTTACGTGCACTGATATCCGTCTCCCAAGTGCTGTCTGTCCTGCGAGCTTAAGGAGAAGAGTGGCAAGGAGCTCAACTTGTCTCCATTGCTGCCCTCTTCAACTCCCACCACTTCTAATCCTGAACAGCACAAGGAATGAAGCCTCAGGGGGGAAAAATCTACCTTTGATAGATGAAAAACTTTCCTGGCGCTGTCATCACATCCCTTTGCGTTCAAGCTCCGTTACTCCCATGTTTTAATGTCTCATAACGATGCGTAGCACCTTCCTAATGATGCATGAGCACTTTTTTGACACAGCCTTTTAAAGTCCTCATGAAGCGGCACGTTACTTGCTTAATTTGATGTATTTTTTCTGTTGAAACAGGATACTGGTGCCGAACATAATGCGGGGAAAGATCAGTTAAAAGTGTAAACCGAATGAAAGAGAAAGGCAGGTTCAATTTATGGGAGGAGGGGAGCGCTGTCAAAAATCTTTTATGGGATTACTGACTGGGATTTTTATTTATAGTTATATAGTATACTGATCAAAGTGGTGCATGCTCAAATTAACAGCTAACGTTTGCCACATTTTGCTCCAAACAACTTCAAACAAGAATACAGTCAACAGCCAAGCTAGCAGCTCTGTGAGGCTGTGCTCACAAATCCTATCGTCTGCATGCTGACGTGCCCACAATGACGAAGCTAACATACGGATGTTCAGCATGTAAGTTTACATCCCAGACATGATGCAGTCTGCTGCTACTCACTCTGAATCTGCATCATGATCCCAAAAAAGGTCACGAATTTAGCTGTAACTGCTGTATATGGATTCATTTTCACAACATTGTTATGAGGACAATATAGTTGCATGGCCGTATGTTGACGTGTTTGGTGCCCCATATATGGTTATCAATGACAAAACAAGAGGATCACACAGACGTCAGAAAGATCATGTGCGTAAGAACAATTCTATTGGGCCCTGGCCCTTGAAGACGCCTTGTAAACTTGAGGCAGAGAGAGGATAAGAGTGCTGATGGTGTCAATATCCTCAATAAACACAAGACTTTGACCACTAAGCACTTGGCTTGCAGCAACACAGTTTCTTCGCTCCACTCCAGGACACTGTATGACAGGCTGTGCGGTACTATTCAAACAACAGACGCAAGCGAGAACACATTCGGGTGTGAGGGGTTTACTTCTTCTCGTGAAAAGCCATGGCAGTGGAATCGACCATTTCACCTGAACATTGCAGCCTCCCATCTGTCCAGTGCAGGCACAGGCATGATGAGGAAGCCCAAAAATATCAAAGTGTGAGGAAGAGGAGCTCCAAAGACTGGTACCCTCCGGAGATGGCCTACGTGAGGAGCAGGCTGCGCACAAGGAGGATGATAATGGACCAAAAAAATGTTCTTGACACCTGCCAGGAGCTTGGAGGCTACTCCCAACACTTGGAGAACATATTTGCCTTGACGGTCTTTGAGTTAGCAAATGAGAAGAAAGAGGTGAGAGCCAAAACCTGCTGTTTCTTGTTTTTCAAATAATTTCAGGTACCTTACTAAGTGTACTGTTTTATTGTCAAACTTTATAAAAATTATGTTGAAAATGTATATTTAATTCCTGGCTATTTGAAGTGCCAATGTCCAATTTAAAATTTTGAAATTTAACTTTTCTTCTTCTTCCTCTTCTTTATTAAATTCTACCCTACTGGTGCTTTAATGTTTAGTTGCATGTGTAGCAGACAGTATGTACCCATAAATACTAATATTTGAAAAAACATTTAATTTATTATAATGTTGTGCATTGCAAAAAAAAAAAAAAAAAAGACAAAACAAAAAGTTAAAAAAGGCGTTCGGGAAATTTTGATTTAGATTTTTCTGCAGAAAAGTTACAGAAAAGTGGAGGAGGTGTTGATGATGCAGGGTGTGCTGCAATGGTCCATATTCTGCCAAAGCAGAACAATAAAAATATCACATGGCCACCATTATCAGTGTCGGCTTAGTAAAAGGCTCTTCAAGACGCAAACGAGTCATGCCTCAGACGTAAGCAAGGGTGTCTGAGTGACGCATGTTGTAAACTGTAGTAGTATCATAACTCCTGGCTGGACTTCAGCATCAGCAGAATCACACTAAATAATTGGATGCATTAGTTCTGACTGTTTATCTTTTCCTCTTTTATTTTTTAGGTGTTCTGTTCGTCATCTGACAGAAAGCAGACAGCAAGACATCTGCACGTCACAGACTGAACTGTTACTATCTGTCATTAATACCTCCCATGTGACTGTCGGTCATACCACATCAGAGTAAATGTGAAATGTAAAGCCTTACATTTACAACATGAAGTGGGCTATTTAAGGCTTTGTAAATATGTATAATAGTGTTTGATACTCCATATTTAATAAATATACTCTGGGTATTCATAAATAGTGTGATTAGTAATGTGATCGTTTTCATTGCCATTCATTTGTGATGTTAACAGCATGAAAAGCATGAGGACTTTCTTAATTCTTAAACATTAAAAGGAATAGTTTGACATTTTGGGAAATACGCTAAAAGAGTTCAATGAAAAGATGGATACAGACACCTCTACAGCTCACTATTTAATACGTTGCATCTTATTTTTCTGTATACAAAGAGCAAAAAAAAAAAAGATTTGTGGTTTTTAAGACTTTATGCTAAGCTAACCGCCTCCAGGCTTGAACAAACAAGTGGTATCAGTCTACTCATCTAACTCTCGACAAGAAAGCGAATAAGTGTATTTCCCCACATGTTTAACTATTCCTTTAATCATGTTTTATATTCCGGATTTAATTGACCAGTGCAGATTTATTGTGTACTGTCTCTTTATTGAAAAAGAAGGGACAAAATAGATGGTCAGAATAGATGGCTACAGAGATGGCCTCCCTGTTATTATGTGTGAGTGATTTTTAGGGTTTGAGTCCACCAACTGTGTCCCATGGTTTTTCTGTATAAGGCAACAGGAAAACTCATCTAAAAGAGGTCATCATCGATCATTTTATACCGTAGTTGTCACCAGCCATTTTTCTTCAACTATTCGCTGGCTTTTGTGAGAATCCCCTTCTGACCGCAGAATATCAGCCTGCAATACAAACAGAGACCAAATACTGTAATGCTCACACCGGCTGTGCCCTTACAATAAATCACGCTTCTTCACTCCCGACCTGACCACAAGCTGACTGCAACTTGAGCGCTTGACCGGTCCAAGTGTGCAACATTAGCAAGTAGCATATTTCCTGCTAAGTAGACAGGTTAGTCCACCTGCTGACCATGTGTGGGGCCACAAGGGCTCATCCTGGGGTTTCTGCTTTAGCGGGGAGCTAATTATGTGGTGGAACACCCCTATGCCGACTTCTCCTGGCTTACAATACAAACAGATGGAGCTATGAAATCCAGTGCTGAAGCCTTTTGTATCCCATTAGCCAGCGGGGAGACATCTCAACGCAAAAATAGCTTCACCACTAACATTAATCTCTGCACCAGACATAGTGCGGTTTCCCCGCTCAGGTAACGACTGCTATTATATTTAATGTGGAGGTTTTTAATGAGGTCCTCAAAGAGAGTTCTGACAGCTCAAAGGATAGCGTGGAGCGCTGTGACAATGCCAGGACCGGAACATACTGCAAGACCGCAAAATCAAAAGTGTTTTTTCTTAATGCAATACATACTGTGTACCACAGCCACCCGCTGAGGATTCTGCATGGTTCTCCCTCCGTGGTGGTTATATCACTGAAATGCTTGATTGGAAAGTGCATGGGATCATTCAGTAAAGTACGAGCACCACAGTGAAAGTGTTGATTTGACACAGAAAATAAGCGACTACAAAGAAAATTTTGGGCTGGTGAAAAAACAAAAAACACACAAGCAAAGCAGCTGTGCAGAAAATGTCAGTCATGTCAGTTTAGTGGTTTCAAGCCTCCTTAGGAAGCTGGAGCTGGCAGCATTTCTCTCCATGTAAAAAATACTCCTGAAGGAATATGGGCAGATAAGGAAACTAATGGACCAGTGAATTATCAATTCATATAGCTACACTGTGACAGTTTATGCTAAATAAGCCCTATATTTTACGTGAATAACTCATCGAATGACTATGTGTAATGTGAAAGGTGTCGCTCGTAGTTAAGAGCATACAGAGAATTATCACCTGGCTCTGCAGTTACCCTCAGCTCTAAAGAGCATTTGAGCATCTTTAAGCTCCTTGTTTTGGTTTCAGGGCCCAACACCGTTTTGGTTCAATCTCCCCACTCTCTTTCCGGCAGCAGCTCTGATAAACCCACTGTATGTATGTCAGCAGCCCAGTGCCAAAACAACAGACAGACAAAGTTAGCAACTAGCGACTAAAGATATGGCAGCTAAAGAGACACACATGTTTTTCATTAGTGAGACCAATATAGAGCTAAAAGGAGATATTGAACTTACATTCTTCTGGTCACCAGAGACACAACTCTAAATGAAAGCTAATGTTGCTTCAAGTTTGCTTTTGGGGAGTTCTACGCTTAAGTGGCTTAAGTGATTCTTTAAGATGAGACTATGGATGACTGGTAGCTGCAACTACTGGATGTGTTAGTTGTGCCCCCTGAAAGATACAGCAAAACACAATAAGAAGAGTCTGAGGACGGACTGACACTCAAAACCCTTTGGGTCATACAGAATATACAACAACAGCAGCAGGAAAACACTGACAGGCCCACATGGGTTCCCACGGTGATGCTAGTGAAAACACAATGACGGGACCATGGAGGGAAGACCATATCCGGACACATCACATAATTTCCTGATTTCCATGCCAGTTCTTCCTGCAGCAAGTTTCTGCACCATACCCAGGAGGAATGTCAGTGCAGGACTCGAAGGCTGATCTAAAAGCTGTTTAGTGAAGTGTTGTGGCTGAGAGGACGCGTGCATGCTCATAATGTTCATTGCTTCAAAGCAGAAAGCCAAAAACATGTTTAACGTCAGCACATTGGTGTATAATGGAGAACATACAGTAGCTCATCATGATTCCATAAAAAAACTGAAAAGCACTGATGTGGGTTTGGGTCCTGAATCATCAAATTCTTTTTGTTATTCCCCTGTGGTCCAACATCATTGGGCCAAGCTCTCCGTCCAATGAGTGAAAGAAGAAGAAGCAGCTGAGAGGCCTCAGCTGGACATAATAGCTCTGCTTTAAGACATCCACCCAGTTTGCATCTTCCATCACACCCACTTAAAGACAAAAAAGCCTCTTTCTCTGACTACTGCCTCTGCTCATGATGGATGGCCCTGGCCCTTTGTTATAGCTGATTCCAGCATGACGGGAAAGTTATGTAAGGGTGTGAAACTCAAGCAAGCGAGGGTGGACAATCATGACCAAATCACGTTTTCACAGGATGAGGCAGAGTTAGTTTCCTGAAATCATCCATCTTCTACTCCTCTGTCTTACTGGCCTTAGGCTCAAAAGCAGATTGACCGAATCCATCATTTAGTCTCCCACCAAGAGGAGCTTCCAATTGTTATCAGTTACAATGAGGGGGGCAGGGAGAAGAGAGTTGAATTGACCATTTAAAAGCCCCTTTAAGTAACATTTCAGCCATGTTAGGGATGTCGGTCAGTCCACCGCTTTGGTAAATGTCATGTCAATCCATTTGATTTTTCACTCTGGACCAGAGGATTTTGGTTATACCATGACTTTTCATCGAGGGCCACCAGCAAGTCAAAATTCTCACTTATCCAGTGAAATATCTCAACATTCCTGGTTCTCAGACAATGAATCCTACTGACTTTGGAAATCCCTTAACTTCCCCACCATGAGGTTGACATTCAGGGTTTTGAGTGTCTAAACAAATATTGGATGGATGGCAATGAAATTTGGTATACACATTCATGTCCACCTCGGGGTGACTTAGGTGATTCTCTGACTTTTCATCTGGCGCCATCATCAGGTCAAAGTTTTTATTTGTCCAATACTTTGGTTTACGACTAAATACCTGCAAAACCAATGACTTGTTCATTAGCTTGTGTTTAATGCTAATTGGCAAACTTTAGCATGCTAATGCACTAAACTAAGATGATTAACATGGTAAACATATATTCTCAGCATCGACATGTTACCATTGGCTGTGTCAGTAAACCACTCCCTATTTTACTTTATTTATGCACTATATAGCGCACTCAAACATTCCCTCAATGGAACAAAAAAAGTAGTGTCCATGGCATGTATGCTACTCTCTGCTAACAATCCCACAATGGAATGCGCTGCATTTTATAGATGTGAAAATGACCATTGCCATTGTGAGTATGTTAGCATGCTCACATTAGCCTTTAGCTCAAAGCATTGCTGTGCCTAATGCAGTGCCACAGAGCTGCTAGTATGATGTATAGCTTTAGTCTCGTTGATATCTGTTTGTCTAAAATATTGTAGATTTGGTGTGAATAGGTGTATAACCAAGTGAGACACCTGCATTCAGTCCAATATCCAGCCTACACACACACACACACACACACACACACACACACACTGTATCCAACTCTGAAAGCATCACTGAGAACCGTCCCTGCTGCATAGTGAGAGGGTGAACGCTGCATACTATCACATTAACACAACACTGGCAGCAGTCCAACCACCAGACATGGACAGAGTGGACTCTGCAGCAGCTGTGTGACAGCTCTCCCTCACAGCTTTTCATTAGTCTGATCCATTGATTGGCCCATCTGCAGGCTCTCAGCAGCGGTGTTAAGTAACCGTGACCGCTGGCTTCTATCAGTAATTAAGCTGTGTGTGATGGCGAGTGTGTGAACACAAGACCGCCCGCCCTGACAAAAGCAGCTACAAAGACGGATGCTGTAGTGGTGTGTTCGAGAGAGCCATAACTAAGCATTAGGTTTCAATTCAGAGTTTCAGTCATAACTATATACTGCACACACACACACAAATACAAACATCTGTCCTCCTTCATCATATCAGTTCGTAGAAGGATTAAAATTGACAGCTGGGTGGCACAATTACAACACAATGTTCCACACGTAGCAGGCCAACGGGTTCACTGTTCAGTACATGTGTGCTGCTGCACGCCTGATTCAAAACACCAGGGTGATTTCACACTTAAAGGTGACTGTCACTGGATGATTGATGAGAACAGTTTATATGGATTTTTGTAGTGGCGCCCCAAAAAACTTCTCTTCTTCTTCTCTTTTAACTTTCTATTCAGGCTTTTGTCATTTCATTCATTAGAGAGGTGAAATTAAACATTTTTCACTATTTTGCATTCAAATAAAAGGATTTTGATATGGCACAATTTACTACAATAATTTACTTTACAATATTTTAACTGCAGTCATGTTGTAGTTTAATATGACATTCAATATAAAAGCTCTAGTTCCTAAGGGTCAGTTTAATTTTTGTGAACCAAACTGCATTTCATCTTATCAAGAATGAGTGGGAGTAGAAGCTTGAGATCACTCAACCAGCTCATTTGATGAGTATGAAGTTCATACTGACCTGGGAGCTCAAATTTACTGTATCAGTCTTCAAAGATAAACACAAACACAAATCATTTGAGATAACGTTTCTGAAGTGCGCTGTTCACACATTTGGAAAATTCTATTCTATCTAGAGTGTCTAAAATATAAAAAACACATTCAACACAAGTCATTCAGAAATTTTCCATTGCTATTACGTAAAAAAAAATGTGTTCAATAATCTTCCTTCTGAATATTGACACCTTCCACATTTTGATAAGTCTGCCCCTTTTTTCAGCAGCCAAAATTCAAGTAGCACTCTCAGAGCTGGTCATTTCTCCAATTTTATCCATTTATTCAATATAACATCCCATTGTAAGCCTCTGCAGAATTGACAGTGGCAATGTCCCAAACATGGATCCCTCCATGAAATGCATGCAAAGCCGTCCATGCCAGACCTCCCAGAAGACCAATCCAGTAACCACTGTTTTCTTTGAAATAGACAAAGAACAAACCTGGTGAGCTGTTGGCCTGAATCACGACCACACATCACTGAGGGCCAAGCAGATTCAACCTTGGTGGTGTTCAGCAAGGTACTGCAAAGGACTCTTACTAGTACATGAGATCGAGAGAGAAAATTGCAATCTGTGAAGACCCCATTCTCATACCACATCGAGGGCCAACAAATTTGTTCCGCCGAGTTTCCTAAACTGTTTTCGCCGACATCAACAAGCGCCATGAAAGCCCTGGTCCTCTCCAGAGCGCCGTCTGCGGTTACCGCCGAATCGCTGTTGCATTCCTGCTCCCAAATTAAGCCCCTCATTTGTGGAGTTGCCTGACCATTGAACAATCTTAATTTCCATATTCTGTGGCATTCTGCAACCCTGATCTCATCCGGCTGGCAGCGAGGCAAATAATGAAATGCTGCCCTGCCATGCTGCCTGTAGTGCGGCATCTTTAACTATCCAGCCCTTACGCTCCATAATCCACACTCCATTCTTCAGTTGTGTTACTAGAAGCCAGCTGCGCACTAGGCACAAAGTAGAAAGAATTTTGGATGTTTACCAGTAAGCTTTGTTTTTTCTGCCTGTTACTTGGACCCAAACTTACATTAAATTGCTTTCTCTTTCAGGTGTGTGCACGATAGTGGTCACTCAGGAGCTGTAGCCATGTGCACGTCCTATTAACTGATTAAAATGAATGTTGCAGATTTAGCTCTGAAGCTTAGGATGATGCACCATCATTTAGGCTGGTAAACCTATAATTACGTTTAGTACATTAAGTGCTGGCTTGACACATTTTTGTTGTCATACAAACTGATGATTCATCTTAGAGACGGATCTATTTAATGAGGACATGTTTTTGTAAACTGACAATACAAGAGCCTTTACAGTAAATAGTGTTTTGTATGCATGTCCCTACATATCTGGCTTGTGCACAGTGACTGAGATACATACACAAACAGAGCCATGTATACACACAACGTTATGAATCTGATGAAGTACATATATGCATATTTCTGTCTTTTGCATACATAGTTCTGAATTTGAGTTGACAGAGTGACAGTGAGTTTTATGCATCTGATCTCAGGTGAAAAGAAACACCTGGAGAGATAAATGCAGATCTACATAATCCTATTCATAGTTTCTGACAGAAACTCAGAACAGGACTTTATCATCTCTCCTTATACTTAGCGTTATTGAGAAGATCATGTTCTCTGACATCGAACATTTTCTATTCTGAAGAGAAAAGAAAAGAAAAGGACAACAAAGAGAACACAAGAAATACAATTCCTATTTGGTAAAATTGATCATCAGTCTGTACTATCTGCCATGTTTTTGTGGTCAGGTCCAGACTGTCCGACAGTACCAGAGCAAATGCTCACAATTACATGATTCACATATAAAAAAGGTCCAAGTCTCCGTCTGGTAGACGCTCCCAGACATCACCACTTTATTCAACATTCTCCCGCAGCCAAACAAACCACAACATCATCGTTGCTCTGACAGACAAGCTGGGGAAACGCAGTGATTTGTCGAGGGTCCTCTAAATATGACAATCACCCCAGGGAGCTATATCTGGGACGCACACTAAAGATCAGAGACAACAATGTACTCCCCAGCGATCTACGATGACACAGTCAACATAAAGTGACAGCTTAATGTCGTCCATCCATTGTCTTGTCAATACGCAGAGATTCCAGAGGGTGCAATTATCCCAGAAGACTGACAGACAACACTGAAAGATGCTGAAGGAGCAGAAAAAGATCTCTCAGCGAAGGTCAATCTGCTATCAAGAATACCTTAATTACATAACCCTACAAAAATGCATTTCAGCATGATAGACACGCAGAAAACGGGTGTCTTGAGCCTCGCTAGTTGACGCCAATAATGGAGGATGATTGCCAAGACTTGCGACAATGATAGCACGTCAAGAGAAATGATTCAAACATCCCTGTCATACTTGTGTAATTGCCGGCGAGAGGGAGCGGTTTGATGAATGACGTCCCTGACATCTGGGAGGCAGCCAAAGTGGCGTTTGAAGGGGGGGGGGCGGGGGGGTTGCTGGGTGGGTGAGCGGCTGAGGGGGTGAGTTGGCACATTTCGTCCTCCACATTCCCTTTGTATTAAAGAGACAGATCGGAGGCGCCATTTGAACTCTTAAACACGCCATGGGAGATTTATCTGACACCATGTGCGAGTCCACTACAGGACAGGGGTCCCTGTTTGTCTAACTTTATGTCCTGTACGTGTCTGTGTGTGTGTGAGACTGTCAGTGGAAATTATGTAGTGTTGACTCTCCGTGTCTATAGTAATATTCCTATAGGGATTTCCAGGCTTACTGCGATGTTTGTGTTGCATTCTTCTAATTTTGTTACGTTTTCCTGCAGATTCTTTTGCAAATTCCAGGAACTTCTGTTTGTTTATTGTATTCGAAGCATGGCAGTTCATTCCCGTATAGGCCCGGTGACAGTGAGAGACAGCATATCTTATGTTTGTTTTTGCATTAGTGCTCCCTGTGGGCCCAGCCGGCAAGCGCTCTGTTATCTCAGGAAAATCATTTAGCTCCAAAGCAACAGCAGAGCCAAAAGTAGCTTCTCCTGCCGCCTACCACGGTCAGTTTAAACACATTGTGAGGTCACGGCGGTTCATCGGAAATGGATAGATTCAGTTGTCAGGGTGTTGCTGGACTGATCTCACCCAAAACTATTGAAGAAATTCTTTCCCAAACAAACCATTGTCAGTTAAGATAACACTTAACTTGTTCCAACAATGGTGCAGTCAGAGTGACAGTTGCCAAATATGTGGGGAGAATTACTCAGCGTTCTTGAATTAAGCGTTGTTCCTCTGTGTACTCAGCTTAGTCTGTGTGTTTGACTCATTTGATGTCAGTTAGTGTGGTTTTTACATGCAAAATGTGTTGCCTTCTAGTACGGGACACTCACAGGACACTGACTATTTAATGAGCGTCTTTGTAGCTGGAATCAGATACTTGTGGTAATATTCTCTACTCAACATTTCAGGAGAAAAATAATCTGAGTTCGACTGAGAATCAAGGTTGCAGCCATTAAAATGTCAGCTCTTGTCTGCAGCATGAGCAGCCTCTCTGCTCGTCAAGCTGATGGCAACGTGATAGTCGGAACTTTTCTTCTTCTGCAGCCTTTGTTCTTCTAGAACGAGGCAGGGAGCAGGCTTTTGTCAGCAGACACAGGTAAACAGATCAAATGAACATCAGCTACACATAGAGAGACATAGCTGGGCACAATTGATCTTCCATTTAATGACTTTATCAGTTGAGTAGGGTTTCAGCTTCCAAGCTTGTGAGTGCAGCTTGTGAGCCATTTAAAGTGGAAATCAGTGCAGGGTCAGACGGTTGTATTACCTGGAAACATATTCAAGATTAAGGGGAAGTTTCCCAAGGTTGCAAGTTGGAAATTCAATTTATTCCAATTTGTTCCACTTCTTAATTTCGTTAGCCTGGCATCGCCAGACCAATTCGCAAATGCAAACGAAATGTGTGACTTAGTGGTAGGCTGCTAGACTAGGTAGCTAGTTCCAATATCGAATTAATATGGCTTCTAGTTCAACATAATACACAGACGTTTGGCATGACATGATTTAGAAGACAACCATATGTACGTAACATTAACTACAGTCCAGTTCATTTAATACTGAGGCAACAGCGGAATCAGAATGTTCCACATCAGTGGCAGCTTTGGTTGTTTAGAAAATGCCTCAACGGCGATCCTCTGTCAGTCATCATATTAAACCCGCCCCATATTAAATAATCAGTTGTGATTGGCTCGACCTGGGCCAGGTCGGATGGAAATCTGTCTGAACGAGAAGGGGGCCAGACGTATCTGGCAGAGGAAGTAAAACATGAGCTCGCAGATTCGTCTGGTTCCCAGGCTATAATTTCGTAGTTTGGCGGTTATGATAACATTACCAACAGTAGCGACATTATTTAAAAACGCTCTAATCAGTATCTTTATATTGACAACGCATCAACTGACTGTGTCTCATGTGAAAGCGCTCGCTTGTAGTGATGAGCCCACAGATGGTTATCACCATCTGCTGGTCCCTCAGCTCTACGGGGTATTTGAGTGTCTTTTGGCACATTGTTTTAGCTTCACTGCCCGCAACTAATACTCCAACAACTAATATGTTTGCAATGGACAGTTTGGGTGATTCTGTTCTATTACTTTATTACAACTAAGCAAGCTTCCCTTGGCGCTTGCCTAGTTGTAATAAAGTGGAATTATGCTTTAAGGAGTAGGATGACCTGAAGCATCACAGGTCATTGAAGGTTACATAACTGGCTGAGTGCTTATGTTCATATGGGCTGGACCCTCCTGACAAAAAACATTTCTTCCCCCGCCGTCTGTGTCGACTGGCCGACGATCGAGTGGCTCGCATCCCCTCCGTGTTGACTTTGGTGGTTCTCCTTCAAACAAAATGGATACCTACTGTCACGCCAGAGTTTTGGGAAGAAAAATGAGCAAAAGGCTGAGAAATTAAGCTGACAAGCAGGGGAATATTCACACGAGGAGAAAAATATAGAAGAGAGAGAAGCCACAGTGGTGCGTTTGTCAGCCTTGTTCAGCCTGGCAGCGCAGCTCATATGTTCTGAGGAAGGTGGCTGAATATGCGCTACTGAAATGAAACAAAACTCAAGGCAAGGCAAATAATTGGATTTGGCTCAGCCTGAACGTGAGTGTGTGCTCAGCAATGTGGCTGTGTTTGCACAGCTGGAGCGTGTGCCCAGGGTCATCTCAGCAGGGAGCGGGGTTTGGCACTGCCGGGCACAGCTACAGAACAAGCCTGCTGAAGAATCACTGGACGCCTCCCTCTCCCTGTCCTTCCCTTTTCAGAAACAAGTCAGAAAGGCACAGAAGAGTCTACTGACAAAAAAAAAAACACAACAACATTTCAGCTATGGGAAGACATCCTTATTTTTTCGCATTCCAACTCTGGGGAAGACTGATCTGGCTCTTGTTCTGTTCTGGCACTCTAATGATATGTAAAAAGAAAACGTTACTAAGCTGTGTAAGCCTCATCCATTGGGCACCAATTAACTATGTTTGAGGGGAGATGTGTTGCATCCAACTGAAACGAAGTCTGGATATCATTTACTCTTCCTTAGTAATCACTGCGCTCCATATTGCTCTCAAATGCATTAGAAAAAGATGCCTTTCTTTTGAACTCTTGTGTTATGGCATTACAGTATTGATGCCTTCCCCAAAGAGCTACTATTAATAAGACAAACTTGACAGGCTAGCTGGCTAAAGCAGGTAAGTTTCACCCTATGAGATGAGGGATCTGTCTCTTAAAAGTTGCTGGCTGTGGTGTCAGTTTGCGTAAGAAAAGTAATTCTTTAAGAGTGAAGAGTAAACCCCTGGTGGCATGAAACCTAAGAGCATCCAAGTGGTTGGACGCTGTCTCTCGGCCGAGGCACTGAAGCAAGGTTTATTGTCAGGAGAAACAGGTATGACACGAGTGTGCAGTGCATCCATCTCCATCCTGCAGGAATATAGAGTTTTGGAGAGATATATCATGCTCGACTTACAGTGCTAACACACACAAAGACGGGAGGATATCGCATAAATCATTTAGTTTAGCCTGTGTTAGGAGTTAGAAGTCAAAAATCTGAAGTAAATATTGTAAAGTATGAATGTGCATCAGGGAAATGTAGCTACCAGACCCTAAAAACTGAGAATCAGAGGGTCCATTGAGCTTTGGACCATACACAATGACAGATAACAGTACCTAAAATGAATGGAATAGTATTACACCCCAACAACTCATCTACTTATGGAAATATAATACCATGCTTCTTATCAAAAGACTCCTAAATACCTCAAAAGCTTTGTTACAGACAAACTCAGAGTTAAAGACATAGTACTTTAAATACTGGAGACATTTGAGACGCTAAAACCTAACAGTGGCATCCTCAACTCCATTGTGACAGAGATTCTCTGGCCATGAAAGGGTTTCTTTTTTTTTTTCTTACATTAAGAAAGTGGCTTTCAAAAAGGCGCACACCCCTCTTAGAAATTCCTGACAGAATTGACTTGCTCTGGCATCTTGAGTTTCAATCTGATAGCTCCAAAATTGCTTCTGCAACCAAAACCTTCAAAATGCGGTCCAAGCGGCCCTTCCATTGTTGTTGGCGTGTGTAACAGAGATGGCTTCACATTCTGCGGGTTTCACGTCGGCTACAGATATCCAGGTGACACAGAGATCCTGAGGGCATATCTCAAGTCAGATGAAACCAATGAAAGCTTCAAGTATGGCTTTATAGCAATCTGGTGCCGCTACCAAACACCCCTGTGTGCTTTGGAACAAGGGCACGACCTCTACAAAAACCTTCATTGCCACAAATCAGTACACATGCCAGTTTCTTTGACTTGATTTTACCTTGATTATGGTTTTTACTTTTTTTCCCTAAGTGAAAAGACAATGTAACATCTCAGTAATGCCAAGAAATCACAATATCCAAATAAGTTGCATTTGGCCCAGTAAATTCTGATATTGATACAGGTGGCCTCCCAAGCTGAACAATGGCAGTTCCAATAACAGATCCCCTTGGAAACTGAACAGCCTGCCCTTGGCCGGGCTCTCTATTTCTGTTTCCAAGGATTAGAAAACCAACTGGACCCCTGAGATTACCCTGGTGCCCGTAAATGTGATGCCTCTAGCAGGTGGACAGGTAGTGAGCACTCTGTTAATCTTTAAGAGTTAGGTGGGCAGGAAGAAGGGAATTATGGGTCACGGAAAGGACAGAGAAGTGAAGACGTGTGCTGGCCCGGTGGGGTGTGTTGTGAGTGACGGCAGCATTACCAGCTAAAGTGATGATGGAGGGGGAATGTGTTTCATTGCCTTTCCTATTTTGCCCTTTTTGTTTTATTAATTTCTGAGACCATTACTCCCACTGGAACTACGTACTGTGTAAAACTCATCTGTCATCAGCGTGAATTCCGTCAATGAAAACTAAACTAAAATGTCTTCAGTGCTTGTTGACTAAAACGCTTCCATGCCGTGATGTATTTCAGAGTTAAACAGGATCGGCAGGCGGAAGATAACGTTGAAAGGAATTTGATTTGAACATTGAAAAGTGGGCGTGTCTTAACAATGTACCATGCTGTTGCTAGCGAGCTAACTAATGAATGTTAGCTCTGTGCCGCTAACAGTTGGAGATTGATTGATGGGTGGATGTCATGATATTATTAGTCATTAGTCATATTTTGTTTTACAGGAAGAAAACATGATTGGATTTTTATATAAGAATATATATATTTGGCATATATTGCTAAATAGGTGCACAATATGACCTGGGGATGTGAACTTAAAGGATTAAAGGGCATTTTTCATTTAATCTCGATTTAAAATGACTTAAATTTGACTAAAACTAATACACATTTTTGTCAAAAGACTAAAATTAAATCAAAATCATGTGTCAAGGTGCCATCTACTAGCTTTTGTTATACCTTTGTTCTCTATCAAGTAGCTTAATTAGTATGATCGAAAATGTACGTTTGACAGAGGTCCTACGACACAAAAGACCTCTTAAGCATCTGTGCCAGGTGTTAACTGGAGTCATCTTTTGCCTCTGCCGAAACACAACATTCAGAGTTTCCAAAGCCTGACTTGAGCTTTTTGAACATTTTAAAAATGGTTTTGCAGGGTATTTGGCTTTCAAACTCTCTCTACTCCTGTCCATTTCTATCAACAACAGTGACGTTAATAGACCATTTATGGTGTGAAAACTAATTTAAAACTTATATTCAGTGGTCACATTCTCTTGGACCAAGAGCACAATACATTTAAGAGTAATAAAATGTTTTCCATCTCGTGAAAAAAAAAAGAGATTAATAAACTGTGGAGTGAGTTTGGCTCAACAAGCTGTGACATTTTCTGGTTCTGGTTTCTGAACTATTATTACTCTGGGAAACCTGTTATTATTGCAGGACTGCACTATACCATGTGTGCTGCTATATATGCTTTATACACTGCCACTTTACTGAATTCAGGTTTTTACACTGTGTTTTTAACATTGTGTGTAAGACTTTTAATTGTTTCAGTTGTTTTTATTGCATTTTTGTTGCATGGACCTTGGTACCAGAGCAAATCCTGCTTTGAGAGGGAAAGATAATTATTGAGCAGTTGTTACTGATGAAGTAAGAGAGGATGGAAGCACAAAGGGCCGTGCACACAGCAGCATTATGACAACAGCTGGGTGTGCCCGATATTAATGAGACACAAGTGGTGGATCTGCCCTGATTCACTTGCGTCATCCAGATAACTGGGGCATGCAAGTTCGGTGAGGGTCCAGGAGCCAAGCTGGCTTCTTCTGTACACTAAAAGTCCTTTACTTACACAGCTGGATCCAACAGTCTGACCCATATAACCTTCGACATGTCAGACACTGATTGGCAGTCACAAGGTCCTACCTACATGGGAGTTCTGCTGTCCCGTGCATGTGTGTATGTGATTAGTGGGTTAATTTGCACTGTTAAAGCTGGGAACTAACTGGCCTCTGCAACAACCTGGATTAGTCCAGCGGAAAGAAAAGCAATCCATCCTTTACCCTGGATCATCACACAAAAAACAGGGAAATGTCCCTCCAAATTTATCTCAACAGTTGGAAACTTTGTCAATAACTAGCTCAAAGCGCGTAGGGGGGGGGGGGAGGGGCAGGGCTCCAATCAGATACCACTGTAAAATTAGGTTGTAAAGTTTGCTGAAGTGCACAAAAATGTGCTTAACTCTGGGAAAACTAATATATTTCTATTTCTATGTCTCTCTTTCTCACTGTGGTGGAGGAAGTCATCTTGCCCTCAGTGGCCCTGATCCACACCTTCACTCTACACCGCACTGCAGAGGAAGAGGCAACCTAGAGGGTGGGGTCCCTGCAGGGCGTGCATGAATACACCTATGGCCTATACACATGCATGCATTGGTCATCTGTCTCCCTCTTTCTCACTTTCACTCTTGTTTGACCGCGAGGAGCAGGAAGCCTGGGAGCTGAAGTAGGTTAGATGCAGGAAAAGGGAGAGGCTGTGGATGAACCCCTAGACCCGGGAGCAGGGCTCAGCAGGAGCTGAGTGAGTCAGCCAGTGGGCATGCAAGGCCACACAGTGGAGCTAAGCCTAAACAGCTATGAGTGTACAAAGATTAACAGGAGGAAATGAAACAGGGATTTATGATGAAAATCTATCTTTCTACGCTGCTTGCTGGGCTTTCTTCAGCTCAAACATGACAAACATGTCAAGTAGATATAAAGAAAGACAATAAAATGAGAAGATAGACATGTAAGCTCACACTTGCATATTTACTTTCAGATAGTGGCAGGTTGGAGCAGGCATCACCTGAGGTTGCATTACAGACACACATGGATGCATAGATAAAAGTAAAAAAAAAAAAAAAAAAGAAAAGTTAGAGACGAGCGAGACAGTTTTGGCACACATTGTTGAACATGAACCTACATCCTCCGCTGCACCTCAAGGCAGTGTGTCTGCCTGACACACCTGCACACAGCAGCAGATCCAGTTACTTAACAGCTGGTGCTACATGCAAGTTATAACTTTATACCTCTGCTATACATGCTTTGATTCATTTACTTTTTAAATCGCTAAAACACTATAAAGAACAGCTCCACCCTGCTATATTGCACCACTAGGGTAGCAGTCTCTCAGTATCACAGTGGTCTGTAAACCTAAATGTTTTGTTAGCATTACCCAATTCCACATCTGCTGTATAAATTAGCGGTCTGCAAGCTCAGTCTGGTTTAAAAGGAAAATATTCCACAGCAAAAATATTTGTTGTCAGCATAGATTAAGCCACTGCAATTACAACCACATATTGTAATATTAACACTGGGCGAGTGAGTATCATTCAATGTGAGGTGAGAGACTGGCATTTTGTTAGCTTTGGGCAAACGCAATAAATTCCAAACCTGTTATGCAAAAAGGCTCGCTGCCAGTTACATTTAGGTGGAACTATAATGCGCTCAGACAAAATGCTGCACTGATTGATCGACCAACTGTCGAGAGTTTGGCTTCTGATTAACATGTTGTGTGCTATGGGAAAATTAAATAGCCAATTTT
Source organism: Enoplosus armatus (assembly GCF_043641665.1). Lineage (NCBI taxonomy): Eukaryota > Metazoa > Chordata > Actinopteri > Centrarchiformes > Enoplosidae > Enoplosus > Enoplosus armatus. The sequence goes on from NC_092202.1 coordinate 10,587,464, forward strand.
TTTTTACAGATTTATTCCAGTTATATTATCCAGTTTGCATAATGGAGGTTTTATGTCACCTCTTCTGGACACATGGGCCTATTTATCTTCTCTCCTGAGCCTGTTTGGCAGTTCAAGTAAAACACTGAGGGACTCAAACACACAAGTAATCTAAGTCCAATGAGTCACATCTCTAACTAGACTGAACTGTCATGGGAGAGAAATCCAGCAGTAAATACAGTGAAAATATGACTTCCATTTGATCATTATCAAGGTTAATAGACATGCAGGAAATGTGTGTTGCAAGGATGCAGATCAATGGGCCATAACCTCATTTCACCAGAGTATGACTTTCTTTTTGTCTCCTCTAACAAAATGTGTGTGAAGATTGCAGATCAGACAAGACCAGGACATTAGTCATCACATCCTGTGGGTAAATGTTGGATTACTGAATAATGATTTGTACAAAACATTTGTTTCTCTCTTACAATAAGATGTAAACTAATAAGATGGCACCTTTGAGATTGGTGGTATTTGTAAGGATGACGATATTGCTTTAAGACAAATGAAATTTCTCCACAGTGCAAATCTATTTTATATTGACCTTTTCTTTCCTTTTCCTTTGATAAAGAACTCATTTTCAGGTGACAATACACTCTCTGTAATCTGATGTCTGTAATCTGCCTTTAACTGTTCCTTTTCTTTCTTCCATTTTTTTCCTTGTAAAAACATTTTTTTGGGGGAGTTTTTTCCTCATTCAAATCAAGGGACAGAGGGTGTCGTAAACTGCACAGATTGTAAAGCCCTTTCAGGCAAATTGTGATTTGTGATATTGGGCTATATAAATAAAACTGACTTGACGTGAGCACTGCGCATATTTGGCACAGACTTGGTTCCCTCTGATCATGTAATGATTTGCCCGTAACGATTACTCTCTCATGCGATGATAGAGCGGTTTGTACCTGTCCCGCAGAGAGCTGCAGCCAGGCGCATTCCTGCTGCGCCCTCCTGCCACTCAACGTCAGCTAACGCACTGACACACACGCATCTCTCACCAACATACTCTGGTGCTGATGCACTAAGAAGAAACACGCACATGGCTCTTACTAATACACACCACACACACAAACATCCCTGTTTTGTTTCCCTCATTCCACCCTCCTCCTCCATTAACAAAACAAGTCAACATGAAACTAAATTCTTCTGATGGACGGCGCAGTTCAACCTCAGGCATTATGTCACCTTTTTCTTTTTTGCATTTTAATGACATGATTTCCTGAGGTTTTATCAAAATCCACTCGGTAGTGTGATGTTAAAATGATGTAGCGTGCACCTGGAGGAAACATTGTCTGAAATATTGAGTGTGACAGATGAACAGACAGATGTTTCCCTGCAGTAACTTAAAATGTCAGCAGAGTTTATCAGATGAGATGCGGTATTCTCTTGAGGTCAGGGGTAAGAATCAGTGATTTCATCGATCTTCCACTCTGGGTGGAACTTTTCATTTTGTGCAAAATAATAGAAGTTTCCAATTAGGATGGAGAAACTAAGAGGGGAAAATGAAGCCACTAATTATAGCTTGAGCAAAAAAACAAACATGCAAAAGGTATAATTACATCGCTGAGGTGTGACTTGTGATCCCTGCTGAGTGGTGCCAAATACTGAACAGCCTATTTTTGTTCTGCTAGAAATAAACACACACACAGCAGTGGCCACTTGTGTGTGTGTGTGTTTATTTCTCTGTCTTTTCAACAAGCTCTTTAGCGCATCCTATTTTGACACGTGTCATTTCTCAGCTACTCCAGATTTAGATACGTGTGTGTTGAGAGACCTTGTCCATAAGTGTAACAAGAACAGTCAACATGGAGCAAGACGCACGCTAGTTGGTTTCACCTGCCGTGCACCTTACTCTCCGCTAGTCTGTCTGCCTGTCTTCTCTGTCTCTCAGCATTGAGCTTAAATGATGTGAACACACAGTTTGGGATCTTTCATACTGAGCTGAGTATCCAGTATCTGTCATATCATCTAGGTGGCTTCACAGGCCACCTGGTCACCACAATCCCAACTATTCCAGCTATGAAGCAAGTCATGCTGAGATGAGAGAAGAAGCTGCGCTGATAAACACAAAAGGCTTCATTTAAAAAGAGCATTATGTCCCGCTGATGTGGAGGAGGCGTGGGGGGGATATGAAGGGTGAGTGACATGCTCAATGTCAAATGTGCACTTTTCCAGATCATGGTTGCCAAATACTTTTCAAGCCGCATACCTGTCATCAGGGAGACAGGAGGGGAGGGGGGTGCGGAGAAGATTCGGACTACACAGATTCACGACAGATTCAAACAAGCTGTTGAATCACCAGTGTGGATGATGTCACCGCACACTGGTATGCTGGGATAGAATTCCACAGTGGCACTTCAAATGCAACACCACAGCGAGACAAAGGCCATCAGCGGGCCGAGGGCCGAAAACAACAGCGACCCGCGGGTGCATTTTTCTCATAGGTGTAATTATTTTCAGAGGTCAAACATCAATCATAGCTCAACACACAAATAACAAGACTGTGCAGGCTTTTAGAGAGCAGAGACATTTAAATAAAGGTCATCTCAAGTTCATGGTCAAGTTCACTCTTAGTTCAGAGCGGCCTCGAGAGTCAAGATATACCTCTTACACCAGAAAAAGCTTTAATCAAGCAATGTAAAGCTGCGTTTATTTCCCATTTCACACTCTTACAAATACAACATAAACACACTTAAGATGCACTTTATATACACACACGTGCGCATGACCCAGGACCACACAGATTTCCCAGGCAGGGGCTTCCTCAAGGGGGCCAGTGAGTCTGTGCTGCAGCCGCTACATCTGTGCTGCATCACTGCGCACCCCAATGTGTGTGTGTGTGTGTGTGTGTGTACATGCATTTCATGAGGGCACCGTGGCCTAGGTAATCCCTGTGAGCAGCCTGGGAATGGTCCCATGGTCACATCACACACTCACAGTAGTCACAAGACTACAGATACACACACACACACACACACACACCAAGTACTGTACTTAAGTACTGTAATCAAGTGCACTTTTCAGGTAACTGTACTTTATATTTCAACTACTCTACTTTTCAATTGGAAATATTGTAACACTTGACTCCACTACATCTGTACAACAGTTATAGCTGGCTGTTACTTTTTAGACAAAGATTTCCATATCACCAGCTTTTAAAATATGATGCATTGTTATAGATCAAACTAAGGAGCTAACATTGGCTGCACATTGACTAACTCCCGCAAGGAACGAATGCAGCCAGCACTGAAGAGTGCAGTGAAGTCCTCGGGATGGGGGAAATGGTCCAAAGTGAGTGTCCATCTGATTACAAGTTCATTATACATTAGTAATAATAATCCAGTGCTATATTAATCAGAATCAGAATCCGAAATACTTTATTGATCCCTGGGGGGAAATTGTACAATTGTAAATACTATAATAAAATGCTCAAAAAGGGCCATTCTGCATAATGAGTACTTTTCCTTCGGATAGGAAGGGTTAGGATAGGAAAGGTCTCCATGGACACTGAGGCACACACATTTATCCACACACCAGACACACACCTACTTTGCGAGCATGCATGATTACATGCTCATCAATCTGCTTCTGCGGGCGTATGCATAGTAATCCTAATGGCACATCATTTGTAACGGAGTCTCCAGTGTTTAGTCGTGGCGGCGTGGCGTTTACTCGAAGCACATGTGGCCACGGGGGGAAGCAGATGTGAGAACAGCAGAAAGCATCATTAGCCTCGCAAACATTCACCGCAGCCAGCCGTGGAGACCCCGTCAGACATCAGCACCGCAGACCCTCAGTCAATCATGTTTCCACTGGATTTAGCTGTCCATCCTTCCACGTAACCTTTCTCACACTCATGTGCAACCTCCTTTTTCCCCTTTTCCAAAAGGAGTGAGGTCAGAGTGAGAAATAACTGGTCTTGTATTTGTTTTTCATGCCTGTCATGCAGTCAGTGAATCTGGAATTACTGCATCTCCATTTTCTCCAAGAAGCTACAGCTGAATATTTATGTTTTACTCTCCAACTTTATGCTGGTGGCTTTGTTCTGCATAACTCCTGCCTGGCCTTTTGCTCTTCGTGCATGCTTCATGCAACTCTTCCACTCTCACTCCATCAATATTTCTGCTTTTTTTTTTTCCATTTCTACAGACATCCTTGTGTCTGTGTGTGTCCCCTTCTTGTCTTGCTCTCACCTAAATCCACATCAGTATCACTCCATTAATATTACCCTCTTCCTTTGTATCCATCTTTGCCTCTCCAAGTCAGTGACGGTTTGGTAATATTTTATTGCTTTGTATTTAAACCTGGTCATTGACAAAGATGTTATTCAATTTTATTCCTTTTCACCTGCTACATCTGGTGAAGGTCTTGGCTTTGACCTGTATGTCACATTATTTTTCATATTAACATATTCATTCCTTGAATACTTATGACCTAATTTTCCCCCCAAAAATGCACTTTTTTCCTTTAGTCCTCTAACTTGCCTCCATTACTAATAGGCTAAAGCATAATCTTGCTTGCACATTTCTCAGATGCTTGCCTTTGTCCTGTTCCTCTTTCTCTACCATTCTTGACCTTTTTGCCTCTATTATCCTCCCCTCTTCCGTCTTTGTTTCCTCTTCCCTTCCCTCTGTTGTGTCCGATCTGGCTTCTTCCCCTCTCCTGATGATCCACCCCAGTAACGTTTCAACACACACACACACACACACACACACACAAACACACACACCTCCTACCTGCCCTCCCCTCTAATTAGGCGTCACAAGAGGGGCCCGAGTGCTCCTTCTCCCCTCTCGTTAGCACCACTCCCCGGCACTCCCGCTGCAATCCCACCCTGGGACGCATCTGAGGTCAAGGCCGGGGCAGAACAGAACAGACAGAGCTAGACGCATGTGCTCGAGCCAAAGCCAGAGTGGCTCGGCTGCAAAGGTTCTGGGGCTTTTGCGATTGGCTGTGTGTGAAAAATGTGCAGGCCAGATGATGCACGGAGGGCCCCGGCTGCTGCAAATGAAGTTTGAGCTGGCGTCCAGGAACACACAACAGGATAAAACAACAACGCTCAATCACGCTGATGGAGGGGACGTGGGCTTGCTACAGATGGAGCCCAAGATGTTTCATCAGAGGAACAGGATGCCAGAGGCTCGGCTTTCAAGCTCGAGCAATGACAAATAAACCTCACGAAGAAGGAACAAATACAATCACAAGGGGTTCCAGAGGAAACAGGGAGGGGACGGAGGGCAGCCACCTGCAAAATCACAATAGAGCTGACTATCTGTGATGGGCGTGGGAGCTCCAGAGGCCATCACTGCTGAACTGGACACAAAAAGTCCCTCTGCTGTAATGTTGCCATCTGCTGGCAGATCTTTATCAATGCGTGACAGCAGCCTGATATAAAATCAGATAGTTTTGCAGTCTGTGTGGCACAATAACACATGTAACATTTTCTGGGAGCCACATAAAACCCCAAAAACTCATTATGCTTTTTGATAGTGCAGTCTGAACAACATGCCCTCTTGCATACACTCTGGCATAACACTGCAACATGACTCCAGCGAGTTATGCCATTTACTGGCACAGGCTGCTTAGAGCAGTCAGTCCCAGCATGTTATTAGAACTTGGCATCAAGTGATTGAAAGGCAAACAACACTATCAAGTTCCACAAGATTTTGCAGGGGAAACGGCAAAAGCCATATTCTCCGTTCCACATCTTTTCAATTTTCATATGGTGTGCTTTGTTAATCAACTCCTGATGTTAAAGGACCAGCTTCAGGAAATACCCACTTTCGTTTTTTTGCCGAGAATTCGATGAGAAGATCGATACCACTCTCATGTCTGTACGCTAGATATGAAGCCAGAGCCACGGATGGTTGGCTTAGCTTAGCCTAAAGACTGGACACAGGGGGAAACTGACAGCCTGGTTCTGTCCAAATGTAGATCTGCACCTCTAATGCTCACTAACATACATATATGTCTATATGTGTATATATATATATAGTATTTATTTGCCGCTTCACTCGGCGCAAGTGTCTGTCATCACTGGGATTGTCGAAAGGAAAATGTATTTTTTTAAATTCTGTTCCAGAGACAAGCTAATCATCCGGAACTGCTAGCCAGGTCTAACTGTATATATTCTTCTCAGGCCTGCCACATTCGTTAAATCTCTGATTGGGGATTTTGTATTTCTACAACAGCTTCTTTGAACTGAAGGATTTGTAGGATTTCCAATAAAGAAAATAAAATGTATTGGAGATGAGTGCTAGACCTGAGCCTATTGGTTTACTGCAAATACTGTTGAAACTGAACTTTCTTTGGGACTCAACATCCAATAGACCTGCCATGTCTTGTTCTGTTCTGCAGGACTTTTCCTTCATTGGCCCACTGAGAACGGTGTGAAGCTACTTCCTTTTGGCCCAGCTCTATAGGGATGAATGCCTGCTCTCTTGATTTCTAGTACTGGAGGAGCAGCATCCCGGTACACCTGAGTAGGACACACAGGAAACGTTGCTACTGTGCCAGGAACACTAAGAGCACTGCATAAAAAGTGACACATTTCGCGGTGTACCTTTGTAATTTATGCAAACATGACCATCAGTGAATTCTGGGCTTGGATTGAGAACAACAATGCTCACACACACACACTTCAGCACTTCCACACTAAGCAACCCTCAGTATCGCTCCACAGATTAAGCCCAGATGGGAACAATGAGATGAGTATGAAGGCTTTTACAGCATAACTGAAAAGTAAGTCAGTTTTGTTAATGCACTCCAAAAACTTGCTCCATCCCTCCATCACTGGCCAGATGTTCTCTGAAGCCCTTTCCTTTACTCCTCAAGTGGGACCAATCCCTCTCAAAATTAATTCACTTCCCATTCCACTTGCGACCACAACAAAGGCACTACTGAAAGCTAATTGGATAGTGTCTGGTCTTTATGAGAAAGCAATCAAGCTGACAAGCGTGTTTCAGAGAACAAGAGATGTTGTTGTTGACGGACGATCACTTGGGACCATTTGCACGCCGTGACCCCACTTAATCCTGCCATTAGACCCCAAAGCTTCCCCATCCTAAGGACTTCAATACACTCTCCTCGCTGCATTAAGACTGAGAGGGACCATTTCCTTGAATAAACATCAAAATCTGTTGCTTTTGTGGTTGATTTCATTTTGAATTCCAGCTGAGTAATTAGAAGAAAGGCATGTAGTGAAGCGAGTGTGGCGGCCATACGCTGCGAGGAGGTCTGGCAGTTGACTTAAATCCATCATGTGTCAAAAACCATAAACCTTGTCGTTTACCAATAACTCCAAAAAGGAGAGCAATTTTTTCCACTTCAACAGAGATATCAGTGTCACAGTTTATTTGCAGCAATGATATTAAGAGGCTTAACCCAATATGTTCACCTGAATCTGTGCTGGAAAAAGATTTTATGGAGCATACACCCACGTTAAGATTTTACACTTCGGAAAAAAGGCAGTATGGTACTTGTTGGCTGATACCATAAGTTTGGGTATTGGAATCCTTCCCAAGGGAGAAAAAGCCAGATCGGTGCAAATACAAAATTCAGATTGAACACTTTAGAAAAAAAAGCACTAAAGGCAAAAACAATGAACAAAAAAAGGATTTGCTTTGCTCTGTCACCCTGGCAGGTGCTAAGTCATTATTTATGGGCACTAACCTTGGAGCTCAGGGAGCTGCTTGAGTGTCTTTTAAGGGCACAGCCTCCTGCGCACACAACCACCGTCAAATCCCCATCCAACAAAAAAAAACTGTTTCTAGAAGGTTCCACTTTGCTGCACAAATCAAGGCAATAGAGTGAGAGCAACAAGACCCTCCAAGAACCACTCGAGGTATGTCATTATGTCACCCACAAAGGAAGGTCTATTCCATTTAGGGTTGGAGCCACAGGCCATTTGGCCCACACACACAAATCACACAACGTTCAACAGCCATACACACAAATATAGAGTCTCATTCTTTAGTTAAACAGAAATGCAGAGACTCTGACCTAAGAGCGAGGATGAAAAGACAAGGCCACTGCATGGCAGAGGCCCCCGGGAAGCAGCACTTGTGATCCCTGGTCCCTGGAGCAAAGCACTGGGTCACTCTGGTGTGTGTGAACAGATAAATGCCCAGTGCTGACTCATGCTGCACAGCCACTCCTTGCACAAATGGGAAAGCTTGAGCAAAAAACCTACCGAGTCATTACTGAGTCTTGTTATGTGACAGAGACACAAAAGAATCACACCACCTGTTGCCACTTGTTGTAACATGGAGGTCAGTGTGAGGGTGTATCACTTCTAGACGCTGAACTGAACAGCTAATGGAGTTGAGTACAATCATTTATAATGCACTTTGGTTTTTTAATGTGGGAGAATTAAACACACATCCTTCTGGAGTACCATGTTCCAAACATCTTAATCACACGGCTTTGTCCAAAATTGAAGGACTAGTCTACGATCAATCATTTATACTCTTCAGATAATCATGAAGATGTAATCAAAAGGTCTTATATAAGCAGCTTCACGCTGATGCCGAGTCCATTAATGCGCCATTTCATGATTTTCTTCCCAATATTTAAACTGTAACATAATCAGGCCAGCACTGGACAGTGGCCTGGAAAGAGTTGCAAAGCCTGGAGCGCTTCTCTGTCACCGACATTCACTGATTACAGCGTGGACGTGTTCAGCTGGGCTATATGGCAGCCAGGGTGTCCAAAGCCCAAATCACCTTGAAGTGCTATTAGCACCTGTTGTGGTCATTTGCACATGCTGACAGTGGCATCCCGCCCCTCTGTTTGAGACCTGAAATCTGTCTGCAGGCCAAACAACTGCTTTGTGTTCCACTTAAAACTCTTGCTCAGCTCTTGCTGTGCCGTCATGCAGCATGTGTCAGCTTTTACACAACTTGGCCCGTATGAGCGATGCATGTGCATGACAGGCCTTGAGGAGATAACGTGTAAAAGTATCCCAGTAGTGATAAGTGTTAGTGATTTTAGAAGTTTGTACAATGCAGGACTGATAAGCTTTGACCTTTCAGAGGATGACCCATGCTCTCTCTATTAAATATCTGGCCAGACACTGCAAGGTGAAAGGAAAGTGTGACTCAGCTTTCGAAAGGTTGGAGTATATTAATTACATAATGCTCTTTAAATACGCAGCAAATTAATCCACGATTTATCACATAATGCCAGAGTATTTCAGTACATTCAAACGGTCTCTCATTTTCTCAGTTCCCTGTTTATTATTGCTTGTTATATATTTCGGTAGATATTTTATCATTTCAGACATGACAATACCACACTGGTCCTCATCTCATCCACTGTGCACCAGGCTTGGACCTGCTTCAGCATCAGTGGAGGGAGAGGAGGAACACTAAACACTTCATCACATCCCAGAATAAATTATAAAAAGAATTATATATATATATATATATATATATATATATATATATATATCAATCTCACAAAATCATCTAAAACTATTTCATGTGTGTTTGAGTGTTTCCTGGTAAGACAGGCAATTTCGGTGCCTATGCAAAAATCATTGCCAATAATGGGTCCTGTATAAATCTGTAGGATTAGAGCAATCCTGTAATAAACTATACACAGTATGGATATAATAAAAAAAAGTCACTTATACCCAAAGCACCTGGGACTCCATTGGGTTACAACAGTGGTTATTCCTTTAAGAATAGAGGACAGGCAGCAGTAGTCCTCAATACACTGAGTAAAAGTAACATTTAGTTTATTTTGGTAAAATAGCGGTTTCCAAATTCACAAACGCATCGGTGTCAAACTGTGTGACGCGCCTTCCTCTCCAATGTTAAATGACTGAATCACACTTTGTATGAATCTGAGGAACCCGGTGCAGCTTACCTCCACACACACGGCGAGAAGAACCAGCGCAGTCGCCCACGGGCCCCCTGTCATCTCTGGCGCTGATCGACTCAATGTAACGTCAAAGTGCGCAGAGACTGGTGTGACTGCCCCGTCTCTGTCCCGGTCTGTCCCAGTCTGTCCCGGTCACTCAGGGAGAGAGAGGTCCGCTCTCCGCTCCGCGCCGCGCTCCGGCTCCGCGTTACTCAGACACAGAGCGGAAAAAAAAAAGAAGGTAAAAGTCAGCCAAGAACTGCCGGAGCCGACATGACACTTCACGGTCACTTCCAGATATTTTGTTCCCCCGGCAAACACGTTGCTGCTAAATTTATGTTTGCATACCAGGCGCGCGCCAGGAGCACGGGCTCACCCACCTTACACTCTTAAAGACACACGCTCCCGGGCCGCTGCGCGCGCTGATAGGCTGCTCGGACATGCGGAGTTTAAGTGACGTTTGCTGCTCTTCTGTTTGTTTGTTTGTTTGTTTGTTTGTATGCGTGATGATGGAGGGCACATGTAAACAAGACATGCACATGTAACCAGCCGAACCCATGTTTATATCCGTAAAGACTGTGGTTTAGACAAAAGCCTTCTACAAGGGCCCGGAACTAATTGTCAGTGACGCATCGCCAAACAGTGAAAGAAACATTCAGCATTCTCAGCTCAGGTCCACATCCTGACAGGTTCACTCAGACCACTTCTTCCCCTTTTAAAATGTTCTCCCATTCTTTAAGGCCATGTGAGCTGAGCATGTCCAGTCTTGGGGAAACGGGGTCTCCTCCGGTCGTTTTGTTGTAATGTGGCACAAAGAACTCAAAGATCTTCATATAGACAACTGGAACTTTACACGTCCACCGATTCCCCAAGAAGCAAAAGATTTCTAGAAATCTTATGTGGTCGGGAATTTTGGTCCTGAGTTGTCAAAATCAAGTATATGGCTCCTATTCCTGCTGAAAAATCGAAAGTTCAAAGAATAGTTTTACATTTTTGGGAAATACACGTATTCGCTCTCTTGGTGAGCGTTAGGTCTGTACGGTACGGTAACTATGTAGTTGGAGACTGCAGCGGGTTAGCTTAGCTTAGCACAAGGACTGGAAGCAGAGGGAAACGGCTAGCCCGGCTCTGTCCAAAGGTAACAAAATTCACGCACCATCACCTCTAAAACTCACAACAAATTAACATTATACCTTTATTACACAGCTACATATTTACCATACAGACGTGAGAGTGGCAACAATCCTCTATAACCCATGTAAATGTCCAATAATGTGTCAATGTAGATTTCATTCTCTCATGTTCTCTCAGCTTGTTGTGCTTTCTTTCTTATCTCACAAATTTAATAAACCAAAGAGATGAGTTAAACTTTGGATTCCAATGCTGCTTTGTTAATTATGTGCAGAACTGAATGATCCTGAAGCTAAAACAACACCAGAAAGGCCCAGTTCGCTTCCTTGTGCCCCACTTGCTACATCATGTGGACCGCAGTGGGCTTCAGTTGGAGCGTGGACCATGTGTTGTTGGCTGTGCACCATTTGAGGATTTCACTTCTTTTTCACAGCTTTAGATTTAGTCGCAAATATGAAATGCATTAGTCTTTCAAGTTGGGCGCCCGGCGCTGCCAACCATGTGCCATTTAAGGTCAAGAGGAGTTTTATCAGAATCAAGCTCTGACTGCTTATGAACTGAGATCAACTGGATGGAATGAAATGTTCATACTCTTGGCCTTTGCTGGCATATGATTGAAATCTGCTGTTGTTTCTGATTTACCTTGATGAGACCCATGTCGTTCCTTTCCGGCTCCAACGAAAATAGCAGTTCCCTCTGTTTTTGTGAGAATCATACTTTTCATGCAGTTTAATGAAAGTCTGCACTCTATCTTTGGATATGAATGCCTCCCACACCTCCAATGCCGACCTGACCTGATGTTTTTCCCTTTTGTGAGTACAGTAAGTGAACTCTAACAAACTGTAACAGAAAACCTATTTTGTGGTGATTCTGTCATATTTAGAAATAAACTGTACTTCGCATTGATTCAATAACGACCACGACATTTTCCACTTCAGTGAATTTTGCATTACAGTACAGTTTGTGGCTAGGGTCGGTGACTCCTCTTCCTTTTGATCCCATACCTTCATCAAAGTCAGAGACATGAAGTTCTTTGAAGCTGAGCCCACAGTGGCAGGGCGTTGGGGCATTAGTCACTTTTGAAGCTGTCCAGGGCCACCATAATAACAGTGTTCCTAGAAAATGTCATCTGTCCTCAGCCAAGCTCAAAGGGCTGAGGGAGATGCCCTTTGAGAGCCACACAATAGTACAGGTATGTGTGGTATGAGCTACCTGAATTGCTGCCTGACACGCAGGCTTGAATTCAGCTTAATCTCTATTAACACACTGAGCACAGGAATGTAAATGTTTATTTCCCCAGGAGAGGAAAAAAAAATCTTTACCTGAAGACTGAGGTGGGGGTTGGAATCACTTCCTTTCCACCTCGGGGTTAAATTATCGTACTTATTAGCTCCTTGAAATTCAAAGCCCACCTACTCATGCCACTCGTCAAAGATTTCGGGAGCCTCTTGTTGAACTGTGACCACCCCCGGCACCCTAACAGCACCACAGACGCCCCACAAAGCCGGAGCGAGCAGTAGATAATGCTTCGAGACATGAATAGTTTACATTCACCGTGACTGGCGGTGCATAGCTAAGCCACGTCCTCATGTTACAAATGCTGTTGCTCTTATTGATGGACATGTTCACTGGGATCGCTCGGCCAAAGCTCCCATCAGCAGAGATCCAAAATCACCGCCCCGAGCGCAAATGTATTTTTAGGGACTCTACAAGCTTGAATAGCATCTGTCAGTTGTTTGCTCAACAGATCTTACAGGGACTTTTCTGTGTGGGAAGACAAATAAGAGGTTGAGGCAGTAGCTAATGACAGTCTTTTAGCCGAGATCTTTTGTTTGCAATGCAATGATGGGCTGGATGCTGGATGCCCAGTGACACTGTTTTAGGCTTCCAGGCAGCTGCCGCTCATTCACTCTGCAGTTTATGTGCACATGCATATAAGTATGACTTTGCAAGTGCAAAAGAGGGCCACAGTATGTACAGTACATGTGTTGGTTTTCCTAGCTAAACATACTTGGAGCAGGTCAGTGCCCCCCATATGAGTAACCTAGTTGTCTCCCCGTGGCTGACACCAAACATAGCTGTTTGATTAGTGATATTTGGCCTGAGAGTCAAAGCGCTGCTTGTCACATGTGTTCAAAGAGAGGGCAGGAATTTGCCAGATACCAGCGAGAGAAAATGCCCTTCACGGGACACCAGCAAGCTTGTTTTTGCATTAAAGAGGCAGCTAACAGATTTTCAAATGCAGTTTTATTTTCTCTCCCAAAGCAACTGAAAACTCATGATTAAAGAAATAGTTTTGGGAAATGCACTTTCTTGCCAAGAGTTAGATGAGGATATCGATGCCACTCTCTGTGTGTGTCTGTTAAATATGAAGCTACAGCCAGGTGATGGTTAGCTTAACTTACCAGAAAGACTGAAAACAGGAGGAAACAGTAAGCCTGGGTCTGTCCAACAGTAATAAAAAACAGACCAGCTCACCAGCACCTCCAAAGCTCACTAATTAACACTTCTGCCAGGAAACCAACACCTCTGCTGGTTTCCATGGCAAAGTCACGTGACAACGTGAAGTCACTGCACCCGGAAGAAGAAATAGTCCGGCATATAACCCCCACATAAAACCACAACTTGTCACTTTTACACTTTGGTTTTTGTATGAAATAAGCAAATGGAAAATAATGTGTTAATTAGTGAACGTTAGAGGTTCTGGTTGGTGGATTTTGGTTACTTTTGGACAGAGCCAGACTAGCCGTTTCCCCCCTGTTTCCAGTATTTATGCTAAGCTGAGCTAACTGGCTGTAGCTTCAGTTTCAGGCTACAGATATGAGAGTGGTATTGATCTTCTCATCTAACTCTCGAATAAGTGTATTTCCCAAAATGTTGAACTGTTGTTTCAACATAAAGCACACAAACTCCTCAGAGTGTTGTTGTGTTCTTGTTATGGCTTCCAGTCCCCTGGCATGCAGTTCACCACCACTTGGTTGCCTTTCTCATCTATCCCTGATTGCCTTTACAGCTCTGTGGAATTTGGCACACTATCTCTGTGTGTGTGTGTGTGTGTGTGTGTGTGTTTGTACGTGTGTCTTCTCATGCTTGAGACTCCGGAGGAAATAAAAGCTCTTGCCATTGCTGGGCAGTGCACAGTGTCCCGGGAATGCCAGGCTTGCTAAGGGTACAGTAACCTGTCTGTCTGTCAGCGCAGATCTGTTTCAGCTGCGGGCGTCATGTTCCGTCAGGCATGTCATGTCCACTGCGTGCTGTCTGAAGGCATCATGCCACAAACCACCAGTCAGAAATGCAGACAGTGGGCACAACACTCTCCACACTGTTGCCAATGATCAGTCAGCCTGTCTGAGAACCCCAAGGGTATAATTACTTTTCGTACTTTCTTCAGGGAAGTATCTAATTACATGCAAATCCCAGCTTACAGCTAAAACCAAATATGCTGCTGGATGAATATTCATAAATTTGCCTAAACTATTTAGCGAGGAATAACTGGCATTGAGTTCCACATAAGAAGATTAAGGCATCATACTACACAAATCCAGGATTTCCTGTCATCTAATGACGAAGTTAACCTGAGATACACTATCTGGTGTATCCTCATCACATTTTCCTTGGATATTACAGCTCAGCAAAATCAGAAGAAAATAATCAAGGGGCTAGCAAAAAAGGACACTGTTATATTGTAGATGAGGGTGTCTATTGTTTCAGTAAATCTGCTGCAGGCTAGGAGCTGGCAGAAGAGGTGAACGGCATTATTTTGGGCAAAGAGGGCTAAACATCCTCTGGGATCAGTTTTAATCTACAAGGATCGGGCAAATAAGTGCCGAAGCACGTTTTTCACCTTCTGTCTTCCTGCTAGGTTTTTTTTTTTTCTTTCTTTTTTCAAAATCCCCCTTTTTATTCTGCCCTACAAAGGCAGCAGCACTACAGAAGCAGAGACGTTAGGAGAAGAGGGTTTAAAGTTTTCAGGCTGGCTGGTTTAACATATAGAAAAGTTGTAATGTCGTAATATTATGCCTTTTTATTTTACCCCAAAAATGAATGCCATAGAACGTACATAATACCTAGAAAGTGCAGATACTGCACTTCACAGAATGCAAGGGGGCGAGACATCTCATCTTTGAATCTTAAACCTTAGATCATTTTAATATTAGTAAAAAGAATCTGATTGTTTTTTGAAATATTTTTACTGACTCAAAATAAATTGGCATCTGACTTTTTAATAGCTCACGACTGTCTCTGTTTTTAGACTTGCCTGTGATGATGGGAGCCCTCTTGTTTTGTCCCAAGGTGGCAATAATTTGGCCGGCGACAAGATCTGGTCGAGGTCTTAACTCAATTTTGAGTTTCTGCGTTTTGTCTTTGTAGTCTTGTGTAATTGATAATTTTGAACTTTTCTCTATGCTGTATGAATCTCATCGGTTAGGTAATACTCACATAATAATGAGTCAGGTGTTCTGTAAGGCTTTTGGGGAGATGTCGATGAACATGTGTGCTTGATATCGTGTCAGTACATCACAATTCATGTGACTCATCTCCTTTATTTCCTGGAATATGAAAAAAGAAATCTAATTGCTGGATGGAGATGACGAGCATCGCGAGCCATGCAACACTTGAGCATCGCAGGCCCTGACCTCACAGTGAATTCTGCTCCTGCTTGTGTGGTTGCTTCAAATTTCCGCATCTTGTACTGCGCTGCAGGCCACTGGCTTCCCATAGAGACCACCTGGGCAGAGGTCTGGTTGGGTGTATGTCTCCTGTTGACAGCGTATGTGTGTGCGAAAGAGAGACAGAGAGGGAAATGACAGACAGCTTGGCTCGGCTGTCAGCTGCCACTCGGTTCCCATTATGACTTCTCTCATGTCCAAGCCCACGTTCCCTTGGTTTCTCCAAACTTCTGCACGCCTCAGGTACTGTTTTGGAGGCCAGCTGAATGTCCATCTGACAGAGACTGCAAAGGAAAAGCCCGGAGAGAAAGCAGAAATGAAGCAAGGGCCCATTTCCCACGTTGTTCTTGGCTCCCGTCTGCCCCCGAAAGACTTAAGCGAACACTTCCAAAACAAAGAGTTTGTCTGTGTAGGTGCCCAAATAGCCAACCCACGCATATATGCACACTTGCACACAGACAGAGACATACTCACGCTGGGACATAAAAAATGTTATTCTAATTCCTTCTAAGTGCCTATTTAAGCAGCTGTTTTCTGTAAACACTGGCTCGGACGGCAGAGCTCGGACATTTGGTTTTAGATCATTCTCAATTATATCATAATTACTACGACTCGGTCTGGTTGTCAGCAACAGCACCCAGAAAATATAGCTGTGAATTGCTGCCCCTTTGCCAGCACAAACAGCCGGCCTGCTAATCCCAGCGCGGCTCTGTGAAAACGAAACATGGCGGGGTCATGTGGGATGGTGTCCGAGCCTCACGAGGGATAGCCTTCTGTGGTCACCTCCAATCTGACCCGTTCAAAATATGGGCTCATTGACCGGCTTAGCACCAACAAATGCAAATTTTTTTTTTGTCCTTCCAGAAAAAAGCATGCCTGAAAATCATCATCAAGGTGGAAGTAAGGCCAGGGTGTGGTCCCTTAGGAACATGGAGAACCTCATTCTCAAAACAAGACTGGTCACATACTGACCTTTTCTCACACTTTTAACCTTGAATAGTTGTTGACTCATTTTCTGTCTTGATCCTCTCAGTGGGAAACGTAGACGGTTAACTTGGATGTCTTAGCTAATGAGCCGGAGTCATTATTTGAGGATTACATCCGACAGGTGCACAGAGCCCTGCTTAACAAGACCCCGGTCTTGTCTATTTGTCTATATTGTAGCTATAAATCTGCGGTTACTGCCCTGCTAAACACACATTGTCTGCGTAGGTCTGTTGTTTATTAAAGGCTGAAGTAATGGTTATTTCTAGAGGGCAGGCATCTTGTTAAAATGTAATTCATTTCTGCATGCAGGACCTCTCCAGCTCTGGGGTTGGGGGTGGAAGCTGGGAAGAATAATAGTGCCAAATTTAGCTGCAGGGCTACAAAACCTTTTGTCGCTATTTTGGTCCCAGATGTTGAAATTCTGGTGTAAATTCACTCTGACAACAAGAACACAGCCAGTATTTAGACCACCCCTACTTGATCAAAATGACAGCCAGACATTTCTCAACGATTGTAGCACTATTCATTTCATGTTCTTTTTCCACATTGGTCCGGTAATATCTACAATAATTATACTGTATCGTGTTTTTCAAGTCCTTTTTTCGCTGTTGTGCAAATGTAATAAAAAACTGTTTAATTCTAAACAGAACAAAAAAGGCATTCTGTAACCTGACTCAACACATGCAGAAATAAAAGATAATGGGTGCCTTTCAGCGAACAGCTGCAATCATGATTATAATGTCTGCAAAAACACCAGTGACATGAAGTAAGATTTGCTATTTTGTAAAACACCAAGTGTTAACTTAGGAAGAGGTATGAGAATTTGTACTTGAAACTTAACGTATCATCCAATTAAACACATGTAGAAACTGAACATTTTGCAGAAGTCTGGCACTGTCTGACAGCAGGCAGTAGCAGCGTTTGAGGGTAGAGTTAACCAAAGCATACCGCTGCACCAAAGACATGTCACTTTCTTTCTCCTCTGCTCTGCAAAGCCACATCTCTGCCTCTTTTCCTCATGATCTAAAGAGCATGAAAGGACAGCCACTCTCCGGCTGTCTGTCTCTCTCTGTCTGCGCTCTTTCTTCACGCAGTGCCTCTGACTGTGTGTGATCCGGAGGTGTGACACTTTCCCAGTAGCCCACAGGTATCCGTTACCCAGCCAGGAGCTTTGGCACGGCGCCCACAGCCCTACCTGTCTCAGAGGGCACAATAGAGGATCTCCTCTCCCATCCTGCCTGACTCGATAACCCCTGCTGCCACCTGCACAACAGCAGACCCCTTCGGGAAACAGAAGGGCAGAGCCTCCATGACTGATCTTTCTTTTGATCGTGACTGTCTGTAGAATGAGAGAAGCAGTCAAGACGTGGCTCAGATCATCACCAACTCTGAGCTGTTCTGTTTCCTGTCTCTTAAACCTCATTTTAGATCCTGTATGCCCCTTGGAAGCATGTTGCTTTATTGCTTCACTTAAACCAATGCATTGCTAATTATGCTCGATCTCGTACTAATTTTAACTACTTTTTTTTTAATATATCTTGATATTTGCATATCAGTCAATAGTTAAATAGCAGGTAAATAAATGAACTATGTTATTGTGGGTCTAACCAGCTCTGCCCTCATTGGTTTTCCTAGTGTTATTTGGGGCACCATATTGTTGACAAATTTTGTGAGTAAAATAACACTGGTGACCCCATAAAAATAATCCTACTGGAACATCAGCACTGGGTGTAATATATATATATTTAACTAAAAACTAGCAATCTATTACAAGAGCTGACAAAGAAGGGAAAGGTTTGGGGAAGAGACAAGTTGTGATGCCACATGCTTATGATGTGTAAGAACTTTGTTTACTTTGGTGCCATCTAGTGGCTGAAATCTGTAAATACTAGGAAGTATGCTCATAAAATATCAGCAATAGGCACATTTCTGATGACTGGTTTGGCCATCAGGTAACAGTGATATTGTCATAGCATGTACATTGTTATTCAATATACTGTGTTTGATTTTATTCAAATCATTCATTTGAATTATTTTATAGGAGCTCAAGGTCTTTTAAATAAAACGACTCCTGCTAATGATCAATATCTTCATATCCAAGGAGAATGAGGGAAAAGCTACGACTAGAATGCGTTCCAAAAGCTCAGTTAAACAGATGTCCTTAGATATCAGATAAGATAAGATGAATTAAAAGCAGGAGCAGCATAATCATTTCCAGTATCACTTCATTCACAGTTACTTGGCATCCTGCTTACACAAAAACATTTGTAATTGCATTAAACAAACAACTACAGAATGAATTCCAACATTTAGTGCCTCTATTGTTAAATGATCTTTCCTGAGAGCAAAAACAACGTTAGACCCAAAGTGTAGTTGACTGGGGCCTGGGGGGTTTGAATGTTTCCCTTTATCTGACAGAGAAACCAAAATGACCCTGACTGTGTCACTTTACACAAGATGGTGAGTCAGAGTGTCGCTCAGCCGTGTGCATGAAAATACTACTCAACTGAATGGCAGCGGTTTGAGTCAACTGTGCTGTTCAAAAAGTCTTCTATTCTTCTCCTCCTGAACTATTTTGCTCACACAGTTAACATAAAATTACTTTAAACCGAATCCCAGTGACATTTATATTACAACCAATACTGAACCTCATGATTTTATGCACACAGACAGCATCGTGTTCACACTCCAACTGGACCTTAAAACACAATATTTTCCCATTCCCAGATTTAATAGATGTTGACCCTACTATAGTCCTTTAAGCCCATGATTAATTTTATACGTTATAATAACAGACAAACTGTAAGCCAAATATTATACCCCTGAAAAAAATATTATAGATTTCATAATCCTGATGAGTCATATTTCTTAACCAACTGGTTGTACTTTGCTTGCCATCAATTCACATAAAGGCAATTAAAAGAGTGAACAGATCAATGTCCAGGGTCAATGTGGTATCTGTGAGCATGTAGGCCTACATACTGTATATTTCAGTGGATTGTCACTCAGTTCTTAAATCAATCAGAGCCAACGTAAAGTCTTCCATGGACTTCCTTCAGACAGAATCTTATTCAAAATTAGAGTCTGCGGTTTACTGAAGCCAACGTTTTCATATGGGGTCTATTTGAGTTATACAAGGGCTGATAAATGGGCCCCAAGGAATTCATCTGCAGAATCCAGGACCCCGATGTGTTAGCCAACTGCGGATTCTGACCTAAGCCCATGTTTCCTCATATGGCTTCCAAATGTGTAGCATCAAAGAAACCCATTAACACTTAATTTACATTTTTGATAACACACACAAAACTTCTTTACAGGAATAAGCCCTGACACACTGGAAAAATATTGAAGGGCTCTCAAATTAGAAACAGAGTTGCACATGTGGATCTGATGAGCTACTGGCAAATACAGACCTGTTCATCTGCGGGTAAACCGCTGACGTATGGTACTATTCAGGCCATTAGATTTACTCCTCACAAATGTATCAGGCGAGGTGTTAGGCTGGTCATATTTCTCGCATTCATTTAAAAATATCACCTAATGTTTCCCTTAGATAGCATGAGAGCAAGTATACAGCTACACTGGGTGTTAGTCATCTGTAATAATTTGATTCATTGCAGATTTGTTTGGGAACATGAGCTGAACTAAAGCACAATATCATCTGAAAGAAATCCAGACCTTCAGGAAGGTCCTGCATTAGGGGCCCTTTGTGTAGAGGGGCCAAAATATAGTTGTATAAAAATCTGAGCTGTAATATCTGAGTTAATAGTGTTTAAATGTTGCACTGCTTGGTCTATGGGTCTTAATTCAAAAATACAATTAAAATAGCCTAGCATGTGCATTCTGGAGCGCATTGTACTTGTGTGCGCTCATGTCAAGTAGGGGCCATCAGAACATTTTTAGGGTCCTTGCAAGTTAGTGCGATCATGTGTTTATTTGTAGTATTATTAATTAAGCTTTAGTTAATGTAGGACTTTATGATTTTCAAATATAGTGCTATAGCCTACTCGAGCAGACGCCCTCAAGCCATGAAAAACATCTTAGTAATAATCTTTTGACCAAAAACATAAATCTCTCTGGCTTATGAAATGTGAAGAAATCAGACTGCTGTCATAGCTCGTCCACGTGACTGGCTGGATTCAGAGGAATTCCCCGACCAAACTTTTCACCTCCTTTACCTTTGCCCTAGAAACATCACTGTCACTTACGTCAAAGCGCTACGCTACATCTCGCGATAATTACAGTACATAAATACAGCTGCTGTCGCCTCACACGGAGCATCAGTCAGCTCATTTACAGTTTGGGTGCGCTTGTAACTATCGGTGAGTCTTTGCTTGTATCTCTCAGAAGTCCGTTTTCTGGACCTAATTGGAGCTTTTATTATTTTGTAGCTACAAGGACACACCGCTGTAACAGCCCGCGGAAGTAATAGACCTCTACTTTTAAGTGGGCTTCTTGAGAAAAAGTCGTATTTATTCTGTTCTTTTGAATAGAGACGTCACATGCTGTGTCTTATCTCTACAGGTTTTGTCTCAGCAGACATGGCGGCAGCAGCTATCTCAAACCAGGTCAGTTCGCTAGAGAGACTTGAGCTTATTTTGTCAACATTTGTTGGCTGCAGCTCGGCTATAACGACTGTAAAACTTCTAATGAGCAATTAAATGCCAAGAAAAGACAGCAGAGTGTCATTCTTCACATTCAGGAACACGTTTTAGCCTTTACATTTTAATGTAACATTCAAAGTCCATACAAAGTTAAATGTAAAAAGTATGGTTTAATGTCCAGTTGTCTTTATTATTACTATATTGTAATTTAAAAACTCATTGGAATAGAAATAGTAAGTCATTGTTTAAGCTAGTAGTATTGTATTGTATTGTAAGATTACTATTCTTTGTACTTCCTCACAGAATGTGGTGGAGAGGGTGACCAGCCTTCCTCTGGTGAGCTCCACCTATGGCTTGGTGTCCAGCGTGTACTCCAACACCAAGGGCACCCACCCTTACATCAGGACTGTGTGCGAGGCTGCCGAGCAAGGGGTCCGGACCATCACCTCGGTGGCCCTCACCACTGCTTCGCCCATCATTTACAAGCTGGAACCTCAGAGTAAGAACCCTATTACATAACCTGAGAAAAAAAGCAATCTGTAGACGTGGCTTCAGTGTTTATATGATGTCAAAACTGAAACTGTGAGGATGACCAGCTGAGTCACACAGAGCTTGGCACAGGAAGTGCGGGTCTGGCTTTTGGCTCTTGCTCATCTTGATCTTTCACCCAATTTTTCCATGTACTCATAATCACCCTGATTTGAGCCACAAAAACATACACATTTTCCTCTTACAGGAATTTTTTTTCACTTTTCTCCCTAGTATTTTCACAGTAAATGTATTTGACATCTTTGTTTCAGTTCGCCTAATTTCCTACATTTTTTGTCGCCTACAGTTGCCATTGCCAACAACCTGGCCTGTAAGGGTTTGGACAAGATTGAGAAAACCTTGCCGATTCTTCATCGGCCGTCTGAGCAGGTATGTACTGGATTAATGATCAATAGCTGGCACAATTACATTCAGTCAGTTGCACAAGCTGACATTTTATGTGGGTTAATCTCCTGAGGGCCCAGTCATGACCTATGTCCCATCTTACGCAACTGCGGTTTCCTCACCTACTTTAAAAACTTTGCCATAATCATTTAAAAATGTATTTGTTCATGACTGTGTCCCCACCCAGATTGTTTCCAGTGCCAAGGATGTGGTAACCAACGCTAAAGATGTTGTGACAGACACAGTGTCCGGTGCCAAGGACACGGTCTCAGACACTCTGACCAGCGCCGTGGAGAAGACTCGGGGTGCGGTGCAGGACGGGGTGGAGAAGACCAGGGCTGTGGTCAGTGGGAGCGTCAGCACGGTGCTGGAGAGCAGAGTGGCCCGGCTGGTCAGCAGCGGAGTGGACACGGCCCTCAGCACCTCAGAGAGCCTGGTGGAGCAGTACCTGCCTCTGACAGAGGACGAGCTGGGTGAGCGGGCCCCAGAAACTACCACTTAGACTGCCTACATCTTGTGTATCAGCTTTTTTTAAAAGATTATTTTTGCTTGCTGTTCTGGCTTCAAATGATGTTTAGATAACTCGTGATATTAAGCTTGTTTTTCTCTAACAAGCTGTCTCAAAGATAAGTTATTAACAGCTGGAATGTGTTAATGATGGATTCAGTTTGTGGGAAAACCGGACTTATCAGATTATGACCTTCTGAGAACCTAAATTTGCATTAGTGGCCATTTCATTCTCCATCATGAAAGGGACTCGTTGTTTAGAGTGAACTGTGGCGTGAACAAACAATCTTGCACACTGTTAGTTTAAATGGATCTGTTTTAAAAGGGATGAGTGAATGATCATTCTTGATGGCTTTAAAGCCTCCATCTACTTTAACATGCAAAACACTATAGCAATTTGTAGCAAATGAAATTAAAGGTCAGGATGTGGAAGCATCACAGACAAAATCATAAATGGAACTCATAGTAATCATATGTGGTTTGTCCTCATTTTTTTTAAATTGTACATTTCATGTTTCCCTACCCTCATGACAGAGCTGGAGGCAAAAACTGTGAGAGGCTTTGACAAGAAGGAGCCGAGCTACTATGTCCGCCTGGGTTCCCTCTCCACCAAGCTCCGAAAGCGGGCGTACACCAGGGCCTTGGCCAGAATTCAAGATGGCAAGCAGCGAAGCAGGGAGTTCATCTCTGAGCTGAACTCCTCTGTTGACCTGGTGGGTCTCCTCATTCATTAAAAATATTAGCTGCACTTAAAATAACTCCATATACGGGGACAAACTTCAACAACTGAATTCAAATAACATGAGAAACTAGCTAAATACTCTTACTTAAAAGTCTGCCCTGAAGTGGCTTATAAAAAGCATTTAAAATGTTTGTTTTTCCAGATTGAGTATGGCAGAAAGAATATTGACGGGGCTAATCAGGTGGTGAACAACAAGCTGAGCTCC
Organism: Enoplosus armatus; assembly: GCF_043641665.1. Classification (NCBI taxonomy): domain Eukaryota; kingdom Metazoa; phylum Chordata; class Actinopteri; order Centrarchiformes; family Enoplosidae; genus Enoplosus; species Enoplosus armatus. The sequence goes on from NC_092202.1 coordinate 10,611,143, forward strand.
CTGGTGGCGTGGAAGTCCAATGGTCCAAACCAGGAGAACGGTCCCGAGGCAGAGGTAAGGAGGATGAGATAACGTACTTAATGTGTTAGTTGTTCAGTCTGTTTTATATGAATGTGAGTTACACAACACATGAATTGAAAGTATGTCAAGTTATTTATACATCTGTTCATCCCCTCCACTCAGGTAATTGAGTCTCGCACCTTGGCCCTGGCACATTCCCTCACCCAGCAGCTCCAGACCACCTGCCTGGTCCTCGTCTCCAGCCTGCAGGGCCTCCCCAATCACATCCAGCAGGAGGCGCTCTCCCTCACACGCTCTGCCACACAAGTCTACACCAGCTTCAGCAAGGCCAAGGTGCTGGGAGACCTGCCAGACAGCGTGCTGACCAGCAGCAAAATCCAGCTGGGCAAAATGAAAGATTCCCTAGACAACATCATGGATTATCTGGTCAACAACACGCCGCTCAACTGGCTGGTGGGTCCTTTCTACCCCCGAATGGCCCCAGAGCCGACTCACGCTTCTCCTGCCAGCAGCACACGAGCAACATCCTCCTGCTCTCCCTCCGCCCGGCCACATCGAGAGGAGCCCATGGAAGTCGAGATGGAGTCACTACATTCCCAGCAGCACTACTGATCCATTACAGCTTTTAATATATTCTACTTTGTAGGCAAAGATTTGACTGTATTTTTAAACTAATGTTGAATGCTTTAGGATGTAAAACTAATACAGTTCCCTGTCAAACACGCTATTTTATAAGTTTTTAAGTTTTGCTGTAATCACAACACCCAATATGTAATTTTATAATCGAGAATTTTACAGGCAAAACTCAATCCTGTGTTTATTTCTACATAAACTTTACTGGAATTAAATATTTGCACTTACTGTTTTTTTTTCCTTCACCTAAAAATCTGAATTTGCTTTTGTTTCTCTAGAAGTAACACGTTTGAGAATATTACAAAGTAATCAATAATATTTACAGGGAAATTGCTTGTTTTTACAGTCATACAATGAATGTGGCAAGACCTCAACTCAAATTAAGTTTCTTACACTTAAGAGCAGAATTATCCATTGACATCCATTCAGACATCCATTCAGAGTAACAACCAATTTTGTGTTCCTCTCACATATGTAGGAATCGTTTACATGTTAGTAATGCTACAGTAATGCTACAGTAATGCTACAGTAATAGGATGTTAAACAGTTTTACAGACTAGACTGAAATTATACAGATGCTCATGTAGGTTAATACAAATACGCTTTATTATATTTTTAAAACTCTTTAAGACAACCAAAGCACAACTAAAAACGCAACTTCTATAAATTAATTTCACAATATAAAGTTTTCATTGTCATTAAATCAAAGTGGAGAAACATCCTGGTCACAGTGGATCTTTACTCATCGCTGGCAGCGACTTGACAGATAATCCACCAGACTCTGAAAATCCAAAATCCAATTTGCACAGAAAGATTACTGGTTGGTACAAAAGGTCCAATGCTTAAGAATATATTTTGTCAGGGTCCCTTCTTCTGAAAATGACATGAACACTCATAAGTCACATTTAAAACAAATTGTATTACCGTGAGCTTCTGAATCTGGCACCATGCCACGTCATCCAGCAAGTCCAAGTTAATTTCATCCTTGGTCTCTTCAGAAAAGCAGACAGTCTAGGAAGGAAGAACACATACACGTTGGTGGCATCTGATAATAACGCAGGTCTATTTTAAACACTTATACTAAATATTAGCAGTAAAGGAGGACGTGTCTATTCTACAAAACAAAGCGCTCTTCTTGGGTCTGGAAGGGTTTCAGTGTTTTATTCAAATGCTTTCAAGAACGTAGTCTGGATATATCCCTTTGCTTTAAATGAAATAATCAAACAGCATTGTTTCCTCAAGAGCTGGTACCAAGTAACAAGGATAAAACCCATCAGTACCTGTCCTAGTGCTGTGGTCACAGTGATGTGTGCAGCAGAGCCTGCCATTGAGCAGTGCAGATCACCAGCAGAGACGACAGACCTGGACAAGATTCATGAGTCAATGTAGCTCACTTAGAGCTGACAAAAATATATATATATTTATAAGTACAATTCTTTAAAATCAAAATACAACATGTGTTGCTCTACTGAAGGCCTTAACAGACCTGAGTTTAGGTTTGGTCGGTGCGGTCTGGTCATTGGTCTTTGTCAAGCGGCTTTGAGTTCTTTTGGCAGTGACTGAGGAGCCCCTGTAGAATATAAGTGCAACGTCAACACACTCATCCACCACATGTACAGTAAATACTATGCACGCTACAATGCATTAACCTCCAATCATACCTGAGATTTCCAGTGCTGTTGCTACCAACTAAAGTTCTCGTCCTTTTTGTCCCTTTTCCTCCCTAAACAATGAACAGCAATGCAGAGACAAACACACTTGAAACACAGATGTACAGTGTAGGAAAAGCCAAAATGGCTAATTCACCAGTTGTATTTACTGCATCAGCCACGTATGTGAAACTACAAAGAGTACAGATCATGTCTCTGTGTGCAAATCAACCCAACAGACATATATGTGGAGAATAAACGCCCTGTAGTGTCACATTTGCCTGAATCTATTTGACTTTAAGTACGTATTTATTATTTTATGTACATAATTTCCTTAATACTGTCACTGTGTCTCCATATTGTGGAATCCGGATGCCTTAAAAGATTGTTTTACCCCATAAAATTCTAGCGATGTGTAATTGCAAGTATTCATTTTTATTATTTTGCATTAAAAAGGTTTATAAGCACAAGTTAAAGCCAGTTATCCCCCATGTGTGCCTACCTTAGAGGTCTTGGATGAGGACCTCTGGGCTGGGGTGGACTGACCCGGTGTAGAATCAGTCGATTTTACTTTTATAAAATAAAAGCACAGAAGATGACTGTGATAACTAAATAATAACTTTCAAATTCCAAACACTGACGTTTCATGCAGGATTTGAAAACGTTACTATCTTTAAGAGCCATGTCACCTCTTTTACTGGGGACCCTCCTGAGGGGCTGGTGCATCTCAAAGGACTCATTCTGCAAAAAAGGTGATAATTATGCCCGTTATAATAATAAAAAAAATAAAATAAAGCAGCTCTAGATGACAACTGACTCAACTCACCTTCATAGCAATTGACACATCGCTTGCTGAGATTTCCTCCTCTGACACACAAAACAAACGAGTTATGAATCGCAGACAACCTTGGACGAGTGAAATATCTTAAAGTTACGAACGAGGAGGGCCCACCGCTTATTAAGTCCCCTATGAGCGTGTTTTGAAGAGACGGAGGCATCTTCATCAGTTCCACTTTGAAGACTTTGTCCACTGTCGCCAACATGTTCTCCATTTTGGCCTCTAACTCGTTCATACGCTCTTGTGCTGTAAGGGGGAAACAATTCGGCATTTTTAGGACCAAAGTGGGGACCACGAGAGGATGCGTAACCTGACATTTTGACGCGCAGTCACTCCCAAACCTTCTTTCTCAAACTGTTGAATGAAGAGGGCCAGTCTGGTCTGTCGCATCTCCCGGCCCTGCTGCTCTTTATTCTGGGCATTTCCTGCGTTTCTCGTCCGTCTCAGCGGCATCTTGTTGTCCTGTCCTCCCAAAGTTTGCTCCGTGTGTGAAGCAGCTCGTCACCTACAAACACGCACCTGTGACCGCACTACATTTAATTAAGATATTCCTGCGCTCACCGGAAACTCAGTCATGAGGTTCTCTCTCTCTAAGAGCTATGTTGCTTGGCGGAAGGATACGGATAGCTTTTTATATGTTGACGTAAATAAATCAGTCAAAAACTAGTACGAATATAACGCGGACCGTTTGTGTCGTCTCTGAAAATGCCTGCTTCAAAATGAATTTAAAAGCAGATTATGTATAAATTTCATTGCAAGTGGGCCGTCCATTATTTAATGTAGATAAATTGGTGCGTTGCAAATTCAGTAAAATGCTATGCCATGCAACTATGTAACTTTTAAATATACAAAAGTATATTATTTCTCATTAAAACAAAAGTTGGATTTCTAAGCAATAAAACTTCACAGATGGCATTCAATTCTGAGTATACGCAAGTATAATGTGAGATAATGCAGCCTCACAGTATAATCCATGACAGCTGCCTCTCAGATGCAGCACTAAACAGACACCACAAAAGAAGGCAAAAGTGGGAACCCCAGTATCACCAGCTGCAGCCACCACAGAAAGGTGATGCAAGACCCTGTTGTGTTTTGTGATATGGCTTCCATGGTAGTCCTATGTGGACTCACAAAGGCCCTTTTCTGGGTTTAAGGAGACAAGCGAACATCAAAATAAAAGCGGAAGCAAAAGTAGCCCCATCATTTCTGCTAGCCCTCTAAATGTCCCAGTTTATTCTGGGAAATATCAGGGTTGAAGTTCTGGCTGATGAGGCTGGACTGTCAGACCTGCAGTGACTTTTAAGAAATCCTATAAGGAGCAGGTGTGACACTTGAGACCAGGGACGGAGGACAAAATGGAGGAAGATTTCATAAAGGAAAGGAAGAGTTGGGAGGATATAAAGAAAGTAATGAGAGAACATGAGAAATTACTTGAGAGGGAATTTGATGCTGACCAGAAAATCAAAAAAGGAGGAAAAAAGAAGAAAATATAAAAATATAAGCAAAATAACAGGAATCACTTTAGCTTCTCACATGTGACACTGAACTACACAAATTCTTATCAACAGGGAGACAAAAAAAAGGACACATTTCGTTTTCAATCAGTTCACAAACTCATTTATTGCAGCGCACGTAAGTGTAGACATTCAGTTCCTTTCCACAGGACGGTAAGAGATCACTTAATCTATTGTTAAAGAACAGTCTCTTCTGTACATCCTCTGCCATAAAGGAGGTCAAATTTACAAAGTCAGTACAGGGCGGAAAAAGACAGATTAAAAGGGAAAGGAGGGATTGTTAGTCATACAAATGCTGTCTGCAATCAAAATGTCAATATAAAAATAAATAATTGAGAATTTCTTTTTGTTTTGGAGGAGAAAACTACTGTGTGTTGTTAATGTTCTGAGGTGGTCTCATCTCATCCTCACACTGGGTTAAATCAGGTTTTCATCTATGCAGTGCAAATTGAATGTTTCACAATATTGTCGCTTCTGTACAAGTCACTCTCCCAAGTCTACAATAGGACCATCTACCCCCATTTCCCAACAGTTCATCAAAACACGTTGCTTTTTTTCCATCTGTTTCAGCGTTTAGTGGAATGTCATGTTGTAAAATTGTCTTTCTTAACACAGTGTCAGCAGTACTGAAGAAGCCCTTTGTGGTAAAAATCTCTATTTGCTACCAATATATTCCAAAGCAACTGTGTGTAAACCATAAAAGCAGTCTTGTCTGCAAATAATACACCCAATTTAAAAAAAACAAAAAACCTTACCGGTTCATTCTATGCTAGAATAAGGGATCACCCCAGTACATGTAAGTTATAGTTCTAATTTAACATTACAATAAGGCATATTAGCTGAACAAGTATGTTACTGTTAAAAAATGCAGATATTAAAAACACAAGTTGGACTGACTGCTACGTCATCGTCTTTCCCTGCAAGAGGACATGCGTCTTGTTTTGATGTGGGTTTTTTTAATTCTTTTTTTTTTTTACAATTTCTCCCTCCAATTGGCTGGTTTTAATCACATGTGGTTGAGTGTTGTTGCAAAGATCAATAATACTTATTTAAAGACCTGTTTTGATTGCAGGGCATCTGGAATGTCGTAGAATCTGTTTTAGTGATTGATAATTAGTGATTGTCCTCTCCCATTTACATGTGTGCTTCCAACACGTCATATTTACACAGACAAGAGAGCCTCGCTCTGAACCTGTACATTTACAATGACACAAACTGGAACATTCATTAAGACTTGGGTCACACAAACAGACAAGGCATCGAGACCTCCAAAAAGTAGGCAACCTTGGTTTGAGATTTCCCCCATAGTAAACAATATGTACAAAAAAACAGGTGGACTTGAGTTTCTTTTTTTCTTCTTTTTTTTTTTAAAGAAAGTGCACAAAGGAACAGTTGGGGTCTGTACACCGTGTCACACAACTCGGACTGATCTGAACCGGGGATAGTTAGGACAGATTGAAGCAAAGTGGGCATAAGGCTACGAGACAGGGAAGTGACTGAATGATTACACACACACACACTCACACACACACAGATATGTCTACACCACAGGGGCAGTCAATACATTCTGTACAGTGATTAATCATTCTATACACCATCTGTAAAGAAACACACCTCTACTAGTCCCAAAAGATTCACTGCTGCTTTCCAAAGGATTTACAGAAACAGTTCCACCTGCAAGTAGCTGCTTGGAAAGCCCATGAAAAGCATAATAAGGTTGTAAAAAAAAGCAGACAATGGGCTTCTTCCAAGACAGGGGGAAGAAGACGTACCATGTTTGGGTGAATGGAGGTGTTTAAATACAAAATCATTTTTCGGTCACACCCCGGCCCGCCGCCTATTCTCCCCTCCTGCCGTCGCACTTGGCCAGTGAGAATTTGTCGTCTTTGCTGCAGGCGTGGGCGGTCAGATGAAGGGGGTTCCAAAGCATTTAAGGCACCCCTGGACGCTGGAGCTGGGCGGGCGATCCATGCGGTGCAAAGACTTGAGCTGCTCTGCGCTCAGTTCGTCGTAAGCCAGACGGTACTCCCTGTCGAAGGCCTCTGCAGATATACAGGGAAGGGGTCATCAAAATTACATTCAGGAACCTTTCAGTCTTTTTCACTACCTTCAGACTTCAGCCAACCTTCAGTCACTCACCTACGTCGATGTTCTCCTTCCCCAAAGCCACCAGGGAGAGGAACAATATTTCTCTATAGATACTCCTGAAAGAAATACAGGTCACAGAAATGAGACAAAAGAGGTGTTTTCATTAACATTACAAGAATATATATGTTCACAATTTTGAGCCAATAAAAGAAGTGCTTCAAGAAGAGCTAAACAGCTCTGAGAAGGAGGACAAAGGCTGACCTCTGCCGTTTGACCCCCTCTGGGCGCCGCTTGATCTCTCGGATCAGCAGGTTGATTGGCCCATAGACGTCGTTGGTCTGGATGTTGCGAACAATTGTATTGAGGAGGGTACGAATCTCCTGGTGGTCTGTCGGAGCCAACGTCCCCTTCTTCTCCACTAGAAGACAACACGAGCGCCATCAGAGACTTCAAGACTTTTCCTTTTTAGTGAGGAGCCTCAAGTGTGCCCTCTTCTGACCAGGTTAAATAACTACATTACATCATTTACTTGACACAATTTCAACAAACATATTTAGCTCAATTTGCAACCAATATATCTGCACACTTCCTTTGACACTGCAATAAATAGAATAAATAAAAAAACTGATATGAATAATATGCTGTTTACCCTTGAATAATATAAACCAAAGCTACCACATGTAGCATTTGAAAATTGTTAACTTTGTCTCCCCCTAGTGGTGGAGGTGGTTTCTACAAATAAAAACATTAAGCCAGAAGAAATTCTTCACATAGTGGCATTAAGTGTGTATGTATGATTTATGGTGTTTAGGGTGTGTGTGATGTATGTACACTCACACAAGGTCCTCCAGAGCAGGTAGAGAGGATCTCCGTGTTCCTGGTGCAGGTTGATGTTGTCCCACAGGAGCTGGACGTAAACCTGCTTAGTGTCCTGGGACAGTGATGTCAGCGGCAGCTGCAAAGACAAATATAGAAAGGTGAAGGAAAGCCATAACAAGAGACACAGAAAGAATAATAATCGATGACTTAGTCTCTCACCTGTACTCCGTTGTTGCAGTGTTCAGAGGTAAGGATGAGACCAGGTAGGTGAGTGGGCAGGTCCAGGCGACGGAAATACCACACCAGGTTCCAGAAGATGATGGGGTGCTGGCTGAGGAACTTGTGGGTGTAGATCACCTGGTTGGACATGACAGAGAAGTTGGACTCAACAAGGAGCAGACCTCTCAGGATCCTGTGTCATGTGTAGTAGCTGTGTGGCATTTGCTGAAACGCAGACTGCGAGATTAAGTGAGCATCTTACCTGATCTCCCTCATTCTCCAACAGGGTCTCCAGCTCCTTGCGCAGCACCAGGGGGCTGAGGTACGGAACAGACACAGGCTTGGGGTTTGGCCGTTTAGTCCCAATGCCATCCTGACAAACACACACACACACGCCAATTATTTTCACTGCACTGCCGCAACAGTGGTTTCTGCACTATTTAAGCACAGTGGGATTCGTTTGTGACAGTAATGAGCACTGACCGACACCTCTTGCAGGCTGCAGGGCAGGCTAGTGGTGGACACGCCATGTCCAGGTCTCTGGGAATAGTCCAGGCTCTGCAGCGGGCCACCGACACTGTTGCTGCGTGTCAGTGACGTCCCACTGCATCTCTGCTGCTGGTGCTCCAGGAGACCAAGGGGGTCCGATTGCACCGGCTCTGGAATCAGACTAGAAACACAACAGGCAAAGAGGACTCATGAAAAGGTGTTGCTACAAGAAACTGGGCAACTATTTAGCTTCTTGTCCGAGTTCACATCTCAAACTGCAACTTGAGCAACTTTGGGTGGTGTATACCTCTTATGTGTTCCAGGCCGATCATCTAGAGTTTCCCTAGGCTCCTCTTCAGGGAAAGAGATTAGGTCCGGTGTCTTAATGTCAGCTGAGCTGCTGGCTGTGGGCTGGGCACTGGTGCTGTGGATACTGTCCCCTGAGGCACTGGGATTCATGTAGAACCTGAAGGGGAACATCACAGAATAGTCAGCTTGTATTTGTGAAGAACTTTTTTTTCCAGCTTGCACTGCAAGAAGTTTGTGTGTTCAGTTCAGTTCCGTTTTACAATTCATCTTAAAGTCACTTTAAAAGACAACCGATTCCTACCCTGTCATCGTGCGCAAGTCATGAAACTCCACGTGCAATAAGGGAAGGAAGGCTGTGCGACAGAAAGGACAGTTGGTATTCAGGTTGGAGTCGTCGGCTGTCCAGCCCGCCATTATCTCCTCGTCGTACACCAGGGATTCACAGGAGTGGCACTGGGAGCAACTGGACATCAGCACCTGGCAGCAAGGAAATATGTCCAACCAGTTAGGAGTTAAAGCACAGCAGCAGCAGCAGCAGAAACGGGGGTGTTTTGTGTGTGTACAGTATGTCTGACCTCCAGTGCACAGTTCTGGTAGATGCTCGAGGAGGAAGCGTGAAGTGAGGAGCCCTGCTCAGAGTCTGGACCCCTGCCCGCTCGTCCTGGAGTTGGATCTGCAAATAGAGACAAAAACAAACATTGAATACTCATTTCATAGGTCAACTAACCTCATTAGGCCCTTCTCTTCCACTTCCCTCATATTTGCTCCACGGAACAAGCGCTTACGTGTCTGGTGGGTCCCTCGGCCTGTGTCACTGCTGCCACTGCTGCTGCCCAGGCTGGTGCAGCTCTGGTTGAGACCGCTGGCCACCAGCCCCGGGATGACCCCTCTCTCAGGACTCTCATCTACTTGGTGTGCGGCCAGCATGTGCTCATCCAGACGTGACGGGAAGCCACCACCACCCTGAGCTTGTTCATCCTGCAGGGTAAAGTTAGGTGGGATTCAGAGTTAATAAAGTCAGATAATAAAGCTAAAATAAAATGAAAAATACGTTTAAAATATCCAGAATTGTCCTTTAATGGCACTCACCTCGTCATCTGAGTAGGAGTAAGCTGAAGCGACTGCCCCCCACACTTTGCTGGCCACGTTTGCCGCCTGTTTCATGCCCGACTTAAGCACATCAATTTTAGGTCCCGACAAGAGGGTGTCCATCTTGATGCCTGAAATGGAGTTGATGACCGAGCCCAACGACCCTCCCTGGGAGGACTTGACCAGCGCCGTCAGTGAGGACGATCTTGGACCCGGGCTACCCACAGTGCTGGTGGAGGTCTTTGTCTTTACTGCAAAAGTCTTGGAGCGGGTAACAGTGCTGGGGCTGCGTTTGGGTGTATCTCCTGGGGAGCCAGTTGGAGTTTTGATAGGAGGTACAGGGAGGCTGGACCTGCGCTCCAGGGATGGTTTGGGCTGTGGGGCGTCAGTTGAGTCTCCCTGGGCCTGCTGGAGCTCCATGCTGGAGGACTTCACACCCAGGGGGCTTCTCAGGCTCATGTACATTTCGATCTCCTCTGCCAGGTTGCGGGACACCACCGCAGGCATGGAGCGCGGTGGCTCTTGGCTAGTGACAGAGGCTGACTCTTCGCTCTCGGTCACCAGGAGGGAAAGTGGGTCTGCACCCGCCTGCACGTCTGCCCTCTCCAGGGACGCTCCTCGCAGCCCAGAGTCCTCCTCGTGTGTTTCAGTGTGCTTCCTCTCCCGTTTCTCTATTTTTACCTCAGTCCCCTCTACCTCTATATCATCTCCCTTCCCTTCTTCTGGTGCTCCTGGACCCTCTTCCTCCAGCAGCTTCCCCAGCATCAAGCCTTGATCATCTTCAGGCTCTTCCTCCAGGTCTTTAAAAAGTGTTTTGGACACACTATTAGGAGGTGGACTTTGGCCTGCACAGAGCGCTGCAGCCAGGATACGGGCATCAGCACCCATCTGACTGGCCATGTGGTCCACGCCTTTCTCTAGGAGCATCCCGGCACGGGTTTCAGCGCTGAAGCTACAGCTGCGTTCAGCAAAGGATTTCTGACGCTGCTGTTGAGGCTGGTTAGCCACGTCCCCCGATGCCAGCGAGGCATCAACATCAGGCAGAGACACGTTATCATTCTTGCTGTGTCTCCTGAACAGCTTCCCTGTACCTGCAGAACGTGTACAGATATAATGAGAGCTGTCCTTTTTCATTTGGGGTTGCAACAATTAAACTTATAGTTAATGCTTCATTTAAATGGAACAAAATAATGAATCCATCATGAAGTCACAGAATTGACAAAACTGCCATCCCAATGTCAAATGGCACCATTCAACGTCATTTCTGAGTTAGACTTAAAGGCCTCATCTTTCTCCTCACCTGTTTCCCGGCCACCATCAAAGCTCCCGGTGGACAGCTTTACAATACTAGGGACAGACGAGGGCGCACCAACAGGACTGGGGGGCTCTGCTACTGCTACAGCACTGTCCACCGAACCCGCAATGTCACCTCCTGGTTATGAAAGTACATAGTCAACGGACCATCATCAATGTACAAGGGGGAAATGGGATTTCTGTTGCACACACAACCTTTAAATGCAGAACTAGACCTGGATGTGGCTGTCTGCTACATGCAGCGTATGTAATGGAATCAGCTGTTCTTACCATTATGTTGTGCTTTGGAATCGCCTCTCTCTTCAGCGGAAAGGACAGCTGTGTGTAATGGCTCTGCCAGCTCCTGGTGTAACTCATCCTTAGAGCCATAGCCTTGATCAGACTGCCTTCCTGTGGATCACAAAATCACACAAACTGTGCTGTACTCACAAATATCATTTTCTATGAAGATATGATTTTTTTTGTTTTGTTTTACAACCATAAACAAATAATTAGGCTAAACTGGATTTGTTTTCAGCATATTGGACTTGGAAGTTCTGGCCACTGGCATCCAACATCTCCAGATCCCAGCAATGGTCAGAGCCTCAGGTCTTAAAGCTTTACACCTGCAAACCTAGTAGCTTTAGGGCATCAGTACCTGTGCTACAGTGGTTGTCTGTTGTGTCTTCCATGCTGTGGCTGTGGGCAAACAGGTTGTGTTCCTCGCCGTTGACCTCACTTGAGCTGTCAGCACTTCCATGGCTCAGGCGGTCAGCATCAGTGACCGCTGACCCACTTATTGATGCAGCTAAAGACAGAAAGAAATAAGTGGGTGAGAAACAAGGAAACTGACAGAGTAATAGTGCCTCCCATTATGCAGCCCCGTCATACTGTATATTCCTTTCCCACCTGTGGTACTAAGTGTGGGTCCCGTCTTGGAAGATGTTCGGTGTAGAGCGTGCTTGAACTGGCCCACTCCACGAAGCACATTTCTAAGCTTGGTCCACATGAAGAGGCCACTACGGTTTCTGCTGGGCCAGGGGCTCTCCAAGACGGCCTGCAGAGGGAAACAGACTGAAGGATGAGGACATGCGTGGGTGATGCGGTGCTTTCAGTGCTTTGAGCTACGGCAGAGATGCGTTTTAGCAATGTAAAAGTCTATATGTGACCTTGTTGTAGTATCCATATGTGATGGCGTTCGGGTGCACTCCAGCTTTCTTCATTTCAACCAGGACTCGCACAGCCATAACAGGAAGACCCCAGACACCACAGAGCTGCATCACCACTCTGTAACACACCTGAACGCCACAGAGATAAAAACATGCAATATTAATTAATACAGTATGACACCTTGAGAAAAACAAGTCTAGACATACATAATGTAACTGTACCTCGTCCAGCACCTCCACCTCAGTGGTCCTCATCTTCAGGAGGACGTTGTACGCCTGCTGCATGGCACGGCTTTTAGACTTGGCCAGTCGCACGGCTGCTGGCAGGCAGATGAACCACAGGCTGTAGCAGTGACTGAACAGACACCGGGCCCACAGTGGAGGGTTGGAGTAGAAACGCTTGGCCATCTTGTATGCTAGCTTGATCTCCTGTTAGACCATTGGCAGACATTTAAAGCCCTTTTTTAACATGAATAGTTTAAGAGTAGTTTCTGCTGAGTGCGACTGTGTGAGTATGTACACACCTGCTTTGTCCTCTTAGCCAGTAGTGCAGGGCTGCTGGACAGACTGGCCCCTGCAGCTCTGCTACTAAGTGCTGGTCGTAACTCCCTAGGACGGTCAAACAGCTCATTCTGCAGCCTGGGGAAACTTTTATAGCTGGGGGATGAGAAATAAAAATTGTTGCAAAGTCATGTTAGACGATTTTTTAAACAATCTTTTAATAAACTATAGTTCAAAGGCTTACGTGTATCTGGGGGCAGGTTCAGTTCCATCGTCCGCTGAAGGTTCAGGGGGCATGACAAAGACAGTGTGCTCACTCTTCTGGGATTCGTCCAGCTCCAGCAGTCTCGTGTCCTCAGATGACTCACCTTCAACCTGCAGTGAGGATCACATCCAGAGCCTTAGCGATACTGACAACTACGACTAGAGTTTGACAAAAAGCACGCTCTGCAGGTCATTTCCTGTCTAATGGCAGAACGTAAACAACTACAAGCATATTACAAATCTATGATGCTTTTCTACTTAGGCGGTAAAACATGCCGATTTGATTGTGGTTAGGAAGAAAAGCAGGAAATGTTCGTGCCCCTTGTTGAAAACATGTATCAAAGGGAGAAAAAGGTTCATTTATTCTAATTTTGTTTTAATGTTAGTCACAAACAAAGGAAACAAGGTGCAGGGAAATCTGATTACAGTGTAAGTGATTACCTTGGTGCCCTTGTCGGTGATTTTATCAGAGGGAAAAAGCTGCAAGAAGAGGAAAAAGAGGAAAGGGAACAGAATGAATCAGAGGAAATTTTGGCTTCCTTACTTTCCCAGCGGATGAATGTTATTTTGCCAATGAAACAACATAAAACAAAAGGCCCGTTTATGGAAGGAAACCTCAGGTGGAAGAGGAAAAACAAAAACAGCATAAAACCAGTGTGAGGCATGTTTATATCTGAGACCGGCCTGACGCTGCATTGGTTATCACCTTCTCCACGCAGTCGTCAAAAAAGGCCAGGCCAGTGTCCTTGTCACTGACGAAGGTGCACTCTTCAATGAAGCGGATGAATATCTGGGTCTTGGTGAGCTGGGAGTAGAACTTCTGGTGGGCGCGGTCTCTGCCTTTGAGAAACCCTGCAGGAAGGCAAAGAGACTGATCTTGGAATCACTCCAAAAACTAAATGGACCGTGGAATTATTATACGCTATTGTAATATGTTGCTACAAGCCCTTTCCTTCACTCTATCTATATCAAACATTGATCTGTAACAGTGAAGCTAAATGGAGGTGAGAACCAATTTCCCAGCAACAGGCATTAGTGAAGTCTTATTATAGCTGATGAGAAAGGTGATTGATTTCTACAAAACACAGGTTGAGTTATAGTTGTGATGCTCCTTGAAATAGAAATGCCAATAAAATTAAACATTAGGTGAAGCTATCTAAATTAATGTTGTAAATTATGCATTGGTTACAAAGCCAGGAAGCTATCAACAAATGTCGCACATAAACAAAACCATTACCTACATGTCGATATCTATGGTTTTACACATCATCCGCATGACTTCATTACCATAAAACTACTTCAGTTTCCCCTGGTTTCCACACATGGCTTGTTTACCTTGCAGGTCGTAGAGGGAGTCTGCAGCCGTGGCCTTTTCGGAGGGCGCCTGGGTGATGGGTTTGAGGTAGGAGCGGTAGCCCTTCAGGATGGAGGCCATGAAGCGAAGGAAGGCCTCCTGGATTTCCATCTCCAGGGCTGTCTTCTTCTTGTGCCAGGTGAAGTCCGCCTCGATGGGGGTCATGTCCACTGCCGAGCCTTCCTCGCCTGTTTGACGGACTGAAACTAAAACACACAAAGAATTACACTCAATTTTAATTATCTGACTAATACTATTATTGATTGTTGCATTTTATTGTTTATATTATAATTATATTTTTGACTTGTCTCCATATATAACTACAGGGGGTGAACAAAATAATGGGCATACAACATGATGTAATCTAATACAGTAGCAATAGTATTTTTTAGGACATGATAAAGACTCAGCTCTATGGTCACTTTTCATATCACAGTGTGTGGTGTTGTTGTATTTAACTAGATTATATATTGTGATTGTAAGTCATTCATGACATTTTGTCCATTCCCATCTCTGAAGAGGTTTTGCTACAAGAGGAGGGGGGATGCTGTTTGTACCAGTGGCCAGCTGGTGGTGCAAGTTGCTCAGTGAGTTAATGAGACTCTTGCAGGGCTTCTTTGGGAGGTTCTTCCAGTTGCTGTGTCTCTTTTCATCAGACCTGTAACACACAATACCACGAAGGCAGTTAGGCAGCGGAGCAAAAATAATCCGCTACGTGCTCTTTGTTTAACAAATGTGGTGCTGCAATATTTGAGTACAAAGCAGTGGCATAGGTTTAGTATCAAAGCATAGCATACAGGTAGATAGTGTTGGTGTCTAGATCCACACAGACAACATCTGGCGGGGGGTCGTAAAGGTCGAAGTAGCGGGAGTCCACACCCACTATAAATGGACAAGGAGCGTTGAGGACGCCTGCTAGAGAGAGCGGGCACAGGGGGATGTAGGGACACTGCCACTGGAAGGGGAAGATCATCTGAGGAGAGACAAGAGACAGAAGCACGATTACTACAACCAGTCTGACAATAATGAAGAGTTTTACATGATGTGTACGCATCGGACTACAGAATTGAATTGGGCAACTTATTTTGAGGGGTGTCTCTTGCAAAAGATATGATGCTCTTCCTTATTGTAACTGATTTATTGTGACACTGCATTTGGGAGATTTTGAGGATTGTGACATCCTGTGTATTCAAAGAGATTGTGGTTGGCAAAGTTCAATTGTGTTCATGGAGCTGGAAAATCAACAACCAATCAGTGAAAAATAAATCTTATAAGTGAGATATAACCATAGAGTAGACATAATGGCAGAGCGATAAGTATAACTGTTTAAGTATAAAGGTAAAGTGTTCTACATGTCATTTAAATCTTATCAAAATGAAGATGAATATGTTGTTAGACTGGCTTTTAGTAACTCATTCATGGAGGATAAATACTCAACCTGTATTTATGTGAGAATTTCAAGGCAGATATTTCAGACAATCATTTGTTTCTCTTTATTTTTGTAAATGCAAAAATATAAAATGTCAAAAACCTGTTCCTCTTGCCGCTGCTTATTTTACTGTGTTTGTAGTTCAGCACAGTACAGCATTTTACCTGACTGTTAGTTACCCTCATCAAATACAAGTAAAGCAAACACAAAATGAGTCCTGCACAGTTCCATCATGTTTATGTGCTTTCTGAAATGCTTTCAAGCCGTCCAATCGAATGAAAAACATAGCGTTAAAGGAATTACATATCTTTGTGATTTAGTATGCCTGTGAGACTATGCAGTTCAGATGAGGTAGTGCTGTATTTGATCCTTTTAATGTCAGAAATGGTGTTAGGCAGGGTGGTATATTATCTCCACTCTTATTCAACTGCTATACGGATGACTTGCCTGGGAAGCTGAATGTGTATTTGGATTATCTCGTAATTAATGCTTTCACATATGCAGATTTGGTCATATTTTCCTCCCTACAGAGCTGGTTAATCCCAACAAGAATGATGTCATGGTATTTTCTTGAGTACTACTTAACTAGAGAAGGTCTCAAAGTAAGTGGTTGGGTCACTTTTTCTTAAATGACTTAATGCACCATAGAGATATACTGACAATGTTATTAATTTAATTCTCAGGGCAACACATCTGTACATACATTTCTATTGTGGTCAGTAAAGTGATCGTCTGCCTGTTTATGGCTTACTGTAAACTGTATACTGCTCAGCTACAAAAGAGAATGGATGATAATAAGGAGTTTAATGTCATTTGTATTATATGTATTTCATGTAACGGCTGTTTTAATAGTTAAATCTTATCTTTTACTACTATGGACCCTGATCCAAAAATAAGAATTGAACTGATTTAAAAGAGCAGATGTTGCTAAAGCTCAATCTTGCTGGTAATACTTCTGAATACATGCGAGTATGGCTCGCATGGCGGAGCGTACTCACAGCCACCACAGCCTCGGCCACACCGGTGAGCACAGCGGGCCGGAGTGAGTGCAGCAGGATCTTGCTCTCCAGCAGGACGAAGTGCAGCACAGTGGCGCAGTTCTCCGAGCCCAGATTCATCAGCAGAGTGCCGTAGTCTGCCCCGCTGACCGAGGGGGAGGGAGAGCACAGAGCAGACGTGTGAGTTGACGAGTTCGGGCAGAGCATGGAAAACAAAACGGAAAGCAAGGGAAAGGAGACAGAAAGGGGTGGAAGGAGTGTGAAAAAAGTGATGGAGGAAAGGGTTTATAACAGGGTTTGTAACTAGAGACAGACATGATTAATGTAAGAGAGAAACAACGTAATTCAACACTTCTCTAAACAATGGTAGATAATAAAGAACCTAGAAGGAAACGATTAGGTTGAGTGGCACTTCAAACAGTTATTTTAATTAGTAAGATTTTTAATATCAACACTCTCCAAGATATGCAAATGCACATGGTGGACAAAATAATGCTATCATCTTACAATGTAATGCTGTCCAACAACCCTGCAAGTCATACTTCGTTAAGCTTAGAATGGAAAACCTCTCTTGAGGCTTTAATTCAATTTCTAAGGATATACAGCAGTTTCTAATGTTGTTAAGACAATATCCCATTAAGTTGTCATCAAGAGTCTACTTCGTCCACTGTTTCTATTTGCTAATGCAGTTTACATATGCTGTCCAGTTGTTTGAGACTTTTTCAGAACCTAATATGACCTTTTAGAGGGCTTTGTAATTGTGACTCAAAATTAATTTCCTTTGTCATATGGTGTTTCTGAGATTTAGTCTAAGCCTCGTTAATCACAATCACAAAGGCAGCAACAGCAGTGGGTCACATTAAGTGGAATACCAATTAGTAATTGGTAAAGGCCCGACAATCACCATTTTTGAGTTTTCAGGGTTACATAAAGTAGGAAAGAGGCCAGAGGGTCACTGCTTGAATGGCTCGTATCAATTGCAAACAAGACCGAATTATGCAATGTAGGAAAAAGTCTCTGAAAACTGATGATGCCAGAGGCTGTTTTCACAGTGTGAGGATTTGACCTGGAAAACAACTAACATGAATGAATGCATTTGCTTTTTTTTCCTGGAACAATGCAGGTCTTTTCCTTTCAGCCTGCTCAGCTGTTTTTCTTTTAGACAAAGCACAGAATATGCACTGAAGGACAGCTACATTTAGCTTGAAGTGGAAGCAAAACTGTCAAAGTCTAAAGAACAGTAACAGAAAATATTACTTGTTGCAAAATAATGATGTTAAGCACTGTGAAGCCCATTGTACCTGAGGGGTAAGGGTGTACACACAGGCTGGGAGAGGATCAAGGTGTCATGTGCGGAGAGCTGAAAGGAAAAATGTTATAATGTTCATATAAGGAACTATAAAAACAAAAGATACACATGTAAACATATATTTTTGACAAGACTGACAATTATTAAGAACATAAAAAGAAAACACGTCACCTGGACTAATATTCTTGGCCTTTGAGGGGAAGGAAATGACACATTGTGCATGAAGTGTGAGATGTGCCTGTTGAGAGAAACATACAGAATGTCTTCAAATTCTTTTACAGCAACAATATTCAACTTAACAAAACGTGAGCTTTGAGATCTGCACGGTGCTTAGCATTAATGTCCCCAATGAATGTCAACAGCTGTAAGTAGATTCTTACTTTTCAATGGGCAGTGGGTGTGGGCCTGAGACGGAGAGCTTGTAGAGGAACATCAGGAACTTGCGGAAGGACTCAAAGAAGGGCCAGCGGGAGAGCAGGCAGATGCACTTATTGGTGTTTACAGGCCGGTTGGGGATCATCTTCTTCTCCACTGTGGTGAGAAGGCCCAGCTGGATCTTCTGCCTCTCGCTCAACAGATCCACTGGATATGGCTCGTAGAACTGGATGGCTGATCCATACACCTGCAACCAGAGATGGACAAATCGCTTTAGTAATTTTGTAACCTTTTGGCTCCCTAGCCAGTTTAGTCTTTTCAAAGAGTACAATAATTGGGTAATACTATTGCTTGCTACATCAATGACAGCTTGCTCTTGGCTGCTGCATCTCACCTTTTCACCAGAAGAGATGGTTAAGACAAACGTGGAGAAGACCGGCAGAGGATCACGCGTGTGTGGTGCCCAGCATTCGATCTTGGCACCCATGGGCAAACAGAACAGAGGGACAGATTCTGACAGAGGAAAAGACTCATAGTCCTCCTCTGGGTAACGAAAGATGAGACCTGGAGAACAAAGAAAACAAGTGATCGATATATACGCTGTGATGTAGTAGTGTCGAACAAAATACATCCCAAAGTTTGATCATTTAAGTGCCAGACTCAAACATCCAGACAGGCTACAATTCTCACTTTATTTCTCTGTAAGGATTAAATAAAAGAGGCTCTAAGAAAAGAGAGATCAATTACTATCATTTCTGATGAAAAGTAGTAATCAGTCTGTATGCTTTGGTTTCATTTTCAGGAAATAACTGTTCTGCTCCTCAGTGTAACTTGTTGTTTGGTGAGATGCCGTTCTGACAAGACACACACATTCTTATGTGAACATGAGCATACAAAAAAAAACAAGCCTGCAGACACACACACACACACACACACATAAAGGGCGTGGCAGGAAGTGCTGTTGTCTGAGATGATAAACAGCCGCCTCACAGGAAAAAGGCCGGCCAAAAAGATAAAGTCTGCATGTGTGTCAGCATGGGTGCGTGTGTGTGTGTGTGTATTACTATGAACACTGATTATACGTGTGTTGTGCAATTAATTGTTCCAAAGGCCAAGCTGTTAAGGAAGCATTCGGTCGGTGAAAATGTCACACTACAGTTCAGAAATGCCAGCTGCAATAAGCAGTAACTATCTACTGCAAGATCACAGACACACACTGACGGTGCCGCTGGCTGGAGGTTTGACAAATAAACCTAACGGAGGCTGATTGTGCCAGCACACAAAGCCACACCATTTCCAACTACACTGCATTTTTTATATTGATACATAACATAATTTAATATGGCTGCTTAAGTCTTAAACTTTTCTAACACCCATTGTTATCATGTATGGAAGCCTATTCCTGCCAGACAAAAAAAGATGAATGAGTTTAGTATTACTATCTCATAATTTTGATTTAAAAAGTCAAACTTTAGACTCACTTTATGTCATAATAATGACTCAGTATCTCATAATTATGACTTGAACTACTCACTGCATCCTTTCTATACATAGACTTATTGTCTTACCTTGTCTTTTAAACAAATTTAAAATAATAACAATAAAATCAAGCTAACTGCAGACCTCTGATGACATTGCTGTGAATTTCTAACAAGGTAAGCCATCAGAAAAAGATCTAACTTTTACTCACCAGCTTTGTAACTGATGGAATTGGACGCAGATACTGATTTCTTGTAACACAGGAACACATTGGAGCCCCACTGAAAAGGTTTAAAACATAGATATTAAAAAATGCGTTCTCTGACTGATGATGCAAAAGTGCTAGCTAAGGAATAAAAGTCAGACTTACCATGCCACAGTTGAGGTTCTTGTCCACCTTGCAAAAGGTATGTGGTGGCGTCTCACCCTTGCTGGTGACAATGACGCAGATGTCGGTCACTGCCAGGGAGTTCTGAGGCTGGACGGGTGGCGCTCGGCGGAAGGTGATGAAGATGCGCTGCGAGGTGGCGGAGCTGTTGTTGACATTGGCGCAGCGGCCGTATGGAGTGGCCTGGATGACCTCGCAGCCCTGGATCAGACGCTCCTTACCCTCATACAGCACACTGATAAACACAACAAACAGGAAGTAAACATGTTAGCACATGACAATGACACAACACATTTTATGGGCCAGCAGAGAGGAATAAAGACGTAACCGGAGAGAAAGTCTATACTACTGTCTTCAGTTCTAAAGGTTCAGAGTGCAAAAGGGATCTAAATGATGTGGAAATTAAGATGGCAAGCAGCAGAGCAGTGCAAAGAGCTGGCATGCCCTCACAATTAAGTGTCTCAGAGAGAGGGCCGTCAGTGGAATCAGTTTTGCTGTCTTACATTTCTTAAACAAACTTTGCTGCCAAAACAGCTCACATTCTGATGATGCAACAGTTTACACAGCTTGAACACTAACAACAAATCAGTAGACTGACTGTAAAATAGAAGAATATAGGAACAACAACAGATAAACCAAACAGTGGAGGTTTTCTGCTGGTGTGGCTTTCCAAAATGGTGAAGGTGTCAACCACAAGCTCCTGGGTTATGAGCTAAACCGACTAAAGCAAAGGCTTCCAGAGAATTCAACAGGGTGGCAGGGGAAAGATCACAACTATATTTAAAAGGATGCTTTCCCACTACTCCCTATGTCTAATTCATATTTCCATCAGCTATGTACCAAGTCATACTTTCTGACAGCATGCAGACAATAGAATACTTTGCACAGTGACAGAGGGAAATATCTGGTTCTTTAGCTGCTAAATGCTCCATTATGTTCACCAGCTACTTGCTAACTTTGACTGCGTGCGGTTTGTTGCTAGGCAGGTAGCGTACAGTGGGTTTATTAGAGCTTTTTTGCCGATAACAGCTGCCTGCTGTGGCTGGAAACAACGCTGATGAGAGCCAAAACTGTAAAGTTGCAGGCCATGAAACCAAAACAGTGAGCTGAGAGACACTGAAGCGCTACGCAGAGCTGAGGGGAACTGCAGAATCTATTTGATCAATTTACAGCCCTGGTGTACAAATCTGGCACTACAAGGCTGCCATATACACATATCAATCCACATTCAGACTGATTTAGGGGAAAAACTGCATTCTTGAGAGACAATAAGCAAAAGGCCGAAGCTGTATGGTGAGGATAATCTGGTTCAGTGTGTGGTCAGCACCACTTCTTAAAGCTCTGGTTTCCTTTTGAGGCCTCAGTGAGAAGCCCCGTCTTCAATGGGTGATGTGATTCAGACATATTTACCAGCTGACTCATTCAAATCCCAGACAGTAAGGGAAACCTATCAAGATTTTCATATCCAAGTTAGCACAAAACAAACACTTTGAATTTAATAATAATGGATCACTGCCAAACATTATTATCCTGTTGACCTGGCTTCAGATTATATTTTAGATCTTTTAGTCCTTAATGAACCTTTGCGTAGTTTGGGATCCTCTGGCAGTGGTCTTCTGTCTCTTCCAGAGTCCAGGCTGAAAACTAAAGGGGCCAGAGCTTTTGCCATCAGGTCCCCGAGGAAATAAGGCTGTCTGACTCAGTGCCTTCTTTTAGGTCTCTTCTAAAAACGTACTTTTATCGGAAAGCATACAGTGATTTTATTGAATTGTCTGTTTATTTTATTGTTTTTTAATGTCTTGCTTATTATTTTTCATTTTGCCCTTCATGTATTTCATCATTCATTTTGGTATTTTATTTCATTTTTCTCTCTTTCAGTGCTCTATCGATAAAGCTTAATAATATCATTAATATAAAATGTTTTGTGCATTCTTTATCACTCCTGCTGTGGAATATCACACAGCTAAAAGTTGCAGACAGGAAAGCAATCAGTGCCCTGCTGTGTTGGATCTTTTTTGCATGAATGCAGGGCTTCTATGGTGGCATGCTCCATGTCCTCCCTTTCCATCTGGACAATGCAATGTGGGAGGCCAGAAGCTGCGATTGCTGCCCTCTTTAAACTTAAGACAGACCCCAAAACACTTTTTTTTTTTTTTAATCTTGAGCAGGCTACAGGGCAGCCATCACAGATATAACAGTCCGAAACACTCCATTTATTCTGAAAAGAGTGTGAGACAAACCTAAAGAGGCCAGGAGGACAGTTGCCAGCAAAATTCTCATTTAGGCAACAAAAACAGGGTCCTAATGGGCACAGTGAGTCGTGACGCTGCTGAGCCTCGGGCTGGGAATGCTGGCTTCACTGACAGCAGAGGTGGCAGGAGGAAGAATGAATGATTTACAGGTTGCTAGTTTTTCATTTATTCTTTGCGGTGGATTAATTCTTGCAGGTGGAACAGATCAGGAAGGGAAGACACTGGCGTTGCAACATGGCCAACAATATTTACTAACCTGCTCAACCAAAACAGAACCATCAGGATCATCAAATCACTTATTAATAATAGACCACAAAGTCATGAATTTTACATTAGCAGTCTCTTAATATTATCCCTGACTGCAGCAACACAGAGAAGAAGCTGGTGAAATCTGTTATTCGGTCTCATTAAACTGCATGACTGATTTGGTGCTCCAGCCAAGGAAAAAAGCAAACTGTAAAGCAGCCTGACAACGTGAATCCTCGAACACAAGTTTGATTCTGTTTTCCCCACCCCACATGTTATGTTGGCATGCTAAGCAGGATTGCGCAACCGCTTATAGGAAACAAGACTTGACATACGATCTTCTGTTTACGCTCAGAGCACCAACAGGGTTTCACATGAAATGAATCAAATTCATCACGTCAGAGAGCGCAGTCAATGTGCTGCTATCTTCATACAGCAACACCAGTTTTAATGAAAGGAAAATCTTTCGGAGAGAGAGAGCAGAGTGTCATCTCTTGAAACTGGAAACTCCAGTTTGTTAGTCGGGGACACAAATAGGCTTTCGACAAAGACTAAGGTGTGTGGAGATCTGAAAGGCCTCAGGCGGTTGCATCACTGTTCTCAATGAAGTATTACTGCATTGATATTGCTAGTTCATTCAGGACAGACGAGTTAACGGATATAAAGCCCTGGTGATGAAACGTAGGTAGTGCTCCTCTGTGAATAAGTGAGAGCAGCTTTAGGCTTACTGTTCTGGATTAAGTAGATCATGATATAGTTCCATAACATATCAGAAGGAAGCAGGAAAATGGATGGATAGGAGCCAAGAGGAGTGGCTGAGAGGGAGAACACCATGACGCAACAGGGGCGAGTGACTGAAGTCGTCAACACGCCTACTTCCTCCCACCTCTGAAAACATGTTTCTTCATGCCATCAAAGTTGAATTAAATATGACACATATGACACAAGAATCAGGAGTTCACTGGTTAAATTAAGGCCAAATCCAGAGTTAGCTTTCCGACCGACTAAACTATAAATTGGTTATTGAAGTTGTTGTTTTACTCATTTGAAGAGTTTGGTCTCATGTAATGCGTAACAGTGGAACTGAAGCCACTCACAATGAGTCCCTTGCTGCTGCAGTCATATTCACATTCCAGATTACAAACGCTGACATAAACAAAACTGCTGACTAACCCAATGTCAATGAGAGGAGGCTTCCCTCGACTCCTCTTGTAGCACAGAAACAGCTCTGGGCTCTTAAGACTGCCATGGTTAAGGTTGGCTGGCTGGCCGCTGTAGGTGCTGTCGATGCAAGTGAAGCCCTCGGGCACAGCCTCTCCCGCCGACCTGTTAATGACGGCCAAGTCGGTGATGGGCGCTTTGGGCCCGCCAGACTTGGTCTCCGACAGGTCCTGCTCCAGGGGCGTGGACTTGTCTGTCAGCCCGGCCACCACAAAGTAGTCGGTCACACGGTGACCCTTGTCCTCGATCATGGCTGGGCGTACCTGGAAGGAAGAAAACAGAGAGTTTAATTTGAAATGACAGTTATATAGCCTTGAGTAAATTTGCAGTAACAGCCAATGAGAACAAAAGCAAAGCTCTTACATCTCACTTTGGGACAGTGGGGTGGACTACACATGCAAGCATACACAGAATGCTAAGTAATACTGTGGCCGAGGCAATAAAAGGATCCTTTAAGACTTTCTGCACCACAACGAAGCAAACAAACTGGGGAAAGACAAGGGGCAATGAAGGGACTGGATTTGTCACTAACACTCTTGTCATTGTACATCACCGTACCGCTCCAATTATGTTGAGAGTTAACGGCTGCAGAGAGCCATGGGAGAGCAGCCGGGCCCAGAGGAATGTTCAGAAATGCCACAGAGAGCGTAAATCACGCAGACACCAAAGCCTATAAAACGGCTGTCGCAAATTTGAGTGACAAAACATATGAAAAGCGACACCCAAGTGTCTTGTGTATTCTGTTAATTTATTCTTTTTTAAAGTTTGAAGTAAAAGGGGTTACTGTTGAGTCAAGACACCAAATTTAGCTGTCAGTAACTCAGTTATCGGTTACAAGGAAGCAATGTGTTGTATTTTCAATGACGTCTCTTCTTCATAAAATAACAAATGCAGTGAAGATACAAACTGATAATATGTGCATTCAGGAACAGTATGACTGAAATAAGTTATTTCTTTTAATAACCTTATCAAAAATGCTTTGGAATGTGTCATGTTTGATGAAAAATAGCCCAGTTTTCACAAGAAATGAAAGGGCTCTTTTGAAGTTTGTAACAAGGGAGACGCAGTATATTTGAAAACTGCTGCTCATCATTTATCTGTCTATTATGGTGCAAAGGAATTGTGTTCCTGAGCCAAAGAAAAAAGCACTTGACTTAACAAGCATGGCCAAATAAACAAAGAGTGGATGGTTGTCTAAGAAGAGAAAGAGAAACTTATAGCAAACACATCCACATCGCCTTCAAAGAACTGTTGGGACCTACACAGGAAGTTCAAATTTTTCCAGTGGTGAGTCAGCTGTGGCAAGAGGAAAAAAAAAAAAGAAGCCTCTTTGTACGGCTAAAGCGAGCACAGACATCCCTGTACTTCATGGTGCAGATTAATACTGACCATTGTAGTTCTTTCACTTTCACCGATCGATATGATAACAATGTTGCTGCTGCAAAACTTCTGTCACATCATTGTGAAGCCACAGTGCGCGCATTCTGACAGGCAACATGTCAACATGTGACGCTGTTTCCAGCAGCACAGTTGGTCTATCTGCATGTGCAGGAGATAGTAGTGCACACTGGAGTCTGCTGGCTGCAATACAGTTCAGGACATCCGCTGGCTTGTGCTGTGGAAGGAGTGGCAGGAGGCAGACTGACCTGCCCGGGAGGAAAATTGTTCAGCCACAGCAAACAGCAAACAGCTGATGCACTTTCCACACATTTTCCACACAAGACAAAAACCTTTTCCAAACTTTGAGCCTGCTTTCTTTGATGTCCACAGACTATACAGCATGCATTCTTGGGACAACAATGGCATGATGTGTGAAAAACGTAATGTTTAATTCCTTTGAGCAGTATATAAACCCGCATCTCATTGAATGGTAAACACAGCACTGCCTTTTAGCTATAAACTTGGCAATTTGCCCATGTGAACCTGTCAAAATGGATCTGTTTCAAGTATACTGCCAGCCTTATAGTCCAGGTAGCTTTGAAGCATTGTAGCTGGATATTTGCCCAGAATGTGGCCCATTTATTCATTACTCTTTAAAACAATGTCGGGAAACATTCAAATCAAAGAGTGTAACCGTATCACCACAGTTTTATGTCATATCCAAGCAGAGACCAAATGACTTAAAACTTTCCGTGAACAAAAACGTCAATAAAAGTGCAACAATGAAGATGGGATGGATTATCAGCTCACTCCCACAATTTTTTCAAGGGGGTCAGCTGTTGAAGTAACGCAGGAGGGAAAAGCTCAGAAGGGTTTACTCTAGATCTCACAGCTAAGGCAAGAAAGAGAAATATCCAACTCATATTTTACTTCTTAAATGGGGATCACCCCTGTGAATTCACTTTGTTTCAGATCATTCTGAGGAATGTCACTGAAGCTCACGTCCTTATTTGTTCTTGAAGATAAAAGTCGTAAAAGCCTAAATGATTCCAGATGTGGCTTTTCGCAAACAAAAATTAATGTCTGTCCAACTCCTTTAAAAGCCGGGATACTTTTGACTGGATCCAGCTCTTATTTTATGATGATCCACAACAGCAATCTAGAGACATGGAGCTGTGTTAAGACTTATTGCTCTGAAAAGATTTGCTGCACTGTATCCATGGTTACATCTTGCTGGTCAAAACCCTATTCAAAAGAAAAACGCTGTTGTCAGACTATATTTGCTTTATAACAAAACCACACTATTAAATGTATTCTCACCAAAAGGCAGGCCAGTAAATGTACTTGGGTGGTTTAACCAGTGACTGGATGGTGTTCCTGCATTACTCTTGTGTACTTAATGACTCTTCGGGCTAATAATAAGGCAAACAAGCCTTATTCTCCTGTACCAGCAGGTCACAGGTCAGCAGGAAAGGACTGTGTGTGGGCGCAGCGCCTCACTTTCATACAAAAATGTATTTTCTTTTCTTAATTTAACAACTCATTTTTTCCAAAGACTCTGCTCTGCTGAGTAACATACACATTTGAACCTGTGTCACAAACATTAGCCTCTGCAATTCATCTGCTCTGAAATGGTAATGCTGGTATAAAAACATCAAGGCTGTGAGTCATCTAGCTTCCCGACAGCATAGGCACAGATCACCATGAAGTGTCACAGCAGGGAACAGAGCAATGTTAACAGAAAAAAAAAAGAAAAAAGAAAAACAAACACTATCCTGGGCAACCAATGAATCAACATGTACTTCACAGAGAACATTAAACAACATCAACCTCCCACAA
Organism: Enoplosus armatus; assembly: GCF_043641665.1. NCBI lineage: Eukaryota > Metazoa > Chordata > Actinopteri > Centrarchiformes > Enoplosidae > Enoplosus > Enoplosus armatus. The sequence goes on from NC_092202.1 coordinate 10,638,308, forward strand.
TCTGATACCGACTTTTCCCTTATATTAATTGGGATTGTTTTTTTGTTTTGTTTTTTAATATTTTTGGGGCATTTGTTTTGCCTTTATTGGACAGAGGTGAGGTGAAAAGGCAGACCGGAAATGGGGGGAGAGAGAGTGGCATGACATGCAACACGACTGGAGTCGAACCGGCAACAATTCGGATATCAAGGCTCTACGGGATAAATCTTTCCATTTCTTTGCGATTTTCTATAAAAAAACAAAAACAAAAAAAACAGCCCAATTATTTGAAATTCTGCACTTACCCAGAAACTAGGCTCCCTGTGTACCAGCTGCTGTTATCTTCCACACATACACAACCACAGACACCTGCTTATACGCAATTCAGTTCTGTCAGCATGAGGATCGTTCTAAGTCTGCATCACATGTATGGTAGCATCAGCAGGCTGCTTTACCAAGGAATATGATGTGTTGATATTTCAGGGACTTCCCTATGAACACAAAAGAAATTAAATGCTGTCACATTATTTCCTGTTCTAATGAATAAACAGGGTGGACGGTAGCGATGCAAAGCAGGTATTTGTTGTGGAAAGGTTACCATAACATGGTAGATTAGTCAGCCGATGACACTGTCGCTGAACACAACATATATACATTTTTGGCCATTTGATATATTAGTGCTGATATCTGCTGTATTCTGGACTACCAGCAGGTCACAAATTACCACCACTGACACTGAAATGAGTATTCATGTTTCTCTGCAAGGCCAAATAGACACTGGTGTTTGGTGTGCACACAACTGTCGACACACTCTTAATGCTGGAACAGTTTGTGTCAGTCCCCTCTGCCTCCAACACACCACAACCATACAAATATCTCTTTGTGACAGCCCATGATAGACAAACATTGGCGCTGCCATGGCAACCCAGCCCTAACAATGCCAGGCAGTGCGACCCTGAGCTGCGACTAGTGTTACTCTAGCTGAGGAAACTGATCTCCACATCTTTCAAGGGTACATTTAGTATAGCTGACATGTTCTCTGCAGTCTGCCATCAGCCACGTCGGAAAAAAGTCCAGCCTCTCAGTTTTGGATTTAAAATGGCAGAGGAGGCTTGTTTTATTGTCCACTTTTATGTCCGGCAAGCAAATAAAATATGGTAGCGGCCATAAGCGGTGATGGTGTTGACGGTGGGGATTCGAGTAAAAGCTATTGTAAACAGAAGTGACCATAATATTTAGGATTTTCTGCCCTTCTCGTTCTGCACTTGTGACGGCATGCAGGGTGGAAAAAAACATTCAGGAAAACTCTTGAAACCTCGAGGCACAAATTGTGAAGCTTCTCGGGTCAAATGGTAAAATGACTGCGTCAGACTGACAAACTGGTCCATTAAATTTCCACTGTATGAAAGTCTTGTGTTGTAACTTGAGCCCCTGCCTCTAAAAAGGTTGTGCTCTGCCCCTCCTTTCCCATGTGAAAACCTGTTCCTCTGTTCCTCCTGAGCCCCGGTGATCGAGTGTCACGCTCTTTGTCCAGGTTGCACTCAGGGACTAGGGTCACCACAAACCATGACAAAAATACTATGAAGCTTTAGAGGACACCTATCCTGACCTCTTACTCTGGAACTGGTTTCTGGCTTCCTTGTAGCTATGGATTCTTAAAGCTTAGGCCTTAACGTGGAGTGAGCCTCCAGTACACTTTGAGTTTTAATGTATAATGCACACAGTAGATACTGTATACACTGTTTCTTCATCACTAGAATTAGCTCAAACTACCAGTACGACAATTTAAAGTCAGACAATACATTTGTCAACAGTTAGAGGTTTTGACATGCCGCTTATAGCATGGTATTTATTCTAGTGCTGCAACGATTAGACAATTAATGAACTTACTCTGAAAATAATGACATATGGCATGACTAGGTGACGATGCCACATGCCTGTGAGTGAAAGCCAGGCAACAGCCAACGGTTCAAACGCAATTGAATTTAAACCAACAATGCGTAACAGGTTTTTCACTACAGATGCTCCAACTGGCATGGTGGTCTTACAATCCCCTATCAAAGCTATTCAATCCATGATTTCCCTGCCTAATAATCCACCATTGTTGCTTGATTTCTAACAAATGGGCATCTGAGGTAGTCTACAGTCCTTCATCCCCACATGGACTAGAGGTCATGCAGCTGGTGGCAGCAGGACTTCAGATCCAGTCAAACAGACATTGGCTTTCATGCTGCTCTGTGATCATTTAGAGAGGCATGTAGGGGAGGGAGACCTCTCCAGATTATTGTAGATAAGACAATTTTGGAAGGTGTAATGGAATACAACACAATGTAATGTATCAGTGCCTCCAGTACAACAGCCTATTGTTTCAGTAACTAGTAGTACAGAGGAATATATTAACATTTCAGATTAGGAAATCCAACTGAGAAAGTAACATGAGTAACACTTATCACCTGAGGCAAGTCTGTGCGTTCAAAGGTATTTTGAGCTATTAAAGATGTTATGTTTGTGGAAAAAAATAGGAACCAACTACAAATTAAAATCTGTGATCACTCTTAGTTCCAAAATCCTGACTGGATCATTCCTCGAGGCCCCAGATTTCCCTGCACTGGAAAGTCTTGCTCCTTGACAGTGGCACTGGTCTTAACTTGCTTGCAAACGTGCCAAAGGTGCAGCCCAACAACCCCTGAGGGCAGAGGGAAACTCTCTAGCTGCCATAAATAAAACCCGGGAGGTCCTACTCCTACACATGCGTGATGTTTGTTCACTTCTAGCACTTGCCTGGTGTTAATGGCGCTCACCTGGCCAGCCCCTTCATTTCCAAGGTACCAAACTCAAAGCTAAGAGGGACAGAAAGATGACGAGAAAGAGGCAGACAGACATAGTAACAGAGATTACTCTATTTAAGTAAACAGAGCGGAACCCCTTACTCCATCCCCCCATGGTCTGCCCCACAATGATCTCATCCCTTTCACACAAAAGAGCCTGGAGGCTCGTTCCCCTGGGGTGAAAGAGCCTGCCTGCGTGTGTGCGCATGCACAAGTCTGTGGTGTCTGTGTGTGTGATGCTGGACAACAGACAGTGCTGTGTCTGTCTCGGTTATTTCAGCAGGAGCGCAGCCACGCAGATCCACTCACAGTTTGTCTGAAACAGCAGCTGAGCATGACACACACAATTGTCATGCACTGTACCTTGGACAGATAAGAATAAAAAGCACTGTTGTAAATGTGTAGTAATTATACAAGGGAGCGGGCCGACCCTTGGTTATATAGAGAAGGAAGGGCTGACCGCTCTATTGTGACAAGTGTACATGTATGTGAGCTTCTGTGCAACTTATTCATCTTCATGCAAGCAGGGCTGCTGAAGTGCACTTAAAGTCATTCCTGAAAGCTCAGCTATGCCCACTGACACAAAAAACTGTCAAAAGAAAAAAAATGAAAAAGCGATTTTATTTCAGCTGTAACAGCCTCCAACACATTACCCTTTCCGCTCCAGTGGCAGCCGCCGAGCCACGGTGTGTGTCGGCTTCTGCAGCACCAGTGCCGGCCTCAAGTGCCACTCTGTAGCTCTGGGCTTTTGGAGGGTCTGTAGAGCAAAGTGGCCCTCCCTGCCACCTGTCATCACAGTGTGCTGTCGGCGGTGAAGGCCAGACTGAGTATAAGGTGCCAATGAGGTGATGAAACCTCCATTTTACAAGGCGACAACCAAAGAAAAACCCACCGCTCTGTGCCTTTTTCTTTTCTCTGAGGTGGAGCGTGGGTTTGAGGGGAGATTAACTCAAATTAAAGCCAGTTGAGTTGCTGTCTGATTGAATTCATATGGTGCGCTCATAGTTGGCTGTTAAACTGCGGTCTCCTAATTAATCATAACAGTGTCTTGTGATGAGATAGCCTTCAGTTTACGACACAGAAAAATACAAATAAAATGACTTTTTTGTTAATGCTGAAAAAAATATGACCCATTAAAGGCCAGAAATATATTAACTGTTCAATATTTGCTGTTCAGAGTTTGTGAGAGGTGGAGCATTCACAGTCTATCAGCTTTTTGGCTCCAGATAAGCCTGTGTGATAGCCTGACACTATCATATCCATATGCTAACAGCGTCTCTCTCGCTCTGCACGGCCTGAACAAAGCAAAAGACCAACGGTGAACTCTGTTCCTCACTCGTGTTTGTTTAACCCTGGCAGCTGTTCTTATACAGAGGCAATACGTAAAATCTAATTTCATTCAGGGACTGACGGCAGCCGTCAACACACTTCTCAGAAAAGGTATCTGACTGCCAAGACCCACTGATAACAGACAATGTGTGTTACGGGATATTTTGTTTTGTTTCTTTGGGCTGTTCTGCTTGAATATCCTAAACTCTAATAGAGCAGAACATGTCTGTCATGACACTGAAATACTGTCCTGATATTTACAAGGTGTAACGTTACTAAACAAAACATGTTCACATATACGCTACAGCTGCAAGAAATATTTTTTAATCAATAAATATGCACATATTTGTATTGCTTAATCTATAATGACTATAAATACTGACAAATGGCCATTTACCAAAGCCACAGAAATCACTTAAAATTGCTCAGTAAATATGCCAGTTAAAAAAAAGAACACAAAGCAGTCAATTTGTAATGATATAGGATATTTAAAAAATTGATTTTTTCACATTTTCGAAACTTTTACATAATCAAAACTGTCTTTCATTAACTAAGTGACCAATCGTTTCAACACTATAACAGATGTCCACTAAAGTCTATTACAGAGGACTCACTGTTCGCCTATAGTATTTTATCTCTGTAAATCTTTGTCATTACAACAGCCATCGGCACTAGATCCCTGTTTAATGTTTTGTCAAGATAACATCAAAGCAACCGGCAGCGGCTAGTGACTAGGAGCAATCAGGGGAGAGGCGGCACAGATCCTAATAACTGAATCTGAAAACATCAACTTTTGGGTCAGTATTTACACTCCACAAAGACCTGAGCATGTGCTTTCCAGAGAAAGTGTTTGCTGAACTGTGTCAAAAACAACTGTTGCCTGCAGGGCAGCAGGTAGGGTCAGGCTTCTCACAACACGACACGAAGGTTAGACAAGGACAGTGACAAGCATTTTAAATCCAGTCAAATTATTTAAAGTTTGCTGTGAGATTTGACTTGCTACAGTTGAAAACAACCTGGGGGAGGTTAGGCGATGAGAGGCAGCTTGAAGCAGTGAGGCTAGGCTCAGCAGAAACGTCACAAGACTGGCTCCCTCCTGGAGCGTGACAGCCCGGCAGACAGAGAGCATTCTTTCCACTCTAAGGAGAAGGGAGAGAGGGCAAACTCATTGCCCTTACTAACTAGCTGGTGGATAGTAGCTCAGGCCAGGCCTACTGAGAGAAGACGACACACCAGGGTACAAGGGTCAGAGGAAGGAAATAGGTTACCTGAGAGGGTTTCTGGCTGGATTACAAGATCCTCGTTGTTGCTCTTTGGCTAGGAACAACTATCTGGAGTTAATATGTCTTAAGACATGCAAACAGGCAGCTTAACAAAATGCGCTGAAGTGTGTCAGGTAAGTATTGGCTCAGCAAGCCCAAGAACAAGAGACACCATGTAAAAACATTTGCAAAAGTAATAGGGATGGTGAAAAAGAAGATCGGGTTGCTGAAGTGTCCTTGAGCCAATGACTCCCTACAAGCTCTGGGGATGCTATTGTGTTAGACTGACAAAAAATATATAGTTAATAATTATTATCAATTAAGTGTCAGTTGAAATACAACTATTGAAACTTGAAATAGCAAGTGCTGGAAGGAGTTAAGTTTCAGTGGAACTTCAAGCTTTGAAAGGAGTTGTAATGTCAGTCAAAGTGTAGGTGATGAATTGACCAAGAAGTGTCAGTTGAAGTGGAAATCCTGAAAGAAATTAGTGCCAGTTCAATTGTAAACTGAAAGACTTTGTCAGTTTAACGTGTTGGCTTAAGTGCAAGCACTGAAAGCCGTTGGAGTGAGTTGTAGAAGATGTGGGATTTTGTTGTTCAGAGATGAAGACCTTGAAGTGTCAGTTTAAGTGTACAACAGTTAAGGTGTTTTCTGCTGCCGAAAAGAATTGTAGATTCAGTGGAACTTCAAGCTCTGAAAGGAGTTGAAACGTCAGTCTTGGGAGACACTCCTCTCACTGTCTGACAGAACGAATTACTGGCTTTTCTCACACTCATCAAAATCCTATTTGACTTTCGCCTTGGCAACCACCAAGTTCTTCCACAGCCTGTTGCTGCTCCCTTATCCAATCTACTTCCTTTCCTTGGTCACCTGACAGAGCCTTTGAACGACCAGCAGCAGTGACAAAGTGCAAGTTCAATGTACACAAAGCCACAGTGCAGCCATGACCTATTTTATACCTGCTGCCTGTAGCAGTTAGTAGGAGGCAGCATTCGCTCCACTCCCCTTTTCCAGCCGCTGTCAGGCCAAGCCAAGGTCAAGAAAGACATTTTTCTGCTGCGTATCCACATGTCAATGGCTCAGTGCTGATGCAATTCTGCAAGAGCAATTTCCACCATTTACTCCCTCCACAAGCCTCGATTATTCTGTCACGTCTAATCTGACATTCCTGCAGTCAGGTGGTAAAACACCTAAATTAAAATGTGAATACCATCAGTGCAACACAAGAGGAAGTGCCGTCCCCGGTTCTGCTGGGACTTGTGCCACGGCTGTCATAACAGGAACATCACATGCGTGCCGTGAATCACCAAAAAACGGTGATGGGAAGCTGGAGTAGGGTGTACTCTGCTGCCCTTAAGGGTTGGCTGGCAAACAGTCAAGTGCTGAGACATAAGATATGTGAGCACCTTGGCTTTGCATTCAATGCCATTTGTGCTCACTCGCACAGCCACAGAGCCAACTCTACGTCCTAGGTTTAGGGTCACACAAATGCAGACATGGCATATTCACAGAGAAAATCCCTGGATAAAAGCAAGACACATGCCCAAAGGAAAGTCAGGCTAACACATACATATCTTGGGTACAGTCAGAAACTCCAAAACCCCCCCTGCTAAAATCATTTTTTCCCCCCTAAACATCTCTTTGATTTCAAGAAGGAAATTCAGTTTGTGTCTGAGGGGCAGACACCTGCAAGGTTAGGCTGGCTCCAGGAGAGCACAGTCTGATTATCTGGCGTCAAGGAGGGAGGACAGAAGAGGAGGGGTGAGGAGGGGGGTGTTGTATTCCCAACTGTTGCATCCGACCCATAACTAGGTCAACTTTCATGCAGGAAATACACATCACCGCGGATATAACAAAAGAAATGTCCTGTGATCAGCCTGTGCAGTGATACGTGGCTGTCCCTCTTTCCGCGGTCGGATAACACGCGGTGGAAAGTGTAGAAGCAGACCGCAGCAGCAGCGCAACACCAGGAAAACGCATTTTCAGCGGGTGACCTTAGTTCTACACAGGTAAAGTCACCTTAAAAGAGTTTAACTACTCTTTCTCATTCCAACGACAAACTCGGCATAGTCTCGGCTATCTCCATATTCAAAAATATGTGCACTTACCAGCTGTTTACACTGCAGCGAAAGACAATGTTGACATGTAGGCAACTGGCTGTTTTTACCCGCTTGATATATTCCGTATTTCTGTTTGTGCAAACCGAAACAGGTTAAACCAGGACGGCGCTCGCAAAAAAAGAAAGGCACTTCGAAATACTCCTTTGAAACTTTGCTGGCCACTTCTTCGCCACACTTTCATCTGAAGTTGTCGGCGGAGGTAGGCGCCATGTTTGTGTCTGCGCTGATAGTTTTGTTGGTGAGCTTTCTTCCTAAACGTCTCTTTCAGACTGGAACCGCCCAGAGAAGAGGAGAGGCTACAGTCCCCGCTGCAACTGACACAGGCTGGCCTCGAGGAGCGCTATCAAGCTAGGCCACGTAAAACCGGTATTTTCCGGCGTGTCTTTTCAAAGTAAAACCCCTTAATGGTGAACAAATGTGTTGCAGCTTTCAGAATAAAGTTAATTTATTTATTTATTTATAATAGTAGTATCATACTTCACTACATATGTATTATAATATATTATATATTATGTATTATATTATTAAGTGTTATTTTTAAAATATTTTTAGTGTATAGTATACTACATAACACTGATGCGTTTTCATATATTTTATATTAACTATTATACATACATAACTAGATTTATACTGATATTATATGTACTACATACACTATAGATTCCACAATTACACCTACATAAGACAAAGCCAGTTGCACTACTAGACTCAATACTTTTACACACCTATTTGCACAATGTACAAATCACGTTTATTTATCGAGACGGACCTTGTTTTGTTGGGGAAACCTATAGGGAGGCTATGGATAAGTAAACATGAAGTGCAATTAGGAATAATGGTATTAAGTCCTTGCTATTCGGACACTTAGGTGGACATACGCATGGGAGTCAAGCGCACGGAGGTGTAGAGACATTAAACTCCAGCAAACTTCTGTTTCAAAACTCTCCCCCAAAGGCACAACCTGGTGGCGCAAGCCGTACAACACATCCACAAACATTAATGCTGCATAAAATACATCATGAACACTGGATCCTGGAAAACATGTTAGATCCGTATGTCTTGGAATATCATGCATAGACATGAATTTCAAATGAACCTGTTGAGCGGTTAACTCATGAGTACGCCTGCTTGATACCTGGTTATTCATTAAAGCAGCTATGGGGAGTTTTCACTGTTGATTTGCTTGACCAATTTAAGCAAATGAGATTGAGGACAACTACGTACAAGAAAAAGAGCATAGCCAGAGCATTAAAGCGAGCATGTGTCATCTTGCATTGAGTTGTACTCATGGCAGTGGTGATGAAGAAGACTGACGCATTGTTCCGATAGATGAGGGACAGATCTTAACTCCCTATTGGTTTCATTTTCATTTCAATGAATAAACCACGGAGTGATGGGCTTTATGATAATCATTCACTGGCACATGACTCGGCAACTCATACAACAGCAGCTTTATCGGTCAGCAAATACTGTTATATACCTGATCGTTAGCATGCTGTCTGTGAACCTCTGGACGAGTGCTTTAATGAAGACAGGCTCTTCTGGAGCTGGTTGCATTGCATGTCCACGTTTGGCACGATCTTGTGAAACAATGCCAGGAAATAACAGAAAGCCCTCAGGCTCTAAGGCAAAACACCGGATGGGATAACTTTATTTCTCCCAGTTTATTTATATGGAAAGCAAATGAAAAGAAGTTTCAGCTGTTGATTTCTTTTTCATGGTACAAGTTTAATTTACAGCCTCACCTTTCTTCCCCGAATGGCAAACGTTTTATTGTGAAGGCGAAATGGTTTGACTTCCGGCCTTCGCTGAGCTCCCATGCTGACTTGACTAACTTATTTTTCCGTTGCTCCATGGTTTTGCTCAGTTTCTGAAGCTCCATCTTAAACAGGTATAAAAAAGCAACAGGTGCGTGAGAAGACCTCCATGTCTGTCCATACACTCTGTATATTACACTAATGATCAATACATATAATGCAAGTTGGACTTCTTAACTTCTTCTTCTGTAACGACGCTGTGCGGTGAAAAACCATGACCCTAGTGCAATGTAAATGTTAAGAGGCAGGCTAGCTTTTCATGAACATAGCTGGCTGACCGTTTCAGGAGTTCCATGTTACTCACCTACACTTTCAAGTTAGCAATCCTCATTATGTACACAAGTAAAAAAAGGAAATTAACCATGTTTTACAATTTTATTATAGCAGTTCATGTCTTAGTATTTTAAATTAAGAAATATGCACAGAAACTAGTTTAGAGTGTGACAGAATGTTATTTCACAGCTATGTACAAATATTTAGTTACATGTCTATTAAAAATGGCATTTTAAAGACAGACAAGGCTGACAAGTGGTTTCTATGAATGTGGTTAACACTTCATATCATCTATTGGGGAGAATGTGATCAGTTTTGGGAGGCTGTATTCCTGCTTCTTTGGGGGTGAAGGTGTCTCCAGTGTGTCGAGGTCCAGTGAGAAGACCTTGCCAGTGGCTTCTACTGACTTTGCAGGCGCCATTAGCCAGTCTCTGTCCAAACCAGAGCCCATGTGATCCGACAGAAGACACTCTGGTGTCCTCTTCCGGCTTTCCATGAAGGAGCCATCGTCGCACACCAGATGATGACGTGTGGTTAGTGGCGACTGCTTTGCCTCAGTCTTCAGGGAGGGGATGAGGAGCTCATCGTCTTCCTCACTCTTCATATCCACCGCCTCATCGTCCAGGCTCAGCAGACTGTCACAGCTGGGCATTTCAGGGAGAGTTTCATGGTCGAGGCTGAACTGGACCGCACTGCTGCCTGTGCCGCTGGGGCTGTTGAGGCCCTCAGTGTTGAAGGTGTCCCACAACAGAGTGGATTTGAGCAGGACTCCCTGCTGGCTGACAGGGGAGCTGCTGTGGCTGGTGACAGTAGGGGTGATAGTGGAAGAGACACTCTGGGAGGGAGTGTTGGGGCTCAGCCACACATGGTGGGGCTTATACAGGGGAGTGAGCCGCCCTGTTACACTGTCGTTAAACTTGGCAGATTGCCCAACTTTCTCAGCTTCCTCAATAGCCTTACGCCAGGAGCTCTTCACATCCTTAACTTAAGAAAATAAACACATTTTAAAATTTGACCAACTGAAAAGAGGTGCAAGACTTTCACACCACATCAGCTTTCCTAATCACTATAGAACCTCCACATTCATCGTACTTTAACCCTCATGCCATTCATGCTTTTGCACAAAATTCACCTAAAATTTAAGAAGCACAAGACAAATGCAACAGCTCATGACTTACTCAAGCTCTCAGGAGTACGTGGCAGCTGCTTCCTAGTAGAGAAGGGATCTGCATGTAGAGTGCTGAGAAGGCCCTCCAGGTCCAGACCTTTGACCCTGCCTTCTGTGGGAGTGGCTGTAGTTACAGCATCTGCAAACTAACACACACTTTACTCGGGACTGAGTCTCTATAAAGTCACCCATAGTTGTGTCTCAATCACTTTCCCTACTTAGAAATAGTAATACTGCTTTAAAAAAAAAAATGCTGCAAGGATTGGAACGTTTTTTTTCTCAATGAAGTAATCAAATAAAGACAGCGTTTATAACTCATAAGCTCCTGTATTGCAGCCTTTGACATTTGAAACTTCCTTTAGTTTGAAAGCCATCGCTATACCTGATCAGCAAGGTTATCACATTCCATGTCTAATATCTGAGTCTTGGTCCTCATGGGAGACGCCTTTGGATGAACACGGGCTGTCTTCCTCACGCTGGCCTAAAAACAAGCACAGATTTGTTAAATACAGTTCGTGAGGGGAGCTGGTGCACACAAATCCAACAAACAGGAGTTTAACTGAAATATGATACTAGCCCGAGGTGGTGGTATTGATGGAGCCCTCAGAGAAGGAGACGGAGGCGTGTCGAAAAGCCAGTCGAGAGAGGTATTCGCTTGTGATGACGCTTCAGGGGTGATAACCACACTTTCAGTCATCTCGGCTGTGGCGGGGCAAGAGCTGTTTCAAAAGACAAAAAGCTTGACTTGCTATTCAAAGACAATGCACGGTAAAGTGTATTTTCCTCACAGTGCAGTACAGCTCAGGTACAGTGAAAGCAACACAGAGAGCATCTCTATTAACAGCCTGCTATGTGGCCTTGGCTCAGTGCTAATCCCAGAGCCGAGTCGGCACATTGCCCTGCACCTGTCTTCAACTTGATTGTCGAATGGATGAGTACTACTTATTTTAGTAGCAAATACCCAGATGCACAGCACCTCGGAAGCTGCATTATTTCTTGTGATGTGGCGTTTATGTACATTTCGTTTTATTTAGATAGTTTATTTTACAAAGTCTACCATACATGATCCAGGTCTTCTATAGGTCTCATTTCGTAATCAGTCCACAAGGTAGGTACTTGCCTCCTCTGCTCTAAATAGCTGCATTTAAACTCAAATACGCCATGATTCTATACAACTTGTATAATTAAAGTCATGCAGAAATAAAGAGTGTCTGCTCCGTATCTGTCCGTGGCGATTTCCCTCAATTCGCCGCGGTCATCAGAGAGCATGGATGCTGTAGGGAGGAGTAGTGACGGACAGAGCATTGCTCAGGTCTGCCCAGGTATCTGCCTCCCATCACAAGCAATACACTTCAAATACATAACGAAAATCAGAAATGTCAACAATACCTCTTCGGGTTAGAAGAACTAGGGTGGACATCTTCCTGTGAATTACTCTCTGCAGGAATCTCTGAAAAATTTTAAGCAGCATGTTTAGAAACAAAAACTGCGATGTGACAGATCTAAATGAACACATATGTAATCAAGATTTTGCTCACCAAGAAGTGTTGCAGGGTACTGGGAGAAGACACTATTTCTGTAACTAGTGTCAGCCGGTAGTTCAAAAGACAGTGGAGCCATTGGTGAGAGGAAGCCAAGAGCCTTAAAAAAAAAAAAAAAAAAAAATTACATTAAGATATGCAACTACAGTGAACTGCCCTTTGAGTTGCAAAACATGTTGGCACTGCAGTTGGGTTTATGATATGATGTTTGTGACAGCAGCAAGCCTGAGATTGAACAAGTTCAAAAAATCCTAAAGGACGACTCACAGGATCTTCATTCAGAAAAGAGACTAGGGGTGTGTCTTTTAGGGTAACCATCCACTTCCTGTCCCACTCAGCTTCCAACTCTCTGACGGTACTCCTGACTTCAGGAATTCCTTCCTTGGAAATCTTCTGCCTGGGGGAAGAAAAAAAACAGGATAATACACTGGTAAGTTATCCAACTTTCAGTTAGCTAGAAAATACTACTGAGGTAATTCTTCTGAATTACTACAAATGCTCCACTCACCATCGCAGTTTCTAAACCAAACAATCTATAGATACAGATATCCACCTCAGCAACCAAAAAATTGAGCTGCACATTTGTGAAAATCTAAAATGAAAATCCTCTGATAAGATCCCAATTATCAATACCCATACACCAAGTAATGTTGCAGCATGTCAGAAGGATGCACTTTCTCCAACCTATCGAGCGAGTGGGGGTGGGGGTTAATGTATACCTGATGAGGTGGAGGTCCTGCAGAACACGGGCCATCTGCTGACATTTCTCCTGCAGGTGCTGAGGACTGAGCTGGGGCTTTGGGGCATCAGAGACATGACAACGCTCCTCCCTCAGGAGCTGCAGCGTGTGGTTCATCAGCTCCAACACACACAGCAGGTTCAGCTGGCCAGCCTCATACACATTCCCTGAAGTCAACTGGAAACCACGCACACACGAATGAAGGCTACGGTAAGACTCAACGTGATGAACACAGTTTGGCATGTTGTGCTGTGTATAGGAACCAACAGGCCCGGAGTAACACTGAACTGTCTCCCCATCATCTTCACACTCACCTGATGTGGGAGCTGTTCAATTCTCTCCAGCAGACACTGGGGAATTTTGAGGACGCGATCTGTCCCGTCCAGGATGTATTGATCTACATTCCCCTTCAAAACACTTGCCACTGCATGCTGCTCCTCTTTGGTCGTCGACAGCATCCCATCAATGGCCGACCACAAGGAGCGCAGCTTAAGAAAACCAAATTCTTATGTGAGCTCTTTGAAAAATAACACTTCTCAGTACAGAACAAGTTCTTTCCAAAACTCATCTCAATTTTAGAAATAACCCCAACCCCACCGTAGTTCTGGTAACTTAGCAATAGTATAAAATGATTTACAAAGGCAGGACGCTTGCAAGCACATGGAGAGTGCAAATCATGTCCTTGAGGAAGTTTCACAAACATTACATACCCTTTTGGTCTTCTCTGCCACAGAAGCTCCCTCCAGTGAAGAATCACTGCTGCGACGCCTGAAAGTACATAGTCCAAGTTTGTTAAGTCTAAGAACATCGAAGTCAGACATACTGAGAGAGAAAAATAAAGTCATACATACTTGAGTAGTTCATCATACTTGGCACCCTCTGCTCTGAGGTCTCTCATAGACTTCACCAAGAGCCTTAAAAAGAAGAAAAACAAAAGAAAACTGCTTAAAAACAAAGAAATGACCAATGAAAGTAGTAGAAACTGTCCTCCACATGCTAAACAAAACACCATAAAATAAACTTTCACAGCAAGTCCATGCTTAAAATGCAAACCTCTAGAATCTGCAACACAGCGTAGCCATTTGTGCACATGGCTTCAATGGCCCTTTTTCACAGCAAACAGTTTGGCTTTCAGGGTCCTGATATTGTGCATGCTGGGACCAGGACACTTGATGGAACTGAGCCATCGTTAACCAAGTTTATTTCACCTGTGCTTTTCTTGCTACGTCATGTCCAGCAGCTACCAACTGGCCTCGTTAACCATAGGTTTACCAATCAGTTCACACAAAACAGGTGGGGCTCAAAACAAACAGCCAATGAAACATGCAACAAGAGCAGTGACATAAGAAATACCCCTGAAAACACTAGCCCATTGCAGTAAGAGAAAACCAACATTTAATACATATAATATAACCACACAATGAGAAGAAGGAATAGAAATAGTAGAAATGATACTATGACCACATACTGAAAGTAACAGGCCATACAGCTTATAAGTTTCAAAATTAAATACAGTTGTCATTTTCAACATGTTAAGTAGTCTCAAGTGAGTACGAAAAAGAAATGACAAAACGTCTACCCTATTGGATCAATTATGTTTTATCTTCAATGGACTGCTGCCATTTATTGGAGCCCTTATGTCTCAGGATGAACAAACTATTATGATGAATAGATATAGGCAATGCACAACATTATATTAAACAGTGACACTGTTGCTACTACTGAATCTAGGAAGAAACATAGAATTAATCTATGTTTTATTTACAACTGATATTGATCTTATTTTTTGTTGTATTTACTTAACATTACAACAATGCATATTTCAGTTTTGATAATGCCAGACTTGAGCAAGTCAGAGAAATTGGATTTCATTGACATAACCTGAGCTGCCAAGAGGTATGTTAATAATATACTGATATATTAGATAACATGTCTGTCCAGCTGCCACGATTGACGACCAAGGACTTACTGGGCTCGTCTCTGGTAATCATGGAGAAAACGATCCTGATCCACTGCAGTGTTCAAAAATCTGGTATTGATCAGCTTGAGTCTCTTCGCTGCCATCTCCAGGGAGGAGGCGGGCATCGCTGCAGCCTCAGGAACCCAGCTGCCATCTGACAATGTCAATATTCAGATTATTTGATAGTCTTTTGCATACCAACTCCATGATAAATTAAATGAGATGAAATTAAACTATGCCTGGCCATTGCTGTGTCACTCTACACTTTCAGACTGGAGTCAGATTGTGATACCACAGGTACTGATAAAAAAGATGTTTTTCTAACTAGACCTACCTGTGGTGAATGTCTTCATTTCCTGCAGCATGACATGCATGGCCAAATTAAGCATCAAGCTGATAAACCTGGGGCCTCCCGGTGAGAGGAACAGGGATGCTACCACTTTGGATCCTGCATTGGCAGTTTCATCCTACACACAGGTAAAAACATGATCATAAAATTATGTAGGATACTTAACAGAAGATGCATTTGTGGATGAAACATTCTCTTTATATTTCAAACATTTTTGGAAATAAAACTGCTAAATACTTGAGAGGCAGACAGGACATATGTGGAGAGAGAGTGGGATGACATGCAACAAAGGGACTGCACCATATTCAGGCTGGGGACATTGCCATTTGTTTACATGGTGTGCATCTTAGTCCCTAGGCCATCATTACACCCTGTTACTTTCTTTATATGTGGATTTATGTTGTACAAAAACTGTGCACAAGCCTTTATGATAAGCATTTTAGAAGAAGAGGAGGCTGAGGAGCAGACATGAAAGGAAAGCCTGAATGAATGAAGCAACAAAGGAAGAAAAGATGGACCCATTTGTGAGGACATAACTGGGGTATATAATCTGTCAAATGCACTATCTGGACAGATGAAGGCCATGAACATAACAGTAACACACTCTCAAGTTCTTACCATTATTTCACGCAGCCAAGCGCAGGTAACTTTGCGGAACTCAGCATCTGCTTTGTGGTTCAAAACAGGCCAGCAGTGCCTAACCCAAAACAAATATTACATTTTTTTTTTTTTACAATGAATCCTGGGAGCTTTTATACATGAATGGTAATATCATACTGATCATGTCTAACTTTACCTGTATGCATTATTATATCGTGTCGGGTTGAGTCTCTCCAAAAGGAAATGGGTTACTATGTAGAAGGCGTCCTTGTTTGGTTTGTCAAACATATTCCTATTGGCCATAAAATAACATGTAACTTAGTTAGACAAAAGTTTAACGTCAAGAGTATTGTGAATGACAACTTCAATGTAGCTTCAAATGAAAGTATGTAACGTTGAGAGGGGTAATCAGCGGTACATAGGACAACAACTTCTTAAGTTAATATAAAGCTAATATTACACTGTCTGTTAACGTTATCCACAAAAAAAGCACACTCACGGTCCCAGGTTGATGTGTTTAACGTTAATGTTGGTTTTGCCGGCGATTGACGACATTGCAGTGTCTGGTTGAAATCCGAGCCCGAGAAGAGCAAACCACAGATGTTTTCCATTCTTTTTCTGCAACGATGCCGGGTTCGCCATGATTCCGAGGTGGATGGAGCTGTGTGAGAGTGTCCGGTGGCAACTGGTCAAAAGGCCGCCCTGGCTAACGTTAATATTAAACAGCTAGCCAGCTAGCTACTAGCTACAAAGTTTCCTGTTCGCTAACTTAGCTTTCGAACTTGTTTTGAGTTGGTCTACATACATTTAACAAACTGTTATCAAAATAAAAACACTGCAGAGGAATAGTTACCAGTGTTATGAGAGTAGGCCCAGTCACGTTACGTTTGAGTTCACATTTGTTAAACTAAATTTCATTCATTTTAGTCAGGAAAACGTAAACGCAACAGCACCAACGTAAACCGCCAATTTTTTTCCAATAAGCACCCGGAAGTTGTTAACAAGTACTTCCGGCGAACGAAGGCGTCCACAATGCACTTTCTGATTAGTTGTCGTTGCATCTTTAATTATATTATTACCATCTGTATTTAGTACATTTGTTATGCCATATGCTTCAGGCTCGTTTTAATAGTTAGTAATCCACTGGAAGATGGCTGTTACCAACCTTTAAAAATACTGCATTGTAAACAGATCCCTTTCCCTGAACGAGTTGTCTACAGGTTACAAATTTGCAGTCGATTAATTTACTTATCTAAGTAGCGATCTGAACTGCCAGGACATCACAGTTGCCACTTGTCATCAGAGTTGACAATTGTTTTTTCCCCAGTTACAATCTGCACTTCACGTGTCCTGTAGTGATATACTATATTGAGGAAGTTAAAGTGTAACATGGCAGTAGGAAATAATATACAGTATGTTCACAGATTTAACTTCACACAGTGTATTTTCTTTCACACACATTAAAAAGCCATTATTGCACACATTCATCCTACACTTACCCAACAACTCAGTCAAGGGGCTTTGGAAAGGTGTTGCAGTAATAAAAACACAGGCTAAGCATATGCAGAGATTTCATAAGTCCTTTTTTATTGGAGAACATACAATTATTTCAGTCTCCACCACAACTGATTAAGCAGAACAGAGTAATACTAAGAAACAAGTGCTCTTTTTTTCTAATCATTCACATCATTGTAGTGCTTTTAAAACCAGCTGGCAACACTCGGCCACCTTAGATGGATCAGACACTGATGAGTACTTGGAAATCTGAGAGTTGACCCCCAGGGAGCGAGCCAGGTCCTGGGCTGTCTGGTCTGAGGCCACAGTGGTTCCCAAGGCCACCAGCAGCCTAAACACGGCCTCCTTGTCTTGTACCGTCTCCAGAGCTCTACTGGCCACAGATAGGCACTGGGCCTTGGCCTCGAGGTCGGGTTGGCTGTGCAGGCAGCCAGCGTAGTTAAGCACCAGAGTGGCCAGGGCAATGTGGATGTTCTTATTGCAGACAGAGACCAGGTCGGAAGCGCGCGATAGCACCGTCTCACGCTGGGCCATGAGGAGGGCTCGGCCATGCCTTCCACTAAAGCAGTTACACAGAGTCCGCAGCGCCAGCATCTGGTTGGCAGGACGCCCCTCAGGCCTCATCAGGCTCAGCAGGTGGTTGCACAGTTGGACTCCCTCTGCCTCTCCACAGAGGCTCTCGTTAACCAGTGGGTGGCGCACTGCCAGCCTCATAATGTCCAGGACAGGAAACACAATGTCTAGAGTCCAGGGGGAAGGAAAGGGGAGTTTGGTTAGTGAACAGTAATGAACTCAAGAACCTTAAAGTATGTTCATTTTTCTGTTTTTGATGATGACTTAGCAAAAAACATCAATTCACCAAAATTAAATGAAAGATAACAATATAAATAAAGTGGCTAGGAATGCTGTTGTACCTTCAGGCCAGTGACAGGCCTTCCAGAGCAGGTTGATCTGTTGGATGGTCAGGGGAGGGTTGGAGGAGTTGGGCTCGCAGACAGACACCAGCAGCCGCTCAAGATTTTCCAGAACTTCTTCGGAAAGCTTGTGCTCCTGAGGGGCGCCTCCATTCAACTCTTTCACCTTGGCTGGTGAGGAAAAAACAAATTTCGACCAATTCTGAATTGAGTTCTGAGTTCACACAGTTGAAAGTGATAACCTGATCAGCATGGCTTTCTGTAGACTGGAGACATCATCACACCCATACTTGAAATGCTCACCAATGATCTGCGGCGCATTGGCTTGCTCAAAGGTCACACCATCAGTCTTGGGGAAGTAGATGTTGGTTGCCGTCTGTCTGAAGGCTGCTGAGGAGTAGGCACCTCCTCCTGCAGAGTGGGGAGGGGTATGATCCAAGGAGTGTAACACTCAACATTAAAAGGATTAAAAACAACACACAACTGCCTTGTACCATTTACATATAGGAGAAATGTGTACATGGATCTACCACTGTAAAGTGTTTAGTTTGTCTTTTGTTTACACTGAATTGGGCAAAATTCAGAGGTTCCTTCAGTAAGTAACTTGCCTGTGAAGGGATCTGCCACACCTACAGGAGCACTTGGGTTCGGACCAGACCCTGGGATGTAGCGACCAGAGCCTGTCAGGAGAAAAAGAAATAAAACAGCAGTGAAAAGAACATCTCTGGTGATGTTCACATAGTGAAAAATTCTTTAGGTAAATATAGTTTACCTGTGAAAGGATCAGCTCCAAAGCCTGGCCTATCGTCAGAGGCCCCAGGGATATAACGAGCTCCTCCTGTCAGAAAAAGAGACAAAAGCAACTTAGTAAAAGTACTGTCTCTGAAAAGTAGAAAAACAAGCGCAGGAATCTATCTTTTGGCCTCACCGGTGAATGGGTCACCGCCAGCGGGCTGGGCTCCTCCCACCACATGCCCTTTGGTGTTTTCTATTATAAAATTGGCAACCTGGTCGAGGAACATGGGGCTGAGGTCATTCTTCTGCAAAAAGTTGTGTGCTGTCAGCCAGGGGTCCTCAGACACATTGTAAGGCAGCTTCATGGATGGCCCTCCTTCATTCACGTCAATGGTGAAGACATAGTCGTATTCCTGAGGGGAGATCAGGAGTCATTATGACTGTTCTCATGCATGTGTACATAGTTTGCCTTGTCAATAAGCGTAGGGTCTTACCTTTCCTTCATACATCACACTCTTGGAGGTCTGTTGGTTTGAGCCTCCGACCACATCTCCGATTTTCATCCAGCGGCCATCGCTGACGCTCCACTGATATGCCTCCA
This sequence comes from Enoplosus armatus, assembly GCF_043641665.1. Classification (NCBI taxonomy): domain Eukaryota; kingdom Metazoa; phylum Chordata; class Actinopteri; order Centrarchiformes; family Enoplosidae; genus Enoplosus; species Enoplosus armatus. The sequence goes on from NC_092202.1 coordinate 10,658,038, forward strand.
CCTTCTGTCCATCTTTAATAAGTCGCGTCTGTCCGTCACGATTCCCTGGAGGGGAAAAAAGCAAACAAAACCATTGCGATGCAAAAGTAGCAAATTTTTCATTATCAAGACTGAATTATGCAATCTGGGATGTGTAAGGGATGAACTAAAAACACTAGATACAGTGATTCTACAGTTGATCAAATTCTTACCAGGCTCATTAAGGTGTTCTCTTCCAGGAAGGTCCTCCATTTTGATGTCTCCAAGGTCGCCTGTCTTGGGGTCAATGGTGGTTTTGGAGAGTTCATCCTCAAAGGCCTGCAGGTCCTCAGCACTGGCCACGCGGTCCTCAGCTTCAGTAAACACGCGAATATTGCCATCACTGTGGGCAGAGGAGCAGCGTCTGGGTTAGCCACAAAATGACTTACTGTGTCTGTTCATCTGAGAATCTCCATCATGGCATGTGGCTACAAGAGTGATGTCAGGAATGAAAGCAGTGAACAGTAGTAGAAAAAGGCACTTAAATATATATGGTGTGACATTATCAAGGAAGTGATTATGGACTGACCACACCACAGCATGCCATATGCAGTTCTGTTACCTGGCTCCAATGGCAATATCACCATTAGGTAGAATACAGCAGCACCACACAGACTGGGTAGGCAGACGGATGGTCTGAGAGCACTCTCCCTGCTTCCATATCCTCACAGTCCTGTCCTCTCCTGTGCTTATGAAATCTAAGGAGAAACGCAGGGTGGGGTCAGGGTGAGTCAGCTACCATCTAAATGAAAGCACCAGCTATTGGTTACGCATACATTACAGGTCTCCCATTCAGCTCTTTCATATGCCTTTAAATATTAATGTTAATTAACAAACCTTGGCTATTGGGGAAGACAGCCACGCTGTAGATGTAGTTGGTGTGGCTGTAATACACCTGTACACATTCGCCTGTCACCAGCCACCGTCTGATACTTGTGTCATTGCTGCAGGAGAAGAACTCAGTGTTGCTGATCACTGCTAGTCCCCTTACGCAGTCCTCATGACCTAAAATGGAAGAGAAATAAAATGGTTGTGTTGTAATCATGGATTTTAAACATACAGCCCCCCAGGTAAGGGTTTTGAATTATTACAGTTAGATAGATAGATAGATTCATATGATTAACCAGTTACAAAGTTAAAGGATTGAGGGTGAACTGCTTGCAATAGCCAGATATGGAAACAGAGGTACAGTTCAACAGGAATAGGGAACAGTTCATTCCAAACACAAAAAAAATGAATTCACTTACATCAACCAACTGCAAAATCTCACCTGTAAACGTCTTCTCACATCGGCCAGCTTTCCAAAGCTTAATGGTCTTATCTGCGGATCCAGACAGCATAAGGCCTTGTTCAGGCAATATGACCACTGCCCACACTGCTGCAGAGTGGCCCTGTAGCAAAATGAACAAGCAGAGATTTTGCTCTGTCACACAGCCCAATCATATTCTTTTTCTTGTTACAGTTGCATAGATGAAATCAATGTCAAGGCATATTGTAGAAGTGCAAATGTCAACCACAGTCAGAGAAGGCAAATTTTGCCTCTTAAGGAAAACCCTCCGATGAGAGAATCTGAATCACAGAAGCTTCAGCATACCTCCAACGTCATCATGCACTTCTCATTGAGCCAGACTTTGGCCGTGGTGTCCCAGGAGCCGCTCAAAAGTGTTCCAAACTTCCCAGAAGACAGAGCGCAAACTGTGGAGATGAAAACATTAGAAAGCTGGATCCAGATAGCAGAGATGCTTGACATAATGGCAAATAACAGCAGAGCGAATGAGAAGCTTATTAGAATGTAATTATCCTGTAAATAACTCACCTGTATTTTTGTGTCCCTTAAGAGTGAAGACGGGCTGCGGTCGGTCCAGTGTGAAAACACAGATGTTATTATCATTTCCACCTGTGGCAACAAGCCCCCGAGGATATGTTTCACTGGGTGCAATGATGCATACACAGGATACAAAATTTGAGTGGCCAGACATACAATGCATCTCTGTGAAGCCTTTGTCTGGGCTGTCAAGAGGAGGGGACAAAAGAGGAAAGACATCTTCAGTGAGTTACTTGTGTGAGAACAAGTGGTTAACAACTGTGGGACTCATAATTCCAAGAAGGGTCATTCGATTTAACCGACAGATAAACAACACAATACCACTATCTGGTGAACCTTAGCATGTACTCGAACATCCGCGCTGTGAACATTGACAGTTGCAGTTGAATGAATGACAAAGCTAATTTGAGTACACGTTAGCAATGCGCTTACTAGCTACCTTACCTACTAACGTTAACAAGAGTATGTTATAACTTAAGTGGGGGTTGTTTGTTAGCTTGCTACTTTTCTTGGTCAGAGCGCCGAAATTAATCATTGCCAACCATCACAATTAGTTAGTCTTTAGCAGGCTAATGCTAGCTACCTTGAGTTTGGCACCCAGACTCTTCCGGTTCGGTCTCTGGACACAGACACGAAAGCTCCCTCTGGAAAAACAGCAGTTGCGAGTCCCCTAACGTCCATTTCGTGGCCCGGGATGGAGCACCTGAGTTTGTATGAGTTGGATGATGCCATTTCGCCCCGAAAACACAACGAAACTACCACAGTGGAGTTATGCTAAGCGGCGTTGCTGTCAACAAACACCGGCTGCTAGCGGAAGTTGAATTACGTCACCGACATCAACATTCAAAGTAATATAATTTCTTTTAAGTACTATTAAATATGAGTGGTGATAAGTTTAAAGCATTATCACTGAGAAATTTGCTCATAAATATATTTTAATGATCACAGAAGTGGATGAAACAGACTGCCTCCACATGTATTACTCATGATTCACCAGAGGGCGGCAGCAGACTGTTTTCCCTGTTGGTGGTGCACTGCGCTCCAACCGAGTCCACCGCCCACCTGCCCACAACAGCTGCATCAAGTTAACGTAAACACCCACGATACAACAGGAAACTTGAAAACGTTCATACTCAAATCCGAGTTCCAGCCTTTCTTCTCGAAAGATTTTGGACATCCGGAGCAATCACCAGTCACAAAACACCACGTTTACATGTGAACCTTAAAAAATGATTAGTCTGATAACAAACTATTACATTGCATCAGCTGCCAGTACATCACAACATAAGGTACTTTAACTGGAAACTGAACTAAAACAAGGACCATAATCTAACTGTATATATAATATACACAATGGCTGAATCACTTTGCCATTATAGAGAAAAACAACAGAGAAGGGGGAAGCTGAAAGCAGTGAATCGTGGTCATATTTACTTGAAAAGTGATTGCTTGAAAGATAAAGCAATTATAATACATGTTGCTGTTCAATTTTCTGTCAACTGACTAATCCTTTATATCGTGCTTTTACCAAATACGCCCCTTTCACATAGCTACTTGTTGTTATTAAGTATGTGTTCTTTGTATCACGAGAACATAGTCCCATCAAAAAAGCGTTTTATTTTTTAACATAACCGGAAATGTGTTTTTTATTTCAGGTACCTAGCACTGCTCCTGTCCAGCCCACAGAGGCTCGGATGAGGAAGTAGCTACACTGATACGTGCGCGGAGTAGGACAACAAAAAAAGTATGTATCCTCACATTTTTTCGTAGGCAATCATGGCTGACGCTAAACACGTTGAATTATGTGATTTGTACATGAACGCAAGTGAATTAAATAACGTTAGCCCGCTGATGTTAGCTAACACCGTAAAGGCTACAGAGCCCAGCCCCTCGCGGCTGTCAATGTTATCAGTAGTATGAATGATGGAGCAGGCGAGGTTTTGCAATAACAAGATTATTTCTACTGCAGACTAGCAGGGTTATGAGGACTGCTTATGCTGATTTAGACTGTGTCAGATTAACAGATAATGCTAATGTTATACATCTGTGTAAGGTGTTGTAAGGTAGTTATGGTTGGACACCTGCTTTATAGCACAGTAGTTGGGCCTGTGTTAAGGTTTCATCTCATGACCAATTTAAAAAAAAATGACCTAATATGCCCTCCTCAGTACATGTCAGATGACGACATTTCTATCATACTATTTTGTTCTTGGTCAGTCATCTGTACATGATAACCTTTACTGTCATACAACAGTATTTAAGGCAAATGCCACAGTTTATACAACTGCAAACACTGATGATGATGATATCATCATGATCATAGGCTTACACAAAGAAATAATAAAACAACCACAGTAAAACATGTTTGTCATGGGTATTAAGCATGGGTGAGAGAGCAGTTTAGTCTGCCAATTCCAGGTCTGTTATCTATTTCCAAACATCAATTGAAGGTTTGCATCTGTGTGTGTGTGTGTGTGTGTGTGTGTGTGTGTGTGTGTGTATGCTTGATACAATGTAGGTTTCCCCGGAGTGCCAGCAGCCATGAAGCTTCGACTGCACTTTGTGGTGGACCCCATGGGCTGGCTGTGTATCAGCGTGGTGTTTGGGATCTGGCTCTACAACACTTTCTTTATTCCTAAACTGGTTCTACTGCCACACTACAACGAAGGACACATCCCTTGGGCCATAGTTGTTTGTGAGTGTCCTTGTTTCCACTGCAGGAATTTCTTTGTTGACACATGAGAGATTAAAAGTGGAACTTCTCAATTGTTAGGGAGGGGCCACTGAAAATATGTGGAATGTCTGACTAGCTGCTAGTGTATGGATCACACACTTTAAGTGGAATTAAACATTGTGTATTCCTTCAGGTTATTACATAGCGTCAGCACTCTGCATAGCGGCTCTGTTCAGAGCTTCCACAGCAGATCCCGGCCGTCTTCCTGTGGACCCCCACATACCTCACTCTGGTATGGATACAGAAAAAGCCACCTCTCTATTCTGACTTCTTTACCACTTCTTCTGGACCATGTCTGCTACTAATACCAATACTACCAGTAATAACCAATAATAAACTTCTGATTATTGTTTTTATGTCACAGAGCGAGAGCACTGGGAGTTGTGCAATAAGTGCAACTTAATGAGACCTAAAAGATCCCACCACTGCAGTCGTTGTGGCCATTGTGTACGCAGAATGGACCACCACTGTCCTTGGTAAGGATACACACACACTCACGAAGGTCTTACCTTATACATCAGGCACATATAGCTTATCTATGCAAAAATAACAAAATGCAAAATTAAAACTTTCCCACCCAACATCTGACAAACAGTGTACTTCTTGTATTAAATTGCAGTGGTACAGTATATATAGCTTGTCATGTTATATTACTACAAAGTCAAGAGACATTTTCTAGAGCCACACAGTTTTGCCAGTATGCCAGACAAATGTTGACCTGCATTCTAATCATTTACCTACTATAATGGTATAAATATCTTATATAAATCTTGTAAAAAGGCTCTTCAGGCTTTTGCTGCAAATATAAAAAACTGTGAAACGATTATTTCATTGTCATGAAAATTGACAAAATGAAAGATATTTACGTTTGCACACTGTCTCTCTGCTACTCCAGTGCAGATCATATCAGTGCAATACTGATAAAAAAGAAAAATGATACAAGCTAGTCTCTTAAATCCTGTTTATTTCCTTCCAGGATCAATAACTGTGTGGGAGAAGACAACCACTGGCTCTTCCTGCAGCTCTGTTTCTACGCTCAGGTCCTCAGTTTGTTCACCCTGGTGTTGGACTTCTGCCAGTACTATTACTTCCAGCCACTGACAGGACTAGACCAGGTACATTCTACCGGAATATAAGCAAATTTAATCCTCAGTTGACAGAAAAATGTTTTTAGGGCTTACAGACTACATTTCAGCCATGTTTGTGTAGCAGTTTCACTGTATTTGTTTAGTCTTCTTAAAGCGTTATGTGACATCTTGGCACAATATCAATGCTAAATGCTTTGTTACACCCTGTAAGAGTCAGCTACAACACTGGTAAAATATAAAAGGTAATATTTTACGATGAAAAAGGCATCACATAGAGCTTTAAGATTATGAAATGAGATGATTTTACAGCAAAGGGTGGCCGTTCTGTTTTCCTCTGCCAGGAGAAGTTTACAACACGCCATGAACTGGCTCTGCTGCGAGTCTCAGCGCTCATGGGTTTGGTCATGTTTGGTGGCATGACCAGCTTGTTCTACACTCAGATGACGGGCATCCTCTCTGTGAGTACTGAGTAATGACTACTACTTATTGTCTTCTTTCAAATGACATTTACTACTGTAATTATGTTAATGTGATTATGTCTTCTCTGGACATATTTCCAAGCTAATGTAACTGTTTAGTGTCACTTTGTAGGATCTGTAAACTAAGCACGATGGAGCTTTTCCAGTATCATTTAGCCCAGTTTGTCCCTTTGCAAGCCAGTTCTGTCTCTTCAAGATTGACCTAGCAAACAAGGTAGCAGCACACGAAGCTTCAGACAGAACGACATGACTTAGTACGCCAAAATAAAACAATCAATGCCAGTAAGGCAGTGATCAGTAGCAAAGAAACAAGAGAGAAAGTCGGGGCTCAGGGCGGGTGCGTGAGTGTGCATCAAAGTGTTTGTCAATGACAGAATTTACCTGCAAGATATTAAGAGTTGCATTCTTAATATCTTTGGTGACATAATACATTTATTTTATTACAAGCTAAAACAATATTCAAGCTTTCATTCTGGCAGAGCTGTAATGTTAGAGATGTCTGTACTTGTTATTTAGAGAAAAGGTTTCTGTAGCTTGAGCTGTCTATTGGAGCTATAGATAACTTGCAATACAGAGCGACAGATTAATGAAGCTGTTGTCTTTGGCTGATCATGTGACACTTTAATCATGGTCCTGAGTCATCATGATGGAGCTTACTTTGTGAACAGATCTACTCATTTTGCATTTTCTTTTTCCATTTCCCCCTTATAGGACACTACCACCATTGAGAAAATGGCTCAGTTTTCAAATGAAATGTGAGTCTGTTTTACTCTGTCTGTCCTAATATGTTGACATTATGGGAATACTATTACACTTATTTGCTTTCTGCTGCAAGTTAAGATAATTTGAAAGGAATAGTTCAGCTTTTTTGGAAATAAATGTATTCACTTTCTTGTCAAGAGTTAGCTCAGAAGATCGATACCACTCTAATGTCTGTCCATACAACGTGAAGCTGGAGTCAGCAGCCACTTAGCTTAGCTTAACATAAAGACTGGAAACAGGGGGACAGTTAGCCTGGCTTTAGCCTTTATGGAGGTAACAAAATACACCTACCAGCACCTCTAAAGCTCACTAAAAACACGGTAAATGTTGTTTGTTTAATCTGTACAAAAAGTACAAAAACAGCAATTTGTGGTTTAATGGGGCGTTATTTGCTGGACTATTTCTTGTGCTTGTAGGTGGATTTTATTACCTCTGGACAAAGTGAGACTAGCTGTTTCGCCCAGGTTTCAGTTTTTATGCTAAGCTAACTGGCTGCTGGCTCCAGCTTCATATTGAACAGAGATATGAAAGTGTTATCAGTCTTTTCAGCTGTGTTTCCCAAAATGTTGAGCTATTTCTTTAAAGTGGTCTCATAATAGACATTTTAATATTAATAATTGCTTTTTTTCACCCTTCTTTTCAGATATGGCTCAAAGAAATCCTGGCAGTGGGCACTATCTGAAGTTTGCGGCACTCGCTGGAAACTCCTCTGGCTCATCCCGCTCCGAAGTAGGCAGCCGCTCCAAGCCAGCTACCACTTCCGAACCCATGTGTAGGCCAGTAGCACCACAGCACAGATTGGTAGGGACTGCCATGGTGAAACACTGTACACACACTTAAGAATCCATCTGCTCGCCTTCACCGTCCTCTTTTGTGCTATGGGAGCTGGGCAGCAGTCTTGGTTTGTCAGTGGATACTCTAAGCTTTTCTTTTTTTTTTTTTTTTTGCGTTTCTCTACAAGGCCCAAACTGGCAGTAAACAGGGTCAAGAAACACCTAAGGGAGTGATGGGAACTTTTTTTTTTACTCACTGTGACTGCTACTTTCAGCATTTGGAAACCACTTTTAATGGCTAACTGCATCGAAGGGATGGAAGTCTTCACCTGAAAGAAGCTGGCGAAAGGGACCCCTCTCAGGTTACTTTAATAAAGAGCCTTTACTACTGACCTTTAATCAACTTCAGACAGGACTAGGGTAACTCCAGTGTGTCTATTAGAAAGGCATTTTTTTGTATAAAGTTTGTGCCTTGTTTCTTTTAACTATGCCCTTTTTATTTGTCGTGCATGAGTACAGTTTTATGTTTTCTGGTTGGTGATCCTCCAGTTTGGAAATTTCTTGTGAATAGTGAAGGGATCCGGTGTCCACTGCATTCCTTTAATTGGTGATCGTTTGAAGATTCATGAATGTTTTCTTGCATTGTTCTATGAACGCTTTTTCTGAAGTGATGTTTTATGAAGCATGGCCACAGAACAAAGTTGATAACTGATAAGTGTTACTTTTATGTCAAATGACCAGCCGGGTATGAAGATGTGTAATAGCAAGCCGACAGTTAACATGTCACCAAAAGAAAAGTCCAAAGTTAGAAACAAGTTCATACTATCAAATCTGAGGCTGTATGTGTCGTAGTCAAGCCTGCTGTATAATCAAATAGTTTCTCAAAGTATAACAAACACTCCACTGCCATTTAATGTCATGACCTGATCATAACCTGTTGTGAAATCCTTATTGAAGGAGTTTGAGTGTCACAGACCATCCTTAAAGATAACTGAAATCACTGTTTATCTTAAAAGAATAGTTTGACATTTTGGGAAATACACGTTTTTGCTTTCTTGCCGAGAGCGAGCAAATAAGCGTATTTCCCAAAATATCAAACCATTCCTTTTAAATCAGTGTGTTTAGCATAAGTCTGCTCTGTCAACCATAGCACTTACAATGCATGACTTTTGAACACATGCCTTTCATTTTAGTACTCCTGACAATATAATTTGCTGCAGCTGTTAGAGTTAGATTGTAAATGTGTCTGAACAAGTGGCTTTATAAATGCGTATCTTTATACAAAAAGTATCAGATTAGTCTATGTGTAGTGACATACAGCTACTTAACACTTGAGACAACACTGACAAACTTATATACGGTGGTTTTGTTGTAACACTATGGTACTGTTTAGAGATTTTATTGAATTCTTTAACTGTATGCTTAAGAAGAAGATGATTCAGTGCATAATAATACTAGCATAGTGGGGTTGCCGTTGTCTATACTTGGCAATCCTATAGTTCAACTTGTACGTAAACAAAGCTTGCCATGTGTGGGAAATGTTACAATATCCAAGTAGTTTTAAGTGCCTTTCTAGGTCTTCTTTTGACTCTCACGGTACATCATCATCATGTTGGTCTCCATAAAAGCCAAAGACCTGGGGAAATGCTGCAATAGTCAGCAAGCATTCAGTAAATGCATGTTTCACCAAATATCTGAAGGTAGCGGATCAAAATTATGCACTGATTTTCACATTAGCTCACAGTCTGTTTACTGCATCAGTGGTACTCTTGAAAGAAAGTCTTAACTTATTTTATTCGATGTGTGTTTTATTCGTACCTTTAATCTGATTGTCCGCGTTTGCATGAGTGTGTGTTGATAACTTTGCTCAGTGGTTTTTATAACTCAGATTCAGGGTCTTGGATGTTTGTGTGAATTATTGTTATCATTATTTTCAGGGCGATGGGTGGGCAAATGCGTGTGATTGGCATTCACTGTTTCTTTTATAAATCATTTTTGAAAGCAATAAGCATTGTGTATCCGCAAAGCCATCCTTATTATCCAACAGTAGTGAAAATCTGATATGTATTGTGAAGTATGTAAACTGGGTGGATGAGTTTTACTCATCAGTCACTAACCAGTGATTACCTGACTTGAACATTTGTCAATACGTCAGTAACCTCAGCCAAGATTAACACTACTGTAGCTGCTGTGTATAGTTTTACAGTATATCTTCAATGAACAACATGTCAGCCTCAACTCCTCATGTTGTTAGGAACAGAATAACAGAAAGGCTTGGGTTCATTTCATTTGAGCTGCAGGAGACTGGAGGTCTGAGCATTTCAGAGACTGCGCTAACTCACTTCCCCTCTCAGACGTTATCGGGCGTCCCCCAGGGTTCTCAGTCTGGGTCTTTGCAGTTTTGTTCACATTGTTCATCTGCTATGTTTTCAAGCTTTATTTTGTTTAATTCAGACCTCAAACACTGGAACAGTGACATTTTGTGAATTAAATGAATACACCATAAATATATTATCCATTTCTTTACGTCTAGAAATCCTATGATTGTCAATTAAACATGTTAGAATACTGTAATAATTGTGATTATAGAAAATATCATATAGGTATTCATATTCCAATAAATTAGATTCTGGATAAGTTCGAGCTGGTTCTTCTCTCCTTTTTCAACTTGCTGTTTAGCAACCCACATTTTGGCTGCAGCTGAAGCTTTTATTTTCCTGTGATGGAAGTAAGGGGAGTATTAGTACATGATGTCAGTATTTTCAAAGACAGCATTTATCAAATGGAGACCTTGGCTATGACACTAGCTTGGAGAAGTAAATCTTTTATCTTATTTAACCACCATGCCTCAATTACAAAATGAAAAAAACACCAGGTAAGAAGGACATTATTTGTGAAGAGCAATGTCTAAATTGAAGTAGATGGAGTGTATTCAAAGACTGCAGACAAATTGCTTCCCTTTGTCTATTAAGTGATGTAATCGGCCGTAAGATGTGCAAACATGACAAGATTGATCCTTGTGACCTGTTCAACACTTACGTGTATATTCAACACAGGCCTAGAGCATTAGCTGTTTAATATTCACCTTAAACTAGTAGTATTTGTTACATATACGTAAAGATGTAACGACACCACAGAGTTGTTTTCTGCCATGGACAAAATGATATTCACTTCAACAAACTGTTTTTATTCTAATTTCCAGCCAGTTTTGCAGTAAATACTCTGCAGGATCAAAGTCAGACTTGTGATATTCAGCTACATAAATAAAATTGACTGCCTGAATGGTTCAACTGCTGTTTGTTTCTCTCAGTTAATTTATTACATGTCACAATAAGTTCAGTTGTCTCCAACCAAATGGTCATTGTCCTGAACAGCTCTTAAGTCTCAGTGAGGCGTGTGTAATGTGTGCATGGTCCATGAACATAAGCTATGTGTTTTGTCTAAAATGGTTACATGTTTTAAACATACAGCGAACACGTGCCCATAGACACACACACACACAAGCACACACGCGTTGTATTGTCCTCAGCAACCCCGACCAACCAAGCAAAACCGGGATTTGTCCACAGCCCCAACAAGGTCAACACAGACTGAATTGAACGGGTGTGCAGTTATTTCAAGAAATTAATCATTTGAAGTCTAAAACATATTGATAAACCCAAATGGTTTAATGCTCATCGGTAAATCCATGCAGTTTACCTTTACATTACAACCCTAAATGTTTTCATGTCACAGGCCGCCAAAATAAATAAATAAAATACAATTAATTTAACCATAATTTAATTTGGATATTAAATTACACTATTAATTACCTATATTATAATTATAATATATGAATTCAACTGAAACATTCCTCTTCCCTAATCCTTTCCAGGGACCCTGTAAATTCCCTAAAGGGAACCTCATGACCCCCAGACCACACTTTGTTGTTACAAAACATAGCAGTTCTCAGTTACCTAATGTTTTTACGCTTCATCTTGATGGAGGTGCTTTAAAATATCTTTGAAGATTTTTATTAGTACAGATAAATTAAAATAAAAGCACAAAACAAATAGCAATATCCAAACCAGTTTTTGTAATAAAATATACTCAAATGAAAACACCAGTGTGTGTCAATGAGCCTGGGGTGAAATTGTTTGGTCTTTAGGATAGTAGAATGTAAGGAGTCCAGTCTGCAGTAGCCCGGGTTAAATGTGCTCTTAATCTCTGGTAATGGTTGGTCAACTGGACTAATTAAATAAGTGACCACCTGCTACTTTTACAGTCTATGACATCTGGCTGAACAAAAGAAATAATTAGCCACATGCTTGATAAACATAAACTATGCTTGGAACAGTTATCTCTCAGATTCGAGGCTGTTTACCTGTCTAGGATTGGAGTTAGTGGCTTGGCGTGTTCTGCTGCCACTTTGCCAAGCCTAGACAAGGATTAAGTCTAGGAGATGGAAGATATAATTTATTATCGGATCACTAATTTCAGATAGCATGATCATTTTTAGATTTCTATCCATATGGGCCATATATCCTGTATGACTTGGTATTAGGGTCATCCCCAACATCAGTTATGCTTTGCTTAGCGGACTATTTTTTTGATGTGGGATCTTCAGTAAAGATCCCACATATTTGACAAGCAACAATTTGTAGTTGTATTAGTTTATTATAATTGCTGTATCCACAAAATGGCCCATAAAACTATCAGCTTTTTAAATAAAAGTTCTCACTAACACTTTGATTCCACTTGGACATAGTAAGATATCATCAGTGAATTTTTTTCACCATCAATAAAGGCCTAATTAGATTTTTTAGACCTCAGGGAGTCATCCGGGTGGGTTGCCAGTGGCAGGTGTCTGCCACGTTCCTCCATTTTCAGCTCCACAGCTGAACTTCCTGAACATGGAGGTATTGATTGGCCTATTGATTTTCAAATAAGCTCACACTGTAGAAAGTAGAAATCCAATTAAAAGTTGAACTTAAAACACTTAATCCAATCAAGCCGATGAAATGTATCGATTTTACCCTCAAAATCAATAAGGTGCACGCGGCCGGGCCCTCGCACAAGCTCGGCCCTCTACATTTTCCTTTCTCCAGAAGAATGAGGAGCACATTGTAGGTCAGCTGAATAATGACTCAGAAATGTGTCTTTTATCTGCTATTTTTTATTGAAACAATCAAACTAACTATGTTAACTCTCTTCCTCATTGTTTAGGGTCTCACAAATCCCACTGCTTTATGTTGTATGTGTAAAAATAATAATAAATATTACAAAATCAACATTTTTTCTCTTCAAATTCAAATTCTGACCTTATTAAAACCCAATATGTATGGAAGTATTAAAGTACTAGCACACACAAACAAATACGAGCTTGATGAAGGTGAGATAAATACGGAAATAAACAGCATTTTTATCAAAAAAATTATCAATCAAATGAGGAAATATTTCATGTTTTTCAAGTTATATGGGCTATGCGTGAACAAAAAATGTATTTGTTTGCCAGAACGTAATTCGCTGATAAAGAAATGTGCAGTATGTTATCCATAGGGATGTTTAGTATGTTTGGGGTTAATTAGACTCCAAGGGACAAACTCTCTGTTCGACCTCTTATGAACAAATATATAAAACTTATTTAAAACTCAGATGAGAGAAATTCAAATAGACTTTATTTATGTAATGCTGTGTAAAAACACCAATTGCACATAGAAAATATGAAAATCCATTATATTTAACAATGTTTAACAAGACCCTAAACAGAAGTAATCCACCATTTGCTGTAGTGGTCAAAATCACATTTGTAAGCAGTTAAGTATCATGGTGATGAAACAATGTTAACTGTGTTTTTAGAGCTGTTAAAGAACACAAAGGTGAAAAAGGCACATACTGAACCAGTCAAATGCTAGAAAATGTGTTAATTAAGGAATAAAATCGTAGTATGGCTTCATAAGTCAGATGTACTCCAAGTTCCCCTTTTAAAATATGAGCCCAAGTGCTCAATGAGACCTTCTCAGGGTAATATTCATTTGCCTTTTCTCTGTCATGAGTGTTTCATTGTTCTTTGTGTTTAAGAACCAATTCAATTAGCTAATCAGGCTCCTAATTAGTGCTTTATTAAAGTCAGGTGCTCTGAAAAGGTCAGCTGTGAGCAGGTACTTATTAAAAGCAGCTACACGGTGCAATCAGCTGTAGGCATGTTGTCTGTACGGCAGGTGCCTAATTAGAGTGGTTAAATCCTACTTCATTTCCATTGTACGCCTTATTTTTGAGCTATTTACAATGAATTTTAAATTGTATTTTGTGGGATTGAACCCTACGTGCTAAAATATAGTGCTCAATAACTTCTGACTTGAGTGTGTATGAGCCAAAACCCACAATATAGTGGAGTGTAATCCTTGTCTTCATTTCCAAGCATTAGCCCTTTCCCTTCTTCACATCTATTTGTTGTAACTAATGCTAAGTTACTGTTGCTAAGTCCACCCACCATCCCTGTGGGGAAATCCAGCTGCCACCGAGCGGCCTCAGTGAGGAGGATTGGAATGTTGCAGGGGAGAAAAGGTCTTTTCAACTGGCATTCAGATAACATTTACATGGACACGCCAAACGTCTTAATTCATGGGTCAAAATACAGTTGGTTCCAGAAACTCCCCAGACACCAGGGGGACATTTCATGCAACAGTTTCTTGATGGCTACTTGATCTTCATGACTGCTTTATAGGTAATACATTGGAACACTTTTGAATGAGAGCAATCACTTTCAGTGACATTAGATCATCTTTCAGTGACATTAGATCATCCTTAAACTCTGCATTTTGTATGTGCAGAAGATCTCAGTATTTTGACACATCTCATTATTTTAAATGACCTTTAGCTCAGCGCCACGCAGTCGCTCTATAGTGGATCATTTCCACACAAAAACCGGGCTGATGAGGTTGAAACGTGAGAGACGTCTACAGGCCAACATGTCATCACTGACTCACAATAGGCTTGCTCCTGACTGTCTGGGCAATATCACACAAGAATGATGCTCCTGCTCTCAACCACATCCAGATTCAAATGTTCGGTGAGGGGAAATGTATTTCTGTAGATGTTTGCATTACATTTTTCAGCAGAAAAACCTTAAATTCCTTACTGTTTTGTTTGGATTTTTTTTCTTATAAAGTCCATCAGATCCATCTAAATTATCATAATTGTTGCAGTTTCTGGCTCCATATTTGTTTCCAGCTTGTTGTAATTCATTCACCATCTCATTTCTAACTTCCAGCACTTTGTAGAACAAGTGTAAGAGATGGGGAGGGGGGGGCAAGGAGGTTGGTGTAGGAGGGGGATGGTGAGGGCTGCAGGGTCATGGCTCTTGTAATTACCACATTCAGGTTCAAGTCACCGGTCACTGGAAGTTGTCGCTGATTTTTTTTTTCTTTCCCATAATGCAGCGTTGTCAGGGACTGGCCTACATGTGGCACAGCATGCCTCCGCTGATGCCCCTTTGATTAGGTGTCTTGTCTTCCAGCAGGCTGCGTCCGGGGAGCACAGTGATGGCTGGGAAACTGACAGAAAGGTCCATTAAATGGCAGCTTTGTTATGACATGTCAGCTAGGACGTGGTGGATGGTAAGTGGAACTCTTTTGTCTTGACTTCTTCCTCTTGAATCACTTTAAATCACTATCAAGCAAAATCAACTTGAATAAAAGGCTAACATTCCTTGTAATAACCTGTCTAAATTTTTATGATGCCACAGTTGACTTAAGACATTATTTGGGCAAATATGTCTGCTGGTTACATTATTAAAATTGAATTACCTGTGCTACCACCATTTATATGTATTGCTTATGAGAGTTGTGGTGAGGGATATTGTGGAGAAGGTTATTTGATATGACAGGTTTATGTCTCTAATCAGTTTGTTGTGTGCTATGTGCCTTTGAGCAAAGATGTTTTTTTTCTATTTGAGAAATATTTTCTAGAGCATCCTTGACACTGACATTCATTTCCGAATGAATGTGATCTTCAAGGCCAGCAGTTGTAACTTCGATCATTGAACTGCATTGAACTGCTCCTCAATTTGGCTGCAAAGAATCAAAGATTTTGAAGGCCAGGAGTGATCAAAAAGGGCTTTAAAAATGAATGATGTTATTTTCTCAGAGATGAACAACTAAAGTATTTATCCTCCCTTCAGTGGAAGAGCCTTCCTCAAGTGCACCTCTCTGTGCACCCTCTGCAGCGTTAATTTGATAGTGTGGGACAAAGAGCCCTTGTCCAACCCGCGCCTTTCCCATGCTGAAGACATTTCTCTCTGAATATTTATTTACTCGTCCGACTACAGGCGAGCTTTTATTATGCTCCGTCACCAGGGTTTAAGTTGAGGTTTGTTTGTCTGTCCCAACGCATATGAGCTGAGAGAAGTGACCCTTTCTGCTCAGGGCATGCTGCTGGTGTTGCTTGCTGCACGTATTCTATCCTGTTTTCAATCATATGCCGGGATATACATATTATGTTACACTTTAACAATGTGGGAATTTTATTTGAGTGATATTCATTTACATGTTTTAAATGTGCTTTCTTCAAACGACATTTTTTGCACTTGCTACTGCAACATTTTATGCATTTATCTGAGGCTGTTTTAAAGGAAGAATAAAATAGAATCAGCTTCAACTCTCACATCTGCAAGTTCAAACAAAGAAAGAGCCGTAAGAATTCAGGAGGGACTTTAAGAGCAATTTCAGCACGCAGGGACAGAGCACGATGATGAGTATGCCATAGTCAGGAATAGCATTTAATTAAAAGTTCATCTTAAAGGTTAGAATATTGAGGGATTTTATTAGAGATCAGCTGACCTGCTGTCTTGTCATGAAAAGTTACTTATAGCTGTTGTGAAAAGCCCATAGGAAATGGTGCAATTGGTCTGATCACACAGTGAAGTACCTCCAGCACTGCTCCTGAGTTAACAATCCAACCTTAATGGACGAAGACATGTATATTCACATCATACTGTATATATGGTTAGCTTTACATTGCAGCTTGTTTGGATGCCACATCAAAATATGTGAATTTTACAGAATCAAAATCATATTTTGTTCTCTCTGACCTGTCTTTATTTTGGGTCATTAAGGTAAATGTTAAGCATATTGATATAATAAATAGTACCAGATTGTAACCAGATGACACAGGTGGTCACTACAGTAACAACAGTGGTATATCGCCACCTAATGGTATAACAAAGACACTGGTATTATGCATGCTGGCTCACTGTCACACTGTCATGGCTTACTGGGACACTTGAACAGAACAGAGCCATAAAGTTATAAGTAACACATGTGCTAACCCTGACCCTAACCCTACTATGAATGTTTGTACTCAACAAGGCTTGTGTATAACTTGTATTGTGAATTGCTTAAATGCCACTGAAACATCCCTACCTTTTAAAATTAGAGCTACAAGAACACACAGGACCTCGGTTTTAATTCTCCAGTGGGTCCCAAACAAGCAACTAGCAGTTGTCTTTGTGGCCACATGGGGGCGGTAGGTCCACATTCAGAGGGATTCATCTGTGAAGGCTCCTGCCATGTGCACCAGAAGACTGGCAAGATATGATGCTGGATAAATGGAGGCAGAGAGAGTATGGAGTCAGGGTATGTGATGATGATCCAGCCTTTCGTGGTATCTCACCATTAACAGAGATTAAGACTTAAAAAGAACAAAATCTGGAAGTAAAACATTCTTGGAAAAAAATACTGGATAATGTGTTCCAAAATGTATTAAGTGTGTCTGAAATTTCCATTCTAAAGGAGTGTTATTAAAGGCGTAACAAACAAAAGGACAAGATCTATTCGGCCTCAACCCAACAAATAGCTTTGCTTCAAGGCTGCCACAGTATGAATCGACACGCCAGCAGTGTCTACCTGAACTTGGCCTTGAAGCGGTCATTGTGTGTGGGATGTTGATACTGGACCCATGACCACACTGACATTTTGAATGGTGTGAATACTGTATTAATATCATGATAACAGTGATGAGAGAGCGGTAAAATATATTGTCAGACTACCCATTCAAATCAGACAGCCACACTGCCCGCTGCTGACATACAGTAATGAGCATCCAGTGAATGATTAATCAATACAAGGTTACTCTTTGTATGGAAACATTGGAAACATTGCACCATTACTACTCTCCTACAGTACTCACACTGAAACTGCTACTATTACAACACTACTTAACACCGCTGCCATCACTGTTATTACTGTCGCACTACTGCTACACTTATTACTTAATGAGCACCACAACAGCACTGACACATTACAATACTATTACATTAGGGTTATATTACTGTACAATATATCACTGTATTTTTGTTGCTAATATTTTATTGATTGAGGAAATGGCAATTTTATGATCGTCCAACACTCTTAAGAGTAAAATAAGCAACATAATATAGGGATAATTTAGGGCTCATGGTATTTAAAAATCACAGTAATTACCATACTTTATAGGGCCCATGTGAACATGTTTTGCAGCTACATGACTCGTAAATTGCAATTGGCAGTGCTAGATGTTACTACTGCCAGTCCTCCTCCAATAACTGCAAATAATAATAGCTTAATAATGGGCCTAATAATACTGTGCATAATCATCTCATTTCCATGACTGCATGTTGTAAAGCAGTAGGCCTGATTACTGCAGTGTAGTGATTTCCACCATCAGTCACTGACCGCATCGCTACACAGGTTTGACCGTCCAGCAGCGGCTCTGTCAAGCCCCAAACAGCACGTCAGAGGAGCGGAAGTGAGGGGCCCAGGGTAGAGAGACCCGGGGCCAGTGCTCCTGACCAATGAGAGGCAAGAATGCAAACACTATTACAAAACTGAGCTGCGTCAAGTTACAGAGGAACACTGAGATGGTCACTGGGAAATGGGAGGTTTTACTTTCAAAGTAAGAGGTGGAAATTGTCACGTTGTGAGGTGAAAAAGTGTGTACTGTTTCATAGCCGAACCGAGGGTTAACCTGAGTTATTGCACCTTTTACAGTATTAACAACATTAACATCCTCATAGCTACTATAACTTTATAGTTTATGGTAGCTGCGTTAAGAAACAACATTACAACGCAAACATTTAATTTAGCTACGCTATTCATGGAAACCATTGACTATCTCCATTTTTCGTGATATTTAGTGATCTTTTTAGTTGTAAGCTAAAACAATTGCCGTTAATCTAATTCCATGGAAGCTTGACAGTTTTTAGATACATGGTTTGCATCGGACAGTGGCATGATTTCTTACTGAGCAATGAAAAAAATATGTTAGAATAATTGTTTGTCCATCTTCCATCGATTACACATAATTTCCACCTTAATTGGCATTGTATGCATGTGTCTGTGAATAGACCTATTAGCTAACAGAGAAATTGCTCAAGCTGTTTCTGTAATTAAGGGTTTTATTTGGAAAAGCTGTACCGGAAGTTGTCTTGTTCACATTATATCCGACTTGACAGTTACTGCTGAGAGCCGGAGGGCGGCAGTCAGTCAGACAGTGAAAGTGAAGGCGGAGACCAGCCCAGTGCTGAAAACTCAGCCTCTTCTGGATCGCGTTCAACTTCACTGAACAACCCCAAAAAACGATCCAAAAAAGTAAGACTTGAAGAGGAAGGAAGACAAGAAAAAAAGAGAAAAAAAAAACGCGAGGTGCTCCAAACTTCTGTTCACCGCTATCTGCAAAGAATTGTCTTCCGGTGTTGACTTTTTTTTGCGAGCACTGCAAGAGAAAGCCCTCCAAAGCACAAAGTTGAACGTGAGAAATGTGAAGCAACCGGCTTGTGTTTTTCAACCAGGCTCCAGGATTCCCCATTAATCCATGCAGTACAGTGCGATGGTACGTGAACGTGGATTATTATTGCTTTCAAATGTTGTGATGCTGCCGTTTGTGATAACATTGTTTTGTTATATGTCCTGTCCTCGCGGCGATTGAGAAATGTGGAGAAGAGGGTTAACTTAACACGGACCACAACACTGGCACGGGCGGGCCAAAAATGTGTACTAAACTTGGCACAGGTTCTCCGGCAGCCTATGTTAACATCCCATTCCCCTTAATTTGGCAAATGAACTCTATGTGGACCGCTGACAGCTCTGTAGGACACACACACACACACACACACCGCAGAAACAAAGTCACAAAAGGTTTAACTTCCAGTCCTTTCAGCATTACCACAATGTTACGACATACATGAGCGTTTAACAACTTTAAAAAGAAAAAGAAGTTGCTCAGGTGTTCACGTGGAGTTATTCGGCGTATAAAATGACATTTTAAAAATCCAATTTAAAGCAATTTCCTCTATAAACTAATTATAACGTGTCACACTTTCAAGCTAGGTGTCATTGTAATCTGTCGGGCTAATTCTGCAGTAAACAATAAAATGAATGCGTGTTTATCCTGGTCTTCAAGAGACCCTGTATTTTTGCAAGTGTTTTCATAAAATGTCCCTTATCTTCTGTCTTAGGTACTATTTATCTTATCAAGATGTATTGATTATTGATTATTGAACTTTTAATGGACATTTTAACGCGAATTTAATGTGACTGGCAAACCAAAGAGATCGAAAGTTCGTTATTTGTCCTGCGGACCGCGGACGCTGCGTTGAATGATCGAAGCTGGAAAAGGAGCAAAGCTGCATGTTGTTGACACGGAGCTCGGGGGGGTAAAAGGGTGCCAGTGCTGCGGAGGGAAATGCTCCTTTTCCGCCTGTATGTGACCGAGGTTGTGGTCCAAAGTCCCCGAAGCTAATAAAAAACAATCTGCTGGAGTGAGGGGGCTAAATGAATTGTGAGCTGTGTTTTCAGATAGCCGAGGAGGAGAAGAAGGTGCTGGATGGTGGATAGGGGTTGTGTGTTTGGAGGAGGAGGAGGAGGAGGAGGAGGAGGAGTGTGACTGTGTAATTACGTGGGTGAAAAAAAAAAAGTTGGGTCTGATTTGCTGGAATCGCGCAGGACCGAAGGTGCACCGGTCGATTTCATATCAAGTTTGGTTAAAGCAGGGGTGAACATCACACACTCGGCGCCCTCTGAAGCTCCCCACAATGCTTTTATGAGCGACATATCACAGCAGCGAGACGCGCAAAGAGCCCGTGTTGGTGGTGGTGGTGGTGGTAGAGGAGGAGGACGCAGCAGACCCCGTTTGCACCGGCTCTACGAGTAGAATCTGCATGTGCTTACTGTGCAACTTAAAAAAAAAACAAAAAAAGAACCCAACAACAACAAAAACAATCTCCTGCGTAAAATCTCCCCTCTCCTCGGCGGAGACGACAATCTTTTGGATCGCAACAATTCATGGATGTTCTTGGATAACCTCGTTAACTGACTCACGCGGATAGCTGCTCCACAGTCTCGCACGGTGCACATCGGTCCTGGAATGGCGCGATAAAAGTGACCAGAGGAATCAGTCCAAGTACCGTCACTTTTTGTGTAGCCGTCTCGCCATGTATTCTCCAATTTGTCTCACTCAGGTATTTGTGTCTTTTTTCTTTTCTTTTTAAAAAAATAATAATAATACATTGAATCGCTATGATTTGCGCATTTGCAGTAAGATTGTTACCGACAGTGGCCAGGCATTTGAAAGTTGTGTGCATGCATCAGGGCCGTGCAGTTTCAGCTCTGCTTGGGAAATGCTTTCATAATTCATAACAGCAATTAAGTTTTGCCTTGCAAGTGAAAATATAGCGTTAGAACTAACCAGAATTGAAGCTGTTGATCCAAAATGCTCGTGTTTTTTTTTGTTTTTTTTTACTTTCGAGATCTTAGATTCCAACGAAAAAAAACCCCACGAAATAGTCTTGTAGGCGCCTAAAACGTGCCAATCTGTGTGCGTTCTTCGTGTGCGTAAAGTTATGCGTAAAGAGGATTTTTTAAACATAGCAATCCGAGGCTGTTATCTTGATAATCCTGTATAACTGGTATACGTATGCTCATTTTCTCTCAGGTTTAATTAGGTTATTTGCATCCTCCAGTAACCTCACACACACTCCCCAGCCTCGCCTGAGCTGTGTTTGTATTTTTTTCCACGTGTATATTTTTATTTAGAGTGATACCCCCCTATACTTTAGGGAAGTGAAGCTGGAAGAAGATAAAGCCACTTTCACTGTAGGAAGATCAAACGCGTGATAAGGTTGATTCAGCCTTTTTGGACAGAGAGACTGGCTGTTTTGGCTGACTCAGTTTTACTGTTTATATTTTACTTGGCATAAGTAAGTGATTGACTGAGATGTGGTTTAGTTTGTACTTAAGAGGATTGTGCTTTTATGGCCCCAGCTGAAGTGCACTGCACAGGCCCTGGCCAAGTCATTTATCTTTACAGCATTTGGCTTTAGCCTGCTTGAAAAAAATAAATAAATAACGAAATTTGCAAAAGTGTTTTTTGAACAGGAAACCAGAAGTGAAAAGGATTTCAGACACAGTTGCTGTCCGAGCACATTTACTAGCATTTACTGCTTACTTTTGTCAGTTTAATTGCCAACATTATAGTGAGGAGGTGACATTTAAAGGAGTTCTGAATTTATTTTATTAATTTATTTTTACCTCTCTAAAAGACTATGGATAGCTTTAGTAGGCGTAGTAAATAAAATATATTTCAAAACTACAATCCGCAGAGAATAAAATGTTTATTCCTGCTGTATAATAATGATTATAATTTGACGTTCCTACACGGGAGCAGAGGTTTATTGGCCTGAAAGTGCAGTCCAGAAACGTGGCTTCTCAGAGGAGCACCAGCGGCAGGCTCCGATAGGGAGAGTGTTTCTGTGGTTTCTTACAGCCTGCCTACTAAAAGAACAATATGTGGTTTTAACTCTTCAAAAGCCCGCTCAAAAGTGGGCTGCTTATACTTATTAAAACTGACATTTTAATGACCTAAAACAAAGATAAGTTAATGTTTCCACTTGTCACTCGCAGCTGCTGTACTTTCTGATAACTCCTAAATCATCCACACCATCTTGTGCATTCCTTCACCTACAGAGAACAAGCATTAAGAGATTATTGTCATTTTCCCGTAGGCCAGTGAACCGCAGGGGGGGGGGGTGCTTTAGAAATGTTGGGATTTAGCTTTTTTAGTTGTAAGGATCAATAGAAATTCTGTCAAATGCGGACTGAAAAACGTTTCTTTTTTTTTGACTCATATTTGCAGTAGTTTTGATTAAAGATAATGTGGTATAATGTGTACGGCAGCATAATGCAGAATACACAGTAAACCCATGTGAAAATAGTGAAATTAGCGTTGAAAATATTTTATGATAATAAAGTCTATGATAATTTATCAGAAAGTAATACGTTTCAACACACATTTCTTTTTAATTAAAAGAGAGATGGAAAGTGTTAAAAGTAGGCCATGATTTTAATATCACTGGCTAACCCCAGGTTTTTTGGTATGAAGCTGGGCGAGTGTCATTCCGTGTGTTTACCTCAACACTTGAAATTATTTGGCATGAACTTTCAAATGGACCTTTACAAATACCTTGCACACAATTGCTTCGTTTTGTATGGCGCCTTTCTCCTCTGCCTGTGTTTTTAATGCAGTTTGAACACGCAGTCTGTATACGAGGCCGTCTGTATGGAGAGCCAGGAGAATGGGACTCTCCTTAACTTCCTATTTTTTGGGGCCTGCATCCCCACTTTGCCCTCCAGCTTATCCATCCATCCATCCTTCGTGAACATGGGATAAGTACACGTTGGAATGTGGATAGTTTGATAAGAGAAATGCAACCGTGAGGGGCGCATGCTCCCTGTAGCAGCAGCAGCAGCAGCAGCGCAGGAGTCCCACTTAGAGCATGCTCTGGAAATGAGAGCAGGGACGCGAGTGCATTCAGTCACCGGGCTTGGTGCTATTGTAATGCTGGCAGTTGATATAAACAGTGGAATGTCCTTGTCAGACCTGCAGTATGCCCAGATACATCTAGGATGGTAAAACCAGTGTGAAGAGAGACTTCTCAACTTAAAGCTGTTGAAACTGTCAATAAGATGTTATGTGACTGATTAAGAGGAATTGTTTATTTGTGGTGTGACTTCCCTTCTGCCTCAGATTAGTAGCTGACTAAACCCATATTTCTTCTGTTTGATGACATGAGTTTCTGATTACATTTCTCTCTCTCTCGTCCCTCTCCTCACTGTGTCCCTTTGGATGCTCCAGGATGAATTTCATCCCTTCATCGAGGCACTTCTCCCTCACGTCCGTGCCATCGCCTACACGTGGTTCAACCTCCAGGCCAGAAAACGCAAGTACTTCAAGAAGCACGAGAAGCGGATGTCCAAGGACGAGGAGCGTGCGGTGAAGGACGAGCTTCTGAGCGAGAAGCCCGAGGTTAAGCAGAAGTGGGCATCCAGGCTGCTGGCCAAGCTGCGTAAGGACATTCGGCAGGAGTACCGGGAGGACTTTGTCCTCAGCGTGACGGGCAAGAAGCACCCGTGCTGCGTGCTATCCAACCCAGACCAGAAGGGCAAGATCCGCCGAATCGACTGTTTGCGGCAGGCTGACAAAGTTTGGCGTCTGGACCTGGTGATGGTCATCCTCTTCAAAGGCATCCCTCTGGAAAGTACAGACGGGGAGCGCCTCGTCAAGTCTCCACATTGCACCAACCCAGCACTTTGTGTCCAGCCACACCACATAACAGTATCGGTCAAGGAGCTGGACTTGTTTCTAGCATACTATGTCCAGGACCAAGGTAGGTTCAAGCTCATACTGTGTGTGTTTGTTTCACTGTGTGTGTGAGCTAACGCGCATGTGTGAATGATGGCTTTGCAAGGTCAAGGGTCACATGTGTTACTTTTTGGCAGCCTTGCTGAGGCTGGCAGAAATCACCACCACACTCGCCAGACAAATAAACACCAGAAAATGGATTGTCCGTACTGTATATATGCAGCATGGATTTTTATATGGCTCACGTACGGCTCATTATGAAACAAAAAGACAATCTGTAATCAATATTACGTTTAGAGCATGTTTTAAATGTGTCGCTGCTCTGCTGTCCTCCAGCAGCAGCTCCTACTCATGTTTGGTAATCATTCAGTTACTATAATTTGGAGAGGGTGCGTATTATCTCGTACGGACACACACACACACACACACACACACACACACTGCACAACGATTCTATTAGTCTGGATATTAAGCAGTGACATTTGTGGAAAGTTGCAGTACAGACTGGTTCAATTAAAATTAACCCACCAGCAGTATATTATTCTAATAATAAGTCTGTTTACCAGTAACACAGGATTCTTAAATAGCCCTTGTTATTCCAGTGTTGGTGTTTATTAACGCATATTTTTAAAAACTGAGGCTGTCATTACTATGTTAAAAAAAAAAAGTCCTTTGTCCACATTGTCCCCATTATATAATGTAACACATATCATTTTAAAATGCTTCTGTTGACAATAAAAATCACAGTAGAATTCCACCATTAAAAAAGGTAATAATCACATAAACGCATTTAAACTTTAGCACTGAGTAAACTTTAGGCCTTTTTAATATTTGCTATATATTTAAGTGGGTAGTTTTTACGTGATAATGCGTCTGTTATAAATCATGTGGTGAGTGACAGTTTGTTTGTGCTGAAATGGAACCTCTGTCTTTTCTTAATTCCTGAAAAGCTGGTTTCTTTTAGCCTTTCTGTGGACACAGTGACATGCTCGATGTGAAGACTGACTGGTGCGTGTTTTTTCAGCACAGAGGGAAATAACAGGTTGAAAAATAGTGTTGCCAGATACTGGAATAGGTCTCGACATGCACATTTTGTTAAAACCATTTTCTTCAGAATTTAATCATTAGAATGTATTTTTCCTATTGATTTACTAAAAAAGAAGAAAGTAAGAAATGAGAAAAGAATGCCGCACACTAATAAAATACTGGCATTTACTGAAACATTTGAGATGATGACAACACTGACAGTTTACGACAAAATGTATCACTGGAATTCTTTTTGGAAAGCAGCTTTGCGGCGCATAATCCGTCTTCCAAACTGTAAATTGGAATAAACAAATTGTGAATTTCTTTTGGAATATCAGATTTCTTTTGAATCTGATATTCCATACTAAGTTTAAGGAAAAGAGGAACAGTAAGGCAAGTTCAGGAGAAAATATTGTTTAGATAGACAGCTATTTTGTATTGTTATTTGTACACCAGATTTTTTTTCAGGCTAACACCTTTAACAACTCTTTCAAAAAGACATTTTGTTTCTCCTGCAAAAAAGGGTTGTTACAGTATATAATTAAATATCAGTCATTCATGTCTCTCACAGCTTTCTCTGACACCATAGGAATCCCCCTATGGTACTGTTGAAATTCCCCTGTATTAAATCTATTGGAGCGACACAGAATAACCACCAATACTTTGCTATTGAGGGGGAAATGGTGGTATGGCTAGCTCATTATCATCAAACCCTGAGCGCCATTTTGTGTTTGATAAGTGCCAGGGAAAGCAGAAGGCACAGCACACAGACAATAATGGTTGCCACTGGCACCGGGGTTGGCATCAGACCCTCTTTTGTATCTTTTGTAGGATGCCACCGCTTCTCTAGTTTGCATCTGCTGCGTTTTTAACTGTTCAGCACCAACTTGAGAATGGCTCTTTAGTGCTGGTTTTTCATAATACGCACCGTTAGTGCTTGTATTGTACATAATGGACGGTGTTTCGCCAGTTATTATTTTAGTAAAAAGTGTCCGCTGTGGTGGAAGAGCAAATTACAGGCAAAAATATTCATTTTAGTGTTTGAAATAAATAGTGAACATCATGTTCTCTTTCGCTAGACAATTAAATTCACTTGGATTCAACATCGCTTTGCGGATCAGAGCGATTATTTACCGTTGTCCTCAACATTTCTGTGGATTGAAACTTTGGCGAATACAAAATAGCATTCTTTTACTGGGATCACAGAGACGGCCATGCTTTTTTTTTCGTTTCGTTTTTTGCGAGCTAAAGCGTCTTTTCCTTTTCTTCAAGTAACTAAGCAGTGCCCATCTCCAGACAATGCAGCCATATTGTGGTAGCGTGTGGTGCGGCGCCATTTTGTTTTGCACGGTGCCAGGGAGGCAGGCAAATCACCAGTAATGGTTGTTAGAGGTTTGGAGGTTGGCATCAAACCCTCTTTGTCTGTTTGCAGCATGCCTTTGATTCGTTGGTTGGCATCCGCAATGCAGTGGGCACGTTGGAAAGTTTTTTGACAGTGGCAGAATGGAAGCCGCTGCCTTTGTTCTGCTGCAACTGCACGAAACAAACAAACATACAATCAAACACAAAGAAACTAGCAAACGGCTCTGTCTGAAACAGAATCAGCTATTTGTGCGAACTGCTGGAAAAAAAATGGGTCCAGACTGTGCTTTTAATACTGTTCTCTCTGTCCTGCTACCTGGCAGCGGCTCACTTCTGCTGTTGTATAATTGGATAACATAAAATATGTTACTGACGTTATTTACCCAACAGTATTTTTTTCTTGTTATTTTTTTTGCGGGAAAAATCAATAAGTTCACAGTGCGTTTGTTTTTGATTCCGGTGGGCTGCTGCCTGAGAAAGGTCGGCGGGTTGGCAGTGAGTGTGCTGGGTGAATTTAGAGAGGGCACTCAGCCCCCTTGTTCTGGGGCACAGACGCGTTTAGCCAGGCAGGGCTGTAGCACCCATGTGCATGCCCAGATGAATGCCCGCTGGGAAGTAGGCTGGGGGCTGGGAGTGGGGGTTGTGGCATCCATTGTGCCAACTGGCAGGCCGTGTTCAATACAGGGCCCTGGCTTCTCACTCACTCTCACACACACACACACACACACACACACACACACACACACACTGCTGTTGTACTCCAATGGACTGTTTTATCTTTATCTGATAAAACAAGAAGTGAAATTCTTTTTCTTCTTTGCTGTGAATCATCACCTCTCCCCACCTGGATTCATATTTTGCATATCCAGTTTGACAGCTTGATGGGATAGTTGTAACAAGGCATGTAGATAATCGTCATGTTAGGACATGTTAGAATACTGCAGGCCTCGTTTGTATTTGGTTTTGCTTTGCTGCTCATCACTATTTCCTCAACAAATGTAGGAATGTAGTTATTGTATTCACAAGTTCTTGGCTCTGCATATTTAATTGTCTTGCTCTTAATACACATCTGCAATAAATAGAATATGGAAATAAAATAATTTAAAATTTTACGTGATGAAGATACTTCAACAATCCAATGGAAGAATGTGGTGGAAAGCTGTATATTCTAAAGTACCTCAATGATCAATGAATTAGACAAGCAGTAGCTCAAGTGGAATAAAGTAGGAATGGTACAAATTGGAAATTCCTACAAAGACTTCTGGGGATTTTGAAAGTTGTCAGTGCGTTTCACAAACAGTGACAGAAAAGGATTACTGAGGTAGTCCAATGGGAGACTAAAGAAGTCAAGGTCAAGCAGCTTTCCCATTACTCTAGTGCTGAGAGTTAACACAGCCATAAAACATCATTACCTTGACTCCCCCTCACCCATCAGTAACACAACTTTTTTTTTTCACACTGTCATGATAGTTTGTGGAAATGGACGGATTACCCCTGAATACATGCTGCCATGTTAATGGAGACCTTGTTTTACAAGCGCCAGACTTAACCTCTGGCCCTGGGGTCGTGACCTTTGCAAAGAGATGTGGCAGGGTGTCCTCTGAAGTTTAATTGAGCAAAACAGATCAGTGAAAATGTGCTGTCGCAGGCCCAGGGCACGTGGAGGAGGAAGACTTTTTGCCTGGGGGGGTGTTGGTCGGGAGGAAGCGGGAGAGCTGCTCG
The DNA here is from genome assembly GCF_043641665.1 of Enoplosus armatus. Lineage (NCBI taxonomy): Eukaryota > Metazoa > Chordata > Actinopteri > Centrarchiformes > Enoplosidae > Enoplosus > Enoplosus armatus. The sequence goes on from NC_092202.1 coordinate 10,686,480, forward strand.
GAAGCCCCCCCCCCCCCCGTTGACCTCTCAATCAGGGTCAAACTGCGGCGGTCGCAGGATCACCGGTGGTCTCTTGGCAACTGTTTCTGTCTCTACTCCCCCACCACTACTTCTGGTCTGGCTGGTGGTCCCTTGGTTCACTGGCCTAAGTGAGGGGGAGTAGGTACCACTGACTCCCCACACTTCCTCACCCCCCTCTCCAATCCCTCAGGCTGCGTAGTCTGGCTGGTTCCTATCTTCAAGACTGGCCTGCCTGCTCACCACGCTGCGTGGGGTAGCTGTTTGCATCTTGTTTTCCGCCCGGCTGCCTCAGAGGCTTTGGTCAGGCGGCCAGTGCGGAGGCCTGACCTTCTGGGTCACAGTGGAGGTCTGTGACTAAGCACAACATCTATCCCTCCCTCCCTTCATCCCCTTATCCTCCTCTGCCATCAGGAATCACCCCTGCGGCACGCTGCCTGGCCAAATGACTCTCTCACTCCTTCTCTCTCGCAGTCTCTTTTCTTTTCTCACTCCTTGGCTTTCCCTCAAGCCCGAGACTCCGACCATGACAGCTGTCCCAGGCCCAGGCACTTGGCCAGAGAAAGGGTGGCTGGGCTCTTGCCAGAAGTGTGAAACAAAAGTTGTTGTAAGCAGACAGCGTTAAGGACACTACTGTTTGTCTTCCTTTTTTTGGGGTTAAGTCAAGTTATTCAGCTCCCTTAATTTTACGTTTTCTTTTTGAGATAAAATAGGAAAAAGCTGCTCGAATGGTTCTTTTGGAAGTTGAGTGGGATTTTATTCTTAGACATGAATTTTAACGGTGAACATTCAGAACAAAATCAGCGAGACCATAAAATACAAATCCTGGGAAAAACCTTAACCAATGACTCCAGAGCTATATAGAAAAACTCTTCAGACTGAACTGCACAACCCTGTGCTTAGCTTCCATTCTGGCTTCCTTATTAGTATGCAATAGAGCCTGCGGTGTCTGGCTACCTCTCTCTCAGAGCCATAACCTATCGAACACATTCTCTCAATCTAATCCACTTAGAACTCCCTCCCAGCTTCACCGCTTGCCTTATTGATTTCCGCTTCCCACTAAATGTCTTACCCGATCCTTTTTCTCTTAACCCGGGAGCTATTTATGTTTTGCAGTGTTCTTTCTTTCTTCCTTGCTTCTCGCTGTCTTTGCTTTCGTTCTTCCCTCTTGCTTTCTGTCTTTTTTCTATCTTTCTTGCTTACTTTCTTCCTCCCTTAATGTCTTCACTCCCTCTCCAGGATCTTTGGTTGTTTGTGATCTCCATCTGACTTTCCTCTGTCTTCTTTCCCCTCCTGCTCTTTCTCAAACACTAACCTGTGTGCAGTGCAGCCAGGTTGCCTGGCTCAGTATGAAGCTTGTGTTATTAGCAGCGGGGTTTTGCTCGAGCAAATACCTCAAGGCTTAAACAGGCCGTGTTACCTCCTTAGCCCTCTTTTGTGTGCCATGTGTACATAAATCTCCATGGAAACAAGGCAACTCGGAGCAGAGGCCACTGAGAAATGTGGATGCCTTCTTTCTCCACAAAATTTACAACTCCCTCTTTTGCTCTTCTGCAGTGTGTTTAATTTGCTTGTGTCACAGTTTGCGCTGTTGCATCCGTCAAAAAAATGGGACTAGCCCTTTCTTTGGCATTCTAAGGCACGGGCATTGTGTTGAAAAGGCTTTTTTTGGGGGTATTTCAGCAGGAGACTCAGTTTTGCGTTTCTGGCTACACTTGGTTAAGGACTGCAGTTTGTGTCATTAGTCTATGGTTAAGATCTCAGCTTCACCACACTTTCCCAGGCTTTTGGGGAGGACCCCAAATGCATTTCAAATCCCCCCGAGGCCACTTGACTGGAGGACCGGTACCTCCCACTCCTCCCGGATAGATTCCCCACCCCCACCCTGTCTGCCGGTCCTCCCAAATGAAGACAAATGGGTACATTCACCCCCTATCCCAGGCACTACACTGTACCTCACTGTCCTGCCGTACAAAGCAGGCCCTCCCTGCTGCCTGAGTTTCTCCATCCAATGGCTGCCCTCTCTTCTTTGCCATCATACTAGCGCAACTGTTAGAAAAACATACTGTTGTCCCATCTGCCTCCTACACTGGTCATGTTAGACAGCAGAGTCTGTAGTGGAAAGAGGCATAAGAAGGTTCACAGAGGAGAAACAGAGGTCTAAAATGAAGAATTCATGTGAATATGTTTTTTGACTTCACATTCTTTCAAGTCACCAGGAGAAAAGTACTCTCAAGTACCAGACTTTCATGTAAAAGCCAGTCCCCTTTACCCAGGAAGGAGCCTTGTGAACAACCAATGAAGGAAAGAAAAAAATGGGAAGGGGTAGTAGGTGGGGTGTGATGGGGAACTTTGAGCAGGGACAGACAATCAGAGTGGTTGCCCAGGAGACACTAACTTCTCTGTGCAGCACCCCCCACCCTGCTTTGCCCCATCAAAGTCTTTTCAGTCCAGACAGGGCCGATCAGTGGCCCAGAGTGATGGTTGTCTCTTCCTTTGTCTGGCAGTACAGTACGGCCCATCACTGTGACGGCTCGACAAGACCTGAGCGGGACAGAAAAAGAAAGGCCCGCCATCGCAGCGCTCTGCAAAATGTACTTTTGGGTGGGCATGTTGCTGTTTGGGGTGGGGGGCGAATCCCCAGAGGGTTTCTTTCTAATGTCAGTGCAGCGGGTCAAAGAGGGGATATGGCGTCTGGGGCTTGGGAATGGCCTGCTTGGGACGGATTCATCAGCGCCCCATTGAGTTGTCAAAGCTAGCCAAAGAGCTTCCACTCCTCCCTCACATATGTCAGGTTCACCTCAAAAAGCTCACAAATTTAGAAACCAACTCTCGATCAGCAGAAGCTGCCGTATATTCAATGTAATAAACAATACAACCCCCAGTATGGTTGTTTTTATTGACTCATACAGTAAGAAAAGTTATAGAACAGCAGAAAAGGCAAGGAGAATAAGAAAATAAGTCATTTACATTTTTAGCACTTACATAAACATGCAGTCTTTTATGGAAGACAGCATCTTTGTATGTGATTAAAGTGAGCCTTATATAGGGAATGACAGGAGAGGAAATATGGACACCTTGCTGGTTGGAACAACATGAAAATCTCATATCTCAGGATCACCAAACTGCAGATGTTACAGATTTTCTACTTCCTCCATTGTGACAGATAGATGTGGTTTTCATACTGCCTCTTTACATCAAGTAATTAAAACAGCAAACTGGTACAATGACAAAAAGGAAAAATCGAAAAATGCACCTTTCCCTAATTTCTTTAGAGATTTCCACATAAATATGTGAGAATTAGATTTAGGAATTGCATAAACACAACATGCACAACCAGAAACGTAAATCGGAAACTCCAAAATAAAATTCGGCCGTTGCTAATTTCTGTGAAGGAACATTTTAGACTTTGCTACAAAGATAAACTACCCTCAATTACTGTAAGTACTCCATTTTGCCATGACAACATTTTATTAGATGTGAATTTAGATATTTGGATAATTTCTCAACCATGGGTTTAGTAATAATGAAACTGTGTGGCCGCTGCGCAGCTCCTTGTGTTAGGAACAAGCTCGTCCAGTGCTGTCTGGACCCTGGTGTTAAGCCCGCTGCAGCACTAACAGGGTGGTTAATGAAGCCCGTTATTTTTATAACGAACGGGTCTTGTTACCATGGTGCCTTCTGAAAGCCTGCATGATCTGGCTGCAGATAGCTTGAATTCTTCTCAAATTGGCTTGTTCTCTCCACTGTCACAAGTCTCCAGCTGGTAGTTTAGCTGCACTGACTTTTAGAAATCCCTTCCAAAATGTTATATGCAAACACAAAAATTGCACACACGCGGACACATGTTCACACTCATCCGCTCATATACATGTGCGTGCAGAAAACCTTGAAGTAATTTACTGCACACGCACGTCATATTATTGCTCACCTGCACTTCGGCTAAGAAGACTGCATTTAGATTCAATGAACCGCAACTTCTCAATAACAACAGTGCTCTTGCACGTGTCGGACCAAAATTGAAAGTGAGAGTGCTTTAAAAGCTTGTTCCGGATTTACCAAGTCAAGACTGTAATTAGGCCTCCAACATGTGCACAGACCTACAACCCACAATTACACTGCGGATTCTTACCAAAAAATAACTCTACTCCACCATCCCTCTCTTAAACCTCATGGTGCTGCCTGCATTACCATAGATATTTGGCTAACAAGAGGTCATCAGGCTATAACAGTCACTAGCCCTGCAGCGTCCCACTGTTGCCTCTCTAATAAAACACAGATCTGTCTAATTTGAGATTTACCCAAAAGAGCCATGATGTAATAGTCGATCTTCCCTCATTGTTTTCACAAAACTGTTTGCAACCTGTGGTCTGTGATTTCTACTGGCTTAACATAATTTTTTGTGCAGTTATGATAATGACCCTAGTTGACCTACAGATGGCTAAATGAGTAATACTCAAACTCATCATCTCTTTTGGGATTCCAGCTGAGTCTGCTTGGTGTTTCCTAGGAACATCTTCATCTGCTTATGCAGGTCTGTTTCGCAAACTATGCTCACCAGACATTTTCTCTCCCCTTTTTCTGTAAAACCTCTGGCTGTAACTTGGGCTGCCATGTGTGTCTTGTTAAGGGCAGTTATGACAAATGGCAGCAGCTGTACAAACTAATCTCTCTGTAGCTTTCACACATGGCGCCCAATTAACAATGGACCACTGTGGGGCCCTAATCCACGGTGCAGCCATCCTCTGGTCCCGCTTGCTGAGCCAACTGCCCCAGGAGACTCTTCTCCTCTGCACTCCTGTTAGCCAGCCTCTAACTCCATTCAGATGAGACCTGGTGAACACCGCAAGGCCTGCTTGGGTCGGAGACACGGTAGCCATCTTGTTTGTTTTCATGTTGGGAATCCTGGTTCCTGACGCTAAAGAGCCTGGGTTTTATTTGACACTTTGGAGTTCTCTGGGATTGGGTTGCAGCCCTGAGAGAACACAGCGCATCTGCAGGCTGTGTGCACGGTACATTTGTGTGTTTGGACTCGAGATGCTCATATGCGCGTATGGGCTCACGTGTATTCAGCTTGTGTGCATGCATTAAAACACATGCACACAGCTGCAGTTGATAGATTTAGCAAAGTGGTTGCTGAGCAGGTGGGTGGGAGCAGTGTGTTTGAATGTGTGATATAGCTTTCCTGTCAGTGGGCATAGTTCCAGTAGTTGTATGATGATGAACTGCTGTTTCTTGGGGCCTCAGATAGCTGAATGCACTGTGCAATGCACTTCAAGTGTGGGGTGCTTTACACAGTGCATTCACTGCCTCTGCAATCTTATAGGATAGTATGCTCTATGAAGGCAGGGGGACTTTAGCTCACACTCTTCACTTAATGGTTCTTTTTAACTTTGGATTAATCCCAACACTGCTACTCACATACACAAATAATATCCATCCACTTTCTCAGGAAAAGTTTCAATGTGTGAAGTCTTTCTCTCCATCCAAGAGCATGTCAGCAGTGCATTACATGGCCTTGCTAAAGCGTCTTCGGTTCAGTTTCAGATTACAATTAATAATTCTAAAACTGAAACACTGTAATTTTCAAAACAAAGTCACTTGGATGCAAACCAGTGTGAATTGTTGTTTCCACATAGTCTTCACTCTGATGCGAAACAAAGCCACAAACGGGAGTTTGAGACTCAAAAGGAGGGTGTTGAAGGGTCGACGACCATCAGGAAAACGATGCGGGCCTCTGCCAAATCTATGACATGAATGAAACAAATGGATGAAGGAAAATGAAAATGGTTGGGGTGTGATCTCTGGCAGGCAGCGTGAAACCAGTGCCAACTATTATGAATGGGAAACCGCTGCTGAGCTAATGAAAAAAAGAAAGAAAGAAAGAACTCACTTTTTTCATCCGCCATCCAAGAATAATTAACCGCGCGCAAGCCTTCTGGTGAGGGTGGAGAAAGCCACAAGACACTTGACTACCATCTCACCGCAGAGGGAGGACAGTGGAACACGGGGGGTGGGGGGGTGGGGGCTGGGGGGGCGATGACAAAAAAGGAGTTTTGTTGGGGGACAAAGTAGAGTTCTTAGTTTCTGTTAGTTATGAAAAGAGGGCAGGTGAAACCAAAAGTGGAGTAAAAACTGAAAACTCTCAAGAGGTGTTTCTTAAAACGCTTTATTAAAGAAAGGCAATAAAAAAACATAGTCAAGTTAAAACATACACTCCCACTATAGAAATAATTCACTCATAATGAAAATAGTCTCTTGTTCAGCCCTACTTCACCGTCATGGACTGTACTGTATGTACTGTATCTCTTACAGCCCCCTCTGCAAGATGACATGATGGAAAGAACAGAATGGGGGCCAGATGTACATTTATATATAGGACCTGACAAGGGTACAGGGCAGGACACCAAGCAGAGGCGTTGCATATCACATGCACCCTCTCACGTACACCACATCTCGTAGTGATAAGGCCTATATATACTGTATGTAATGCAAAGAAAAAAACAACTGTTAATGATGCATGATGGCCTGGTTCATGATACCAGAGGGTTTCATGCTAAAAACAGGTGCAGAGGCTAATTACAGGAGTTAAATGGTATAATTAAATAAGACCGACTTTTATTTTTTTAAATTTTTATTGTATTATAAGTTTTTAAATGAATGTAGGGTTGAACTTTGGTTAGTTGCATTGCTTTTTGTCACCGAGGGGCCCGTAGGCGCAGACTTTATTTTACTCCATTATCAACTCGCCCTGTAGCCAAGAACAACAACATTGTTTTTGTTTTACCGTTGAACCTTTTTTTAATCGGCATCTTGTATGCCACGGACATCACCCCGGGCTGACAAAGCGCGCACTGTTTGGAGGCAAACGCTCAAAACAAAAAGTGGTTTCCCCATTATGGCAATCAAAGCAACGTTATCAGCGATCAACATATTCTCACCCAGAGACAGAGAGGAGAAGAATGCCCCATTGACTGATACTGCCTGCTAGGCCAGTCTCGCTGATCTCCTGAAGAAAAGACCAGTGTCGCTGGTGGACCCCCCACTCCCCCCAGCCGGCTCCCCCCTCTTTGCCTTCTTTCCTCTATATATGTCTCAATACTTTGGGGATCTTAGAAGGGGGGGCTGAAGCTGCGTGTGTGTGTGTGTGTGTGTATTGTCGAGGTGCTGCTGGGCGACTCTATCCCATGCTGGTGGTGTGTGTGTGTGTGGGGGGGAGGGGGGGCTGAAAAGACGGAGCCGTCACCTGCCAGACTGCTGGAATGTTAATGCCGTGGCTCTGATAATTGGATTTTGTACACACCGTCTGTGAGGAACGTCCAGCAACTTTCCCCCTCTTATTGTTCGACCCAGCCCTGGACCCTCAATAGGGCTTGGCTATGTTTATACAAGCACTCACGTCTCAATAAAGACTGTTTACAATGTGTGTGTGCGTGTGTGAGTGTGTGCGGCGTTGGACTCCTGAATCACGGCGCAATTGTGTGCGACAGGGAGGCTGAAAATGAAAGCAAGAGAGGGCTCAGATTATCAAGATTTGGCAAATGTTTAAGATATTAAGAGATTTGTTCGGTCTTAAAATAGGATTTTCCCAGATTTTAGGAGTGTTGCAGTAAGATTTTGTGCATACTTGGATTAAAGATTGTTTTTTTACAATGGGACATTCAAACCTCACAGATGAAGTTTTTTGCCAACTATTCATCCCACCACACTAGCAACGTGCCTACATGTTCTGAACTTCATGCAGAGTCAAAGGTAGAAACACCCACTTTGAGGTCAAAGGTGAAGAGGAAGCGCTCCCTATTGGTGGAACGTGTCCGAGGCGTACATGATGTGGGATCATTAGGGAAGTTATGGCTCTTGTTTGCGTCGGGGGGAGCCTGGAATCGGGCCGGGAGCTGTGACGCACTGGTTTCCCTCTCCCTGGCCTCCCGTGCTATTTCCACCCCGGCTGCTGCGGCTTGAGCTGGTTAAATGTCTCGGCTGCACTGACCTAAATTCTTCATATTCACCTCAGAAGACCCTTGCCTTAGCCAACCAACCGTTTTTTTCCAGTCCCTATAGTTGCCCTATGCTATGAGCATATGCTTTGTTTGTGTATAAAAGTTCCTTCCTCTCCATAAGAAGCTACTCTTGAAAAAAACATCCTATTCCCTGCTGTAATGCCTCTGAGCAGAACTGCTAGAAACAATGACAGAGGTTTTTCTTTTGGCAGAGAGACTTGTTGTGGTTAGATAAACAGCCTCTAATTGCATTTAATCTGTGTTAAAGTAAGGCATTTGGAACAATTACTTTGGTATGTTTACCAAACAGCTGTTGTGTGGATCTTTTCTTTTTTTTTTTTCACATCTTTCTAAGATGTAATGGATTTGGTTCACCTTGCTGGTTAGTAGAGAAATAAGATAGGCGCTACATTAACTTATGCATGGGTTTGTAGTCAGGCCTCAACTGTTACAGAACAGCGTAAAAATCTATTTAGTTTGGCTAAGACTTCATTCATGTTAAATGGTTTTGGTTAAGATTTCCATTTTGTATCACTGCATCATTGTGCCGCGTCTTCTAGAAAAGAAACACAATCTACAAGCAGAAGTCATTACCTCCAAAATAATATTTATAAATAGCGTGATTCTTACATAGCAACATGTTCAACTAAACTGTAACCATTCGCATATTACTAAGGAATAACGATACTTTACAGTTAGTGTAAGTTAATTCCCTGCCTTTTTGTGATGATAAAAACAATCTTAACAAAAATATCATATGCAAGAGTCAAAAAAAGTACGGTGTGATAATAAAATGCCTGACTAAGCTGTATTTGTACAGGGGAGATTAACAGAAAGCATAACTCTGTTGCAGGCTGGAGCCCTGCATATTAATCCACTGTCTTGCTCTTTTCCCTTTAACCTGGCAGTAGTGTGCTGTTGCATAAACAATGGTCTGGGCAGCCACCTTTGGGCTATTGTAGCCTTCCACGTGGGTTGAACTCTGGCCAAGTGGATGTTGTTGCAGGAGACGGCCCCGCGGCCAAACACACGAGCCAACCAGAGGCGTCCCTTCCAGGAGGCGAGCCCTCACTGGACGATACCCGAGGATAGTAGTGTTTGACAGCTCTTGGATCGCGTAAAGGAACTCGACTTTGAAATTCAAACAGAGAGGGATGAATTGGCCACAGCCGTCAAAATGACGCGTTCCCTGCAAATGTCACAACTAAAACGAAACTCAAGCCACGCTTTGGACCAGGGATAAACTGCTTGTGTGTGTGTGTGTGATTTGACGTGCTGCATGTGTTTAGTATTCATAATGAGGTGTTGCAAAATGCATGCTCTCTGCATATCTTGCTCGACTCACCCACCACCTGTATAAACAACGGTGCTATTGCGAAACGGTTCCAGGGAAAGGCTCTTCCCGGGCTGGTTGTCAGAATGAGGTCAGCGAACACTACTCTTTTCTCTCTTGTTTTCCCTCATTCTCTCTGCCCCTCGCTCGCTCTCTCAGTTGTACTTTGTCCTTCCAGAACGTCGAAGGAATAAGGCCACTTGATCAACCTCAAGGCATCTGTGTCCACACACTCGCCATACATGTGTGTTGTTGGGGAGGCATAGTTATTTCTGTCAGTACCGTTGACAAGCAACAGCTCATAATATTTAGTATCCAAAAGGGCCTCATTGTACTGTTAAGTCCAACAATCATTGATTTCATGTTTTGATTCAGGATGATTTTGTAACATGCTTTGAGTCCCACCTTGAACTTTCCAGGAAATTGACATGAAAATTACCTGGTATATCTCATGTAGTAACAGGCAGGAAGGTGCTTGAGCAATAATGCAATTATTATAGCAATCAGACCATGGACTTTGGGGAATCCTGAAGCACTATTGGATCCACTTGTATATTTTCTTTGGTTGGTAACCGGGCTGAGGGGAGTTGCTATATCTGAATTCTCGCACCATGACATCATTTGACCCCCCCCCCCCACCCGCTGATCATTTTACACCATCACGGCACAAAAGCGCGCTCGGAGACGTAAGAGGAGTGCACATGTATCATATGCTTGAAGTTGAGGAAGCACCTTAATCGCGCCGCCCCGCCAAACGCTGTGCTCCCAGAGGCACCGCTGGCGGACCGCGTCGTGTCTGGAACACTGTAACAGGATCTCCAGAGAGGAGCACAAAATGGGCGCTTTGTGTCCAAGATTTGTCCAGACAAACCCAGATAAGGAAACCCAACAAGGGCGAGCTGAAGGAGCTGCCTCTGTGACTTGAGCAAATAACCTTTAATCTAGGTCACGCAGCCAGATAGGGACAGCAGCAGCAGCGGTAGCCAAACTAGCAGTGGCATTAGTGGTGATGTAAGTGATAAAGAGAAGGTTAATGTGGTCAATCCTATGACTAGTTGAAAAAGTTAAGTTTTTACGGTAAACTGTTTTAAGTTAGGGTTAATGGAAGGCTAGCCTAATTATTATGTGGTGGAAGGTTTGGTTTCGCGTCCTCATATGGTCATACCTGCCAAAGTAGTCTTTTCACACTGCACACAACCAGTGGAATAAAGTGTATTACGTAGATATCAGATCAATTTCAAGTGCCGGACTTGTGTAACTGGGGGCCTTTTTGAAGATAACAGGAGTTGTAGTACAGCCAACGCTTTTTATTTATAAAAGGCCTGAACCTTGCTGGTACAAAAAGTACTATTTGGTGGATTCCACACTCTGCGGCAACACACTGATTGTAGCGGTAGCCCGACAGAGCCCAATTTCATGGCAGTCATAACAAGACCCATACACGCCCCCCCATAACTGTGGCCGGCCTCTGGGGCTGTGTGTCTGTCTCCCTCTGCCCACATCTCCCTGCCCTTCCCAAAGCGATCGATGGTGAGGGGGGGGGGCAGGACCGGATCGCTACATGGACCATATGTGTCGGCAGACCACAAAATGCTGAAGCCATTACTTGGCCCACTCCAGTGAAATTGAAAGCAGGAGCCAGTAACAGCAGCAATAGCTAGTTTTGGCTGAGTGTATGGGGGCAGTGTTAGGAAAGCCCAGTCAGATGGTAGTGCTCATGCTGACTTGTTGACGGCAGCAGGCTGCAGACGGCTGATGTCTTGTTGTCATAGCGCCAGCTCCTCCCTCTCATGACCTCCCAGTGATGACGTTTGTCTGCTTCTTTCTGTTTCAAGTTTGCAAATGTGTCTGCATGTGTATGTGGTTATTGAATCCTACATATGGGCTAATAGATCACTGCTAGTGCTGCCTTTCAGATACCGTAATATTTAGACAATTTGGAAGAAACATTTATAAAATAATATATATTTTATGAAGAACTTTTAATTTGAAGTATTTTCTTCATTGAAGAATGTTCTGCTAAACCTAGACCTGACTGTACAGCCAATATTTTTCCCCAGTCAGTCCAACCACAAATGGAGGCTTACCTGATGTAAGATTGCATTACATGTGCTGAAAACATGTGTTTAGGCAACGCTGTCTCATGTTCATATTATATTAATGATGAAACATCCGTCCAACCACCGTGTCATTGTAAGCTGCAGTGCTACTCTCGCCCTTGGCATTTTAAAAAGGCACAATACGAACAGTATCCTCTTGGCGTTAGTTCGCTGCCCACAGTATTCCGCTTTCCTTAAATCTTCATGCTGCCGTATGTCTTGCAGGAACCGCACAAATCTAATGCATTAGTTCAGGGTATTGTGTGACATGCAGCACACATCATGCATTGTGATTGTTGGTAATTTATGTGCAAGACATAATGATTTGTGGGAAATTTCACCAAGTTTACTTTTTTTAAATGATTCTGTCTCATGTGAAAGATGCTGAACTTCAGGCAGCTGATTTATTGTTCGAAGTTGTGTTCATGCCTGTACGTTAACAGGCTTTTGTTCGCTGTACTGTCTTTGTAGGCTCGTATATGTTTGACTCTGTTTGTCTTCTATTATCAACTTAATTCCTTTCAGCTGAGTTATGCATGGTGGCTCGCTCACTCAGCTTGGCCTGTCTGGTGCCACTGGTTTTAGCTATCGTCTCCAGGCACTTTGCTGTAAAAGGGCACATTTACTGGAAAAATACACCCTTCACTTCCCCATTGATGCCTTCAAGGTGGGATCCTATTCTGTCGTATTTGGCGATTTGTAATCTATTTTTTTATTTGGTCGGACGGCGGGTGTTGGTAGGATAAGGGCTCATGGAGAAGACTTATCTTCAAGCGCGCGTCTGTCATCTGCTGCTGCAGACAGAGTGCTCTTTCATTCGCTCCCGTGAAAGAGGGTTCACAGAGATTTAAGGGCCCGCATTGTTTGTGCTCTGCGATGCTTAATCACTTTTGATTGGACACCATATTAAAACTTGGGCTCTAGACGGGAGAGAGGCTCTTCGTCTAAAACGAGTACCCGTCCTCCTCAAAAAAGGAGCGGCGCAGCCTCACAGGGTGGATCATAGGGACAAAGACACGCTGACAGAGTTAAGCCAAGAGATGGAGGAGATGGGGACAGATGAGAGTGAAGGTCTTCAGCAGAGTAGAAGTTAACCCTGAATTTTCTAACAGTACTGCCTGCACTGCCATGGATTCATTCATACAGGTTTTCCTCCTTGAACTGTAAAAACCCAACATATAGGCTTAGAGGTTCTGCAACTTTGCCTCCAATGTCTTATCTTTCCTTGAGCTCAAGGAGTAAGATGGCGGCTTATTCCTGAAGCACTTCACTTTCCCACACACCCCCCTGCACTCCATTTCACTGCAGCACTGATTACACATAGTGTTTACATATTCCATAGAGCACTGTGACAGAGATAAACCTCTCCTGATGCTTATCCCCTGGCCACAATGTGGAAACCACTAAGATATAATGTAAACCAAACGTCGCAGCTGCCCTTTCATGTCTCAAGTGCCAGTTCTGCGTGCTGAGCGAGAATTTTGAGAGCTCGGCTTTAAGTAGCATTGGTTAAATTGAAGTTAAAACCCGTCATACTTTTTTTTCTCTTTTTAATGACGTTGGCAAGCTCCTTTCAGAAGTGTATTTTCAGTCTTTTCACATGGTGGCACAGAAATACTAGTGTGCTTCAGCTAAAAAGTATTTAATCCCAGGTTTGGATGATTTTTCAAAAATACACATTTTATACACTTTAATCAGCTCCTCTCTCTTGATAATTGATTGTGGAAAGTTTGAGGAGCTTGCTCTGGTGAAGAGGAGTATTTGACACACATAGCTTTGAGTTTTGGGAATGACTATCTGTGGCAAGGGATAGGCCTTTGATATGAAATGTGATTAATGATCCACACATCAGCTAAAGAGGGGAGCGCTCCCCATAAAGTAGGTTGTGGGATTACACAGAGGGCTGCACTCGGGAGGACTGTCTTGGCATTACGGCTCTCCCGTGGCTCCAACTATTGCTGTCGCTCTCCTCAGCACGCTGCGGTTTGTGCATGTTATCGCTCTTGAGGTCCTTCGCCGTAAATGTGTCACAGAGAAATTGCACTGGCCTAAAAATACCCTCGCATGTGCATTTCCCATCGTCTCACATTTGGGTTGCCGGGTGTCGTGGGCTGCTCGGGACCCGGTGCTGTTTAAGTCCCTGCAGCCAGGAATGAAATTCAACTGCTGAAATCATCAAGGGGTTGAAATGTTTTGAGGATCATTCCCGTCCTCTCTCAGAGAGGATACATTTGCGTCGTCTGCCATTCAGTTCAAACATTTGTAAATTGCCCCTTGTTGCCATAAACACACTCCATGGCCTTTACAGTTGGAAGTCTAATCTATAGGCTCCACACTCCTCGCATAGCACCTGCACCACACCCTTGTTTTATGAAGTGCTGACGGCAGCGAGTGCTTGCTGCAGGGCTACTGCTCAGTGTACATAACCTGCTATCAGGACACACAATACACACACACTGTCATACCGTTACAGTTGAGTATAGAGAACAGATTGTACTACAGTTGCCAAAGGTAGCTGAGGGAAATGAGGTTGCAGTCTTCATTAACGTGTGCTCCGATAAGTCGAGCCGGTTTGCAGTGTACCTGAGATCCTCTTTGCTGGAACAACTCCACAGTCGAATGTCCTCACAATAAGTCTTACACAGTGCTACGTGCTTTAACCTCAGTAATTTATTGACTCGTGCTTTAGTTACTGTAACTATGTGGACGACTTCACAGCTTTGACAGACTTGTTTTCTCTCTGCTCTGCATTGGCTCCAAGTCGCCTCCATCAATCTAAAACTAATCCACCAAGTGCGAGCTCATCCTTCTTAATTTGTTTGCCCGCTTTACATCCATGAAGATGTTCTCCAGTGACATCTAAGCCATCACGTTGACAACCCCAAGTGGCTTCTAATACTCCGACTGATTCTCTTCTATAGCTGCTTTGATGCTCTCTTTATTATGTTTGACGGGGCTATTTTTCGCCCCCCCTCCTCCTCCTCCTCTTGTTTACGAAGGAGGCCCGATAAGGCCTTCAGTGTGCAGAGATGAACTTGCAGTCTGCTGCTTGGCCACTTGGGCAAAGCTGAGGCCTACTTTAATCAAGACATGAGAATGACCCACTTCATCTTGTGCTAATTTGTTTTTTGGGAAAATTAGCTGGGATTGACTGTGAGGAAATGTTTTTGGTCCTTTTAATAAGCTTGTATCAAAGTAACATCTCCGCATTGAAGTAGCTATGTTGACATAATTCCTCTGTGGCTTTGTTCTTTTACATACGCTGGAGCCCTGTTTTCCATACTCTATGTGATGGCATGGGAATCAGTTTGCTTGGCTGTTTGAAAGCGGGCCTAATCTGTTGTAAAGCACAGAAGTGGCCCTTTTACGAGGTGCTAATGGCCTGCTAATTCTTGGGGAAAGGCAAAGTGACCAGTTCCTTCAGCCGAGTGTTTACTACCTATTGCCCTTTGACCCCTTTCTGTCAGGGCAAAGTCAAATGCAAGTTGTTGTTCCAGCACAAGTGCCATGTTCACATTATTTTCTGCCATGTTGATTTTACAGTCCTAAATGCTGTATACCAGCACATATGCAATTAGTCTGCATTACAGTGATTTACTAAATATCTTATCTATATCATAAAGAGGGTGGACACATTATAACAAGACTTAATTACTTTTTGAGACTATAGTGTAGTATGTAGTGTTTGTGTTAAGGTGGACCTAATATTTAGTTTCAGGTGTATCATGGAGGTAAAGAAAATTACAAGATGTACCTAATGTTTTGTTGTGTCCCCCAGCCCCCCTATATATCACTACAAACTATGACCTCGAAGGTTATATGGATGAATCAACACTTCCCTAACACAGTTTCAACAGCAAAACTTATCACTGCTGTGGCACTAGAGTACATTAGATTGTACTGTGTACATTTTCTTAAGCTTCATGTGTAGTTGTATCATATCAAAAGCTTGTCTTATCCATATCATTCAATTGGCTAATAGCCTGTCTTCCCTTCTTTCCAGCAAGCCTCTGCAGATGTATTTACTAGGCCTTGTTGTCTTTATGGCTTCCTCTGGCGAAACGTGCGCAAATAGCGGCGGATAAAACGAGAGGTGATTTAGTGGCCTCGTCACAATGCACCCTGCTCCACCGGCCGCTTCCTACCTTTGTGTGGTCGAGGGCTCAGGGGTGCGGCAGCGGATACATGGCCCGGGTCCCGGCAGGCTCCGAGGAGGGAAGGAAACCTGGTGTCAAAGGCGATCGCTTGCTGCTTCTGTTATCTGAGCAACAGACACTCAGCAGTAAGACTCAGTGACAGTCAGAGGCTAAATGTGTGGTTGGGGATTAACTAGATGTGTAAAATGTTATGTCACAGGTTTTTAACTATTACACGTGTTATAGCAGTCTTGGCAAACTGAAAATAAAACATTTCTCAAAGTGAAAGCAGCAAAAAAAAAGTCCAGTGGAAACCTGGTTGCGTGTGGACTGCTGCTGCATGGTTTCTTTCTCCTGCTCCTCTCCGCACAGGCCTCTCCTGTAACCTTGAGAGAAGCCCGCGCAGGCCCCAAGTTCAACGAGTGCATGAGGCATATTTTCGCTGAGCGTGCTTGGACCGCCCCACTAAACCCCTCGACCCCCCCCCCCCCCCCCCCTCCCCCAGCCCCCTCCCTCCTCACCATACATACAGCTTTTTTTCTCCCCTCCTCCTAAAGAGGACTCCCTGTAGGCCTCGCCTTTCACAGTGCCTGCAAAGGAAATACATTATGTGTAAAAAGAATTCCATATGGTGTCATACGATCTGTGTAATTCTCTCTCAATTGATAAAAAAAAGTCACCTTGTATGCACAATTCTGTCCTTTGTGAAAGGAACTGTAGCCTCTGTACTGTATGCACTGCCTTGTTACATTTAGTGAACTTTTTCCAAAACAGTTACAAACAGGTTTTCCTATGATTAGGATACATTGTACTCCAAATTACATTTTGCTTACACTTGCTTACACTTGACATTAATGTCTTCATTTATTTAAAAAGACTTAATGAAAACAAGCAGTTCAACCAGCTCAACAAGGAGAAGTTGATACAAACTTATCACTTCCTTCTTCCTTGACAAATACCTGGAAGTCTGTTGCAGCCAGTTTTCTGGAGGTGTGGCTGACATCAGCTGTTGTGGCTTACAGTCAGGCCTCCTGCCATGGCTGAGGAGGAGAGTCTGTGGCAGTACTACGGGTAGGCTGTTCCAGGTAAGCCCTGCCAAGTTCAAGTGGCTTGGACCAAGCCCGCACCGCAAATGGGAAGTGTTTCTGCAGTGCTGCCAACCTTACGAGAGTGATTACAACAAGCCCGTTGCGTCGGCAGTGTCAGCAAAGAGATAGTGTTTTCTACATGCATGTTCAAGCAGGCCCTCAGGAAATAAAACGTAGGTGAGGAGACATGTATATATGTAGGTGCTTGCCAGGAGGGGGGATTATAGAGTTGACTCCAGTGGTGGCCCTTTTATATTCCTTCCAGTTCCCATGATGCAACACTGTGGCTAGTATCAGTGGATTCTATTTTCATGGCCTATGGACAGACTCCACACCAACTTCAGCGCAAGTGTAATGTGAAATAACTGAAATCATCAAATGTTTTCAGGTTGATTAATGTATTGCATTTGTGTTAGTTCGTCCTTTTGCAGAAAGAAAATACAGATTCAGGGTATGTGTTTACTTGTAACTAAATTAACATGACGGTGTCTAATGGGTAAGCTGATGACATAATATATTTGTAGTATTGTGAATATTCTGGTGGTTGGTTGTCAAAAAAGGCACTAGAAAGTGTCAGTGAACACAGTGACAGATCATTTTAAAGGACTGGATAGTTTGAGGAGTTTGGAGGACTTCAGACAATGGAGAAACACCTGGAGGCGAACATAATCAATGCAAATGACCACAGCATAATATTTCTGTTAACATTATACTGTCTGGGAGGCACCACTAGAAGGTTTAAGAGAGGTAAAATGGAAAATCCGTGCGAGTGTGTGTACTGTATATTTTTGTGCTGCCAGAAACATAACATAAACAGAACAACATGCTTGGGCGAGTGGAAAGCAAGGGCGGTGCTAGCAGGCTGTGAGGCGGGTGTAAAGGCCCCTGCGGTGTGGCCCTGAGTGGATAAATCCTAGCAGCCTGAGGAAGTGGAGGAAGGAGTGTTGGGAGGGTTATACGGGTAGGTGGGAGGCGGGCGGGTTACAGGGAAAAGCAGCAAAAGGGGAATTCCTGTTCCTGAACTGAAAAGTGATGGAAAAAGTGACTGCTAGGTCTCGCTCATGCCGCTCCATGTCAAAACAGTCGAGTGCTGCCGTCATCTGTGCAAATATTTCAAGAGATTATGGTTTGAGAGCCTCGTGGGAAAGGCTGAAGCAGCGCTGCGAGGACAACCCCTTTTTAACTTTATCATAGCAAGAATGTAATCACAAAACCACAATATGCAAGGTACCTGCAAACAAACAGAAACCTGCAAGGTGAGGCCTGATGACATATGTCTTTTGTCTTTTCCCTTCTGCGTATCATCCATGCATTTTGGCAACAACCCAGAAACCATTTGGAAACAAAGGCCCTTTACATTCTCGTCCTAAATAGCGAGGGAGGACCAGGCTTGCCATGCCTGAGGACACAGCATGCGGGCATGCCTCATACACACCTTTGTTTTATATGGTTTGTTCAATAGGAACACAGTTTGCTATATACATTTGATTTATAATATCTCAATACTCGCAGTGCATAATGATATATTCCCAAAATCCTAAGAAGCTACTGATGTAACCATGTGACCAAACACTGTGGCCGCATCTCTGGATGCCATGCTTTGCTGTAACATTGTTTATGACTCTCAAACAACAGAATATGAAATTAATTTAGCGCCTCCACTCTTCCCACTGTAAACTAGCGCTGTGCAGCCAAACCACATGTTGTTATTGCCGCAGTGGCAGAGGGGGCTGCCCCAGCAGGCCTTAGTAGCACAGAACAGATTTGCTCTCTGTTTTTTTGCCAGGAATGTGGAATAGAGTTCTCTCTCACTCTCTGGCTGTGAATTCTCGCTTAGCATGCACTTAAGTATGATTTATAAATCACACGCTTGTGCTGTGGCAAAGGGAATACTCTGTTAAACCTGAGAGATTAGATTTGCATTTTGATCTCCTGTAAGACCAAGATGTTTTGTCATGATTATATGGTGCTTTGTTGTGGTAAGTGACGGGCTGTTGACTGTACTGAGTCTCTGGATGTGTGTGTTAGAATTGTGCATTTGGGACCTACAACCACAAAGAGCAAAGATGGTCTGCACCTTAACTGCTGTTAGCTGGATATCTCCAGACAGTTGGGGGGTCCATGAGGAGCGGAGGAGCTCCACTGTCTCTGGATGACTGCCAACACTCTGACCTTGTGGCGGGCACAGCCGCTGTCACTCCCTCTTGAGTTATGTGAGAACCTGTTTTATGATGCAGTTTTTTTAAACTGCTGCTCTGCATCTCACTATGGCTCACCAAATGAGGACTTACCTGGTACTGTCATTCCACAAGAACCACCAACGCTTGACTGGAGTAGTGGTTTTTGTGAAATTACTCCTATAATTTCCCTCGTTGCCCTAAAGGTTTCACTCCCTGGTCTTGTGCCAGTGGAGACACCCAAACCCCATTCCCTCAACAAACCCTCTTGCCCCCCAGCCTCGATCCCCACGGATGCTTTGATTCGGGCCAGCTCTGACTGGGGGCCTCCGAAAGCCCCGTCTCCAGGCTCATTAACAGGAGGGGTTTTACTGGCCATGCGGCTGGCAGCCGGCATTTAAACCACCAACAAGCGTCTCTATCGGCCGCACGCCCTAAAGAGTTAAAACATCTTTCCGTCATTACTGCCCTATTGGGAGTAGGAAGTGGAGGAAGGTGTGGGGATTATTAGAAGAAAGGCTCTTAAAGATTGGACTACACCTTGCCAGAAGGTACTGTCCTTACACATGTGGTACACAAATAATATCTAATCCACATGTGGGATTGAGTACATCAAATTTCCGATACTTGGCATGATACAATACCTGACTTTCGCTACCTATAAGAAAATGACTTCCAGTTAAATAAGGAATTATCTGATCAAAGTAAACAAATCTGACTTGACGTTCAATGCCTTGGCACGTCAGGACTCTGCTACAGACACATTTTTGTCAGCACCAAAACAGGGCTCAGGTTTGATAACCAGCCCTATCTCCATGATACCGGTCTGAGAAATGCTGCTGCTGCAGCACAGTAGCCTGGATAGTAAAGAAGAAAGCTACAAGACTGTGTTCATTTGCACCTGTCGCTTCATTCCCTACTGGAGTTGTAATGGCAAAAATAAACTGGCTCAACATCTGTTGGCAATGTCAGTAGTCTGTTTTTATGCTTGTAATGACACATTAAACTCTGTGGTTGATTCTCCCCCTTTCTCCACCCTATGTCCCGTTCCAGGGGAGCAGTGCCAGCAAAATCGTCTGAATGAGTGCACGCTTTGTTTTCTTTGTCTGTTTTGG
This sequence comes from Enoplosus armatus, assembly GCF_043641665.1. Classification (NCBI taxonomy): domain Eukaryota; kingdom Metazoa; phylum Chordata; class Actinopteri; order Centrarchiformes; family Enoplosidae; genus Enoplosus; species Enoplosus armatus. Next base: position 10,706,446 of record NC_092202.1, read on the forward strand.
GCCAAGATCTGGTCTTAGATGTGGTGGCATTCTATGATCGGATAATTCCTTCCACGTCCTCGGTTTAAGGTGTGTGTGCACTCGTGTGTGTTTGTGTGCGTTTTACTGCTGCCCGCTTGGCAGAGCCCAGAGAGTGCAAACAGTGGCAATGGGTGGCAGGGATCCTCGGTGGCCTCTCGCCCAGCTGGAGGAGAGCCATTTGCCCTGCGAGGGAGCACCCAGTCGCCCTGGCTCGGCCTGCTGCTCTCGTCTGGGAACTCCCCTTGGCTGAGGCCTGATGCCGTCGTAAGCGCTGACAATCACTGACACAGCACTGGCAGAGGCTTCACAGGCGCACAACATTACACAGGCTTGAGTCAGAATTAAGTGACTTTGCATATTAAATTGTAGCAATCTGTAGATATCAAAACTGAAAACTATTGACATAAAATATGATTTTTTTTGTTTTTTCTTTTACTTTCTTTCATATTTCTGCAAAATTTGTAATTATTTCCACATAAATTCAAAGTAGTTTTACAAATGTTCAAAGAGTTTTTCATTGGAATGTGTTGTCACAAATTAATTTTGCCTGTATGTTTGCTTCAGGGGTAAGGCTGTGAGGGTATAAGTGTGGTTTGTGTGAGATAAAGACGTAGGTACCATTGCAGTTCCTAACTGTGCCCCCTTATCAGTGCAGACCAGCGCGCCATCAAATACATTAATAAAACAACAAGCTGATTCAGTCGCACATTCTGCCAGCTGCAAGTCAGAAATCTGGCAGCAGATGTTTTTCAGAAAGGTACGTTTGAAAACCAAACAGTGCAGTATTTTTTAGCTGGATGTGTTTGTCCATGTGGAAGTTGAAAGGAAGCTGGCGGGTAAAACCAGTTAAGCCTTGCTAGTATCACAACCAGGCCGTCCCTGAACTATGATCTGTGGGCCAACTTGCCTCTCTTGGGAGAGCGGGGAATTTCCCAGACCCCTAAACACCCCCACCATCTCTCATTCCCTCTGTCCCCCCTCCCTCCAGACCAGTCGAGACGTGCAGGTTTGAACCCTCTCTCTGTGTTTCTGGCCTCCCATGCCCATTGCCACTCAAGCAGCAGGGGTCCAGTGCATTTGTCTCATAATTATCCGACTGGATAGGGGGGTTCTGAAGATGAAAGAGGCGAATCACAGAGCTCCTCTGTCAAAGGTCTGTCTGCCTGACTGGGGGGTTTTGGATCTATCTCCCTTGTCCCCTCTCTCGCGCGGCATCCACCACCCACCCCACCACCTCTACTCCATCACACACACACACACACACACACACAGTCTTACTTTTCCTCAAGAGCTGCCTCCATAGAGCATAATCGCCGACAGTGAACGCTCGTGCACAGCCCCCCCCCTCCCTACCAGCCACCCCGCTGATTCATTCACAACTACAAAACTGCAGAAATACCCCCCACCCTCACATCCTGAAAGACTTCAGACTTTCTTCTTTTTTTTTCTCTCCCTCCTCACATGCTCCGCCCACCATCCCATCGGCTAGCTGCCCACCTCACCCGCTTGCTCTCCCCCCTTCCCATCCGCCTCCCCCTTTCTCCTCTCCACCCTCCCCACCACCACCTTTCTCCTTCTTCTCCTCTTAACTACTGGCTAGGAGTTAATGGACTGTTTTGGCTAGTCTCCAGACGGTGAGTGTCACCTCATTAGCCTATAGCGGCTCGCTCCCAGACTGCTCCTTGTGTGTGTGTTTGTGTGTGTGTGTGAGTGTGTGTAGGAGGAGGACTACAACTACGGAATGTCATTGGTCTGTCCCCCCCCCCCAACCCTCCCACCACACACCCCTTACCCTCTCCCTCTCCCCTTCCCACCACTACAATGAATGAGAAAACACGCATGCATAATTAAATCTATAGTCTCGTCCTCCCTCCACCCTCCCTTCCCTCCTTCCTCCACAACCGTGCATTTAAAAAAAACGCTCCTGCTTGGAAGTTTGCCACCATGAAAAAAAAAAAAAGAAGCGGTGTCTTCGAACCAGAGAGATGTGGCCAACCTTCCACCCTCGTATGGATCTATTCTTTCTCACCCCGGCCCGTCGAATGGCAGGGTGGCAACAGCGGGCGAATGTAAATGCCACCCGGTCCTGCCAGTCAATTACGCCGCAACAAAGCTAATTGTTTGTTTGGTGCATACCAAAAAGATGCCGAAGTCGGCCATTGATGGGCCCTTTGTTTCAACGCAGATGCAAAGTTCTTTTTTTCTCACAGGCTAGACTTGACGCTGATTAAACTTGTGAATGATGAGACCACACTTTCAGAGAATCAGCTAATCCATGTGGTTGTTCTAAGTGGGAACAGTTTTAAGGCTACAACTAAGAATTATTTTCAGTATGAGTGACTATGTTGACCATCTTTTCAATAAATCAATTACTTCTATAGTCTATAAAATATCAGAAAATAGTTCAAAATGCCCATCACAATTTCCCAGGGCCCAAAGTGAGGCCTTCAAATAGCTTGCTTTGACTTAACAACGTCACAAAGAAGCTGAAACCAGCAAACATTTGGAATCTTTGCATAATAAATGAATTGCATGATTAATAAGCTGATCAAATTTAGGGATTGATTTACTGTCGTTCCACTAATTGATTAATTAACTACATGTTTCAGATCTGCAACACTTAATGCAATGGATGGTGCCAGGTGCCGTGAAGGAGATAAAACAGTTTGGGCGGCAAGCTGAGAGGAAAGTTTCAGGAACAGAAAGAGCGAAAAGAAAAGGAATGTAATAAAAAAAGTGAAAGGAAAGGCCACATTGTGAGAAAAGGACAAACAGAGAGAGAGTGGGAGGAGGTGGAAACATTAAGTGGGGCGCAGTGTGCTGACTGGAGGCCAGCCTGCTCATTTTTCATGGGACAGATGAGCCACTGTGTCGCGTTGTGTTGTGCAGTTTGTCTGCAGACCGCATCACACATGTACAGCACAGCTCGCCGCAGGATGCTGCGTGTGTGCCCCCCCCCCCCCCCCCCCCCCGTTTGTGTATGCATGTATGTCAGCGTGTGTGAGTTAAATGTGTGTGTGTGTATAGGTAACACCAGAACATAGAGGGAGCATTTGGAGCTGCTTTTGTGTTTGTGTGCACAGTATATGCATCCACATAGAGGTGGGTAAACTTTATTTCACAAATTAAAAGGTGGGGAAGTTGAATTTAGATGGGTTAACCCTCATCTGCATCCTTGGTTTTGTGGCTGTGTATCCCTTTGAGCTCGCCAGGTTCTTCCTTCTCCTCTCCCGGGCCGGTGTGGCTAATGATCCGTCAGGCCATTCAGTCTCTTGTTCAAGGCCCACTCGCCACTGAATGCGCTCCCTCCTCCGTCCACACTGTTTGGTGACCTCAATGAGGAGCCTGTTGTCCTCCCGGGCTCGGTTAAAATGCTCTCCTCTTTTCACTGCCGTGAGAGTTTACTGAGGAGAAGGCACAGAGACTCGGCGGAGAGAAAGAGGACCCGCTCTTCACCGGCATTAGTATGCGGCGATTAGAAACAAACACACACTGATGAGCCACGCACACGCGCACATACACACACACACACACACCGAGGTGAGAGATGAGAGACACTGAGAGATGCACACGAATGCAGAGAGATACAAGTGAGCTGGGTCACACACAGTCAACCGCACACACACACACACACGCACACTGTATGGCTTCTCATTGTTCTTGTCTGGGCTGGGATCCCACTTGATTCCATAAGTCTCAAAACCCTGACAGTCCTACTGTGTATGTGTGTGTGTGTGTGTGTGTGTGTGTGTGTGTGTGTGTGTGTGTGTCCCCTCCTGCTCTATAGAACAAGTCTGTGGTGTCTGGCTTGGAGAAAAGAAGGCAAAATGTCATTGTTCTCACAGACGTTTCAACTTTGCCCCTCTCACTTTCTCCCTGCCTTTCTCTCTCTTTCGTCTGAGTGTGTCTGTGTGTGTCTGTGTGTGTGTGTGCGTGTAACTCATCCTACTGTACCTGCATTCCCCGTCAGTGGCAGTCATTTGATAGGGTAGCTATCCGGATTACCAGGTGCTCCTTTAAGCCAATAAGAAATACTTGCCTTGTTCCAATTATGAGATAATCATTACAGTGTCACACAGTGCATGGGCACCATTGGGGAAACATAGTCGTAGTTTGTCAAAGGGAATACAATACTATCAATTTCTGTCCGTGTAGGAGGTATCACTGATAATAAATCCAACAATAATGTATGGAAGAGGTTGTAAGAGAGGCGATTTTCAATACTCAAAAAGTGTTGAAGCACTACCACATACAGGTAAAGTAGTTCAACCAGGAAGTTCTGCGTTTCAATTTTGGTTTTAGAGCTAAGTCAAAGCATCTTCCTTGTGAGACAATGCCACCCCAAGATGGCGTCCCATTTGGCTGGAGCGTTTGTCTTCCCTTCTCCCTCGGCGGCAATATCACTTTCCTTTCGGCCAGGTCAGGTGCCAGCCCAGCAGAACGCCATGCGTGAGCCCGGGTGGGATGGGAGGGGGGGCTGAAATGCCAGAATTTGGTGTGTGTGTGTGTCTGTGTGTGCGTGTGCGGGGAGGGGTTGGTGGCGGGGGGCATCGCCAGTTGGCAGGCTGGCACACAATGGCTGGCACGATAAGATCCTCCCTCTTCTACGGGCAGATTTCCTCGCCCATATCTTTTGTTTGGCTTGTTTGGGTTGCGGCTCATCCTGATAAAGGCCACTTTGTTTAGACAACAAAGCGTGAGGGAGGGAGAGAAGAGAGAGATAGAGAGACAAAGAGATAGAAACAGAGAGAGAGAGAGAAGGGGGGGCATTAAGAAAAGGCGGCAAAGGGGGGAGAGTGCCAACACAGATGGAGACATTAAAAGAAAGAAGGAGATAAGTGATATGAGAAAAAAAAAGAAATTTGAAAAAAAAAGATATGGTGTGCACTTATCACCGGATAAGGCGATATCATCGCGGGTACACACTGAATAGTAGATATACACAGAGGCGGGTATGAAAAGACACAATAGAGGACGGATACTGTTGCAGGCACAGGGACAGCGATAGACAGATGAGTAAGGAGAAGAAAGAGAGAGATTTGGAGGAGAGAGCAGGTTCTGCCGGCTGCTGGAAGCCAGCCCGAGTATAGTGTGAGGTCATCGACAAAGCTGTGAATGATAGAAACCAGGAGCAGCGGAGGACACGGGACAAAGTACACACACACACACATTCCATACCAGCACATGTACAGTCATTTATGCATACTGTCAAGACTTGCATGACCCCGTGCGACACACACACATGCGCACACACACATTTCTGCTGTGCATTTCCAAGGAAGGACAAACTGGAGTCTCCTGCAGCGGAACAGGAAAGAAAAGCAGGACACTGAGCAGAAAGTCTGCTCGGCCACATCAAATATTTACTCAGGAGCAGCTGTATTGTCGAAACATTACGCATCGGAGCTGCTCCGTAATTAGGTCGATATTTTCTGCCCCTCTCCCTCTCTCTGTTTCCCTACTTCTCTGGGAGTCCACCTCTCCTCCACACTCCCCTCCCTTTGCCTCCCCAGGCTGCTGAAATGCGTCTTGGCTCGGGACCCATGCCTCTGGCAGCCAGAGTGCTATACATGTGCACAGAACCCCGCTCGGCATAAAATGGCTGCCAGACAGGCTTCTCCTCCTGAAATGTCGACAGCGGTATGCATCTGCAGGGTGTGCGTGTTGCGCGTGCGCACTGTTTTTTTGTGGAGGATATCTGTACGTGTCTGCAAGTGTTTGCGGGCTCAGAACGTGCACCGCCACTGTCAAAAAAAAAAAGAAAGTTTCCCAAACTATGTGGCTAATTTAATCCACACACACTGTGTGTGTATGTGCATGTGTGTTCTGCGATTTAGTGGGAACAGAATGGGTATCATGCCAAAAAATGAGAGGGTGGGTTAGGGAGAGTGTGTGTGAGTGTTTTAGTGATTATAAAATCCAGGCGAGTAACACACTTGGGCGTGGAGAAACCTCATAAGCACTGGGAAACTTTCTTGCCGCGCCAGATTTCTGTTGCCATTACCTCTAATTGCCCTAATCGTTACCGTGGTATGATAAGTATCCCACCGGACAAGAAGGTGTAAGAACTCATGGACACATCCAAAATACCCACAAGCCCCCTCTGCGCTTTTTTTCCCTCTCTTTTTTTTTTTTTTTGCTGAGTAACAGCAGATAATCTGATTCATACGAGGTGCAGTTTTTTCACTTCCTTCATGGACCGGTTTGTTTATTTAAACAAGTGGCCGGGACGGAGGGTGCCAAAAAATGTTGTTTTTGGAAAAGGGCCGTGTGTGTATGTGCGTGTTTATGTGTGTGTGTGGTGTCTAGCTCTGTGATCGAGCCCTGCCAAGCTCCCAGGGCAAAGCCCAGCCTCCTCGACCGCAACTGTTTATTTACAGGTTACACTACTGTTTATTTGAAGACTATCGGATTGGCTGGGCTTCTGCACGGGACACCTTTTAGATACAGATACCAGGCCTCAGGCTCCTAATATCCAACTTCTTTACTTTATTTCAGCCACTTTATGAACAGCCCTTTGTTTTGAATTCACAGTCAATTTATCTGCACTTAAATCCATCCTTTTGTTATCCAGAATCATCTTCTTTTGACCCGTCTATCAATTTAAAATTGAGGCTTCATTTAAGTACCTGTTGAGTGACAACAGTGATTAGATTTGAAATAAAGTGTTCAGTAGATATAATCAGTACACTTACGGCCTAACAAATGTGCAACCACTGTTCTAAACAATATAATCAGTCTGAGAGAAAACGAAGGAGCATGAAGCTGCCCTTCTTGGGTCAAAGGTAAAATGTAATGCAACAGGGGAGGTGTTTCCAGCTCCGGTGCAGGCCTGGCAGATGCGCCATATGCTTGCATCCCACCTTGAGTCATCCAGGTGGTCTCTCCTGGTGCTACAGTGGGGCCTCATGCTGGAAGATGCTGCCTGGGATCTCTAATTGCCACTACCATCTGCTCTTTTTGTCATGGTTGCCTGTTCAGCCCTCGAAGAAGGGGAAGAAGAAAAAACCAAAAACACAAAACTCTGATCTGATGTAAACGAACCAGTGCACCTCTCCCACCTCCGCCCCCCTCGCTCCTTTTCTCCCCTCTCCACCTTTTTCAGCATTTATCTCCTCTCTACTCTCTGGTGCTCTTTTTTCTCTCCCCTAGCCCGTTTCCTTCACTCTCAGCAGTTCTAAGGGCGCGAGTGTAGAGTTGGCAGTCGTAACTAGACTGATGGATGACTCTGAAAGTGGCATTGGGCGGTGGGGTGGGTGGGGGAGGCAGGGAGACAAGGCCACTGAGCTCCCTGCAATCACTTTATGGACATGTGCTGTGCCAAATCCACACAAACCCCTGCTTGCCCACAAAAGCTGCTTTGCACACTGTGTGTTTGTGAATGTGTGTGTGTGTGTGTGTATAGGGGGCAACTTAAGGGACTCACTGCTTATTGGTGCAAGGCAAAGGAAATCGTTGCTGAGGCCTACAACTTGCAGAGTAACACGGACTCTGATAGTCGTGTAAAATGATAATCGTTTGTTCCAGTTCCTCAGATTTTTGCATTGTTGATAAAACAAAACAATTTAACGATGTCACCTTGGGCTCTGGAAAATTGTGAGGGGCATATTTCATTCATTTGTGCCGTTTCTTAGACTCAGACAGACAATCAACAATGAAAATCATTAGTTGCAGCTCTGACTGCTTAAAATAATAGATTTAGAAAAGAGATTTCAGAGATCCATTAAAACCTGTAGGACTACTGATGAGAAAACATAAGTCACGCTTGTGTTTTTAGGAAGCAGAACAGAGATATTGTGAGAACATAACTTGTACGTTTCTTGTACGTTTTTTAGGGCTAAGCGTACTGGAAAGAGGGGATCTTTTTTCCTCTTAACGTATGGTCCTGTTCCCTCCCTACTTTGTCATTGTTGAGCTCCGGCCAAGAACATTCTGTTTTTGCAGTGCTGTTTAATAGTCAAATTTAGGAGAGGGGGAACAAGAGAGAGAGGGAGAGAGACACAGGGAGAGAACAAGAAAGGGATAAATCTTTCAACTTTTCTTCCCTCTCCTCCACCCCCCTTTCTTTCCTTCTCTCTGCTGCCTCTGTAACACAGCTCATGAGAGCTGCGGCAGGAAAAGGGGTGTTGTTGCAAGGCGAGGGTATCTGAGTTCACTGTCTCTAGCTTCTTGTCTCGGCTCTCTCTGCGTTAAAGGCGCAGATGATAATCTCCCTTCTGGTTCTCATTGGGCCCTCTCTGTCTCAGGGCATGTGTGGGCTTGGGCCCGTTTGAATCATGGGGGTCCACTCAGATGCTGCCGTTCACTGTTAGGCCCGGCAGCAGTTCAGTGCCACTCCATGTATGCTGTGTCGAGTCAGTTGTTCTTTCTAACATGCGACATACAATGCTTTAAACAGTTCGATCGACCAGAGCAGGGACTGCTGAGGTATGATAGGCCCCCCTCCCAGCGAGGCTTCGAGGTGAAAGACGTCAGTCCAGGCCATCTCATACCAAAGCCTGCGCACCGTAACCGGTGGAAAGAATTCCACACATGTTTCCTTGTATTTCCCCGCCCCTCCTGTCTTCTCTCCACGCTCGTACCTCGCACAGCAGGGCCGAACACATTCTATACCCCCCCCAAACACTCCCCCAGCCCCTTTGAAAAATTACCCAGAGGTCTGCCGGTAAAAACTTTTAGGCTATCTTGTGTCAGACACAGAGCTTTTTTTCTCCCATTAAAGATAGTGCTGTTCAAACTAAATAGTCTTGTTTAATGTACAGTGGGTATGCTCTCCTTGACTGGCAGATAAGGAAAAACAATTAGGCACCCAGGAAGTCCTGAGTCCTGAAATGCACTTTGTCTTGACAGAACTTATTTCTTCATTTCAAGTTAAACAGTGACGTCAGTGAGTTTGTGATAAGGCAAAGCATTGAGACAAGCTGTAAAAAGGGGGGCAAATACATAAAGTAAAAGTTCTTATTGACTTATTTGTTTAAGTTACAGAATACATTGTTTTCACCCAGCCACCAGGTTATCTATCTAATGCTGACAAGAAAACCGTGTTCCAGTAAGATGGCATGTTGTTGTCCTCGTGCTATACTAAGCCCCCCTCCCATCTCTCTATGTGTTTGCAGACTCGCAGCAGTCAGGAAGTCCCAGTAACAATGAGCCAGGCAAGAACCCTCTTCCAGGTATGTACAGTAGCGGCCGTCCTCCCTCCTCTCTGCTGTCATCGCTCTATTGTTCCTCTGCAGCTCGTCCACTGTACAGCGGCCTGTGTACACCATAACATACCCAGTTTAAATAGTGTTGCTCTGCTGTGAACTCAGTGACTTGCATGCAAAATAGCAAAGCCTTTACTGTAAAACAAACTGTACTGTAGCAGCCTGAGGTGCATACCATGGAACTGGGGCGTCTTTTGTCTCATGTGGTCCAATGCAGAAGAGTTCTCAAGCGAAGTACGATTTTGTTTAAGTAAGTTGAACGGCACAAAAAGGGACCATCAATGCAAACTGGATAAACCAAATTGACACACTGCAAATAATAAAAAAGTAATTTTTCAACTTTTGTATGACACCCGCTGGCTGAGGCTGTAGCTTTTAACTTTGCTCGGACTGAGGAGGAATGAAATTTGATTGGATCATTAAATTTGAATTGTCATCATCCCACACAACATCAAACACAGTGTAAAAAAAAAAGAGAGAGAGAGAGAGACACTAAAGACCTGGAGTGGAATTGTTACAGCAGATTGCACCTTTGGCTGGTAGCTGAGTGTGTCGAGGGGCGCCAGCGAAGCCGAGCTGTAGAGAATATTCTCTGACAGCTCTGTTGTTCCCCTGGACTGACCTGCGCTGTGTCGTCACCATGTTGGAATGAAAATAGTTTGAGAAGTATAATTAGTTTTCTACCTCAAGAGCAGGTTCTGCCGATACAGGTGCCAAGGAAAACATGCTAGCGAGCCAATGACTCAGGCCTCGGAGGCCCTCAGCAGTGGCACAGTTCCCCGCAAAAGCCGTTGGCTCACTGGAGGCATTAGGCTTTGTAGGTGCCAGCCGAGCCGCCCACCTATCTGTCTGGCACGGCCCGAGTGCCCTTGGCATCGCATCAAAGCAGAGCCGGAGTCATCTGGGTATCAATAACTTTGTCTGACTGTTTTACTTGACTGACAGCCTCAGATTAGCGTTGCCGAGTCCTGGGCAGGTCACACAGGACGCAACAAATGCTTCAACAATGTGAGAAATATACATCACTACTGTCATTTGTTGTGTCTAAAAATAGTTTTCTGAAAACGGGAGAAAACAAATGTGTCTGTGTTGAAATCCTTCTGCTTCCAAAGTGGTTTCTTGATTCCTTAAATCAGTTTGTTTACATTGGGAAGAGTGACGCAATCTCACATTTTCAAAATAATCTTTAATATCAATACTGCAGTAAACGACTCTTTAAGGTGGATATCTCTGTAATGCTCTATCTTAGCATAACAGTGTCAATATTGAGAGTTCTTACTTTTACTTGTGTATTTGATCAAACAGGCAGCGCCCGCGTAGTGTGAGTCCACATGTCGCTCCCTCCTCCTCCTCACACACCTGTCCTGTCACTCACTCTACTGCACTGCGCAGAATGATTTGCTGCTGTTAGTTTCAACACTTCAACTGAAAAACAAACACAATATGCAAATTTTGACAGTGCCTGTGTAATGATCTGTACCTGCATGTTTGTCTGTGATTAATTGATGACCTGATCTCCGTCCTCTTGTTGTTGTATCATCTTGTGTTTTCTTCGACATATAAAATGTTATGAAAATAAAAGTTAAAAAAATAATTTTTTTTAATGGGTTTCAGATTGATAGAAGATATTGTCCATTTCCAGTTTTTACTACTGAAGATAATGCTTTATTCTTAGCACATACAACTGTAGTTTGGTAGTGGGAGGAAAATGAACAGAAAGGATCCAATAGTTCATCCGAAATGATGCAGAGTAGCTGAGAAGAGCTGAACCCAATATTTGATATGTGGCATGGAGGGCAAATCAGCAGCTCTAATTCTGTCTGTGTTGCAATTGGCATGAAAGCATTCAATAAATATCGAGCATGTCAGTAATGATTCTCTGTATGTCCCTGTGTCCACAGTGTACTTGGAGGACAGCTTCATCAAATCAGGAGTGTTCAGTGTTACAGAACTGGTGCGAGTGTCCAGAAGTAAGTACATTTTTGTACCCTCCCTGCACACCCACAGCAGTGTTTTCAGTCATTGTTTCACTTATCGCCGACTAGACCTCTCAGGTTGAAGCTGGGCGGAGCTGTGCTGGGAATCACATGAGGACACCAAAGTCCTTGTACGTACAAGAATGTCGAAGGTGTAAGTTTCCCTGCTCTAACAGGTGCAGCCTAGTTAGTATGACAGTCAGGGACTGTGTCAATCAATCTCAGGCCGTACACTCCCACATGGCCCTGAGAGGAGGTCTAATCAGGTAACTGAAAACACCTGTGTGTGGGTGTGTGAGACTTTAAATCTGTCCTCATGTGCTGCTCAAATGCTGATGCATTTAGGTGAAAGAATAGATGTGCATGTACTCTCAACTGCCACAAAAAAACCCCAACCTCTGTGTATTTACAGAGAGTACACAACTGTAGTGTGGTAAATCCAGTTTGTCCAGTCTGCTTTGCAATAAGAGAACATGTGACTGCGCAGCCGTCTGTAGCGGCCTGTGTGCATCTGTATAGACATGTCTGCCCTCTGCGAAGCCGTTGACGGTTGCTCTTCCAGGAGTCCTCTCTTGCCTCTGCCGTTTACCTGCGCTGAGGCTGTAGCTCTGGAGCGTGCCAGCGGTGCACGAAGACTCAAGTCACCGCCGACAACCTGTGTTTAAAAGACGCATACCTGTGCTGTGTTTGTGTCTGCATGTTGGAGTATGCACCAGTCAACTGCGGTGCTGCGTTTAGACTAATTCCTGTTCAGTGCTGCAGTCAGGAACGCTTTTTTCGTCAATGTCAGCCGACGCTAAGTTCAGAGGGGGTTTAAACTAAGTCAAGACCAAGAAATCAATCCCACTAAAATAGGCAATAAACACAATACTCTTAATTGATCGCAGAAAATTCATTTGCAACTATTTTGTCATTTCATTTTATATTTCAATAATCATTTAAGTCACAAGAATGCCAGTTCCGGCCTCTCAAATGTGAGGAGTACAGCTCTTTTCCTGTCTTATGAAATAGTAAACTGAATATCTTCTGGTTTTGGACAAAACAAGCCATCTGAACATTTTATACACCAAACAATTAGTCTGTAAAATAACCAGCAGATGATAATAATCAATAATGAAATTGATCTCTTGAAGCAGAAATGTAGATCTGTGCATGAATTCCCTTTGTCATACACACTTCAACTTCCAACTGCTAAAATGAAGAATTTTGATTCCTATACGCAGGGTTTTTACATTTGAAAACCTCAAAATTGTCAACTTGTTTTGGCCTTTAATGTGAGTGGATTGAGAACAACAAATGTTTATATTTATTATAAGCTGACCTTGGTCTCTGTTTACCTGCTGTATCAAAGTATTTCTGACCAGGTTGTCTTAAGTGTCTCGTACATCACTCTTTGAAAGGCAGGACCTACTCGTTCCGGTGCTGAGAGACTGAATATCCTTTTGAAAGGCTGTGTTTTTTTGTTTAGTGTTTAATTTGCCCCCTGACCAGATGGCCGCGGTGCTGGCGCGTTTGCTCTCATGCGGCCTGAGCCCGGTTTGACTAAAGCCGACTGAAGTGGAGCTGGAATTTTAAAAAGGTCGACGGACACACACAGGAATTGTCACTCACTCAGCTGGTCACTCCCTGGGAACATATCTAAGCAGCCGCTCGTCCATCATCGCGCTTCTCTCCCAACTCTCCAGGCTGTCGAGACATTCTTTGAAGTCCATCAAAGGGAGCTGCGGAGTTCAAGGCTGACTTGCAATCCGCCATTTCGACGAGGACTCTCATTAATGCAACAGGAGCCTCCACTGCAAGAGTAAAAAATATTTTGTCAACAGAAAATGTGGCATGCACGGGCAAGTGAAACTGTTGATCTAAGTTTGCGAAGACAGAACACTTTCTCTTCCCCCCCTTACACAGAAAGATGAGGCACCCTGCTGGAAGAAGCACTGTGTGGCAAATGAGTTGCAGCATCATTGTTTCATTTACTGTTTTTTTTATTTAAGCTTAAAAGTCAAAGCCCAGATTATTAAGATGAGATGACCGGCAGGGCAGCCAAGTGGCATCGCAAATGTTGTGCCGAGCCAAGAAGAGAGAAAGAGCGATAGAGAGAAACCAGCACAGAGAGAGATGGTCGGGGGTATCCTCAGCCATGAATGAAAAAAACCCAAAACAATGGTGTTGTATTCAGCGTCCTCAGGCCGGATGCATTCCTCCACAGACAGCTCGGTATGGGTAGCAGCGGGTAGAGGCCTTTGCCAGGGCTACAGTGGGCTGCCAGGGCGGAGGCTGGCGGAGGGATCGTGCCAGTGGTGAACCTCAGACCACAACAGACGGCGCCACACACTCCATCCTCTCATCGACTCCAAACCAACCAACCGCTCGAGCTGCAGGCTGCCTCGCGGCCCACACACTGACGAGAGAGAGAGAGACAGAGGGAGAGAGAGGGAGAGAGAGGGAGAGAGTGAGGATGGGTGGTGAACTGCTTTTGTTCTGTAAACACTGGCCCGGCCTCCCTTGAAACAATATCCCTCACCTTGACCGCAGTGAGAAAAACAACACCTTTTCCTCTGTAAATCACCAGGCGAGGAGACTGCTGAGTGTTATAGTGGACCGCAGGGGAGTGAAGAAAATGTTGGTGATTGTGACTTCAATTCAAGTTTACTGAGATTTTCTTGAGATTCTGGATATCTATCAATAATAGCAATGATATTATAATAATAGTAAAATAGAGATTCATCCGTGCATAGAAAAAGCAGCTACAGTGAACCTGCAGCCACGACCGCTTTGGGAAGCAGCGCCTAGTTAATCAGAGTGCTCAGCAGAAATGCCTGTGATGGTCAGACAGTTAACCTGTGAATAGGGAGCGCTTAATTTGATACACAGGGCCTCTAAACACAAAGCGTCAATAACAGTCAGTCAAGCCGTTGTGCAATTAATTGTGCGTCTCTAGATTGCAGGGATAGGGAGAGACGCAGGACTCAATCTGACAACACTGCTGACATTGAACTCCTTCTTTGTGGTGATTACAGCATTAACTGTCTCTTCTCTCTGTCTCTCTCTCTCTCTCTCTCTCTGCCCTCTGCAGTGCCCATCACCCACGGTGCGGCAGTAAACTTCTCCATGGCCGACATGCCCAGCCAACCCTACTATCATGACCTGAACTCCAGCGTGGGGCTGCACCGCTCCCTGTCCTCCCCTCCTGGCAGGTCAGTTGGAAGTTAGAGCAACAAAACAAGCTTTTTGGGACAAAGTTGTAGGGGGGGGGGGGAGTCCTTCTATTATAACATCATGTCAGTGACATTGTATTCTTTGATGATATTATTATGAACACAGAAATATCTCAGTGAGGATCAGTCAAGGGCAGCGCATGACCTGTGTCCCAGATATCTATTTATATTTATATGGAGCTGAAATGAGTCATTGCATGGGATGTTAGCTTGCATATGTAAAGGAGTTGTTCGACATTTTGAGCACATTTTTTTGCCGAGAGTTGACACGATATGTACAACTCTCATGTCTGTATAAATATTCTCATCTCTTGGCAACAAAGCAAATAAGTTAATAATAAGTTTTCCAAGTTAATCTGTGCCAAACATCCACTCCAATCAGTGCAATCTTGAAAGTCATGATACCAAGAATGACTGGCTATTCCAAACCTTAAACTTCTCCACGTCCCGCAGCAAAAGGCCCAAAACTGTCAACATGGACGAGAACATGGACACCAGCCCGACAGGACCTGACTTCTACTCGTCACCCAGCTCGCCCGCCAGCAGTCGGGCAAACTGGCACGATCGAGACGGAGGTGATTTTCCTGTTCTTATTTGACCACCTTTATTTGCCGACGGGAGGTTTGTCAGGCATGGACGCACTTTGTCAGTAACGCCCTCCATCGCATTCATACAGTTGCACAAACATTCAGGAGTTGGGAGCAGCCGTTTAGTAGTGGATACGAGAGCATTACTCATTTCATCCTCATGGCATGCAAACGGTGTCAATGTCAATGATCCAAGTAAACATCTCACATTGTTTCTCTGACAGCGACTGAACTCTCTTTAACTCTCAGCCTTGTCACACGCTACTGTATAATCAATGCGCCACCCGTGTCATTGTGGATGAACTGCACCTGGTTCCTCTGCACATGAACCTGTTCAGCCCTCTTAAAATACATACCATGACCGAGATAGCCACAGGCATCGGCAGTGATATAAATGTTTAAACCCATTTGAACTGCTGTGTTCTCTCACACCTGTCGCTTACACAAAGGAAACAATGGTTTCCACAATGCAGAGCGTTGCGAAATTCACCACCTGGTATCTAAAGAATAATAACGACACTCTGGTTGCTTTCATGACTGAAAAACTTTTATAATGTGACTTTTACCTTCATACGAGTGCGAGTTTGTGAGTTTTCAAATGTTGCGTGTATCATTTTCTTCATACACAGATAGCAGAAACAGCTTGTGAATGGTTGTTATGGAGAAATTCCCTGTTTCTAAACCTCATGTGGCACTATTAGACCCGCAGGGCAAGCATGTCAGATGATCTCTCATCAGGAGGTCAGGCTATACATCTTGGCTGAACTTGAGTGAAGCTCCCCGTCCGCAGAGTTTTGATGGTCATGTGCCAACTTTAAGGTACAGGACTAGTTAGAGGGGAATTAAGAAATAAGTAGGGCTGACTGGATCCGGGGGAAAAAAGCAAAGGTAAAGACGTGTGTATGCGAGAAACAAGCGCGCTGTCTTGCATGCGAGGTCCTCACGGGACAGCTTGCATGTCTCATTACGTCGTCTTTCGGTACAGAGCAGAGCTCGTCGCCCTTTTAATTAAGGCCTCACTGTCCCGTGTTTCCAGATCATTCCCGCTCTCTGCTGACTTCTCTCCACGCTCTGCGGCTGCACTGTCTCTGGATTTTTACCAACAGAGGCGGCAGGAAACGTTTTGTCAGACTGTGACGGACAAAATGATTGGAAATTAAAATGTCCCACCTTTTCCTCAGCAAGGCTTCCTGCGGTTTTACCTTGATTTCGTACACCTCATCCTCATTTTTGTTTTTCTATCCAGTCCTCTTTTTTTTTTTTTATATGAATATAATAGTAGGAAGGCTGAGAGAGGAAAACGTCAGATGATGCATGAGAGACGCAGCGCTGGTGGGATTCAACCACAGCCCAATGTGGGCACATGAAATTTCAGCCTGTTCCTCTGCACAAGGCCTGAAAGCATTGCTCTGCGTAAACTTAGACACTCTGGGGTGAGGAGAAAGGGAAAGCGGTGGGTAGGAAACTCTCCAAAGACAGCCATTATTCTGTCAGGAGAGAATAAATGAGAAGTGGGGTGATATTAAACCCATATGAGGCCGCCCAAGTGCCAAGCGGTCATTTCTCGCACATGGTTGTCGTTTGACAAAACCTCACCCTGTGGAGGAAGAAATCATTTCTCTCTTGTATATTTTTTTAGTAAGAAGTAAGAAGTGGAGTTTTTGTGGGATTTTTTAATGTGATGGTACACGTTGACCCATTTAATACAAAATATATCAGATACCGAGAGACATCTAGTCTGGTCTAAATGCAAAAAAACACCTTTTATTTAAACGATTTAAAGTGTTTAATTTCTGGTAATTAATTGTCCAGTTTAATTTCCTGCAGCAGTCGATTCTCTGAAGGATTTAATTAGCAGAAGAGAGGAAAAGCTGGAAAGAAATCTCCTTTTTATACATGGAAACATTAAGAAGTGATATCAATCTTCTCGGAGGTATTTCTCCCTCTGACACAAAAATGGAAGCACTTAAGCCTGTATCCTCTTGCAACCTCAGACTGGGAAATCCCCCTGAATTCCAGCCACCTTTGTCGCTCTCTTTCTCTGGAGATGAGTGATTCTTCCCGTCACTCGGGTGGATCCTTCCCATGTTGTGGGAGGGAAAGGGAGGGAATGCCTCTCAATACTACGGAAAGGTTTATATCGCTTATTTTAGGGGGAAAGAGATGGTGTGATTTGAAAGTTATACACCCCGAGAATCTGTGACAGACCAGAAAAGCACTTGATGAATGTTCATAGAAGAAGCACGAGCAGGCATAGGCCATTGCCTCGCGCATCCAGTTGTTATCACGTTCCCTTCAGACACTGTGTCCTACCATGGAAAATTGAAAACCACACGGCTGTGACAGCAGAACATTGCTCATGAGAGTGTAGAGCAGCTATAATGAGCAACTTGTAAGAGTTTGTGAGCACACTTTTAGTTTGTAGAACTGCGCAAATATTCTAAACAAATTCCATGTCTTCTGCTGAGCCTTCAGGATTATTCATGGGGAATTACAGTAGCTTGTCAGACACCGTGTAAGGCCGAGACGAGCAGATGTTACAAGTGTAATGTTCTATTTAAGATTACGTGAGGGTCTTGAAATTCTTAAATCCTATTTGAGCGACCCGCCTGCTTTACAATGGTGCATCACTGGATTTAATTGTCTGCTCAGACATTACAAAAGCCGAATTTTCACAGGGTGTCCAGTCACTTGTGATGATTCCAGAGATTAGAAGTGATTTTGACCCTTTCCAGTGTCTGTAATTTGCAAAATACATTCTACATTGTCTACTGCGTTTGCTAAAGACGGGGGGGGGGGCTTGGTAATACTAATCCCATGCAGATCAAATTCTGCTTAATTTCAACCATAATTCATTTCTGGCACTTAATTCCTTTCATTCATGAGAAGTGGAAGCTGTAGGGGAATGTTTTGATTAATTTTCAGCAAAGATACACCTTAACCGTGCAATGTTTGTTTTGTTTTATTTCATTTTCCTCCCATCTAGTCTTCTGCCCATATGCACAAAGAAATGAACAAAGACTTGGATAATCAATAAGGCATGTATACATTTTCTGACCTTGAGCGTGTGTTTGTGTGGTTTTTTTTCCTCACTAGCAGACATGTCCTCTCCTACCATGAAGAAGCCGGAGAAGCCGCTCTTCAGCCCCACCTCCCCACAGGACTCCTCACCACGACTCAGCACTTTCCCTCAGCCTCATCACCCAGGCCTAACAGGTGTAGGACACAGTGGTGAGTTACCAGTGAATTTAACCGCCAGCTCTCTCGCCCGATCGACTTTTTCCTCACAAACACAGTAGAAACAGTCAATGTCAATGCTTAATTCACCCTCTCAGATCGATGATGATCGCTTTATCTTCATCTTCCATTTCACAAATACTCTTTATCTCCCTCAAGACTCTTCTGTCTGTCTCTCTTGCAGTTATATCGACGAGGAGCCCCCCTCCACACTCGCCCCTGCAGTTCTCGGCCTCTGCCATCTTGCCCCCGGCGCCGTCACCCTACTTCTCGCACACCACCATCCGCTACCCACCCCACCTCAACCCTGCTGATCCCCTCAAGAGCTACGTGCCGCCATACGACCCGTCCAGCCCACAGAGCAGCCAGGTCAGTCTTTTTTTTTTTGTTTGTTGGCCAGAAGTCGGAGGCTGGTTTGGCAAGACTTTCATGGCCTCGAGTACTTCTCTGTTATCTTGTTCAACTCTACTCCCATCTGACCTCAAGAGATTAAAGATAAGATTAGAAGTCTAGCATGCATTTCTCATTATTTCATTACTGCCTCATTGATGCATTTGCAAATAAGGAAACATCATCCTGTTTTGCTTGTTTTTTTTTCTTTTATCTGAAACCTGCTCCTGGTCATTCTCTTTATTTATCGGAGGTTAGAAAAACAAACCGCTTCTTCTCAGTGCTTTTATCGCGTCCAGAAATCTTAAAAAAAGAAAAGAAAAAAAATCATATTACAAAACCAAAATTACACATTTTAAGCCCTTAAACTGGCCACAATTTGATAGGGTCTTGTCCTGGGAACCCCTAAATGGACACATGACACACTCCATTCAGCAGTGGGCTGCCTGGGCTGTATGTGGGGACATAATATTGGTTAGAGACAAACCTATAATTACAATAGCCATCATAAAAAGAGTTAATTAATTCGAATAATTTACAGTGAATTAAATCATTTAGATTAAACCACTTTTCATTTCACAGGCAACCCCAGACTGAACTTTGCAGACCACTTCTTGTGACAGAGAGGCGTATATATTTTCCGCGTGATATAATGCTCGTGGCAAAGGTTACAGTACATTCCCAGCCTTATATTTGTCGTGCTAAAAAAAAATCAACCAACGTCTCCATAAAAGAGTCAACGAAACTATTACAATTGCAGTCACACGTGACGTACAAAACTGTA
Organism: Enoplosus armatus; assembly: GCF_043641665.1. NCBI lineage: Eukaryota > Metazoa > Chordata > Actinopteri > Centrarchiformes > Enoplosidae > Enoplosus > Enoplosus armatus. The sequence continues at coordinate 10,725,862 of NC_092202.1, forward strand.
TCAAGACATTGCAGTAAATCAGATAGCTCAAGGCTTTTATACATTCTGGGTGCACACTGCGGCCAGCGTGCTGGAGAGAGCGAGAGCAGGCGTCTCTATAGATGAGAGAGCAGTGTGATATTTATGTGAGTTTTATATCCCCGCTGTTCTCACTGTAAACAAAGGCCTCGTAGACGGCTCCATCTCCAGAGCAGGGAGCGGGTTAGGGGGATGGAGTGGGGGGGTGGGGGCTGTTACTCTAGAGAAAAACCGCGGGGAATGATAAAGGTTGTAAATATTTGCCGTTGCTGGGGCCCGGCTCTTGTGCAGAATTAACTGGCCCTCTGCTGGGGTGCTGGAGAAAGAGAGAGAGGGTGGGGGGGAGCGGTGGCGGGCTAGTGAGGTGGGGTCCGGTAGGGAAAAGAGAGCGCTAGAAGACCGGGTGGAGGGGCGGGGGGGGGGGGGGCTCAGCAAATAACACAGCGCTTATAATCCCATGGACGAGTGCCAGAATGTTTTTATGCTTGCTTTAACGCAGATTATATTACACTCTAATTAAACATTCTATTCACATGGGAGGGAACCCTGTGGACACGATTCTTCTCCGAAAAGGCCTGTTTGAGTTTTGAACTTGGGGCGGCCCTGAAACGAACGCCCCAGACAGTCTCCAGCCGTCTGAAAGAGTAGCTCCCACTAGCTTCCTTTATTTCTTTCTCTGTATATATAGTCTCTCTGCCTCGCTCTCCACACTCGCGCATTCACACCATTGTAACAGGTCACTCCGCAGCTCCCTCTGTCTTTTCACGCCCCGAGTCCTCTTAAATTCCGTTTATGAGCGCCATTAAAATCATTGTTTAAAATCATGTAGGAAATCCATCGTCAGTGACTGAGGGTCTATTGTTGCCTGTGCCCACCCCCCCCCCCCCCACAGTTTTAGTAATAACTGTGACAACACAGCGACTGAAAGTACTGAAATCTTTTCTTCGCGCAGAGCATTAAGGGCAAGAGTGAGTGGGCCAGTCACCTTTTGTTGTGGATTTTAAGTCTGTGAGATCAAACAGAGCAGTTAAGATGAGTTAACTCCTCCAGAAACGAGGACAGGACTTTCAGAAGTGTAGTTTGTTACATGCTTGTATTGGTTTATTGAGATCTGCCCAACTGCACATTTACGAGCTAACAAGAGCTTGTAAACATAACTCACTGGACACAGTTTGCCTGTCCCCACGTAGGCTTAGAGGGGTTTTGGTGGCAGACAAAACAAATGCAGATCTTGTTCTTGGAGCTCCTATATTGTCTGTGCTTCTTGCCTCAATTAGATACATTTTTCCAACATAGGTTACTGGCAGATATTAATATTTGTCAATGTATGACCATTGAACTGTACATTTAAAGGCCATTTCCTGTACATAGTTTGGATATTGTTATCACTGAGATATTTTTAGGTGGTGTTGACCATTGTTCTCATGTTACCAAACAAACCCAAACAAAAGCTGATCAACTCCAGAGACGGAGTAAACCACCCCACACATGTTTGGCATGAACAGCCCTTAGATCTGGACAAAATAAATCATTCTTTGAAATAAGATACTGGTGCTGAAATGTATTTCTTTGTTGTCTGTACCCCCGCCTGCAGCCCAACAGCAGTGGTCAGGTGGTAGGAAAGGTCCCAGGCCACTTCACCCCAGTTCTGGCTCCATCCCCACACCACGGCGCAGTGCGACCCGTCTCGCTCTCCATGCCCGACACCAAGCCTATCACCACATCCACAGAAGGTGAGTCTGTGCAATCCATTACTGATAACCACCCATTACCTGCTGTGCACCATCCACCAAACACTAAGCATCCTGCAGTTCTACATCTTATAACAACTGCTGCTAAATACACAGTATTTGTTTTCTTTGTGCATTTGTGTGTCTGACTTCTTATGCTCTTACATGAAAGCTCAGCTGGTGTAAAGTTGCTCTTTAATTATTCTAAAATTAAATTAAACATTCTAAAAATAAATCATCTACAGTATAAAATACATCTGTAAAACATTAATACATTAAATTAAATTAGATTATCCCATGCTTGTTGACAAAATGTTCAAATGACTGAAGAATGGGAGTGGGGCTGAACTTGAATCTTGTGGGACTCCGCGTACACTTTTTACTATTGGTTGTTTGTAATATTGACAATGCACCGACTGTAAGCAGCAGCTACATGTTAACTCCTGAAATGCTAGTTGTAATGTAAGCATGTATTTGTGTTTTTGTGATGGCATGTTACCCAGGCTACTCAGCCCCTGGCACCCCGACGGCTAACCGTTTTGTTGGCCTGAGCCCTCGAGATCCCGCCTTCCTCCACCAGCAACAGGTGAGATCCCCCCTCCAGCACTCACCTGCTCCTCTTGTCCTTTCATTTTCTGTCCCCCACCTCCCCGCACATCAGATGTGAAATCCCTGCGCCCCTGAATTTGATTTGTAGGGAGCATTAAACTCTCTCGTTAGATCAGAGCGCTTCCAGATCAGATCAGAGCTCTCATAGACTGAGGTCACTGTTGGCATAAAAAGATTCCAACATAAAATTGTTAATATAATAATAGCTCTCGGTTTGTACTGCTATGTTAATTTTAGCCAAAGTTTTAGTTTTATTAACACTTCCGATTGAGTTTTATTTTCAAGGAGCCTTGAAAGAACAACGATGTCCATTAGCTGAATTTGTGTGGATGATATACATTTTGTATAGCAAAAATGTTTGTAAGCAGTGTAGAATTAACCTCATGGCAGTAATCCATACATATAAAATCTACTACATTTCATCTTGAATTTTTAGTATTGATGAATATACAGTTTTGAGTGTGTGTGTGTGTGTGTGTGTGTTTAAAGGTCACAGTGTCAGGACATTCACTGTCATTGTGTGGCCACAACTCAGAAGACGGATGGGACATGTGGGTGTCTTTGCGAGTGTAATGTTCTCAACTATATTTCCTTCACACATTATGCAGAAACTCTCACACACACATACACACACACACACACACACACATACCACATGTAATCAGCACACTCCCGGGTTTACAGTACAAGCTGGATATTTAGCGTTGGCGTCACGCAGTTGCCCCAGCAGCGGTACTAGGACAGATGTGGTGACCCCGCGTGGGTCTGTGTGCGGGTGTGTTTGTGTGTGTGTGTCTGCGTGGCCAGGAGTGTTGTGATGTTGTCGGACGGGAGAGAGTGCCCCCCACCCCATCTTATTGAAAGCGCTGGTCTCAGGCCAAGGCTTTTCCAACCACAACTAATTGAATGCATCTGCATGCGGCTACATAATGATGGCTGGGTTTCTCCTCAGCTCGCTTTTTTTTTTTTATGTTTAGTAAAAATGACAAAGCTGGCCTCTGTTTCCTCACTCCTCTTTCACTCTTTCTTTTTCTCTCTCTGCCTTTCTTGCTCCCCATTTTTTCCTGAAATCAGAGTAGACAAAAAAAAAAAAAATATGAATGTTTGTCAGCAGTCGTGGGATGCTTTTGCTCCACCCAGGAGGAGAAGGAGGAGGAGAGGGAGGATTCACTTGGCTGATGCCGCGCAGTTTGTCTTCCACATTTCCTTGTAGCCCTGCTACTTCTTTCAGTGGGGCACAAAGTGACTACACACGGAGCAGCAGTCTGAGCGTAGCTGCATGAGCTGTTGAATTCGGTCCAAAGCTTTGCCCCCAGAGGCTATAAAGCCTTTTTGTTTTAGATGTTGAAGTGTAAATCAGCCAGATATATAAATATCCTCCAAAGAAACACAGTATGATAATATAATAAAAAAGATTGTTATTTTTATTTGATCATTTGTAGGTATCTAAAATTTAGTGACTAAAACACATTTGTGTGATACTGTTGCACTACCGAGACAAAACAAGCCGTAGCAAAGACAAACTCATCAGCTCAGATATGTTTGGACTAAAGAGTGATGTCAAAAAGACAGTGGCTTTAAGAGTGAGCATCACACTGAAACCTTTCTAGAAGGTTATTCCATGCTACATCCAGAGGAATAAATGTCCCTGTCAGCTTAGGGAACTCTGAACAGTCTTCACACTGATTCATCATGCTTCTGCTTGTCACAGTTGTTTTTGTTTTCTGTGGGGTGATTTAACGGGCCTGGGATCTGGTCTCGCCGAGCGGGGCTCGACACCGAGCCAAGTCCCTCAGGACTGAACACTTTTCAGCGAATACTCTGTCATTGTCCTCATCTGGCGATGGGATGTTTATTGTGTGGGATCCATGAGGCTTACCAACACTTTTTAGTTGTTTAGCCGTTTGTCGCCAGGCTTGGTAGGAAAGGGGAACACGTCACACACACACACACACACACACACACACATGCATGGTAAGGTATTTAAATGTGGTCAGCATTGGGGCTGGACCACAGAGGGGCACTGCTCTTTGTCTGCCTGTCTGTATGATGGATAGAGGTCATGACTCGCACTGCGTATACCTTTGCTGCTGTCAGAGCTACCTTTGATTTTGAGAAGAAAAACAGAAGGCAATTTTTGGAATACTGGAATCATTGTTTTAATAATATACATATACATATATAATAAACACACACACAGATCTCGGGATCCTCCGTCAAACTGCTGCTACAGTGTTAATTCCAAACTATGAATGATAACTATTTTATTTCATTACTAACTTAATAGTCATCTGATAACTTGGTGGTAAAGCTACTTCTCAGAGCAGTGCCTATTTTAAAATATGGCACCTCTAAAATAGAAGTCCCTGGATACACACACACACACACACACACACACACACACACGCGCGCAGTAGGCTTCAAAAATGAAAAAAAACAAAAAAAAAACAAAACAAAACAACACCACCACACGCTCCCACACCTGCTCTACGATTCCCAGGCAGCGAATGTGTGAAAACCCTCCATTCATCTCTCGCCTTGGTTAACCCCTCGAGGGAATGCCACCATCTAGCATTCCGCAGGGAAAGATCCGCGATCAGATGTCATTTGGTATTATCTAAGGAAGGATCCTAATCCACAATCTGCCCGCATCTGTTTGCTAACGTTCCCCGTCCCCCCCCCCCCTTTTTTTTCCCCGCTGCCCGTGCCACTCTGATGTGCCGGTGCCAGCGGACAGATGGCGAGCCCCTCGAGGAGCGGTGGCACCGAGCGTCTGGCCCAGCCCCGCGCATTCTCCCCAAGCTTTTGTCAGGCTGGAGAGCGCGGGGGTTCAGTCTCCCAACCTTCGATAAACACAGAGAAAACACACAGGGTGCATTGTGTCCTATTCAGCTTTATTAAGCAGCTCTTGATCAAGTAAAACTAATGTATCAAACTGTAATAAAATGGAGATTAACTCCTGAAAGTCTCTCTTTCTCGCCACCACTTTAGATTTGCTCCAGAAAGGCACATAAAAAAGACCACATCACCGCATTTAAGTGTGGCTTAAGTAGGGAACCATCATCGTCTCCTGGTGCGTTCGTCCAGGTGCTCGGAGGAGGGAGACGACATTTCTCGACCGCCGCAAATGGCTTTGAATATTCAGCGTATGCGTATATCTGATTAAATCCCTCTTAAGAGCCTCTGCAAAGCGTCTGCCACTGCACGCAGAGTGCTAACAGTGCAGTTTTATCCCGATGCATTACTAAATGAATGTGTTGACCACGGGGGCAAGGTTAGGTTGGTACTGGCAGAGATAGCTCTCAGCTGGATTGCCGACACGTGCGCTCGCATAATGCATGCAAAAGGAGACACAGTTTGTGTGTGTGGCTGTTTTTTTTTTTTGTTTTTTTTTTTGGTTGCAGTAATTTGTAATCTGTATGTAAGGTTGGCATTTCTTAAGAGAGGGGAGGGAAAAGGGGTTAGGTGTGTGCGTGCATGTGTGTGGATGTGTGTGTGTGTGTGTGTGTTCATTGTAATTTTGACCCCTAATCAATAAAAACAGTTAGCTAATGAAAAAAAAAAAAAGTCTGCATGCTTGAGGGCATGCGTACTCCTCCCTGAATCTTAAAGTGCACTCACAGTGAAGCAGCGATTATCGACAGGGCGCATGCATCCGGCGGATTGCATGGCTTCACCAGCAGTAACCGCTCACAGATGAACTACCAATGTGATGCCACTCACGTTTGCAACTAACTAACTTTTCACTTCCAGGTTAGCTGTCACCACTAACTGTGATTGCATGTTTTTTTTTTTTCTTTCTGTCTGTTTTATCCATAGCTTTGATTTTACTGTTATTTTCCCCCACAAATAATGAATATACTGATTCCATTCGCTATTTTTTTTTATCATTGTCAGCTACTAGCTACAGCTTGGACTCATTTTTGGAGTCTTTTTTAAAAAAAACATTTTTTTATTTCTGCTGCTCTTGCTCTAGGCCCTTCTGCATGCATTTGTGTATACAGTGTTGAGTTGTAGTGTAATCTGAAGTGGAAGTTGTCTTGGCCCAGTGATCTGACTGCTAGGTTTCAATTGACAGCTGAGGAAGTGTGACTGGAGCGTGACTCAAAACGGCAGGCATTATGGCCCCAGTGCCACTGACGACACTTTGGGGATTACTTGGCAAAGGTAACCTTTTCACTCTTTCATGCCGTCTCTCTGTCTCTCTTACACCACACAAACACACACACACACACTTAGATTAATAACACCATATAATAAATTATTGTCTTGATTTTCTTACTCCTTGCATTTCAGAAACATATAAATTCACATATAAATACATTTATCTGGACTGTGGCTGTAAGTATTCACACTGCCACAGAGGTTAGCCTTTCAGACTTTTAAGATGATAAAACACATTTCTTTGTATCTCTCTCGTGTTGCCCCCCCCCCTTCTGTTCCTTCATCTATTTTTCACTCTTGTCTTTTTTTTCCACCTCTCCCTGTAATTTATAGTGTTTTAACTGTTATATTTGTTTAAATGTTCTGCTCTCAAACCTTAAGAGAGCATTAGAGTTGGTTGAGCTATATTTTAGTTTAGTTTGTCTCAATCCACAATAGATCTTTGTATTTATGTTTAAGAGATTTCTGCGTGAATTGCAGGTGAAAGCAACACATTTTATTTCTTATTTCTTTACTTCTGTCAGATTTGCCATGATTATATTTCAGTGCTCTGTTATTCTTTGCTGAAAGATGATAAATATTGCGCAATGATTTGGGTTTTGAAGCGTAGGGCTTCTCTTGGATTCGCACCCAACAAAAACAAAATAGAGCAGACATGGATGAGGCTAATTAGAGCAAATGAAGTCAAACCAATTGGAATAAAAGAAGTCATTTCAGGTCAGCTTCTTTAGCCACGCGAGGATGTTTTACTTTCCACCTTTTAACAAGCTTAGCTTTGTTTGACTTTATGCTGAAGTCATGCTTTACTCTCTTTAACTTAAAGCTACAGAAAGCCCCCACCTCCTCCCTGCCTCCATACTGTACGTCTCCCTCTCTGGGGGGAAAACCTGAACCATTTCACCATGGCAGAGCAAGCAAGCTGAGCTAAGCCTTTTCCTGTTACGTCTCCTTTTCCCCTTTTCCCTGGAAGTGTAAAGCATCTGTATGTGTGTGTGTGTGTGTGTGTGTGTGTGTGTGTGTGTGTGTGTGTGTGTGTAGCTCATTTTGTGCCTGCTGAAGTTACAAACTTTTTTACAAACACACATGCACACAGCAGAACCCCCTTCAATAGGCCTCCTAATAGGCCAGTGGAGGTAGCAGAGAAAAATGTCCCCTGCAGCAGCTCGAGCTCTTATTTTACTCACACACCAGCTAACTCCTCCTCCCCTCTCCATGCGAGTGTACAGTAATGAGCACAGATAAAATAGATCCCAACTGAGTTTAGTTCATTTTGTTACAAAGCTGGGATGGTAATTCTATTCTACTCTTCCCTCTTTGATGGATTATTCGCGCAGAACCGTTCAACGTATAGATGGAATCGGTCGGATTTCCTCTTTTATCTTGCTTGCCCTTTAAACGGAGCGCTCCGCAATGCCTCTTCGGTACTAGCCCCCAAATTAAAACGCTGCCAGACTCGCATGTTGCCATTGTGCAGGAAATGGGTCAGCAATCCATTAAGATGCCATTAGATAATCTAATTTAGGGAGCTAATCCTTAAACGAAGCACGCTGTATGCCCAGGCTGTGCTTGCAGGGAGTAGAATTAGTGAGGTTTGGGAGCTTGGACAGGGCAGGGGGAGGCCATCTTGAAGGTTACCTAAGGAAATACAGCCATGGAGGTCAGATTTTTTTGGGCCAGAGCTGCTTGGAGTGCAGAAACAACAGCTTGTATGGAGACGAAACAGAGGCTACAATAGAGGTACAGCAGCAAAATATCAATAATTTAAGAGACTTTCTCTGCACGGGGCCTTCACTTGCTGCTCTTTAGGACGCGGTTTGTATTCAAAGTTCAGTCATACTAATGAATCTGCAAGTCTCAATTAGCAGTGATGGGAGGACCCCCCCCCCCCCACACACACACACACACTGTGGGATTCAGCCTGATAGTAGAGGAATTCTTTACATCAAAATCCTGCCCGGTGCAGCTTTAGGTTATGGGATGCAGATACAGACTGACAGCCATCGATTTTAACAAGATTAAAACCGATCCGCCGGTTTAGTGCGCACAAAGGCCCGCGAGTCCGCTTTTGTAGCTGTGTGGTCCCCCCTAATGTAAGCCATTACCTGAGAGGAGTCGCGTAAGGAAAGAGAAACACAGAGAGATGGAAGGAAGGGAAGAAAGAGAGAAAGAAAGAAAGAAAGAAAGAAAGACAGCGAACGGGGGAAAGAGAAAGCTGCACCCTCTCGGCCACTCTGTGCGCTCTTTGTTCAGCAAGGTAGGAAAAACTTAATCCCCCCTTTCCTGTCCGATGATTTTTGGCAGGGCGAAAGAGAGAAGGAGGGAGGGAAGAGCGCAGGAGAGAGAGGATAGCATGAGGACGGGTTGGACGGGGGGGGGGGGAGACTGCTAGAGAGGATTAGCCTTGAGGTTGTTTTTAACTCTTTGCACACTCAAACACAATCTAAATCTTGAGTGATGTTTGTTTTTATTTTGAATACATCTTCTCTTCCCTGTCTTTCTTTCTTTCACTCGTCATTGCAGGAGTCTGACTCTTTTGGCCTACGAGGTGAAGTGAATTTACACTTCCATTGTTTTAAGTAAAAGAGCAGTGACTAGTGATTTGTATAAAATGCAGACTGGTTGATGAGTGGCTTTCATGGACGCAGACAGTGTTGTCTCGTCACAAAGCTTCACAAAGAATAAAGAACCTTGTCTTTTTTGTTGTTGTTGTTTCTTTTGAGAACAACTCTCCTTCTTGTCATCCATCTCTCTTCTCCCTGAACATTTCTTCTTGTCCACCATGTTCCACACTGTCATCCGTCTCTCTGCCTTGATCCCTCCAGGCTTTTTTATCCACACTTTAGCCTCGTAAAAAAAGTTTGTCGTCGGTGAATCGGATAGAAAATGTGCGACACAGGTGCTCTCAGACGTAGCGGGGGTGATGTGAGAGGTGGGAGAGTGTTAGATGAGTGCACACTGGGGGCCTATGGGAGAGAAAGGAGGGAGGGCGGGCTAATTATCTGACATCTACGTAGCGCTGCACCCCACGGGAACAACATGCTGTTTGTTCCCGCTCGCGTTTTCAGTTAGCACCGTTGCTCCACAGGAACAATCACTGTGTTGTTTTGCCATTAGCGTGAGATGAATAGGGATGGGACAGCTTTGTGTAGCCCCCCCCCCCCTCACTTTTTACCCACAAACCCCCCCCCCACACTCTCCCCCTTTTGCTTTTTCTATACTGCCGTCAATGCAGAGAGGAGGGCCTGCGTCACGGCCCTCTCACATGATGCCCTTCACTGGGAATCAAGTAGAATCCCTGTTAGCTCTTTCCTTTTTGTTTACGCCTCTCTGTCTGAACAGAACAAAAGTAAGACCTTGAACCTTGATGACTGTCAGCAGAGCAGTGATGCTGGTCATTAGCAAAGCAGTGTTCACGGGAATTGAAAGAAAGAATCTGATTTTGACTGCATGCTGCACGAACAAGTTAATGGCATGTGACTAATCTTTCCGTCTCTCTGTCTCTCGGTCTTCTTTTTCTCCTCTCCACAGTCCTGGTACCTGGGCGAGCTTAGTTCCATTCCAAGTGTCGAACGGGACTCCGATTCTGCCAACAAATGTCCACCAGAACTACAGCATAAACATCATTGGTGAGCCCCTGGTCCCCGCTGAGACAGGGAACTGAACACACAGAGGCCGGATGACCCCCCCCCCCCCCCCCCCCCCCCAGGGTGGATGGGTGCTGGTGGTGCAGAGCTAGCACTACAGGTGTCCGCAGCCATGGATGAAACCAGCAAAGCAGCACGAGCTGCACAATCGTCCCCCACCTTCCCCCAAATCTCGCCCCTTCCATGTCCCTCCCCACTCCCGTCCCTCCCCGTGAAGGACACTGGCCGCGAAGTGAAGACGAGGGTTGGTTCAGAGGAAAAGAAAGAGAAAACGCTTCAGGTCTGCTGTCTCCTCACCCCAAGCCCGGCCCACACATCCACCACCCACCAGTCAGTTGTTGTGTTTGCAGAACTTCTCAATCCATTCAAATACTGTGATGTATAGATGCCTTAATGTTTTATTGCATGACACTCTAGTCTCTTAGCGGCAATTCCTACTATTTTTCCATGTTGGGGAGAAGATGTTTAAATCCTGATTTACACTCACAAGTGAAGAGGTCTGCGTATTGACAACCGCTGCCTGGTGGATGGCTCCGAGACTCTAAGCTCTCTCCGACTCAGACCTCTTGAAAAGAGGCTTCCCCACGTCAAACGATTCACTGTGTACACCATAGGAACAAAACAAATTGTGAATTCAGAGTGTTTCTTCTTCCGTTTGATTTCAGTTTACTGTGATACGAGTCTTTGTTCGGAAATGTGTTGACTTTTGACTTCTTTACTGCTACTTACTTCAAGAATTAACGTAAAACACTTAACGGTAAGAGTTGAGAACTCTCAATGCGGTTTTCGAAAAACACTAAATGTTAGGCTTGAGATTGGACCCCTCATTAAAGAATTTGCAACTCCTTTACAAAAGGATTTAAGAAAGAGACGGAGAATAAGAAAATCTCGATAGAGGCAAGTGCAATTGAATTTTTGAAGGGAAGCTATCAGTCTGTCAGCCCTAAGACTCTAAAGGAAGGGGGATAAATATTAAATGGTTTTATGGGTAAAATGTTTAAGAAAACATTTGAATTTGATTTCAGTCACATATCCGTCTCCTCACATAAGAAAAACACCAAGCGTGAAAGGCAGTTGAAGGCAAGCACTAAGCTACCTGTGCAGCGCTGAGCGAAACCAGCACTTCTTTTGAGCCCTTCCCGTCATTACGGGGAGTTTTTTTTATATTTATTTTGGGGGAAAAAAATAACCGAACATAAGCAAAGAAATGAGACACACGTAGTGTGTAAAAATGGCATTTCATTTTTTTTGTTTTTTTATGTTCACGATAAGATCAAGAGCATATGCATTTGGCCATCAGCTTCTAAAGCTTATGTTTACAAAAAAATAAAAAAAATATATGGAATGCAAAGTGTTAATTCATGGAAATGTACAATTCATGCAAATGTACAGTCGGCTTATGTGTAAAGCTAGTTTGTGCAAGGTTAACTCTACAGTGGAAGAGGTTGAAAACTGAAATTATGAATCCAGGTGGTGGCAAATCCCTGAAATCTAGAATTGTGCACGGCATGTTCACAGCCATTGCCTCTCCAGTCCAGACATATTTATACAAGGAAAATCTCTCCAGTACTCTTAATTTGCACGATGACATATAGTCCACATTACGTGCCTTGCCTTTTGAATATAGAGACATCACTACACTTGTTTTTTGCTGCATTTATCATTATAGAAAAAAAATTAACATTTTTATGATAAGAATTGTTTTGTACTCTGAATGAAATTGTTGATTTTTAACTTCATGTACTACTCTATCTCACAGTTACATCGCATATCAAGGCTGTGTATAGTTGCCGTTTTAAAGTTTGTAATCAACCAGCATTTTTTTTTTTCCTCAGTATTTTGGTGGTTTTTCTAATAACCTGTCATCTTTTGTTTTCCTTATTTTTCGATGCTCATTTTGTTCATCTTCCAGTTACTATTGTGGAGGGTGGAATTCAAAATTATGAAAATTATGCAATACCAAGTTTTGCCTATGTAGGTAGTGCTTATAGATGCGTCAATTATTAGAGGCTAGTTTGGAGATAGACAATATTGTAATGCATTTATTTTGTTGATATCGTTGTTTGTCGTTGTTGTTGTTGTTGATGATGTTGTTGTTGTTGTGGGTGTTTTCCTTTTTTATTGACCAAAGTGGGGACTGCTTTCTATGCAGTGTATGACAAGGTCTTTTTTTTTTTTCTTCCTTTAGCATATAGGCCTACCGAATGACGGTGAGATGTGTTCCAGTGTATTTTGAATTCGGGAGTTTTAGTGGGAGGGGCAGTATTTTTCTAGAAGTAAAAAAAAAAAATGCACCCTTGGTCTTTCTACGGCTGCAAAGTCACTGATTGGTCTACTGTGACTCTTACTTTCAACTTTCCACCTGGGGTGCTAGCATGTGACCTTGAAGGAGCTCATTTTTCACAGGAGAGACGGCTTGACTTGAGTATGACAATCATTGAAAGAAATCGTTTTTGCGTAGGACCCCATTCTGTCGTAGATCCCTTGAAGCTGCAACTGAGGACGGACGCCGTTGCGCGCTTCTATCGAACACTACGCCGTACTATTCTAGACGTCACCGAATGCAATTCCCAAGTAGATGCCTTAAACACATCAGTGAAGTGGCCTGCGACCTGCGCAACAATCACACACCGACTAATGCTCGTGAGACCTGTCCAAATCAGTTGCAGACAGGCTCAAGCAAGCCTTTAGAAAGTATTTTATAAGTAGTAGATTTGTATAAATGTATATACGATATGCACATATGTCAATCCCTGAGATACTTCCCCCGGCAGAGCCCTGTAGAGTATGTTGAAGTAAATATTGGACCACAGAAGCACGGCGTTTAATGACTTCCTGTCCAGTGGCCCAGTAGAAGCTTAAATAGAATCCACTAGAATAAAAAATATAGCACTTAAATAGCACATAAGCAATCCTCTTCTCCCCCCGTACAGTGTTCCTAGGGAACCTAGTCTTAAACTAAATCTCTCAGGCGTATTACAGGGCATTATTTATATCAATCATTATCTTACCATTTTTGGTGTTAAAAATAAAAAATAAGAAGACTTTTCTCACAGAGAGAACAGCGCCTCTGTTTGCTGCGACGACACCTTTTGCACTCTTTCCCTACAATCGTGAAAGAAAGAAGTTTCCCCCGGAGAGACGCTCCTACCGGGCGCTCTCCGGCGTTAGCAGAGGGCTTAGAAGCGGAAAACGTTTTTAAAAAAAAGAAATAAATCCTCAAGTCAAGCTCAATCTCTCCGTCTTCACCCAGATTTCTTATGCAGAAAACAAATTGAAAAAGTCACCCCGTTCTATGTGCACTGCTCTGTCTTTTTTGTTGTTGTTTTATTCTTTTTTTTTTTCTTCTTTTAAAAGAAAAACTATAAGTGCTTTGCAGCCTTTGGCCATTGGAAACCCCACTGAAGTGCATTGTCCCCAAGTGTGTGTGTGTGTGTGTGTGGGAGTGTGTGAGTGTGCGTGTGTGATAAATATGTGTCAGGGTCACTGTGCTGTTGGTGTTTATTTGAATAGCAGACTGTACATAAGGGTAAATATCCTGATTGCGTCGATAGCAGTAGTCTGTGGGGTTGAACTCTGCTTTGGCAGCTTGGGTGTTTGTGTGCATGCGCGCGCGTGTGTGTGTGTGTGTGTGTGATGTTGTGAGCTGGGTGTGTGATCGAGTGCCTCTGACACTACACAACGAGAGAAGATGAGGGTCTTTCTATTGAAAAAAAAAAAGCCTGCCGTAGGACAGGAGTTTGTACACTGTAAACTTTCTCGAGAGTTCTCCTCTTAAGCCCTTATTTGTAAATCTTCAATTCTGGGGGAAAATGAGTCAATTCCATTTTAGGAAAAAAAACAAATTCAATTTGGGTTTTTTGTTTATTTGCTTTGGAGGCTGGATTTGAGTTAGAACTCTCCAGGTTTCCCCCGATTAGTAGAATCTGAAGTGTTTTCATCAGTTGTTGTATTCCTGTATGTAAAGTAAAAATAAAAGGGGAGGGGGGGGATATTCTATAAAGATACATAGATACATAAAAAAAACAACAACAATGAAGGCTTTTTTTATTTGTAATATTATTTCTGATCTTGGTTAGTGCTTAGATATTTCCATTTGAGAAACACTTCATGAATATTTGAATTGTTCTTTCATTAGTGTGGCCATAGCGAGTGTGATGTGATTTATCTCTCTTTTTTTGTGGGAAATGGATGTGAATTCTTGTCCAACAAGATCGTGGTGTGAGTGTGTTTCCTGTAGCAGCTGGGAGGTGAGGTCACTTAACCAGTCGAAAAAAAGGCCCCAGATTGCAACTGACCTTAAGCGAGAAGCAGGGTAAAAAAAAAAAGAATCTGCCGTGACAAACATCCTCGAATCTATCAGATAGTTTCTTTCTCTTTTTGGGGGGTTTCTTTTCACTGGAAATGGTGCAAGACGATTGGTGCTACACCTCGACATAGTTCAGATTCGGCTGGCCAATGTTGAGTCGTCGACACATGCAGACGACGCTCTAAAAAAAAATCTCTTTAAAGATCAGCCACAGCATCTAGGCATCAGTCATTTTGCACATTCCACATGCTGTCTATGCCTGATGTGATGCAGGAAACCCTTCATTCACACTACAAACGAACATTACATTAATCAGGGTTGCTTCAGAATAGAGCACTGTACCTTCCAGCTGATAATAGGTCGTGTATCTGGTGGTTACGTATTTCTGTTGCTACGCAGGGTGTGAATGTAGCCTGTCGAAAAAGCTCTTGAAACTTTTAATCAGTGTTCCACCCGTCAGCAGCTTCGAGAGCCGTGTTCAAGGCAGATTTTGACACTCGGGACCACCTTATTTTAGAAAGTATTATGTCATTGATCACCGCGATCAAGGTCGAGAAACAGGACGACTTTATGCAAGGAGGACCTGTGGCACTCATGCAATATGTGTGATTTTCCTTTTTTAACCGAATGTCACGCATTCTGTAGGGACTGAGAGGGCGTATACATGCAGACTTTCATTTTCATCCGACATGAGCAATACACACCTTCCGTACGATGGCTAGCTGCTAGTCACTTGGCATCAGGTTGTTGTTAAAAACATAAAAACCAGCATTTTTACAGGATGTAACATTCACCAAAAGAAGACAAAAAGATAGCAATGCAGTGCCTGTTCAAGCTGTCCAAGTGTCTGTTGTATATAATTGTAAAATGTGATAGACTTACTTTCATATGTGAGATGCGAGAACAACACCATCACACAGAGCAGAATGTGGCAAACTCATCTGGAAATATGCTCTTTATTACTTCTTTGATGTTTTTTTTTTTTGTTTTTTTTTTGGTGATTTATTCATTTTAAAATTATGTCAGCACACAATGCCCACATCAAGCTTGTTGAAAATTTGAGAGGAAATGTTCACTCTTCTTTTTTCTTTGATTTCTTTCTGGGAAGGGGGAGTCGGGCGAGGGGGCGGGGGGGGTGGGGGGGGGGTGGGGGGGGGTCAGTGCTACATTAAGCGCAGTGAAAGGATGAAATAATGTCTTTTCTTAAGATTAGTCACCAGTTTTCTCTGCAGGGCTGATTCATTTTTGGGTCTTGTGGCACTTTTACTTCCCTCTGCGCACACATTTCTACTTCGTGAATCATGGTGGAATTATATATAACGAACAACAACAACAACACCAACAAAACAATATGTAAACAGTCTCCAGTAGTGATCGTAGTTACACTGCAAGTGTGTGCAAAGGTCTATGTATGTATCTGAATGTACGTTTTAGAGGACTTTTTGGAAACCTTTTTTGTTTTTTATCTTTTCATTGACAGTTTAGGAGCCACAGGTGTCCATTGTGAACTGTATAGCGAAGGCCTTGATATCCCTTCTTTTATTGATTTTAGAAACGCCGAGCATAAGGCGATGCCTTCAAGCTGGTTACATTTGGTGCAGGGGCTAAAATTGCCACAAGATTAAAATCAGTGTAAATAAAGGCTCAACTTTTTGTGATTGTTACTGTTATATCCAGCCTATACTGCTAGCAGCTGTTTTTACTGCAGTCAATTACTGGAAGTGGATATATTTCCTATGCAAAACTGTTTAAACAATAAAATGAGCTATGCTACAAAAATTACTTTTATGTTATGACTCTTTCTTGTGTTTATTTTATCATATTTGATTTTGAAAGACTGCAATTTGAGAACTAAATACAAAAATTCCATGTTTGAGGTCTGACGTCAGATTCAGTCTGTGTTTGATGAGCAGGTAAACTGCCACATTTCTGTATTCAAGCCAGTTGGCTGGAAATTGCGGGGAAATACAAAAAGCATTGCGTTTTCCTTTGTGATTTAGGGACCGCATGAACATTATTAGGGCGTAGAGGGGGTCTGAGAAGGGGAGGGGCTATGTCTTTTTTCTTCTTTTTGGTCTTTCAGCTTTTCCTCTTCCCAGATTCACTCTGTAAAATAAATGAATAGAAATAAAAAGATCACAGTTACATCACAAAGTTGTCTTTGTTTTTGATATTTATCGGTGTGCTCTTTGGAATCTGTCTGGCAGAAACGTGACTCAGGCATCATGTAATTGATCTGACTGTATCAGGCTATAGCATCATCTGATCCAACTCATATGTATCTTTATCAAGTAAGAGCTGCCGCAACAGTGGGGAACGTCTTGCTTTTTCTCTTTCTTCTTTTTCTTTTTTTAGACTGACCAAGTAATTTTTGTACAGTTCCTTAAACAGATGAGGGGAACAGGCTGGCAGGCATTTCAGTGCAAAATAGCTGAAGCAACGTTCAGGATCACCTCACCCTGGAAAGTCTCTAAAACCCGGCTGAGAGAGCAAAACAAGGTAAGTAATTGCTGCAGGGGTGGAATGAGGACAGTGCCAAATCAAAGGAAAGACGACTATTTGACATTAAGTATTAAACTAATTGGATTTCTTAGATTCTCAGAAGTGTGTCTGTGACATGTTTCCCTGAAAGCAAACATTAGTTTTCATGTCCTGGAGTGATCCCATGACCCCACATACCCGTGCTCCAATGGCGGTATTACTCCAGCTAATCTACTGTAATACCCCAATCCCTGAGGAATGGGAGACAGACTAGAGTGTTTGGACCACAGCAGAATCAGTCTGCTGGGACCTCGGAGGGTCATACAAGGTAACATCCATCTGGGTCACTGTGTCAAGTACGTGAAGCTCTGATCTAGTAAGCCTTTCTAATGGGATTGAGGACATTGAAGGAGGCAAAAGTCAGGCTAAAGCGCCAATTAAGTCTCATTACAGGCCTGTGTGATGGGCTCAGGGCTCAGCTGGACACTTGATGACAACAACGGGCACCGTCAGCGGTGCCCACAAGACCGGGTGCCCTGTCCGCAGCAGGGCCCCCCCCCTAATGGCCGGTTGAGGCTCTGCATGCTGCACACCAATCACGGAAAAGCCCACCTGGCCTCGGGCACAAACCAGAGTTCATTTGGCTATCATTAAAGAGGACCAACAATGTGGCACGCTGATATAAAATTACCCGATCTATAATGGTAATCATCATGCCATTTATCAAAATTGGCCAGTTGAGTCAACATCTGGCTTCAATAGGGGCTCTAGTCGGTGAGGGTCTTGGCAGCGTCCTGTACCCTACATATTTTCCACTCTCTTTTATCAAGGCCTGCTGTCAGTGATTTGACGAAGCTAAATAGATGATGATTTAGCCCTATTATGTTTCGCAGGGCTCAAGCAAAGGGGATTTGTTGATTGCCTTTGTGTTTGTCCATTTTTTTTTTCTTCTCCTTCTACCCCATATGGATCCAGGAGAGGTAACGGCGCCTTGCGGTTCTCCGACGTGTGTCTGACTGCGTACCAAAGAGAGGATGGAGAGGGGCGGGGAGGGGGGCACAGCGAGTACTCTCACACAGCCCTGTGAGTGCAGAGGCTGGACTGGGCTGTTGGACGCGAGCCAATGCCAGCACAAAGAACTCTGTCACATCTCTAAGTTTTATTGGAGGAATATAATATTCATCTTGTGCGCCGTTGGAATCAGGTAATGAATTAATCTGATCCTTTCGTCTTTTGGCATCAAAGTATGAGTGTAATGCACTTTATCTAGCAGGAAGTCATTAAGGCTGAATTTGTGCAGATTTTTCATTGGTTTATGACTAAGGGAAGGATTTATAGTGTTTGGTGCAGACAATGTAGAGCTCATGATTTCAATACAAAAAGGAAACAAAACATTCTTCTTTGGAATTGATCAAATCTGTCTCTTCGGAGATAAATCCACAAGGGGAGAGGTTTCAGTTAGCAGGCCTCCACTTAAAGGGATAGTTCAACATTTTGGGAAATACGCTTATTCACTTTCTTGCTGACAGTTAAATATCACTTTAATGTCTGCACGCTAAATATGAAGCTACAGCCAGCAGATGGCTAGCTTAGCTTAGCATAAAGACTGGAAACAGTTCTATGTTGTATCCGTACAAAAACCAAAGTAAAAAAAAAATAATGTTTACCAGAGCTGGTGGTGGTTTGCCCCTGGTTCCAGTCTTTATGCTAAGCTATGCTAACCATCTCCTAGCTGTAGCTTCGTATTTAACAGACAGATATGAGAGTGGTATTGATCTTCTCGTCTAAATCTCTGCAAAATTGCCCCAAAATGTCAAACTATTTCTATCAATAACAGCTTTGACAGCAGGGCGTGCTTCACTAAAATATATTCGGAGATATCTCATCTGCCATCTCTTTTGATGAAGAAAACTTTAGTCTTCATGAAGGAACACTCAAGACATCTCAGACAGAACGGCCTGTGTCTGTTTGCAAAAATGTAGTTGAGGAGAGCTCAGGGAATAAAAGAGGGCTGTCTGAAAAAATGCACTAGTCCTAAATAGTGCTCTCAGCTCTGTGTATTCCCACACACATTTGCATAAATTTCATAGTCTAAGTCATGGACTGTGGCCGGAGCGTGTTATTAGTCTATCCTTAGGTGGTAGTACAGGCGGATCACACTGAGGGTTGTTGTTATCTCATTGAAAGCACCCTGGTATTGCACCCAACGGATTGAGAGTGGGTCTTAAGATCGTGGGATTTGTTCACATATTAAAGCATGTCTGTTTGGATGCGGCGTAAAGAAACAGGTGTTCAGTGTGTCTGTGTGTGTGTGTGTGTGTGTGTGAGAGAGAGAGAGAGGAAGCGAACTCATGTGTGCGTCTTTGTGCTGTCCCTGTGATGTTTGTTCGAAAGCTAGCACGCACATAGGACGAGAACACGCTATTCATGTGTGTGTGTGTGTATGTGTGTGTTTGTGTGTATGACTTGACAGAGGGGTGGGGGGTGCTTTATTGAAAAGTACTCCTCTCCTCCCCTGTTCAACATACTGGATTAGCACCAGCAGTTTCCCATGGAGCCGTCCCTCCCAGCCCCCCTGCCCATTTGCATAAGGCGCAGACAGGCGGAGATGTGACAAACAAACCTGGCACACACAGCACCGGCTGCCTCCTTTACATGAACTCCTTCCCTCTTTCTCGCCACGATGAGAATGATGGAGCCCAAGCAAACCCACCTGCGCACTCTTCTCACCATAAATGACCTGTTTCCTGAGTCCAAACTGTACAGTGTAAATAAAATTAAAGGCAGCGCCAGACTGGGGCTTGAGGCCTGTATTCCTGCTGGTGATCATAGTGATTCACAAGTGAAGGAAAGCAAAGGACTGAAGGAGGTGAGAAGGGCTTTCATTGCTCTGTCATTTGGACAAAACTCTCCTGAATCAAAGTATCCTCCCCCTCGTTTTTCTCTTCCTCCAAGATGGTAATGTTCACCTTAAAACATCTTTACTGTACTGTGGCTACATAACACAGCTCTCTGCACCGCTGTCCGGCCGCCAAGTTCCTATCAAGCCCCCTGATTTATGGCGCTTGCTGCATTCCTTGGCCCTGGCGAGGAGGCAGTTTAGCTGAAATATGAGAAGAGATGCAGAGAGCACACTCAAAGTGAGTTTCACTTTAGCCCGTCTGTGCACTGCAAAGCTGGTGCAGCCGTAACATTTTCTCTGTGCAAAACCTGAGAGACAACTTGGGAGATTTTTTTTTTTCTGCGTATCTTCAGATGGCAAAATATTTCAGCAATGTGGCACGGTCTGTCCGCCACATCAGCATGTCCTGTCGGGTGATAACAACAAGAGGAACTGCTACCCAGCTGTCATGAAGCCCACAGAACCCCTTTTGTTGGTTGTGACATGTAGCTTTCACCCTCCTAAATTACATTGGGATTAAAAATGTTAACAACAACTCCTCGCCTTTTCCTGTCCACTTACATGTAGAAAATTGCATGCAGGTGTATAAAGGCATAAAATACCAACAACTTTACAGTATATTGTTGTAAGTGACTTTCTTGCATGTGCAGTAACGACCTGTAATCAATCATAAAGGCTTTAAGTAGCTGTTTGTGTTCATTTGGGTCTTAATGTAAAATTGCTGATAAAGTGCAATCAGATAAGCAGAAACAGACATTTCTGAGAAAGGAAGAAGTCAGGGTACGAAGTGTTCGCTGCATTGCTTTGTCTGCTCCCAAGTTACAACAGTGTGATTACATGCTTTATTAAGTGCTGAAGTGCTCTTCCTGAGTAAAAGCAGATGTCACCACAAGGTCTGTCACTGAGTCTGGATCGGGGTGCCTGTGGTCAGTGTCTAGGCCCGCCTGTAGCTCCCTGTGGTTTCCCATCAATTCAGCGCACGAAATCATCGCCAAACAAAGTGGGTAAAGATACAGACCAACAAAGTTCCTTTTTTTTTTCATCGCTGTATGTTTCAATTTCCCTGAACATATACGATATCATTATACAGCACGCTGGAAATTAAAAGGCTTTCGTTCAAACGGACAGATGTTTTCTACTGCACAATAATGAAGCCGGGCATGAATCTTGTAGTAAAGTGAGTTTATCTGCTGGACGAGGGACCGAGCTGCTATATCTGTTCATTTACTAACTTAACGCGCATATGCCGAGGGCTGCACCAGACCCAGTTCAGCAAGAAGATTATTTTTGTTGCTTTTTTAAAGCAATGTCATAGGGAGTAGGGGAACCATCAATAACGCCCTTGTGTTTTGGTGCGAGCAGCCACACTGCTGGAGTGTCCTTGAGCAACACACTACACCCCTACCAGCTCCAGGGCTGCTGGTCTGGACATGAGTCTGACCTTTCTCATTTATTTCAACTTCAATGAAATAATAATCAATGTTTCGGCAAACAGCTGCCTTCAGGATAAAAACAGTCACCTGTCCTGTGTCCTGTGTCTTTCTGGTTGGTGCTTGTTGTTTTCTTGATAACGTCGACATGTATTAGGCTTTCC
Organism: Enoplosus armatus; assembly: GCF_043641665.1. Classification (NCBI taxonomy): domain Eukaryota; kingdom Metazoa; phylum Chordata; class Actinopteri; order Centrarchiformes; family Enoplosidae; genus Enoplosus; species Enoplosus armatus. The sequence goes on from NC_092202.1 coordinate 10,747,313, forward strand.
ACTGACCTCAAGTTGACTGCCTTGATTTGTAACACCTGTCCTACTTAGTATGAATGCCAGTCAGGTGATTGTTCTCATCCTGAGGAAGGCTCTTTGCTGAAATCAGACTTATGCATGTGTGACTTTCCGTCCTCAGTTCATTTAATGTCTGCCTGCGAGCCAGCACCTCACGAGAGTAGGTGAGCTCAGTTTTTTATCATATCACTCTGCGCTATATCAAATCATGTATATGACATTAAACACTTTTAGAGTGAGAGGAGACCTTGATCAACATAGGCGTAAGGAGCGCCAGAGTGGGATGGCACGGGCAGTAGAAACCTGTTTTTAGTTATGTGTTTTTGGCTAAATTGGTATATTTTATGGTATTCCCTCTTTGGACAAATGATAGGGGCAGCATGTGAGTAAAAAAAAAAACGACTTGATAGTAAATATGAAAATATTTTAAGGTTGCTAAAGTCCCATGGCTGCACGATACAGAATGAAAAACTAATCTGGGTATAAACACAACAGACAGAGCAATATAGTACACTACAGCATCATGTCTGAGAAATCAGTCAAGAAAATGTGGCATCACAATATTAAAAAAAAAGGCTAATGTGACAACAAATAAGTGGCGTTTCCCTTTAATCTGACTCTTCCCATATGTGCTTCCTGTGTTTCCCAACACTGCGAGGGAACAATGTTTAGGATCTACCCACCATAGTATTAATTAATCATTGCACATCTGCAAGTGTGTATGCCCATTTTGGTGCCTGTTATGTTTGTTGACTCGTGTGTGTGTGTGTGTGTGTGTGTGTTACAATGGCGCTTTGGCACTTTGGCACCTGCGCTACATTATAAACCTAAAGGCTCGGATAATAAGCTGCAGGTGCACTCCTGGCACACAGAGAGGAGACGCAAGGGGGTGGCAGTGCTGGAGTGTTTGTGTGTTGGGGTGGGGGCGGGGGTGGGGGTGGGGTGGTCACCTGCTGTTACCGGTTGGCACTCTACATTAGCAAGTATATGACATCAACCTGGCTCCTATACCTCGCTCTGTACAGCACATTCACTGGAGTTTTGAACAGCGGAAACGGCGCTTCTTCCAGGAAATTGGCCTCAAAGCGTTCGACAAAGAACCGACTCTTTTGTCCATCATTCCCTCCGGTCTGTGGCGCTGTCAATAATTATTGATGTTGATTACCATGATGATTAGGGTAATTTCTTTATAGCTGTGTTGGCAGGTATGCAAAGTAAAGATGGGCTGATGGAGCAGGCCACAGAAGGGGCTTTTCTCATTGACAACATAGAGTCAAAGTGACAGCCAATAAGGAGGCAATTTACTTCATGAAAATCTAATTATGTGATGAATGGTGCAATGTATAGACTCTGGCACAATAATATTGCACTCCCACCTGTGAAAATACTCTCAGGAATAATTGTTTATGTTGGGGGGAGGCTACTTTATTTATATAATGCAAGCAGGTTGTGGTAGTATCTTATGTTATCCATAAACATCTATGTAAACCCCCTAAACACACACACACACACACACGCATTTATTGTATGTTTTCTGCAGCACATTTCAGTAAAGATGTTTTCGAGTGTGTGGGATAAAATAAAAGAAAAAGAAAACATTTGAAAATAACGTTGCAGACTTCACAGAAGCTTTTTCCATCTTCTCTCTGTAGAAGATTGATGAGTAAAATTCACATCATTATAGCTTTTGAATCCCTCACCTGCTTAACATTTACTGTACTTTCTGCTGAAGCCCCGCGATACTCTCTGTTAATGGCTTCCAGACTTCATCTTGGCTGAAGCACATCGATTTCACTGAGCGAGAAATTTTCCTCTGAAGCTGGAAACTGCGACCGACTCCTACTAAGAAGTGTTTGTATGTTTAATGTAAGACTGATACGATATGAGTATTCTTGGTTTAAATCTTTCTTGAGGCTTTTACCTTCAATGCTAAGGCAGTATGTCCCATGGTTTTCAATCATACATAGGGTCCCCCAACAGCTCTCTGCACTGCATTTTGGTTTTAACTTCGCATTAACAAAGACAGCAAGCCCACCTGAAACAGGCTGTCTGCTTGTGAAGCATATCAAAATGACAAATTTGAAATCCTTGGTTTAGAAGTGAGGTAGCGAGACAGCATACAACATATGGCACCGAGTGTTCAAACCTGGCAACGGGCACCGGGCTAACAATGAAGATTTCCTCTAAATGAAACAGAACCCCCTCAAAAAAAAAGGGCCGTCATTAAAAGGACTGCAAGTGTAACCTTCACTTTCATGTGCCCATGGGAGTGAGCGCGACAAGAGAGGGAGACTTTTTGATTCTTTCAGCTGCATTTGGAGAGAGACTGAACATGCACTGAGCTCTCGGATCTTCTCATCCACACTTTCCCATATGGCATATGGATCTGGGTATAGAGGAGGAAAAAAAGAAGAGAAAAAAAAGGAGTCCCATATGTGTGTCTGTTTCTCTTCATTAGCTCCCAGCCAAACAGAAGTACCTCCTCAGCAGCTTGATTGAAATTAATGTTGTTAAAAATGTCAAGACGGACGCAGTTCATTTACACAAGGACTTGACATCACAAACATGAATGTTCCCAGAGATTTTGACATTGCCTTTTGAAATTTAGGAAATACACAGCACCAGTCAAAAGTTTGGACACACTTTCTCATTCAAGCGAACGGGGAAGTGTGTCCAAACTTTTGCATTGAAAAGATTCACCTTACTGTCCCCTCCATCTCACACTGCTGTTGGTAAATGAAGGAAGAGGGAAGGAGCGTCAAGTCAAACAACATGGCTTCCAGTCATACTGGAGGTGGAGCTGAACATGCAGAGCTAACCTGACATGACCCTGACCCATTTTTACTGCAAGACACAGCTGGGCTTTTACATACATTTTGAAAAGATTTCATTTAGATGTTTCAGTTTTTTTATTATGCAACCTTAAACCTGCATTAATTGATTGATTTTAGCTTTGTTTTGGTCTCCACTCTCTCTTTGGGGGACATGTCTGGCTATTCAGTGGCTAAATGCTCTAACTTTGTCCGACAGCCGCTTGGTGCGGGGCAGGTAGTGTGCAGTGGGTTTATCAGAGGTTATTAGCTGATAACAGCTGCCTGCTGCGGCAGGAAACAGTGAGAAATGGTTAAGTTCAATCCATTAATGCCACAGCTCCATTCCCACCGCAGTGATCCCCCCCCCCCAACCCCCCGCCACTAGCTACCAAGCCTAGACAAAGTACCCATTGTACCACTGCCCTCATTCTTCCTGCAACTTCCCTATACCCACCCCTGCAAACCTATACCTACATTTTGTCATATAGGCCCACATCTAAATTTGAGAATATATATTTTTGATTAATTATACATAATGACTTGCCAAAACACCACTTATCTAAGTCATAAAATTGGGCCTGACCTCATTATCTGGATAAAGCACTTAAAAATTACCTGTGGTGTTAATGCACTTTACTTTCCAGTCAGTGTGTCCACTCCTGTGACTGCTTTCTCCTTGGGTTTTCTGTTGATGACTATTCTGGAGGTGATGCCTTCCTTTCTTTGTCTGTCCGGTGTTGTTAGATGTTTTTAAACAGAAACCTTCTCATCTGAGCTTTGAGGAAGACTGGTGTTAGATTTGGTTGCTGTCTGTCGTCAGGTGGGCATCTTTCTGCACAGATTATTCACTGAATTCGACCCACGACACCTCCAGGGGCTCAACAGGAAATTCCAGCATCCTAAACCCATCCAGTTCTGACTGCCTTTCTCTGTGTTGAAAAGCACATGTACCATATTTCTTACCACACAGACAGCATCAATTTGCACATGGCCTCCCCTTGACACTTCTTGCTCACGTCCCTAGCGGGATGGGGATAAATCCTGTTACCTTGAAGAAGGTGTTGACACTGGGCCTGGCACCAATGAATTGCACTGCTGCCTCAATTAGCTGCTCAGGATCTTGTGTCAGAGCCATGAGGACAAGGGGGCGATGTGATACCCTGCCGTCGAGGCTCTGTCACTTACCTGGTGGCCCCATAGTGTGTCTTAGCATATCATATAACTGCACATGCTAACGCATACAAGCTCCCAGCTCTTTTTACACGGATTCGGCAGAAACGCAGCCACGGGAGCCTCTGCGCGTCCACGACTCCTCCTTGGGCCAGGAATGCACCTCTCTAAGGTGACGGGGAATAACTTACAACTGATCTGATGTCAGATATTCTCTGGAAACTAGTAGTTGCCAGCAGGATTAAGGTTAAAGAGCATTCTGGTGCTGGATCTGCACTTAGGGGCATCTTGTAGCTCGGAGGAAGTAGTGTCAGCAGAAGGGGGCGAGTGTACCTCCCTGTTACCCCCTAGCCACCCTCCTCCAACTGCCATCTGATGTGAGGTAACATGTGAGGGCGAGCTTCCATCTGTCCACGGTATACGCTAGCAGAAGGTGCAGCTAATGAGGCTTGATTTGCTGCTGCACCTGCCTCCAATCTGGGGGGTGATGGTAGTGGTGGTGGTGGTTGTGTGTGTGTGTGTGTGTGTGTGTACTGGGGATGCTCTATCTCACGAGCCTCTCCTCCTCCTTCTCAACCCGCCCCCTCTCCCCCTCAAGGTGTAATCATTGGTTAGCTTGTATGGGAGCGCCCGCAGGTTGATGGACCCTGGGAATTCATTAGGAAGTAGGTGAGGACTTGGGTTGAAAGGGCCTTTTGACCTGCCTCCAAACACCCTCACATTACAAAGCAGAGGACGATTCAAAGGGAGAGGGGAGTCAGCCAACTTGTCGATGCTTCTTCACTGTGAGCACGATAGTCTGCCAGTTGTTAAAAGGGAACATTTTGATGCTCCTGTTGTAACTTCGGCTGCTTTTTTTTTGTCGCAGCAATTCCTTAAGAAATTGAGCTTATTCAGAACCAGTTGTCTCAGAATCTGTGACTAGTTAAATTTTATGAAATGCAACCAAAACAAGACCTTTTGTAGTAGCTGAAGATGAAGTTGTTTTTCCTCCAGATGGTGTGAGGGGGAGGTGTTATGTCCACATGTTAAATGCAGCATGTTTATCCCCCTTCTCTGTTCCCTGTCACAGATACCATTTGACACAAGAGCTCTTCAGGGGCCAGTTATTCCAGGCCATTGAATCCAGATCAAAACCAGCCCTGTGTGTTTTTGTGACTCAGTGTTCAGCTCCCCGTTCTTCCTCACAATCAGTCCCTTACTGCTTCTGGAACTGAGACGGAAGGCAAATCCTCGCCGCAGCTCTGCATCATAAGCCACAAATATGACCTGAACCTGCAGAGAGTGCCTAACCCAAACCCTCACAACAATATTTTGTCACTCACTCTTGTAAAATGTTTTGAGCATGTGGTTTGGTGTAAAAGACAGAGAAGAAAACAAAAGAGAAAGGACTCATTGCCTCAAGGCAGCACTTATAACTAGTAGTGAACCCATCGCTGGGAAAGCTTCTTTGCAAGCTGCGTGAATAATCCACAGAATGATGTCACCGCTGACAAAAGCTGTGTGCCACTGTAGATTATTTTCAATTTAGCTGCTCCATTCAGAAAAGACTTCTATACGTGGAGGCCCAAATTAGAGCTTGCATATTAATGAGTGATCTGGACAGCCTGGAAATACTTAACATACTCACATTTGATTTAGAGAATGTAGTTAAAACTGAGCTGGACGCCCGTACAGCAGCGCTTATAATCACCAGACTCCATAGCAGTCATGGTTCATTCTGGAAGATGTTAACTTGAGTTTTATCAGGTCTCATATCAGCATGCTACAGAGTCACCAAACATACAGTACGCTTGACCATGTTATTCATCAGCATCTGGAAGGAAAACCATATCCTTGATTTGCATTCCAGCCACCCCACTTTATGCTACACCTCATGATTTCATGAATACTTCATGGCTCCAGTTTGTCCAAATGGCTCACATTTCAAATGAGTTGAACTTACCATGGTATCGGTGAAATGATGCAATATACACCCTCTCAGCATCTATAAGTAATGTGAGCGACCGTGGCTCCTCACAGCCCTGGAGCCGCTCATTAGGTTGCATTTTAATCTCACCCTGTCTCCTCTTTGGATTAAAAAAAAAAAAGATGTCAAATCGGAGAACTGTTATGAATCTGAGCGTTCGTCACCAAATGAATCAAGCGCTGGAGAGATAAATCCTGAGGCCTGTGTTGAAATTATGAGCCAGCTCCATGGGAAAAGAGTTTATGCTGCAAATCTGAGAATGCTGATCATCCCATCGGGCTCATTTGTTTACTTTCAAATTCCCTCTTTTGTGTGGTTTGGAATTGGAGCAATGTTTGTGCTTGCTCTGGCCAAGGGGGAAATCACTCGAGATGTGATTAAGAAAATGGATACTGCCCTCTTCTGGTGGAAACAATGATCACTTCTCTATGAATCCAGAACAATTACACAATTACTATAATCAGAGAAAGACACAACCACAGGTCTTCAGATGTGCAAGTTCCCGCAGACAATATATAGCTATTATAGCTGAATAGATGATTTCAAATCTTCAGTTTAACTTTATTAGAATTTCATTCAGAAAACTGACTTCTTCTTTCCTTCTATCTACATTATTTCCCCCAAATGTATCATTTTTATTGCATTTACTGTATGTATGTGTGTGCAAACTACTGACATTAACAGTGGATTCCATTTTCCTGGATCCAGCATGTGAGAGAGGGGAGATAATTTGATCCTGAAATAAAAGGTAAATTAACAATTGTTAGACAATTTACCAGGCAGGCCATCGTGCTCCAACCAGGTAATTGTCCAAAGCTTTTAATGACCACTGCAAATCATTCATTAAAGCGATGTATAAATCCCATATGTTTCCTCTGCCGCTCTCTTGTGTGTAATGGTGCTCCATCCTCGTGGCTGACGTGGGTCAGATCTTCAGGCAGGTGGCTGGGAAATGGAGGCAGATGGGCCGGGTACACCACCACTGAATCTGTGAAGTTCTCTCTTCAGTTTCAAGCTGCACCGATGGGCCCTTGAATTATTACCGGGCCCCCCATTCATAATTAGCCCGGGCCTGGTGGGGACCAAAGCCCCACTAATGACGCCTTTGTTGCTGCTGATCCACGCTGCACAATCAACAAGAGAGGACGTATGACTGGGAGAAGCAGTCCCACATTGAGCGATAACGTGCCTTCAGGGCAGCCTCTCTAAAACAATCACGCATGGTTTCAGCTCTCCCCTCGTTAGAGATGAGTGTTCACATGGGGCGTGAGACAGAGTGTGTGTGTGTGTGTGTGTGTGAGAAAGAGAAGGTCTTCAGATATGCAAGTTCCCACAGGCAATATATAGCTATTTGATTTCATAAGCCCTCCAACAGTAGTGTATGTTAAAGATGTCTCCATCCTTCAAACAATATTTATTTGTTTGATTTACTTTTATTTCTTAGCTTTTTAATGCCTGTACTTAATTTTCAACATGGCCTTGTTCTTCCAGTAGAGATACATTTTAATTGCTTTTTCCATAACGATGGGAATCCCCATAATACATGCTGTATCAAGTTTGAGTTGAGTTGAATGAAAAGTCTTTCTCAATTTGTCATAAAAGACACAACAATTCATTTCAGTTGGAGGCACGCCATTAGACAATATGCATTAACATTTAACATGAGATTTGATTTCAGCATTTCTCCCCAATCTTGCAATGGTACAACATAAGGAACGACTCAGCTGTCATCTTCCCTCTTCAGCGGAGGTGGAAGAAGTATTGAGATCTTTTCAGATCAATAAACGTCTCAATATCACAATGTAGAAATACTCCACCACAAGTAATAACTAGTATCAAAAGTAAAAGTACTCATTAGACACAATATATTCTAATATTTTATGCGATGATCATGTGATTTATATGTAAAATGTCAAATAAATGATGTGGGGTAAAAAGTATACCTATTTCTTTGATATGTAGCAGGGTACAAGTATAACGTAGCACAAAATGGAAATAAAGTAGTCAAATAATTGAGTATGTGGGAAAGAAGTGATTATGGACAGAGCTGGGTCTCAAAGTACCAAAAAAGTTTCAGATAATTTTCGGCTGCTGATTTCATAATACCATACGGAAATCACATTTTTACATTTCAGTAGGAGAACAATCATCCCACTGCCTCCCACCTGCCCATTTCACCTATTCAGTTCAAAGTGCCAAAAAATACACTCCTACTTACTGTACTAAGTACAGATGAGAGGAAAGGTCACATGTAGGCCTGAAATTATTTCTTACTTTCTTCCTCTCGGTCATCTTCTACCTGGAAGTAAGCTGAAGAGAAGGAAGAAGGAAAGGACGAGACACAAGACAGGAAATGAATGTGTGTGCTTTCTTTTCAAATGAAGGGCTTTGTTTGATAATGATGCCAAAAATGTTGAAGTATGATTTCATATAAGTCTACACTCATATTCCAGTTACTTCACATGTGAGACAATTGGAGTTTGCTTCAGAGGATGCACTTGAACATCACTTGAGCCTCCTCCACTGAAGGAGACTGAATTATTTGGCAGCTCCTGTCATCTTCTCTGCCATTGGGAGAGCTGGCAACATGGTGGCACCAGCATCTGTTTCTGGCTCACAGTGGCAAGGAGGAGCCAGAGGAGGGAAAGGATTTATTTTGCACTTTTGGGATAAACCTACAAAATACTGGTCAAATATGCAGCTTAGAATGGCTCCTGATGTGCTTTGGCGATGACGGCTAAGATAATTTTTCCTTTGTTTGGTACCACAATGCCGATCCAGGATTTTAAGTTAGTTGTGTGGGTGCAGTAAAGGCAGCAGAGGAGGTGTACCAAGAGGGGGTGGATCCCAAAGTCCATAAACTTGGCCCTTTTTCAAATTAAAGTGTATTTGTGAATGTATTAGTATGCATTGACAGCTTGTGTTAAACGATTGCTCTCCACCCACTGGTTAAATCCAGCACTGAAGTTACACGTGAAAGGATTACCAATCCTGTCCGTATATGCAGAGGCAGAGTAAAAGCAAAAATTGGAATACACTCTCACTGATTGCATTCACTTGCATTCTTTCTTCGAGTCAAATGAGCGACTTGAGTGAAGTTGGCTTTTACAAGGAATTCGATGGAAATTAGTTTTCCATTGTACATCCAGCCAAATCCAATCCAATTAAGTGGAACTTAAATCTGGATGCACGCTAGAGGCATCTGTTTTTTGGTAATTTTCAATACACGCTTTCTTGTTGAGAGTTTGATGAGAAGATCGATACCACTCTCATGTCTATAAACTAAATATGAAGTTAAAACCAGCAGCCAGTTAGCTTTGCTTAGCATGAAGACTATAAACAGGGAAACAGCAAGCCTGGCTCTGTCCAAAGATAACAACATGTGCCTACAAGCACCTCTAAAGCTCACTGATTAATGTCTTATATCTTGTCTGATTGATCTGTACAAAACCAAAGTGTAAAAACACGTTGAGGTTTTATGGGGGGGGTTGTGGGTCAAACTATTTCTGGGCCGGGTGCAGTGACTTCCTGTAGTGTGAATTGTCAGGAACCAATGTAGACTCCAAGAAGTGACTGTCCCTGTCCAAGAAACAGATCGATACATAAACCCCCACAATTGTAGCTGTAGCTAGCTGTTAACCCCTGTTTTCTGGCTTTATGCTAAGCTAATTGGCTGCAGGCTGTAGCCTTATTTTTAGTGCAATGGTATCAGTCTTCTCATCTAACTTGCGGCAGGAATGTACAAATTCCTTTTTCCCAAGATGTCAAACTATTCCTTATAGTACTATAAAAGTTTTTGAACACATAATATCTAATGGATGCAGCCAATATTGCTAATGGAATATTGTTTTTACTTTCTTAAGCCTTAATTCTCCCTCTCTACTGTCTACTGTATTGTAAGAAATGTGAGATTTGTGAAATGTGAGGCCTTCCGTTTCACAAATGTCTTAATGTCAGCTTGGCATGTTTTCCAAGATCTAATAATTCAGCCTTTGGCACACACCTCTTAGAAACAAGATTGTTAAGATGTTACAGTTGCGTGAACCCTGTGAATTAACAATGTCTGAGCAGCGAGACTCAGTGATTACATTGAAACTAAGATGCAGGAAGTCAGCTGTGGAGAAGCCCTTTATGGTTTTTGGCATGTTGCAGAGACTGTTTGCAGCCAATTGTTCAAAACTGTAGTTTGACAGATCTGAGCAAAGAGCATTCAGCGATGCAATGCACTGATTAAAAGAGGACGAGATCGTAGCATTTGTGAAGTACGATAAGTGAAAGCTTAAAAGTAGCAACATTTTGTCTCCACAGAGAAAGACTGAGACTGTTTTAGATTTGTGTTATCACAAGATTCCTCCAACATTTGCTAAATCACATGTGTTTCTGTTTATTACGTGGCTCAGTTAAACACCTCGGGCACCATTTTAGAAAGGGCTTGCAATAAGACCAGAAGCTAACAGTTTCCAGATAAAATCCCACTTTTCCCAACCCAATACTTTCAGTCCCCCCGCTGACCTTCCTGCTGTCAGTAAAACACATAACACACATTGACCTGGTCTACAGTGCAAGTCTGAAAATCCATAATGTGAAATGTGATTTCTTCTAGTTTCCGGACATACTTTCGGGACAAACGCAGGGCGAACAGCCACTACTGTACCTACTAGATTAGACTTCTCCACTTCTTCCTGTTTCATTCCATCCAGGTGCATACTGGGAACGCTGCCATGTATATCCCTTGGTGCACAACAGTACAGCGCAGCTGTGGAAGCCACCTAAATTTGATTCCTCTCGTTGTAGCCTAGCAACAGTGGGTATTAGCGCACACAAGCTGGATGGGTGCAGTTCTGGTGCCAGAGGCAGGATGGGCGCCTGGTTGCAGCTCATTGGCAGATGACATTGAGTGAAAGCTGGCATTCTGAGATTAGGGGATCAGATGCTCACAGTGCTCTATGCAGGAAGTAGTATGAAATGTAAAATCAGTGCCAGGAGAGCTTGACAGGTCCTTTACACTTGACGTACAGATGTACACAGATACACCATACATAATGTTGTTATACAGCACATAAACCCACATTACATCAGCTCTGTTTTAATTTTGTTGGGATGCTGTAATTAGCTTTTTGTAAGAATCCAGTATCTTGGATGAAAATGCAATATTTGCTGATGTAAAACAGGCCAGAAGACCATTCCGAAAATCTGTTATCAGATCTTGGCTCCCGTTGCAGATAAGAAAAATGGCCCAGGATTTGAGCAGATGCACTGGCATCTTTCCAGCAAGCACAAATTCCTAATGTCACCTTTGCTATTGATTTACTTTGAAAAAATAAGCTACTGTTTAGACTTGTTGTGTTTGGAACTTAGCACAGGGGGCGTCCTGGCAGCTTGGTGGTCTAAAATGTGTGTACCATGTAAACATGAATTCCTGGTTTGAATCCAGACCAAGACCTTTGTCACATGTCTGTCTTGTGTCTCTACTACCTGCAACCCCCCCCCCAAAAAACCCCCCAATAATCTTAGGACAACACAGCCAAACAATACACCTCTTGTGGATTTAAAACACAAGCCAGTAGCATTTCCACTGGCTTGAGGCCGCTGAGTGGGGGAGGCAACTTTGCCCGAGAGCGTTGGCAGCTACGCCAGCTTCTGTTTGCTAGAATACCAGATGCCTCACGCCACATGCTTCAACCACTTTGATTTCATCTCTGTGCAGTTGTTGATCAGATCTGTCTCTGTTTGACGCAACCTGCCTCCCGTCTCCCTCATAACTTTCATCTTTTCCAAGCTGGGCAGGCAGGCGGCCGCGGCTGTCTTGAGATGTCACCCGGTGACGTGCAGTGTCCATCTGGTACACGTTGTAATGGGCCTGGATGAATGAAAGGCCAGCCACTCCACTGCTTCCTTTATGATTCTCAGCGGTGGTGCTGTCCAACTTTGATTCCCCAGTTATTAGGGAATCGAATTCCCCACTGAGGCGACGCCCAGAGGAGAGGAAGAGAAAAAGACACACAAAAAGAGTGTGAAATCCGTGGCAGTGCTACAGAACATACTGTACAGCCCACTACTCCTCTCTTCCTGCAGCCTCTTCTTTCTTTGTGTGTCTCTGTAAACACGTTAACCCCACAATCAGCGCTCTAAAGCTGGGAGGGGAAGGGCAGTAAAGATTTGTAGCAGCAAAACCAAAGTGTAGCAGAATTCAGATTCTTAATCTGAGGGGTTGAATTGTATACATTTTAGTTGAGATGAAGTGAAATTGTAGGCTTGTTCAAAGAGCAGCAGTTCAGAAAAAAAGCAGTCTGAAGGTCATGTAACGAACCAAGCACCCTACGACAGAGACAGACTACACTCGGTGGATAACCCTCCGGGGATTTTCCTTCATCTTAAAAACTATCGACCGTTTCCCTCTGAATTTAAAGGGCTCCTACTGGATCCCTTCACAAGGGGATTAAAGAGGAAAAGGGCAACTGGGATCACTTGGAGAGCAGACCCCTTCCACTTGAGCCAACACTCAAGCAGGGATGAAGTGGAGGCGCAGAGACGACCCAGAGGGAGAGAGCACAGAGGGAAGGGAGAGACGGGGAGGTGGCATAGTTTGGATTCCCAATATGTGTCCGGGGAATCCGAAGTGAGGCCAGATGGCACAGGCCTGCCGGTCTTTGGGAATCACAGCATACGGCGGCGGGACGCATGGCAGAAGGTAGCGGGAAACAGTGCCGGGGTCAGCTCTTGATGTTGGACGCTCCCCGGAGCGGTTCCTTCCATCCCTTTGAACAAGAGAGCATCTCCACACAACTGTGCCGCTTCTCTGCTTAATGCGGCAGTTGACTTCAAACGCCGCGCTATTCCCTCCTGCCCAAAGCCTCCTGAGTTCTAAACATATGTTATCAGACCTGATGAAAACACTGTGCCAATAACATGCCACTGAGCGCCACACATGGACATATGTGTTCCGTTTTCGCCGCAACTTTCATCTCGTACAATTTCATTTGACTCACTTGTGAAGCTGACATGTGGTAGCTACGTCACGAAGCCGGAGTGAACGCTTCTCAACGGCTGTCGTGCCAGTGTGCTTTGCTATAGACTGAAGCACGATATGATGGCAGCCAATTATATCAGTCAGCTTCCTGAGACAGATGTCCAATATAACCTGTTTAGCGCTAATAGGCAGATTTTTAAACAAGAGTAATTATTCATCGTTCGCAGACCAGTAAAAAAGACGGATTCTAATATCTGATGCTGAATGTGTGTGACAGGTGTTACCACCAATTTCCCTCAGTCTCCTGTGGCAGCACCCGCTATGAAAACATCTTAAAACACGTCTGCATCCACATTGTAGTGATCTCACATGTTTTTAACACATACTTCTTTGACTTTAGGGAAGAAGCAATTCTGCATGTGCATACTGATTATCTTCTTCTATTTCTGTCTAAATAACAGTTTTTTGGAAGCCAAGTGTGGTGTTATGCTTGTTGTTGCATCTCCATATCCGTGTATAGACTAAGATCCACTCGTTATTCTCATTAATGGTCCATCTGTCATCTTGGCAGAAGCCCACTGGTATAGAGTTAGCCATGATTAACATTTAATCTATATGATTTTCTAATGAAAGCAGGAGTGCCACACTCAGTAATGATTGATTTGGTGGCTTTTTTAATAATGGCTCAGGTTGTTGACGGAGATGTTTAACTGTGTGCTGATTATGTGCTGATGTGTGATAATATGCTATTGTTTTCTGATTTTCATACAATGCTTCTTCTTAATACGGATTTCCCAACTGTGTTGTTGAGGGTTGCAGGTATTATTGTAGTCGTACACACTAGGGAGGATAAAAACACTGTCTCTCAACCGTACGTGATGCAGCTTTTAGTAGTTACGGCCAGTAGATAATCTTGTCTCTCAATGTTACGTACACAAGAATCATTGCATCATGTAGTCTGTTTGTTCTGCTCAGGTGCAACGCCTGTTTAGATGAATATATAGTATGTGCACTGCCATAGAAAGGTGAGCTGTCTGGAGTGTTTCTCTGCCTGTCACCCAGTGCATGCTGGGATGCATTCCAACCCCAGTGAACCTGAACATGAATAAGCAATAAGTAAAGCAAATGAGTGAACGGACTCAGAGTCACAGATTCAGGTTTCCTTTTTGGCAACAATTCAAATTAAAAACTGTAATCAGGTATTCTGATTATTTTTGTAATTAGTCAATTATCTGTGCAGTCTATAAAATGTCAGATAATAATTAAGCATAGTCAAGTCAAATCACGTTGATTTTCTTTATGTAGCCCAAAATCAGATCTGTACAGCGTATGATACCCTCTATCCTTACACTCTTGATTCGGACTTTAACGGGAAGAAAAGAAAGAAACCTCAGGAAGGTCTGAAGAGGAGGGATCATTCTTCCAGGATGGACAGACATGCAACAGATGTTGTGTGTATGGAGTAGACACGGAGAAACAGAATGACAATACCCGGATACAAAAACATATGAAGGGTATGGATCAAGCAACTACCAGGTGCCGCCAAAACAGGTAGGACACAGGTCACACAACCTCTTCTCTACCACCCACCCAAAGATACCCATCCCAATTTCCTGGAGCCCATGATGATCTTCAAATTCTTTGTTTTGTCTGACCAACAGTTCAGAGATATTACATTTAAAATAATATGAAATGCAAAAAAAGCAGCAAATCTTAACATTTTAGAAGCTGGAGCCAGCAAATACTCGTGTATTTGCTTGATAAATTACTTTGTCAAAATTGTGGATTCATTTTCTGTTGATCAACTAATCAGTTACTCGAGTTATCACATCTGCTAGGCTTTCCATTTTCACTGAGGCATTTATCAAAGATCCATAATTTGTCTTTGGCCACTGAGTGGCCAAGTAAAGTGTCAAGAAAATCAATGGGATGCTAAGAAAAAGGCAAAGCACAGATATAATAGATTGACTAGTGTTTACTATCTTTAACTCACTCTTCTAACTCCTACTAATCAGATATGTGCTGATTAAATGAATTGAAAAATTGACCATATCAATACCAAAAAATAAAATACCTCTACTCCTCACACACTCAGGGCTCAACGTGCGTTGCAGTTGTCGGTATGAGCAACGTAGACCTTCCATAGGCTCACCGAGACATCTGCCATACATGGCAGCATGAATAGAGCTGTTGGCTTAGGTTCAAGTTTTCGAGAGTGCCTTTTGTCTGCGAACGGCCCATTGTGGAAGGATGGGAGGATGGTGTTTACAGTCGCCACTACCTCCGTGGCCCCCACAAGGAGGATAATGAGATACAGTTGTTATCAGTGACAGCCGAGGGCCACTAGGAGTTGTACCGGCCTGGTGTCTCTGTTCTGATCCTCCCAGGGTGAGAGAAGATTGGGATGACACTACTGTTGGAAACTCTTTCTAAATGTTCCTTTGTAGACGCCACACATCTTGACTGTGTTATATATAAAAATGTTTCTGAGCAGAAGATATGACATGAACAAGATTATGTAATTCATTAATTATTGTAATTAATCAATTGGTCCAGTTGGTCAGGAAAGAGATGAGAAACCTTCCTGGACTCTCGTTTTTGACTTGGTTGTCAAGTCAACACACAGAGAAGAGATTCATAAGGACCCTCCATCAAACTCCTGGTACAACAAACAAGCCAACCCCCAACATGTTGAAGCATCGAAGTGTAACTGGGGTAAGTAAGTAAAGGAAGTTTTGATCTGAAATATACCTTTGTTTGAACTTTGACATTTTCTGTTACCCAACCAACCTCCCCCTACACACAGATGCCATTCACTCTTATCTCCCAGCTCAGACCACACATAAAAGCAAATCAGTGGTGGCACACTTTACCCAATATCCATGCTGGATGTGGCACAACATCTTAATTGATTTGTTCCAAAACCAGATGAAGTGAGTCACAGAAATCTGCGCTATATGCCCCTAGATAAGTGCAAAGAAACACGATTTCTGCTTTGAAGAGTATCCAGCAATTATGTGTGGTATTTGCGGACAAACGCCATTGTTCATGGAATTTAGGGTCGAAGCTGAGGCCCTAACAGATGATTTATGTATTCAGCTGGGGATGGGGGTGGATAAAATGGGCAAATTTCATCTGGCTGTAGAGAGCTCCAGCCCAGCGGGCCTAGAGAAGGCTTAAACATAAGCAGGACGGTTGCCAGGTCCTCTCCTCGGCCATTGTGCTTTAATTAACCTACATAGGAGCTGACTGCTTAAATGTGCAGTGATAGATAAGGCCCCTTGGATGATTGATTTATTTACTGCACATGCTAGTGATTTCCATAACATTACTACCCCAATTACTAGCCATATGAGGCCCAAAAGTCATTAACAGCCAGCCTCAATGTATGTATGGGCATGGATGTACCAACATACAGTAAAACATCTATTAGGGTGGATGTTGGCGACCAAAAACATGGCAAAGCTTCATGAAACTGGAATCAGGAGGAAAAATCTCTCTGCATCAAGATCAGCCAAGGTCAGCGATGTTTCAGTGAACGACGGCGAGGAACAATTACACTAAATGATCAAGAGATGGTGAATCCACGACTTTTGGAGACATTGTTTTACAAAAGCACACTGGGCCTGGCTTTGTCAAGTGAAGTCTGGCATGGGCCCAGCAGCAGTCTGAGGCTGTGATTGCAGCACAACGTCTCCATCAGAGAGCACTAGAAGGTAACGGTGGGATTAAAATGGGCACTGCTGGCACATACAGGCGGGCAGAGTGTTTCTTTTTTTTTTTTTTTTTTCGCTAGGCCATTGTTCCATATGTGCTCCACCTGCGCCTCTCAGAGCCTCGCGCCAAACACACGGCCGGCAGGCTCTGCCATCCTAGCTGATTGGAAGTTGCCATGGTGATGCTGTAAGCCGGCGCTGAAAATGGGGGGGGCGCGCTGTAAATCTCAACGTGGTATTTTTTTAATTTAGGAAATTGGCAAAGGAAGTGTAGTAAATGAATCGTCGTTAATAATAATTCACATATGGGACAAAACACAATTAGGCTGTTTTTGGCTACAGGCAAAGAGCAGGCAGCTCCCTCTAAAATGTGATCTCATCTCATCAAAGGCACTTCAGCTCTCCCAGTAGTCTTCAGTGAGGACATAGTACACCTCGATCTGATAATGATGTTTATGGAAATAACATCACTGAAGATTATCATTGGACACAGAGAGCAGCGAGATGGAGACATCAATCATGTAATGATGACCCACAAATTGATTCCTTATCCGCTCATGCAAATGGATGGGAAGAGTGATTCAGTGCATTGGCTTATTAGTACAACTCAGAAACCTCAAATGTATGTTTTCCCTCTAGGAAGCTTACCCACTACCCAACGCTGTTTCATAAGTTATTTTTTTCATAAAGTGTTTGGAGTGCAGAGGAGAGGCGAGCAGCAAAGCTCACCCGTAGCTTTTAATAACACGATGGCCACCATCCAGCTTCAGACGAGTGCTGGGATTGGCTGATCCTTTCACACCCTGGCACCTGGAGCAGCCAGAAGTGTGTGAGTATGTGTGTGTGTGTGTGTGTGTGTGTGTGTGTATGTGTGTGTGTGTGGGTGAGAGAGAGAGGGAGGGAGAGGGTGAGAGAGGCTGTTATTGGTGGCTGCACTATTGGAGGCGTGACATGACGAGAATCAAAGGCCCTCACCTGCAACCAAGTGAGAAGAAAAATCATTAAAATGGTTTCAGGCCAAAAGCCTTTGCATAAAATCCAGAAACTTTTAGTTTAAAAAAAACATTTTCTCCCGGTGTTAAATTCAAAGTTCAAAGTACATTCAAGGAAATTCTTGGCTTTGGCTTTGGTATTTGCAGCAGGTTTATGAGGAGAAAAACCTCCCCATCTAAAATCTGCAGTGCTTGAGCCTGCATGAGGCGGACAAAGCCGCAGTGATGCTCACCACTCGCCATGGTGACCCACGTATTTGCCTATGATTAGCACAACCTGCTGAGCAAATACGATATGTACATTTGCATGTTTGTTGTCATTCATTTGACCATTAATCCATAATCCAAATTAAACAGCGCTGTGGGGATGTGCGTTTGATTGTTCAGCTGTGGTTGCAGGATCATCCGGTGGGTTAACATGTGCAAAAAGGAGCTTCTGCTCGTGATTGCAGCGTCGATAAAGATGAATAACAGAGAAAGTAAAAATGTCATATTTTCTGATGTCAAGATGTCTACGTAAGTTGGTTGGGGCTCTTGCTCTGGCTTATCCAGTGCGGATGTGACCTTTCGGAGTCATTGAAAATGCAGGGTAGCAACAGACAAACTGACCTGCAGAGGAATTAGCCGCTGCTCCTTTCGTCTCCTGCAAACCCAACAGCTTGAACACGCCTGGGCGCTGCCTCACAAAGGCGCTCTGCAGAGGAGGCCTATTAATCTTCCCAAAGCCTCAAAAAGCAGAGGAGCCAGTGTGGGCCCCTGAGTCTGGTGCCTGGGGCCCGCAGACAGGGGTTCTTGGCAGGCTCCGCGGGGTCACTCTTGGCCCCCGATCAAATAGGCGGGGGCGGGACAAGGGCACAGGACGGTGTACCTGTGCCCTTTAGCAGATGCCAGGCTGAGGCGTGCTCCGGGGAGAGGTGAGGGGATCAGTCCTGGTGCTGCTGGCCTTCACCCACATCAATCAGGATGTAGCTGCTGTTTCTCCATCATTAAAGAGGAGATAGATGGAAGGTAATCTGAAAGCAGCGCAGCTTTTCTCTCTGGTGTTCAAGGCCCAACGTGAAACTCGAGTGGATAAGCAACACCTGTGGCCACACCGTTGCCTTGACTGTTGTCTTTGTTGGTCAAATGATCGTGAAGAGATTTATTTTCACTACCAGTCTGATCCCTTGATACATGAAGCGATAGTTCCTCACAGCACTACACAATACATTGTTGGCATACATCATTTGTTTGCTTATGTTCTGTGTAAATATTGAAGCACAATGGGCTTGTTCAGTATCTTTTCAGTCTTTCGTGGGAACTCAACAGGACAAAATGATCACATATATTTCCACGTACAGAAATATACACGTACATACTATACATGCAATAAACAACCCTAAAGCCTCTTGGGTAGCAGCTGAACTATCAGGTGTATATCAACGTCTTAAGGATGATTTGGGTTCATGTAACACTATCGATATACTATATATTGTTTTTTTATTGTCAACAAATCCCATGAAAAGACCAAAACCAATGATAATTGATCCTATCCTCCAGCACATACACACACACACACACACACACACACACACACACTAATTCTAATTCTAATACTGCTTAATAATTTATTATATTTACAATGATATTAATACATGCATGGTTCAAAGGGTTTCTTTTAAAATATAATTAATCACGTAAACGTATTCGGCTCCTTGTTTCATGATCAGGAACACAACAGTAATGTAATCGGATTATTTCCAAGCCCTGGTCTTCGAGTAAGTCCTGTTTCCTACTAGTCCCAATGGAGCAATTTTGAATTCAACACTGACCTTTGACCTTTGTGGAGGAGGTTAAGGGAAACCAGAATTTCACCTCGGGGATCAAAAAAAAAACAAAGAATCACATTGTTATTATGATCTACATCCATTAACCATTTCAAAGCGATGTGTGTAAAAAGGAGTCACTGTTGGAAATATAGGCAAGGTGCTGCCCTCTTTGAGAGAGATTTCCAAACTTTCTGCATAAATCAGAATTAAAAGAAGGGAGAGGACTGCAGCTCTGTGCTCTCAAGTCATTCGTCAACTGTGATTTTCTCCTGTTTTTACTCCCAGGATGTGAACAGAGGTTCTCCAGAATACTTTAGTCCTCGTTCACATCCAGTCTGGTCAAATCAACTTTCATTTCCCGAGAAATTTGTTATAGTTATACAGTCTAAAGAAATGTCTGTTTTTTTTAGCACAATTAAAAAAAATAAAGTGTCCTGAACTGTTAATGCTCAAATAGCAAACAGGAAACATTCCATTTTACTTGGTTACCTTCACATCGTCCAAAAGCGAAACCATAAAATGATCCTGTTATCGTGTTAAAGCTTCAGCATCCTTCCGCTGGGTCCATTGCCTCTTAAACAAATAGAGCTTGCTCGGGCTTTTCAGTGTGTGTAAGGACTTGTCAGAATAGATGTACCCTGCTGTGGCTGCTGCTCTTTTCACCCCCGAAGCCTGCGAGGACCGAACAGAGCTCTACTGTGCCTCAGCGGACATTGAAATTCCCCCGACGTTTGTACAGTGAATTCCATTTCCTTGCCTTTTGATTCATACTTTTTTTTTCCTCCCCCCTTCTCTTTTTTAGCTGTGAAGTACCTTTTTGTCCCCTGTTTGAACTTTGGTGAAGAATCGCTCTGCAAATGGAAGTTGGGGTCAGACAAAATGGGTGTAGAGAAAGTGAAAAGCTATGGAGAATAATGGCATGCAAGGATTAAGGAAATGTATTAAATAAAGTCTCTACTTGTGTGAAGGCAGTTACTAGGAGTGGGCTGTTTATATAAGTGCAAATAGGAATTTAGTTCATTCTTAAAGTTTCAAATGATCTGAATCTGCAACAATTGGTGAAAAGTCTTTAAAATCCAACATATAAAATCTCAGCCAACCATTATTCACTAAAACACTAGTTTTTCTTTTTGGAATTCTGCATTAGCTGTAATCCTTGCTTGCAAGACTGACGGTTGACACAAAGTCATCTAATTAGTGGCTAAAAAGGAAGAGATGGTCAATATGCAGCATTGGACCGGACGCTTCTTTCTTCCCTGCACCTTACATGTCGCTCAATGTCTCTATAGCCAATCGAAGGTGTCCACATTGACCAGGGGGGTCAGCTCAGAACAGCTTGTTCTCATCGCAGCGAGGTTCATCTATACTGTATGCGGGGTGTGGATTAGGGGATGAAAGAATGCCACTGACTGTGAAATTGCCTGATTTTTATCGGGGATGTTGGGGAGCAGCTGTGCACAATCCTCTGCCCTAATCCTGGGGCCGGAGACAGGACCGAGCAAGGAGGGGAGGTGTGTATGTGTGTTTTTGCCTCCCTGTGTGTGTTGCATGCATGCCATGGTGCATAATGGAGAAGTTCTGAATGGTTGTGTTTATGCATGCTCCTTCAGTAGACTAGTTATCCCTGATAAGTTATCCCAGTGTTTGTGCTCTCATGAGTGTTTTTGCAGCAGCGTGGAACCGGTGGTGTCACCGGGATGCAGGGAGGATTCAGCAGATGACTGAGGCGACAGCTTGGCTTTTCATGTTTCAATTGGTAGAGGCCATCACCGGTTAAGAGCTGTGTCATAACAATATTATTGATGCGTTGACTGTATAATCCTGTCTTCCCACTATCTGACCAAGCCTGCTGCTGGAGTGGAGAGGAAGAGGAAATCCAACTGGGAAGTTTGTCAAAATCTTACTGAATTTTCAATTGATGCTGTATAATAGTGAATACATAAAACTGTCTTCAGCAGCGCTGAAGGAACAGTTAAAACTGCACTAATCAATTTGTTTTATATTAGCAATAGGTCAAATGACTATGTGTAGAGTGAAAGGTCGTCCATAGTGACAAACCCACAGACAATTATCACCCAACTCTGCAGTTTCCCCCAGATTTATGTACCATTTTAGCATCTTTCAGCTAATTGTTTTGGTTCAGTCTCATCGCTCTCATCAACCTCATTTTCAGATGCAGCAGGAAGCTGTTTTCAGCACAGGGCACGCTACCTGCCCAGCACCAAACAGCATCCAGCCAGAGTAAGTGACCAGCTGGTGAACATAGTGAAGAATTTAGACCAAAAAACAAAGCTAAAAGAAGAGCGAATATTGGACTTACTTTCGTCTGGTGAACAGAAAGACTCCAAATGAATGTTAATGTTGCCCTGTGATTTTTTCATGGGTAAATATGCAACTCCTTTGCCAAATCAACGTTATAAGGTGATGTGACATGTCGATATTTCGTTTACAGATTGTTCTGCTGCCTCCAAGTAGCAAAAAAATAAACACTGTTTTAAGAAGTGCATGTGTTCAAAATGTCACCTAAGCATTAGTTTGGAATAAAACCTTCACATTACCTATTACCATAATCCTTTAAGATTTATTAATTACACAATATAAATATGGAATAGAAAAAAGTAAGAATTCCTTGATGAAAAAGTATTATAAATAAATCCAAATCCATCTATCTAGATAGAGGGTTAGTTTGATCAATCAAATTATATCATAATTACAGCAGAGTTTGGATCATTTACATTTCAGAAATAAATATATATATATATAATATGGAGTTTTTTTTCTCACAGTGGTTATACTGTACGGGTTTTGAAAAACAGTGAATCTTTGATCCCTTGTTTTTGATGTAGCTCTGCCCATATATAGAAGCATGTTTGGTGTGGGCGACACATGCCACTGAAGCTCTCTATCTGCTTGTCTCTCTGCGACAGGGGAATCATTCCTTGTGGCGGTGCTCAGATATTTGCATACACGATGAATCGAGGCCTATCTCGGTGGCCATGCCTGACGCACGGACTGAAATATACTCAGCAGGTGACAGGCAAACATATGCCTCAAATGCCATGGGGTCCTGAAGCCGGATCATCTCCAAAGGCTAACTGGCAGGTCTAAGTAGGGACGGCATTAATACATATTATTCACAAAGAGCATGATTGAACAGAAAAATGTGCCCGGCGTGTACCCAGCTGCTTTGTTGGCACACAGCTCAGCCTCTGCCTGGGTTTCAAGACTGAGCTTGGATTTAGCCATGCATTCACTGAATTCCCCATGCAGCTCTTATTCATTCATCCAGGCACAGGCTGGGCTGTACCAACAAACTGGTATCTGTGAGTGTGTGAGAAAGAGTGTGTGCATATGTGCCAATTCCCGAATAGTTTTGTCAATCACAGCAAATTCAGATTTTTGACAAGTATATCTAGCAAATGTTTGTTATTTGGAAATTCAATGGATGTCATTTAAAAAGGCCTCTTTGGGCGTTATTTATCAAATTATCGTAATGCTGTTTTTCACACACAGATGTCTGCGCCACGGCAGCTGACACAGAGCGAGTTTCCCAGGAAAATTAAGCCTTTGACCTTTTAATTTTCACTCTCACTTGCCGTTACAGCACCCTTCTGTGGACATTCCTATTCATCCCAGTGAGCTGAGCCGTAATAGTTTGACCATTTTCATTTTATTCATTTTTATCGTGTTTCATTTGTAGATTCATTTTGACATGCCTTGGCCGACGCAAGCCAAGATTAAACACGTTTCCTGTTTGCAACCAGCCGCAGCGAGAAGCACTTCCATTGATGTTCTCACCTGCTGCATGAGTATTTTTACTTTCCGTTTACATTCATAAGCATGTGTGGATACATTTTTATTTATCCATAGCTTGCCTCCCAGCCATCAGGAGGTCAGCAGGTGCTTCTGTGCTTGCCAGATGTCTCTGCTTGCTTCAAACAGTGAGTGTGATGGATATATTTAGAGATAGAGCGCCCTCTAGAGGCATATATACAGACTTGATGGGAAATTGATTCCCTTTCCCTGGAGCACAGACCCATGAAAACCTATTACACTTGCCATTTTAACCCTTTTACATGTTGATTTATTTACTGTGTAAAAGATTCATGAACACAATTCATTACAATTTTAGTAGCTACATTACTGCCAATATAGTCATATAGACTTGAAGAAATTGACTATTTGAGTAGTTTAATTTTCAAAATGACCAAGGTAGTTATTGTAAAATGTAAATTTGCTTTCAAAAGTAAAGCTAGACATATTGTACATGATATATGTGACACATTTTTTCTGAAACCAGAATGGAGTCTTTGTTGAGTGATGGAGCCTGTAAATATGGAAAATGAGATAATGAGCATGATGAGATAAATATTAGAATAAAAAAAATGAGTTCATATTTACCATTTGTTTTCAGTCTTTCTCAGACTCTCACTGTTTGTCGGCTTTCGAAAAGAAATTTGACTGCAAAACAATTCAGAGGGAAACCTGTCACTGGTTTGTTAGGCCTTTTTTTTTTTAACTGTAACATCATGTCTATTTCAACTCCAATAATCTACAGTATCACGTAAACTTTATAGTAATACATTTATGCTAACTTCTGCCAAGCTTTCACTTGGCAAGTAAAGTAAACTTACATGCTGTCCTTTGAGCGGCTTGCTGTAGAAACCAGACTCCACCACTTGGCTTCCTCTTCGGCTTTCATTCACTGTAACACCTGGAGGGAAATTATCCAATATGCACAGCTCAACAGAGAATTGTTCAGTAAAAGAAAATAAAAGACTCCCATTTAGTGCAAGTGAAACTCACTAGATCAAAACACGGCGCTCGGGATTTGATTAAATAACACTTCCCCGAGGATTAATTCCCCACCGCTGCCACTGGGACTGGAGGAACTACAAAGGCATGCAAACACAGCTTTTTTCTGAGCACACTGAGATAGGTTTTTAAAGACTCACTTGGCGTGTGATGAACGATGTTGATTTTATCTGCGGGGAGAGAAGAGTTTCTAAGCCATTTACAGTATACAGTTTAACACAGTCATTTGTAAGGTGGCTCCTTGTTTCAGTGGGACTTTAACTGCACTGCATATTATTTATTTTTCATACTAAAGCTCCAGGAAAGCTGAGCTCTGTGCAGCCTCTCTGTGATGACAGCAAAGTTTAACCTGCATATCCAGGATGGAGGGATATTTACCGTAGACACTGTCGTCATCCTCTCTGTTGTTGATGATGCTGGCTCGTAGCTGACTCAACTTCTCCTGCAGAGACAAAGATCAGCGATTTAATATTAGACCGACGCACAGGAAACATCAATTTGTTTACAAATCATGAGATTATGTGTTATGTTTCCACATTCTGAGAAAAGGAATAGGTTGAAGGTTTGCAGTTTGGTCGTAGGTCTTTTGGTACTTTCATGGAGGTCTGCCGGAAAATCTGCAAATAATGTCTAAATATGCAATAACCACAGCAGTATGAAAGAGTGAAGGTAATTCCACTATGCCAATAATAGACCAATAGATCGTACGTACAATTCTGATGCACATGTGCTTTACTTGAGTATATCTCTTTTATGCTGCTTTATATTCCTACTCTACACTATTTCAGAGGGAAATATTGTACTTTTTACTCCACCACTATTTGTCTGACAGCTATAGTTACTAGTGACTTTTCAGATTGTACATTATAAACGTGATAAGTCTGATAAGCTTCTTTTTTTTTTACAGCCAAACTTTTGACTTGTCATAGTAGGAAGCTGGAAATGCACAGGTGCTGCTCATAACATGAACAATGAAGGAGGTGAATGGAATACAGCCATCATTAATTGTATGTGTTTGATGAAAAATCTATCTATTAAGCCAGCTCAGGACTTTAGTGTAAATAAAGATTCATATCAGCCTGCTGTCATGGCAACAGCAATGTTTTAGTTTATTTTTGTGCCTTTTTCTGCCATTTGCCACGGCTGTCTGTTCGAACAACTCCTGTCATTCCCTCCCCACCCAGCAGGTGTCCTCAGCTCCTCCGGCTCCCCAGCCACTTGAGCGTCACCTGCCTGCACACCTGTCCCTCATTCCACTAATTAGCCACTTGGTGTGTTTACTGGCCCACTTTCAGTTGGATCTTGTTTTGAAACGCTTTTTTTTTCCCCACTAGGAAACACAAATGAATCAGCTCGGATCAATCGGTAGTCATTGGCTGACAAAGCAAACAGACACATAAGTTGACCGACTCCAGATCAGTCGTTTTGGCTGTTAGACAGAAGCTGCACTCACACTTTCCCTTCTTTTACTGTGAAAGTAATGTGTGCAAGACAAGCAGCGGTATGTGGCCCTTCATAAGTCTCCTCTCTGAGAGGCCCTCAAAAATGTGGGGTTAGGCTATTTTCATAAATAGCCATTTTGTTTACTCTAAGGTAAATGGTTTCTTGTACCTTCATGCTCTATTGGGAGTTGATTGTTGTGCAGGTTGGCATGACTTGAGCAACAGATGGTTCTAGTTCTATGAGGGTTCGGACCTGCATGCTTCTTCATTCCAAGGCCAGTGTGAGTGTGATGATCACAGTGTCCTACCTGCTGGACAGCATCCATGCCCTTCTGAACCTTCTGCCAGTCACCGAAGCGCTCCAAGGCCCCGTCCACAGTGAGTGAACCTGCCTTCACCCTCTGCTGGAGCTCAATGAGCTGCTGAAGCCCGTGCATCTGGTTTGGCACAAAGGTATCATAGGTGGAGGAGATGTTGTCTTCTCGCCCGTGTGCTGCAATGAACAACAACTCAATAAAAACATATGCTGCTTTGGGCAAGAATGTGATTTAAAAAATAAAAAAAAAGTGGAAAACACATAATAGTCACCACATATGTGAGGGCAAGTTAACAAGCTGTATCTCATATATAATATCATAAATTAAACTGTTCATTCCTGTTTTGAATGACAGAAATAAGAGAAGACAGATTATAAATCCACTCCAGATGGTATTCATAGAGGGGATTGGTTGGTAATGTGATTTTGCCCAGCACATCTGTAAAGTCAGTGAGTCATGAGAGTGGTAAGTCATTTTCTGGGTGACTGTGACGATCTTTGGATCTGTCACTCAGTGTCACCAACAGTACAGCAAAGCAGAAAAATGGCTTTGTATCTCTGTAGGTTCCCAATGTAGCAGCTCTCTGTTGCTTTCACACTTTAATTTTGTCTAATCTTCTTGGCACCCAAATGTGTTTAAATGTGCTACCTGCTCTTTTTATTGCTTTTAAAAAATATATTTTTTTTTACTGTTGGTGTGCCCATTATTGCTTCAGTTAACTACAGTTAATTAAATGAATTTAACCTAACACCACAAATCACCCAGGAGGTAATTTCAACAGGTAATCATTGGAGAGAAGTCAGCAAAAAAATCATTGGCACAGTGAAACTCCTGCTGTTATGAGTGAAAAAATGTAAAATCTGCAGATCTCAAAGTGGTAATACTAATTCTGTCCAGAAAAGAGAAATAAAGACACACCCCATATTATTGCAATGTCCTCAGTTTGATTCCAACTGGGACCTTTGTTGCATATCATACCCTGCTCTGTTTCCTGCTTCTATATATGTGCCCTATCTAATAAAGGCATATATATATATATATATATATATATATATATATGCTTTAATGCCACTTGGATCTTCTTGAAGTCAAAATGACACGTTTGATTGGACTTTCATAGACATTTATAACAGAAGGTCTCCTCCAAACTGGGGATGTGGAGTTTGACAGACTTGTTTACAAGGCAAGGAAGTTACAACAAACATATGCTATTGAGTGTTTTGGAAGCTTTATCCATTTCAGGGACTAAAAGTCAGGATGTGTCGGCCTCTGCTGCTTCGATATCGACCGTTCTTTTTGCAATCTGTCTCTTGTGAGTTCCCAAACTGTATGGAAGTGCAATACTAAATCGCTGGAGTAACTTTAAGCGCAACATTAATTGAATAGCCTTTTTCTAGTGAGTCCTATATCACCTGGCCCTCACCTTGTTTAGTGGGAAGTGAATACAGATCAGCGTCGCCTTGTGGTGTCTTCTTCTTCTGGAACACTGTGGACACAGAGCAGCTTGCCATTACATTATGTATTATACTATATTATCATTAATTTAGTAGGCTATATCATATAGCATGTTCTACTTTTTTCTAAGTTTCTTAGTGACATTACCCTCACTGAAAAAAGGCTACTGCAAGCCAGAGCTGACTACAGATTTCTAAAACTGGTTTGTGCTCCTGCATTTTAACAATTCTTCCACAAGATGGAGCCATACCCTAAACTTACAAACAACGTGAATAGCCAGCAGGAGAACCCCCCCCCCCCCACCCCCCCATCCTATTAATGTTTCAGAAAAATACTAATATAATTGAATCTAAATATCTGTGAAATAAGAGGTATCCCAATTTGTTATTCCAGAGCTTAAATCCTCTCGGAGAAAGATGCACACATTCAGTCCTGCTTTGAATTAGACGCCCTGAATGATGCTTTTAGTTTGGTAGTGAGCACTCAGAATGAAAGGCTACACTGTTTAGCTGTCGGAGGCGGAGGAGCTGCGGCTGTGTGACCAACACTGGATTAGAATTCAGCATCCACACCCTGCAAAGATAATCCCACCTCTGACTATTTCCTCCATCTCTCTTTTCCACTTCGTGTTCAAACACTGCCTCTCTTTTCTGCCTCGCTCACGATACAAGCCTGGCTTTACCGCTTAATTCAGAATGAAACTGCAAGTGGGGAACCGCTGAGGATCCCTCACATGACTGTAGCCATTACTTTGCCTTGCTTTGGAGTGTGTGTATTGCTCTCCATGTAGTTTACATGCCCAGTAATTCCACTCTGTAGGATTGAATTTCATTCACATTTCAGCGTCTCAGTCTCATTGAGCTCTGGACGTTGCTGCTAACAAAAGAAAACTCCTCATTATTTCCACTTGTGCAGTGGTCTCCAATAACTGGCTCCTCGCCTAATCCTCCACCAAGCCTCATCTCTCCTCTCACATCTTTCACTGCGGCACTGGGAGCGAGGAGCAAAATGTGATCCTTGTGTGGTTTGAAGCTCCACTGTCTCAATAGATGGAAACCTCAAAATCCCTCTCCTTTTCTCTCGTGCGCTCTGGGGACAAGGACGATGGAAAACATGTGTAATGACTTATTCTGGCTGACTTGGCCTTGGTCTGGCCAAGATTGGTTGCAGATGGCAGCCCCGTAGTTCCCGCTCTGTTACTGAGGGGGATGCAGAGAGTTCAGTGGTGCACTCAATTTCTTTTTTGCTTTGTAAGTCCCATTGGGCAGAGAGTTGGCTTACTGGTTACAAGCAAACTCAATTAAAAAAAAAAGCTGCATAATGGGGAGAGGGTGCCTGTTGCACAGTTCTAATCATTTTTGTGTGTTTTGAATGCACGAGTGGAAGTTATCGAGGGATGAGTGTAATATTATCTGTGGTAATAATTAATTGCGGAGGCATGTATGCATTTGCGAGATGAGAGAGAGAAGTCGCCGCCGTTTTAATCATTTATAAGCCTTAATAATACCAGTCACTTTTGGATGTTTCATCTTCATGAAATATTCACGCCGCTGAAATTGAACAGTTAGGAGCTGTGGGCTCTCGACGCAGGCAAATGGGTCTTTCTCTGCCCTCGCTTTTGTTTGTTTTGCAGCGGGGAGCGACCATGTTCTTGTGGTTTATGGGATCAAAACAAACAGCATCACAAAATAAAGCCTCTCTCCGCCCTATTCAGCAGCACTCCACTGACAATGGCAATGCACATTCCAGGCACTTCCTCCCTCCCACATGATCTCCCAAACTCCCCTTCACATATTGCGCATAACTCAGTGTTGTTTTTTTACTCCAAATCAGCTCAATCATATCTATGATTTGGAAGAAAAAGGATGCAACGAGTCATTTACCTTGAGTGATGTAAGGGGTTCTGTCCTCCTTCATCTGGGTGCTCTCAGGCCGAGGTGTGGGTGCTGGTGGACGATTGGCAATAACCACTGCTTTTGTGGAGTTCAGGATGGTGTCATAGTCATCATTCACCCCCAGTGGTGCATAGATATCCTCCTCCTCCTCCTCTTCATCCTCTCCTTGTTGCTCTTTTTGTACATCGGAGGTGGAAGGGGTCCCTAATGCACAAAGTGTTTACTGCACTATTGCTTGAGTGTCATGATGAAGTTCTGCATGCTGTTTTTGCGACTGTCATTTCAGAGCTAATCGGAAGCAACACTACATGGCGTGCCCATCAGCGAGGGGAAAATATTCAGAGGTCGGAAATGAACAGCAACCCAGCATAATGATGTGATGGGGGGGAAAAAAAACAAAACAATTCCATTACCGGCTTTCCTTTGTCCTCCTTCCACTTCCCATCAGTCCTTCACTCACCTGCGGTGCACATCATTTCGTACACACTGGCGTCACCATTGTCCTCGCCTGAGTTGAACATATTCTGCAACAACAGAGGATGAAGAGATGCGTTTCATGCCTCATCCAAATCACGAAGAAACAGCTCAATAGAGGCAATTTAGAATTCAAAGAAAGAAATGTCCAATCTGTTATGTTGAAGTTTGCTACGTAAGAGTGGATATTTTTTTTTTTTTGTCTTTCATGCATGTTTGACAAATCTTGATACAATCCACGCTTGTGATTTTGGTAAGATTCTCTCCTTGGCTGGCTCTCCACATCCTTCCTGTCTGCTCATTTTCTCACCAGTATCCTCCTTCCAATTAGGGCACAATAACTATCCACTGGCCACTTCCTAAGCTCTGTCACACTATAGGCTGCTATCTGCCTCCTTGCTATGCTTTAATATTCAGTGTTTTCATGTCAGGTCTGACAAATATCCAGATTACTAATTGAGGTTTCTCGCTGCATCTGTTAAGACTTCACTTGTGGAAAAGCAATTTCAGGTCTATAACAGGAATTAGAGAGGTGTGCTATAACCCCTGCCTGCTGGCCAACAGAGAGCAGTTTTCCCTCTGACAGCAAAGCTGCCGCGGAGTCGGCCTATTTGCTAATAGCATGCTGAGGGACAGACAGGGGTATGATCAGGGTAATTATGAAATCAGACAATCTTCCCCTTTCAGTCCAAACATCATTTAGCGAGCAATTCAAGACCCATGGCTTGATATTTAGACTGTATCCGCAATTAGATTGAGATATGGATTTACTGGATTGGATTTATTAATTTACAGCCATATTTCAACTTCTGACAGAGATGTGAGGATCATTAATTTAGAAATTACTTCTAGTGAAAAGCTTTCTTAGAGTATTTATTTTGACCGAGAAGCCAGAAAAAGCAAAAAATGCTATTTGACAATGTATGTGGGCTGTATTATCGATTTTTGCATCCCAACACATTATGGCAACAAAAGACTCATAATACATATGATAATGCTTTAGGATTACATTTGATTCCTCTGTCAATTTAAAAGGATATATACTGAATTCAATAACAAAAATTGTAGTCGACAACATAGATCTTTGCAGAACATATGAGATACAGCTCACTTTGATCAAGATATCCTCCATATAACCTGCCACGCTCTGTGTGCAGTTTCCAAGCAACACAGCCACTCATGACTCAATTACAATATTACACTGTTCCTAGTACTGCAAATTACTTATTGGCTGCCATGAATGCATTACTTAACAGTGGAGGTTCATAACAGGCCCAACAGGTAGAAAGGACGGGTTAATTACCACCGCTGCTTGAACATTGAATTGTAATAGTTGGATGCTGTGCTTAAGCACAGTGTGGTATTTTCAGAGGCAATTTCTGGACAGGGGAGGGGTATTTATTTACTAACCGCGAATGCTAAATCATTTTACAGATGTCTGAAACTGCAGGAGCCCCGGGCATTCCAGACAAATTCAGTTTCACCGCCGCAATCCAAGCAGCAGTGCTTCAGACAAAACAGCAGGCATGATTTTGTTAGAGGGAGAGCAAATCTCAAGTGAATCTAGCACAGGATAAGGAGTGCAAATCTGTTTTCAGCAGCCGAAATGGTCAGTTCACAGGCGGGCTGGTCTCGGTTCTCAGTGCCAGCATGCTGGCAGTCTTTTGACATAGTGGTTTCAGGATAAGAGAGTTTGATACATGGCAGATTGCAGAGTGTAACACTGAACCCATTACTTAAGTGCCGTGCAGACAAAATCTGGCCAACTCATTTTTTGGCGTGGTCAGCTCGGCACTTCACACTTCTGTAAAACTATATTAACGCAGTAAAGTGTTATCTTCATACTTTTCTCTTAACACAAAACCAAACATGTATTATAGTAGGCTATTATAACAAGACCAACAATCTCTGTGAGGCTGTACTTAAACACAGTGGTGCTTAGAGCTAGTTGCTAACATCAGCGTCCTCACAATGGCAATGCTACCATGCTGATATTTAGCAGGTATAATGTTTCCTATGCTGACTAATAGTTTAGCATGTTAGCATGCTAACATTTGCTAGCACTGAACACAGTGAGTAGTACAGATGTCAACGTCATGGTGGCACCAGAGGAAAAGTTGGTAGGATTCATCCTCTGGGGACCATGAATGTCTGTATAAAAGTCAATGACTGTACAAGATTAGTTGAGATACAATATCTCAATAGTTGAGATATTTCAGTCTGGACCAAAGTGGTGGACTGACATTGCCTTCCCTGAAGCAACTTCGCTAGCGTAACTAAAAGTGGACTCAAAATGATCGGTGAAATGTCAAATGTTTCAGCAGGCCTGCTATACACACACAACATATAACCTGAGGGATGAAGGTTGTTTGTTTCCTTTTCAGAATTAATGCCGCTGTATCATTCAAATGATAAACAAATCAGTGGTTCACCTGCATTTGGCTAGGATTACACTGTACACAGCCACAGCATGCAGCACATAAATAGCTCTTTGTAGTCTTTGGAGGACCATACAGTTTGGAGCTAATTTGTATTTATCAAGCTCTGCTCTACATCTGAGAGCACACAGTGGAATCTTGGTAGGAGCGCAGAGTCCATCTAAATGCCAAGTGACACTCAGCCAAATTTGTGACCCAGTATTGAAATATTAAATAAGGACAATGTGTGTTTGTGTTGGTAATTACTATGAGCAGGCACAATATTGCAGTCTGAGGACATAAACATCGTAGATAACTGCAGAGCATTTTCTATATTTGTATTCTAGTTATGCTCTCCCTGAATAATTCAGCTTTCCCCTCTGGAGCAGTTCACAGCTAATTAACAAAGAAGTGTGGTGCCAGGGCAGACTAGTGGATCTGACGCAGGCCCTGTGAGTGATTCAGCCTCTGTATGAAGCAGGGGACCAATCCATCTAGGATTTATTGACAGAGCCCTGCTACACTGACGCCCAAATCACTGATGCATCATGGGTTGATTAATTGGAGTTGGGGGAAACACTGCAGATGAGTTAATGAAACTGCCATGCAAAAAGAGGTGCAAGAACAAAACCCCACCCCACAATGATGACTCTTTCTCTAACCCACTGCACAAGCACAGTATATATATATATATATATATATATATTTATATAGTTTTAGCTGTCAAGATGAATTTTAATTACCCTCCAAGAAAACCGCAAATGAATGTCAGTTGCTTGTGCATGTCGAATCTGTCTGTTATGTTACGTCTATAGGCTTGTTGAAGTCCCTGTGGGGAGACCTCTGTCTGACTCTACTGGTCCCCTGTCGGCCCAGCCGACTCACTGCAGGCTCACAGCGAGCACTTCGGCTCGCTAGAGCAATCTGATCAGACCTTGCTCCATCTGCAGTCACTCTCAATTAACAGTGTTGCTAGGGGGATAAATACATTTGCAACAGCTGTTGGAGTGCCTAAATTTCCCTCGAGGGGGAATTCTCTATAGGTTGATTTGAGCTATCAGAGAAAGTTAAAAGTTGTCGGTATCATAGGAAGACAGGAGATAATTGCATTGATTTTCATATGAATGAAGGAGCATTATGCTGCTGTCTGTTACAAATTGATTTAGCACATAAGGAATTCAATAGCTGATACAATCAGAAAGTTACTTAAGTTCTCGTGCAATTTTGAGGTACTTGTACTTGAGTATTTCCGTTATTTGATACTTTGTACTTCTACTTCCCTACATTTTATTACCATATGATTAGCTTACAAATATGATGCATTGCTATAGATGACAACAGCAATTTGCTTGGGGTACATATAGTAGAAGAAGCTTCTAGGTACCATGAGCAATGATAGCCAAAGGCAAAATGGCAGAGCAGACTATCAAACGTCTCAAGCAAATGGAGTACAAAAACATAGCAAAGATGTCACACCTACCAAAAACTAAATATCCTTTGAAACACTGTTGGGGTATAGTGACAGCAGAAACACTTGTAGGAAATACAGGCAGGTTCTGAAGAAGTGTAAGTATTCTGTTTTTCCATAAAACGGGATCATGCTCAAGCAAAAATGTTCATTTGTTTCTTGCGTTGTGTGCTTTTGTAATATTTGGTTAAGTATTTGCAGCCTGCCATCTTTGCTATACTACAGGGTGCATCATGTCTTTTTCGTAATGATAATGTCCTCACTGCCTAATGAAATTAGCATCGGGAAAAAACATTATGATGCCTGTGTCCTCAGGGTTTATCAAATAAAGGGATGTGCATGCATGCAAGGGATCTATTAAATCTGGATTGAAGCAAACGTGCTGCTCTTGTGTTACTGTAGCGACACAGGGACGTTGAGCAGGAAGAGGCTCTTCATATTAACACGGGAAAATGGCAGCCATTATGCAAGAAAATCTCAACATTAGTGGCTGCATTAATTGTCTGAATGTATGCAGATGACCTGCGCTATGAGCCATTGTGCATGCATGAACAAACACAGCCTTTGTGGTCTCTGTGGGGGTGTTCCATTAGGAACCTCGCAGGCCAAACATATTCAGGATGAGAGGGGGGGGGGGGGGGGGTTCACCATCAATCCACTAACTGTGCCATGAGCTGGATGAAAAGACACTGGTTAGGAGGGAGTGAGGTCGCGCCTGACATACGGGTCACTCTTCCTGCTCTCCACCTTTCTATTCTCTCCATTCTGTTCATTATTGATAGAGCACCACTCATTCATAGTCCCAATGCTGTATTGGTGTTAGTAAGAGCTTTCCTGAGTGCTGCACTGCATTCCCTGGCTGTGAGCTCTCACAAGCCAAGGTGCGTTGTATTGTTTCCCTCAGATGTCAGCAGGTAACTGACCACTATGGAATACCATTTAGGTGACATTACATCCAGCCAGGACTAGATAGATAAATAATGTCACTGGGTGGTTTTAATTAGCTCGCAAATCAATGAACATGAGAAGCTGTCATCAGATATTGACATTTTGAGAAATGCCTTCATTGTATGGAAGGTCAATAAAGCTGAAACAATATTTTCTAGCAAGGATGAATTCCAACTGGAGCAAAGTGAAAATGATGAGGAAAAAAATAAAAGATCACACTGTAGATAGGCTGAGAGTTGCAAATAGTTAATAAGGAAGTAGTTACCAGTGTTTCCTTCAATAAGACGTGAAGCTCTGTATGGCCGTGACTCTTGGCAATCTCAGTGGGAGTCTGTCCGTGGCGATTGGCTGTGTGCAGTGCTTGCTCAGCACCTGGACACTGCAGGAGCAGGCTGGAGAGGCTCTTGAATCCATACTGGGCAGCAAAGTGGAGGAGTGATGGTACGTCTGCATGGTGGAGCTCTGATGTGGTATATTTGCCGTTTTGATTAGGTCGGGAAAAGAATCTTTCAAAATTGACTACACTAACAACGTTCAGTTAGGCCTGAAAATGAACAGCTGGCGGCAAAGACTACACCACTTATATTACTTCCTTCACAGGTGATAACTTGAAGTTGATCCGATGCAATGTGAGCAATCTAACACAATCAGGAGAGTCGGAGAAAGACAGCTTGGAGGCACTTATTGACCTGTTTGTCATGGAAACATTTCCTTGTGCCCTTTTTAGCAGAGTTAAGGATCAATCTCGGTGGCTGATGAAGACATCAATCTGCCACATAATGAGCCAGGAAATAATGGAGGGCTTTCTTTTCACGGTGGATAATGTGCATCATGCAAGAGGAACGCATTCCAAGTGTGAGAAGTATGTTCAATCCACATTGTTGCATCAACACATGCTCAGAGGGAATGAAGTGGATTAAATAGACATTCTGTTGTGGTAAGGCATTTGCATAAATGCTGCTAATGTCTTGTATCCACAACAAGGCGTCATTTCAATGAATCATCACCTGTTACAACATGTGACAATAACGTGATATGGGTAGATCTGCAGTAACTGTGTGAAGATAAGTGTTAAGGGTATTCCTTGTATCCATTCATACTGCAATGAAATATTGTACAGAATTCCTGTCAAGTACAAATTATGATAAAATATACCGTCAGCAAATAGTTTGGTGTCTTTGCTTATGTATCCCTGAAAGTCCCTGAAAATAAAATTTAAAGAAAATTGGGTGTGATTACTCAGCGGATGTTTTTCAATGTAAAGTTCCGAGTAAGCAATCCTTACAGTGCTGTACCTCTTTGAGGTGCATTTTCGCACTGCAGTCCCTGAAAGCCTCCGGTGGGCATGCCCTGCAACAGCGTGGAGGACAACTTCTGATCCAGCTTCTCCACGGAGGACTCCTGAAGAGCCTGAAATGCAGAGAGATAGATTCAGTTCATTTGTTGAGGCAAAGCTGCAAAGAAAAGTTCAACACAAGCTAATTACGAACTAAAATTTTAATTTGATGAACAAACAAAAGCAGCACCTGAAAACAGTAAGAGTGTTTTGGATTATACAGTGAAATACAGCCTGTAGAGGCACAATAAAGATGCCAGGTTGAATATAACCACACACGTCAGAGTCCAGTCCTGCCAGTCCAGACTTTTAGTTTGAAATTCTCTTGGCAAAT
Source organism: Enoplosus armatus (assembly GCF_043641665.1). Classification (NCBI taxonomy): domain Eukaryota; kingdom Metazoa; phylum Chordata; class Actinopteri; order Centrarchiformes; family Enoplosidae; genus Enoplosus; species Enoplosus armatus. Next base: position 10,783,667 of record NC_092202.1, read on the forward strand.
TGTTCTCTTGGCATTGCTCAACTCTGCCTCTTCAGCAAAAGAGACCTAATCAAATCAAGTGTTCATCTCTGAAAAAAGGCTGAAACCTGCCGTCTCTTCATTTCCAGAGAGGAGACGGTAAATAGCGGCGCCCATAAACATCAGCAGGAATATGCTGGTTCAATTTATCCTCTGCTTTTCCGCCTTTTTCTAATGGCTCGAAATGGATCGATTATATGTAGTGTTTTGAGGCGGCGATTGACTAATTTCTATAACTGAGTTACATAACGATGAGTCACTAAGTAACATAACATTCAAAATGCCTCAGAAGAGAGTTACTTTTATTGAGGAGAGAGAGAATAGCGCAGTATTCTTATATTACTTCCTCCATTAATGAATGACGGAGGTATTTGAATATATTTGCTAGTGTGAGAAGTTCAAAGTTTGCTGCTTGTTCTGTATTAAAACACTTCTGTAATGTTGCGTTTACTTTCTCTTGTAAGTGTTGTCTTCATCAGACAAAGTTTACGAATATTAATGTACAGCTTTACTTCATTGTTGCTGTTGAAACGTCTGGCTTCGTTGCCAGATTTCATACACAGAAATAAAATAAAACCCCTACTACTTCCTATTAAAGGGGTCCTCGATTTAGTAATGCACTTCAAGTTGAGAGACTGACAACAAACAGATTAAATAAATAATGGCCAAAGTCAAAGAGGCAGAGGTCCCCTGACTTTCAGTCCCTGGTATGGGTCAAGCTTTCCCATAATGCAACTCAAAAGCATTTACTTGTTCGACCCTCCCTGCCTAAAATACCCACACTTTTTAAACTCCATACCCCTTTAACGGCCTTACCTGACACATGAAGTCTACGGGGTCTGCTGCCCTCGCCAGGAGGCAGGTTATTTCCTCCATGTTGCTGTAGTACTGCACCTGTGCCTTGCTCAGTGGGACTCCATTACTATACACAGTCACTCTCACATCCCCTGCTGGAAAATCTGCAATAGAAAACATACAGGAACTGAACACTGGCAGGGCTAAAACTGAATGATTTCATTGTTAAAAGTGTTTTGTTAATCATAGCATTATTTTGTTCACCTGGAGCATTCACGCACAGGATCCGCTCATTCCAGCGGACAGGCTTCACTCTCAGCATCTGATTCTTGCCAGTGAACTCAACCTCAGCATCGCTGCCAGCCGCCTCATTTTTCAAAAGAATGAACACTTCTATAGAGCTCTGCCAAAGAGACAGTACAGTGAACTGCAGCGTAGCCAATGTTAGGGCTGCTTTATGAAAAAAAGAAATTGCTTACTACTGACTAGATGACTGTCTCACCCCGCATGGAACTCTGAAAGGAACAACCACAATGTTGGATCTGACACTGTGGGCTCCCGTTGACTGCATTCGTCCCGCCTTCTGCTCTGATCCGGATGGTTTACGTGTCAAGGGGTTGACATTTGCTGCTGAGGCTGACACACCTGCAAAAGATGGGACATTGAACCTCGAACTGAATTGTGCAGCAGTGATGTCTGCAAAAAGGGTTTCAGATACCATAAGCTATCCAGGTGCAATGTTAGCCATGATAGCATAGCAATGTCAGTCAGTTGGCCCACAACTTTGGTCCAGATTGAAATAAAAGATGCATTGCCAAGAAATTTTGCATACACATTCATGGTCCCCAGATGATGAATCCTACTGACTTTGCAGACCCTCTGACTTTTCCTTTAGTGCCACCACATTACACCTGTTTAGCATGATAACATTGTCAAACATTACACCTGTTGGCATGTTAATGATGTCATGGTGAGCATGTAAGCACGCCTTTAGAGCGATACACCAATGTATCTCAGTGGCCTAGCAGAGCTGCTGGCATTGCTGTATAGAATCTTGCCTTTTCATTTAAAACAGAATGAGGTTACATTACATTCAATTAAAAACTCTGTGGTATATACTGTTATTACTGACATTTCAAGTGATTCAAATAGAAAATAGAAATTTAAAAGGTCTTTTCATTTACATTAGTGGTAAAACCAATCATGGAGTGCATTTTTTTCACCTGCGCACACTAAAACACCTACATGCCTGTTACCTGTGTGCTAACAAACAAACAGCATCATCCGGTATGATTAGGGAAGGTACTTCTGGGTTAAAATATAACTGTTCGTGGGATCCTGGCCTGAACCACTTCACTGTATCAGTGCAATGAAGTGATACAGAGTGCACTTGAATTTGCATGGCTCGCAATGAGCAGTCAGTTGTGGCTAAGAGGAAAGACTGGCTATTTGCATCAGATGTTCCTCCTGCACACACCTGTTTAAATACAAGCACCCATCACCCCCCCTCCGCTTCATGATTTTATACAAATAGTGAAATTAGGAAAAACAGGGAAGGAGGCAGAGCATATGTGGCAGGGCAGATGAGGAGGTGCCAGATATGCACACAGTTTCACCAACAATGTCTCTGCAGCTGCTGCTAAAAAACATTGGATGTCAATCTTCGGTGCACATAATTCTCGGAGAAAAAAAGTCAGTAAACAGGTTTCCAAGCTGCTGCTCAGGCATTCTCACAAATAATGAGCATTCTGTTTCCCCTTGCATTTAAGGCAGGGGAACAGCAAGGCCATGTGAATTTTTTCCTGAAGGAAGGGCATGTTGAAGAGTGAGGTAAATGAGATCTGTGGCAAAATTTGTTTTACTGTCATACATTAGGATATTTGGGTTGAATAGGCTGAGACTGAGATATTGCTTTGTTTTTGATTACAAAATCAGATATCGGTCAATCAGTGCCAATCAATTGGATGACTCCATGAATTCATTTTATTATAATGATTATCATATTAGAGTTTCAGTGGGTATTTTAATGCATGTTCTGAATAATACTCTAGATTAAAATGAATCAGAAACTCTGAGCAGCATTCCGATTGGAATAAAACTAATATCAGATATTAGAGTTGTGGGGAAACTGAGGTGGGATTTCATACCTCACTGGTTTCAGAAATAAGGTCAGGGACCTCCAGGGGTCTTTGAGGGCGTCTTAGGAGGTCCCCAGTAATTGATATAAATTATTTAATTTCACAATTAATTCATTCTGCAGAAGTTGGATCAGGTGGAATAATGTGTAAGAGCATTTTTTTGCACTTTCTGTCTGTAGTACAGCCAGTACTGTTAAAGTTGAAATCCTCAAGACAAAATGTTATCAACATCTGGTCAGAGATTTTTGGGGGTCCACAAAACAGTCAAAATGAAGAACGTTTTGGAGCCAATGCCATACCTTTCCTCACAATTTCCGTCACAGTGGACAGGTACTCGTGAGCGTCTTGTTCACTGGAGATCTGAAGGCACTCGTCGCCGTTCAGGGGCACCAGCTCCAGCAGCGGGGTCAGGCTTTCCACCCCACACAGCAACACCACCACACGAGCTGCCGGACTTAATACGCGGGCCAGGAAGAAGCGCCGCATCTGGCACAGACCCTCCAGCATGCCCTTGGAAAGGATCAGGAGCTTGCAGGTGTACTGGGCCAGCCTGAGGAAGTCGTCCCGCCGGCTGGACACTGTGGCAATGTCATAGCAGCAGATCCCAGCCTCTGAGAATGGACCAGTGAAGACTGAACGCAGGTAGGTGGCCCATTGCTCTGCCTCTGTCTCATAGATGATTAGCAGCTCCTCAGCTACAAGAAAGAGGCATGCTTTGTTAAGAAATGTGCAAAAAAAATCTCAATAAATGACTTATCACATCCGGCCCTACCTTAATCACACATTTAGGCTGCATAAGATTTATTTGTAGCAAAAGACTTTTCTGCCACTATCCCACATCTCAGTGTGGCATATTAAAATGTATGTAATGTAAATTTGTAGAGAATGCAGTGAAATGCCTTAACTGTTACTATTGACATAAACAAAAACAACCAAAACATAGAAATGTTACTTTGACATTCAGTCATTATTATTCCAAGATATATATATTAACCAAAATGTTGCTCAAAGCGTTGCAAACAATCATAAATCAGTTAGACTTGTGCATTAAAGCAATTAATCATTTTCATTACCCCAGTAAAAATGTATGTAGTAATGAATTAATGAATAAATAATGCAATGGGACTGCTTACCTGTCTGGCTCATGGCTACAGTGCTTTGTGTCTGCAGGTCTCACTTCACAGTGACATGGAAAACAGCGCTGCTATTGTCAGGAGGAGCTCAGATAAGAGGGAGTTTCCTGCTATACCAAAATGGTGTAGCAATTTTTTTTTAAGTGAACAGAAAGCCTGTTCTCTGCTCTGGTGACAAGAAACAAGCTTGGATGTGAAGTTTTGTTATTCAAAAAAAACTTTACTACAGCACTAGTTCAATGGCAGCAAGTCCAAGTATTTTAGTCAGTGGAATTAAATGTACTTCATACTATTTTAATGTGATGGAAAATTCGCCAAACTGATTATGTGATTTGGACACCAAAAGTTTGTCATCCGGGTTTAGTTCTGCCATCAACATGTTACTGGTACTGGCACTACCAAACCTGGTACGCAAAATGGGTAGTTATAAATGTGTGGTCATAAAATAAGAAGTGATAAAAAGCAAATGTCTAGATAACATTTATCCGCTGAAGAGGGCAGCAGAGTAAGATGAAAAAGGTCACTGTATGTATAATTATGGCATTTTTCAGTTTGAAAAAAGAGCTTTGGGTGGAGAATTTTTCTCATTGTATATATTTTTATGGAATAAAAACTTCCAAAGCTACAGTGGAAGTAGTCTAAACTACGACGGAAATAGAAACAGCACACACAAAATAACACATAAGGAAAAATCATAGCTTGCTATTTTATGATTAGGTCAGTATGTGAGCAAAAAAACAACAAATAATAAACACAAAGGTCACTGTCAAGCCGACAACAGGTGATCAGAAACTGAAAAGCTTGAGTCACAGACGTGACCACAGTTTAATTAAGTCTGCAGAGCCATGGGTGCAAAGCAGAGCAATGGAACCTGAGGCATGTTAAACTAATGATCTGGTGTGAATGTCTCCACTACAGGCAGAGATAAAAAGGCTGTGGGATGTTCTGACCTACTATGCACACAGTCCCTCATTGAGAGAAATATAAAACTCAGGGCTTCATTAACTGCCTCCACCTGCCAAACAACTGACTCATACCGCACCAGTGTCTCACTAATAGCAGTTTGCCACTATTTATTTCCTTTGAGCCGCAGTGGGCTATAACTAAAATGCTTAACTGTTGAGAAAATGAGCAGGTGAAAGGTGAAGTCCTGTTCATGCAAATCGCCGGTGCCGTGTACCTGGTGATTCACCAATGACAGATCACTCTGTTCCCATGCCTGCAGATCCACACACTTTCACTCGCTCACGTATACTTTATGACTACTGTATCCAAAAAGACGGGACAATGAAATCCTTTCCTGGATCTGTAGTGAGTTCACCTGAACAACACCTATAGCAGACAATAAAGCTACCAAAGCCATCACTTGTGACATGGACATAAATAAAGTGGCAGGTTAACCACGACCTCAATGACACATCCATACTGTTATCACCAATGTAAACAAACAAGGCTTACACTGCAAATCCTGTCCTGAGGGTGGTGCTGGAGGAAAGGACATGTGGTCATTGAAATCAAAACGGTCAAATCAAAAATCTTCATGGGAGAAAGAATATTCTCCGCAAATTTGTCCGTTAGATTGTGAAATATCTTTTTGTCCTGAGAGTGGCACTAGAGGAAATGTATTGAAGAATCCAAAATGGAAAGATCAGTGGCTCACTAACACTATCAGGATTCATCCTCTGGGAACTATGAAAATCCAGAGTAAAATTCATGGAAATCTGGCCTTTAGTTAGCGTTCAAGATATCGTTCTACTGTAATCGTCATTGGCCAGAAAATGGGGGGAAATGAAAATAATGCAGGTGAGATAATTTTTTTGAGTGGTCCATTTCAGTTCCAGTAAAAGAAAACAAACTGATGAAAATATGGCCAGGAAAATGAAAATGTTCATGGTAAATTAATTTGTTTAATCACTATATTATAATTCTGACTTTTTTATGTCATCATTTTGGCTCACTATCTCAAAATATTGTAGTTACAGTCTCATAATTTTTTACTTACTATCTCATCATTTTGACTGTTTATCTCATAAGCTTGACTTAGTAAATCAAAACTATTCACAATCATTAATTTTAGAACATCTTGCCAAAGAACTGCAGTTGAAAATGATCCAGCTGGCTAACTGGCACGTTTACAAAAGTGCTGATTAATGTGCATTGTCTTACAAATTAAGAGCATTTCTATCTTTCTGTTTTATTCATTATTTTTGTGTGTGTGTGTGTGGTGGAAATAGGCTTCCATACTCAGAATGTATTTCCCGGGTCCAAATACATTTTCAATCAAAGCCAAGCATGTATGTATAGATCATTTTTGTGCTAAACGTAATGCATGATCTGTGTGCATTCGTGAACATATCTTGGGCAAAAAGTTGAAATCATTCAATTATTTATTTTGCACACCCAGCGACAAATGTATCATAACTTTATTATAAGTTATTCATACCAGTTATTCATCCCAGCCCAGATTGACACAGAAGCAGCCCTTTGATAAAAGTGAATGTACAGGCAGAGTGGCAACTTGCCGCTCTCCACCAATAGGAAGAGTCGTGTGAGCTGGGGGCGGGTCCTGTGGGATAGCAGGTTTGCCTGCGCACTGCGCCCCGACAACTTGATACAGAGTAACAGTAAATCAGACAGAGCAGCTCCTACAGCACCAGCAGTGAAATTGTAACCCTGTTGCAAGTATTTTTGGCCGCTGATAGGACCGAGTGAGATCACTGCGGTCTCTTTTCTCGGATAGACTCAAGAGTTGTTCGGCAAGAGCAACGCGGGGACCCGTTTTTCAGTCTCATTTCTGCTATATCTCAATATTATATCACACTGGAAATGTCCGAAAACAAGCCGAATGATGAACCGAAGTTATCTACGACGGACAGGGTGGTGAAATGTAAGTGTAAATGTTCCTGCCACACTGTAACGAGACGCAGCGACAGCTCTCCCTCTGACCAGCACAAGCAGACTTGAAGAATTCACGGTCGCGGCGGCGGCGGCGGCGGCGGCAGCAGCAGCAGCAGCGGCAAATGTAGTCTGAAATTGTTTGCTGGCTATGGAGGAAGAAGGGTGTTAGCCGAGCTATGACAGCAGCAGTAAACTAGGAAGTGAGGGTAACTCCAGTTTGTAGACCAGAGCAAGAATTACCTTCTAGAAATGTGCCACAGTTCTGCCTGTGAGGCGTGATACAGCAGCTCGTCTGTACGTGCACTGTTTTCATTAGAGAGGAATACAGCCAGCGGTGTGACAGATGCATGATCATTTGATTTGCAGTACACACAGTGCACAGCTTTACAGTATGCATGTAGATATTGCACAACCATTGCATTCAACCCAAGGGCGATTTCCCCTCATTTTGCATGCATCACCAAGCATAGTTTTACCAAGGCTGCTTTTTTTCTTTCTTTCTCACCATTGCATAATAGCACTTGATGTCGCCTGTGTTTTGTAATCTCACATTTGGGGGGTGTTCATCGTGTGCTTGCAGTGTTCGTGCCATATGGGGTGGTTCTTCCTGCCTTCTGTGTTTACAGGTCTGACATTCCACCTTTGCAATCGACCATAAGAATGCAATAAAGATCATAATCGAGAAGACCTACCCCTTGAACACGGAGTAGGAGCAATGTAGCCTGCCCAGTTTCATGTCAGCTGTCATCTCATGGTGACTTGGAGGCAGTACTGCACTTAAGTTGCAGTATTAAAAAGCCTGTTCCTGTTTTAAAATATGAGCACTTTATGCCACTCTAGGTGCCATTTCTCATGCTGGAAGACAAATTCAAAGCCTTTTTCTCAGAAGCAAGATGACAGAATGTGTTTATTTTGCACTGGCTGGTTTTGATCCAGCACTAGTTGCAACCATTACCCTCTCCAGCTCTAGTACATCACAACAGGCGTGTGCAGCGATCACAGTGTGCACAAGCACAGGAGGGAATTGTTGAGCAATTTTTATTCAGGCTTAGTTGCTAGGGTTCAACTGCTTGAAATGATCAGATCACCGCTGACCATTAAACATTAAGATTTTGTTGGGAGAAGGAAGAAAGACTATGCTACAGTGTTCAAAAGACCATGACTGGAATCATTGACTGTACATTATATTAAAGGCACGCCTGAGCTCAGGCTCGCTAAGCTCTAATATAGTTCCACTTCGTTGCTTTCTTAGGCTTAGCTTGTGCCATTTGAAACGGAAAAAAAAAATGTTTAACAAAATGATAACTGCAACAATTTCTGTGGCAAGAACACAGCTAACCAGTTGTGTTATGGCTACATTTTGCTCATAAAAAGGGGGGTTGAGTGTTAAAAGAGAGTCAAACCATGTCTTGTAATGAATATTGCAAGAGATCACCCCCCTACAGTCTTCACCAACTTGAAGGGCAATGAAAAATAGATATGACAAGTACGGGTTTTGAAGAGATTTCACAATATCACTGGGAGACGTGGCAGGTCGTGTTTCTGTGGATCTGAAGCTACTTCTTTCCCTTTGTGAGGAGATGCCATTGTATTGCACATCTCAATACTGTATTTTTCAGTGCATCCCTCCTCTTGCTTAGTGAAGGTCTGCAGTGGTCTTAATCAGGTTAAAATGTATTGATTAGTCATTAGAGAGGCTGTCAGGGAATCTGAGAGCCGGTTTCAAGGGCTCACTCAAACCTGATGTTGAGATCAGCAAAGTAAATTGAACTCATTATTCATTCATCAAGTTTCAAGAAGTCTGTGTTTTGGTAATGCATCAGTATTATGACAACACAGACGCTGGCTGTGTACAAAGCACCTCTCCAAAATAACTGCAGGCTATAGGTGTGAAGTAATTTGTTTTCAGCTGCCTGGTTTGCCCCGCTACAAGGTGTCACTCCAACTTATCGTGAGTGCTTTGCATCCACCTGTCTTCAAAATGCATTATCGTAATGCTCCTGAAAGCCACGGCCACATAGTAATTACTCATAAGAGTTTAATCAGCTGAGGCAGGAGAAGTTGCATCATTTTCATCGTGTTTTTATCCCTGACAGAAAGAAACTGAAATATACGAGCAAATTCCAGTATGTGACCACTACGTTTAATGAACTCCATCACTTGTTTGTTAGTTCAGAATTCCTGCATGTCGGTTGACCAGTGCAGCAGTTTTGCATTCATTTTTGAAGGCTTACCTGGTTCAGCAGCATCTGAATAAGGATAATGTTGTGACTCAAATGATAATCCTGATTATTTTGTCAGATCTTGTGGTCAGCTGCAGCTAACGACTATTTCTATGACTGGTCAACCTGTCGATTAATCTTTGGTCCATGAAATGTTTTTAATTAGGAAAACCAACAAATCTTCACTTCAGTAGAGAGCCTGAAACCATTGAAGTTTTCCAAAAATTTAGCTTAAAACACTACTTAAATTATGAATCGATGATCAAAATTATAATTGCTGATTCATTTTTTTAAGTTCAAATTAGCCATTATTATGCATCATCCATTGAACGTGTATCTTAAATCAACATATTGAGTATTTGCAGCTGCTAGTCTTTTGAATATGTAATTACTGCCAATAAACTGTTCCTACGTTTGAACGTGGAAACAGAATCTTTCTCTACAGTTGTATACTGAATGATAACTTGTACTAGAGCTACCCTCAGTTAGATATAGAATAAATAAATGGTTAGTAATATGGTCCCTTGACGACCACCACGCTCCAAGACGAAACAAGCTCAGTAATGGTGTTTTTTCCGACGCCAGCTTAGAAGCAGGGCCTCAGAGAGCCCTCGATGTAGTGCTGGGACCTTCTGTATGAGTGGGGATGGATAACATCTGACATTTGACTTTTGAGGAGAGAGGCCCCCATGCTCAGACATGCGTGGGTTGGAGAGGTGGTGGTGGTGACAGCGGCGCAATGCCAGCCACTGATCCCAGCTGGATAGCCAAGTCATTTATAGAATAGAACATTAGAACAAGTAATGCCACATACTCGATCCTTGCTTTACATGTGATCACCTGCATACATTTCTGCTAAATGTCCATAATCTGGCATGTGTGCCATCATATTGTTTTTTTTCTTATCAGGTACAGACACAGTGTAATACAGAGGTATAACATTACCATCTTCCTCGGGGTGTTGTCATTCACAGTAATATTTCCTCATTAGCATGCAGAAACCTTGTCATTAGCTTTATTTGTATGGGAATAGGATTACTATGGCAAAGTTAAGTGATTTATAATGACTGTGGAGTCTGTTTGTGATTTTAATCCTGTGCCAGTCTGCTGTGTCTGTAATTTGTAAAGTAAAAAATTCAGTAGAAGTAGCCATATTTTGGTGTTGTCAGAAGTCCCTTGGTGTTAATTTCTTCTTCTGCAGGCAGTCAATTTTAATCAAGAGCGAGTAATGGCGTATGACTGCTGCTCTGTGGGACACAGACAAAGCACTCAAGATGACATCAAACTGTCGTTATGCCTTTGGGGTTCCAATATCCTTGGGTGTTTGCAATGTAATTTGACTGTCAGCCCAAAAATGTAAGCGTTTATTGTGAGCATACAAAGATACTGACCATTGCAATGCAATTTATTCACTCTGTTAGGTTGTTTTTTCTCAAATGGATAGAATTGATCTCCTCTGTGAGTGTTGCCTAAGAATTTGATCCATTCATGGTAGATGCTGAGCATTTCCTGACTTACTCTCTAGAGAGGGTGAATGGAAAAAGTGAGTACAGCCTCTTTTGTTTAGCGCTATTATGGCTAAAATACGGTTATTATTTTGGTCAAAATAAATATCCCAACTACTAATCCGTCTTTGGGAACGAAATCAAAAAAATATGTTTGCCAGAACATAATACTACAGCTGAGATGACAGAAAACGACAGAAAATGTATTGACAGAAACTTTTATTATCTCTTACCATTTCTTTATTTTACGTGACTGTAAACTGAATATCTTTGGTGTTTGGACAAAACAAGCAATTTAAAGATGTCATACTGGGCTTTAGGAAATTGGGACGGACATTTTATTAATTGATAATAAAAGTAATCATTAATTGCAGCACTTCATAATACTAATACTGCTAATAAGTATTATTATGCCACCACAACATGCAGCAAAATACAAAGGATTCAGCCCTACATACATATGCAGTTACACTAAAAGGTGAAAGTGTGAACATAATCTTGCTGGCCGCTGCTTCTGTGTTCAAGAGGCAGACTGGTTAATCAGAGCCTGTGATTGGTTAGACAGTTGACCTGTGAACAGGGAGTGCTTGATCTGCTGCCCCAGAGCTGGTGCTTAAATAGCAAACTATCAATATCATGCCCAATCAAGGTAAATTACTTGCTGAAGGAAAAATTCATGATCACCATTATTGTTAAGTCTGAACCACTCTGCATAGTTTGCTGAATGGCGTGGCTTTCAGCTGCTTGCCTCAATTGATTTTCATTGTTGGCTTTCCAGACTTCAACCTTGTCACGAACAATGAGCTCACAAGATTTAGGTCGGGTGTGCGAGGCATTTGCTCTCTGTGTTTTTAAACTTTTCTGAATAAGAAAGAGCCAGTCAGAGTAAGTCAGTTTCCTCAGTTTCAGTTCGTCTTCAGGGATGCCCCCTCCCTGTTTGCCGTCATGTCCCTTTGGCATGTGAAGAAGTCTGGGTGCTGGTGGCTGGAGGGTCCGGCCACCTCCTCCTCAGCATCCTCTGACAGCAGTCCACTCAAAACAGCTCGACCTGGAAATGTCGCCTACAGCCAAAACTGCAAGTGACAAGAAATTAGCCAAACAAGTGATCAAAGCCTGTCGTGTATCCACTTGCCTGGTCTGCTGTGACGGAGGAGATTCTTTTTGTGGTTTTTGACAACAATGTGTTGCATCACGGCATAGTAGGGAAGAACTACGTCTGATGTGACACTCAGATACGCAGTCAGTGGTATTCTGAACCTGAGTAAGTGCACCTTTACCGCTCATTAGATTAAAGAGGAATTAGGCTCTGTTGTGGATTTAGGGCACAGCAAAGCGGTGGATTTGGACAGATTAAGCTCCATATAGGGGGATAAAGGCGGCTCTGCTCAGAGGTTGTAATCTGACTCCATGCATTAGCTGCTGCTCTTGCTAATTCATGTGAACAAATGGATGTTTGGTCTTGATAAAGCAATAGGGGGAGAAAAACTGTTTACCTACCTTGGCATTTTCAGATTGTTGCTAAGCCTATGAATACAGTTTGGGGATTTGCAAGCCTTTGAACTCACACTGTTGATACATTTGAACCAGTACAGTTTTGTCAGCATTTTTGTAGCATATTTGTTGTTGGGCGGAGTTTTACAGTGGCTTTCTACTACTGTGGCTCTTCATAAGGTGACTTACATGCACCACATTTTCCTCTCCAACCACCAAAGTCCCATTTTGCAGAGGACCAAACAGGAAAAATTCCACTCTTGATTGCCTGTGCCCACGGTGGCATCTGTGAGCCATAGATCATAATATTGCGCTATTGTGTTTGGTAAAAATCAGCCTCTGTATAAACAAACCCTCAGCATTTCCCATTTCATGGCTGGCAGACACCAACACATGGTCCTTTTATCAGCTACAGTGGCTAACAAAAGCCATTTGGAACAGAGACGGGAGTCGTGTGTCATCAGATCCCTCTCTGGAGCTGGTCGCAGCACAGTCACAAATCAATCAATACAGTGCCTACAACACATGTAACTACATGTTGGGCACCCAGTACAGTGACTGTGGGGGAGGAGCGACCCAGTGAACTGGGAGCAACTGGGTTGCTGGGATATATTAGAGGCCAGTCGAGTCCCACGTAGAGGGCAGAGCTTGGCCATGCAGCCATGAGTTCACTCATGCACACATGCATGCACATTAGCTACAACTTGGGTCACTTTTAGTTAATTGAGAATGCAGATTTTCTTAAGAATTCAGATATAGAAAACCATCTGTCATGGGGTTGTTTTGCCAAATGCTGTTTAGCAAAAACTGAGAACAAATACTTCGTCGAGGGCTGTGAATCATTGGCTTAACAGAGACACAATTCAATTAATAACTCAGTGGATGATGGTTTGATTAAGGAGCAATCTGTGTGTGTTTTCTTTTTTTTTTTTGCATAATTTGGTAACTGTTAGCTAAAACAACAAACTTGTCATAAAACAAGTGAGGCTGCCGGCATTATTCTGCAAGGTGACTCAGAAAAAGACAGCAGAATTACATTTAAAACATGTTGCAGGAGGAAAAAAAAAGGTGTTTCAATTAGTTGGCAATGTTTTTTGACAGTTTACGAAACACTTAGCCCCATAAAACTGTGCCAAGCTGAAAGACTACTTTTAAACATATCTAGAGGCCTGTTGTCTTTTTTACTGTATAAATAAAAGTGAACAGATGAAATAATTTGCCAGATTTATAGAAAACGTTTTATGAAACTATGATAACAGTGTTCGTCTCACATTTCCATCTCAACAGTACTAATAAAGCGGTAATAGTACCACTAGTATTGGTAGTGACAGTACCAATTTCAACGTATTAATACTTGTCAGGGGAGGGAGTGTGTGTGGGAGTGGGAAGCTTGGGGAGTGAAAGCGAATGAAAGTGGCCACGACTTCAGATAGTCTATTATTTCACTGAATCTACCTGTTTGTAGTACATTGTAAGGACATTGCAAATAAACATTTTAGGGACAGGAAAGTGTGGGGATCTGGTCAGGGTTCTGCAGTGCTTGTTTATGAAATACAGTGTCAGTAATGTTAATTTTGGTGGTGTGGCGACACCCGGGAAGAAGCTGACCCAACGAGAAAGTAAATGATGCCACAACGAGACTGCAGATTGATGCAGTTAAATCTGCATAAAATCAATGCATCAGTGTAATGGATGAGTCCTTACAGCCCTAGCTTTATCATTAGCGAAGGAATTGCAGTCTGTTTACACTTTGAATTACTTGAATATTTATTTAACCCCAGCCCACAGGTATGCACACACAGCCACCTCAAACCGCATGCCAAATGAGAAACAGTTCTGAGTAATGTTTTGTCCCCTCCGAATAAAAGATCTCCACGGTAACGTTTTTATCTAGGACAAACCTCACACAGTAGTTTGGCCTCCGTTTTCCTCCCATGCTTGTCTCTATTAGAAGGAGGAGGTTTCTTGTGGTGAAAACATACCTGTATGCTAAATGGGAGACTTGTCTTGGTGGACTGGGACAAGCCCCTGCACGCTGCTGTGTGACAGATGCAAACACAGACACACACACTCCTGTGTTGTGCCAGGCGGTCGTTTGTATTTAAATATGGGTAAAATGAGTAAAGCCATCTGCGGGCTGCCTGTAAATGGTAGATTAGTAAGCAGAGAAAAGTCACCGCAGGGGGAGGGATGTTGTAACTCTTGTGTTGGCTCATCGACTCGGCGCATGTATGGGGGGGACTGACACGGGAAAGGGTGCGCAGTATCTCATGGTAACTGTCTAGTCGAGATTGCCTCTTCTCTGCTATCATGTAGGCATCGGTACTTGTTGACACCCACACACACACACACACACACACACACACGTTGGAGCTGATGCAAATGCGACCTGTTCCTATGAAGAACTGATGAATATGCAGATTTCTCCAGTCATTTCCAGTACGTGGGCATGCGTGTCAGGGAACATACAAGAAACGCAGGCAATATACAACCTGTACACTTTATCCAACATTGCAGCCTGACAGATAAAGTCAAACCTTGGCTATAGGAGGCAGAGGGAGTTTGTTATGATGACCTTACTATGCCTTTTTATGTCAGAACACCCCAAACACAGACTTGTTTACAGAATGACTCCAGAAAGCCTAAACCATTGCACCCATTGGAGCGAATCCAGGGAATGACAGCCAGTGAGGCCTAATTTTCTCATTTCAGACAATGTTGTCCAGTCATTATTGTAGATTTTTCTTTTTTCTTTTTTTCCCCAAGGTGTTTGATAAAGCACATCAGCAGTCAGAGCTGAACAGGGTTTCTCACAGAACTCACTGCTGTCTTCTGGTTGTGGGACTGTATTTCACTGCATGTTTGTTTTGGCGCCAGTTTGGTTTGGCTGATCACTGAAGCATTAGGCACAGAGAACAGCGTCAGCCAACATGGCATCAGCTCTGGGCATTCAGACGAGTTGCCCAGCGGTTTCTGGTCAGTGACGGGCTTCAGCTTTTAGAATGCAGTTTTGACATTTTCAGCACTGGTAGCTTTTGACTATAAACCAGGAGACCCTTGAAGTGAAGTGTGTGTGTGTGGGGGGGGGGGGGGGGGGGCTCATAGTGAATGTCATGTTTACCAGCTTGTTATTTGCTGCGCTATGAAAGAATGCAGTGGACGGGTTAACCCCACTTCCTCACCTTTTTTATTTACCACTTCATCATTTCAGCCGCGGCTTGAGAAATTAATCTCTTGCTGGACAGATTTTATCGGGCAAGTTTAGAGATCATGTTGCATACACAGTTCCTTTTAATTAACAGGCCAATCAATACTTTTAATCAAGTGGTATGGATATACTTTATGAAAGGCTCGAGAAACAGTGGGGCCAAGAGTAAGAGCAATTGAGCTACTTTACCTTTTTTTTTTCATCTGTCTGTGCTTTGTAATGTGATTTAGTATTTTTAGGGCATTTAAAAAAAGAACACAACTGTATTTTTCACTCTGCTGTGCAAAGCAAAGGCTACTCTCAGGTTCTGCATGGAGCCTTTTAACAGTAAGGATTTTCTTTTTTATTTCTCAGCTCCATTAAGCAAATGAACAAAAATGAGCTTAATTGAGGAAAGCCCTAATTACAGATGGGTAAATAAGTGCATTATATGCCACGTTGTTTTTCCTCTGTTCATTCACTGTTAATCCTGCTGCGTGAAAGGACATACCGGGGGGGGGGGGGGCTTTTCCCTTCTTTCAGGTGTTGTTAGTTAGCTTGCTAAAGTACCCAGTGTGTGGACAAGCGAGAAACTCCAGCTATACAAATACAGCTGGAGGTGAGTCGAGGCCTCAAGGTTTATTTACACGTGTTAATTATAGACCACCTGACTGAAACCTGACTGGTGGTGAATTTGGTGTCTGCTTATCTTAGTCTACTATAGGAAAAAAAATCTTTCGCTGGGTGTCAGCTTGTTCTATAATTGACCTGGCAGGATGTTGCTTTGTGAGATTGGCATTTGTGTGATGAGACAAGACAGAGCTCCCTGATGTTGGCTGTCGTGCTTCACATCCACATATTTATTTTTATTAACCTTTTTTTTTTTACTTTTAGAAATCAGGACTTTATTTAAACTTAATTTTGTACTTGCAAGCTTATGACTGAATTTTGCATGAATTTACTGGGGGGGGTGGGGGGGGGTTCTGCCTGTGGCTAAAACCTGCTAATGGATCTCTAAAAGTGTGTCATGAGACAACCAGGCAAATAGGGGTTAAGTTTGCCCCTGAGCTGATGATGGCAGGCCTCTCAGTCACTCCCGCCCACGTGGTGAGGAGAGGGAGGAGGACCGCTGCCTGGCCCACTCACTCAAAACACACTCTGCAGAGGCTGACTAGAGCCAGAGTCGTGACTGAGGTGTGTGTGTGTGTGTGTTGGTGGGGAGGTAGGGAGGTAGGGGGTAGACATACTGTAGAGGTGGCGTGCATTTGTCACCATGCCCTTGCTGTTTTTGTCCGTTGAATCAGGCCCCAGGGTCAACTCAAAAAAGGACCACCAGGTGAAATTCTTCTCTGGGATTATTCTGCTCCTAATTGCAAGGTCAATTCATCTTGGGTTAAAGTTAGATTTAATTTACGCGAGCATTTGTCCACGACAGACTGTAGCTTGCCAGCAACACAAGGCAGAACAGACAGTCACACAACGCCCTGGAAGTAAAGCCGACTCTGAGTTGGCCTCCACAGTTACCAGGCCAAGGCGAGCGCGATCACATTGCAAACTGATATCTCATCAGTCTGAGCTCTTGGTGTGCCTCTGTTAGCCAGATTGCGGAGAGGTTAGTGTGTCCCAGGGCTCCGATTGATTTTGTGCCTGTCCAAACACCGCCGGGGAGCCGTACGTTACGATGACCAATCATTTGAGCTTTAATGCCGTCCCGCTCCCTATTGGACCATTAAGAATACAGGGCGGGCTCATGGACTTCTGCTGTATCTTTTTTGCTGTCAAGTGGGCCTGCCGCTTGTAAACGGTTGCATTCTGCTTTATTGATTGCATGCAGAGAGATACTGTTTCTCAGCAGGCTGTGGCAGATGCACTAGTTAGCTGTCATTGCTGTGCACGTTCATACATGCAAATGTTTTCTCATGCTGGCTCTAAAGAATGTCAAACTCAGTGACGTAGTAGGAGCCTCCCATTCCACTGATTTTTTTGTGTTAAACTTCTTGAAAACTGAATCGTGAAACCGTGAGAGACGAGATGTTGTTTCAGCAAGCTAATCTCGACTGTGTGTGAACTCCTGAGCCCAAGATGTATGCCCATTGTTGGTAATTAATGCTGTTGTCACACCCCAGTTCTACACACACACACACACACACACACACGCATGCTCGCTAGCTGACACTTTCTTTGGCAGTGTGTTCATTGCTTTGCTATACCATGCAAGCCTATAAGAGTGGCCCAGCCCCCACAGAAACTGGCAAGGTTGATGAGTGACACAGACGCTCACTGGCACACAGTTACTGCTGTGAACTCAACTTTGGGAATGTCCGCGTCCATGACACCCAGTCCCAAGAAGACTAAAGAGTACAGTGTCTTTGACAGCTCTCCTACCGAGGCTCGACAGCTACTTCAGTCAGCACTGTCTTTTTTTCTGTCCTGTAAAAATGTGAAACATACTGTACGAGGCAGATTATTTTCTTTTTTACTGGCTCAACTATTTTCTGTCTCTCTGTCGTGTATTCCAGCCACCCTCCGACAACATATTCCCTGTCTCCTTCCTCTGTTTAGTTTTAGCTGTGGTTCTGTCATCCCTGCTTTCGACCATGACTACAATGCTTCCTCTAGGCCACCATCTGCCATTCATTCAGCATTTCTTTTCATTCCCTTTTGCACACTTTGCTTGCTCGCACTGCCGCTCAACTGTGTCAGACCCATGTTGTAAGACCAAAACACCCATAATGCTTCAGGCTCGTCTCCCTGTATAGAACGTAATCTGATCCCCCCTGGAGGAATGTGGCAAGCATTGGGGACGGCCAAATCGAGGTACAAATCTGCCGGTCAGCCGGCAGATAGTGTATCTCCAAGTGATTTTAAGCCAGCACTTCAGCAGCAATTGGCAGGGTGAAATCAATTTAGCATTCCCCCTCCACCAGACCAAATTCATGTGTTTTTTTTTTTTCAATCTCAAACACTTCATGGCAGTAACGTTGGCAGACAATACTTGTAAGCTGCGTTTGAGTGCTGTCTGTTTCGTAGCCAGCAGTTAAGAGGGCAGGGACTTCTTTTCAGCCTGACAGATGGTGTATACAGTACAGCGCTATGTAGTTCCACAGTATTAGGCTGCAGCACTGCATGCGATGTCTTTATGAAGCCTATTTGCTTTTGATGAAAGTAAATATAGTGTGTTTTAGAATCAGCAAACTGACATGATATATGGCAGCGTATGCTTTTGTGTCTCTGTTTGCATTTAGAAATGACACATCTCCTTTCCTGTTTTATATAACACGTATAATATAAACCTGTTATTTTATTGGAAATATAAAATGATACAATGTAATATCAATATAGACAAGTATAACTGATAGAAAAACTTTGTTTCACTTCATATGGCTACCATCTTTGTTTGGATTATGAATCAGTGGCACAACTGGAGAAATTCTTTTCATCCAGATGTTTAGTCTTTGAGGATTCTGGGAATACCTTCAGAAGAGCGGTAAGTGTTTTCTGGGTTTTTCACAGATCACCATGTAGTTATTTTCTGGAAAACTGGAAGCTCAGCTCTGTGACTCTAATGAAATTGTAGTAATGAGGGGCACAAACTGGGGCTAAGGATGCCTCTGGAAGGGGAACATACCAAGTGGGAATGTCTTTGAAAGTTTGCAGGAGTAAAGAATTTAGAAAATCTGAGCCACAGTATCTGGTCTCTAAATGTAAAAAGATATACATGTACAGTGAAGGCCATGCAGGAGGCCTTTGACCACAGCAGAAGAGAGTCTGGGAGTGGAGACTCCCTTCAGGCAGTCAAGCTGTCAAGTGTCCCTTTCTGTCCTGAACTTACTCACTGACCTGATCCTCAAGGACACATGACCTTTGTAGCAGGCCTGTTTGGCCTGAAGGGATCAGGGCCTCGACCTAGGCAGCCCACTATTGCTTGACCCACACTACCCAGCAGCACCTGGAGTTTTATACAGGCCCTAGCCCTTACTTACACTTCTTATCTTTGATTGGACGCTGACTGCAGAGATGGCTTTTGAATGTGATGCTTTAACTGCCTTTAATCTCACGGCTGCTAGTAAAGCCTGCACAGATGGTGCCTTCAGCATAATACTCCGCTAGTGAATTTTGAAAGTGCTTTCTCTGCAATATGGAGGTCAGGCTGGCGGCAGAGAAGGATGATTTACTTTACAGTCACTTTTAGCCCAGAAGGGTTGCATAATAGCAGCTACTTCAGGGGTTCCGTCACAGCTTCTCCTGATATATAGCGCTCCTCCAGGGGGCTGGGATTGGCGAGACCAGAGTGTGTGTGTGTGTGTGTGTGTGTGGTTGGTGAGGAGTTATATCCTTTGCTGACTCAGAATTCCTTTGGTCTTTAGAGAAGTAATTCCTTTGTTGCCCTCCCTCCCTACTATCCCAGCCCCGTGCCATTTTTTGCTTTTCTTTCTTGGCAGTCAGGTGCCCCTGCTGGCAGGAGAACCCACCACACCCCCGCAGTCATGGCCTAGATACAGAGATGTGCTTGAGAGGTGGGCGTGGGCAAGGGGGAAAAGGAAGCGATGAGAAAGGAAGGGGACTTAGGGGGCCTTGTTGTCTTGGCAAGAGGTGGGAGGAGGTGGCTGGCTGCGCCATCCCATTGCCTCACCACCTGTCCGCAGAAAAACCACAGTCAGTCTGCCAGAAATGAAAACTCAACCATGGATCTCTTGGACACAAACACTTGGTGCCAGAAAGACGGTTGTTACAATATTAGATGTGTCTTATTGTACTTGAATTCTTGCATGCAATATTTTAGCTTTATTTATTTATTTAGACGCATACAATTTTTCCTGCAATTTCTGACCCTCCCTTCTCCTTTTGACACAGCACGGAGGAATGCCGATTCACATGTGTC
Source organism: Enoplosus armatus (assembly GCF_043641665.1). Lineage (NCBI taxonomy): Eukaryota > Metazoa > Chordata > Actinopteri > Centrarchiformes > Enoplosidae > Enoplosus > Enoplosus armatus. The sequence goes on from NC_092202.1 coordinate 10,803,936, forward strand.
ATGGGGCTATTCTTGTACGGTCGGGAGGGTTTGCCCCAGTCCACAGATCACTTTGATAGTGGCAGGGCGGTATTCACTTTCAAGTCAAGCAGGTAACCTTACTAGCTGAGAGGAGAAGAGAGGGGGGGATGGGGGGTTAATTAATGATGAGGAATGTTATCTACAGTTCAGGCAGTGTTTTATTTGGGTCAGCCTCAAGTCTTGTATGCTCCGTTCACCAAGTGTGGGTACAAATATAGACTGGCCTCATCCCCACGGTATGCGTCTAGTAATTGCATTCTAGAAATGCCAACATCTCTGCTGCCAACGAGCCCTCCTTGGGAGGTGCGATCACGCCTGTTGAGGCATATTATCTCAGAGGCAAGCTGTGAATGAGTACAGAAAACAGTGAAGTCAGTTGGAGTTTCTTGAGCGTAACAACATGTTTATTGATTCATATACCATATTGTATTATATTAGATTGTGATAGTATTGAATCACATTGTGTCAGGAGTCATGTAATTATCATCCGTCCACATTTCTAATTTGTTTTGATCTAGTTTGAGATGTGGTAGTACAACTTGGGTCAGGACTTGACCCCCTTGCAGGTGTAGAACGTTATTCCCTAATAACCCTGCCAGATATTCATAATATTCAAGGTATCTTATGTGGATGCCATCCTAGATTAAGATTCAGTGTTATACTCCATGAACAAGACATAATTCGTCTTGATACTTGCAGCAAATGTGTTCTGCAAGCAGAAATTCCTCTTCAGTGTTCTCTCTAGGGGGTTTACATGTGTGGATTGAAATATTTAAAAGGGGCTGGAAAAGAAGGAGCCACAATATGGCTCTTGAAAGTTGACTGTAGCAGGCAGTGAAAGAGATAACATTGAGAAGCAACATTAAAAAACGAATCCCAGGTGCAAAATGTAGAACTAATTTGCTTACAGAGCTGAATTTTATGACCAACCAACATTTTAAAGCACTTCTGCAAAAGTTGCTGCTGTCCAGTTTAATTGGTGGTAGCAGACTGCAATATATTTTTTACTTCTGTCATGGTATCATTATAGTATTGAGTTTCACATGTTTAACTTGGTAGTGTAGCTTCTGAACTCAAACTTCTGTTTTTTATGACAACAACTGCAACCCCAGCTGAACTGCACACAGCGGATCTGTGTCGTGTCCAGCCACCCGTCTGCATGTCACTACACACTTACAGAACAAGCCACCAACAACAACGCTTTGTAAAGTGGCTGCCTGTGCAAAGGCGAAGCTCTCCAGGGCTAGTGGGGACATATGTTCTCGATAGACCTGTGTCGTCAGTCCTTCCCAATACAAGCGCCAGTTGACAGCATGATGGAGAGTGGTGGAGGACTCGCACAAAGGTGGTTCTGTGCACGTGCAGGGCCAGGTTTTTATCCAGACCAGAATTCAAGCACGCCCACCAATCCCTCCTTAGCTGCCTGACCTTTCTGTTCACCATGTGAAGAAAATGTTGAAATTGTAGCCTTGAAGCCCTGTGGAAAGAGACCAGACACATGATAACACAGACCTTAAGGGTACCATAATATGAATGACAATCTGGATTTGTGATCAGTTGTCTTTATTTGCTTTTAGGCTTCATGAGAATATTGGATTTTTGTCTCTGTATTTTTTCTTGTGAAAGGCATAGGCCAGTTATTTAGTATCCTCCTTGACACACATTTCGTGTCACATCATGTCTGTTGACAGTTTTAGTCTTTGTGAAGTTCCATGGCACATATGTTCTGCGCATTGATTTGCATCAGTGTTAGCTCGTGGTATTGCTTGAACAGAACAAATTAAGGATAAACCAAACTGAATAGGTGAAATCACAGATTCACTAGTCCAAACTACCAGTCAGATAGCTTTCTCTGTCATTGTCTTTCGAGTGGCAATAAGGGCAGGCCATAGGCGTTGGTTGCCCCTGAAATGCTCAATGGCAGCTCAATGGTGGACTTGTGTTAGGGCTCTAAAATGACAAGTGAAGCAATCAGCATGTTGCATTTATGCTGTGTTTGTCAGGATAGCAGTGTTTTAGGCGTAGCACATAACACTGGGGAATAAGTGCATGTTATGGCCACAGGTGCCATTTGGGGGAATAGCTTGCATACAGCCGAGCATGCACCCATAGCACCCTGTCTTCCAGATCCGTTCAGCCTCCTCCATTGTTCCGTCTCTGCTATGCTCCAAAGCTGATTACAGCGCCTTCTCTAATGAAAGCTAATCCTGTGTCACGGCATTGTGGAGGAGGAGGGGGGGGGAGGAGGGCAGGCCTCAGCACAGCAAAGCTAGCAGGGAATGTCTTCTTCAGGGCCTGTCAGAGTGGCTTTCAGAGGAAATGCCAGAGAGTGTTAATGTCTCCGCAAACCTGGAAATCTGTGAGGTGTTTTACATTGAGATTGAGCTTTTTTTGTGCTGGACTGTTGGCCTGTAACTCCTTACACACAACACTTCCTGAACTTGTAATGGCCTGTAATAATTCACTTTAGCTATGTTCAGCCCAGCCGTTCATCATAGCTTCTCAGAAGTTGGAACTGGCTTGTCTGTATGACTTCAGTGTTTGTACCTCGAGTTTGCTGTTGTATTACACTTTAGACCTTTACCTGTATGAAAAAAGCATAGCCTTATTGAAGGGGTAGCCCTGTCTTCTTCTCAGGAATACCAACACTGAAAGTCATACCAGTCGCACTTCTATTGATTCCTTGCACTTTTTCATGAAATAAAAATGATCCTATTTGCAATTATTTAAATTTGTCTTCATTTATCATGGATGTAATAGCGCAGTTTGTCTTCCAGAGCTACACCAAGATTTTTGGTCTGATGTATGTGGCAGCTTGTGTAGAAATTGTGGTCGCGTAAAACTTTTAACTGACAAAAACTAAATGTCAGAATTGACAGTTGGATGCGCTAAGTAGGTTTTATGGATGCGCTAATTCAACCCGTTCTCTCCCAACACCAAAGCTGATACCTCAAGTCAGTATGTAACTGACACCAGTGGTCTCTTTTTGCCAAATTTTAAATTTGTGCACCTCTCTGAATGGAACTTGCTGAAATCATTTTTATTTAACCTCCTAAGACCCAAGCTCTATCTTAATTTCTCTTTGCTATTTGGGCTTATTGGGACCTGATAAGTATAAAAATTAAGCATCATCTGTTGACATGATGTGGTTCTGCATACAGGGACAATTTTGAATTTCCATATAAGCAGAATTAAGTATTATGGTATAACCCAAAATGTGATGTCCACGCATGTGGATGCCAGGTCTTAGGAGGTTAAGGTAACATGAGGCCAGCGACCTCTGGCCAGCCATGACAGATTGAATGGGATTGACAGCTGGAACGCTGACATAATGACATTAACAAAGAAAAATGAAATTTAATATGGATCAGATCTGGTTAATAAGGTCAGTATGGACACTAAAATCGATCCAATGCATTGGATTGGTGGATTTCTAGTTTTCAGGAGCAGGCTTTTAACATGATTTATGATTATGTGAATTAAAAAGCAGAATCAGAATCACTGAGACAGGAAGAGGCAATATGATCAAATGCTCAAATATTTCCACCATTTTCCTACATTTACCAGTTGAATCTTATATCGCTGAATGAAATAAATATGAAATAAACACCACACATGTTGCTGAGTGTCTTGGTCAGTAGAAATTTAGACCCTTTTGATTCCATCAAAATGATTAAGGTTTTACGCTTGATTTATAAACCTTAATATTGCTCTTATTTCTTGGAGAAAAAGTGATAGCTCTTTCATGGTGTCAATATTTAATATGGCTTTTTAGACGGTGAACTGACTTGACTGTCTGTCGTCAGGGCATGGCTGATAATTTGCTGAAGATTACAAGTTGTGTGAGGATGGTAAATCCCATCAGCAGACTGTAAGTCAGGGAGAGGGATGTTTTTGATAGATTGACAGGTGCTCTTTCCCCAGCACACATTATTTTGCATCTTGACTCTTGCATGCATTTTTATTTCACTGACTGATCTTTTGCTCTCCCTGACTCATGCACCTCCCCCACTTTGGCTCCAAACCCACTGAGCCATTTGCCAGCCGAGATCCAGGTCCCTGGCGGCCTCTCACTGTGTCATTGATCGACTGCAACATTGATGGCTCGCTGCACGCCCAACCACCACCAGAAAAACCAGTGCAGGGACATCCCTTAGAAAATGCCCATCCACCCCACACCACCACCACCGCATCTGCCGCCTACTCCCATCTATCCATCCATACATACATACATACATACATTCATCCATCCCTCCGTTCACCCACGCCAGCCTCCCACGCCTCAGCCCTAACCTCACTAATTAATCAGGGACTTAGTCAGAGTGCTGTCTGAGCAGCAGTGCATTTTGATCACCTGCTGCTGCTAACGCTTTCTACACTTCTCATCTAAAAGCTGTTGAGCCAGCAGCAGGATTAACGTTTGCTTGTCACTCACTCTCACATTGCTGTCGCCCAGGTTCTCTAAAACACTGCTATGGGCTATTTTCTGTCAGAGATTGATGGTCTTTGATAACCCTGACAGCCATGGTGGCATGGATGCAGGTCTTGGGCATGTTGTTGCCTTGTTTAGTATACAACCTGTCCATCTTAATAATGAGGATCCCTAGATAGCTGTCATTGACGGGAACCTCTGTACAGCCACATGTTATTGCAGTGAACAGCTGTCTCTTTTTGTTTGTGTTCTGCTAGTATATCATTTTTTTTAGCATTTAACAGTGGAATATGTATGATAAGGCTTCTGCTCAGATTTCCAGCCTTGGATCGATGCGGAATGTAACATGCTGCCGGCGACTCATTTTTAAGACAATATTTTGATGGATGAAAGATTAAGACTGAGACTCTACAGCTCTGTTTCCCTGGCAACCCCTTTTACTCACTTTTATCTAATATCTCTCCTGTTTGTTGATGCGATGTAAAAGCTTCTATCACTGCAGCAGACGACGATGGTCACTCTTTAAAGTGCAGTAATAGTCCACTGGTAGCATTTAATGAATGTTATGGTTAATAGAGCCACAATTAGTTATGACATTGACTACAGGCCGCAGACTAAAGTAGTGAAAATGTGCAGTTAAAGAAATCACATTTTCAAAGCTTGCAATGTGTACATGCCAGTACAAACAGATGTTTCTCATTTGTTAGGATAATGTAAGTTGAAAGGTTAATAAATATCATCACATTGTTTAGAGCACAGCAAGTATCAGGGATAAAACTTCATCATTTCAATTGAGAAGTTGTGAACATGAATTTTCCATACATATCTGCATTTATCTGACAATACTGTTTCTTTTACAAAGTGACATGATACAGTTGGGCTCCATGTAGCCAAAGCTGACCTACAGACAGTACAATGAGTGCTGAAGTGTTTAGAAAACAAGAACAAGTGGAATGAATGTTACATCTCAATTTAAAGGAAAAAGTTCAGTAGTTTGAGGGCTGCCCTATACTAAAACACCATCTGGGTGTTTTTTCTTTCCTGGCTGGAAGTCACAAACATATGTAACTTCCGTTCCTATTGCTGCAATAAATTGAACTGGCTTGCTATTAATTTGAGGGAATGAATTGAGTAATTTGAAAGCACAATTTCGTAATTTCAGGGCATGAATTATTAATTACAGGGAGCAAATTAAGTAGTACAAGAGTACAAATTATTAATCAGAGGGAATGATAATTTGTGCGCACAAATGATTATGTTATCCTTAAGACCTGCTGGGCTCTGTAGCATTACCTGTCTTCATGACACAATATCCTTCTTTAATACATGCCCCCTGAGTCTTTGTTGACAGTTCTGCTCAGTCTCCTTTTGCATGTTTGTTTCCTCTGACTCAGCCAACAGTTCTTTTTCTACTGTTCCTTTTCCTTTCTGTCTGTCTCTGGGAAGGTGAGTGCTGTTGGCTCTGCTCTCCTTCCTGTCTCGGCCACAGAGGGAACCACTCCATTTCCATACTGCGCACAGATATATTCAGCAGACTCAAAAGCGCTGAGCTTCAAAGCTAAGCTCTGCTAAGCGTTTCGGTCAGGGCCGGCTTCTATCCCTACTAATGCATGGTAAAGAGGTTCACGCCAATTTCTAAGTGACCTTTTCACCGTTAGCCTTGAAGCCCGCTGGCCTTTTTATATCTCTGGTCGGTCCTCTGTGGCCAGATGGGACGCCTATAAGTTCTATAGGTTGACTTCCATTTAAATACATCTTCATATGACATAATATTGGAAAACTGGAGTGGTTTCCCTCTTTGCTGTTCTGAGTCCCACTGTAAATACCAGGTGTATGGATTCAGCTGTGCTGCTGCATCAGCTGCGTGATAGAATCCAGCCTGTAAACACTTTTTATCCAACAACTTAAAGTGTGAAGTGAAGCAACTTCTCTTCCAGACAACTGCTCATTCAGTTTAGGATCATTTTTAAAGGGCTACCCGAAAACAATTCTCACTTGTCGTCTTCATGTGTAGTTCTTTTGCCATCCACTAATGTGCACAACATTGCTTCTCTGAATCATACTAAATGTGAAGTGTGATGTATTTTATGCTGACTCAGAGCAAGGAAGCAGGGTTTTTGTTGGATTAGCCGACCATTTGTTTCTGTTTTATTATTTCTTTGCTTAAGAATCATCTCTAAATTAAACTGGCAGCCATAGGCCCCCTTTTAAATATTGTTTTAATCCTTTAGATATTATTAAACACCATTTCTTCTGTGGACAGTGGGCGTCATTCTGCATCTGGAATTTATATTGTGTTAATTGTGTGTAAGGAATGCATTATTTCTATGGAGGGCTGACTTATGAATTATTGATTGACAGGCTTCCTAGATGAGTTGGGGAGGGAGGTGGAGTTGTAGAAAAACTGAGACTGAGAGCCAATTTCAGATATGACATATAGACATCACGCTGGAGTATCCGGTGTGTGAGGTAGACCATATTGCAAATAATTTATCACCTCGTGAATATAATGCATTATATGGTTCAGCTGCTGCACTTCTTTGTTGTCAGCAAAGATGGCCATATCTTTTGCATTATGCATGTCAGGTAATCAGCTTCCGAATGGACTCCGTGGTTTTGTAATAATGAAGCAATGAAACTGCTGCCAGATGACATTTGAAGTTGAGGTGCTTTCTGATGTACAGTATGTCCTTTGTTTCCTACCGCCTACAGACACTCATGCATTCCGTTCATCCTGGACTCCTAAACGTATCTCACTCTAATTGAATGTCGTTATGTAATTTAATTAGCAAACCCTAGCTATCAGTAGAGAGTGACTTGCACACTCCTGGTGCCCTATTCAACACTTGGCAGTCGCCCTCTGTGCATACACCACACGCAGTGGATGCTTCATCACTAAAAGGTTTCCAACTGGGAAAAAGTCTGAGTGTGATTGAATTTCTTTTTCCATTTATGCACCGTCAATAGCAGATTCATCTCATGCATATAGTGCAGCTACATTATACTGTTATTCTGAAGTATAATCCCACATTTGTCGATGATTTGGGTGCACGTCTTTTGTGCTGACTTAAACCTGGATGGATCACTGAATGGGCCTACTGGGCACAGGCCACAAAATGTCCCAGAAAGAGACACAAAACATCCACAAAGAGATGCAAAAAGACCACAAAGAGATGCAAAAGGACCACAAACAGCACAGCGGCATGGTTTGCCGTTGTTTTGTGTCTCTTTCAGTGTCGGTGTCTTGCTCCTGTGTGGGAGTGGTGCGGGTCCTTTTACATGTCTGTGTCATAATCCGTCTACGGTCTTAGCTGGCACTGGTATTTACATACTGTTTGATCAGATAGTGAGTTTCCACTTGATTCATTACACAGAGATCTTGCTTGTGCCGCCAGCCACTTACCTTGCCTGAGGATAAAGAGCATAGCATCGTCATCGAAAAAGGCAAATGGATCAGGGGAATAGTGACTGCTGTTTTGTGCAAGCAAGGAAGCAAAGTTATGGATCAGTTATCAGGCTTTAGATCAGACACCGCACTGCCTTTGCATAATAACGTCTGACCATGCAGTCAAATTACTTCTGGTATTCTATGCTTTGTATGAACTGACCTTTGTTGCACTCACACATAGTTCTGGAGCCTTTGTTCTGCCTCAGCTCCCTGTTGGTCCTGCTGAGATTTCCACTGGTCACGCTGAGTCCTAGGGGAGGAAAATTGCTGGTGTGGTGGCTTGTCTGGTGGAAGGGGGTGGAGGGTTTGACGTGGGCAGTGACAACCTGAGTCTAGCCCACGCTCTGCGAGGGCTCCCGCTGCATCATGCACCGTCACCAGTTTCTTTGGGGGTAAATTCATCATCTGATGGAAAGATGCTGCGCATCGCAGGATTTAGGTTTCTGGCCCTGGAATTATAAGAATTTATATTATTTATATTTAAGTTGTTGTTTTTCTCGCCAAGAAGTCTGCTGTATCTGAATCAATTAATTTGTTTTATCAATGCCCATGCATTGGCCACAATCCCAGCCCACCTCGGACAATGCTGACTTAATAGAGAGGCCGTAATTAGCAGAGAGCTTGCTCTTCATGACCGTCTGGGGCAGCCACAGTCAGTGTTTGCTATAGGTATTGCTGTGCAGTTGATGAAAATAAACTGGCTCCATGACTGTCAGTAGTGGCACTAGTTGGATATCGATTGACTGACTGTATTGCGTGAGTATATCAATAAAAGCACTTCTTCAACAATTTCTGATGCTATATAGCTACGATTTAAAGGCATGTTTTGTAGTTTAGAAGTCATTTTTTGCTCAGTAGCAGTAGAATATCACTGAATGTGACCGTGCTGTTGTTTATTCTGTTTTTATAATGTAAGGTGTAGCACACAGCTTTCGAACAGCTGGCAAGGCCTGAAAGGAAGATGATATACAGGAATTGTTGACATCTGAGCTGCCAGTTCGGGCCAAAATCACGGTTGCACTCCATGTTCCTCACTAAATGAAGCCAGGGGTTACTTTGTGAGCTCTGCAACAGTCTGTCTCACATTCTCCAATTAAGCTGCTCTGTCCAGCACCATATGACTGCGCACCTCCCGCTGTCTCATTCCTCAGAGAGCATTAGCTCTGAACCACACCAACCTGAACATTTCAAACTGCCCGTTTTCTACGCTACTTCCTAGCAGTTTCAGATCCATGGCGCCCGGGGGTGCAGATTTCTCAAGAATCGCACCTTGACGGCTGCTATATTCTGGGATAATTTTTCTACTCACGAATGTTGCATGAACAAAAATGGCATGCCAGGGTTGATGATCTAAAGCTTTGTGAGATCAAGACCTGAGACTCAGCGTTAATCCGCTGAAGAAGGAAATCATTAAACGTTGCTATAAACCTTGCTGATCAGCACGAGATAGTTTACTTTTATTAAATGAACTTAAACTTTATTTAGCACGCCCTCCAGACATGCAGAGGTTTAGTGATCTATTAGTCTTTAAACCTAATGGCTGATGGATGGCTTTAATTGGTATCTTGGAAATTACAGTGCTAATCTGAGACAAATTACCAGGGAAATTTAAATCAGATTTTCGTTTTTTCCTCATCCTCTCTCTGCCCTCTCCCTCTCTCTCATCATTTCTCTCTCATGCTAGATTCGAGGCTGCAGTGCAATTTCCCTGTTACATAACAGAAGGGAACAGAGAAATGGCAAAACTAATGAAGGCAAAAGCGACCAGCTAATGGAGACCATTTTTGAGTCATCCTTGGGTTTCAGGCAGATAGCCTCGGGTCAGTTGAAGCTCTCACAGCTATAAAGCTCTGCATGAAAGGGTAGATGCTCAGGGTTATTTGCAACAATCAACAATTGCTGTGTGGGAATGTTCCGATGCTGTTGTTTGGCAGGAAAATGGTTCAGATTTTTTTTTTTTTTACTGTTTTGAATGTCAGTAACTCATAGCTGAATGGTTAATTACTGCAATGACTGAGAAAGATGTGGCCCATTTGTTTAATGCAATATTTGACATCACCATTTATTTTCTTGTTTAAATAACTGAACACAACAAAGATTTTTCTTCCTTGACTGAGTTGTTCATTGCCGTCTCTCTGCTCAGGAGTTCTAACTTTTGTCACGGGGTAACGCCTTTTGCTTTAGAGTGTGGAACCTACCATTACAATGTGCCATGTAATGTTTTGGCAGTAGTGGGTGTTACTCCTGTTAATAAGAGGGCTGTTAGAAATTCCACAGGGGGAAAGTTCAGTGTTTTCATTGTCATGACTGTAGGAAATGAAAGGATGATGTGCTGAAAGGTTGCCAATGCGCCAACAACCGCAGCTTTCTCGCAGGTTATTTCTATTCAAGAATAATGTTATTCTTTAGTATTTGAATTTTAGGATGTGTTATGTTTTGTCACCTCGGTAGGAGCAGATGTGGCTCGGTCAACATCCACAGCTACTCCGATGGCACCGGCACCAACTGCTGTACTGTGTGTGGGAGCACAAACCCTCTGCAAAATTTTCAACTATCAACATCGTCCGTCCGTCCCATTCTTGTGAAAGCGATATCTCTGAATTTCTTCAAATTTGGCACAAGCGTCCACTTGGACTCAAGGATGAACTGATTATAATTTGGTGGTCAAAGGTCGATGTCACTGTGACATCATAATGTCCTCTTTTTTGGCCATTATTCAGTTAACTTCCATTTAGCCGAAATTCCTTCCAGATATTCACTACATGTATCGTATGAGTCTGGACAGACTTGGATGTGAACTGCAACTTGACTGGTTGGTGGAGGCATACAACTGCAGGGCGGTGAATCTAGTTTCACAGAAACATAATCAAATAACCGTTACGAACATTAGATATGGGGTTTTTCCATGCATCTTCCTCATAAAACTCAATGTTGATGAACTCTATGGGTGAATCAACAGATGTTTTGCAGAGAGTTGAAGATAACTTGGTCTAGACTCAAAGTTCAGATTCAGGAACAGCATGGTTGTGGTAGACTGCCTTGGGAGTTTACCTGTCATCGCAGTTGTGCTTAATTGGCTAACAATGTGGCCGAAGGAAAATACTGTAAACAGCGTACCCTCTGCCCTAATCAGACAGTTATACACATTTTCATGGGGTTTATTATGACAGCCAACTAAAATCAGTACCTCTAATATTCAGTAGTTCATACTAATGCTCTTGATCATCTAGCTGTCTTGTTTGAAGCTCAGACCCATCTTTGTGTTCAGGCATAAAGTGCCCTCCATACAGGTTCATAATAGTTCACACAAATGTTCACACTATATGCCTCCAACGTCTCAGGGGCCTGTGTGGTGTAGTCGTTCAAGTCAAAAGCCCCAAGGCCCTGGCCTCGAGCTAGAGTTGCACAGCAGGTGCACAGGGAAGTCCAACCTGAGGCCCTGGGTAATTCTATCTCAGACAGGGATTTCTGAATGCCCCAGATACCTTAGTAGAGACATTGTGCTGATATTGTTCTAAATTATGTTTTTGAGCACATTGAGTATTTATTTGGCTTGAACAAAGTTTGTGTTCAGAGCCCATTTTTATAATTTATTCATTCAAACTGAATGAGTTTCATAAAGATGTTTGACACCACAAGACTTCTATTATGTCACTATCATGCCATTAAAACATCAGTTCAGGAGCAAATAATTATCAGCTAGGTAGAAGAATCCTAGTTTCCATATAGCTTGCCAGCATCATAATGTTGACTTTCAGATATCAGAAATAGGTTTCCACTTCATTTGTTGGCTTTAGGCAATGTTAGAGTTTTATCTAAGCGGATCGAGCATTAACATAGAACATTTGTAGATAAATGTGTACGTTATCGTCAGTTAGATAGCCTGCGTCTTGCACCTTGCTGATTTAGATTGTTTGAGACAAATTAGTGCTGAAATTGAAAAACTCTGCAAGTCCAGTAAATCCGCAATTTCAACGTACACCTGTTAGAAAGCTTTAAATACTGCAATTGAGATCCCAAATATCGTCTGTCACTAAGCACAGAGTGACACAGATAAAGTGCAGGTCTGATTACCACTGATGTCACCTTTGGGAATGGATGTTAACACACGCACGCACGCACACGCACGCACGCACACGCACGCACGCACGCACACACACACACACACACACACACACACAGCCATGAACTCAACAGTATTCACTACTGGTTTAGTGCATTAGTCACGCCATATGCTATGTGCAAAGTCTGCAAGTGGACGTTAATTAAGAGCTTGTCTTATTTTTTAGACGCTGTAGAGCTGCTGAATTGAGACCACCACAGGATGTGGTCTTTAATTATGTCCTTTTTGTACTGTTGTTATGCTAATCAGGGGGTTTTAAAAAATGAAATATTAACACACTAGGCTTTTGTTTAGGTGGAGGCCACTAAAAGTACCTTTTTAATAATGGTTTCATTTAAAAACCTTAACCTCCCTTTTACCTGTTTGATGTCAGCTGCTAAAATGGCAGTGACACAAGGTCCATTTTAAAGAATTGTGGGGTTTCTGTTCTTTTGTTACAAGGACACACTTTTCATTAAAGTCTGTCTAAAGACTCAAAGGCTATTTGCATAGAAAATGTGCACCATCCATTTTTTATGCTGTGATTAGTGAAAGTTCACTGTTTTAAATTTGAAATGCATGCAAACTGGATTCAGGCCTTTTGAATGCATCTGTTGTGTCCAAAATTACTAGAGCACATTGAATTGCAGTGATAAGCTATCCTTTATAAGCCACTAATTATGGAAATACACAGTAACAGAGATTTGTTGTGGATTTGGTTAGTCTAATTTCCATGATGCCTTCAAGACTCTCAGAAATAAACATAATTTTACTCTTTTAAATCATTGTGACTGACAAATAAGCATGTCAGACTGAAGATGATGTCTCTGGTCTTCTAATCATACACATAAAACAGAGCATGTTTAAATATGTATTATCTTTCAGTGTTTATATTACGTAATAGACACTGCAAGGTAATACACTCACGTTATTTAGACTTTGTACTTATATGAACGGCTTTTTGTGTCAATAAAATTTTTTATCTCAGTTCCGTGCTTCAGTTTCAAAGTGTAATCTCTTTTGCTATGACTATTGCCAAGCAAACTAGAGTCTGTGTGGGTCTGTTATAAATATTGAAAATTGAATGACTCACAGATCATAGCAGCAATCTGGTAAATTGTCTCAGAGGGAGGGCTGGAAGCATGGGAGTGAACACTAACTCCCTCTCCTGCGGGGAGTCGATCCCCTGGAAGGTACAAAGTACCTGCTAATCAAACAGCTTAAATGCCGTTTGCTCAGTGATGTGGAATTAACTGCGTATCCTCATAAGCCTATTGTCAATGAAAGGTATATTAAAGCACTGTAAATATGTTATGAAAGCATATCAGCCGTAATGACTTTTTTTTTTTTTAAACCTTTGCAGCTGTCCCGTTCCCCCCCAGTCACCGGCTGACGGCTAAAGAGGTGTTTGACAGCGAGGGGAAGCCCAAAGTGGACGTGCTGAAAGCTCACCTAACCAAGGAAGGCCGCGTGGAGGAAGCGGTGGCGCTGAGGCTCATAGGAGAGGGCGCCGCCATCTTGCGTTCAGAGAAGAACCTGCTGGACATCGAGGCCCCTGTGACAGGTCAGGAGTCCAATTCGGCACATTGTGTTGGTCACCAGAGTAGTTCAAAATTCATAATAAACCTTGTCGTGTTTACGTTGCTTTTTACAAATCTGATACTGTTAATTATGATCATTCTGGTTATGGATTGCTATCAATATTATTTTATTTCAGTTTGCACCTAAACATGTGTATTTCTTTTTCTTTTGTCCTGTTTTTGCTCCTAGGTCTTTTGCCTTACTTATTTCCAAAATTGAAACTTCATGACAGCTTAACAACTCTCATGGAAAACATAATTGTACTTGTTGTTCATCAATAACCAAATGACAGAAGATGATGATCCATCCTTTCAGAGATGAAAACAGTGTTTGCACGCAGACATGGCAGAAGAAGAAAACGATTCTCCAACTCTTGACAATCCAGCCGTTTCCTATCTTGTTTGTCGCTTTGTTTTTCTAAAGTCAGTCATTATTAGGAGTTGAGTCCAAACCACAATCAAAATTAAATGTTAACCTAAAATAACTTGCAGCCCTAATTGTTTGTTTTATTAGGAGATTTAGACAGCTTGCAGATACAGGAGTGTTAAATTTGAAACACACACTCTGGAGGTTTGCATGCTTACAGCCATGTGAAAACATAATTTTCTTAATTAAGTGAGTCATCGTGCCTCCAGGCCACACTTTGGCCTTGTATCTTGCCATAGCAGTGTATTTTATTTTAGGAAACACACGGGTTTAGTTCATCCAATTTGCCAAATCTAACAAGCTTGGTGACACTCACTCAGTTGGCTGCTTCATGCATTAAAACATAGTTCTGACACAGAAAAGCTCATCAGAATATCGCTGTTTTAATACTCAGCAGACGGTAAAGAAAAGGTAATAAGACAGAGCTATGAACCATTGTGATAAAACTCTAAAAACAGCATGACAAGCTGAAACATATTCTTTCGTGTTTATTGAGATTTATTTATTTATTTATTTATTTATTTTTTTACAGTTTAGCACTTATTCTGTCTCAAAAGCGCCCTGGAGCTGAAGTTGAGCTCATTCATGCCTGCCGTTGTGAAGGAACATACTGTAGTAGGAGGCTCGCTGATGCATATGCACACATGCAGTTCATCTATTGTTGTCTTTCTTCCTGGTCAAGTGGCCTGTTCCTCCATTAGACTTTCTGATGAGGCTTCTTTGATGTTGTTGTAATCAGAGGCAGAGGCCTACTCAAAGGATCTATGGCAACCCATCATTTCCTAATGCGAGATCATTCTCAAAATATGGTCCAGAGAGGCCTTTGCTCATATTTGGCAGGCATTGTACTTGCTTAAATTCATGAATGCACGGCCCTTTTGTAAACAGAAGGGTGGCTCTCGTATGCTTACTGAGGCCATTATGAGGAAAGAATATCTTGTCTAAAAAAGATGCAAAAAGGTCGGACAATATTAAGCCTTATTTGCTGCCTCTGTCTTTGTGTTTGCACAGATGCAAGAGAAATCCTGTTAAACATAATCAGATTATTGATCATTTAGCCATGTACGCACGGAACTTTTACACGTAGCTAGTATCACGATGGACGCAATGTCGAGGGATGAAAGGGAGAATCTGCACTTGTAGCTGTATGCCAGTCTATCCAAACAACTTCAATTCTAACTCAAGCAAATTGCATTGATCTTCCAGTTCAAACTAATTTCCACAGTGAAACAGTAAAACTTAAACACATATGCACAATGAGGAAAAGCTGTGATCTTTCTCACAGCCTGTCCTCTCACTGTGCAGGAGCAAAAAAGAAATCTCTTAAAGTGACAGTGTTTATTATACAAGATGTTGATGATTTAAGATGTTGGTTTGAAAATATGGTAGTGGGTAGGGGAGAGATCTGATTACTGACAAATTATGAAAACTATAGGGAGTTGATCTGACATGTAAAAATGTTTTATGATCTCCTGCCTGAACCTGATCACAATCTGGTTCCTTGTGTGTAAACATGCTCTAACGCTGACCTTCCGCTGTGGCCAGATTGTCATTGAAATTCTGAGAAACTCTGTCACAAGCTGGCTTGTCTTGATTTTCAGATTTTATAGTGGTTCAAATTACGGCCAGCAAAGCCTCCTTCCTTTTGTTGTGTTACATAGAAACTGTGGACAGCTTCTGTTCTGCGTGCAAGCCGAGGATCCTGAGGAGCTGTGTGTGTGTGTGTGTGTGTGTGTGTGTGTGTGTGTGTGTGTGTGTGTGTACACGAGCGCGGCATTGAAGCGCGTCTTTTCCCTCCCACTCAATACCCCTGTCTCAACCCCTCTCCCACTCAGTAGTCCTTTTCAGCAAGGATTTCTCTGTTGCGCGTGATCCCGCTGTGTTTCCCTCTCATGCGTGCTCCCAAACCCGCACACCATTCTCTGTAAACATTTCTTTGTTTCTCTCAGTGCTCCTCCTCCCTCTGTCCGCCATGTTTTAGCTTTCTGTGTCATGCTCTGGGACTGTTTCTCTCTCTCTCTCCCCCGTTAGCACACCTCCAATTCCAACACGACACATGGTCAGCAAATTAGTAAGTAAATATTTATCAGAGATGTAAAGCACCATGACATGTCAGCTATCTCTCCCTCTCTCTCTGCTTCTCACATTCACATAGTCACTTCCTGGTTGGGCCAGATGGCAGGTGGGGTTTTCATGGAGGGAGGGGTGTGTGTGTGTGTGTGTGTGTTTGTGTGTGACGAACAGAGCTGGCTTAGGCCACTGAGTACAAGCTGCTCCCATGGCCTTCGCACAAGTCACCCATCAATAGAGCTCCTACAGCCTCATCACCAGGCAACAGCGAGCTTTTACGCTGTCCGTACACCTGTTTGCAGTGCGGGTGCTCGACCCCGCTGGAGGAGCTTGCTCTCCAATATACTAAAACACAATGTTTTACTTTTTTCACAAGCTGCTGAGGTAACCAGTAGAATCTGAAATGCTTCTAAGGTTCAGTGTTTTTAGCTGTAGCTGTTTTGCATTTCATAATATGAGATCGTTTTTATGAAACTGATGTATTCTTAGTGAGGAAATGTTCAGACCTTGGTTGTGGAATTTCTTGTGTACACCTTCGAAAAGGTCTTACTAAGACCTTGATTGGGATGGCAGTTTTATGAGTTTAATGTGAAGTGTGTTTGCTCTGTGCAGCATTTGCAAGGCCATTAAGCCTTTCCAATAGGTTAATATGCTACAGTCAGTGAGAAATGAGAAATACACAGATATTAGAACTAGACAGCTAAATCGGCCGGGGAGATATTTTATTGCAGATATATCTGTATCTGTGTACACGTCGGCTGATAACTAACAAGAAATTACAGTAGAAGAATGCCAAAGAGGTAATTTAGAAACTGTGTCCACATTACATAGGATTGCACTGACAAATTCATTGTTCTTGTTCAGTGCTCAACGTGGTTTCAATCCTAATCAAAAACATTTGTCTTGCATTTATAAACATTTCTATCTTTTGAAAACAGGGCTTCGGTGCGAGTCCATCAAAATTAAAAGACATCGCACAGCTCTCCTGTTGATTTTGCTTTATTCACCAACATTTTTGGCTTGTACCACCATGCAGAAGGCAAGATGTGCAACATCTTCTAATTTTGATGTGTTTATGAAAAAAAAAAAAAGACCATTGGCGGAGGTATCATTGTTAGATTTTTTTACACTCTCAAATATCGATCGGCATCTGCGTCGCAGATCCAGTATCGGTTGAGCTCGCAAGATAAATCCGTTTGAAAAATGATAAATGAGAAGAAAAGTATTTCTTCTGCTCAAAATCATGTGTTTTCTCTAACTTTTGTTTTTTTCAAGTAAATACATTTTACCTCGTCATGCCTCTAAAAATAAAATAATCCAAAAAGAGAACTGCACAAAGCTCATAGACACGCAGTATACAAGCTATGATAAGGGGTCTAGAGAGGGTCCCAGTTTGTAAAGGGTTGGTACATAGTCATTTGAAGTTGTTCGAACTCTTCAAAGTCCAACTCTAAATCTGACTCTGTATTGTTGCTGCTGTACTGGTGATAACAGCTTTTTATACATCACATACAGTTTAATGTTCATAACAGATTGCAGGCTCCACCTCGGCCTTTGCATAAACGCATGCTCTGCAGGATGTAAGCTCTCAGAGAGTGCCATCATAAAACCGGGGGGTAGTTATGGTCCAGTCTCAATCAAAACATGATCTGGCACAGTCTGCCTCGCCGTGCATTTCTCTCGCTCAATGAGCCCGGCCTTTGGAGTGGCCTGTGTAGGTTCTGAAGCCAGGTTGTGTAATGCCCACCACCCACTCAATAGCTGCTGCCCGCTGATATGCTGCTACTCAGGGAGATCACTTTAGCGCACAAGCAGGAGATGGCCAGAACGAATTGTTTCTCACTCCAGATAATGTACTCCCACCTGCTCTTCTTATGTGGGCTCTGGTTCTCACCTCGTTTTTTTTGTGTGTGTGCTGTGTGACAAGAGGGAGGGAGGCAAAGCATGTCTGTAGGTGTACTGGAGCAGAGCGATGGGTGGATTGTGTGTTCGCTGTGATAAAGCAGAGCGCTGAGCCGGAGGAGTGAGCCGTTGTAGCATTTCTGTTTGATTTGCATCGACCGGCGTCGTCCATGTTCGCGCGGATGAAGTGACTACAATTCACAGTGACCGTCACATTGGGTCTTTTTGGCCAGTGATTAAACTCTCCTCATTGCTGTGTCACCCCGCTGTTTTCCTCGCCAGCAAGTGACAGCTTTCCAAAAGGTCAGCTGGAGGTGCAGTCCTCCCACACACAGTGTGTTTGACGTGTGCTTCAGGTGAAATTGCAGCCTCTTACTCCCTCACCGGACTCCCTCCTGCAGCGCTGACTTCTAAAAACATGAAAATATTGTTAATTTCCCCGTGAACACTGCAAGCTTAAAAAAAGCTTGGTGTTGTGGTCTGAAAGCAGCCCCTCTAATCATGTACAATCTGTGCAGATAGTGGTGTACTCTGGAGCACAGTTTAATGTAAATGTTTTTAGAACAACTGCTTTCCATCTGTTTGTTTCTCCACAATGGCTACACTGCATAGTTGCCATTGGTGATACCCATAGAGGTCCTTTATCAGGTCAGCAGCAGCTTCGATTTGTTGCGTTTTTTTCTAAGTGGTATAAGCTGCCATTGTTGAAAGGATTCGGTGCCATTGAGATGTTTCCATAGCAATAACCAGTCTCAGCATCACACACCCTTCTGGATAAAGCCAGATTTATCACTTGGATTGCGTAGTTGTGTTGTCTTTTTTGAAAATGTATCCTCATTTTATTGCATCTTGATGTAATTAACCCTGAACATGAAGCCTTCATGGTAGTGAGGAGGCAAAAAACAGGATATTACAAAACATATCTGCAAAGATTTCTTTCAGGAATAAAGAAAATATCTCTCCTGCTTTAATGGCTGTTTGTTTTTACAATTATACAGTTTAATAGGCTTTAAAGGTCAATGCAGGTTTTAATTTCCTTTGAGTGTCAGACAAATACACTGTTTACCCCCAATTAAAACTTTATTTAAACAGTTACATGGGCTTTTTTTACTTCACCACCCAAGTAAACCAACTATTTGAATCGTAAATTAAATAGAATGAAATAACGTCAACAGTGTTGCTCTCGAGCTGCCTGTCATTACATAAAACGCACAAATTAGAGGCTTTTCCGTAGGACATAAATGAATCCAAACAATCAGGGCACATAAAAAAAAACACATAACTGCTTCTTGTATCACTGGAAAAGACAGACAAAGACAAATGTCTCTACCGATTAAAAAAAATAAACTGGGGTATTAGTTTTGCAAAGAATAATGTAGTATGGGAGGAAAGGTAAAATAGAAAGCAGGTGGTCAAACCAACACATCAAGGTATGCAGTATTTTTTTACAGTTAATGGCAGTGCCAATAAATAAGAACATTAATAAAACACTAGTAACAATTTAAGCTCTATCAGTCATGCCATGTTTGGGCCATTTTTTTGTTCCAATTAATCAATTTTCCAGGAATCTTACAACCAATCTAAAATAAAACCAGCGCTCCATGTTTGTAGTAGTGTTGGCTTGATTGCAAGAGGGAGTAAGGACATCTTTAGAAATCGGACACAAATAACAAGGCTCCTTTTTGAAGTCGGTCCCCACTGTGGATTTAAACAGTTACACAGTGTGGGTTTAATAAAAGACAAATGGTGAAGCGGAGGTTTACGATACAGTCAAGGAGAGCTGATTCTCAGAGCTGTCTCACGAGGCTCGTAACTTGAGATAATTGCTCTCCAACGCTGTCCTCCAGCTCCCACTAATTGGGTATCTTTCTGAAAGACTTTTTCACAGGCTCTTATTGTAATTCTCGCTGCTAGATACAGTTCATAAAGCGACAAACAGCTTTACCAAAAAAGAAAGTCTGTGTCCTTCTTTCAAATTGGATTTCAATCGATTCACCCTGTTGTTAATCACTATCTGATCTCTTGAAGAAGAGATGAATTGCGGCACGTTGACATCAGACGTGGATGCCATGCTTATTGTTACGTTATGTTGCTGCCACTGCGATAGTGTTCACATTTAATATTGCTGATCTTTGAGTTGTTTTTGTTTATTGCAGCTCTCAGGTGTTGACTTTTCAAACTTGCTTACTGAAGTGGAAAGGCTTTGAGTCCGTTTGTTAGTTTTAATTGCTGTTTTGATCACACTGTGCTGTATAGATTTAATTCTGTGACATTAGACACCAATAGACAGCATAACTGTAGACTTTCTTCTATATTATTAAGATCAGTGGTTACCAACTGGTCAAGGTCCAAATTTTCCCATAGGCATCAGGTCAAGGTTTAATTAACAAAACTAAAACTCCAGTACAACTGCAGCTTAAGTGAAAAAAAAATGAAATAAGCTGCATCAAGAAAATGCAATTAGGATTTAAAACCATCATTTAACAGAACATTAAAAGCATCGCAATAGTAGTCACAACTAATTTAGGCTTATTTCAGCTACTAAAACAGTGTTTACATTATAACATGTAGACTGGCCTGATCAAACAAACAGGGCAGTTCAATGCAGTCCTGAAAATGAATAAAGAGAATAAAAGTTTACAGGTTTCAACCCAGGCTACTTCACTGCATAATACATACTCCTATTTTTTGTGTTCAGTGTCAATAAAATCAAGGTGAATATGTTCTGTGTCAGCTGTGTTGACCTGTTGTGGAGAAAGCCAGCTTCTCCTCAGGGAAAGACCACGACCGTAGGGTTGAATGTTGGGAATTTAGATCCCAGGATCACCAAGGTTTATCTCACCAAAGTCTGCCTCCTTTTCCCGTGAAAGATACCTGCAGGAGTTTTACTATATGGGTTCTAATATGTGTGTGTGTGTGTGCGTGTGTGTGTGTGTGTGTGTGTGTGTGTGTGTGTGTGTGCTGTAACAAAGACACCATCTCCAGACCTCATTAAACGCTACCATGTAAAAAAAAAAAACTTAAAATGCCAATACTATGATATAACTGGATCTGCAGGTTTCAGCTGGCAGTTTACTGACCAGCTGCGCGGTTAAATATCGTTCACAATCCACGGTTGCGCTTTCAGGCGCCGTCTCGCATTTCCCAAACAAAGCTCATGCCAAATGAGAGAAAGCCACTTGATGAAAATGAATTGCAGGTTTTATAGACTACCGCTGCACACAGGGCAACGTATCAACGCCAGGCTTTTTCCACATTCCACCACTGCCATAGCTCCATAATAAACATAAAAAGAGTGCAAAAGCCTAAATGCCTGCAGCCGTCACACAGCAGCAGAGGCGATACGCACATCTCTCATTTGTAACCTAGCGACCGTCCTCACGATGTCCTTTTTTTCCAGGAGAAAATCTCTCAAAGATAGTCAACGTTTAAAAGGAATTGTTGTTCTAATGAATATGGGGGGGGGGGGGAACAAAAGTTGAATAAACATCATTATGATAATCATTTTATAGTATCAATATTTTTTTAATATATTCTGTGGTTAAATGACAATTTTATTGACAGTATGGTGAGAAATCCCAAAAATGGACCCTTGGTCCTAAAGTAGACCCACCAGTTGGGAACCACCCATGACATTTATCAGTGATAAATAATAAGTTCAGTTGTAACCGACCCCTTGAACCAGCCTTTAGAGGATCTACAAAATTGACCAAAGGCTTTCAAATCAGACGACCTCAGGTGCACCCTGTCAGTTAATGGCGGCTAAACAGCAAATCTCCTGTGGCCTCTGCTTCTCTCGTCTCCCAGAGAGTAATGGAGTATAGGGTCACATAGGGTCACACAGTGTGATAGGAAACCAATCAAGTTTGAGTGATTTGCGGTTCCTGATTTCTGACACGGATGGGTTCTCCCCAGAACACTCCCCTGACGCCATTTAACAGCTGCCTGCTGGCCTGTTAGTAGCTGTATAGAATTAATGTGACACTAGATTGAAGTAAGTCTAGCGATATGGTGGATTTAAATGTACTGGGATTCCCGGATATTCAAGTGGAGTAACAGACTGTCCGTGCTATTCGGATGAAGTCAACATGTCCTTAGCATTTGTCTGTATGTAATTGCTATGACAAGCCAGATTTGTAATCACGGTTAAGAGCACATGTTTAGAAATGGATACAACTGAAAGCCTTCCAGAGGTTTCAGCCAATGAACTTTAAGTGTATTTGGCAAAGATAGGTTTGTTCAAAGTCTTACTAGCCAGTTGAAACACCCCAAGGTTATACAGAGGCCGAAAGAGGATGTGGTGGAAACGCAGGCATGAAAATGCACACTGAAGCCAGTTCTTGTGATTCCTTTCCATACTGGACTACTTCATATAACTACTTTATAAAGGAAATAGTGAAGTATCAACAGAGTGTACTAGTTTTGCCTGTAGGAATGTGGCTTGCTTGGCCATGTTTGTGATGTGATTCCTGACATCTAACCATTGTGAATCTAGATCCTAACACATATCTCCTGCCATAGATACTCAGGGTACAGACTGTGATTTGCCATTATGTTCCCATTGTCTTTGAATAGATTGGATTCAGTTTAACCTCCTCGTTTTAGTAAACGTGTGTGAGGTTGAACAATCTCCTCTAATTTGTCCCATTTGGTTCAAACCAGCGTTGTTTTTTCTGTTCTTTTCTGTTCTGTTCTTTGCATAATTTCCTGGAGCAAGCGTGGGCTGCAGAGCTGGCAAGGATCAGTGGTCCATCTATAACGATGCCCTTTTTAGTTACAAATGAGCAGTTTATGTAAATAAATTTTACATTGCTTAATGAATTAAACTAATTAAAAATGATATAGTAAATAAAATGCTGTCTATATAATTATGAGCAGCCACTGAAGTAGGGGTAGTCCAGGACACTACATATATGTGTGCCATCCTCTGTGGTCCTATATTCCAGGTTTACTGTGATATCATACATTGCCAGAGCTCTTCACATCTGATGGAAAACATGGAAATAAGCAAATAGCTTCTCACACAGTAATAGAGGCTTGTGTCTCAGCTGTAAAAATAGCTGTTATCCTGATGTGTTTTTGTTCCTCTTTCTGCCTTATTCCAGTGTGTGGAGACATCCATGGGCAGTTCTTTGACCTGATGAAGCTGTTTGAAGTAGGAGGATCACCAGCATCCACACGCTACCTTTTCCTGGGGGACTACGTTGACAGAGGGTATTTCAGTATTGAAGTGAGTCTGTATATCTATTTATTTTCTGTGTGTGTCCTCATGAGGGCCTAATCAAGTGTGACACACACCATGTGCCCAACTGAAGTTGAGTTTATTAATAGCTTTCTTTGAGCGTAGATCAAATCAGGCAGCAGATATTGGAGCAGTAATAGGCTTTTATAATAACTTCAAATTTAGCCTATATAGTAAATGTCACGCCGCACCTTAGGGTTATGTAGAGAGAGATTTTTAATATGAGGCAAAATACATGTGTTTAATCTGGGACTTCAGGTTGGAATTTACCTAGATATATATTCCCTACCATCTCATTGGCTGAAACATTAAACTTTTATTAATAAAACATATTTTAATGGAATGTGCCGTGCCTGATGGTTCTTCTTGTTGTCTCTTCCAGCAAGCCTGAAAACGTGCCACAAAATGTACCGCATGAATGTTTCATCAGAAGCCGAGTTGCTTGTGTTATGCCACTCTGTGAAATTGACAAAGTCTGACTTGATGGTATATGTTTCCAGTGTTATTGAAAGATGACAAGCTAACTGTTCCCCAATCCTTTTTGTTCTTCTTTGTTTCAGTGTGTGCTGTACTTGTGGGCCTTAAAGATCCTTTACCCCAAAACACTGTTTTTGCTGCGTGGGAATCATGAATGTAGACATTTAACAGAGTATTTCACATTTAAGCAGGAATGTAAGTAATGCTTTGGCACTTTTTTTATTTTTTTTTACCTTTGATCTAAATTGAGCCTAAGCAGTCTGGTCTGTAATTCTCTGTGCAGAGAGTAGATGGAGAATTGAGTTATTCTTTCTAAAAGTTGTTTATTATGCGTCCAGTTCAGCCACCGACCACAAATGCTCACTTAAAAGTGCCCTCAGGCCTGGTACAGAAAATTCAGTCCAATTTTTGCCCTTCTTGATATTTACACATGTCAGAACTATTTCTGTTGGACTCAGACAGAGTAGAGGGGGAAGAGAAAGAAAAAAACACAAAAGCGCTGTGAAATTGTGCTGTTTTTAAAATGTGTTTGGGAAGTTTTTTGGCGCTTTAGAGAGCCTTTCCGTCCCAGTCTAGCACACTGCCCCAATGTATGAGAGCTGTGTTGTTTGACTTGGCATGCTCTCCTCTCCCTGCCCTGTTTCCCCCCATGACAGGTAGAATTAAGTATTCAGAGAGGGTGTATGACGCATGTATGGACGCCTTCGACTGCCTTCCCCTGGCTGCACTTATGAACCAGCAGTTCCTGTGTGTACACGGAGGACTGTCTCCAGAAATCACAAATCTTGACGACATCAGGAAAGTATGTGTCTGATTCAAAACCATTTTCTCTATAATTTCATAAAGCTACAGTGTGTGTGTGTGTGTGTGTGTGTGTGTTTTTAACAGCAGGTGGCCCTTAATGGCTTTAAAAATACAGATCATTTGTTGAAAATTGGAGCTTCCTGTGCGCGTCATGTCTTTTTCTGCATTCATTCAAAGTTAATGAGGAAGAAACTGCATTTGTTTTAGCATGAGGTGCCGAGAAAATAACAACCTTAGTAGCAACACATGAAGTGATTCTCCCGGATCTGTCTCAAACACCACTCAGGACTTGGACACGAGGGACTGTAAGCACCCGGTCCGGCCCTCCCTCTGATTAAAAAATGCTGAAGAGTCGGATCCTGCTTTCAAACTAATTCAATAGTTCCAAATGGATTTTGTGGCTGCAATCAGAGGGCATGCATAATAGAATCTGCTCTATTGAAGTGTCCATCATGCTACCCATCTAGTAATCCACAAGCTTTTGTTCGAGAAAGAGCCATCCTTGGCTGAAAGCAAAGTCATTTATGTTCATTGCTCCAAAAGAATGGCTGCCATCGAGTTTTTTCATGTCTTTCCAAAAAAAAAAAGAGCCTTCTAGGTACTGAAAGATGAGCGCTGTCTTTGACACGTCATCCATACTGTATATCCCTTCTGCCTTGAATAGAATTTAAAATCACTTCAGCGAACATGTTATTTGGAGTCACGATTTAATTACGATCATGGCAGCAGCAGCAGCCGCCGCCGACGTGGCTCTCCCGGAGGAAGCACAAATATTTTCTCTGCAGTAGTATGCATGCTCCATGTACAATTTTTCCAGTCAAACAGGCTGACAAGAGTCCCTGCTTTTTCTTCCACAGCTAGACAGATTCAAAGAGCCTCCAGCATACGGACCAATGTGCGATCTGCTGTGGTCCGACCCCCTGGAGGACTTTGGGAATGAGAAGAGCCAAGAGCATTTCACACACAACACAGTGCGAGGCTGTTCCTACTTCTACAGGTATTTTGTGTCTAACAACTAGAGTAGTGTGGTGTTTTTAGACATTTTTCAATTCTGTAATGTCATTTTTGTTACTACTTTGGAAAATTGCAGAAAGGTTTCCAGGTAACCGCCAGATAGATAACGGCTTTTATTCACTCCTAGCATCAAATAGCATCTGTAATGTTCAGTGTATATGACAGTCTCATGTTAAGCCAACACTATGATTTATATTAGACTGCAGAATTAAAAACATATTTCAAAAAGCTTGTTATCTAATTTGATGTTTTGACTACATTTAGGAAAAATAAATCATCTAGTGATTAGTTTTGGCTGTACTCTCTGTGGAAACCTTATTCACCAAAGTGATATTCAATACAATGAACATTTTCCGAGACAGAATATTTGAACATTAAGACAGGTATGGAAGTCAGTGAAGTGCTTCAGTAATCATAAATGGAAAAAAAATAAATAACCATCATCTTGTCAAAGAGTAGATAAATCAAGAAACCCTGCTGCCAAATTTCCATGTCTCATCTCTTCATTTTCTTACCCCTGCAATCCCTCAACTGTGAGTAGGAGACCAACAGTTGTTAGAACATGGCGTGCATTAGAGTAATCCAAAAGTCTCCTCATAAGACCGTCGCCAGCGTTTATGTAACCCACATTACCTTCATTTGAGCTGAGTAACTGAACAAACAGAGGAAATGCTCGGAGCAGGCAGCTCGCGCTGTCACAAAATGTAATGAACTGGCACATTACCACAAGGCACAGTCCTGTCTCTTAGTGCGTCCAGCGCTCCCTCCGCTCATTACGGCCTAAGCGACGCTTACTTGGCCCCGGCGTGCCTGCAGCTAGCCAGCTAATGTAGACGGAAATGTCCTGAGGCTCCTGATATGCCTTTTCTCTTTTTGTTTTTCTTCTAATAACAGGTGTTTCATAACTACTGACTTAATAGTATTTTAATGTCCGTGCTTAGAAATGAACTCCCATCACTGCTGCTGTTGTGGATTTGTGAGGGGATATTTTGCCTGATCGTCTATATATATCTTGGTTTTTTTTTTTTTATGTGAGCCATTACACTGCAGGTCTATTACACTGGCTCTGTGTTAAAAGAATGTTGTAACTTCACTGAGATGTTTGGTATGTGGCCTTTTGTACATCAAACGACTGATTTGACTGTCACATGTTTGTGTTGTACCAGCATCCTGGTTAACCTTCTGCCATTTGGTCAAAATTCCTCCAGAGTCTTGTTTTCATAAGTGTCCTCCACTTCATCTGCCCAGGGGACGGTCGCTAATTGGCATCACACTGGCATTCAGGATTTATGAGACAGTTTAAGCCAGACTGGGGGAGAGCCATTCCTCAACTCCCCTCCCCAAAAAAACATCAGCTTCTTTGTTGCTTCTGTCTTGCAGCAACCAATAATTTCCCCCAGCGCCGTAGGCACGCTCGTAACACTTTTACAAACGCAACTCAGGCATGAAATTGCACATGTTTCAAATATGGCTGCTTTCATTTTAGCCTCCACTCAGCAGCATAGATGAATCAGCCTAAAGTGACTTTCTTTACATCTTTTTTTTCATTGGTGTTAATCCAATATTAAACCAGTGTTAAGCTTCAGTTTTAACATAGTGAACTCGCAAAGTGCCACTTAGATTGAGCACGAACTCACTTCTTGCACAACTCGTCCAAGGAGCTCATTAACATCTGTGCCCTGTTGTTGGACAGATGGGAGATGCTCTAAACTCAAAATGCACACTGCCAAAAAACAAACTAGGCCAAAATGTATCTCGTCTACCGAACGGCTCCATATGGCATGTATCTGCATCTGCTGCAGGAAATCAAGTGAGAAATAAAACATCTACCCCCCCCCCAACAAAAAGAAAACTCATTGCATTTTTAATTCCTTCTCAGGCAACTGCTCCCTCCTTTTCACTTCCTTCACAGCAGATGTTTGTTGTGCTTGTCAGGAATGCATGTGCTCTCATGTCTCCATGAACCAAGACTGTCAATGAACCTTTCATAACTCCCATGATGGGTTTTCACACAATTCAAATTTAAAATAATCTACCTCTGCACCGAGCTGAGAAGACGAGCATACATACAAAAAATAAGCCAGGCACATTAAAGCTAATTTACTTATATAACACTTTATTACAAGCCTGCCCCAAAGGGCTTTACATTAAGAGATGCAATGAAGCTGCCATAATAGTGACCAAAACAGCTGAGCACTCACTGTAAAACCTCACCGGTGTATTGTGTTGATTATAGAGACTGAATCTTGTCTTAATGGCGATTTTAAAAAACAGCTGGCAACAAATGCCTGGGTGCTTTTGCTAAAGGGTCGGAAGCCAGAATGTATAGTTTGGTTTTGATTGCTGCATGTGGGTGTTGTACGTAGCTGTGCTCTGATTTTGCAGGGGCACCGAGCTAGGATTACAGAACTTAATACATAATCTTGTATTTTGAGCACAATATACTTCTTCATTGAACCATAATAAAGAAAAGCTTGAAGTTAGCCCCTATTATTGTTGAAAAAGTCCTCCCACATTCACCAAGTGCTTTAGATGTAATGCAAAGGTGTCATTCATTCATTGTGAGCTGTCACTCACTTTGTTCATTACACAGCATCCCACGATTCACAAATTCTGACATCCATGGGGGTTTTTAATTATGTTTGTTAGAAGCAACGCTCAAAAGTATTGTGGTAGTGCCGCTTTAATAGCAACTGGTTTTGATATCAAGACATTTTACTTAAGAAATGCTGTTGGCCAGCGACTCATTTTGAACAAAGGAAGTTTCCAGTGGAAGCTGGTGTTGAGGAATGAGAGGTTGTAGCATGGAAAACTCTGAAACCTTACTGTCGTTTGATAGCTGGCAGTGAGGTCTTTGGTCTCTCTGCTCACAGACTGAATAGATCAGCATGAGCATAAAACATGCTTTAACACTCCCCAGCGATCGCTTTTTTTCTTCAAGAAACAGTCTGCTATGAATCATGTGTCATACTTGACATTTTTTGAGTTTCATTCTAGAATAAAATCCACCATTTCAGAGGGATCACACCTACTCCTCTTACAGTATGAAAGCTTCTTTAAAAGTTATGCATATTATGGGTTATTATTTTGATTATGAGTCATCATACCTTTGCTCATAAAAACGTTGGGTTTTTTAGGACATTAAAGGGCTTGGTTTAAATTTCAGGCAAAGTTAAAATTGATATAAAAGCCTTAATTTACAGCCAACCTTTCAAAGAAATATACCTCTTTTTAAGCCACAGTTGGTTTTAGAACAAATATAGCTTGAACTCAGTGTTGTATATCCGCTTTTTCTCTGAGCACAATCAATAATACCCATGACTTATTTAGTTATTTCTATTGATCGTTCTTCTTGATCTTACTGGGGTTTTTCTTGATGTATGAGTAAACCAAATGTTTGTCTCTTTATTCAACAGCTACCCTGCAGTCTGTGACTTTCTACAACACAATAACTTATTATCTATCATCCGGGCCCATGAAGCGCAGGATGCTGGGTGAGTGTTGTGGCATTTCGTCTTCTGCCATCACACTGTCACACGGCAGAGTGATTCAGACCAGGGTATTAAATGAAAAGCTTCCCCGGTGCTCCGGGGCTTTGCCCAAGCCTGTCTGGAGTACAGGTTCGGTGCGGTCTGAACTTTGAGAGAAGTCGCAGTAATCCAAGAAATGAAAATGAATCCAGCGTGGGGAGTTAGTTGGCCAGATGTGATGTGACAAGTATGATTCATGCAGATCTTGTCAAGAACTTTGGTTTAAAAATGTTTGAGTTTGAAATGTTATGTCACTATATGTTGTTTACTTCACATTCAGACACATACAGTGCTTTACGACGACCCTACTCGTCTATTATACATTAGGAACTAACTAGCCCTTTGAAAAGTTTGGTCTTTAAAACAGGCAGGTGGGTGGATGTGTCAAGCTGATCTCCCTCTAAGCAAGGTTAAGGCGGTGGGATGCACAGCATATAGTTGTTTACCATTACACTCCCACAGCGCGGTCACATAGGACACCTAGCCACGTCTCAGATGAGGTTGCTGCCCTAAGCCACCTTAGACCACACATGTAATAATATTGAGTTTCATGTGTATTTTCTTTGCAATTTCTACCTTTTTTTTTTTTTTTAATCTCTGTAAATAGTTGCGGCATGGTGTGGTGCAGCAAATAAATCATCTGAGTTAGTACTTTGTTTATTTAAAGCTCTGTTCCATTCCAAGTATCCAAACCACCAAACACAGCACAGACGTTTGCCGGGAGATCAGAGTGGTTGGGTTTGAATGTTGAGTTGGTTCAGTGTGATGACTACTTAAGGGCAAGTTTCACCTGTAGCACAGGGATTTACTCTCCTGAGGTTACACCGAGTTGCTGCCCCTTGATGATACATCAGCTTACAAGACAAACACACATAATCATATCCCGGGGGCTGAACACTAATGATTAATCCATGAATGACATGTTGTAACGTTTACTAATGCTTACATCTCCTTTTGTACATTTTACCAGATATCGCATGTACAGAAAGAGTCAGACCACTGGCTTCCCATCCCTTATCACCATCTTCTCAGCACCCAACTATCTAGATGTCTACAACAACAAAGGTAAGGAGAAGAAATATATCATTATCAATCTTCAGTGGCTTATAACATGAATACCACAGTGAATGGCTTAATTCCATTTAAGAGTTTCAGGGCCAGGGTATTGTATATGTCAGCTGACATTGCTTACTGGTACACTTCAACAGAATGGAGCCTTCATTAATGTTATTAGTGACACCTATACTGTTCCTGCAAGGACAAGACAAAATATTTGTTGCAAAGAATGCCCATGGAGTTCTCTGATTTTGCCACTTTCTGGCTTAGTCCACTTGCTCCTGAGAAAAATGTCTGGGTCTCTGTTTTGCTAGTTTTTGACTCTCAGCTCTTAACCCCTAACCCCGGGCAAGTAGCATACAATTGGTTTGCAGGAGTATTGTTGACAAGGATTATGAGAGTATTAGGACACGACCAGAAAACTGGCAAATCAAAGAAATAAGATGAAAGTGACTGAAAGCTGAAAAGAGCTGCAGACTGGAGTGTTGAACAACCTGTTTACATTACGGGAGACCTTTGTTTTAATGTCAATGTCAAAAATATTGCTTAATGGAGCTTTAAAAGGCCCTTAAAATATTTTCTTGTCTTTTATTGGAAGGAGCTTTTAGCAAATTTAACACCCCGCCACAGGGCAACAGTTGAAAATTTGTCCATTTGGCTAACACTGGCACATTTACAGTGATGTTGATAAATGTGCATTGCCCCTATAAAAATAAATAAATACATTGTTTTATTGCTATCCTGTAAATACAGTTAACAAAAATGCTATATATTTCCACTTTGAGGGTAGTATATATAATCTGATATGGTATTAAGAAGGTCTTCGGGAGTCTTACATTTCACTTATACATTGTATGCAGCTGTTGGAGAACCATTCTACCACTTGTCAATAGTACTCAAAATTTAAAGTATTGTGTTTGTTCAATTACAAAAATCTCTGTGACACAGATTTTGGTCTGGTCAATTCAGGGACGAAGCTGGAGTTTTTCCTCATTGGAATCGGGGGTCTAAGGACGGAGGGTGTTGTATGCAAATTGTAAAGCCCCCTGAAGCAAATTGTAATTTGTGATATTGAGCTGTGTAAGTAAAATTGACTTGACTTGACAAGTGAAATGGCGTGGTGCCGTTTCTCTTGGCACCTGGTGGCGCCCTATGCGGTGCTACGGTGCCCACGCAGCAAGATAGGCTTGCCTTTGTGCTGTGAGTCAGCACTTTTCCCCGGAGAACAGACAGTATCTGCCTTGGCTGTGGGGGCATGTTTGGATGGGGGTGGCGGTGGGCAAACCACAGGAAATGGAAATGGGAAGGAAAGAGCGATGTGCTAGTGCACGCTGTTTTGCAATTCCACTCGTGATGAAATGCCATAACAGAGCTTTATACTGCAGCGCTGATGGTGTGAGTATATTACACCAGGGAGCGAGGGCTGTCCTTTTTTTGTTTTCTTTTGGCCCATTTGCAGGTGTGTTTCTTTGATCTGAGATTAGGTTGCATTTGTTTACTGTTTTCCTCCTGAGCTGCATCCGTGCCTCCCTCCCTGCACAATAAGGATAGTCAAAAACAGCGTGGCAGTTTGCCTGCCTGGTTCGTTGTTTATTATTAGGACCCCATTTGTTCCATGCCAACTAATCTTCCAGGGGCTCACAGTCAACACAACACTATACAAACAAACAAACAAAGTGATGTCAGGCGAATGTTGTTTTTAGTTTTGGCAACCAATTGCCTGGCAAATCATTTGCACCCCTCGGGCTCAATATGGAACAGTCAAAGTATCTAAAATGATTTGGTCTGCACCCTGGTCTTAGCTACAACTGGCTGACCTTCACTTGATAAAATGCCTCAGAGAGCAAGAGTGGTTATCAGAAAGAAAAATATAACTCAGTGTTTGTTTTTAGAACTGACTCCATTTATGCACACAGGTACATCTTACCTAGCAGGACTGCATGTTCTTTATTTCTCTCATCATTCACTGTCTGCTTGAAAATGAGGCACTCTTTGTTTTTTCTTCGGCTAAGTCTATCATGAGATAGATCTTTGGCTTAAGATACAAATATAATAGCAGAGAAAGAGAGCAGTTCCCAAGCAAATAAACATCCCTCACGCTAAAGGTCTTGCCAGAGATTTTATGTTAAAGCTCTTAAAACTTCACAAGTTGTGGTTATGTAATTACTTGGTTCCCAATTCACTTTATCAATCATTTGCTTGTCTCTGCTTGATGCATTTTCCCCCCACAGTTACACAATTCCATGGAACAGGCACAGCTAACCAATGCAGCCCTATCAGTCCTGTTGATGCTCTTCTAATCAGTCATGTGGGTGGGGTTCACTGGTAGAACCAAAGCCTCTGTAATGAATTGGTCTGCTGTTAACTTCTTGCCGGAGCTCGGAGCCCACTGAGCATGTCCCGTGATTGATGGCCAATCGAGTGGGCACATAAATCTTAAAGGGGAGGGAGGAGGCATCAGCAAGTCCCATCAATATAGTGCTGGGAGTTGGCCAGATTGACCAATGAGACCTCTCCATGTGGGGGGGAGGAAGTAGCGAGAGGCGCACCTCCCGTCAGAGAGGACGAGGCGGAGGATATCTATGAGGCACCACAAACGGGCAAGGAAAAACTCCTCCACCAGAAGTAAATTGAACTTGCAGCTGAGTCAGGATAATCAACACATGAATGATGCTCGGGGGGTGTGATTCTATAAAGATAAAGTCCAGCTTCAAGATGCCACCCATCCCTCCTTTTCCTTTCAAGTCAAACTGTTGGCTTTGCAGTAAGTGTCAGGCGCTGACCAGCTGTCCATCGCAGCTCTGACCCCTGCACCCTCGAGCTGACAGGGGAGCTGTGTTAAATGAAAACACAGCAGCAGTGATTTAGCAGTTTTCACAGTTTGAGCTCTCGCTGTTTGAGTCCTGAAGTGAATGCAGTGGAGAGAGCAGAGATGGAGAAGAGGGTGGTGTAGTTGGCAGTTATACACTATACACTTGCGGTTTTGTATTAATGGAATGTTTTCTGCTGCATCATTATTGACTGGTCCCGAAAGCCAACAACTGAATCCTAATGGCTGTGGTGCTTGGATGGAATGAAAGCTAAATGACAGTGATGTTGCCAACGATGTAGACTCTGGTCTTTTATTTTACCCCTGAGACAGTGAAGGATTGGTTGGGTGGGATCCATCTCACACCTGTTAGTCCTTATATAATCAACATAATATGAACGTGTCGCTCGTCTCTTGTGTTATTGTTTGATGATGCATGGATACAGGAATGGACTGGCGGAGCGGAAACCTAAATTACCTGCCCGCGGCCACATGCTGATTGGTAGGTAGCAGAGATGGGTGCTTTGAGGAAAAAGGAAATGGAGTGGTATGATTGGCGCCTGGCCCTGCCACTGGAATAAATAGCAGGATGGAAGCTAGGGCAGTGATGACGCCAGCGCAGCAGGGAATTCATTTTTCCCCCCTCGTCACGAGTGCCAACGAGACGAGTATCCCTGGCTGCAGATGCCCACCCATCTGTTATCACTCTGGTCATTACTGGGCTTCCCTTCAGTATTCTGTAAACATGGTTCAGTTACAAAACTTTTCATGCTGCATCAAACAAGAAAAATGAACAACGTGATGTTATGCAGGACAGGCTCTTCTTGTTCCATACCAACAAGGATTTAATAAACCTCAGTTTAATATGTGTTCAGTTATGGGTCATTGGTGGGTGTGCAAGTGTCGGGTTGGGTATTGTTGAGATTTGATCAATCTGATTCCAATTTTGCATTTTAATGAGTCATGGTTCCTTCCTTCCTTCCTTCTGATCATATTTTTGAGTAAGAAAACCAAAACACTTAATACTTACTTTAGCTATATCTAACAACTGAACATATTCTGTTCACCGAAGAAGACCATGAGATGCAGTAGAGAGCTTGAGTTTATTTTTATCAAACCATTTGAAATCGAAAACAACCTACAAGATACTTCTATTTTCAAGCCAAAATAGAGATAAAAAGCTTCCTTCTGCCACTGAGGAAGAAAAAGCTAGTAAGTGGAGCTTAAGTTAAGATTTTGTTTTGTTTTGTTTCCAAACCAAAATAATTTGAAATCAAAAACGACCTGTTAATTTCGGCTGCCCTAAACAGTCATTTGTCATAACATGACAAGGTATTTTGTCCCAACCCTACCCTTGTGTGAACATGGACATTAATGATGGGAGTTGCACTTCCATTTATTTATTAGCTGAAAATGAATTAGAAACCATCCATGCATTGTTCAACTGTACATGGGCTATATTCAGTCCCTACCATCTACATGTCTGATGTGTAATGGAAGTCGAGCTCTGAATGTAATGGACCAAGTAGGTCTGAAAGGTTGGCAGGGAAGACTAATCCAGGGGAACATGATACAAGTGGCCTCCGAGAAAGATATGCAGTCAGCAATAAGCGTCAGGGCAGGACAGTGGGAATCTCCCCCTGATCTCAAAGCAGATTTAACAGTGCTCGTTACCGGGGAAACCGGCTGAAGGCACTCCCTTATGAATAATTAATGAGCGGGCGTCGCCTCGCAATATCTGTGTTACCGTGGTAGCAGGCCTGGCCTCAGCTACCCTGTTAAGCACCACCAGAGCAGCAGAGACATCTAGTGGCTGTCATGCAGTGTTGAATTTAGCAGTGGAGTTGAACACAGGACTCAGCTGGTCGCCACAAGAGCAGTGCCCTCCTGCTGTATGAGAAATAACTTTGCATATAATTGTGCATTTGTAGTAATGCATGTTCTGATAATAGGGAAGCAAAGCGCTGCCCCCTGGCACCCTTATCTGCATGTTTAATTAAATATCCAAAAAGAGAAAGCGGGCCTTGACCCTGCCAGGGCACGACGGACGTGTTTTGTTTTGTTTTGCACAGGGGAGGTTGTCGGGTGTCTCTGTTCCTTTAAAGGGAATCCGATTTGAAGGAGCGACGGCAGGGGAGCTGACCTTCTCCCCCGCTCTGCCTTTTTCCCTCTGGGCTTCCATGGCTGCATTCAATCAAGTGCCTCGACCATGTTTATGCAGTATGTGATGTTTATGCAACGCCTGCCCACGCGTGCGACTGCTTTCATGCACGCCGACGCACACACGCATAAACACCCGTCTGAGTGGAGTGTGTCGGAGTAATACAATGCTTTTCTTATTGGACTGGGTCGTAGTGTTTTGCTGATATTGATAATAAACGCCACATTAGTGATACAGTATATGGATGTTCCCCTGCAGGAGGTTTTCCTGTTTGTGTTGGAGGATGTGTGTGTGTTCACTTGTGCAGCCTGGGATAAAGAGGTGGTGGCAGTGGAATGTAATGCTTTGCAGTACTTAAGGGACCACTTTGATTGCATAGTTACTGCACTATATGCATTACCATGCCTCATTGATTCCACACACACACACACACACACACACTGAGGCGAACTCCAGCCTAGCAGGATGTTTTCTGACCTGATTTGTGGCGCGACCGAGGTTATAGCTGCTTGGGATGCCAGGTTTGATGACTTGCTATTCCCGACCTGAGAGAGGCCAAGTCAGGAAAGTCCCCCATGGTGACCCAGCCACGGTGTCCGCTTTCCACAGATCTGGGCCACCAGACTGGCCTCGTGTATGAGAGAGGCTGGGACCTCTATATACAGCATGGATATATTTATGTTTGGTGGCTCGCATGTTGTCCTCAGGACCCGCATTCAAACTGCGCCTTAATCATGGGTGAGGTCACATGCTGCGGTCAGTGTTTTGGAGGTGGTTTCTATGTCAGCGTTACACAGAGACCATGTGATTATGATGAGACATTCTGTAAAATAAGCTGATATACTTATATATATATATAGCACAAAGGGTTGAAATTGGTTTCAAATAGTATGTCTTCATGTACTGTACCATGACTGTTTTAATACTTTATGCCAGCATGATCCAAAGTACATAAAGAGGGTCAATTGCCATTTCAACTGTCTGTCACTCATCGCACAGCTTATTTTTTTTGCTGCTTATATTCTGCTTCCCCTTCTACACCCACACCAAGCTAGCCACACCCACTGGAGACTCTCCGCTGTTACATGATTAATATAACTGCTTGAATAATTTAAAAGCCACTATGAGTAGACTTTCTATGTGAGAGTAACATCTTTTTAATTATTCTGACAGGATTCATTTGAATTTCTGTGTTTTAAAGGAATAGTTCAACATTTTGGGAAATACACACACTTGTTTTCTTACCCAGAGTTTGATGAAAAGATTGATACCACTCTCATATCTTTCCATTAAACATGAAGCTACAGCCAGCCGCTGGTTATCTTAGCTTAGCATAAAAACCTGGCTGTGTTCAAAGGCAGCAAACTCGGCCTACCAGCACCTCTAAAGTTCACAAAGTAACACATTTTACCTTGTTTATTTAATTCTCATGTAGTGAAGTTTTGTTGTCATCGTGAGGTCACCTGGCAACCAGAGATACCAGGAAGACACTGCTAGCTAGCTGTTTCCTCCTGTTTCCAGTCCACATGCTAAGCTTCTCATCTAACTCTCGGCAAGACAGCAAATAAGCGAGTTTCCCAAAATGTTGCACTATTTCTTTAAAGCAGACTCGGTCAAATAGATTTTTGAAATGGTGCAGCACATACATTTTCATGTATTTTAGCACTTGAAGCAGCATAAGAAGGAACACTTTGATGATGGCAAAAGAAGTTCAGTAGCAGGCTCATGTCCCATGTCAGAGTGTCTGGAAAATGATCATCATACAGTGTTCATTGCTGTTATGAGCATTGCCCATCATTACCTTAGCTTCCTGTCTCTGGCTACTCTCTCCTCTCTCACCAGAAATTGATGGTTTTCTGTTAATTAATGAAAAGTGCTCGGCCTCATGGAGCCCAAATGCTGAGCCATGTGTTTCTGTGATGACGGACATGTTTCGCCGACTGGGGGCGGTAATCAATACACAGGAAATGTTCCAGCAGGGGGAACAAACCCTGTCTCCCTTCATTTTGATGCCTGTTCAGTTTTCAAGCCTCAATTTCCACATCTCAGTTTGCAATCCTGTGCATATATTAGTCCTTCTGTCAGAGTGAGAGATTGACAAATGCTGATGTGAATACATCACCTTAAAATGTGTCTTTGTGTAGGTAGTTTTATACTGGATTCTTTTATTCACTGTCATCACCCAGAGGTTGACTGACAGCGCCTGACAAAATCTTGAGTTACTTCCAGGCTGCAGTTCAGTCTTGGTGTTCATGACAGCGTTTTGGCCACTTTACACTTTTCTCTGTCGCAATTTGTGATTTCATATTTTCACAAGTCTTCACAGCTTCTGCAGCGAATGAATCATTAACCAGGAAAGGCAGAACAAAAACACCAAGGAACTTTTCACATAAAAACTTCTGTATTAATGTGGCATTGTTCTATGTAATACTGCAAGAAGAAACGTGTCAGCCACCGGGGAACGGCTTAATGATATGATATTCTCCAACAACCATCCTTGTTTCTTGGTACTATAGGCTTTGTGGGTCTCCTCTGGCTAATATCATGTTGGACTGACAAAGGGATG
Source organism: Enoplosus armatus (assembly GCF_043641665.1). Taxonomy (NCBI): domain Eukaryota; kingdom Metazoa; phylum Chordata; class Actinopteri; order Centrarchiformes; family Enoplosidae; genus Enoplosus; species Enoplosus armatus. The sequence goes on from NC_092202.1 coordinate 10,841,577, forward strand.
TGTACTGTGGCTGCGGAGGCCGCGCAGTATTTCTAAGTGGTGGTTGGGAACTGGATGGAGGCTGGTAATGGACCTGGACCTTAATCAGATCTGATGCTTTTTCTTGGTCTGTTGAAGTATGGACTCAAATCCTGGTTTCAAACTTTATATACACGTTACCATGAGAAGAGAAAGCAGAATTTCATTGTATCTTACACATTTGGACATATTTTAACAACCACCTTTCCCCGTCTTTTTTCCTTACCCTCCTCAGCGGCAGTGCTGAAGTACGAGAACAACGTGATGAACATCCGACAGTTCAACTGCTCACCTCACCCTTACTGGCTGCCCAACTTCATGGACGTTTTCACCTGGTCCCTGCCCTTCGTCGGGGAGAAGGGTGAGCAGGCGCGCATGCAAATATTCTCAGTATGCTTATGATGAAATGTGAACATTGAGTACAAGCAGTTTTACCAAATGTTGTTTGCACCAATGAGTTGTAATGAACATTCAGAGTCAGTCATGAAAATGGCCCAGCTTCAGAGCAGTATTGTCAATTATAGTTCATAAATACAGTACATGATTATTAGCCGGTAGTTACTTAATTAGTTAGACATGCTAGTTTAAAAGGACTTTATCCTGTAAATCAGCAATAAGTACAAGTCAGTGAAAGTTTAAAAACTGCTAAACATGAGCAGAGGTTTGTATTCTCATAATGCCTTGAAGATTGTTCCAGGCATTTGGTTTTGCTGAGTCCAAGATACTGTTGTATGTGTGACACATCTGTGTCAGTTAATCACACAAAGCTGTGAGTGATGCACTCAGTCCAGGAAGCCTATTTTGGGTGTGACCCTTCCGCACAGGGCCATTCCTAGCAATGTTGCAAGGTCACTAATGGACACTGTGTGTATGTGTTTGTCTAACTAGCCACACATGACTTGTTGTGACTGGACACAGATATGAAGATTACTCATGAAGTGCCATGTCGTCAAATACATGCTTTTCTTATTTCTTTACAGTGACTGAGATGCTAGTGAACGTGCTGAGCATCTGCTCCAACGACGAGCTGACGACTGACGAGGAGCTGGACGGTAAGCAAAGCAGACGGACGGCAACCTCAACAGTTCTCATTACAGTTCGCCTTCGCTCCACTAGAGGGAGTCCTCTGCTAGTAGGAGTCCCAGACAACACACTCAATCTCATAGACACGCACACGTTCCTTGTGTTTTTCCTCTGCCCTAGTTTCACAGCGTTCAAAGTTTTGAAATATTCTTCAAGTATTCAGCATAAGTCTGAAAAAATCTAAAACTGTAAGTGTTGAAATGCCGTAAATCCAGTAGTTGGAGGTGTTTAGTTGTACTAGATGGCTCTGTAGTGCACTGTAGTTCAAACAGCACAGTTAGTCATACAGTATTCATGCTTTTTATCATCCTACAAAAGTTGCAAGTTTGAGCCATCTGTTTGATCCCGGGTTACAGCTTATCTACAATGAGATGACCAGTTTCCCCTCAGCCTGCCCCACCCCTTACTGCCAAACAGGAAATGATCTCACCAACCCCCCCCCCTTCTCTCTCTCTCTCTTTGTGTTTACTGATGCACTCTGTAAACAGCACCCAGGGGTGGAGTGTGTATCGCCAACCGTATTTTAAATATTTTAAAACCCATAAAAGGCACCCATTCCTTCAGTTGATTGAAAGTTCAGATGATTGGCTGATAAGGGAGTATAAGTACATAAGGGACCATCAGGGCCCTCTTCTATCATTGTGGTAACATCTTGGTCCTTAGGAATGGCAGCCGATTGCAGATAAGTTCTAATTTTGAATACATAATTCATAATAAAACGACTAAATTCAAATTTCTATTGATTTGGACTGTGGCACAACTCGTACACTATACAGTCCCTCAAATAATTAGCCGTCCTTTAGCATCTCATCGTTTTCCACCAACTCATTCACTCAGAGCTTTCAGTCGATCCACGTTGTTTATTTCCACATTTCTTTGCGCTCACTTCTTTTTCAGTTTCCACTCTCATATATTTTGTTCATTTTCACCATGTTGACATTTGGATTGTTCTTTCCTTTGTCTTTCTCACTCATGATCTCCTTCCCTGTGCCCTTATAATCTCTGATAATCCTTTTGTTGCCCTGCTCTTTATCTGCTATTGTTTCCATGGTTTCCTATTGCCATTATGTTGATATTACACACCTCACTACTTTATCACATCTCTCTCTCTCTTTCTCTCTCTCATGTTGTGATGTTGTCACTACCTTGGTTAACCTCATCTAATTTTTCTTTTCTATGTTTTCCAGAGTTTTGTGTTCAAGGCATCGCTTTCCTTTACACTTGTGCTTTCTTGCCTCTTATTTTGCCGCCTGCCCCCTTTCCGCCGCCTCCTCTTTCATACTACAGCCATCCACTGATCTTTCTGTCCTTTCTCTTGTCTTCTCTTCTGGGGGTGTTTCATGAGAAGGACAGCTAATATATCCCCCCAAAAAAGGTACAAACATTAGCCGTAATGGTGTGTGCAGAGGTAGATAGACTTTTGTGACCAGTGCTTATTCTCTGCTCAACTAACGTCAGTGTTTTAAAGCACCTTCTAACACTACTACTGAGTCTTTCTATTGATCTAATTTGAATTGTTTTCCACAAAGATGTCTCAGTGTCAGTCTCAAATCTGACACATGAGCAAAAAACAATTTCAAGGGAATCAGTCCCGTGTAGAAACGTATGTTAAAGCAATAATGGTGTATTGAAACGAGGACGAGAGGAAGAGTCTTAAACTAGACATCGGACGGTCAGCTCTTTCCTTTACCCAGCTTTTCACCACACATCAACTTCATTTCCATCCTTCATACTCGTGCGTTTTCCAATCTGGCTCCCTGGGGCCTTGAAACTGTTATTCTGCAAGAGGGTCTCTTTAAACAAAGTTTTGTTTTCCAGTCCAGGAAAAATCCTGTTTTGAGTCTCCGCAACCAAAACACAGCACAGGAAAATTCATATAGAGTGTGCTCGTCGAACACGTTTGGACAAGGACCAGGCCATTTACAGATGTAACAAGGTTTAAAAACGTTTGAGTGCTACTTGGGGGAATTTGTAGGTAGGAGTTAAAGGGGACTTCAATTGAAGACCACTAGTGGTACAATAAAGAGAGGTGGCATGACTGCACTGAATCACTCAGTTGTTGTGATGTGTGGATGGATTCAAACTATTCCGTATGATCTAAACTCCGGGCTTCAATAACCACATTGTGTTTCGTCTGATGCACTTCTGGAAAAACTAATAGTCCATCGTCCTCAAAGAATAAAGGCATTTACACAGACAATGCAGTCTAGTTAACACTTCCGCAGGACATGGTTTAGTACGCATGAGTCACTGTATGTATGACTGTGTCTGACCTCTGACCCGTCCAGGTGCCACAGCTTCTGCCCGTAAGGAGGTCATTCGCAACAAGATCCGTGCCATTGGCAAGATGGCCAGGGTATTTTCTGTGCTCAGGTATGCAAACATGAAAAAAGTCCCTTGTGTCCTGCATGTTCTACCATTGTCCTGTTACTTTCAATACGACTCCATGACAAGACGTTGAACTGAATGTTTAAAGCTGCACTAATCAATATTTTTATATGAACAATAGGTCAAATGATTATGTGTAATGTGAAAGGTGTCATTTGTAACGACGACCACACAGAGAATTATCACCCAACTCTGCAGTTTAACGGAGCTGAAGAGTGAATATTGGACTTAGATTCTTCAGGTGGCCAGAAACACGACTCTAAACGAATGCTTATGTTGCAGCACGTCTGCTGGATGTGTAAATAAGCTTGCTAACAAGTTTGCTATGTCAACTTTAGAAGGTGATAATATGTCAGTATTGTGTTTTCAGCTTGTTCCACTGCCCCTAAGTGGAAAAAAGTGTGTTCTACAATATGTCGGACATTATTTTGTAGAAATGAGCAGTTCATGCTTTAGTTATTTAGTAAGTATTCGATTGTCCAAAACACATACTTGACATGATGAGCTTCAATGAAGTAATAATGTAAAGTAAATAATGTGTAGATGTCTGTGTTGATCTTTCAGAGAGGAGAGTGAGAGCGTGCTGACGCTGAAGGGACTGACCCCAACAGGCATGCTACCAAGCGGAGTGCTGTCCGGTGGCAAAGAAAAGCTGCAGAATGGTAAGACTGTCACAGAGTACCCCGAGACCCCCAGCTTTGGCCCCCAGAACGCCTTCTCACACACAGATCAATTCCCCTTACACAGCAATACCCTGCATAAAGTGCTAGCTCAGTGTTTAGGGAATACTGCATACCCAGACTCCCTCCCTTTTCCCTCAGTGATGCTCCTGGAATTTCAAATTGCTGCCTCAAAGTGATACTGTAAGTGTAGTTAAATGTTTCTGGCAGCTTCAGTCTGTATCCTTTCTATACTGCATGTTCAGTTAAATGAAGCAGCTGCTCTATGTAGCTTTCTTTCAACGTTCTATGGATAAATGACTATAAAATATCCAGTTATATGTACAGACAGCCCCCTCTTCCCAAACAATGCCAGATACATTCAGCAGATTTTCTTTGTCCCTTTGTCTTCTCTAATGTGTCTCCCTCCTGATGTCTCGCATTAATACCCTGTCTTCCCGTCCCCGTCTCTTTCTGTATTCCACTGGTTTTATCTCAAATATTACCTGTATCTTTTTCTTTCTCCTCTCTCCCTAGAAACTGCAGGTATAATCGGTTGTGCAAGTATTCTGTTGTGTTATATTTTTCTTTTTTTCGTTTTCTTGTGAGACAAGTTTAGAGTTCAGTTCACCCTCTTCTGTTGAATTCCAAACACTCCCTAAATGAGTTTGACAAGCTGCTGCAGTGAGGAAGTAAAGGCTTTCTGGAAACGCCTTCACAAACACTTCAAATTAACTTGGACCCCTGACAGAAATGGTCACTTTATTGTCCATTTGAGTGCTAGTTGGTGATCTCAGCAGTGCTCCGTCAGGATCTAGAGAGACGGGACCACTCTGTGATACAAAGGATGAATTGGAATTGACACAACCAACTGTGAATGAAAGGGGGACAGTTGCTGTCTGTCTTTTCATTCACAAAACGAAGCAGAAATCCAGACAACTTCCCTCTCCTCTCACCGGTTCTCACACATCAGCTAGCACTAGCTTTCACATTAAAAAGCAAAATCTCTTCGGCACCTCTTTACTTTAAAGCAAGCTTATATAGCATCTGCTGAAGAGAGACCACTGTGGCCACGAGTAACAATTACGGGGTAATGGTATGTTACAGTAGGTAGTACTCTAGCGTACACTAGAATCACAAGTCATGGAGAGTCATAAAGTCAGCGACATTGACCGTTGCACCGCGATATCTACCTCAAGTTTGTTAGCATTAGCCACTAGAAGTTTCTGGTCACAACAAACCAAGTCAGGCTATAGCAGCAAAACCCCCAAAGTTTATGGAATTGAGCAAGAGTGTGTTTTATTGCTTATGGAGCCAACTTGGCATTTCTAAGACTAAGAATGTGTTATTTAGCACTTTGAACTTTCACATATGAAATTCACAAATCGTCATGTAACAGATTCTGAACTGGGCCCGTTTGAAATTGCATTTTTGAGATTTGTGACCTCCTGTGGGAGGAGAAGTGACCAAATTGGAAACGAAATAACATCTGGACAAAGTTGGCAATTCTGCCTATGTCAATCAGATGCTCGTCCCTGTTTCAGCCCCACTGATTTTTGCTGAAAAGACAGGGGCACTTTTACATTCTTCTTACATTCAGGGGTGCGTTCACTAACGAACAAAGAAGCTACAGCTCTAAACACTAACTCTAAATTCATATGAAAATCTGTAGTAGACACAAATACCATCTATTAAGCTTTTAGCTCAACATTATGTATTTGTGGAGTTCCATAAGAGAGTTGTGCCTCTGCTGGTGGTCTTGAGGATTAACATATGAATATGGAAGTTGAAGTATTTGGAAGCAGCTGACTCTAAAGAGAACCCCAGTGGAGGAAGAGTGATGTTCAGAGATTCCTGTTGCAACATTGGTAGAATCACATTGCCCCCCTCCTTTAGGCAGACGCCAGTGTGCTTCTACTGTAATGTTGACTCCATCAGCCATTCTGTTTAAAGTCTGTTGCTCTCGTGCCTTCGTCTCATCCTCATGACAGTCTGTTCTGTAGTATCCAGTTGCGTAGTCTCCAGCACTGTATAGCTGTCACTTTGCCGTCACCTTCTGCCTCATCCCTGTCTTTGTGTAAAGCTGATTTACACACTTGTACTGTATGTTAATTTATGATCTCAAGGATACAAAAAATTGGTAAGTGGTTAAAATACCAAAGGTTTATTTTCCTCCCCCTCCTCACACTTCACAAAAGTAAGCCAGCACTTTTGATATGTCATATCAAAAGATGCTAATCCTGCAGTTCCAGATGCCGCTTCAGTAACGCTGCTCCATGTGTCTACAGCGCTTCGATTTGACATTAACAGTGAAGCCACAGCCATAAAAACCTGCTATCACACATGCACTTAAACCTTATCCCTGTTTTCCATCCGCCCTCTTTCAACTCTCCTTTCTCCATCTATGCTCTTTAACAGTAACCGTAAAGAACTAATATATTTCCGGCTTTATCGTGTTGTATTTGCTATCAATGTCCGTCCCTGCAGTATTCATTTTTTTTCTATCACTACATTGATTGTCAGACTTTTTCAAAGCACCTCAAAGATGCAATCCTCTCCATGAGGTCGTTCGCTGCCACAAACATGTGTCACCTTCCCTTTACAGATCTGGAACTCATCAAAAAGCTAAGGCTCATCCCTCTCCTCCTCTTCCTCCTCCTTTTCCCCTCTTTGCTAACATCCATGCGTCCTTTTGTCATAAAAATGTGGAGATGACGTTAACCTGTTGTCGGCATTGGCTGTCTTTGCTGCTCATTGACTTTGTTCCTGGGACAAAATGAACTCCTCTGCTCACTTCTCTCATTCGTTTTGCAACCCCCCTCTTCTTCTCTTCAGCTACTATTGAAGCTATTGAGGCTGACGAAGGTAAATGGGTCTGGCTGCCCTCTTCTGTTGTCTATTCATGGCAATAGACAGGGGGCTCCGCTGGGTTTTCATCCATCTCGCTGGTGCTTGAATAGAGTGTGTTGGGTGTTTGGGCTAACAAAATGTGGCATAGTATTAACAGAGAAAAAGTAAGTAAGTAATTAGGAAATCCTGTGGTCACACATGTTTTAAAGGGGAATGGATTTCATAGCACAGATTTCAAAATCACAGAGGGTCTTACTGTGATTTTGAGTGAGAGCAAAGCAAACGCTACATGTCTTTTAATCTCAGCTAACACAAAAAAAATTTTTTAAGAACATATAAATTTTTTTGCATTTCCTAGAAAAAGAAATGACATGCTATAAAAAATGTTAGCTAGCTTTCCTTTTCATTTCAGCAGTTTAAATATCACCGTTTATGCGTCTTTCATAGAAAGATTACCAGACTATCCGGGTTCAGGATAGAGATCGCACTTTGGATATCGGAAATTCACACTCACATAATGTGGGAGGTGTGAATACGTGGCCGTCATCGGCTCATCTGGCAGCTGCACTGAGCTTTTACCAGACACCAGACGCACCGGCTGGACCAACATAATGAGTCCTGCAGAGCTACACCGCTAAATTGGCCTGACCCATAGCGGCTGATGTTAGTTTAATGTAGACGTTCGTACCGCCGTGTATGTCGGTCGATAAGTAACAAAATATTGTGTTACAGAAATGCCCACATATGTTACATAAACCGTGTCACTGTTACAAAGTTTGTCCACCAGAGAGCACTGACATATATATTTATCAGATTGTTTGATTCACAAATATCAACATTCAGCATCTTGTCTGGGAGTACACAACCCTAATGTCCCGTAGAATATAGACACAGAAGGAATCGGCAGATTTGTGTAAAATATTTTAATGAAGTCACAGAGAGAGTATTCCATTGTGTGGTAGGTTACACTTGTTCGTTTATCTAAAGCTGTGTAAAGTTTTCCAGAGGAAGGGAGTCCCTTACACAAACACGTATTCCATTTAAATCACTCAACGTGGTCATTTTACTGCAGTTTGTCTCTTACTTCACGAGATAGTGGACCCTCGTTCTCTGCCCTCACACAATACAGTGAAGTCTTGCTATGAAAGCTTATAATAGTATTTCCCCTTTGAAACAACTGAAGCAGTTGTGCATTGTTGTTGCTGTTGTATTAATATGATAATACTCCAGTTTTCTTTAGAGTTGAATCTGAATTGGTAGAGACGAACGCTCCACAGGAGGCTCTGAAATCCAAATTGGATTCTCCCTAAAAATCATTTTTATTTACTTCGCCTTTGGCGCAAGAACAACCTCAACTGCGAGCTAAATAGTAGTCTGCCAGCTGCTATTTACGTTGGAATTGTCCAGTACTTCCTCTTTAGCCCTATAGAGGACAGTCCATTGTAGTGTTGAGACACTTCTCTGCTTCTCTCTCCATGTGGATCCTCTGTGGCCCTGCTGTGTCGTGTTCTTTCCTGTGAGCTGCTAATAACCTGTGTCTGACCTGTGCTATGCAGCAACACAACTACGCTACCCATCACGCCCCTCTCCATGCTCCCCCAAATTTGTCGTCTAAAATGATGCCCCCTCCTCATTCTAGTTAACGGGTCATCTTCTTTGCAATCATAGTCTTTCTCTCACCATTGAAGACCCCCGGCCTTTATGAAAGGTGGAAGTAACAAAACTGAAATGTTTTGCCGTTAAAAAAAACGGGCTGAAATGAAACTCGATCAAGCTGAATGTTGGAACGATAATGCAAGATGTCCCATTGAATTGAATAAAACAGCGTTGAGTTGTCAAATGTGATGCCATTGCATCAGATCAGCCTGATTTTATTCTTTTCGGTGGTATTTTAATAAAGCAGTTAATTCCATTATTCAGTTCACCTGAATTTGATCTTGTTTTTCTTGAACTCTCAGTCTAAATGGGATTGTGACCTCCACCCCTCATAACCTCCCAGTGAACCCCGAATTGCTGCATGCTCCAAGCAGACTAAACAAGTCGTTAGCACCCAAGTACCTCTGTAGTGTCTTTGTACGTGAGCTCAGTCTCAACGTGGTTCTATTTTGTGGAAGTGAATGTCTCAGTGGGCTCCACTCCAGTGTTTGTTATTTTGTTTCCTCCCCTCGTTCTTTTTCTTTGTCTCTTTGATCATTCTCCTTCTTCGTTTTTTTAATCTGTGACGTGACGGGGCGATCTGGACGTTTGGGGTCCTCAGGTGTTCTGGAATGTGTCCAGATATTCTTTAATATTAGCCCTATTTTTAAATTGAAAATTTATAGAGTGCATACAATGTTAAAGAATTACGAAATAGCAGCACAAGATGGCCATTAGATGGTCCAGTATTGTAGAGGTCTTTTTCCGCTGTACTGATTAAAGCATGGATTGATGGCACAGTGAAAACCTGTTGACCCTGATGCCAGGAGCCCCCTCTATAGATTTAGAAGGATTATTTAATCCTTTTGTCTGTGCAGTTATATCATTTTGATACTCTGATAAATGGTGTTAATGTGTTGTCATTTCATAAAAATGAGTTATATCCTTTGATATTAGTTCATCTGTTATTGAACCACTAAACATTAAAAATGATCAACATGTAAATATGCTGTACAATACATACTGTTGCACATAACACATTTAAACAATTCTGTCAACGGTTGAAGAGTTATTCAGCCTTGTGATTACTACAGATGTGTGTCGCATCATATTTAGTTTTTATGTTCAGTTGAAGGAATAGGTCGACATTTTGAGAAAATGTTTATTCACTTCACTTCGTAGAGTTTGATGAGATGATAAACACTCTCATATATTTATATATATATATATATATATATATATATATATATATATATATATATATATATATATATATGTGTGTCTATATGTCTGTTCAATATAAGGCTCCGGTCAGCAGCTGGTTAGCTTAGCCTAGCTAATATTCAGCTGTTTTAAAATTACTTGCCCAGAAATAGTCCTACATTTAATTCCAAATAATATCACAAATTGTTGCTTTTACACGTTTTCTTGGACGGATTAAACAAACGTAATTTAACGTGTTAAGTAGTTCAGAGCTGTAGGGGTGCTGGTAGGCAGGTTTTGTTACCTTCAGACAGAGCCATGCCAGCTGTTTCCGATATGTATGCTAAGCAAATCTTCTCATCCAACTCTATGTAAGAAAGCAAATAAGCGTGTTCCAAAATGTCTAAACTCTTCCTCTAAAGCAAGGTCTTTAGGGATCAACATCATGGTTAGTGTTAACAAGCCCTTCAGTTGCTCATTTTTCATGGATGACTTGCAGTTGAATTAGCCAACAGCTCCTCAGATGCAGTCTTCATGTTGTCCTTTTCTGAGTTTTTCGTTACAACAATTCCATGACCCAAGACCAAACCTAAGATAAACCAAAATCTGGTGATGTGTGGGTGAATGTGAGCAAGTGTGACCCCATTCTTTTCATCATTGAATCTCTCACATCTAAAATCACTGCTGATTTCTCCCCCTTTCTTTTCCCCCTTTTTTTTTTCTGCATCTCAACAGCCATCAAAGGCTTCTCACCCCAGCACAAGATCACCAGCTTCGAGGAGGCGAAGGGCCTGGATCGCATCAACGAGAGGATGCCGCCGCGGCGAGACGCCTTGCCCTCCGACGCCAGCCTCAACTCCCTCAACAAGGCCCTGTCCTCGGAGACCAACGGCACGGACGCCAAGGGAAGCACCAGCAGCGGCGGCAACATCCAGTGAAGGCCAGCAGCAGGCGCCACCTTGGCCGACGGGGCAGCCCCGCCCCCAGCCTCATCGCGGCACGCCACCACCACAGAAACGGGGCAAAGGGTGAAGGAGTGGAGAGGAGGGGGGGAGTGTTGAGAGAGCGGAGGGGGGGAGGCATCTATGGCTCACACTGGGGGGACATCTCACTTGCTAGTCTTTGGATATGCCTTCAAAATATTAGTTCATAGTCAAATCTGCTAAGTTATTGCCGGGTCACATTTCTGAACGGTCAGGCCTTTATTGTGCTTGATTGGTCACCACACCGCAGTATGTCAGAGAGGGAGAGAGAGAGAGAGAGAGAGATCTTAAAGGTGATTTTATTTTTTGTTTTTTTCTTGGAAGACCCTTGCTCATTTACACCGGAATGGAAAAGTCGTGTAACTTCTTACTAACTATTGTACGTTTACAAAAATACAGCACTAAAAAGGACAGAACATGAGATAATGTTTTTAACATATAAGGGTGTACAAACTAAATAAGGACTATTTATTGATAACTTTTTTTTGCTACTCTTATAAAATAGCTCTGAAATTAATTAGGCAGTCTTAAAAAGAATGTTGCAATGTTGTCGAAATGCCAAATAATGGAACGTTTTATGGTTTTGTACATATTATGCTTACCTCAGGTTCTTTTGGTGTGTGCTTTGACCTGATTTTTCTGTATAATGGCTAAATAACTCGGTAATGAATACCTATTTTCTTGAGTTTCATAACTGGAATTTACATTTACCTATCTATCATTTGCAAATATGTTTATTTTTTGTCTCTTTTGGAAGGGGGGGGGGTAGATTTATTGTGGCTTGCTGGAATTGAGTGTTAATTTTTCTCTTTTTAAGTATTGCGAACAAAGTAAAAATAGAGAACCTATATTGTGTAAAAAAAAAGAATACAATAAACTTAAAGTGTCTGCCTATGCATGTTTTATAAAAATCAAACAAAGGAAATAGAAAATCTGAATACCTTGGCTGTGGAGGCCTGTTTTGAAATATATTGCGCTTTAGTGAACATATACTGGATATACCTGCATACTTTCAATTAACACCATGATGCTCTATGCCTTCAACTTCTTTTGTAATTGAAGCATTTAATTATCTAAGATGGATGAGAAATCATATTTTTAACCTGCGCTTGTAAGTGCACACAGTCCAATTACGCATGTTTGACAATTCTTGTGAGGTGTGTGGTTACACGTGTAACTCAAAAATGCATGATTAGCTGTTTGTGTCATATAACAGGTAAAATCGGTTTTGTTCTGTTTTGTAAATGTGCCACAGAAAGTGTAATTTGATTATTATTACTATTATTATTATTTGGAACTCTGCTTTGTATATCAGTTACAGGTTTGATACTGCTCAATACTTTAAGATGAAACAAAAAAAATAACTTCGATCTTTTTTAAGAACTGCTTAAGTGCCCAAGTAATTCACTACACGACATGAAGCCTTGCTTTTGTAATTTAACTTCAAAACTGTTGGCAGATGAGGCATGCACTTGCAACTATGAAAAAGTATTTTATATAACTGTTCAATAAAAATGTGCATGAATTTCAACTTGAAATGAACCCGCTTCTCCTATAAATATATACGTGTGTGTGTGTGTGTGTGTGTGTGTGTGTGTGTGTGTGTGTGTGTGTGTGTGTGTGTGTGTGTGTGTGTGTGTGTGTGTGTGTGTGTGTGTGTGTGTGTGTGTGTGTGTGTGTGACTCAGGTGGTCCTACAGTCCTCCACCAATGCATATGCAACCATGTAAAATACGGTCAAACACATAATACACGCAGTCCTTCAGGGCATTTTTCACAAGAGAATCAGGCTGTGTTAGAGAGCTACGTGATGCTCTGTGTTTCCAACAAGATTACAGGAAACAACAGTCGCCACTACCCATAATTCAAGCCTGCAGGGAAATCAAAGACACAACCAATCGAGTCACAATGTTCCATTCACACCTCAGAGGTCAAGGGGTGAAAAGAGACAGCAGGGAGCTTTTAAAAGCCTTCCATCACCGCACATACTCTAATCCATATGGAGCTCTCATCCTTGGACCGCTGTGTGTTCAGTCTCTGTAGATCAGTCTTGGTGTTTTGCTCCGCTGTGTTCAGCTCCACTTTTCTGTGGACTGGCCAGCAATGTAGATGGGAAATTGTTCCTTGGCAATTCTGCAACAAAGGTGTTTCCTCTTCATCACCCTTAGTGACTTCTTTGATTAAACTATGAAGACCAAGCCAAGAATGTGCGAGCATACCTGTGTACATGGGAGACAAAGATCTGCAGCCTTCCTCCATTATACAAACAGAAAATGTGGATTAGAGTGAAGAGGACTATTTTTTAGATTTAGTGGTTTAACTCAGTACACGAGTGTGCTTGAAGATCAATGCATTTACTTATTGAGATTTAGTGCTTTCTTCTCTGAAAGAGACAGAGCTCTCTTAAAAGATCCAATGCACCTCTACTTTCTGAAGTAGTTGTCCAAATAAATAAAATACTCCTACATAAACGAACTTGACGATTGAACCAAGCAGCATACAGGACCTTCTTGTCCTTGGTTTCTGAAGTGTCTTTCTTTGGTCTCTTCAGCTCAAATCAAACACAATGCTCAAATGAAAGGAAGTAAACTCTGACATCCTGTTTTTTTCGGGAGGGCCAAAAACGCAGGAGCTAGATTTTGAAGCCTCGGAGGGATAACACGAGGAACAACTGAGTTTGATGTCAAGGAGACAATGACACAAACAGTAAGAGTAGCAGGGTGCAGCTGATGCTCTGCAGCAGAAGACCTCTGATCCAAAGCCATGATGATCTGGCACATCATATGACATGATAAGATGTTTTTTTCCAAACATATCTGGGAGACTACCAAACTACCGACTTAACTCCAAAGTAGAAACTAGATACAGCTTATTGTAAGTAGCCTCAACAGTTTGCATAGTGACCCATCTGAGGTCATCTCCATGCTTTCTGGAGGCATAAACATCACATAAACAATGAAGAATAGTGCAACGTCATGGCTGCTATTTGAGCGGCTCCCTTGGGCTTTTTTTTTATTTGTTTTGTTGATGCATGCATGTGACAGTTGCTACGAATCTGAAATGTGTGTGAGCATGTGATGCAAAGCGGCTCCTGTTTTCTGAATCATTTCTTCTTTTTTTTTTTTTAAGTTTGGTTGACATCCTTCCACAAATTAAATTGTTTTTTCCCCACCGAGGGTAGGTGGGCAAGTCCCAGTCTCCTCCCAACTGGTCAAGAGGTGTCAGAGCAGGAAAAAAGAAGTGATGGGAGTTGACGATGCATTCAAACTCAAAACCGAGGTCCCTGTTAAATTGACACAGGTTTGTACCCGCTGGCTGCCTTGTGCTGGTCTCCACAGCCAGCCACGTTACGTCAGGAAGGGAAGCCAGTGTATTTCCTCCCCTTCTTTATCTAAAGGAAGTGCCAAAATAAGCATCAGCAGCGGAGCGCCCCGAGCTTGGGACACCTTTTCCACTGGCTGCTCAGTTGGAGTCTGAGGACGAAGTCAGAGGAGTTCACGGCCACAGAATCACCATGAAGACTATCAGGGTTCTCGTCCTCCTTCTGCTCGCATCTGTCCATGTCGTCACATCAGGTGGGGGAACCATTCAAACTGCTTTTGGCTATTGGTACATGCTGTTAGATTTCACAGAATCAGAGCTGGAGGCCCCTTAAAAGTCTTCAGCTCTCCTTATCTGAGATCAGTTAGTTTTAGCCGTGTTTCTGTGCATCGTCAGTGCAGGGAGGATTTACTGATGTGTGAAGCAAAAGTGAATCTAATATCTTAAGGTGTCAAAATATTTATCAAGTTTACAGGACAAATGTATTTATTGTTGTGAGAAAATAAATACATTTGGGTTTTTTGTGTTGTTCTGTTAGATTACGTTATAGATTTTACTCTTGTTTTCTTCTCATGGAATTTAGTTTTGTTTTGGTATGTGCACAGATAGAGATCTCAGTGTTGTTCAAAAGACACTCACACTTTGAACGCTGACCTTGGAGACATCCACTCAGAGTGTGTATTTCCGTTCATTCAGGCCGAGATAAGCTGTGTGTGTGTGTGTGTGTGTGTGTCTTTGTGTGCAGACCTTTGTACTAACAAGCACGAAAAAGGATCGCAAGTAGATATTTATTTTGCTGTGTTTAGTCAAAGTGAGGATAGAATTTTTTTTATTTTTTTTATTATTATTTACAATAAACATAAGCGCAAATCAAAACCTCAGGAATGTAAAACCTCAAGTGACAAATGAGTGTCTCTTGGTTGAAGGAAAGGAAAAAGGGTGGCTCTGGTGATTTGTTTGTTTTCCTTGCGCAGAGCCAAAAGAGCTCTTAACTGTTCTGCACTGGGCAGATAGTTGATCCGACAGCAGATAGCCAGTGGGAACCAAACTGCCCCCTCTCTCACAGAGACGACAGATCATTGTCCTGAGACCGAAACGTCCCAACTGGCACCAAATCTACTTCCAGCGTTTAGCAGTAA
This sequence comes from Enoplosus armatus, assembly GCF_043641665.1. Taxonomy (NCBI): domain Eukaryota; kingdom Metazoa; phylum Chordata; class Actinopteri; order Centrarchiformes; family Enoplosidae; genus Enoplosus; species Enoplosus armatus. Next base: position 10,856,855 of record NC_092202.1, read on the forward strand.
ACATCTGGAGGAAACACCCTCGCCCTGGCTGCTGCTGCTGCTGCTGCTCACCCGGCTGAGGCATTTTTAGTGAACTTCATGAGCTTTTTTATCCACAGCACACAGAGAAAAGCAATGAGAAGAAAATTCTCAAAGATTTCTCTTAAGACTGGGTTAAACGTCAGTCCCACAAATAATGACGTGGGACTTTACTTAAACATCCAAGTTTTGAATGTATGTATAAGACCGTGCAGGTCTTGCAGTCTCACAGCTTGAATAGTTCATTATTAGGCCTATGCAAGGCTACGTCAACACATTACAGATGTGTCACTTTAATGGTGTGCATTCAGAGACTTAAAAGACTTGCAATTTACTTGCTTATGAAATGAAAACATTTGGACAAACACTTGGACTTGCCCCCAAAGGACCATAGACATGACTTGAGGCTTTACTCAAAGAACTTGAGACTTTTATTGACACTTGCGCCAAAATACTTTACTTGAAGTTGTCTCCAGTGACTCATAGGACTTGTGACTGACTTTGACTTATGTTACTTAAATTATGCTTTAAAATAAATGAGACCTGACTTGGACGTGTCTCAAATAACTTAAAGAGCTTCAGATGTGCTCTGTTATACTTGCGTCCTGACTTGGATTTGTTTCAGATTACTTGAAGGACTTGAGACTTGACTTGGACTTGCCCCAAAAGTCTTAAAAAACTGCTCTGGCAAGAAGAGCTGCTTTTTCGTCCTGATGAGACTCCAGATAGAGCTGCATGTGGTCTTCGCTGAAACGTGAAGCTCAGCCCTTCAGCGACAGCTCTGGTGTGAGATATGTTGAATGGCATCGTAGCTGACAGTAGTGAAGACAGGAAGTTTGGCCGCACAGGTCAGGGGACAACAATAGTGTGTCTGGGACAGGATGCAGCTTCACACAGTGAAATGCAGTGCTTCAAGCAGAGGATATCCACCTCAACACGCCACAACCTCCACCACTATCTTGAATTCTCATCCCCAGTCTGACACTTGGGGCGGGGGTGCACCGTTGTCTGAGACACTGGGCTTTAAAGCCGTGCCAAACAGGAATGATGCAAACATTCACACAACTGTGAACCTAAAATAGAGAATCTGTCTGAGGAAATGTTTTACGTAGACAAACTGTTTCTGGTGTTTTTGTGGCGGAAGCCGTTTGAATTCCTAGATATCACATTCGTTTTAAATATAGTGCTCTGACCTCAGGCACTGAGGATGTAAAGCATAAGAGCCAGCAGGGTGGTTTAGTGATCAAAGTGCCCAGTGACTGTGAGCACAACGCTGGGCAGTAGCTTCAGTGTTGCTTATATGTGACTGAAATTAGTCTAGAGCAACAAATGCACTCTTCAGCAATCAAGAGTCATGAAAAGGCTCATGAACACAACACCACTCTGTGAACAACAACAACAACAACATGTGTCACCGAATAAATCTGCTTTCAAACTGTTGTGTTTCTGCTTTACAATTCCAGCAGATGAAACAGTTGACCCAGGCAACAAACCACCATCATCAGAAACAAAAATGTCAACAGGTAAGTATAGCATTAAAGCAACAGTTGTACATTTTGGGAAATACACAAGTTGCTGTTTTTACATGTTAAATATCATGTTCAACAATAAGCTTTAGAGATCGCGGTAGGCGGATGTTGTTACCTTCTGACAGAGCCAGTCTTTGTGCTAAGCTAAGCTAACCAGCTTCTATGCTCTAGCCTTACATCTAACAGACAGATACTGTATGAGAGTGGTATCAACCTTTTCATCTCCGCCAGAAAGCAAATAAGAGTATTTCCTCAAAATGTCAAATTCTTTTTATTTAAATAAAGTTCAATACTGAAATCAATGTCAAAGTCAATCTTTTTTTTTACATACAGCTCTGTGGGAACTTTGGTGGGTCAAAGTGTAAATTTAGAATTGACATTCCTGTTGAGCCCAGACTCATCTGTTACTATTACATGACCAGATTTGAGTTCTGGTTTTCTTCAATTTTCCTCAATAATTTATACGTCAGTGTCTTTCTTTTTTTGTATATCAGCAGCTCCGGCAGCGCCGGCAGCAACCTCAACAGGAGCACCAGCAGCAGCTACAACTGCAGCACCAGCAGCACCAACACCAGCCGGGGCCACAACTAAAGCACCGCCAGCAGCAGCCACAAGTGAATCTCCAGCAGCTCCCACTGCTCCTCATGATACCACCAGCAAAACCCCTGACAGTGAGTGTGCATTTAAGTTAAGTGGACTGAAGATAGATAGATAGATGGATAGATGTTGATCTCCCTTTTTGTTCCAGGAAAAACTGAGGGTCCAGCAACTGAGGAGACTGCTTCATCCACAGCAGCATCAGCAGACCACAGGAGTGTGACCGCCACATCTCTAGCTGACGCCCGGACGGACAATGAAAGTTAGACTTTCTTCGAATTTATTTTACATTTTTTAAATTGCAAGAATTGCATAAGCAAGGCATAGCGTTTGGAAGAAACAGAATAATAAAAAGTTTAAAAGTAACAAAAAATGACAAAAAAAACAAAACAAATTACTGCTTGAGATTTGTTATATTTAAATTTGATTTTTTTTCTTTTTTTCTTTTGTCTATTAGCTTTGAAATATGTCACTTTGTCACCAAGATCTAACCCCCTTCCTAACCCGGGAAAGAGCTCTGAGACCTTGACAGAGATCAAGACAAATGAGACTGCAGGTAAGAAGAGATTTGGCGCAGGTAAAGAGCAAGCTTTGGTAAACGTTTTTACTCCGACAGATGATTACAGCAGAACTTAATAAGGTAATGGGTTTTACTGACACGAGAGTGAGATAGGACCATGCTGGATGTAATCTTATTAAAATGACAACTGTATTTAAAGCAGAAGTTAAACTGGTTTGAATTTTGTCAGGACCCGACGACAGCACTGAAAAACCAAACACAGGAAAAGGTATGTACCAAAATAAAATCACATCTTCTTCTTTTCATGATTGTGTCAAAGCTATGTCAAGTGATTTAAAACGCTGTTTCAAAGACGTTAAATGTCGTCATGAATAGTATTTCAAATTTGAGTCGAGTGAAGATACTGATCTTTCTTTTCTACAGGTACACCTACTCCTGCCCAAGGTGCAGTATGTCGTTCACACATTACATTTGTACATGATCTGCCTTAGAACAACTACTGCAATTCAGGCGTTTACATTCATAAATGAAAATGGGATGCCAACATAATATTACATATGATCACAAAGCAAATGTTCACTTTGGTTGATCCACTCTCTGTCAGGTGGATACTTTCACTCAGCTTCACATCAGAATTTAAATCTGTAATACAGCTATCTGTGTGGTAGTGGATAGTAAAACACTAAAACCACTCTCATTCTGAATTCTGCTATCGTTAAAATGTTGACTGAAAGGTCATTTATTTTATGGTTTTATTTAAGTGAGTAAGTCATTCATTTCAATATGATAGTATCACATTAAACAATTCCACTTCCAGGGACGCCAAAACATCCGAATGAACAGGCTCAGGAGAAAGGTGCTGGTAAGTTATACTCTACTTCCATACACAGAATAAATCATTTTTAATCATACTGTTCAGTAACAAGGAGCCGGAGGCTAATTAAGAAAAATGCCCTTTTTGAAAGGTTCTCAGACTGGCAGTGATGAGAAAGAACCCCCCAAATCAGGTAATGTATTGAACTGTACTAAAGTCTCCTCTGCTGAACTTGTCAGTCATACCCCACTCAATGGTGATTTCATCAAAACCAGACCAGTGATGTAGCAGACAACAATGCCACTAATCTTTCGGAGACGAGTCAAACTAGGTTGATGTTGATGGCTGTCTGCAATTCTCCCTTCAGACAAGAGGCTGTGGTGGATTGTGTTGCCTGTCCTCCTGGTGGGAGCTGCTGCCGCCATCGTCCTCAAATTCAAATGCAAGAAGATCCACGATCACTCAGGTGCATCTATTTACTGCCCACTGATTTTCATATCTGGATGCTTGCACTGGATATATTTAAGGTGTAATTATTTATGCATCATTTAAGTGAAAAGATGTATTTTCGATATTGAATTAGATCAGCAAGAATACAGTTTGTGTTTGTTAATGTCCTCTCTTGTCTTCTATCAAACAGAAACCATCGATACTGGAACTGAGAAGTAAGTTTGAACGTTGTCATCATGGGCTGTATTTAAAAGGTTAAACGCTCAAAGCATTCATCCCTTTGTCTCTCTTGCTCTCCACACAGTGCATCTTTCCAGAGCAGACCCGAAAGCACCAAAGATGGTGTCATGCTCCTGGGAGTGAAGTCATCGGGCGGAGAAGAAAACGGTGAGCTGCCCTCCGTCTATTTCCTGCGAGAGTTCCTTCTGTGCATTCTTCCATCACATGGTAAAGCGGTTTCTCCAGACACAGACTTGCAATTATTCCAGGGAAGTTGCAGGCTTTTAATATCTCATTGTACAGTATGGGCTTTTTTGGGGGCTTTGCTGGGCAACAGAAGGTGTTTCCTGTGATTTTGCACCCCCACCCCAGCCCTCCAACAAGCAGCAGGGCTTGAAAGATAGGAACTTCCTAACATAAACACGATTATTTTGGACAGGAGCTATTGTGCGGGCCAGTAAATGTCAGCGTGGCCCAGGCGCTGCAGTTTGCTGGTGGGGTGAATGCATGGGCACATCCACGGGTGCGCATGTGCCATACGTGGTTTGTACACAGACCCAGTATCCTTTCACCCCACCCATGAAAACAAAAATTAAATAAATCTGGGCAGTAAATGTCCTACCTTCCTTCACTAATACAATCAGCCCTACATGACTTGGCTGTGAGCTTCAGGGGGAAATGGAGTCATGCTTTAGGAATTTTGCTGAGGAAGAACGTGTTTATGTTGTTACAGACTACTGGATTTCTTTGGATTGTAGCTTTAAAAATTCTTATCTGACTGCAAAACTTGTTCGTCATACGTACCGCTCTCTCATACAGTCCCACGCTCATGATGTAAAAGCTCACCAACAAAAACGGACTTAATGAACTTAAAAAGTCCATGTGAGCACCACAAAAATGACTCCTCCCAACTGCTCTGAAGTTAATGTAACATACTGATAATGGGCAGTTTGGCTTCAGGATAGTGCACAACTGGTTTCAGATAACATTTTGGAACAGAGAATGAGCGGGTACCACTTCCCAACCACGGTGACCTGCTGTCCCATCCTGTACGTACTCACTGCAGCACCGCCGACTAGTGTTGCCTTGAAACAAAGAAGGCACAAAGGATCTTCTCACACCACAACTGAGAGTTTGCATAACGGTCTGTTGTATTGATCACACAGACGTGGTTTTGCCGTGGTGTGGATTCATCAGTTGCCTCTGTTGTTATGTATGTTTCAGCTGCTGCGAGATAAAAAAGAAGGGCTGCAACATGGAGACCGGCCAGTGGATGAGTCACACCTGTCGCCCACACACTGGTGGTCTGGAGGAACCGTTTAGATGTTTGATTTCTTTTGGGGAGGGGGGGCAGAAAAGTGTTGAACAGCGGCTTTTATGTATGTTTCTGTATGCTGAAAGCAGGGTTTGTGACTGTGATCATAAATCTCTAAATACTGTAAGCAGATAAATCATTGTGTGTGGAATATAGTAAATGAAAACTGAATCACCCTTTTTTCCAGTATACTGTTGACGAAGACAAACCCAAATACAGCTGCACGTCTCATTTCTGTCCACATGTTGGGCCATTAAACAGGTTTTTTTCTGTGAAGTGCACTGACCTCAGATCCACCACGTATTTGATGTAATAAATCACTGTTCATATCTTAGTTTTATAATTATTATAATTATTATCAGTTGTTATTAGTTGTCATTTATTTGCCTTGATCTATTTTGTAAATGTTGATGTTTTGGTTTGTTTTACATTCATTGTCACCAAAAGATGGAATAAGAACAGGCTCTTTTGAAGTGGACTCCATTTGTTTGTATCTCAGCAAAGTATTTCTTGGAAGGAGGTGGTTAAATATCCTGCCAGGCTTCTCCACCGAAGAACGTTTTTAAGCCTCACATTACAGTACTGCCCGTTCACCAGCAGTTCTGTGTGTGCATGTAGCTGAACTCGATGTAGTAGGAAGGATTTTCTTTTTCAGTAAATATAACATTCAAGCACATGGAATAAGTAAAGAAGGTGCAGAGTATTGTAGTTAGAGACACTGGAACTGCTTTATGGCTAGAATTTGTTGTTCTCAACCTCAGTTTCCTCAATAAATCACTAGAAAATGGTTTGGTTTAATATTGCATATGTTGAATGCCATGTTTGTCTTTTTATTGCCTGTAAATGAGCTGTAATGTACTCTATGTAACCCAGCAGTGTCCGTTCAATGACTCACCACTAGAGGGAGCAGACGGTCAACACAAGACATAGAGAGCAGCCATGGTTTTGCCCCAGTTCATAAGCTAGTGTTTATTGCAGAGAGGTTTCATGTGGTTGTTGACAGAGGAGTGAGATTTAGGTCACCAGTGTAAAGATCGCACTCTGCAAGAAGATCAAGCAGGTGATCTTCATAACACACTGTTTATACAGTACAGATACACTCAGTGTCACCAGTCTTTACGTAGTGATTCCTTCATAGTATAAATTCAAATGACTTTTGTAGTTCTGACCTCCATTTTGAATTCACACACAGGGTTATAAGGAGTGGCTGCATCTGTGGACTTTGTAAGCTGAGACTGGGTAACAGCTTCGACTGTGGGCACATCACACACACAACTATAATGCCTCACCAGCTGTGGCCCGGGCTGAGTTACACTCAGGATGCCACGCCAGGCCTTTTCTCCTTCAGCTTAACTCTGCAATTTACAGTGTTTCGTCTCCCTCTTCAGGCCACATATCTACTCATCTTCACTTTGAATTTTAAAGAGGATATCTGAGCCTCTGACAATGAAAAATCAATATGGATGTTACCTTTGGAAATTCACTTCAACCGAGTGCCTTTTTCTGTTGTTACAAACCTTGTTGAACGTTGCCTTTGTAAGGCAGCAGTCTCGTCAATGCTTCAGACAGCTAATGGAAGTAATCTCCTCATATTAAATCTCTAAATCTGTAATGTTTGCAGCACAGCAGTACAATTGCACATTTTAGGAAAGAAAACATGACTTGACTTTGTTAAAATTACCACCAGAACATGGGATCCTCTGATTGTCTTTAATTCATGAGTGACACAATGATGGGACCCAGTGAAAGATAAAAATGTATATTTTGGTGTAGCTACTGTGCTCTTTTTCAGTTAGGATGCAGTAACATTTTGAAATGTGGCATTATTATTGCAGAGAAAATGTCTCTCATTGGATCCCCTTTGCTGTCCGTTGGCTTTGGTCTACTCTGCTGCCTCATGTCGCTCATTTGTGCCACAACTACGCAGCTCTCTCGGCCACCAGTGACATGTAAGAATGTCAAAGTCACATTATTAACTGTAAGAGAACATTACATCAAAGAGGAATTAAAGCCGTCTGTTGACATAAGTAGGGCTTTTGTAGGTTTGCAGGGACGTTTATGCACACATTTATGCATTAAGTAACAGTAGATGCAATTTAGATTCAATTATAGCAATAGCTGCAAGGGATTTTACTGGATATATTTGTTGGTCGGTTGGACCCTATCTGGATATTCTAATTAATAAAACTGCCATGCGACACCTGACATTACAATACATTTATATACATTACAGTTAATTGTAAGAGTGTCCTCTTGAGGAAAGAATCAATTGAAGAGGAGATGTGTATAACAAGAAGAGCAATCACATTAAAAGAAAATCCATTTTTTTTACTTGAGGGAACTTACTTCTTTATATCTCAGCTGTGTGCAGGACCAGCAAGGCTCTGATATGCACGAGGAATACTCCTGCACATGCAACCAGTTATCTCCTGTGGAGATAGAGAAATGCAACTCAGCAAAATGGCTCCTGTTGTTAAATTTCATGGGGGTGGGAGGCTGGAGGGGCACATTTCACTGAGCAGAGAGTGCGTGGGGCCGGCCTGACATACCAGGCATCTTGACGGGGGATAACAGAAGGCTCATCTGAACTGCGATGGATTAATAACCTGAAACACAACACGTTTTATCTTTTGCCTCTTCCAGGGAAACGGGAGTTAGCACGTGGAGCAAATTCACCAGCAGATTTTGGTTGACTCGCCTTACCAACAGGGAGTGAAGGTCGAAAGCAGAGGTGCTCCACATTGCTAGCCTGGTCTCTGCTCTGTCATAGTCCCAGCAAAACAGAAAGATTCATTCAACTTTTACCAACAAGTGAAATCCAACTGAGATTGCGAGTCGTCATCGAGCTCTGGCCGGTGTGACAGGAGCACAGATAGCTGCAGACAGATGGCGCCGCACATAAAAAAGCAAAGTTAGCATAGAGGCATGGGAAGTATCTTTAAGCACTGACAACAGCAAAATGGATTGATCTTCCAGACATCATACAGTTGCTGTAAACACAGTAGGCCTTCTGAGCTCTTAGCTGCAGAGTTTTATTTCATGCACGAGTTCAAAGGTCAGAGTGGCTTTCTGTCTGAACTCTGTTTGAGCTGTGAGGACGGTCGGTTTACATAGCTTATTGAACTTTCTCATTTTTGGGTTAGAACGGCCTCACAACTGTTGCACAGCGTCAGCAGATAAGAGTTGGACACTATGGGGACAGATTTCAGGTTCTGTGTCTAAAACATTTTGTCCTCTTCACAGCAAATGTTGAATACAAGGCTTAAGTGTTTCAGTGGTGCTCACTCTCAAGATTCTAGGTTTTTATTGGGTATAAAAATATTGAATCTGATATTGTTTTCAATATCACTTGGTTGACCTGCATAGATGTTTTTTTTAAACACTTAACGAGTCTATTCCTGCTTGTTAAGTTTTTATGATGCAGTGTCAAATGTGGGCTACTGGGTCTGAATGATAGCTTTCTCAGCAACATAGTGACCTTGTATATTCAACATACATTCAGGTCAAAACCTCATGAGCTGATGCTATGCATTTCTGTGGTCTGAACACCTGGTTCAGAAACTTTTTCTATCTTTGCCATCCATGCATACATTGTGGCTGATGAATGATCAAATAGCCTATATTGTTATTATTCATCTTTGATTATTTCAAGCAGAATACTTTCAAGGAAAGTGGGTGTAAAAATGTCATGTAGGGGCATACAGTTATTTTTGCTAGTTGACTGTGTATCCTAATAGTAGATCAGATCACACAAAAACACAGTAATATGACATATTATTCCAGTAAACCACAACTTTATATTTTTCTAATTAAAACACGCTGAGGTTGCTTTAACCTATTCCCGCACCGTGTTGATGAAACAACCTGAATTCTTCATTTTAAAGCCTTTTGCACATGACTTGCTTATCTAGCCCTTTGCACAGCATATGCCTGCATCCACAAAGGCAGTAACACTAGCTAAAGCATGTGACTTTTTTTCTGAGGCATATCTAGTTCTCCCCATGTGACTGGAGGAAAGCTCTCTCTCTCTCTCTCTTTCTCTCCTCCACTGGATTCCATTTCCTTTAGCCAGCAGAGCTGCTGGGGGTAAGAGGGCCAGATCCAGTTACTGGGAGAAAGATTTCTGTTGAGACGGTGTATGATGAGGGCTAAACTGCTGATGAGCTGGACAACTGTGCTCTGTGTTTTACCTGCCAAATGTACACACACATTTTGGCTCAGTAAACCTGCAAGCAGGAGCTTCCTCCTTCCTCATGTAAAGGACCCCCAGATAAGCTGGGCTTAGGTCACAGATGTCTGTTTTCATTTGTTTTAGGCATCCATCTGGGAAAAGGTTTTGCTTATTTTGCACATAATCACACGCCTGTCAGAGGTGAAAGCCACTCAGAATAGATTTTATTCTCTGAGCTTTTTTCATATGGCAACCACTAATAATGCGTAATTTTGCTGGACCCTCTTGGATTGGTGTGTGAAGGTTGTAAAGAAATGCTCTTGAGGCCAAGCCAAGAAACCCCATATCCATGCTTTCCAAACCAGTACAGTGTTTGACAATAAGTATTTTCATGAGATATGACCAATATGATACAATCATACAAGAAGTTGGTTTACACTGTGTTTTTTTATTTAAAACCTGCCAAGTCTTTTGCTGTTCTGAAAGTAGTTGGGTAAATATTGTAGAATTTGTTATATGACTTTGGTCCAGACTTTTTTTTTAAACCTAAAAAGCAAGAGGTCGTGACGGAGTACAAACTTCTCTTCACAGGCTACAGCCAGCATGCTGCCTCGTCCATGTAGCAACACAAATATTCCTCCTAAGCATTGGTCAGTTATTTAATTTAAAGGGTTTTTCGCGGCCAATCGGGGGAAGCGCTGCGTTTTTACGTCGCGAAGCGTGCTCTGATTGGTCAAACCCTCGTGTCAGCTGAGCAGGAGGAATGTATAAATATTCCTCAGAAGTTTCGCCTGCTGCAGTGTGTTTGTGTGTCTGTGTGTGTGTCGGCGTGCGCGTGTGAATTTATTTATGAGAAACCGTCTAAAAATAATAATAATTTTGCACTAAATAATATTTAAGGTAAGTCATTTAATATTCACACCGAATGGCTGTGAGCTAGAAATGAACCGCTAAAGTAATACAGCTAAACTTCTGTTTTGCTGGGGGGGCGGGTGAGTGACGGGTTGTCTTGTTAATGGCTAACGTTACGTTGTGACAGTGTGAAGCGTTTAAATGCCGAGCTAGCTGCTTTAATGAGCCACCTGCCTCTTATTGAGCTATAAACAATCCGCTTCGACTGTTGCTCTGACGCTGCTACGTCGTTTTTTTGTTTTTTTCCAGGCTGCTTTGTTGAAACCACAGGAAAACAGCCCACTCCTGGTGAGATCAAGACCGTCACCATGGTTGCCACAAGCACATTAAAGACCAAAAGCAGCGACTGCATTTCAGAATTGGTTGACCGAAGATATGACCAGGCTTGCATTGAGAAAGGTAAGCGCACTGGCCTTTTCTGTGTGTGTTTTTTGTCTGTATAGATAAGCTGCTAGTTGCTGGATACTTCCAGTTGTGTGCTTGTTTATCCCTGCGTGGTGCATGGCTGCAGCAGTGGAGGGGAGGGGGGGGAGCGGGGAGAGGGAAGTCAACAGAGGATGAAGTCATCCCTTCAGCCTGTCTGCACAACAGCAGCCTGCCTATAATGGCATATCTGGCCGGATTTTTCTGTTCAAAGCTAAATTATTGTATTGCAAAACCTACATTGTGACTGGTTTGTTTGATTCCTATCTTGAGGTTTATGACAGTTTAGCAGTCTGTGATGTGTTGACACATATCCACACACTGCAACCAGAGGGGATACAAAAGCAGATCAAATCTCTCAACCCTTTTATTCATTTGTAGTTTAAGACCTTAATGTGATTTGTGCCTGTTGGCATCTTGGAATAGGCATTTATTGCCCTGCAGTTAGTATGTTTATTTAAATCCAAAAGCTGGCATTGGTCCGTAACTATTCAACTTGCATTGTTTTCCCAGAGCTGGATTTCTGGGACCACTGCCTGGCTGAGCCCCAGAGGACTGCAGATGTCACTGAGGACAGAACCTGTCAACAGCTGGCCAAGATGTTTGAGAACTGCCTGTCACGGGCCAAGAAGACAACTCTGCACTGCTCCTCTGTGCTGGTCCCAGAGAAGCTCACGCGGAGGATAGCTCGCGAGGTCCTGCGGCTGGCATCTTGCGAGCCTTGTGGCCTGCGCGGCTGTGTCCTCTATGTCCACCTAGAGCTGGACAAGGGCTGCAAGCGGCTGGAGCGCATCGTGTACGATGCCACTGTGGTGCCCACGTTTGAGCTCACTCTTGTGTTCAAACAGGATGGCACCGCCTGGCCCAGCCTGCGGGACTTCCTTTTTATGGGAACCTGCTTTGCCCCGACTTTAAGGCACGTACTTAAACTGAGTCCAGGTTTCCGGCTGGTCAAGAAAAAACTGTACTCCTCCTCGGCTGGTACCGTGGTAGAGGAGTGCTGAACTATGGGAGGGATCAGGGTGGGATATCAAGTTTCCTGTGGGTAAATGCACTTCTGCCCAAATGTAAATGACACTCCAGTGGTGTCATATTTTCTACAGTGTTTTTGTACAATGCAGTTTGTCAGTTCAACTATTAGTAGCCAGTCAATTCAGTTCGGAACTTGGTTGTAACGTTAAAAGCTTATGCGTAAATGAGCCTGATAGTTCTGGGTTTGGCTTCAGTGTTTCTAAAAGTGCATTTTTTTTTATCAGCAAAATTGTAATATTGCGGGTGTTTGGTTGTTGTTTTTTCTAATCGGAGCATTTGTTGCTCAAACACAATTTTAAATTGTACATTTTGCAGATGAATGTAAAACCATGTTCACATCAACATGTTTTGAGAGGGACATACTGTGGGTACACTTTGTTAAAGACACTAGCCACTTTGTTGATGCATCTGCGTGTTTCCAGATGCATTGAATGTGTTCAGCAACAGTAAACACACCTAGGCTTGAATAGAGACTGAAATGTAGTCTTTGGGGGCCATATGTGTCGCTAGTTGTGTAATGCTGTATTTAGGGCTGCGGATGTTTTTAAGACTGAATGTCCTGTGACGATGCTGCTGTCATGGTGTGGGCTTCTCACACTTCGGCAATGTGGATGCCTTAAATGTCAAATGTAATTTTTCACTTGGATCACAGCTTGTGTGTTTAGTGTAAATGTTTTATTGCATTTTTATTTTTATACCCCCTCCTACAGACACGCCTTTTCAATGCAGAGCCTTTATAGATTATTAAAAGGATGGTTCACCCAAATATAAAAGCTTATTTGCTTTTATGTAATTTGTCAACTGGGATGTGCAAAGAAATTACTGGAGGTCCAGCTAGTAAATTGTGATTTTTGGTGAATTCCCTACAGTTTTTTTTATTATAATTTTTTTTTTTTTTTTTTTATGCCATTTGAACTTCCTGTTTAAGGAAACTAGGTCTTGTCTATCAGGCAATAATAAATTGAAACCCCATTTTGCATTTGTAGCTTGATTCAGTGCAATTTGCTGTCACAGAGCATTACTGTGCATATTCTGGAGCCATGAACTCAAGCCTGCGAGCCTGGAGTGGGCAGGCAACAGTGGGACAATGCAGGCTTTTAAAACGGAACACGAACAACAAGATCTCTGCAAGAATGTGATGTGTTTATTATGCGTCCTCCGGGCTAGTATGACAAAAGAAAATTCCACTTCATGAAAGCCTCCAGCAGTCACTGTGGGACAACATTATAGGCATTATAATGTTTATTTGGCATAATAGAAAATAGAAACTAACATCTAACAACTCATCACTTAAAAATGTCCAACTATAGAGCCTTAGGAAAATGATCCAATCACTGCTCTTGGCACTATTATTTGATCTTGCGAGTCCCTACATTTTATTTTATTGAGTCTGCCGAGAAACACGGTCAGGTCAAGATTGCACTTTAGTATCAGTTTGTGCACATGCACTGCTCAGCTGCTTGTTGTGCGAACCTGCAGAGTTTGTGTGACATTTCTCTCACTGCCTTTAATGGAGGCGTCTCCATAGTGATTTTGCGGGCCTCCGTTTGTGAGCTACACAAATGAGATTCCGATGAACTGAAGATTGTGACACTTGTGTGGGACATTGTCGTAATGACATTTTGCGCTCATGACCTTTTTGTCCAATTCAGCCTTTCATCCTTGCAAGTACATGGTTTGAGGCTAAAGTAAGAAGGCTATTGACATTAATGGTGAACTTTATTGCGTTAAAGTTTTACCATTTACACTGTTGCGTCATTCGTGCACAAACAAGTGAACAGGGTGACGTGGTTACAGTAGGTTAATGACAGGAGCACATGATCTTGTGCAAGATGTGTCGCTGTCATTGTGAAGGGACAAAGCACCAGAGACCATTTACTCTGTCACACGCCTGATCCCTTTCCCCCCGCTGTGCAAATGTGGGTCAGCAGTACAAGTTGGCATTGTTGAGCTCATAAAAGTATAAAACACTTAACATCTGTCTGTGCAGATTGGCTGCTAAATATATTGCTATACACACACATAACACATAACTTTAACATTCCTATATATAGTTCATCATTTATGCTGAATCATTTTAATCCTATAATATCTAGTGTCTCATAGGGATCTAAATTCTGTCATGTTTCCTTTATGATTATTCTTTAGCCTATTTTAAGTTTAATCAAATGTTGAATTGTGTATTTGTCAGAGGAAAATAGTTTTTATTAAGTAACTTTGCACTTAAAGGAATAGTTAATAATAGACATTTTAGGAAAAACATTAATTTGCTTTGTTGCCAAGGTTGGATGAGAAGATTGATACCACTCCTATCTGCCCTTAAATATGAAGTTGGAGCCAGGAGACAGCTAGGCTAGTTTAGCTTATCTTAACTTAGTGTAAAGACTGGAAACAGAGGGAAACAGCTAGGTGGTAGCCTAATGCACACAAAAAACTAAGTGTAAAAACAACAGGTTGTGGTTTTACAGATGATTATGTGCCAAACTATTTCTTGGCTGGTGCCACTGACCTCCAGGAGTCTTGTCATCACTGGGAGGCAACCAGCTCTAGAAAGTCACCGCTCCCAGCCAAGAAAGAGTCCCCCAGTTTTTGTACGGATTAAACAGCAAGATATAATGTGTCAATAAGTGAGCCTTATAAGTGATGGTAGGTGGATTTTATTACATTTGGACAGAGCCAGGCTAGCTGTTTCCCCTTGTTTTCAGTTTATGCTAAGCTAAGCTAACCAGCTGCTGGCTGTACCCTTATATTGTACTGAGAAACATGAGCGTGGTGTCAGTCTTCTCATCAAACGCTTGGCAAGAAAGAAAATAGGCATCTTTTCCCAAATGTCAAACTATTCTGTTAAAAAACCAGTACCTGAGTGTTTAACCCGGTCTTCCAATTTATACATATCAGCAGCCTAATGAGAAACATTGGTGTAGATTCATTGACACCTACGCTAAGCTGTCTGTCAGTTGTTGAATGTTACCAGCCTACTAAGGCTTAATGAGTCCATTATGAAATGTGTCATTTACAGTATATCACATCCTTGGTTTATGCCGTATGTCCAAAGAAAGGCAGAGGCAGCAAATGCTCCTCCCGAGGGACACGCCAGCATAATTCATCTAGCCTCCTGCCTCATGGAAAAGTACTGAGGGCCTTTTCACGCTCCTGCAACCAAAAGAATCTGAGCTGCACTGTACTGGCTTGGCAGCTCATTCACTGAAGCTCATGAATCCATTGGTGGTACTTGAGAGTCTCAGTGTCAACATGATTCATCTCAACCTGCACTGTGTGGGAGTATGTTGTGAAATGGGCCCTTCCCTGCCACAGCTGCAGAGTCAATCACACTGATCAGACTGATCGCGCATGCCCGCTTGCCTACACAGCACCCGCTGTAGCCTACACGACAGCCTACACATGTTTATCAGCTTTGATTCACCCCTCTGTCCCCACGGGGTGTCCGAGTCACTGGATAGGCCTGTTTGTTCCCAACTCTGAGCTGGGCTGGATTCCATGTTTCCTCCTGACCCACAGAACAACCTCTTTCTGGGAAGATAGAAATCTGATGAACGTGGATAAGGGTGCATGCATGTCACACTGGGAGTGGGGTTATTTGACGATCCAGATATGTTTATCTGTCTCCTGAGTGTTTGTATATAATCTATGTAAACACATCTTCTTCTTTTTTTTGCTTCATCATCATCTTTTCTTACAATTTACAGGATATTCCCAACCAGTCTTACCAGACTTGGCTGTGTTTGTGTATCTACTATAGTATATCTATAGTAAAAAGCACAGTGCATATAAATAGATATAGAAATAGATCCTTGTTTACTCATTCACTATTCCCATCTGGCACCAGGTAGCAAATAGGGACTGAGTTTGGACAGTCTTTTGCGATACCAGCTGCCCTGTGAGACTGTAATGCTCATTTCATGCCAGCAAACAAAAAAGGAGGCCAGAAATGTACGATTTTACCTGATGGAGGAGCCATACAAAAGGCTGTGTAATAACCTAAATCAGGTGGGTTTATCTGAAAGATCACAGACTTCCTTAATTTGCCCAAATGTCATTTTATGTCTGGCATGTCCTAAACAGCAGGGAGTGAGGTGTCCATCCAGAGAAGGTTCAACAAGTGGTCAGGTTGGTAAACACGAGCTTGCTGTTTGCTCTTCAATGAAGTTATAACACATGATTTCTGGGTATTGAAATTCAAGTCTTTCAGACCCTCGCCTCTCGCTGCCATTGGAGCTGGCAACATGCAATGTTGGTGAGTGGAATTTATAATCTACTTTGCGTTGCCGAGTACCACTTCTAAACACCTCTGCACTGAGGGCAGTGTGACAGGCTGAGGGACGGCGGCCATAGTGTTTCACTGTAGTCATCAAGTAATGAATTTAATCCAGCACACAATTTAGAATTTTATTTGAGTTTGGATATCTAAATGTTAGCATGCTTACCCACTAAACTAAGATTGTGAACATGGTAAATACACTTACTAAATATCAGCAACTTTGCATTGTCATTGTGAGCAGGTTAGCATGCTTACGTTAGCATTCAGGTTAAAGCACCACTGTGCCTAAATACAGCCTCACAGGGCAGCTAGCAGCTAGCTTAGCATTTAGCACAAAGTTGGGGGATACAAAAAAATTTGTTTCTTATACAAAATGAGTCTCTTGTAAAGTCAGGTGAGCCTTGGTCCGTGTCGTTTGGCAACACATTTCTGACATGAAATGTTCGTACCACTAGCATAACGTTACTCTCCTAGCCAAGCACACGAATAACCATAAAAATAACCTGTTTAATGTAATGCAATATAACAATAATGTTCAGTTATTGTTGCGATGAATACAGTTTGTCTGTTTACTCAGTTCTATGACATTTTGAGGCAGAGGCTATCCTTAAATTGGACTTATTTACATATATGAAAAATATAAACACCTTCCAATATAATACAGTCCAGTACAATAACACAGAAACCAGTCTGAAAATGAGCACAGATGAGCACAGAATCAACACCTTGGCAAGGTGTCTGCAACAACTATGAACTGGTTTTACATAGGATTTGGTTAGTAGGCCACATGACTCGATTGCATTCAAATGTACAGCAGATTCTATTCGGCTGGTCATTCACAGCGTCTTGCCCTGAGCACATTAAATCATGTTTTATGAACTGTTGAGTCTGGCCACCCATCATCTAAATACAGCTTTAAAATGTTTGTGAGCACGCGATTTAAAATTAATTGCTGCATGGGGTCATAGATACCTCAAGGTCCTGAGCGTAACACAGTGTAAAGAACAGGCAGTGCCTTCCCAAGTGGGTGTCTTATTTTGCCATTTTGGTGGCTCGCTTTACATATGATGTTGAGCACCTCTTGGGCCAATCATATTATATTAAACTTAAGTAAGACACATTTTTTTAGTAACTAAGTAACAAGTGGAGGAAGTCCTTAAATAAACCATTACGGCTGCGGTAAAATGAAACAAAATAGCCCGAACAGACACATGATGCACATGTTGAACAGCAGCGTATTCCTAAATAAAATATGGATATTTTGAGATGTTGCTATGCTATTCGCAGCAGTGTGGATGGAGTGTTATTTAAGTGTCACTACAGTGTTTATCTGGCTGGTGTGTGACCTTCATAGGTCGCTGCCTCTGGAAGGTTTGGAGCTGACAACTCCTCCATAACTAATGCACTGCTGGCTTCAAACATGGATTTCTCTGGCATCTGACAAGTGGGCGTTGTCTCACTTTCAGCCTGTTATGTGGAGCTGCTGGAAGTAGGTTGTTGCCTGGGTGAAATCACCTTCAGGACAATGGCCCCTTGCATTAATGTAACTGCTTGATTGGAAATCAGTGCCAAATCATGACTTTGGTGCAGAAATGTGATGCGTAAAATTCTTTATGATGAGCAGAGTAAGAAGCATTCCATGAATTCAGTGCCATTGAGTCATTGTTAACAGAGGCCCAGTGTATGTTCTGTGTTGAGTCATTCATTTTTAAATGGCGCATCTTTTCTATAGACCTTTTATAATAGACCTCATTGAGACTGTACAGCTCTGCACAGTCCAAATAAGCTTCTATCATGTAGAGGGAAGTTACTGGATAAAGACTGTAGTAGGTGTATGTGCCAAGACAAATCCCTCAAGAAAACATGAAATAAGCAGCCAGTTTGACCCTTGGGAATGGTTAAAGCGCATGTCTGGTGTCAATCTTGCTGAAATTTCAGCTGGGTTGCACAGAAACTCAGAAAATAATACAGGAAATGCTTGAGGATCATTCACCGTGTTTTTCTTGCTCGTTCTTTTCCAGTAAAATGTAAAAATGCCATCATGAAACAGTTGTTGTCTTCCCCTGAAAAGCATGATAACAACTCTGGAAACCTTTAGTTTTTGGGGATTTTAAATTATACGGCACATTGAATACAAACAGGGCACAAATAGAACCAGCATAGTTTGTTTCATTTTACAAAAATAAACAACTTGCAATACTGGGAATTTTTATTTTCCATTTCAAGAACTGAATTGTAACTACAGACATAATAAAAAAAACAATACAAACTACCATTATTAAGATATGTTGTAGCTCATTTAATTGTTGCCTGAGAGTGTGTAGGAGTGGTGAAGTGGCCACGACAGCCTTTCACATTTCACTCTTCATTATCATTCATTTAATACAGTATCTTTATATTCATTCCACTTCAGTATTCAAAATCTCCCTTTCTTTAAATAGAACCTGGCCCAGGTTAAATCTCCTGTGCCGTATTTCCTGCATTATTATGGTTCAAAATAGATTTCTAGTCTACTCAAGAGTCATAGAGTATATCAAAGTAGAATTAGAGATTCTTCCTATTGATGTTGCCATAATTCAGCCTCTCTCTTGTTAGTTGGCTCACCTGGAGAAACAATGGTGTCATCATTCATTATACAGAGGAAATGGCACTAAAGTGCATGTGTTTCAGATTAAGATGCTCTGGGTATTTTTTTCCCAGGGATTCTGGTGCTGAAATCAAACTAGCTGTCTTTCATAATGTCAGTCAGTTTTGTGGCTCAAGTGCTTTATTCAGTGACTGAACCAAGCAGAGTTACTGCTCATAACTACTGTCATTAAACTTTTAAAGGGGAGTTTATCAAACATTAAACTTTTAAAGGGGAGTTTGTCAAATGTGCATGTATGTTGTAATCTTTGGTTAATTTTTGGATGCCAGATGGTTACAATTTACAGATTGCTTCCTTGGCTGCACTGTGTACTATTATAATGATAGTCAAGAATTACAATTTATGTGAGATAGTGAAATATTGTGTAAACTGTTACCATTATTTGGGGATCAATGCTGTGGCTCAGCAGGTTTGGAGTCTCACAGCCCAGAGATGTCACTGCCATCTAGTGGAGAAAATGAATAGTAACAACATTTGACAGAGCAGTTACCTACAGAATATATTTCCATTTAAACAAGAATATTTCAGTGGTTGATAAAGGATATTCTGCACCCAAAATGTGAACTGTTTTTTCTACAGATAATTCTTATTTTTTTCTTTGTTTTCGTAAATTTTATTACTTAACCTAACATTGAAACCGAAGTGTGTGCGCCTTCATGGTTTTGTTTTGAAAGTTCCCAGGAAAAGTCATTCTCACTTTGTCAAACTTGACGCTGTGTCCTCGCAGTTGCCAGGGGCAACACAAAGCACCAGGCGACGCAGGGGGCAAAGTCACGATTAACTTGAGGTTTTTAACTCATTACATTTTTCCTTTATAACTTTCAGACTAATTTCAGTGGTCTTTATATAGATAGTCGCCACTGAGTGGAAATGCCACCAAAGCCAGCTAAAAAAGGCTCAGCCAAAAAGCCCAATGCTGCTGGAGCCGCAGTTGTCAACAAGAACTGGGAGGCTGGTCTCACCAGAGCACAGTTTGAAGAGGTTTGCTATCTCCCTCACCACTTTGTTTAGTTTAACTTAACTCGTGTGTTCAAAACATTTCTCTTATCAGACAAAGTGACGCTTATAGAGTTCTTACTACTTGGCTAACGCTACATATGGTAGTTAGCCAACGTTTACAGGTTGCCACTGTAGCTAGCTAAGTTTAGCTATCTATAACGTTAGTGTTTGATGTTACGTGCGTGCGAGCGAGATTTTTACTTTTCATTTTAAGTAACGAGAAGAAATGTAACGTTAGCTAGGTTTTTAAATGATGTGTTATCTTCTGAACTGTCCCTTAAGCCAATTTCAGTAACGTCAACAAAGTCACTGGGCAATTTTTGTTTGTCACCGTAATTAAGTTAGCTTGACGTGTAAAAAAATCTGCAACAGTAAACCTTTTAGCTTTTAATTTGAAGGTGACACTTCCAAACCGGAAGTCTTATTTATTTATCGTCGAAGTTACCTGAAGGTACCTCTCTCCGGTAAAACTAGCTAGATTGTACTGTGGCTTTGTAGCTTACTCACACTGCAAATTTTAATAATGTAACGTTTAGCTTAATTTAGCTTTCTTCTATCAGTGGAAGCCACGTGATGTGCGGCGTCCATGGAGCGTTTGTTTAGGCCACCTGACGATTAACTGTAATGGAAATAGGGAGAGGCGTGATGTGACTGGTTCTCTAATGGCCTTTCCAGGAGTCATGGCAGGCCTGTGTGTCTTTCGTGGTTGGGAGAAGTCCAGAGGATGAGGAACTGATCCGGGCTTTGGCTTTGGCCGTGCAGCAACCACTACGCAAACTTTTCAACTTGTTGACCTGGGACAGCACCCTTGCGAAGGTATTCTAAATGTGGTTCAAGTTCTCTGTATTAATAGTGTCTCCTGTAATTTTGTAGAGCTTGTATATTGTTTCTGGGTCGCTGCAGTACTTAAACTGTTATTAAACAAACTGAAAACGAATGCAGTTTACTTCATATGAAATAAACAATTCGGCACTGTCATCAAGTTGTTGACACTCTAACGTCTTGTGGGCTATGTAGCTAATTTGCATCTTTGGTGGTCCTTCTCACTGTACTGAAAACAGCAGTATTGGCTGACTTAATGAATTCTTAAAGTATTATTTGTCATCAACTGATCTACTTTATAAGGTACCAAAAAATTGTGTCAGTGCAACTCTAATACCCTGTATTTTGTCAAATGAAAACGTTCTCCTGTCCAACTTTATTACAGATCCATGAACTGGGGAATCCCAAAGCAAAAAAAACAGATGATGTCCCCACGTTCTATGAGGTACACCTGGGATGTAGTAGATGAGTAAATTGATATACAGTAGAGAATGAGGGTTTGTAATATGTTGTGTCACTGTACCAGTGTCTTCTTAAAGAAACCCCATGTGTTTGTGCTTTGTTCACTGTGTTTGTGACTTGTGCAGGTTACAGAGCCTGCTAAGGTGCTGCTGGATGCAGGAGAGGAGATTCCCTGTGACCTGATGGCAAAAATACTGAAGTTCCAGCTGCTACAGATCAAAGCCAATGATAAACAGAGGAGGGAAGCAGGGCAGGTTGTGTTTCCTTATATACAGTGGCTTGCAAAAGTATTCAGCCCCCTTGAACTTTTCCACATTTTGTCACGTTACGACCACAAACAAATATATTTTATTGGAATTTTATGTGAAAGACCAACACAAAGTGGCACACAATTGTGAAGTAGAAAGAAAATTATACATGATTAAAAAGAAAATTTACAAATAAAAAACTGAAAAGTACGGTGTGCAAAAGTATTCAGCCCCCCTGAGTCAATACTTTGTGGAACCGCCTTTTGCTGCAATTACAGCTGCAAGTCTTTTGGGGTATGTCTCTACCAGCTTTCCTCATCGAGAGACTGAAATTTTTGCCCATTCTTCCTTGCAAAACAGCTCAAGCTCAGTCAGATTAGATGGAGAGCGTTTGTGAACGGCAGTTTTCAGATCTTGCCACAGATTCTCGATTGGATTTAGGTCTGGACTTTGACTGGGCCATTCTAACACATGAATATGTTTTGTTTTAAACCATTCCATTGTAGCCCTGGCTTTATGTTTAGGGTCGTTGTCCTGCTGGAAGGTGAACCTCCGCCCCAGTCTCAAGTCTTTTGCAGACTCCAACAGGTTTTCTTCCAAGATTGCCCTGTATTTGGCTCCATCCATCTTCCCATCAACTCTGACCATCTTCCCTGTCCCTGCTGAAGAGAAGCACCCCCAGAGCATGATGCTGCCACCACCATGTTTGACAGTGGGGATGGTGTGTTTAGAGTGATGTGCAGTGTTAGTTTTCCGCCACACATAGCGTTTTGCATTTAGGCCAAAAAGTTCAATTTTGGTCTCATCTGACCAGAGCACCTTCTTCCACATGTTTGCTGTGTCTCCCATATGGCTTCTGGCAAACTGCAAACGGGACTTCTTATGGTTTTCTTTTAACAATGGCTTTCTTCTTGCCACTCTTCCATAAAGGCCAGATTTGCGCAGCGCACGACTAATAGTTGTCCTGTGGACAGATTCCCCCACCTGAGCTGTGGATCTCTGCAGTTCGTCGAGAGTCACCATGGGCCTCTTGGCTGCATCTCTGATCAGTGCTCTCCTTGTTCGGCCTGTAAG
Source organism: Enoplosus armatus (assembly GCF_043641665.1). Taxonomy (NCBI): domain Eukaryota; kingdom Metazoa; phylum Chordata; class Actinopteri; order Centrarchiformes; family Enoplosidae; genus Enoplosus; species Enoplosus armatus. Next base: position 10,879,386 of record NC_092202.1, read on the forward strand.
TTTAGGTGGACGGCCGTGTCTTGGTAGGTTTGCAGTTGTGCCATACAATTTCCATTTCCGGATGATGGATTGAACAGCGCTCCGTGAGATGTTCAAAGCTTGGGAAATCTTTTTATAGCCTAACCCTGCTTTAAACTTCTCCACAACTTTATCCCTGACCTGTCTGGTGTGTTCCTTGGACATCATGATGCTGTTTGCTCCCCAATATTCTCTTAACAAACCTCTGAGGCCGTCACAGAACAGCTGTATTTGTACTCAGATTAGATTACACACAGGTGGACTCTATTTAGTCATTAGGTCAACATTCGATCATTCAGCAATCATCAGGCAACTTCTGAAGGCAATTGGTTACACTCAGAGAAAAGGGGGCTGAATACTTTTGCACACCGTACTTTTCAGTTTTTTATTTGTAAATTTTGTTTTAAATCATATATAATTTTCTTTCTACTTCACAATTGTGTGCCACTTTGTGTTGGTCTTTCACATAAAATTCCAATAAAATATATTTAGATTTGTGGTCGTAACGTGACAAAATGTGGAAAAGTTCAAGGGGGCTGAATACTTTTGCAAGCCACTGTATGTGATTATAATTTAGTAACAGTGTCGAACTGGAGTGGATTTTCACTCAGGTTTCAGTTGCAGTATTGTTTGAATCGTGACAATATTTGGGGAGGTAGTAGCCAAAAACCTTTGAATCAATAAATAAACTTTGTGCAATTTTGTGTAATTTTTGTCCACATCTGTGTAAGGCTGAGGATGAGATGGCAAAGACCGGTCCTCCCTCTGCCAGCAAGGACAAAGGAGGGGCCAAAAAGGGGAAGAGTCCACCCTCACCTGTGGGACCTTCTAAGGAGAGGAAGACCAAGCTCAAACGCAGGGATGATATTGAGCCACCAAATTTCATAGGTAAAAACTCAAATTAAAACTCTGTGTGGGTTATGGAGTTCAAAAAGCTAAAATAGTGAGAAATTACTGTAAATGCACAAGACATCTTTGGCTACCACCTACTTTTACAGTATGTGTGTAGAATGGTAGTGTGTATATGTACAAGAGAAAGAGAAGTGAGACATGGTAATGGATTAATTCACTCTGTGTGTTTTGTGTTATGTGCATCTGTGCATAGATGATGAACCAGGGGATGGTCCTCAACACTACATCCTGGTGCTGGGCTTCTACCAGCCCCACCTGATTGGGGCGCTTGATGCCATAGGTGTACATGTGGCCAATGTTATCAAATTGTGTTCAGAGCACACACAAACTTCTGATGGGCAGCAGAAACAACACACCTGTGAGGGCAATGAGCAGAGTCTGAGAGCATCTCCAGTTTTGGATGCAGGTAAAGGGCAGTCAGTATACAGTATGCTTAACTCCTTTACAGATTTAATATGGCACATCAAAACTATATAACAGCTTTTACATTGATTCAAACTCATCAGTATACCCTTATTGTTTTGTACTTATTGTATGTTGTTATCTACATTACATCATCATTTCCTCTGTGTGTGCCTGAAGCAGAAGGTAGTGCAGAACTGGCTGCGCAGGCCAGGAAGTTGGATCTGTTCTGGTCACGTCTGAGACCAGTTTTGGACAGCGGGCCACCAGAGTCCAAGCTCCATGATGTGGTTCAGCTCAGCTACACTGTCCCGGATCTCTTGCCTCCCTTCCGCACACAGGACAGCCCTGAGGCTGAGGTGAGTTCTCATTGTTGATTTTCTTGGATAGAATTTTGCCGGTTATCATTTGTTTCTGCTTTTTTTGTGCTGTTTGTACATTTTTGCTCAACTTTTGCTATTCCCTTTTTGATCATCCTCAAGCTCCTTCTCTGTCTGTCTTTATCACTGCCTCTGCTTTAATATGTTTGCTCAGTTTCACATTGCCCGTGACTTGTTTTTGACTTTGAATCCTCGTCTGTGTATCGGTGCACTGTGTCCAGTTGGAGATGGGAAGCCAAATCTTTGCGGGTGTGTCCAATCTCATCTATGACTGTCTGGACTGGCGCCGGCAACATCAGCACTACCTAGACAACATCAAACTCATCAGCATACCCACTGTTGTTGGGTTGGATCCACAGCCTACAGAGGTACACACATACACACATGCTTGTCAGCCAGTATCACTACACAACAGGACTGCAACTAACAATTCTTTCCTTCTGGTTATTTTCTTATTTATAAGAGAAAACCCTCTTACAGTTTTCCACGTCTTCAAATGTCTTGTTTTGTCAAAGCAACAATGTGGAAATCAAACACATTGTTGGCTTGTAAAAGGTTTGCTTTAGCAGAGGATGGTTTCGATCCATCGACCTCTGGGTTATGGGCCCAGCACGCTTCCGCTACGCCACTCTGCTGCATGCTGCACATGTGAAGATGTCACCCATTTTATTAAGCAAAATTATTAAGCAATCTTTAAAATTATTTTTGTAGTACAGCTACTCTTACAAATCACTCATGGGTTACTGATGTCACCTTCTTTGTTCCCATGGCCATCTTAGTGATTAGTGCATGAAATTATTCATTGGCATAAACGGCCATGCCATTACACAGCATGGAATATCATGAGCTACACTACAACATATATTTGTTCATATATTTTCCCAGGTTGTGCTGACCCCTCTGCCCATGACTCCACGCTCCAAGAAGAAATCAGTGCGGGAGGAAAGCCCGGCAGACAGAGGTAAGACCTTTCTCTTTAACATAGCTCTATTTTTTCTCTTTTATATAGAATGTAACATTTTTCTGTCCTCTCTTCTTTGTCGACAGACGCAAAGCAGCCCCCTCTCTCAACAGATGTGGACATGCGTTACTACAGCAACCTTCTCGACCTGGTTCCCCCTGAAGCCTGCTCTGTGCCACTAATCTTGCACTGTATGCTGGAGCAGGTCTGTGTGCGTATTGTGAGTGTGGGTGTGTAGTGTGAGGCCAGAGCAAGATTCTTGATATCTGTGCAATTTGTGTGTTTAGGTGGTGATGTCAACAGAAAAGTCTGTGTCCACCCGGACCGATGTGACTGAGGAGCCCAAACCTCTCAATGGGCCCGGGTTAGACCATCAGCTGATCAGCTTCATGCTCCAAAGCTTCCTGCCTCTGGTACACACGAAAGAGGAGAGAAGCCACATGTTAAATGGCTTGCTGACTACAGCAAAGAATGAAGAAGACAAGAAGGTACAGTGGCCACGCACCAAAACACACATACCATGAGAAATGCACAGTCAAGCATGTGTTGTGTGAATGATGACTGAAAGACAAAGAAGTTATGTTTGTACAAAAATTACAAAAACGTGTACAGTAGCTCAGAGAACATATACAGCATTGGTGGTTCAGTGGTAGAATTCTCGCCTGCCACGCGGGAGGCCCGGGTTCGATTCCCGGCCAATGCAGTACATATCTTTTCTTTTCAGCAGGAGGGGATTGTGGAACTCAGAGAAGAAAATGAGCGGCTTTTGTTTCAATGGGCAGGGCCAGTAGCAGGCATATGGAGCACAATGGCCAACCCCCACCATCTCCAGTGTCATGTTGAGAGTGCTGTTGCTGCAGCACAGACAGAGCAGCAGCACAGACAGAGCAGCAGAACAGCTCGGCTGTGTTGTGGCGGGGGGAGGGTGAAATAGTTGCTTTCCTGAGCAGAGAGAAAGCACAAATACTGTATAACATAGTATGAGCCACATACAATATATATCCAGCAGATGGTGCTGTAATCCTAGTAGAGAGTAGCAAACAAACATGCAAACAGTAGGTGCATACTGCACAGTAAAGTGCTTCAAAAATATAAAAATAGATTACAATAGATGTTGGTAAACCAAACATCAACATATATGTAATTTCCTTACACTGATCAATGGACAATGATCTACCTTTACAGTACTGAAACCCTCAGTCTACTGGGGTCACGGGGACGAGTTACATAGTAAATGTTCCTTTCTTTGTGTGGGAATTTTGCACTTTTTTATTGCCATGTAAAACTCATTGAGGGTTTCCCCTACAACTCCAGAATGTACAGGCTGAAATTATTCACTCATTTATCTGTGTTTTATTCTCTTTTCTGTTGTGTCAGAGGCTAATGGAGAGGTTTGGAGCAGAGGAGACACAGAGGAAGTCTGAGCACCCTCTGGTTATCAGACACCATAATGAGAGGGCACTGCGCTTGAGGGATATCAGTGCAAGTAGATTTTTTTTATGTTTGCAGCTGTATATAAGTGATTCATTTTTATTGTCCATGTGGAAGTTTTGGTTCAAAATCATTAATGAGACAAAGGAGTACACTGTAGAGTACATGTTATCTTGGCTCCTCTCTATTCATATTTTTATCTTTGGACTAGAAATGTGTTCATATAGTGTGTTTCTGTGTGTCCCTCTTAGGCGGCTCAGGCTTTTGATCCAGCAGAGGTGGAGCTGTCCATGATGAGGTTGTCTCCAGTGTGGGAGTTGATCCACTCTGTACCTCAGCAGAGAAATGGCAACTCCTGCTGGATGACAATCAAACAGCAACTACAACACTACTGCACAGATGGTCAGACACCAGTAAAATGTCAGAGGCACCCACCTTAGCTCAGCATATAGTACATATACAAAACGTGTTGCTTTATCTCAGAGTTTGTGGCAATTAGTTGATATGTTTTTTTGGTTGTGTTGATCCCATTAGGGAATTACCTACAGTGAGACATTGGTCAGTCTGTGTTGGAAAAAGCCCTTCAAAATGATGTCATGATGTTATGATATCCCACAGATGTTGTGTCATGGCCGGAGGTGGAGCGTTTGTTTCATCAGAGTGTGTTTGAGAGTATGCCACTGACCAGGCTGGATCAAAAGGGTGTGCTACAGAATGCTCTTAGACCACTGGGAACACTGGAACCAGCTCAGCAACAGACACCAACAATAATCCCCTGGGACAACCCACTATCTTACGCTAAACAGCAGCTTAATAATCTAAGGACTAAAGGTCTGTTACTTGTGATGTTTCACTTACAAGGTACAACTGCCTTTGATTGCTGTAACATCTCTCAACTGTACGTATGAGACTGTACCTCATAATTTATTTCAACTACAGGCCTGACCTTTCTCACCGAAGATCCTGGTAACACAGAGGTATTGTTTATATTTTATCCTCACATATTTTGCTTTGTCTATAATAAAAGAATAATGAGCATTTGTTCTGATTTTCCTCCCAATAATGTTGAATGTTGTTTTTTTCTCCAGCATATCAGTGGGAGAGTGTGTTGCCAGCTGGACTTATCTGACATTGAGAGTTGTAGGCTGAGATCTCTGGTTGACTGGCACTATTCTGAACACCACAATGCTTCCATCTTCCCACAGGTGACCTGTCTTATCTTGTCTTTCAGGGGGAATTAAGGGGAAAACATACTCAAACTTCACACGTGCAATACAGATAAAACACCATGAAAATCTTATTTCAGCTAAAAACATGTTTTTTTTTGCTTTTGTCATTTTGATTTTCCTGATGTGCAGGTACTCCAGTTGGCCTCAGAAGAATACCGCTGCTTGGATACCTTCAGAGGAAGTCCTAACAACATCCTGTATATTTTCTGTCACAATCCAATGAGCCCTTATCGCCAGTGCAAGGAGTTCTGGGATGTAGCCCTTCACACTGATGTCAAGTTCAGGTCAGAATGCAAGTACACATTGTCAGGTGTTTTCTTCTCACAGGACATGGATAGTAATATGCTTTTTGCTATGTGAGAAAGCAAAAGAATAAACTTCCCATGAACACCATCATTAGAATTATACCGTATGACCCTTCTTAGTGGCAGAGTCTGCAGCCTATATAACCTGACTAGTGAAATAGTGCATATGTGGAGTGTTAGACTAGCTCCACTGTTATCTTTTTGATAGGAAGTACCTGGAGCATGTGGCAGATACCATTTCAGATTGGACAAAAGAGGAGGAATTAAAGAGAGAGGCAATGCAACTCAGAAATATCAGCTGTGCTGAGTTTCCAAAAGGTACTGTAGCTTGTCAACACAAGACTCAGTGAGACTGTGAATACTTTCCACCATACAAATACAATGTTTGCTTTGTTCCTGGACTAGATGAAAAGGCTGCAGATTCTGCAGAGGAGGACACTCTGGAGCCAGTCATCAGAAAAGACTCCCTTAAAGTCAGTACCAGCTAACACATGAACACTCCTTTAAGGTTTCTAATTCCTTCAACGTATTATAAACCTACAGCAGTGACCTCACTGTTTGTTACTGTGTGCATGGCGTTACAGGCCTGGAAGTTGGAACAGGAGCGTCTAAAGGAGGAAGAGATGGCCAAGAAATCAAAGAAAGAGAATACACCAAAAGGCAAGCAGCAGAAGGAGGAAGCTCAGTCACTGGACAACAAGAGAAGTAAAACTTTGTCCAGTGGCAAGAAGAGCAGAGCAGAGACAGCAGGCAGCTCATCCAAAACTCCCACAGAGTCCACTACTGCCACAGTGCCCCCCTTGGAGGAAAACAAAGAACTGCATCCGACAGAGGCACCCTTCAATGTGAGGGCACGCACACAAAACCATGAATAAACTGAGTTTGTGTTTGCATTAGAACATATAAACACAGCTGACAAGTACTGTCTGCTCACAAGTAAAACATCACGGTGCGTGTATGGCTGTGTATGTGTGGTGTGCAGGGTTTCACAGGATACGGCACAGATGGAAAGTTGATCCGTGTGTCAGGTCGTCTCCAGTACCTTTTCCCTTCCAGTGGAGGACACATCACTGTGGAGAATGTCAGCTATGTTGAAGGTATTGAGACAAAGTTGAGGCTGCATGTGCTTCATGTGCTTACATCCAAACACAATCAGGCCACTCTAATTCAGGAAACATCCCCAGCAAACAGCTCGCCGACATGCTCTGAGATCGCTACAGAAAACAACATTACAAGTGTTTGGGGTTTTTTTTTTTGTGAATACACAAACTATTTTCTCATTTCATTTCTGTAAAAACATTATCTGCAGTAAAGATGATAATATCAAAACAAACATAACCTAATGTTTAGTCAGGAAGTGAGGTTGGTCATGAAAAGCAAAGTGCCACTCCACACTATTCTAGTGGTGATGGCGGGTGCTTTGGGTGATTTTCCACATGCGCCCATGCATTTTGTACTGTTTTCACTCCAGGTTCCAGCCTGATGAAACTGGCTGTGAAGACAGATGGGCATCATTTCTACACACACATCAACCACGTTGTCGGTGATCCTGTAAGACCTCCCCCTCAGTCCCAAGACAAAGAAACCAATGACAAAAAAGAAGATCTTAAAGGTAAAGATGCTGATCATAGCACGGTCATCGAGCAGCACCCTGATTCTCTTTATCCAACCTTTGCAAAAGTTTTATGTAATTTAGTGGATAATACTGGTGAACAAACCCAGATGACCTGTGAGTATTTCTGTATGTGTGTGTGTCCTTTTCAGTGTCAGAACCTGTGGAGATGAAAAGAATGAAGCAGGGCTCCCTCTCAGCAGTTTTAGACAATGGAATCCACCTCTCATACAGTTTCTATGGTCCTACAGGAGAATACATAGGTGTTATACTTCAAACACATACAATTTTCTTTTTTTTGTTTTGTAAGCCCTATATTTAAATGTTTCAGTCTTTACTGAAAACCGGTTGAATATGCATATGGACTGCTCAAAATATTCTTATTATATGTTATGGAATAAACAAGGTTTCTTCTCAGTGGCTGGCAGTATTAACTGTATTCCTGTTTGGTGATGTTCTAGTAAGTCCCCAGGAAACAGCAGGAGGGTCCCCAGAGACCTCCACCTTTGTCCCCATCCCTCTCTCCTCCTCCTCCCACTGCTCCAAGGGGACAGACCAGGATTCGATTCCATCCAGCCACATCAAACCTCCGGAGTCCCAGGTTCCATATACCCACATGGATGCACAAAAGAATACATGTGTACACACGCAGAATATATTAACCATAAAAAATATTGTTCAATTGCTCTCAAACCTCAGTATGAAATAGTATAAACCATCTTGGGTTTTGAACTTGTGCTACTTATTGTGATGTTAATGTTACTGTTATTGCTCAAACTATATGTGCATGTTCATTTGGTGTAATCTAAGGTGTGTGAAGGCCAGCCAACATTGCCATCCAGCCCATTTAATAGTCTCAACCTGTCTGTTCCTAATGGCCTACTGCTGCAATTTCTACGAGAGGATACACAAGGTCAGTGATGCGCTTTCCTAGGAATGTATATACACACTCACAGGTGTGTGTGCATCTTATAAGTGTAGTTTTATAAAGCTGCAGAAAAGAGCTCCAGTCACTAAATTGCATCCCTGGTACAAATATTTATTGCATAATTTGTGTGTGTTTGTGTGTCCAGGAGTGTCCCCTGAAGAGAAGGGTATGCTGGTGAAACAGGGCTTTCCTCTTAATGGCAGGGTGGTTGTAGGGCAGCTTCAGGACCCTTCCCTCTCCAAAGAACTGTCCCGCATTGTCACCAGCCAGGGAGCCGTGATCCGATACATGAGAGACGGGTCCACAGAGGTAAACAAACTGTATATTCATATATAGAGGCACGTATACCAGCAATTTGTACAGGCAGAGCTGAACCATCATGACTCTTACTCAAAAATGGGGACTTACCCTTAGGACACATACAAGCACACAAATCACATGTACACTGCAGGTTCTGTTTCCAGATGGCTCTGTCAGTTTCAGCCAGGATTCTGGTCCAGTGTGGGTCCCTGACTCTAAGGTTGAGGAGGAAAACACCTCTCAGGAAACTGAGGACAACAAGAAAGGTTCGAGTGCAGCACCGCTCAATACAAAACAGTGTTTCCTCCACATTCTAACATGATGGGCCCCCTGCTGTGAGGACAATTAAGTGTCACTTTTAGTGACATACAGTGTATGTTTTCTGTGTGTCTACATAGAACAGAGCTCACAGAAGGAGGCTGATGCTCAGAGAGGGTGTTGGTTAACAACGACTCCGTCTGGAGCTCGCATCCACACTGTGGGGACCACACATAAACACATACCCACCACACCTCTTCTCGCCTTCAAGGCCACAGACCCCATCACCCATGAGGTAAGAGTGTTGATTTCCTCCTGGTGGAATTAATTTTAATATTTTGTCATTGTCTGAACCTCTCAAAGTTTGTGATAGAGTCTCAAAAATGAGAGTGTTGTTCCCATTCTGAAAAAGCTTGTTATTGCTGGGAGTCACCTCTTTAACTTGGCGTGTGCTGTTGTGTCAGGTGATGCTGAGCCGGGAAGATCTGGTGGTTTCTGTCCAAAACCCAGATGGATCTCTAAGTGTAGAGCATGCAGACGGAACCAGGATCACCAGTCTCTACCAAGACAGACCACCGAACACAACGCAACACATACTGCTGCATACAGGTGACCAGGCAGCCAGATCTGCACATGTACTGACATAGCCATATACAATATACAACAACACACACATGCACTTAATCATTAACTTACGGTGACATTTTCTATCTGACCTGTGTCTGTAAAACTTTCAGGGGAGCAGCCTGAGAGCGTGACCCTTAAATCGACTTCTGAATGTGCATGTGGCTGCACTGAGTGTGTGTGTGTCACACGCTGTGCGGACAGCATCGATGAGAACATGCACATCCAGGATACTTGTGACAACGGAGAAGAGATCAGCAGGGACAGTGCAGGGAAAGTGTGCGACAAGGAGGGCGCTGGACACGCTTGTACAGAGTTGAGTGAGTGTGAGCATGAGTGCGGTGAAAGGGAAAGTAGTATGTTTGCAGAAGAGGCTGTGGCTGAGAATGGCAAGAGGAGTGCATATGTGTCTACCAAAGAGCGGGTGGTGCTGGTGGAGAGGGAGGGATGCGCCACCGTGGTGATGTACCCGGAGCGGCACACGGCTCACATCTTTTTAGCCGATGGAACTGTCATCACTGGGAACAGCCAAGGAGCATATCAGGTGGGTGGTTTACAGTAAATATCACATCGTATTATAGCATCTGTCAAATTTGTCTGCTGGCAAGTTTTTGTTTGAAAAAGATGAGACTATCCTGGTGGAAAGAGGTGATTTCAGCTCATTCACATGAGTTCTGACCACAGTGTCAGTGTTGATATGACCATCAGATGGCACCAAAGTTAGACTGTTGTGTATAGAATCATAGATAAATACACATTTGTCTATTTACCTACATGTTTGTGTGTGTATGCTTGTGCATCCAAGGTGTTTCCATCCAGTGTGGGGCTCCTGCAGATCCAAAGTGATGGGAAGTGTGTGTACTCATCTGACCCACTTATAACCCCTAGTCCAAAGGGTGGCACTCCTGTAAACCAACCAGGAAGCTACACCATGAGTCATACAGACAAAGTGGCCCTAGACATTACAGACCCGGATGGGAACCACTTCCAGGTCAGTAAGGAGGATTGTAAGAAGAGGGTTAGTGTCATCATGAAAGTGTTTGTGTCTAGCACTGAAAGAGACAGTCCTTCATGTCTCAAAGAAACATCTCTTTCAGAAAAGTGTAGGAATGGCCAAAGCAAAAACAGAACAAACACTCACTAAACAGATTTTTTTGTATTATAGCACAGTGTAGGAAACAATGGCAAACTGAAAATATATTTGAATCCATCTTGAAAGCTTAAGACTCATTTGAGCAAATGAATTTGCTTCGCTCCCTTCGCTTCACTACCTCCATCACGATGACTAATCCTCTTGTAATCCCTGGTCTGTTACAAGGTTGCTGTCTTATTAGGTTAAGTTACTATTTTCTGAATTAAACAGCTAATTCAAAGGTAGAGGGAGATGTTGAGACAGCCTGCTATGTGAATTTGAAAAAAAGTCATCAGTGTCAAATTCTCCGATGAACATGACTCATTAAAAAAAATCTACAACACAAGTTAATCTGCCTTCTCTGAGTGAATTCTCTGAATTTTGTGTGCGTGTTGCAGGTGATGGAAGATGGGCAGTTATCAGTGCTGAACTGCAGCCCTGCTCCAAGCACACTTAAACAGGACGAGGCAGAGCTGGAGGAGGAGGAGGATGAGGAGGACAGAGAAATCGCCAGGATTAATGTAAAACATAGAGAACATTGTCCCAGGTGGGCCTCTATCCATATGTGCTGCACCTTAAAGCCATATTACGCTTTATTAAAGTCCTTTCTCTTTGTGTAAACATGTTTATGGATAATCAGCTATGAAAAATGACCATTCTGAGGACATGTAGTCATCAGTATTTATGTGTTATAACCAACTGAAAGCCATTTTGAGCCATATTGTTAAATTATTTTCCCGCTTAATGTTCCTATATGTAAAAAATAAGATTTTTTCTGCATGAATATAAAAAAGCCAAAGTCAGTAGCAATGAGACGATATTTAAACATGTAACATTGTACTGTTGTTGGATGGCAACTTCACAGAAACTCTGACAACACATTGTATTCCAGGCTGTTTCTGGTGCACGAGGATGGTTCAGGTACTGAACTACTGAGCTCACAAAGCATTGAGGAACAGTTCTACCAGGCGTACTCTGATCCTACCATAGCACTGCAGAGGGAACCACTGCCAGACACACAAGGTGCCCTGTTGAAAACCTTAGATATCAAGAAACGTAATACTCATAAAATAGAAGTATAGAGGTTGATTGAATTAGAAGTGTTACATTTGATCTTGCCAAATTTGAGTTATTATATGTGGTTAATTAACTGACTCTTGAGATGAGTGCACTTTTCTCATTCTATTATCTATGAAAAGAGAAATAAAGGTAGGGAAAGACCTCTCAATCTCCAGGAAATGAGATTAGGTTTGTGTATGTTCGTGACTGTTTCAGGTGAGTTCGGCATTACCATCCTAAAGCCCGGCCACCAGAGTGTGTGGTCCCAGTGGTTGCTGGGGAAACAGAACCCTGACATCACCCCTCCCAACCTCAGAAACCGCAGCTGGCATGATTTCCCCAGAACAGAGGTACAGGTACATACACACATATTGTATACACAGGCAAACAACATAGTCAGGGCCAAACACTGACAGTTATCTTCCTCTGTCTTTCCCTCTATTTCAGAAGAAGAGCCCAGGTCCTTCATTTGGTACCGACATGGGACAAGGTTTGACTCTGAAAGAGAGGTCCGATGGTTCTGCAGCACAGCGTCAACCTGTCAGGAGCTGCCCCGAAGTCTTGGTGATGAGGGAACTGTACCAGCACCGACCAGTCACCGCACCACTCAAAAATACTGTAGACACACGACTGAAGGTAAAACAAACGCATGTCTGTGGTCATGTGGCCCACAGCCAAAGTTTTGCTAAAATAAGTAAGTAAAAATGGTACAGTGGCACTGTCTGACATCTCTTATTGGTTAGAGTGGAATAGGGGTTATACTGTGGCAAACAAAGCTTTCTAAAACACTGAATCACTATGAAGCAACTGTTGTGAGAATAGTTCACTGTTTCGAAGCATTTGATAAAGTAAAAAATGGCGACATCTGCTGGCCAAACTCTTCGTATTGCATTTGTATGGATGAATTAAATCTGAGACCATGATGAAATAGTGTACAAGTCAAATGGTTGCACTGCTTTCATTATTGTTATTTTGTTCAATAAGGCTTGTATTATGAAAATTTTTAAATACTGAGGCAGACTGACAAAAATATCCCATGTACAGAACCAGCGCGACACCTCTCTGATACAAGTGTGACGTAGCAAGGCCTCGTTTGGGATAGTCACGAAAAATATCTTGCTTACTTCTGCTTTGAAAGACTGAAAACTGTTGGAGAGGGATAGTTTTTTCTGCAGGATCCTGACAAACATTGAAATGTGGCTTTGACTGCAGGAATACATTGAGAGTCTGATGGAGAGGGAGCAGCGATCAGAAGAGATGAAAATTAAAGACCCTCGCGATGAGGAGGAAAGTGTTCGTGCCAGTGTTCTGCTCAACCTGGTCCTGGTCAGCACACACACACACACACACACACACACACACACACACACACAGTATAATGCACAATAGGTACATTCCCCCTTGCCTTTACTTTGACTGACAGTAAAATGAGCAGAAAGGTGTTACCATGAGGATCTTTCCCCACGGCATACTGAGATGAAGATCTAAGACACAATTCTACATAAAATTACTGTCATACAATATAAATGTAAATTATTAATTATGTATTTTATAGTCTTTTGCAGAAGAAGAGGACGCAGGTCACACCTTTGACAAGAGGACTTCAGGTGGGCGACTACTTTTTGCAGTTGTGCAGGCTGTGTTTGAAGCATTTTGTTACAAGTTCGCTGAAATATAAGTTACATTTGCAATTATCTGGTTTCCTTTAATCACTATTAAATAATTAAGCATACCTATTTCATTGTAATTCTTCTCAAATTAAATTTTAATCAGTTCCAGTCACTATTTGCATGACAAAAAATGTGAATAAAATAGGCTTTAATAATGAGTGAAAACTAATCAGTGAAACCAAGAAATGATGGCGCATTAGAGGGCTGGATGAGGCTATTGTCACAGGATCTACATTTATTATTCGAAATACTGCTTAACTAATTATTTAATTTCAGTAAAATTGAAGTGAAAATGACAGAAGTTCTCGAGGTTTCAAGTTAAATATGTAGTAGTAGAGGAGTTACATAGTACGTGTGATTCAGTTTTAGTTTAGTGTAGAGGGGTCAGCACAAATGTACACTTCTTCTAACTCTTTCTGTGTGTATCCACAGTGGACATAGCCAATCTGTACAGCCAAGGAGTTGGAGCCCCAGTTGAGCAGTTGGATGTTTCAGAAGACACAGCCACAGTAGCTAGTGACAGGTTTGAGAGATTAAAATGGCATGCATGAATAAATACTGTTATTTTCTCTAAAGTGACAGTTCCATGTATTCAAATATGTTTTAAATAGTATTAATATCCTAAACCCTGTCTCCTGTCCAGTTTTGCTAATGAAAAGGAGTCAAAATGGACTGAAAGACTTACACAATACAGGTAAATATTGGTTTCCTTCCCACACTATTTTGTGATTCTGTGTGAAGAATTAACCACCACTTTGACAATTAGTAGCATCATCAAGTTAACAAAAAAAAGGATTAAAGTGAAGTTTTTCTCTTTTAACATTCACTGCAACACTTTTAATGCACTGAAATAACGTTTAAACATTAAAAGGTGTTTTTTGAGTTGTAGTCAGTAGTCTCACCACACATTTGCCAGTGTGTCTTATTGAGGAAATGGCTTTTAGCCCATTATTTTGTGTATGGCTGCTGCTGTGATTCTCCTTTGAAGGGAATTATTCGTAAGAAAACCACAGCATCGACTGCAGTACAACTAAAAAAAGGGTGCAGGATAGATAATGGAAAAAAAGTGGGAAATTATGGTACTGCTGTGGCTACAAGTAACGTTGTATTTGCACTAGTGGTTATCAACTCATCAGTCATTTTCTCTGTATTTTCCATGTATACGTCAGACAGGAGATGAGTGAGGAACAGGCTTATAGAGAGGCTCTGAGGAAGAAGAACATTGTTCCTTTTTTCCACCCAGAAAATGTTCCATTATACCAGGTACTGTACGTGCTCACTTCAATATATAATTATTATATTTGAATATGTTTTTGAGTCGGCATTATCATGATAAAATACAATGAAGTCTGAACACACATTGATGCCCCATTTGTGACATAAAAATACACAATGTTCAGCAAGAGACACAGCACTGTTGTTTTCCAGAACCTGCTACAGCACCAAGCACCAGACATGAGGAGTCTATCCATGGATCTCCCTCCAATCCCCAAGTCAGACAGTGCTCAGGTCTTCCTGAAAGATGCCCCACAAGAGAGCAGTAAGTTATTATACTGCCAGTATTTACTAGGAGCTACAGCACTAAGATGAATTTCATTTTAAAGGTTGTCCTGTTGGGAATCCGTACAGAGAAACTGAGATTTAATTGAACTGAAAAAACATGCTATTTTAAAGCAACTGTCGAAGTGTATGAAAACCATTTACAATAACATGCATACTGTATAATATACTGCATTTGTGTTTGTAACTGCAGCCCCACGACCCTTAAACCCAACGCCTTCTCAATCTGCAAGGTAATGAAGAGGATGTTATGAACTGTTTTTTTCCAGTGTTCATTTTGCTTAGTTGTAGTGGATCACAAAACTTTACATCTCTTAATTTTTATTTCATGAATTGCTTGTCTAAATTATGCTTACATTTGCTATTGTGACACGGCTTGACCTCTCCTGGTGTTTTGCTCTTAGTCATACAGCAGGAAGTGGCAGGATGCCTGAAAAAAGACCCACCAACCCCACGTCTCGGTCTGCCGGTTTGTTCCCCATCTTCCTCTGTTGTATTAAAATGAATCGTCTGAGGTTGTTGGTCATGAACTCCAAGAATGTATATGATTCACAGTCACTGATGCTGGATGTTATAATGCAGTTTCGGTGGATTGAGCACTTTACAGTGCAGGAATGGATGAACGACCATGTCTTTGTGTGTGTACATGTCCATGCCAGGTGAAAGCAGTCTGAAGGTTTCATCCGGGCAACGTAAGTCAGTCCAGGTGGATGTGACCGGAAAGCCCAGGAGTACTAAAGTCAGACTACCAACCTCTATCCTCAGCTCCAAACCCTGCAGCATACCAAATCAACAGGTACACAAACATTGACATGACAGTTATTATTCATGCATATCATTGCATGTAAAAACAACACATACTCACTCTGTCTGTATTCCAGTTCCTGTCAGTGGAAGAGCCAGTAAGGAGGAAGTGTCGAACTATTTCTCTCACCGATCCAAATGTCATAGTGAGGGGATTCCAGCTCCTGCCGTCCACTGTTGACTTTGGCGCACTGCAGGAGGGCACCTCCTCTGCGATTACTGTGATGATGAAGAATGTGGGTGTTGACACCTGCAGGTAAAATGCCAGATTGTGGATAGATGGAAAGAGTGGATACATAAATGC
This sequence comes from Enoplosus armatus, assembly GCF_043641665.1. Lineage (NCBI taxonomy): Eukaryota > Metazoa > Chordata > Actinopteri > Centrarchiformes > Enoplosidae > Enoplosus > Enoplosus armatus. The sequence continues at coordinate 10,895,275 of NC_092202.1, forward strand.
AAAGGCAAATGTAGGCAAAACCAGAAAAATAATAGCCTTACAACTGGTTCCAAAGTGTGTCAGAAAGAAATGAGTGCTGTGGATAGGTGCAGGCGATTTGTGGGTCACCTTCAAGTCCAAAGGGAAAACTTTGACCTGTAACTATTTGTGGTTTGTTTCGATCCGCCTCTCTGCAAGGTTCCATGTGAAGCAGCCTCCTCCTGCTACAGGCCTCCGGGTCATCTACAATCCTGGGCCTGTAAGTTTCCAGCTGGATATTGTGATTAAATATTAATGTTGATTAGCCATTCTTTTACTAGTTCGCTTATATTGGATTCATACATGTTTAGTATAACTGACATTTCCAAATATACATATGTTAAAGTTATCATCTCCCCCTTGGTTGTTGAGGTGTTGCATGTATTAGTAATGAAATAAAATTGTGTGTTCAGGTGGCTGCAGGTTTGCATGTTGAACTGCAGGTTCAGCTGTTTGCGGTGTGTGCGGTCCAAGCAGGAGAGGTAGAGCCAAAGAAGTACATATCCCAGGATATTATCATCCACACTGAGACAGACATCTTCTACCTGCCTGTCACCGCTAATATCCTTTGAACACCTCAAGAAATGTTTCACTTTAGAAGAAACGTTTTGCTTTATAGCCTTATTTTTTAGAAGCAAGTATTCTTAATCAGTTCTTTGGGTGTGAATCAAATCCGCTTGTATTCAGCCTGCTTGCATTGTCGTCATGTAGTCTGGTTCTTTTTCTTGCCTTGTTTTTTCAGCTATTTTTTAAAATAAATAGTTACAGGACATCCTTCCACAGATTCAACTAGTCTGAATGGCTCGGTGAGGTCTGTATAGAGGAAGCATACAGTGATGTTGGTCCTTAAATAGCTTCACCCATCCTTCCAGAGAGGTTATACGACATTTGGGTCAAGGACCACACCAGCGCACACAACAAGAAAGGCTCCAGGGTCCGTCAACTATCTTCCAGCCTACCAGTTGGACAGGGGGGGTGGCGTACAACCCCACAGACTACCCAGTGCCCTCTTGACCAGTCCGACGGGTCAGTATCTTGGACTAACAAAATAAGAATTCATTTCACATGTGGATAGAAACCAGTCACAATCTGAAACAGTTTTTGTTTGTAAATTTCAGGACACCCTAGTCTGTAAAGGAATACACATCACCATTCTCCGATCAGATGCCACATCATTCAGGTCTTCATCCCATCATCATCCTACCACATTCCTCCCATTTTATTCCACAAACATGGCACATTTTAATGGATTTTTATATCTTCCTCTGCTCCAAATAAAATCTTGAAATAATTGTTGCAAGTTAATTTTAGGCTTTTGTCTACACAGATTTGGTGTGTGTGTGTGTGTGTGTGTGTGTGTGTGTGTGTGTGTGTGTGTGTGTGTGTCTCCTAAAGACATCAAACAAGACATCTCACCATTTTCAATAAAAGGAGTGTGGTGCGTGCCTCTGAGTGTGTGCGTGCGTCTCTACGGGAAGACTCGCGCCTGTGCGTGTGCTCAGGTGAACAGATGGGGGTGGGGATGTTGGTATATGACGTCAGCGGAGACCCAATGCAAGGTGCAACCCTGGCAAAACAAAGTTGAGTAATGACAGAAATCCTTGCTGTCATGCAGTTTTTTTGCCTTTCGATGCCAGTGTTTCGTATTTATCCTCCACGTCTCTCGCACGGATCTTAACGCTCCCTTCATTTAGTGCGTCTGCAGCTCGAGAGATCCTTGGCTCGGCTCTGCGTTGTCGGCGGTCACGCGCTCACACGTGCACATACGCACGCTCGCAGCTGAGCATCACGAGAGGCAGAAGCAGCAGCAGCAGCAGCGGAACACGGTCTGACAGGGGGGGCGACGGGCTTTGACTTTGGATGCTTAGTCACATTTTGCGTTGACCAGAGAGGCGAAGGATGGCGCGGGTAGAAGAGAAACACTGAGCGGCTCGGCGGGAGAAGATACAGGAAGAAGGCGAGGGGGGGTACCGACATCCGGAGTAGATGATGCTTATTTGCCGCAGGCCCCGCCATCGTGAAATTGGATACCGACTTGCGGCGGATGGGGTGACCGAGCTTGCTGCTCCGCCGGGGAGGTCCCTGCCTTCGGACGTTACCGGGGTGGGAGCTGCCTGTGCCCGGTTCTAAGGAAGGAAGGAGTGGCAAGAGGGAAAATGCAGACGGAGGAGGAGACGGCCACCGCAGAAGAGCCCATTTTGGAGGAAGGGTCAGGACGAGAGCAGGTAAGGAAGGACATTTTCTGTATTTGTTCTGTCTCCCTTTACGCGGTTGTTTATGCGTAGATAGAAAGAGTCCACTTAGCGTAAAGTTGCGCATAATTTTCCCCTACAAGAACCACCTTGTATTTTTGTCATTGCTGGTCGTTCCCAAACAACCCGTCATTTCTACATCATGCACCACATACTGGAGAATGTGTCGACTTCTGGTCTTTCATTGACAACAAATATCTTTGCTGTTGTTAACGCGAAGAAGTCACGTTTTCCCTCTCAAGCCCTTCAAATCTTGTGCAAGAGCAAGGACACGGAACAGGACCTTGGGTCTAATATGAATGGAGGTAAACAGAGAGGGGAGGGAACTAACTGCCTGTCTAGAAATAAAGCCACACTAGTGATGCGATACGTCTGTCAAAGCTGCATGATGTGATATTCCTGGGAGAGATGGTCTTTTTCAGTATAGTAAAACATGTCCATCAACCAGCTGACACCACTGAAATATACTAGAGGGTGACATCACAGTTTAGCCACACACCCACCTTTCAGCCAAAATTACTCTTTACTCATTCCTGACATAATTTGCATGGTGGGAATAACATCCCCAAGCAGTATACTTTATACTACTTTATACTTTATTTTCACCAAACAGGGGTTTACCATTTATAATAACAGGATATAACCACTCAGCAGTGTGTTTTCTTTTATGTTTGGCAAACTTCTTAATAAAATACCAGCCTCCTCAGCAGATGTCCTTAAACACACCTCCCCAACACTACATCTACTATACGTCCTCTGAAGGCCTCCTCTGTTTCCTGATCCATTATAATGAAAGTCCTTACTCAGGGAAATGGCATCTTGTCCAGAGGTTTATGTTTACACTTACAGTACGAAGCCATGAATCTGACTCCCTGTTTGAAAGACCTTGCTGCCCCGCCAGCATACTCACTCACACACACACACACACACACACACACACACACACACCTTTAACATGTAATCTCTCCTGAGCAATTCAAACACTTCATCTTTGTAATTACAACCCAAGAGAAATAGAGTAGGCTATGCATGACAAAACATTACGTCAGTCAGTTGCCAGGAATAAAATAACCATGGATAACTAAGGATGTGGCGGTCTATACTCTCAAAGGAAAGGCAGAGTTGTGTATGTGTGTAGTGTAATGGTATATAAGGAAGGGGCTATACTGCTAAGGAGGAAGTTACCAATTTCTATAGCAGATGAGTTTAGTTAGATTGAGATGAAAGGTGGGGTGTGTTGCGATGTAAGTACCAGTGGCGATGGGTTGGTGTCACACAGCAGTACGTACCTGTTCTGTTGGCTAGGAACTTCACTTCATCATTTAATGTCAGCTTTAGGGCTGCAACTAACTATTATTTTCATTGTATTTTAATCAGACTATTATTATTATTATTTATTATTTGATGAATTTCTTGTCTATGAAATGTCAAATGCCCATCACAATTTCCCTGAGCTGCAAAAAGCAGCAAATCCTCACTTGAAAATTTGGAACCAGCGAAACAGGCTTTCACCTAATTCCACCACTCCCCTCTGTCTTTATCCCTGGCTGCAGTGCAGACAGTGCAATGTAACGCAATGAATTCACTCTTCATCTGTTCTCTGTCTCCATTACTCTCTCTCATCTTCCCCTCCTGGTCTCCTTCCTGTTTTAGATTTGCCTGTCGTGGAGTATATAGCGTCATCATCCTGTCTCTCTCTCCTTGACTCTCCCTCTCTCAAACATTCACACACTCATATCTCGCTTAACTTTATTCAGTCTCTGGCTCACATGCATGTACTCTCTACAGATGAAGTAGAGCCACATAATGATTCTCAATGATTCTAACGTGTTTCTATTAGCAGAGAGGTCTGTTGCGACATGTGAGAGAGAGGGAGAGAGAGCCATGAGTGACATCATGAAGGTTAAGTTTCATGAAAGATGAAAGAAATGTATCCAACCCATGTTGTAACAGAAACCTCATGCTTGTACTGAAAAAAGAGACACCTTCTGTTGTGCAGAAATGTCTCATTTAAAGATTAGGGCTGGTGTAGTCCCACGTTTTACATATTTGTGACTCGTTTTGATTTACATCTTCAGTAGGAACAAATGGGCTCGGGCAGACGAGTCCTTTAAAGACGATGGAGATAGTCAAAAGCACATGTAGTGCTTTTCTAGTTTTTTTGCCGTGGTTGCAGCACCGCAGGGTAACACAAAATGCATGCAATCTCTACTGTATATGCAATATGACAAAAATTCTAGCTATAAACAGCCAAAAAAATATAGATGTAATTGCTAAACAGGAGAAGGTGATAGAGACATAGAACATTTAGGCACAGGAGAATATGACCAAATAATATTAAAAGCTAACACAATTGTTCATTACATTGAATTTAAACTTAATTTCCACCTGCCACTGATAAAATAGGAGATTGCACTTTTGTTGCAGTGTCAAATGGATACTTATCCAAAAGTAACATTTAAGATCAGTTTGAGATTTGGTTTATTTTCTTATACTAATTCAATTTAGCTCCTAATCCTAGCTCTTGATTTTCTTTCACTTGCTCTTATGGTACTGTTTTTGTCATGACATGTAAATGGGATATGAGAATTGACTCAACAGTGAGGCTTCTTTGCCATATCTTGGCAAATCAAGACCGTACAGATGGACAATAGAATAGCAGATTATGCTTTTGGTACTTTATTCCACTGTGAAAACTTTTTTATCCACCATTGGCATCTACTGTAATGTAACTGGCATAAATTCAAGGTGGCGTGTAGGCTGACTGCTGCTTTCAGTGATATTTCATTTATAAATAGGTGATCCACACCTCTACCCGCTGATAATTGTTGTTGGTGGATAATTAGTCTCCATTGAACACACTCTAAAACAAATAATTTGTAACAGAGGAATTATGTTCTTAGCACAGTGAGCGTATGATGACACATTTTATTTCCTGACAAACCAAGTGCTAAGGATTTATTTGTTGTGGCAGCATTGGTAATAGAAACCTGACATCCTAAATGACTCTCTCCAGTTGTGTAGAAATGACACATCATTTTTAACAGTGTGCTTTAGGCTTCAACAGCACTTTTTCCCTGTCCTCACTTCCTCACTTCATTTGCCACCCACATGCTAGGATTGCTAATTATAGCTGCTCCAGTCACACCTAACCAGCTGAATCAGTATGAGCAGAGACACAGTGGGAGAGGGAGCAATACACGTTCTCTACTAGACACCTTAATGCGAAAAAAAACAACTTCTCTGCCCCGTACTCCAATGTCGAATATTTGGTTTATTAGAAAGTGTTTGTGTGTAGGTAAGATGGGAGGAAGGATAAAATATGGATGGGAAAGTAGCACATCTCATTTACTCACACACTATCACTGTCTCATCAAAAGTCCATATTATTAGCTTTGCGTAGGTAGTACAGTAGACAAAACGTAGCCTAGCTAGTTATGAGAGATTCAGGTTTGTGAGCCAGTCAAACTATATATGTGGCAGAATTGCACAGTTACAGCGTTATATAGCAGCAAATGCTGCAAGACCAGATTAAAGAACAATGATTGAATTTAGATACATTTACTGGCTGAAGCAAATCCTATTAATGAAAGAGCCCTGTCAGTTGCCGTTTCAGTAGAGGCAGGAAATAACTACAGTACAGTATGCACAGGATCTTCAAAATCCAAGCAATGTTCTGAAACGCTTCTTTGAAAACAATACTGTGTGATACGTGTCCAAAAACAACCTGTGATTCATGTCAGCTATGTGGGCTCTTCTTCAGACAGCTGTCTCTAGTGACTGTGGATGCTGAGGAATATATATAGAGACAATATGTCAAAGTATCAGTGTTTTCAGCCCAGCAACATTTCATTAGGTAAGGATGTGTTTTATGCAAATTTGGGTGCTGAATTTAAGTCATTGATGAAACATTAATGAGGGATTTGTTATGTAAGGACCACGCTGTATCAGCCCTCTTCACAAGAGCTTGCAAGAAGGCTGGTCCAAACTTTCAGGATGAAAAAAAAAATAAGAAAGCTGACACCCTCCAGACTTGGCTGTATAGATTTCTTTTCATAATGATTTCAAGGAGAGCGAGCTTTGCCTTTGATCTGTTACAGCTTGACACAAGAGCCAAGGCTCAAGAGAGGCAGCTGAAACAGAGAGAGGATCATGACACAACCAAAAAGCTGCAGAGTTCTGCTCCAGGAGCGGAAACTACTTATTCGGCCCAAAGTACATCCCCATTGGTCACTCATCAAAGCTTGACTGGCACACATTATTTCAGATGATGATCCCTGTTGATGCTTCAAAAATCGTTTACTTTGTCACACATCTTGCACTAATTGAGAATAATTTGGGATTGCTATTGGCACCAATACTGATCTTATTAGGTGGATCGGGTATTGGCCGTGAAATGACCAATCCACAGTAAATACAATTTCTTTGTCTGTGCCGTTAAGAATGATAAGGAATTCTGTGCTTTTGTTATCAGTTTAATTCATTCGGTCAGAGCCGGCTGCCAATGTTTATGCTGTATGCGTGCATTGTTACCGGTTGTTGAACTTCCATCCTCTATAGGCTAATATAGCTCATATCTAGCAAAGTCCCATTAGTGTAAACTGCCAGCATCAACATCGGAAAAACAGTTTACACAGGACTGTAAGCCCACTAGTTCTGCTAGAAATGGGCACTGCTAGCACTGCTTCTAAAACAAGCTCATTTAGTTGTAAAAGCCTGTAACTAGTCAACGTCCAGTTACTTGTGTAAAAAAAGCATCACCTGGCTCTTTTAGCAGGTCTGGTCTGCGGGAAAGAGAACTGCTCATTCTGACAAATACTTATTGGTGTAAGTGCATACAGGAATAATTTGACTCCTGTCTTGGGGCTGATTTTCCTCTCACCAGACACACACCAGCTGCAGAGACTTGATGAAACTGTTATCCAGGACCCACGCAGGTTATTCATTTTTTATTGCTAGAATATTCTCATTTTTGACAACATTTATCCGCAGAAGGTAAGAGGAAAAGGACGGTGAGATGAGATGAACAGACAGAGGGAGGGCAGGGGAAGAACAAGAAGGATGGATTTTGGCGGTGGAGTTCCCTGGAGAGAGGTGGTCTGTTGCTGCTGCCATCTCTTTAGTCTCTCCCCCACTCTTTCTCTCTCATTGCTTCTCTTTCAAACTTGCATTCATGAAAAGTTCATGATCATCTCTCTCACGCTCCTCAGCCCCTCTCTCCCTCTCTCTACGTTACACTTTTAGTCCAATCAATCCACTTAGAGACAGACTTTCAGAAAGGATGTAACGGAGGAGACGATGGGGGTGAGGACGGAGGGGAGGAGGGACTTAGGTTGGGATTGGAGAGTAAATGCTTAGGAGGTGGGAGGGAAGATTCAGGGAAGGAGAAAAAAAGATTACATAAGGGAAGGAAGGAGGATGTGGAGAGAGAAGGCAGACAGAAAGCAAACAATATGATATTGAATTGCCAATGATCACTTTCCTTCCTTTTTAAAGGATCTAACCTATGTTTGGATCCCTAAGTGTGCAGTTGGATGTTTTTACAGAGAGATGATGGACTGGTGGAGTGTAGGTGCCCTTCACTTTGCCTTTCACTACTTGCCCTTGACGTGTAGTTGTAGTAAAAAAAAAATTAAAGGCAGTGTGTGTGTGTGTGTGTGTGTGTGTGTTACAGCCAGCCAAATATGCGAGTGGATAGCAAATTGTGGCCGCACTGAAGGAGTGAAAGATAAAGAGAGAGAGAGAGAGAGGTGGGGGGGTGGTGGTCCTGATGTGCTGACAGGACAGGCAGACTTGGCCGAGAGAAGGAGAGGACACTAGTGTCAACCCATCTTTTTCTGTCATCTCTTTTGCCTTGTCGCATTCATCACGTGGCAGAGGATAACAACATGGAGAGAGGCACACACACACACCTTAACACACATGAAACAGTGCAGGTGTGCAGTAACGGTGTTTCCCCCTCTCTGCGTATGTTTCTGTGACATACAACATACTTAACACACAAGCTTTTATTCTCCCTGCCCTCTATCCCTCCCTCATTCACACACAAATTGTAGCAGCAGTGATACGCTGCTGATGTCGGAGTGGAGTCAGTTTGCTGGAGAACAGTCTAGAAGCATCGTTCTCGTCTAAATTATTCACATACTCTCCGCTGTCTGCATTACAATGCTGAGAACGTGCGTGCTGGCGTGTGCATGGATAGAGAGAGAAGAGGGGCACATTAGAGCATCTTTGTCTGGGTATCTAATGCATATGTGTGTGTGTGTGTGTGTGTGTTTGAGTGCATATAATATGATGTCTTCTCAGTGCAAGTTAGGTTGTGTCCACTTAGAGAGAGGCATAAACAGTGTGTGTGTGTGTGTGTGTGTGTGTGTGTGTGTGTGTGTCTAATATGCAGCACTTATCCTGTAAAAGGGCAAGGGGTGGTATAATGCATTCCTTTGGTCAAGACCTCAGCTTATACACTTGCTCTGGAATAGGACACTGTTTACCAAACAGGAAGATTGTGATTATTAAAAAGTCACGGGGGGGGGGGGGGGGTCAGCACTCAAATATGTGATTTGACTTTGAGCTAAATGTTAACATCAGCATGCTCACAGTGACAATGACAACATGCTGATGTTAGCTAGGTGTAATGTTTACCACCTTAGTTTGTTGTGTTAGCATGCTAACATTTGCTAAATACAGCTGAGGATGATGCTTTAGTGTTTGCAGGTGTTTGATCATAAACCAAAGTATTGGAAAAATTGAAATTGTGCCCTAACAATGGCACTAGGGGAATGTCAGGATCACCTGTGGGGCACGTGATTATATGTGCCACATTTCATTCTATTTCACCCTATAGCTAGAGGAGGGGATCACCAAAGCTATTAGGACCATGAAGGTCTGTGCAAAATTTTACGGCTGTCCATCAGTGGTTGCTGAGATACTTCATTCTGGACCAAACGGGTAGACTGACCCACATTTCCATCCCTAGGGCCACACCGCTATTGTGTCTAAAATGTGACGTTGAGATTGGTGCAGCAGAGACAGAGATACCCTTTTTTAGTAGTATGGGTCAAGCACTGGATCCTGCAATACCCATAATGCAACTCAGTAGTTTCTTTGGTTAGACTCTCTCTGCCTGGTGATCACCCACATTCTTCAAACTCTATGCCCCCACTTTGTATCGCAGGCTGTCTGTTAAAGGTTTGTTGTCTCCAAGCCCAAGCTGAGTAATTTTTCCATGTGGGCTCAGTGTTTGGTCAGCAGCACCTTAACTTCTGGTCTCTCCTCTTCTTCCCTTTCACTCTCCTCTCCTCTCTCTCTGTCCCCACAGCAACGGCCAGTCCAGCAGTCTCTGGCCTCCTCCCTGTGTCGGGAGTCCCATTGGAAGTGCCTCCTCCTGACCCTGCTCATGTACGGCTGCTTTGCCACGCTGGCCTGGTGTGCCCTCTGTCGTGTACCCGTTCTCGGACCCTCCTCCATACCTCTTGGTTCTGACGACGATGCCACCTCGGCGGCCTACTATAATGACATCCTGCACTTGGAGAGTCCGTGCTCCAGCGGCTACGTCTACATCCCCCTGGCTTTCCTGGCCATGCTGTATGTGGTTTACTTGGTGGAGTGTTGGCACTGCTTCTCCAAGACGGCAATGTTGGCTCATGCTGAATTCCAGGTATGTGTGAAAACCAGTTTTAGCATTGAACTTCAGCATTCAGCAAAGGGGTCTAGCTGCAGTCTACTGCTGCAATAGGAGTCTAGCAGTAGGTCTATGACCTTGAGCTACACAGCAGAATCTGTTTACTCACTGAAAGTTGTTCAGTGTGGTAGTGTCAGCAAAATGCCTATAATAAAGAGGTTCAATAAATAAAATGATGCTGTAGTAAACGTCTGCACAGACAGTTGCTGTTCAGGAGATATACAGGATAATTAGAACCCTAAACAGTCCTTGGTTTCAAGCTGTTTTTGACACTTTAACATTTCACGAGAGAGAGAGAGAACACTGTTTTACTCTCAATTTCCTACTTGAGTGAGGGGAAAAATAATACTTGCCCACTCATATGGAAATGAGCTAACCTGGGGGCATCAGTCTATCTTTTGTCTATTCTGGTCTGCTCTGTCTATTATCTGGAATTCAAGGAGCACATTGCTCCAAAAGAAATGTGCTTATTGTTCATCTTAGCAATCTGCCACTGTCAAATTTGTTTTATTTATTTATTTTTACGTTAGTCCAGACTGTCAGGGGACACATATCCTGTGATTAAGACAGCTCTAAATAGAGAATTAAAAAACAAATCATAACACCATGAACAAACCCTGACAGGGCCTGGCTTACACCAGATTGCACAGACTTAACTCTGCTGTATGCAAACAATAGGAGCTTAATTGTTTGTTTCTGCTTGTGCCGCCATTGCAACAACTGCTCAGGCAATGTTACACATATTTTAGACAGTTCATCCTCATTTTTAACGGGTTTGTTTTGAAGGAAATCTTTACTAAAGTGGCTACAGAATACATATTTTTCAAATAATCAACATGGAAAATCACATTCAAATGTATTAATTGAATTAATTGATTTGATCATTCCTTTATTCTTTGATGCAGGAAGTGTACGAGCGTGTGCAGAGACTTCAGCAGGCCACACCCTGCATTTGGTGGAAGGCCATCAGCTATCACTACGTGAGGAGGACCAGACAGGTGACGAGATACCGCAACGGAGACGCTTATACGACCACACAGGTGAGGGGAACTCTTCTTAACACACATACCTACACTTTCTCTTGCGTTCACTCGTTTCTTTTAATTTTGTTAATAGCTACACTGTAACACTTAAGTTGCAATTTTGTAAACTTTAAATATAACTGCTATGCAAATCTTAATTTCTCCTATAGTGAAATATTGCGGGGCTGTGTGCTAACAGCTGTGTGCAGTAAGAAACATATTCTATTTAGTCTCCATGCTTTATTGGTGCTGAAACATATATGAAGGTTAAAATGTCTTCCCAATAACTTGATTCTTCCTTTCTCAAACTTCCCATCTTCTCTCCTTCCTCCTCTCCCATTCCCCCTCCATCTATGCCCTGCTCCTTCCTTCCTCAGGTGTACCATGAGCGGGTGAACACACATGCCTCCAGTTCAGAGTTTGACTACGCCCGCTATGGCGTCAAAGATGTATCAAAGGAGCTGCTGGACCTGCAGCTGCACCCTGCTGTTCGCCTCCGTTTCACAAAGTGTTTCAGGTCAGACACCCACCACTAACTACAGCTGACATGGTGGAAGTTGATTGTTATTTTGGAGTGTAAACATGTTATTAACAACTTTTTCTGCTCTTTAGCTTCTCCAGTGCACGTGCTGAAGCTGCCTACCTCACCCAGGTAAGATGTGGTTAAAAAAAACACAGCATATTTAATATAGTTAATGCTGTTCTACTCTTACGAGGGCTGCAGGAAAAATTAAGGACAAATATCCAACCCAAGTTTCCAGAGCATAGGTGTTATCTTCCAATTGATCGGTGGCTAATCCCCGCTTAGTTACAGGTGCTACGCCTGTCAAGCTTTCCACATACACTACACATTATAAACTGCATAGTTTATAATGATGACGAAGGCTGATTTATCACTCAAATTTATTAGGAATTTTTTGAAACAATCTATTCTTGCTTTCAACCAGCAACCATTGATTTTGCTGAAATGACAATGAATAATTCAGCTAACATTAGCGGTCTCCAGCTGACTTTTTAATGTATGAGAACTCCGTAAAAGGGTCCTTAAGGTTGCACTTGATGTCAGGCAAAAAGTTAGCCTCCTCACCAGCTGATGATCCACGTAGAACACATAAAGAATTAGCATTGTCCAGGTCCGGCTTCCACCCTGTGGGGAAATAAAACACACTGGATGTGCTAGTTGTGAATGGCACCTTTTTTTACTTAAACAGTGTTGATTCATACATAGCTAATGTGTTCTATTCTCTTTCTGTTATTCAAAGCGAGCACGCTTCTTCGGGGAAAACGAGGGGCTTGACGACTACATGGAGGCCAGGGAGGGCATGCACCTGAAGAACGTGGATTTCCGCGAACACATCCTGGCGTTCCCCGATCCTGCTCACCAGCCGTGGTTTGCTAGGCACAGGGTGTTCTGGCTGGCTTCTGCTTTCCTCTTGTCGTGGCCACTGCGGGTCGTGTCAGAGTATCGCACAGCATATGTCCACTACCATGTGGAGAAGCTGTTTGGGGAGGAAGAGGATAGCGGCGGAGGAGGTGGTGGAGGTGGAAGAGGGGATGGGGTTGAAGGAGGGACTGAGAATGGAATCCACCCCGGAGGAATTGGGATTGGAATTGGTCTAAATGGGACCAGTTACAGGGCCATCTCTCGGGTCAACACGGTGGACATGACAGAATTGGAGTGGCACATTCGCTGTAACCAACAGATGGTCCCGAGCTACTCTGAAGCTCTCCTTATGGACATGGACACAAGTGGGGGGACAAACCCTACCGCCTCTACGCCCATCTCTGGGCCTCCATCCACCACCCCCAGCCAGGGGCCCAACCCACCTCCTCTAGCTCTGCCTGTTGTGTTCAACTCGGCTTACCTCCTCCAGAGCTGCCCCCGATGCCGGAGGACCACGTCGAGTTCCAGTCTTCCCTCCAGGCTAAGGGCCCCGATGGGAACGACAGCCCTCCTGAACGCTACCGTGGCAGGGATCAGAGCAGCGGGGCAGGGAGGTGGGGGTATAGGAGGAAGGTTGGTGCTCAGTCGGAGCGGATTCTCTCTAGGGAGACTTGGAGGAGGGCGCCCGAACAGCCTGTTTCATTCAAGAAGCATGGGAGGAGGGCTGGGAGGAAGTAGGGAAGATGGAGGAGGAGGAGGTGGGGGAGGAGGGGGAAGTGGTGGAGGAGGAGGAGGAGGAGGAGGCGGCGGCGGCGGCGGAGGTGGAGGATTCCTTGGGTTAGGTTCAAGACAGGACAACGAGGAGACCAGGGGAGTGCTAGAAGGAGAGGGGGATGACGATGAGGAAGAGGAGCAGGAGGAGGAGGTGAGAAGAAGGGAAGATAGGGGAAGAGGAGGCAGAGAGAGGGATGAAGAAGCAGAGCAAGACAGTGCAGGGGGAAGCGAGGGCAGGGAGGGTGACGGGGGAGGGAGGGAGCGTCCTCCATCCTACCAGGACGCATTCTTCTTTCCCGTCCTCATTATACACGGAGAGGAGAGCTGCCACGCTGGAGACGACATGTGACGATGAGAAAAATAAACACATGAGGAGCAAGAAGGCATGGGCAGAGGCCGAGGGAGATGAAAGAACGCACTGGATGAGGGAAAATGAGAGATGATACGAGAACAGACTGAGGTTGAAATAAAAGAGTTGGTCGCTGGCATACCAGCCACAGAGATAAGAAAGGATTCAGTCAGGAGCAGAAGAGGTAAGAACAGCTGAGTTACAGAGGAAAGAGGGGAAAAGTGGGAGAGGTGGCGAACAGACGCAGTACATACTGTAAAACGACAGGAAAACACACTGGTTCAGAAGAAGATGAGAGCTGATAGGGAGTGCAGCGGCAAGATAACATGAGCGAAGGCAAGAAAAGCCTTGCAGTCGTACACTTTGCTGCACAGAGATTGTGAGAGAGATCGGATACTTGGTAAGACTGAAAACTGAGGAAAGTTTATTTCCAGATATATCTATGCAAGAACAGGAGTGGGAGGAGTAACAAGTCTAAAGATAGCAGACTGGAGAGCAGTGGAGAGACTCCAAACCAGCTGAGTGGTAGTGTGTTCTTTTTTCAGATAGACACAAGTGGGGGAAATACAGGGTATTTTGAATGCTTCAAGCTTCGGTTTTGCTAAAGTCAAAATACATAGACAATATATGGCTCATTTAAAGAATGAAATGCAGAAAGAGGAAATAATTCCTAAATATTTCAGGTGAGGGAGGAACCGGATGAGATCACAAAGGATTACAAAATGTGATGTAGAGAAATAGCAGAAGAGAAACAGTGATATGCTTTTGGCAAGGTAAAAGGGAAAAAAAAGGGGGGGTTATGGAAGGAGAGTAGAGGAGTATTGGAGTGCAGCACAGCAACAATAGACGAAGAGAAGAAATAGAATACAAAATTAACCGAATTATCAAAAAGATCAACTCAAGAGGAGGAGAAAAAAAAAAGATACAGTACAAAACACCCTCTGAGCAGCTATCCTATCTCTGGATCTGACCAGGAAATCCAAACAACATTCAAATAGTTCCCCAAGTAACTTTTTCAAACTGGTCTTTATGACGAGATTTACCGTCCAACTTCGCACAGCATCTGGCTTGCAACCGTAACACTTCAATAAAAGAGGATGACCATTGATTTCCTCCCTGTCTTGTCGTTGCCGTCTTACTCCTCACTTCACCATTAGCCTCCCCACCACTCTCCATCCATTACTGATATGGAGCCCGTAGAAAAAAAGAACTCCATAAAAAGAGGGAGCGATTGCTTCCTCTGCTCGGCTCCACCCTGCTCCTTTTTTCTCATGCTCCCATCTGCTCTCCTCCCTCCATTTCGTCGCCTCCTCCATACTCCTTCCTTCCTCACCCACCTCTGCTCTGAAAACCATAAGTCACAAGTGCAGAGGTGTCATTCTCAGCAACACACGACTGGTTAGGTGCAACATTGCTTTTTTGCAATTAGCACAAGTTGTATTCGGAAGTAAAGTGAGAGCTTGATGTACCAAAATAGATTCCGCATCCATCATTAACTTCCCCTCCTCTTTTCTCTCTTCTGCTCCTCCCTTTCCTCTTTTTTAAAGTGGTGGTTATGCGATACACCTCTCTGCTCCTGGAAATGCTGAGATCAGATTTCATCTCGGCTCACTCCACAAATCACGTCTCCTCTAGGCGGAGGTCTTATAAACCAGATATTTCCCACTTATCGTTTTTTTATGACCTCCCACTGTATATTTTCAAAGAAACAGAATGAACAAATTGATCAGTGAATGAACCCAATGCGACCTGCGAAAATTGGCCTCTAAAGATATTGAAAGTTGTGATTTTTCACACAGTAAAATGTTGGCTAAAGTGAAATGGTTCATTTCCACCAGTTATGCCTGTGTAGTTGTGCTCCAGTTTTAAACATTTGTACCCAAAGATAGAGCTGCGCAATGTGAAGAAAACAATTACAATAACCAGTAAACCTTCCTCCAATATCAATATACTATATATCACAAAAAGCTGTATGTGTTTAAGCATGAAAAATCTCCTCTTTATCTCATTTATGTCCATAATATTGGACTGCATGGGAAGTAAAACTTGAGCTGTTGGGCTCAGCTGGCATTCTCACCGTAAAAAAAGAATTTACACTATTAAAATAAAACCAACTACATGATCGCAGTGATCATTAACGCCCAGCCCTGTCGTTTGGCCAGATTGTGCCACGCTGCTGCCTCCTCCTCTTGAAGAATCACCTGCAAATAAGTAACAGCGCTCTCACTATAGAGATGCATGTCACTCGATAACAGCTAGAGTGCAGGAGCTACTAATAGCTATGTAGCAAATATGCCATTGCCAGAAAAGCAGTGATCCATGATCAATCAACACAAATTCAGATATTTTAGACACGTGTAGACAAGGGCACGGACAGGAATCCACAGGGGTTGACTCTCTGTCCTACTTCCTGAGAATGTTTTCATGGAAAATCAGCCCAGGGAGAGGCAATTGGCACAGACAACACAACCATCAGTGCTTCGATGCATATATTTTACAAAGCACACTAAATCTGCTACAGTAGCAAGAAGCAATTAGAGTAGTTAGATGAACATTTCTTAACCCTTCCCTTCATAGTGCCCTTCAAAGGTCACTTCAGCCACTCTGTGATGTTGGAAGGGTCTCCCTCGTTCTCTATCTGCTTACTTCGGACATGATACTGCAAAGCACACTGACAGAGTGAGAGAAGTCTCTTACGTGGGGAGTTTCCTGAAAATAGAGCAAAAAAAAAAAAACGATGCTTGATGCATTTCATAAATGATAGAGATAGTGGACGCGTTAATGAACATACACACAAATATGGATACCATAACAACAAGCACCCAACCCGGATTCAGCAGAGAGACGGCGGGGGTGTGTGTGTGTGTGTGTGGGGGGGGGGTTCTTTCAATGAAACTTTCTGGAAAGATAAAGTAGAACATGAGTGCTGACCTGGTTTGGTGTACGGGACACACACACTCACGCTCTGACACACATTCAAACACACTGATTCTGGCTCTTCTGTAGCTTTGGGGGACATCAAGCTGAACTGGGCACAAGGAAACAAATGGAAACTGACGGAGAAAGTAAACAAGGACAAGTGTTTCTATACGACTGGACGACTGGAAAATGACAAAGACTTGCCTGAACATCCACTGGACGGAAGACAGAGTGAAAATGTGAGATTCAAAGACAATTATTTTTACAGCTATTTATTATAATCTCAGTCTCTTGACTTGTGGATCAAATTGTCTCCATTAATGTCCCTTAACAAAAAGAAGCACTAAAAAGCACTGACCACACTTCTGTGTCCATTTGATTTAACTGCAAGACGTTGCTTTCACTAATTTCTAATCACAATTTGTTGTTTTGTTTACTTGTGATAACATGGCTCGGGAGGTTCTGACCAGTATGTCATTTGGATCATGACGCCAGTTGGCCACTTCAATTTGAAACCACAAGACGTGAGCTCCAATTTACAATCGGATTGCTGTCACATTTCTATCGAGATACTTTGCCACCAAACGTGACAAAACAAGAAAATACACTTCAGTCTGTAATTTGCTACTTTTATATCATCTGCATACTTGAGTAGACATTATTTCAGGTTGTTTAAGTGATGTCTAAAATCCAAATGCCTTTGTGAGCCTCAGAAATGTCTCATGTCGCAGCAGATTTTTTTATTTTCGTTTTTATTTTTGTAAAACAGACGATGCTCTTGGCTTCCCAATGAGCTTGGGTCGGTGTTTATGTATTATTTATTTATTTATTTTAAACAGACAAGTGTATTCACTCATATGTGTTGTGACAGGATATTTATATGGTGTTTTATTATCTCAAGAGTGTGTCAAAAGTGTGTCCTCAGCCGCTTCAGGTGTGCCAAGAGAACTTTGTGCCCATGATGTCTTACACGAACACACACACTCGTGCGCTTGCATGTTTAGTCACAGCAGTAAAGCAGCCATTATAACAGCTTCTTTTAGACTAGAGTGACATTAATCCAGTACCCATGATAGCAAACATGCACACACTGAAAGCATGGGACTGTCCTGCTACGTTGCCTTTGTGCCCAACGTTGCCAACTCTTTTGCTCAGGATTTCAGTTAATGCTGCGTTCCTGTGTCAACACACATAGACATCCATTAACATGCCAAAGCAAAAAAAAGAAAAAAGAAAAAAAAGCATCACAGAGAAAATGCCTGTGCTTACACACATGCACATAGACACTGGCAGCTGGTACAGGTGGCTGCACCATGTACAGGAGTGTGATCTGCGCTGGTGGACTGTGCTACAGCACCAAACATTTCCATGAGGTGACAGAAGGGTGGATTTACTTGGGAGCAAAAGTAATAGATGCCTTTCAAGATCTTTTATTGGCAGTTTAGTTTGTTACACATTTTTGTTGTTTATCTTGTACACTGACTGAATGGCTGAGGTGCAGCTCGTGTGTAAATCCACCCAGAATGTGTGTAATACTTTGTGATGTGTTTGGTTAAACCTAGCAAGCTGGGTTTTTGTCCACTAGGTGGCAGCAAAGCCTTATATATTGCAACAACACAGAGATGTGTGGTGCTGCATTTAGAGGGGGAACCAACGGTGAATCAGACAGGGTAGAAAACTGCTGCAGGCCTGCTCTCTGCGGATTGAGACTTGAGCATGTTTCACTTCTGCACACGGCCCGGTCAGTGATGTCAAACCAGGTCATTAGTCTTCGGCATCACTGATAGAGGTCTGGGCAGAGGTGCAACAAACCTGAACGTTTAAACCTCCAGAGAGCAGTGCAGTCCTATGTGATTGTGCATTTGTCTTCTAAGCCTCCACTGATCTTATTATTTTACTTTTAACTGTGACTGAATGTGTTACAAAGCAATATTTCCCATATCCCTGCTTTGTGGCCGGACTTGTATATGTTGCTAAGCAGCTTTCTGAACTTATAACCACAAGCAATGGGAGCTTCAGTCATTGAAATGACAGCACTGTTAGATAAAGACATTTTGTGACTGAGCCTCCATTTCCACTGTGTAACTCATATTTGCTCTAAATGACACAAACAGCAAATAAAACGAGAGAGAGGAAGGCAGTTTGGTTTGTGATCAAAGACCACTCTATAATACACATTTTCTTGTGCCCGAAGTTATCCCACATGAGTTTTTTTTTTGTTTTGCGTGAGCACAAAACCGCCTTTTTTTTTTACCAACATCATCACTTGACTGTCTTATAAACTGCTCTTGCAATTATGACCGATGTATTGTTGTCAATACTGTTACTGTTTCTCTTGTGGTCATGGGACGAGTCGAGTAGTCATACCAAGTTTGTCAAACACTGTAAAAAAAACATGTTTGGAATTGGTTTGACTTGAAATCACATGAATTCCAGCTGCATTTTCAGTTTTCGTTTTTCAGAAACACTTGGTTAGTCTAATGTGGATACTACAAACTATCAGGTAACAAATACATGTAATAGACATGTGCAATCCACTGGCTGTGTTTTACGCACCCTTACTGTTCCACTATTGACATTGGACTATACATAAAAAGTCAAATTGCAGTTTCCACAGACTTAACAGAATTCATGGTATTTTTTTGACCTCTGACCTTAAAACACTTTAATGTGAATTTATGTGCATTCTCCCTGAGAACTAAAAACGGGAAAAAAAAGATCAGAATTTTTTGCTGCTCTTTTATCAATGAACAATGTCAGTTTTCCAGTGTGCAAAAACTGTATTGTACCTGTACTGAGCCTTGTATCTGCGCGATACAGTGTCGCCGCCCGTTGTTTTTGCACTGGAATAATGAGCAGCTGAGCCGCATAATCCTCGATGCAGCAACACGTCACCACATTTAGGCAGTGGTCCGTTGTCCTCAACTGGACGCAAAAGACAACAGA
Organism: Enoplosus armatus; assembly: GCF_043641665.1. Classification (NCBI taxonomy): domain Eukaryota; kingdom Metazoa; phylum Chordata; class Actinopteri; order Centrarchiformes; family Enoplosidae; genus Enoplosus; species Enoplosus armatus. Next base: position 10,914,620 of record NC_092202.1, read on the forward strand.
AAAAAGCACCAAAGTGATGACTGTGTGTAAAAACTCAAACGCTGATAATCACATCATTATATATGGACAGTCTAAGGCAATAAGTTAGTGTCAGTATAGTTAGCCTGTGTCTGGGTCGAGGCTAATTTCATGATCAGGGTCAGATTATAGTCGGGGTCAGGATTGAATATGCTTCCTTTAATACGTTCTGTGTCACCTGATTGTTGACGAGTATCATCATTGGACAATGAAGCTATAAAAAGCTATATACATGTAATATTCTGACCCAGCTTGTCAATGCAGCAGGAGCCCCGCTCTCAGTTCCAACCTCAGACGAGATGGTCACGTCACATGACATTTCTGGACACTCATTTTCTTTCTTGCTAACTATTTAATGCCGCTGGATTACCTGTGAGCTGTCGAACAAATGAATTGTTAACCACAATGTAGTTGTTAATGTACATGCAGCCTCTATGGAGTTAAAACAATAATGTCACATAGGATGCATTATTGTCTGACACAGTGACGTGTGAAGCCGGGAGTGGGCTTTTCTGTTCAAGCACCGTCGAGCAAAATGTCCTCAGTATTTAAGCTAATTAACATGTAACTGATAATAAGATTGTCAATATCACACCAGATTATGGCTGTTGTCACCGGCCTGTCTAAGACAATGTAATTATTTCATTTGAGTGGATGGTGACAGTGAAGGTAATGGAGCTGGTGGCAATAACACTGTTAACTGATGCGATCCTGGCGATGATGATGACAATTAATTATCATGGAAGATACAAATAAAGTCAATCTGCTTGGTATACCAGGGTTTGGTCTTCGTGGGGTTTTTTAAGATATTATTGGGTACAAATAATATTATATCATTCTTACAATAGATTCTCTTTTTTTTGTTTATCTGATCTCTCCGGCTCTTTTAAAAAATGTCATTAGCATCCTAGTTTTAATTTGTCTTATATAACAATGAAGGATACGATAGAGTTGCATTGTGGAAAGCGACTTTATAGTAGGGCCCAAAAGTCAGGATATGGTGCACTGATGTTGACCATTCTTGCTCCAATCTCTCTCTTGCATGTCTGACAAGTTTATGGAAGTATATTTCGAAATCATTGGGGGCGCCCCTTTAAGAGAAACTATTTCCTGTAGTTCATTTTTCATGTTTTATTAGGCAGCACAAAATAAGGTGAGGTTCCACATTACCAGTAGTGTGCAATCAGTGTTGGTAATTTTGGGTGTCTCATATATTGTTGAGCATCAATCTCAGCTTGGCCTACTGCACATACAGTATTCATGACGGTTATTACAATTTCTGTGCCATTCACAGGCTGAGTATGACAGGCTGTAATATACATTATTCATGGTTATGCAATGGCATGTCTGCAGTTGTGTTTCTCTCTCTGGATGGGCTTTTTCCTGCATATGGAGGGAGCCCTTCCATCATGTTAAACTGATTTGACATGGATTGTGTCTTCCCACACAAGCTTCTCTGTGTTTGCCTCCTTATCTTCCACATAGATTTGCTCACACTACTGAGAACGGTAACTCAGGAGGGCGAGGAGTTCAAAGCACCATTCTGCTGTATTTACAGCATCTGTTTGTCTCCAGTACTGTACATCCGAGCTCTTCCTGTCAGGCTTTTGTCATCTGATTTACACTCTATAGGTATTGGCAGCAGAGTGCTTCCATCAAAGGCTTATGTCAGCTCAGTTATGTAGAGAGTCAGGAGGTAGAACATGTCACTAGATTTTGCTCATCCCGCGGGACTGCCTACGAGCTACACACGCCTGTTTTCATCTGCCTTTTCATAACAATAATCAAACAACAAATACACGGTGTTACATGTTTATTGAAGAAGGAGTTGAGCCTTGGATCAATACACATCAGGCACAATTTGTTTCAGACTTTGCATCCTCTGTAAACCAAACTTCATGTCCAATTTTCTGCTGCTATACAGGACTGTTACAGGGAAACTAGTGGCTGCATCCGATCTCACAGTGCGGGCTTGTACTGTCGGTTAGACACCAGAGGGCAGCAGAGCGTTTGCATCGTAACACTGCTTGTTTCTTGGTCTAGGTGTTCAGTACATGAGGTGAATTTAAAGCCCCCCCCCCCTCTTCATTCAAAAATGTGTTTACTTTTTGTTTCTTCACATGGATGCTGGACCTTCACCGTGCAGAATAATGTGCAGAGTTTGACCCTGCAGGTCTGTTTTCTCACTTCCCTGTGCCCACATTAAATCTGAGTTTAAAGTGCATACGAGCAGGATTTTGTCACATCACAAGTGGTTAACTTACACAAGTGCAAGGGTGGAATGTAACTAAGTACATTTACTTAAGTACAAATTGGAGGTGCTTGTACTTTACTTGAGTATTTTCTTTTCATGACACTTTCTACTTCTCCACTTCATTTCAGAGGGCAATATAGTAGTTTTTACTTGACTACAATTATCTGACAGCTTTAGTCACTACTTACTTAAAATGTGGTGTTTTGTTCGAAACAAAATGACCCAACAGTATATACAGTACAGCTGAAACAGTCAGTCGATTAGCCGATTGACAGAAAATCAATTGGCAACTATTTTGAGAAATCCAAATTCAAGACGTTTTTACATTCACGCAAGAGTAATAATAATTGAATGATATAATAAATAATAGTATAACAGTCAGGGGACATTTTTCTGCATTGACTGCTTTTAATTTTAATACTTTAAGTCAATTTTCCTGATTATGCTTATATACTTTTACTTAAGTAACATTTTCCATCCAAGACTTTGACTTGTAACAGTGTTTTTACAGTGCGGTACTAATACTTTTACAGGGTCGGAATACTTCCTCCACCACTGCAGCGTGTGATGTGGAAACTTCTTCCACATCACGTACGCCGAGTATGGACTTTTCGCTTCGGTAGGAAACATCTTGCATTTAGCATTTAAACGTCTGAAATGAAACTCATTTGCATATTCACAGAGATTCTGGATTTTTCAAAGAGGGAGAAGAAGTGGATGTGCTTTGGAGAATTTGTGAGTAGTTTATTGAATTTCTTGTTGTGAATAAGTCAAATATCAAATATCACACAAATTAGGATTCAAAGCGGAGTGATTTTATATGTCTTAAAACATGTCTGGAGGGGAACTTCAAGTAGTTTGGTACTATAAAGCCCTTAATTATGTTCTAGTAGTAAAATATGTGTTTTATGAGTTTTCCTGCGGCAGATAAACCTTCACTGGATTGATGTGTTTTCAGGCCACAGCTGGACCAGAAACACATGCGGCTCATACAGTGTGTAATCAGTAAGTAGTTGGAGTGCTCACATATGTGTGCCCTCTGGTTCCTGTTGGTACTGGTCCTGGAGTCAACTGTTAAATACGTATGAAGTAATTCATTTGAGCAGACTAGGCTCCCTGATTGGCTACAACAGTGTCAGAACTGTCTTCCTGTCCTCCAACATGGCAGTGCTGGCACTGATATCTGTGTCTGTATGCAGACGTGCATCAGCTGCCGGTTGTTGACAGTCTTCCTGATGCTTGATGTTCCTCCACAGATCTGGCTTTGTTGTCTCTGCCTCGCTGAGCTCCTGGCTGCACCTGCGGCTGTTTGCCCAGCAATCTTCTCCTGGACTGAGAGGAGCGGCGGGGGGAGGAAACAGAGGAAACCCGTTTACTGTTGGAAACAGGTGAAGGTAAAAAGCTTAAAAGGGGATTGGATGTGGAGGCACAGAATACTAGTGACGAAAGGCACGTTTTCCAGACATAATTCTACTGATTTATTGTAATGTGCTGGCAATTTGCAGCAGCCTGTCCAATTTTGTAAAATGTTAGTAGACAGAGCAGCTACTGGCATACATTTACAGTCTAATCAGCATTTAAATGGAGATAAGTTTCTCTACTTACAAATGAAACTTGATGATGTGTTGGTGTTTTGTTCTGACCAGCTAAGACTCCCCTGGTGACCACTTGGTGGCACAGTAGTTCCACAGCTTTAAACAAAACCACTTGTACTCAGTTTCAATCAAATCTAAGACAAAAACCCGAGAAAATCACCGGAGCCCCACATCAAGGCTACAGCTCTTGATTTCTCAGAAATACCCAAAAGACAAAACGGATTAGCAGACATTTGGAAAAGTTTATTTGAATGAAGCTCGCTTATAATTGGTAAAAATTAAGCCCCGTTTTTACAGGACCGGATCCATAACAGCTCAGTGAGTGAGTGTGTGTGTGTGTGTCAAAATCTCACCTACTGTGTCCTCTGTGAATAATGCAATTTATAGAATTTGGCAGGGGGGATCAGGATGTATGTCTGAAATTTATAGCGCAGAGCCTGAGAGGGTAAAGGACTTCCAATGGAAATAGGAATTAATTGCATTGAATCTCTCGGTGGTGAATGTTAAGCAGAGGATTTAGAGTTTGGGGAATGTTCTTCACTTTCCAGAGGGGGGCTTTCAACTTTGGTGGAAAAAAAAGTAATTGACACTGAAATTTAAAGCCATTTTGGAAATACAGTCAAACTGATTTCCAGACACTGTTGGGGATCCATTTTTCCTTTCTTTACCCTGAACTTTTCTCCACAGCTTCCTCAGCACAAAAAGCATTCAAAGCTTTCACAAGGTAGCAGCGGCGTTAGTCTGGAGTCGCAGAGAAGCAGTCCATTTTGGAAAGATGAGAGAGTAAGAGACGAGCAGGGGGCAATGGAGAGGAAAAAAGAGGTTGGATGGAGAATAGTATGTTTAGCTTCGCACACAGACTGGTGGCAGCAGCAGCAGCCTGCTGTGGAGTCTCGCTGAGTGGGGCAGAAGCCAGTGGAGCGAAGGATGAGGTGGAAGGAAGGAGGGAAGGAGTGGAAAAAGTGAGATACACATAACAAATCTGAAGTGACATAACTGGACATGCTTCGGCTCGCCCCAAAATAACACACTGATCTCTCCCTCCTTTCTATCCCATCTGTCGCTCGCTATATTTTGCTCCTCCGGTTTGCTTACAAGCATTTTCTTTTTACCTCTTGAACCCCGCCTCCAACCTCACCCCTCTTGTTTTTCTCACCGCCATGCCTGTCTTCCTCCGAAAGTTCTTTACCTCTTTCTCTCTCCTCTCCCTCGGTGGTGGTACTACCCCCCAATTCACTCCTCTCCCCCCTCCCTTCTCCCCTCTCCATTCCTCCCGCAGGCCCCCCCGGTCTACCTCTCCTCTCCGTCTAATAATAGCCATAATGTGTTATGAGTATGCAGTCTGCCTCGCTCGCAGCAGCTCTGCACTCCACTCTCCATCCATCCATCCCTCCTTCTCTCTCTCCTGCAGCTGGTGGGCTGTTTTTCTCGCCCCCCCCTCCACCTCCCACTTCCCTTTCTCACATTTCTCCTTCCCCCTCTCTTTCCATATGATCTTTGTCTTCGCTCTTGGTGTTATCTCATCCCCTTCCCCTTCATTTCCTCTCCATTCCTTCTCCCTCCCGTTTCCCGTATGCACCATGGACATGGTGTGTGAACATGTGGTCTTCTTCACTCCTCCCACTCTTTGGCGTCTTTTGCCTCCCCCACTCCTTCATCCCGATTCCTCGTCTCCTCTTCTCTGTTTGCTTTCCTGCTTTGAGTGGGCTGGCTCTCGTAGCTGTGCGAGTATGTGGTCCTCAACTCCCCACCGCACCTCTATCACTTTTTTTTCTCTCTTCTATTCTCTCTCTGTCGTTTGGACTCCATCACACATGCCTCCCCTCTGTGTGCACCCCCCCCTTTCTTTTGTGCATTCCTGCATGAGTGTACTCTGCAGGCTGTGTGCCTTTTCCCCTTATTTTCCTCCCTCGTTCTTACTGTCTCTCTCTCTCTCACAACTTTGCAAACCTGTCTCATTATATTTCTGTATGTGCTGTGTTTGTGTCGATGCATGTATCTGCTGATGTGTGCATCTTCTTTTGGAAGTGTGTGTGTGTGTTTGTGTGCACATTTACCTCGACAACTTGCCTGTCTGGTTTTGTGTTTAAAAAGCTTTACATCGCAGCTCTCCTTCCATTACACAACACTGAGAAATACACACACACACACACACACACACACACGAAGGCAGACACAAAGATGAAAGCAGATACATTTTCTGGTTAAATTCTCAGTGTTACCGTGTGAACCTCATTACTGCACCCAAGTAGAATATGAAAGAGCAGAACAACGGGTAGGGAGGCTGGATGTCTTCCTTTTCACACAATTAGACAGGCATGCAGACAGACAGATGGGCCCTCAGACACAGACGTGCTGTGACAGACTTGACAGACCCGAACCCCAAAATAAAGTAAGACACGGGATTGAAGCTACTGCCTGTGACCCAATCTCATATCTTTATTTTGTTACTTGTTTGGTAAACTGTGAGCTGCAGAATGTGCGCCACTCATCAATGGATGGTTGAGTTACTATCAAAGCGTTTATTTATATTTCATGTAAGAAGATGTTTTTCAAGGAGGATATTCGCACATCCAACTGTCTCAGTTGCAGGTGCGTTGGAAAGACTTCAGTCAAGACTGAAGTGGTACTTTGCACCACTTAATGTACGAAGATCACAGAAGACAACATGTCTTAGGCAACAGTACCTCCTGACATTTTGGAGATGCAGGTCAAGCACTAAGAAAGCAGACTATTTATTCAAATGAACACAGTTGTACTGAAATTGGTCAAATGAGGAGTTACCGAATTTGCACAATAAACTAATTAGAGGCTGTAAAAAGTGGTTGACAGACAAATGAATCTTTAATTACACCCCAATGGAACCCTGCCTTACAATTTATGCTGATTATGGATAAGCACAATTGAGCTGACCTTGATTCAACAATTCAGAATATTCATCGCAATGTTTTAGTTTTATTTTTGATCTCAATTTAGTTCCACGAATTAATACACTGAAAATGATCTATTATCCTATGAAAACAACAACTGGAGCTAGAAATTATAGAGACAATATTATGAAGAACGCAAAATGCTTCTTGGCTCTAATAAACATTTTCAGCACACTCCGAGAACTTTGGGACAGAAATATAAAATGTAGCGCAGTTCACGCGCTAGTTCAGAGGGACACGTGACATACTCTCCGCTCTGTAACTAACTATCCAACGCACCCTGTGACGTGGGGCGGGTCATTTAAATAACCACGCACACTCGTGTTAGTTGAGGTGCACCTGCCCCCTCTGCTGCTGCTCGTAGCTAGTTCGTCTGCGAAAAGTTTGATAAAGTCACTTCAGGACGACTTTGGCTTTTGTGGAAGAAATAACCATGTTTTTGTCCCCTGTTTGTGCTTTGGACCGGAGTTGCGCACTTCAGTTTTTGCACGTCGTAAGTGGACGTTTTGACGCTTCTGTATCGTAAAGTTACAAATGTGTCTACTTTCTTCTCTTATGCTGCTGCTAATGTTCTGTATTTTCATAGCTGTTGATTGCAGTCGCTTTCTGTTTGCTGTCTGGTGTGCATCATGCTGCTTTCCATGCTGTTGTTTTATGCAGTGTTGAATTATGTTTGAGTATGTTTATATGCAATGTCATGCGCTGAATTGTGTTCACCCTGCTCTGTTGTTGCTGTTTTGTTTGAGTGGTTTGTGTCGGCTTAATGTTGTGTCAGAATATTGGCTTTCTGGATGACAACATGTCTGGCACAGCCCACTTCTCTGTAATATTGGCTGAATGGTGGAACTTAGTGGCTTTGTCACATGCAGTATAACATTTTTCCACATAACCTCATATTCAGCTACAACTATTAATGTATATTTATGTGTCAGCTTGCTTTACTGTTCTTGATGTGACCTCTTCTTGGCTCTGGTTGTGTGGTTTATGCTGATCCTACATGTTCCGCCCCGCCTGTTGATCATATCTGTGTGCTGATGGTCTTCTGCTTTCGGTGTTACAAAGAAATGATCTGCTACAAGATATGCATGCATCACTTTGAGTTATATAGAAGCCAGTGATGATGCGCTGATGTGTCTTTGCCTGTTGACGGGTGGGTTACTGGGGTGGGTGTTGTTGTCCCTCTCCAGTCTCTGCTGTACTAAACATGGTGTATTGTTGAGAGGAGTCTAGAGAGTGCAGGAGTTGCCAAATTGGTTACAAATTCTGAACATTTTCTGCCTGACCTACTTTGACCTAGTTCAGTCAGACAACTTGTGCGCACTGCTTTATGCATTTATGATCCACTGTAATAACATATATCCAATGCAATCACTCTCTTTCTCTGTCACGCTCGCTGCTGCACTGCTCGCTCGAAATATTAGCCAGGGCTTATGATCTGCCTGCAGGATCCAGTTTGAGACAGTTCTTCTCATCAGTCTCCATTGTGTATTTGGTGCATTCTTGCAGGGAGCGATGAGGTCAGAGTATAGACGACTGGCTCAGTTAAGGAAGAACTGAACTCGTCACTTCTCTCCCTTTTACACCTTTCTGTATTCGTGTATGAATGAACATGATGTAAGTTGTTTATTATTGTAATGTTAGCAATGCAGTCAGCAGTTGTGGTCGCTATGTGTACTTGAATCTTGTTCTGCGTGGCTGTTGTGTTAATTGGCTGTTATTAATCAGTTAATTAGTGTGCTCTGCGTGGAGGCTGTGTTTGTGTTTTGGTAATATGGTGAAGTTGGTGCTCTGTAATTGCACTCTGCTGTGTTCGCAGGCTTCAACAAGCTAAATTAATGATAGAGTATAAATATACGAAAAAAATGATTAATTCATTTGTTTATGTAAGGTATCTTCTGGTCACCTTTTCCATTGAGATACAGAGTTAAAATGCGCTTTTTATTAACTGCTTATTAACTACTATTTCTACTATTTGTTTTCTTTTTTACACACCTGAGCCCATCCTCACCTACTCACTCTGTCTTTCCTTGCTTTCCCTCCTCATTGAGTAGATCATCTGGTGATATAAAATATTTCAATACTTGTCATAGTAATGTAACTGCAGAACATACCAGTGAATAAAAAAAGGTACCACTTCGCCCATCTTGCAGTACTTTGAGTTTTGGCCTAATGAAAGAGGAGAACTGAGAGACACTTCTGAAATGGTGTCACAAAGTTGCGATGGTAGAGGGCTCAGTGGTCGATGACTGTCAGCCATCGGCGATGGTAAAACAGTCTTTACTTTGTTGATAATCAGGGTTAGTTGGCAACAGGATGGCAGACCGATCCAGCAAATACACCCAAAGGGCCAAGGCAGGCAGGCGGCAGTCAATAAAGAGGCATAAAGAGGTCCTCAAAACTCAGGCATGGAGGCGAGATAGGAACAAGGCTGGAGAGCTATGGAGACTAGGAAGCTTAAAGAATTTGGCAAAGGGAGCACGTGCTGCCTGGGGAGTCTACATACTGGGATTATTGGGGAACAGGTGTGTAGGCTAAGATAAGTGGTCAGGTGATGGGCTGGAGACAGTAGCTGCATATTGTTGTGTTGGAGAGATAGACAAAAGTTATGCTCTCTACATGGGCAAGTCAAAGTCGTTCAGTCCTGAAGACATGGCTGCTTAAAAAGAGATTTTGTTATTTACGGCCCCTCTGCCACTGTAAATCACTCTTACTTATTTAGCTTCTTTCAAGAGTGCATTTTCGCGTTCGTAGATAGACGGAGTGCTCGTCCATTTACAGTGCATCAATATTTTAGCAGCTGCAAAGGCCGTAACCAACCACTTACTATTAAGGAATTTAGAAGCAGGCCCAGCACGTGTATACACTTATGTAGTTATATAATATAAGAAAATCTCTGAACTGTTACATATTCCTACACATGCACCTCACTAGTACGTCACTTCCTTTGATGAGCATTTTCTGCAGGTGCGTGCTGGTTTGAGGTCGACCCCGTGAGGCCTGCTGGGGCTTCAGTGGTACCTGTGCATGGTTTTGGATCCAGTCTAGATCCTTCTCTGCTCCTTACTGGTTGTATTGCAATCCAAGTTTAGACTTTTCACAACCCTCTGATGCTGACAAGGTCTTATATAAGCACTACAGGTCTATAAATGCCTGATGTGCTTAATTTCAAATCGGTATTTGTACCAGTCTGCAGTTTCACTAGTTTCATTTTATTATAGAGGTCAGCCAGTTTAAATAGCTTCCATCCAAGCATCTAGAGATAATATATAGAAAATAGACAGGCATGAGGCTTGTATCTCCCTTGCTGTTTGACAAATAAGACATCTTTAAGCTCGGCAGCATGAGGTGAAGTATTGACTTTATTCGGAGTGAATGCTTAATTGGGAATTGGGCAGATTAAATACTCCTTTTGGCTTTGCAGTGTTTGCAGTTTGATACCCAATAATGTACAGGTTTATTCACTTATTCTAGAAGTTTCCAGGCATTGGGATGGCAACACTGAGCACATAAAACAGCTCTGGAATGGCCATCATTTTTATAGATGCTGTTTTCCCCCCGAGGAAAAAGTTGAGTCTTTTCACCTTTCAAACAGACCTTTTCATTTTCCCAAGGATAGAACCTGCGTTTACTCTCAATATGGTCTTTCTAACAGGGAGAAGTGCGATGCCAAGGTAATGCCCTGCTGTGGAGACTCTATATGAAAGACACTCTGATCAGGCACAGCTGTGGGATCAGAAAGAAGGAGAAGGGCTGAAATGGACTCAAGCAAATCTGAAGTATTTTAAAGGTGACCCCGGGGGTCTCTGGCTTAAGGTGCCTCACTGGAGTGTGCTGTGCTTTCTTGGCAATGTTAGGGATTGTTTACACAACATTTTGGGGTAATGCTGGGGTTGACATGCTTTTCTGTGGTTCCGTAGCTGTAATTGTATTACTGCTGTCCCAGATTTTTGAACAAAATCAGAGGTTTGCAGCCATCTGTCTTCATGTCTTGTCTAATCTATTGAGATCTGCTAACTCACAGCGATTATGGCACAGAATATATCTACAGTATTAAATACTTGTTTGTATGTAAATAACACAAACCGTACCAAAGGTGGAGCATGAATATGTCATTTAGTTTAAGCAGCTCTCCGACTGGCATAATGGACCAGCAGGGGTTAAGTCACTGAAGGTTGCTAGTGGAGGGAAAGGATATTTTCAAAATGGAGGTGGCATCAGAAAAATGCAATATGAAGATAAAGTAGCAAAACTTCTTTTTTTGTTTTTTGGACTCATGCACTTCTGTTTATTTCCAGGAATGCTGATTATCTACCTGTGATTGGTCAGACAGGTTAAAGCTTTAACTGTAAACGTGAATAGACTAATATTAAAAGTCTTTGCATATGAAAAAGATAGATAAATACTGATTGCACATCCACCTGTCCTTTTTATTAGCTTATTATGTGTGTTTAGGTTACACTAGCAACCGGCTTTACCCACGCAGTTTTCCTAAGTTTCTCCAGGGGGATCGGCAGGTGTTCCCAGCTGGAAGGCCAGCTGGAGGAAGTAAATCTGTCACGCTCCACCTAAGCCTACCCTCAGTGTTGATGATTATTCTGAGACGCACAGCATGTTTAAAAGAAACAATGCTATTCTGGTGGTACCCTGGTGGTAACTGAGTAAATGAAGTCAATAACTGACTCATCATTGTTTGGGCTTTGGAGCTTCATTTCTGCTGACAGGCTTTTAATAATTATCATGTTTGCACTCTGTCTGCTGGTGTTTGTGTGATGGCTTTGACACTTTCACAATGAATGCATCAGTGTTCATGCAAAGCCAATAAAGAGACTCGTCAAGTAGAAAAGGTGTAACCAAGTGATGGTACAGACAGAAGCAGCATGTTGTTTCCTTTGAAAAAGAGGAAGAAGACACCACCTCTTCATTACTTAGTCCTATTTCTGGTATGGCGATCTATCAGAAACGTGTAGCTGCTGGCTGCTTGGTGAAATTTCACCAGGACTGAATGCAGCATATTTTTAGAGCTCTGGTGCTCTTTGCATGTGAATTTTTCATTTTCTTAATCTTTCGAGATCCCGATTTGATTGGAAAAGATTAGGTCTGTTCTCCGTTTAATTCATGCAACTGTCAAATCATATTAAAACCAAGATGGTGAGCAACCACAGTAAACGATAACAAGATTGCTAGAAAAATTGGAGAAATGATACATATCACATAGCTTTGTAAAATGTCAAAAATAATGAAAATGGGCCTGTCACGTGTTGCCAGAGCCCACAATGATGTCTTCAAAGTGCCCAACTGTCAAAAACGTGTTTGATTAGCTTCAATGAGAAATGAAGAAAAGCAAGCAAATCCTCACATTACAGAGACTATAATTACTAAATGTTTGATATTATATTGTTGAACTCCATCACCACTGTGACTTTTACAGGCTTTATTTGACTTTTGCATGTATCTAAACCTACTCGTGAATATAGAATTAATTAAGTAGAAATGTGGATGCTGGTTAGCAATGACAATTAACCTCAAAAAGCAGACAAGGTGTTGCTTCCAGCACATGGTCTGAAAGCTGCTACAGTCCAACAGCTATGCCTGCTGTATTAATTGATTAGATTATATATTCAGGTGGCTGATGGTGATGATAGCTAACAAATTTTAAGTCACAGCCTGGGAGAGTATTTGATCCAGTCTGACTCAAAAACCTCTGATGCTTTCGGAAGATTTAGAAATCCGCCGTAGCAGGGGATGAATATCAATCTTTGTCTGCTTGATCCTCAGAGAAAAAGCAGTACAAACACAGCAGCAGAGCGCAATACCAAACAGCTTCACTGCATCCTTGGAGTCCGACGTCTGTGTATTTCATGAGAAGTTACTTTTCAGAGCAGATGAATGATGATGAATTCTGTCTTCCCTGCTCAACACAATTGCATCATTCTCAGCTACGCCTCGCAGATGTCAGGAGAAAACAATATTGACAGTGATTTGGTGTCGGAGTAATAACGGAAAGCTGTCTTATATGCATTTCCATTCATGCTGTTGCAATATGTGTGCAAATGCATCATATTTACATTTGCTAATGTGGCTAATCAGATGCTGTTCTGGTGCATATTTACATGGATGTTATGACTTTTGTTTGCTTCATCTGACATTACTGTACGTGCATTTTAAGATCATATAACTGCAAATCTGTTTATGCGGTTTTTTATGGTATTTTGGAGAACCCCTCCATCACATAATAGTTTCCTGTTGATGATGATCATCCCTCTGTGATGAAAAAAATACAGGCAAATGTTTTCCTGGAAACAGATATTACTTTGTTGCTCATCTCCATTTGTCGTCTCTCCTTCCTTAATGTTTGATAAGTTGCCATGATGTGAAAGTGAATTTCAATGAATCATCCCCTTAATCACACAACCCGACACATGTTTTTTCAGTAGGACACTACTACATCTCAAGGTGCTTGTTTGAAGTAACACTTGCTTCTTTAAGGAGGAGCCTTGCAGGGGAAAAAAGGTGAATGGAGAGTGATTTTAAAAAAAACGGCAGAGAGGCAAAGAGATGGACAACAAGAGCGACGACAGGATGATGAACAGAAAGCAGAGTGTGTGAGAGCGAGAGTCTGTGCGACCCCTTCATTCAGCAAATGCACGGTGTGTGTAACCCTTGTCTCTCAGACTTTTGATTTTCAGTTTTCCTGACATTTTATTTGTATGGGTGAAGAGGAAATCGGGTGTGGATGGTTTGGATTTGGACGTGAATCTGTGTTTGAACTGCACCTGTCCTGGCCTGATCAAGACAAGACACTCCACTTTTTTGTCTTCTTGCTGCTCCTCACCAACGTTTCTTTTGTCCTATTTCATTTCCTGCCCTAATTGTTTGCTGCAGCTTCTCTCCTTCTTCTCTCGCCATTTTCATTCCTCAACAATGCCGCCCTTCCCACGCACTCTGTATTTGCAAGTGAAAACACCTTTCGTATGCCCCGTGGAGAACTGCACATACTGTATGGAAGACAGTGTGGACATGCCGTGTCTCTCTTGTTTATACTTTCTATCCAAGTTAACAAGGGAAATGTAACATCCTACATTGTTTGTACAATTTAGGATGTTATTTTCTCTCAAAGGACACCACGAGGAGTGTTTACATAAATTACTTAAAATTGTTTCCACATCAATGCTCATGTTAGAAATACTGGATGTGACTAATGTGAGATTAAAACAGGTCCTTTAAATTGTTTTTGTGGGGTATGACAGCAAATGGGATAGACAGTACTCACTATTCATGTAATCAGATTACATCTGTAATAATATTTATATGAAGTGAAACACTGTATAGACACAATTGCACAGTTTGTCACGTCTTCACCCCCTCCCTCTTCACTCCTCTTTTGTGCTGATCTGAGTGTTTGCAGATGTTTGTTTTTGTTTTGTTTTTTACTTTTTATTTCATCATCCATGACTTCCAGAAATCAACCTTCATCCACCCTCAGCTTCTCCTGCTAATATTTGTTTTTCTCACTACTGCAATATTTTGTTTTTATTCTTCTTTTACCTTTGCTGCTCCCTTCTTCCCCAACATGAAAGATGGTAAATCAAGACAAGATTTCATCATTGCTCAACACAATATAGGCCTACAGATGCTCTGGACAATGTGTGTGTGTGTGTGTGTGTGTGTGTGTGTGTGTTAATGTATGTGTGCATGCCTCCTCCAAATGGGACCATGCAGCATTTATATCATCATTATAGTTGGGTATGGCTTTAAATGCGTATTTCCTTATGTGTTAGCGTAAATACAAAACTGTGTATAAATGTGAGCTTTACATGTGATTGCGGAGTGTGCGTAGGTGGTACATGTATTTTAAGTTAGGCATTTACTCTGTGTGTGTGTGTGTGTGTGTGTGTGTGTGTGCGTGTGTTTGCATGAGCTCTGTGAGCACTAACCAAGCGGAAATGACAGTAATTAACTAAACGAGCTACATCTGCACCTGAGGGGGAGAGAGAGACGGGGAGAGGGAGAGAGACATACAAAACGTGAAAGCTACTTCTGTAAGAGAAAGCAAGGGAAGTGAGAGGGTGTGCAAAGAGAAGAGGGGTATGAGAAGGATGGTTTTCAAGGAAGGCCATGAGAAGGGTATAGGTGAACTGAGACTGAGAGGAAGTTGAGGAGAGAGCAATTTCATGAAGCTGCGACAAAAACATTAAAAACAGCTGAATTATATGTTGTTTTCACACATCCCCCATTTACTAAGTTTCCTCTCTCCACTCCTCCCCCTGTGAACTCATGAACCACAGGTGAGGAGAGGGAGTGTACCCCAGAGGGAGTCGGCCCTCCCCAGGCAGACCGAACTGCTGGAGCCCCAAGCTCAGACTCCAGGCCTCAGTGACTCAGAAGAGCTTAACGTATCACAGCCGTAATTGACCTAGAAAAAAACCTGTCAAATGGAAATAATTCCTCCCACCGTGCTGTAATTTTTATGTTTCCTGACATGGCCGTCTATGGATTCAAGAGAAGACATCAGCAGTGGAGTGAAACATGCATTTCTTTTTAATGTTATATCCAGCAGAGGCCCCTCTGTACTCCAGGTTACACCATGCTGCATCAAAGGCCAGCGTTGATAGTTCAGCTGTTTCTTTCCTTTTGATGAGCTGCACTGCTGATACAGTTGGGATTAAATCCCTTTTATTATACACACATGATAATTAAAAGTTTTAGAAGATTTCTTTACAAAGAGAATAAGAAACTTACATGCTGTTACACAAAATATCCTTCGGTACTAAACGTATTATCTGCACAAGTTGCAACATAATAAAATGCACAGAAAAGACTTTTGCGTCATTCAGAGGTGAATGCTGAGCTTCTGCAGCGTTTTTAACTCTTTGCTGCTGATACATTTGAGATTCAGCTTACTTTGTGAAATTGAGATGGAGCACAAGAGGAAAAAAATAACAAAAGCCCTTAATGAATGATTGACCTTGCAGCAATATTTAATCATGATGGCGCAACATAGTGTAACAAAGAAGGGGGAGGGACTGACCTTACTGTTACACCGTGTCTAGCAGAACGTTAGCAGAACAGCAGCTTCAGCGCTCCATCTGCGTCTACACAGGATGCGTTCAGGCACAGTACTGAGTGTGGGTCACCCGTAATTTGGCAGCCTAACACACAATCGCTGTGACTATGTGCATAAAGCGGAAGAAAATAGACTTGAAGCGTAAAAGTGCTTCTGGTTGCACTTAAGCGCGTATATTGCAAGTGAAAAGCCAGTGTAGACAGCTGATTGATTAAAAGAGAAGAGCCTTTGGTAAACGCCGATACATTTATTCTCTGTTTTGGTGGAGAACTTAAGTGTCCTTTATTATCTGGATCCACACTGACAAGAATCAAATGCTGGGGGGAAACACTAAATCAGTGTGATCATTTGGGATTTTTGAGCGTAGACATTGACTAAATTAAAGATTAATATTGGCATAAAGCATTATCTCTTGTCTCCCTTCTAAATCCCATCAGTCTAACCCTTGTGGAGGCAGTGGCGGCTAGCGAAGCAGATTAATGGAGAGGCATGAATAATGCCAACACATTCCAGGAAAGATGCTGTTTTTGCTCCGTAAAATAACGGAGACGGAAGCAATAATTGAGCTCATTATTCTAAAACAGACTCCTACTCATGCTGTCTTACATCAGCACTAACTTTTTCCAAAATGGATCTGGTAAATTGTTGAAACGGTACGACATAAACAATAAGTGTTGCCAGATGATGGTGTAATAGCTTCTCAGGTGCTGAATGTGTATTTGTGTTTCAGAAGATGAGTGAATGTTATGCCACAGCAGGCAGCTGTTTTCAGCCAAACCCCCCCCCCCACTGCACACTGCCTGCAGTGGTATTTAGCAGCTAAAGAGCCAGATATTTCTCTCACAAGTTGGTAGAGACCAAAACAGAAGTAAAAGAGAGTGAATATTGGCCAGAAACTGACTGAATGATAATGTTGCTCTGTAACTACGCCACGTTTGCTAACAAGCTCACCATAGTATCTTAAAAGGTGATAATATGTCGATGTTGTGTTCACAACTTGTTTCTGTGGCCCTCATGTGAGAGCCAATTCTTGCAGGCGTTTATTGTCAGTGAAAGAATTGGAGTTTGGAGTTTGCTAACATGATGTGTGCCAGGATAGAGTGGGATATGGGTTCATGATTCAGACAATTGCATCCACCTGTTCTCTCCTGTGAGAATTTGCAGCTCTCCCGCATGTGCCTGTGTGTGTGTGTGTGTTTGTGTGAACAGGTCCAGCTGCTGTTTGGACTGCTATCAGATATATTTGTAAAGTTGTATAATTAAATGGGGCGTTTGGAAAGGAAAACATTCCAACTCATGATGCAGTGATAACTTTCATCCTCCTCAGCTTGGTGAAGAAGCACGTCTGTCATTAGTCTGACTACAGCAGCAATTATTAACCAATTTTATGTAAGTAAATCACAGTTTGAGCACTTCCAGTAAAAGGAATCAAACGTGGCTTTCACCAGTCTAGCGGGAGTAGGCACGGCCTCAGTGGCACAATGTAAAGCAAGAAAGGCCTTTTAGAAGCTTGACTACGTCCAAGTTGGTGGATGTGTGACTTGTACGTTGTTATGTTATTTTCTTCTCTGATTTCCAACCAGCGGGTGGGTGACTGAGCTGAGAGCAGAGCGTTGCAGGACAAAATGCAAACAGACCGAACCAAACAGCCACTTGACAGGGACATGTGGAGTGAGGACATGCCACAAATAACATTCCTTTTTCTTTTCTCTTTACCGTCTGTTTGTCCACTTCAAGAAAATGCCTCTGTCTGATTTTGTCTTTATTCATCAGTCATGGGATCCGTTAGGCTCGCTGGGTGGTTGAGTCAGGCATCCAGTTGTAGTAAAGTCAGTAGAGTGTGAACTTATAGTGATTTTTACTGTTGATTCATATCATCTTTTGCTTGTCGAGCCCAAAAAGCTGAGGAGAGTGAAGAGATGTAGGTCAGGGCAGAGTGGGAGAAGTCTGGCACCTGATAAGTGTGTATAGAAATAATCTTGTGTGTGTCTGTGAGAGGCAGCTCATAGTACTAGAGGAGGCACACACTATCCTTTGGGCGGGATTGTACAAGAGCTTGCAATATGCACACATGCTACACACACACACACACACACAAACTACATATACAGATACACACATACACTTTTCATGGTGGGATGAATATATGCAGTAACAGGCCTGCCACACACACACACACACACACACACACACACAGCAAATGAGCCAGAGCAAACATGCTACACTTCAACACTACAAATACACATAAACAGAGTAAACACAATCTCTTCATGGCATCGCTGACAGGCATCATATAGCAGAAGTAACACACACATAAACATCAGAGAAATACAACACACACACACACTTCAACACTGAAGTCCACAGACATGCACACAAATACATACAGCTACGCTACATCTCACTCAGATACACACACACACATTCTCTCACAGCACCGCAGAAGTTGTGCACACACTCGCTAACACACACTGACGCACATACCCTGCAGCTCACTGCACAGTATTACACATGCCAGTGAGCTGATGGGAGTGGAATGGCCTTACTCCATGTTTTATGTGTTGGACTTCGGCCCACTAGTTCACTTTGATATGACCCGGCAGCTGAAACATATTGAGAATTTATTCGTACACATTTTTAAAATTCATCCTGAGACTTTATGCCTCAGAAAGCCGCCTTGGATTCTGTCTGATCAGTGCCATGTTAGCTTGTGTTGCACAGCTTGTGAAGATAAATGTTGAATATTTCATAGAGGAGCTGTGTATTGTGTTTGAACTCCTCCACAGGTACACTGGTATTTAGGCTAAGAGACATGCAATATGTACATAGCAGGGATTGAATCACCAACTAAGGCAGAATCAAATGTAATTAGCAGAGTTTTATGATCTCAGAAATAAAACCTCATTTCCCATAAACCCTATTTTTTAACCCGAGAATTGTGTTGTCCCATCACCTGTTTGTTAAAGCAGAAGTACTTTTTTGGGATTAGTTTATTTTAATTTAGTCCATAAAATGACAGAAAATAGCGAGAAATGCCCATCACAATTGCTTATTTTGTCCAAACAACAGTCCTGACATTTAACTCACAATTTTATGAGAGAAAAGCAGCAAATCTGAACAATGGAAAAGCTGGCAACAATGATTGTTTGGCATGTTTTCTTAATAAATGACTTGAATGATTAATCAATAATAATACAAATAATAAATAAATACATATGAGAAAAACATTGGAATGTCTTGAAGTGAAAAAATGTGAGAAGAAACTTTAATATAGGTAAATAGGATGTATGAGATCATTTTGCAGACAAACTTACAGTTTTAAAAGAAGCGCACGTGGAAGAGAAAGATAAAGAGATAAGACAAGGTGAAGACGAAAGACAAACTCTTATTGAAGTATGAGACTGGCATTAATAGAAAAAAAAAATCCTGACAAAAATTGGAAAGACTAGAAGTCAACAACAAAGACGCGTTATGTTATGGTGCATGTCTGAATTCTGAAAGACAGACGTTACTGAAACTGTTCATCTCTGTCCTTTTCCTTTTTGAGTGTTTACGGCCAAATGATCTCTCCTCCTCTTGTAGTGCAAACACATCTGAACCATGAAATACGACCCTCTGTCTCTCACTGTCAGTGGACTGGCAGCAGACTCTCTACACTACTCCCTGCTGTAAACTGTTTCTGGCTTTGGGAGAGACTCATAACTGCATTTAAACCACGCTGCCGCTTCAAGGTCATAAGAAAATCACCTGTGCCTCTTTTCCTTCACAGAAACGTTGCAGCGAGGAGCTCTGGGTATATCTCTCTTCATCGCCCCAGCCCGACCTCTCCTCACGCAAATTATTTCGCCATCTACCTCCTGTATTAATCTCGCTGTCTTTCCCACCGCTCCTTATCGTCTCACTCTATCCATCTGTCGCCTCTCTGCATTCCTCTCTCCTGATCTATCTGTCTGTCAAGGCGACCCTTCCTCTGCTGCATCTCTGTTTCTATCCATCTATCTGAATCTCTCGCTCTCTTCGGGGGACGTGGGGCCCAGTCAAATCGATCACATCACTCCATCCGTGTCCCCCTCGCAACACACAGATCCCTCTCTCCCCTCCTCCTTGTACACCTCTGGCTGTATAGACAAGACCATCCATCAGCCTCTCTTCTCCGTCTCTCACACACACAGACCTCTATTTTGACACACAAAGGTGTTCTGCACTGCGTCTGTCCACTTGCCTCTTGTATCTGTCTTTTGCATCATGTACTTCTCTTTTTTTTTTTTTTCTTTCGATCTGTCCATCCATCTGTCTCTGTCTGCCTCAATCCAAACACATCCCTGTTTGTGTTTCCAAGACGATGCACTAATACAGTTATGTTCCATCTCTGTCGCCGTGCATGGCAACGCTCCACTGCTTCATTACCACGGCAACAGAAAACTGTCCCCTTTCTTTACAACACTTATTAATGCCACATGCACATATAAGCATACGCAGCACACACACACACACACACACACACACACACACACATAGACAAAAGGGTGATACGTAGACTCCAGCATGAATATTAACTTGCTGTATAATTGCTTGGCCATATTGAACTTGGAGCTCCTCCTTCAGTATGTTAGACATTGAACATAATGCAGGCCACGCGCTACTGGGTTCAACTTAACAGCATTAAGTGCACTTCACTGCCTGGCTAGGGCCCCAACGATACACGATACACACTGCATGCACTGCTGCCCAATCAAGCTGAAGCAGCCCTCACACAGCAGGCAAAACACACAAGGGCATTGGATACTTTTTTTCTTCTGTTCACATAGAAAGAGGTCTCCTGTTTGAAAAACCAAACTCATAATGTTTGTTATTGAGTATTGTTCTGACTACAGAGGGTGCAATATGTGAAAATGTCAATCAAGGACAACTGAGGACAGTCACTTTCGTTTGCTGTAATTTTGAGCTGTCAGTCTCAGCTGCTTTCTCTCTCTCGCTTTGTGTGAAATATCTTGATGATGAATTTCTTGAAGTCGATGTGACCAAAGGTTTTTAACTCTGTATGCATGCAGATCAATTGGCTCGTACAAACTAACTGATGCAAGTAACGTTGTCCTGAACTGACAGATGGATGTGTTTTTCTGGAGGAGGTGATACTCCTTCAGTGTGTGTATTAAGTTGATGATACCACTTTTATACAACTCAGTGGTCAAGTCAGTTGTCACCTCTTCCCTTCTTGCTTGGCTGGGCAGTATGAGCCTTGCCAACGGAAATTGGCTGAAAACCGTAGCAACTGAGATTACAGGTGTCAAACTAGCTCAGCTGGCTGACAACTGTAACAAGCAGGCTGTCAGGAGAGCTAAGGCTGCCTTAAATCGCCCCGCTGCATCTCATTTATGAAGGGTGAGAGTGACTCCCCATAAGGCGCAGATTGGTAAATGCCCGGTCACAAGCCTGAATAAATAAATGGAGAAAGATAACGAATGCACATGCCTCCACATAGGGCGCGAAGGGTCATTGAATAGGTTGATGAGAATGCAAATGCTGTGAGTCATATGCTTCAGTCACCAGGTCCCAACCTGATTAAACAGATCTTTGAGTGACATGTAAGACAATGCTCTCAACTACCATCAATAACACACCAAATGAGCGATATTCCCTTGGTGTTCATCCCTCCAGTCGAGTACCACAGACTCTAAGTCTAAGCCTCTGTTGTGGAGGCACGTTTTTTTTGTGGTTTTCCATAAATTTGTATCATGGGTACGCCCCCTAAATTTTGTTTCCAGCCCTTTTTATATTGTTGAGGCGGAAATTACTCTGCTGATTCATATTGTTTTGTTTAGTTCAGAGGTTCATAGTGCAGTTTGAACGATGACATCTCACGTATTGAACGTATTGCCGGCACTGAGTTACTTCAGTAGTAACTTTACTCTGCTGCTGGTTCAAGTTGTTTTGTTCAGTTCAGTACATAAACTTATTTTAGTTAATTAAGCTCAGTAGCCACCTGTTTGCTATCGCATGATTCTTTCAGTGGCTGTAATACGTCTTCCATGAGGAAGTAACGTGTCAGTGCTAAGACTCTGTTCTACAGTGAATCATTTCTCCTCCCTCCTTTTTATTAACAAAGAGCAATATAGAAAACATTTTTCTATTAGGTAGCTGGCTTTTCATCTGCAGCTGGAATCGTCACTTTTGTGGGTTAAATTGACAAACCTTACAGATTACATCAGATAACTAATGTTGATTCCTTAACGGCTAAAATCAAAATTTTGACTCTTTGGTCTGGTTACAGTGTCTGTATTCAGTATTCAAAGAATACAAACAGTGGGAGACCCTTCTCTAGAAAAATAATCTATCTGATCTGTCACGTCAATTTCAGGAGAATCTCCTAGTTAAACCTTTATGCATTTCATACATGTCATCAATATTTTTAGCTTATCGAGTTAATAATTCTGCATGTAAAAGTAAATCTGGTTTCAATATGTCAGTTGAACATCTTATTTTCACGTTGTAGCTACAGGTTGTGAACATTAATTAGGCTGCCACTAAAAACTGTAGTGTCTCTAATTTGTCAGCCAAAAAAGGGTAATAACAGATCTAAACTGAGTCCTGAGTTTTAGTTATTCCTCATTTTAGTTACTGTACTTGCAAAAGTTGAATGCCAAACTTGCCAAAATTAGATTCAATAAGGGATTTGGTCGTTTACTTCATGAAAAGCACAAGCATCCATAATATCATGTACATTCAGTGTATGGACTGATTTTCATCCCTCCCCTATGTATGTCCTTGTGAAGTCATGCTGATGTTTCCTTTTATGCATTCAACTCTTTTCAATGCACCTGGCGGCCAGTAGACCTGCACATCAGGGACAAGCTGTTCAAACAGGCCCTGATACAAATGATAACAGCATGTGGGGAAAGGTGCTCTCAGTCCTTTTCAAAAAGGATGACGAGCAGAAATGAATGTTTCTATGGTATAATCAGTTACCCAATCCAGCGAACAACCTTGAGTCAAAGCATGGCTTTTGAGGCTATCGAGATAAGATATTGTCCTTCCTGAAATAAATAGTTAGCGATACCGGCACACAAAACCTGTCTACAAGTACTGAATCTTCTTACGCCACTTGCTTTTTAAACAGTGATTAGTAACCACTTAAAAAAAAGATAACCGGCCAACAGCAGCAGTATGGTTTAATGAATCTGAGACCCACTGCGGGGCAGGAGACTTTCCAGGTCGCCGGTTTAAGAATCTGGGTCATGGGCTTAAAACATTTAAGTACCCATGTCAAGAAAAAATCCCAGACTGAGGCTTTAATAGTAGCTTTAGTATCCCTTCCACCCAAGTGGCTGACCGGGGCTTCATGCCTGCTTCCATTCTAACTGGATGTATTCTGCATCAGTGGCTTGCCTTCATTCAGAATCTAATATGGCCGTTGCATGGTTCCAGCCTGGATTTCAGGAGGTTTATCTCACATCCTCTCTGCTCTTCTCCTCCTCACTCTGCGGTTGACAACGAGGGACTCGTGTTATGTTTGTTTTCCAGCTGGGTGTAATTCAACATCGATAGCACTTATCAGTGCTCCGCTGATCTTCCCTGGCACGGGGGAAGTCAACGGGATAACCCCTCTCGCGTGGCACTCCTGGCAGGCAAACCTCAACAGTGGCCGGAGCTGATCTCAGGAAGAAGTTTTCAAAGTTTGGGTACGGATCAGGAAAAAAGTGGCAGGGGAAGATAAGTCCCTGTCCCCAAGAAAATCTGGTGAAAATAAAGAAAAGTTTTTAGCTGTGTTGTTGTTTAACTATTCCCAAGGCAGTGTTACACAAGGCAGACTGCAGGTTTTTGAGTTGAGATTTTTGTTAGAGACGGCTAAAGTGTCTGACGAATCACTGCTGCCAGACAAGAAAATTATGAGTACCAGCGCTAAATATTGGAAAACAACAAATTCTACAGTACAGTGACTTCTTATTTGTAGTTTCAGTCAAATGAAAGTTCTCTGCTGAGAATTTGACATTTACAGCTGCACTGCTTTATGCCTGCTGGCGTTAATATTATATGGCGGGTGTGAAAAAAGCCATGTTAGCCATGAGTTAAAATGAAGATGAAATAAAATATTGTCACTGCAGAATTATGTCTCAGGCATAAAGCACAGAACTACTAGCTTTATTAGCTTTATGATAATCATGAATAATGTTTATTATCCTGTAACAAACCCATTTCATTAAATAACGCTTTCTCTCTCAAACACACACACTCGCATACAGAGCTCTCTCTCACACACACATCTCTCTGTTTCCTTGTGCTCTTGATGCCCTTGGTTGTTGTGTTATACAAATGGACATCTGGCTATAGGAAGGCATTCCAGGACAGAGGAGAGAGAACGTGTGTGTGGGTGCACTGTGCTGACAGTGGCCTTGCTAGTTACCAAGGAACAGCTGGTTGTGAAAAGGCATTTTAGGAAACATATCAATGTGAGCCTGTGTGTGTGTGTGTGGTGTGTGTGTGTGTGTGTGTGTGTGTGTGTGTGTGTGTGTGTGTGTGTGTGTGTGTGTGTGTGTGTGTGTGTGTGTGTGTGTGTGTGGTGAGACGTGGTAACAGATACAGGACAAATCCTCACCACAGGGGGAGCCCTCTGCCTCGCCTCCTGCCTCTCCTCTCCTCTCTTTCTCGCACACACACAAGATGGCCTCATCACCTCTCCTCTTCTTCCCGCCGCTCATCAATCACGCGCCTCACCCCTCCCTCCCCACTCTTCACATTGTAGTCTCTTTCTCCCTCTCACACTTCCCTCATCCAGCCTCCGCTCTCTTCTCCACTTTCATGAAGCCGCTGGCTCTCACGCCTCTCTATCTCCTGTTGTCTGGCAGAAGGAGTGGAGAGTATCCAACACACACACACACACACACACGAGCTGCAGATGTAAAAGGAAATAGTGGGTGGATAGAGAGATTAACAGAGGTTAAAGACTGGATTTCAGTGGTGATGTAGACAAAATTAAAAACAAAAATCAAGCATGATTTTTCTTGTTATGGAATCTATTTTTGTTAACATCATATATAAATATGTACTGAAAGAGTATGAACTCTGCTCTACACCCACTGATTTGGGAGGTTTCTGTTTGTTGCAGTGATGGCAGACTTTAGTCAATTCCAGGGGGAAAGAGAAAATACTTCGTGCCTGCGAGACAGACAGAAGACTTCAATAATTTGTTAGACATCAGCAGGGTATGTTTTGTTTTGGGTAAGCGCCAGACTCCCTGAGCTACACTAGCAATCAAATATGAACATGGCAACATAATATTGATGCTGTTTGCTACAGGCCTTTTTGATTCAATGGCAAAATAATGAATGGACTTACCACAGAATTCCAATGTAATCCTCCAAAATGTAAAAGGTCTGTGAATATTGAGGAACGTCGAGATGTTGCATTTGGTGTCATGTTTTGAAGCACCACGGAAGGCCTCCTCGGCGAAATACTGAAAAGCTAGGACCATGAACACACTGCCAGTCTTCATTGTCTCAGTCAGTGGTATTGTTTTTGAGAAAACTTTTTCTGCTGTGTTCACTTTCAGAGCAGTTATTTCCCTGAAGTGTTACACTGAGCTAGCTGGCTCGAGTGCAACTGGTGTAAATGCTTTTGAATTCAGCCTTTACTTTTCTAGACACATCTTCAATAGTAATACGCGTCAGGTTTTTATGACTCAGTTTGGTGCTTTTAAGGTTTGTGGCCTTAAAAGCACTTGCACTGAGATTGTCTTGTTTTGACAGCAGGTGCATTTAACAGATGGATTCTCTATTTCTGTATTTCATGAGCTATTAAGATGAGTCTTTGGTTCAAGAGTAGTCCATGAACCCAGAGAGACATGCTGAATAAATGCTTTGATTGGTCGATCATTCCTAATAAACACCACCTGTCACTCTTCCCACAGTTGGAGGTTAGACTGCTAGAGAGTTCCTTTTAAAGCTTTGTGCATCTCATTGAATACATGTCTCATAAATTGTATACCTTTAAAGAGTTATGTAAAGCGGTTAGATTGTGTACAGGACATCATTTTCTTGGAGGGAATCATTTTCTGGCTTCAAACGTTGAGATGCTGATTTTTTAATCCAAAGGTATTAGTGTCAGCTCCAAAATTGCTCCCTCGCACACAGGAAAATGTTGATGTCGTCTGCAAACAGCCATGATATCACTTGAATGTCCCTGAACTAAACACTAACTGCACCCCAGTCTTCATTGGCCTTTGACACATGTGAACTTTGTTACACTTCAGAGCAGAAAACTCTTAAAGGTTTAATCAGCACTGTTGAGACCTGAAGTGTTTTCACTTCATGTAATGTCCTTCAAGTGTCAGTAGTCTCCTCACTCTAAAGGAATCATTTTAAAATGGATAGTTTCATCCCTCTTTCCTTTTTAATTCGTATACAGGAGCCTAGGGAACAACAAGCAGTTGTCTTCAATTACAAATGTGGAAGGTATTTCTTGTTATGCCCCAAAATTCAGAGATATGGCCAAATGAATAGCTCTATGTGTCGTCACTGTGTGCACTCAGAGATGTGTCTGACGAGGAGTGCAGGAAGAGAAGGTCAGATACAGTGAGACAGTGGCACAAAAACTAAAAATAGAGAAAAGTGTTCACAATTGAACTGCTTACGTTCAGCAGTTGTGTTTCTACCCTCTTCACGAATGTTAGTCCAAAAATCCAAGTCTTTAGCCTGCTACATGCTTGTCTTCCTTCACAAGCCACTGGTCTCTTCGCTGTTTCATGCTGGGCAGGTATTGTACATTGATTGACTTTTTGTGCTGGAAAATCCTGCTAATGATTTTACCTACAGGGTTGGTGAGAGCTCCACCATATGGTCTATGTGCCAGCAAGAAATCCAAAACGACATGTGGCTAAAAGCTGCATACAGCTCTAATGCATGTGTGTGTTTTGTGTGTGCAATTAGTTAAGTGCAAGCTGAATGGATTGCCATTTGTTGGCATTCAGGAATCTTGAGCTAATGCAGGAAAGCAGAGATATCAGATCAGTTTTTTAACTTTGACCCTGACCTGACGGTTTCTCCACATGCAGCTGGCAAATAAAATTTGGCTCTCCACATTTCAACAGACACCCAAAGCTATCTTGTGAAAGACGGATTGACCTGCATTATGCCAGGGTCTTTTGTGAAAGACTTATGATTTTCAGTTTCACACAAAATACTTGACTAATGGCCACATATTTTTTTAACATTTCACGTTTGTAGAGATTTAGTGCAATAATAGAAAAATATCAGATTCTAAGATTATATGCAATGTTTTCATGTTCAATCAACCTAATATGCTCCAGTAGGTCTCACACCGTTGAGTTATAAAGCTTTGGCATGTTTTGTTTATCAATTCTACATGATCATTTCTAGAACGTGATTTCTGATGGAAGTCTATAGTAATCATCATTATACCTGGTCTTGTTGAATCTTTTAAATACAATATTTACTACTGTACATTTTTTAAAATAAATATGGCAAGAATGAAAAAAACAACACATTTCTTGCACAAAATAACTTTTGTTTGGTCAAAGAATACTGTACAGCTTCACCTCAGCCTGAATTCAAAACATTACAACAGTGCAAACTGTAGGGTTTTTACCCTCCACTGACAGAAGGGAAAGGTGTATATACTGTGTATATGTACGAGAGCTTAATAAAACACACTGTATGTCCTTAAAACATCCTCTTTGTGACAAATACTAATATATTCTAATCAACAAATAGTTAATGACACAGTAATGTGGTGCAAATACAACTTACTTCCCATCATTTTATGTCACTGGACTGTTGCATGTTTCTCTTTGTAAGAGTCCTTAATAAAAACATTGCAGTTTTATCAAAGGCACTTTGGGTTCAGGAGACACGTTATAAAATGTGCCAAAAGGAGTCAGTAAAGCAAAATGAACATCAGCCAAAGTTAGAACCCAAAAGGAACAACAAAGAAACCTTAAAGCAGGTGGGAGGTAACTTACAAAAGACAGTCTAAGTGAGATGAACTAAAGTGCATGTCCAAAGCCTTTAGGATGCATAATACATCAAGACAACGGCCTCCTGTCCGCCTCTGTAACAGAACATTGATGGTCATTGATAACGATCCTGGAGAGTGTGTTGCTGTCCAGCTCCAGGACAACCTACTGGAGTGCTTTCAAATTGTACTAGAGTTCAGGAGGGTAGTTTAGGTCCACAACACACAACTTTGATAACATGTATCACCACTGTGGTCTCCTCTATGGATCCCTGGATGAGAGCTTCGTGATCTGCGACCTGTAGAATCCTCATTCACAGGATGAAACACGATGAGATCAAATAAAATACACATATGCTGTATTAATATTATGCAAAATGTCTGCATTCAACAGTAAAGTCAGATATAATCTAGCCACTTTAAGCAAAACGTTTCCCAAACATAACATGAAACACACACACGCGCCACACGGAGGTTGAAAGAGTTGTTGGTGTGTGTAATCTTTCCCCCTGTCAGTACTGGCTGTGAAGAGATCTCTCCATAACCCGACAAAATCCACAGACCAGGTTCTAAAGTTCAGATGAAGATAACATGAGGCTTTAACTGTCTGAGTTAGAAAACCATGTGGTATCTTTCAAGTTAGTTTTTAGCACCAAATCCCGTCTTTTTGACAGTGTTTCCTTGCTGAACCTACATGTTTCTTTGCACAGAACGAGGACTTTGGATTTTGTCTCCCGTCTCTGACATTGTAGAAGGGATCTCTTCACAGCCAGTGTGGACAGGAGGAAAGATCCAGTGTCCTATGTTTCCTAAAATGTTCCCAGTTATTTAAAATCAACGATTGTATCGGACATTTTCACTCCCAAATTAGGAGAAGTAAACTAAAGATGCATTCAAAGTCTGTCCAGTTCGCTGCTCGTTGTGCTGTTGTTGTGTGTTGTAAAGCTTTGGACGTGGGCACACTTGTTTCACTCCGTCAAATCAAATGTCATCGTCATATTCTTAAGGAATGCTGGCCATTTCTAAAAATCTTGTAAAATATTTCACTAGAACTAATAAAAAGAAAATAATATACTGACACTGCCTGGTAAAGGTCTTAGTTTAGTCTGTGATATTGAGTCTGCAGCCAAACTGTCTGAAAAAGTTTTTCAGACTATGACCTGGAGCATTTTGTCTGTTATTCCAACTTCTGGAAGTTTTGACTTTCAGGTTTAAAGGGTTGTAGAGTCATGTCGAAAGAATAGAACTGTTTATTTGCATGGCCCTGTCTACGTCCTCGTTCAGTGTGCAGCTGTGCAGGTGGAGTCTGGTGTCAGATTAGGCCTCCCCACACTGGTTGCTAGTGTTACAACTGCTTTTAGAGATTATTCTAAAGGTACTGCATGGTTTGGCCCCCAGCTACATTTCTAACCATCTAACTTTCTTCAAGCCAGACTGCACCCTGAGGTCTTTTGGCAGAGCCCTCCTGTCTGATCCACAATCTTGAGTGAAGACCAAAGGAGACCCATTTGAGTCAATGTACTGTGTATGGAACAACCTGTACAAGTAGCTGAGTCTAGAAACTACAGTTCACTTTGTTCTTGCGCTCTTTAAAGCCCGTTCCTTTGAGATGGATTTCTCATCCAGTCTTCCCGAAACATATCCTCTCTACTTCATTGGTGGGTTGCACATTATCGAAACCCCAAATCCTTTTCTATCATAGGTAATATGATCAGTTCCCAGTGAAAAAGTTCATCTTTGTGTTCTATTGAGGTGTGGGCTGCATTTAGAAATCCAGTCGATTCCAGTAAAAGCTCTCGATGTGTGTGTTATGTTATTTTATTTTATTCAGACGTGGAATTTGGAGACAATGGCTGACTGAAGTTCAGATGTGGATTAATGACAAGGTGTTATGTTGTTAACGTGTGGCGTGTTTCATGATTTGAGGTTTAACAGGTATGTTATCACACCTAACTGTGGGAGCGTATGTGTGTGTGTTTGTTCTCACAAGGCTGTGTTAATGCCATGCTATTTATTTTTAGTGTCCCTGTCTGTACCCGTCTGTAGGCGTTGTTGTAGCTGTTAATAGGAGCCAGTGTGACTTCTTTTTGCAGTTAAGCAGCAACTTCTTCCTCTTCAGGCGTTGAATTGCTACCAGTATCTTTACAAAGAAACCCCTGAACTCGCTGATTTCCTCCTTAGCTTGGCCTCAGTGTACCATAACTGTGTGTGTTTTCAAGTGTTCACACTAGTGATACCAGCAGGACATCAGAACATTAGTTTGATTAATTTGTCCCTGTGATGCTATTTATCACCTTTTTATACAATCAGTCACTGTTATTTCACAGTGCACCACTGTGTGGGAAACATGATCGACATCTGAATCTTGAGCACCTCACACTGTTTTAGGCATGTTCAGTGGCTCCCTTCGAAATACCCACTGCAGATATTCTCATACAGTATGTGGGAACACAACACAGAAAAGTGGGAGAGCTCCAGAGACACTCAAACCTGTAAGGAATCAATGTAGTTTTTCAAGAGACTTGAAAATGACAGTATGATCAAACGCACAGCATCTATTTGGATAACAATAAAATGCAGAACAAGACATATTAAATTGGCTTCCATATCACTTTTCTGAAAGCCCGAGTGGCCTTTTTGTCTTCATGGAGAGTTCTTACATTGTAGTTATGTAGTAGTTATTTATCATCAATCTGTGATGATGATGATGATGCTGCCTCCTTGGAGTTATTTTGTGATGAAGTGTTGTAATTTACAGTTATTTTTCAGATCCACTTCAGCCTCACCTGCCTCTACTTAAGTTGTTGATTTCCCGCAATGACTTTTGACAGCTCTCAGAACAGTTGTGAACTTCCTCTATCCAGCTGTGGATGAATGGCACAGTGATGGCTGAAGAGTTTGTCCAATCTAACAAAGTAGTTGCAGCACGTAAACACTTTTGCAGCTGCTTTACATTCCGGCGCAGCGCAGCTCCTGATTGCTGCGTCTCTGTGTAGAAAAGAAGGCTTTGTGCTGTGACTGTGACCAAAAGACATTTTACTGTTGATGTTGTTCAATGTTTTGATGAGAAACACAATTTGAGCTGAATATGTGGACACATCATGCTGTCAACGTGAGGACATCATCAAGAAGAAGAAGACATCTGTACTTTTTGACGAATGTCATTAGTAAATTATGATTATTAGCAACAAATATTGCGTGTTAGTCCTCAGATTCAGGGGCAGGTGACTGGGAGGTTTCTGTGGTTTGAACCTGATTACTGTACTCATGAAATGGCGCCTGAAAATGGCCACACTTTTTGTGAGGTTTCAACTCTTTATTGCAACAATAAGAACTCATTTTATTTTGGCTATGTGGTTCTGCTCACGTGATGCTCGACGCAGACTGTCCCTGAGCTCACGAACGCCCACTGGGAGAGCCTGAGATACGAAACAATGAATGAACATGAACGTGTAGTTGAACATATATTCACATAGAGCTAAGTGCAAGCACAGGACGCAGTGTGTGTAGAGTAGC
Organism: Enoplosus armatus; assembly: GCF_043641665.1. NCBI lineage: Eukaryota > Metazoa > Chordata > Actinopteri > Centrarchiformes > Enoplosidae > Enoplosus > Enoplosus armatus. The sequence goes on from NC_092202.1 coordinate 10,945,964, forward strand.
AGTGAAGATTTGTAGAACTCCGCGTTGTGTATGTAGACAGAATGAGCACCAAATGAATGAACTGGTATATAGAAATGTTTTCCCTGCCTGCCTGAGCTACAAGGCAACATTCATTCAAAAAGCACCATCTTTGTCTGGCAGCTTAGTGAAGGCGGTGGGATAGCGTTTTCGGACGTAGCTATTTGCCACAGGTGGAGCTCTCAGGCTGCCAGCACAAGTGTGACTCAACACTACTGTGCATCACTTGTTTTAAACGCATATAAAGACGACGTCTGTGCTCAGACAACTTCAGTAATCACATACGCAAGTGACTTTAAACCTTGGACGTATTCCTGTTCTCCTCTGTCGGACAGGAGGTACATCGACGTGTTTGTGCGTGAGAAGAGGGAGCGTGACAAGAGTCCGCTCGCACTGTTTGTTCTTTTCGAACAACACACGCTTTTGCCCTGAACACACCTGTTGCCACGGTAACGGTGCAAAATAAGGTGGAGAATGTCGATACACAAAAAGGCATCTGATGATTGGCACCGCGTCTGACGCGCGTGAATAAAAAATGACGCTCTCCTTCTTTGATCCTCTCCCTCTCTTTGCTTTCTAAATCCTTAATTCCTGTCTCGGCTGCGTGTCGCAGTCTGAGCCGCTCTCCTCTCTTCTCTGTTCGCTCGCTCAGCCTCTGTCGCATTGAATCCTCCCTGTGTGTGTGTGTGTGTGTGTGTGTGTGTGTGTGTGTGTGTGTGTGTGTGTCTCTGTTTCTGCTCTTCAGCTTCCCTCTTATATTTGCTGCAGTGCTTTGATTCGAGCTGGAACGCTTTAAGCTCACAGTGGCAGAGAGAGGTCACACTTTCAGACACGCACACACTCGAGCACACAGGAACACACACTTTAAAGCCTCGGTGTGTTCAAATGAGGAACAAAGTGCATCAGCTGTGTATGTGTGTGTGTGTGTGTGTGTGTGTGTGTGTGTGTGTGTGTGTGTGTGTGTGTGTGTGTGTGCCCTTTCTGACACCCGGGGCTAAACCAGTTCTGTGGAGCAGTTTTAAGACTTAATGAGATGTCTCATCACATATACACATGCGGTATAAATGTCTTTTCTGTCACACACCGACACACACACATGCTTGCATCAACACAGGGTGTCGCTAGCTGTAGCGTCAAAAAGGCTTGACAGAGACCAACTCTGGAGGGGTGGTAGGAAGCGATCCATGTCCTGGCTGGCTTCTGGCCATCATCTGATGCGTTCATTAGAAATTGAATGTGTCAGCGTGGTCAGCATGCAGCATTGATCTGTCCAGTTAATTGATGTGTGAATTGTTAACGTGGCTTTGTGATGCACTGCTTGTAGTGTTTAATGATGATGAAGTTGTTGAGTACAGGCAGATAGTTTCCTGTTTCTCGCTTCTTGCCATTTAAGCGTTTTCATAACCGGAACACGCTCCCGCTTCTCAAACGCTCGCCGGCGTCGCGCCCCTGCGAGTTCTGAGATCATCCCATCAAGAAACTGAGCAGAGCCAAATGTCAGGCTTTAACATGAGATGTGCCGTCAGGGACGTTTCTGTGTGGACATGCAAGGTGGGAGGTTTTACTGGCCTGCAAGCCCCTGGCTGCTGATTCTCAGACAGGTGGAAAATTGTCCCCACAAGCAATCTCTGAGCAGGGAGTAATGGAAAAGGAATGGAGATGGCAGTGGACCACACGTGCCAGACGAGTGCTCAAAAAAATCCCTCATTTGAAAGTGAGGTGTGTTTGATGCCGTGCCGCTTTTTCACTGCGTGTTTTCGACATTGTAGCGATTCATCCCATTCCTGCTTTTACGCCATGACTATCGGTTTTTATCTGTGCTTTCTAAACACCTGACTATTGCATTTTAGCATTCGTTTCATGTCTCTGAATGATTGTAATCACTGAAAATAAGCCAGTTTGATACCTAAAGCATTTTTCGTGGAGAGTCCAGAAAAAGCAGCAAATGGGCAGCGTTTGTGTCTGAATGGATCATATCCCGGTTGTGCTGAGTGACAGGAAGCTTAGAGACTGACAGAGCCGTCCATCCCGTCTGTCTGAGACACTATGTAGCCCGTCCTCCTCGTCTATTCTCTCTTTATTCAGGCAGAAGGATTACAGCAAAGAAAGCAGCAAAGCAAGCAGTGAAGGGATTATCGAACAGCAGCAAAGGGATTAGAGGGGAAAGTTGCACCTCAACAGAGCAGCGGACCCCTGTGGCCCATGTAAGAGACTCCTGCACGGGTTAGAAAGTTGGCTCCTCGGCCAGCTGCTGCCGCACGGTTCTGCCAGAATTTCACAGAGCTTCTTCAGAAGGTGTTTGACACGCAGAGTCGCCAAGACTTCATGACTCTCCCCAGAGGGCATTTGTTGTTCATTTGGACAGTGGTAAAGCGCACAAAGGGATGAGCAAAGAGAAAGCCACCAAGGGGATTTGAACTCTTGCACTCATTTATAGATTAGAGGCAGGAGTTATTAAACAGTTTCAGTCCGGGATCCAAATGAGAAATTTAGTTTGTAACCTCAGGACCCGGGGAAATGAAAAAGTTAGCTTCTCTTGTGATGTTGGGACCCCGTCAATGCAGGTCCTTGACCCATTTCGAGGCACAGTGTCAGTCGAGGGAAGCAAAAGCTACAGAGAAGTCGTGGTGTATGTGGCAGCGGCCAATTGTTGACACAAAACAGTGCAGCTTTTCTCGGAGTAGCTGAATGGATGCTGATCGTCTCCTGTTGCTCAGTAATGTGAACCTCACGCTGTAGCTTTAACTGTGATACGATGGAGTAATTCATGTCAAAAGCTGATTGGTTGTCAGATAGTGTGTCACTTTAAGATATTATGGAGTTTTTCACCACCAGTGGTGCTGCAGGGAAATGTTTGAGAAAGTCTCCTTTTATGCCGCAGACAGCAATGCAATGTAATGTAGAAGCTAACAGCACTCAAGTCGTACTGATATGGTCAATCAGTTGAGTAGTTGATCGACAAATGAATAAAGTCATTTCTAACTTTTGTACTGTTGGTTGGACAAAATGAGCAATTTGATAACCTCAACTTAGCCTTTGGGAAATTGTGAGGGCCATTTTTCACTATTTTTCAGACATAATGTAGACCAGATGAATAATTGATGTAGAAAATAATCTCCACATTAACTGATAATTAAAGTCATAATTAGTTGCAACCCTAAATTGAGCACGTTTAGTTATTTGGGACAAGTTGTCACTTGGGGCTGTAGGAAGTTGTCATGGATATTTTTCATGATCAAATGCCTTTCTATAATCTGAATTAAATCTACCATTAAAAACAAAAATCAACAGATGACTCAATAGTGTAAATAATCGTGAGTTGCAGACATAGTTCCGAGGTTGAAAACGCATTAAACTTGTTTGTAAGGCCTAAAGGATACACAATGTGTGAGAAATGTTGAATTAAAAAGTTTGTTTACAAGGAAAACTCCACAGGGTACCTTTTAACAAGAGCAGGCAGCGTCATTAAGCTGCCAAGCACCCGATTATGTACAACAAAAGGTGATTACTGACGCCCATAGAGCGCAGGGATACAGCTATAAGATAGCTTAGCCTTGTTTTGAAAGCCAGTTTCTGTTACTTTTTAAGATTTGAAAAGTGTCACTGTTACTTTGAAGTTTTGTCCCACACATCAAGTGATGGAATTAAACGTTCACAACAATCCAGTTTTCTCTGAAATAAGATGCCTTATATCTCCATGGCACACGGGAGCAGGCTAATCTGTTCTTCCATTAATGTGATCATTATTTCAGCATAAATATTCAACTGAAACACAAATTATCTTTGACCACAAGGAGCCAGCGGAGGCCTCATTAGGCGAGACTCTTTTGTGGTGAATGTGTGTTAAATGTGTGTTAAATGTACACCAATCATCGATAGTCTACTTGCACACAGTGTGACAGCATGTGAAAGCCACAAGAAGCCATTCGTAGACGTGTGCTTGAATTTAATATTTTACTTGACTTTTAAATAATAAAAATCTCTGCAAGGGCACCGCAATAAATACAAAGATCATTTTTTCATAAAACTGTTACGGCGAGCCACTTGAAAAACTTTAGCTCTGTCAGAACAGGCAACCGTGTGACATTTACTGTCTGCATGTGAAAACTGTGACATTCAGTATTCTGATTTTAAAAGTGCATAAACTGAAGGAAACATCAGGAGGGTGATTTGTGGAAAGAGCCTTGATCATCTCCACCAGAATGTTACCTTTTGCTAAAATTCAGGTTTCCACTTGACTTAAAACCTGTTACTTCAAGTAAAATTATGAATTTAGCGACAGATGCCACCGTCAGTTTTGTTTTTAGTGATATCAGCAAACCAATCAAGGGCTTAGCAGGTAGACTGTTATCTTCCACTTCTCTATTCACATATGCAAATTTGATTATGTTATTAATCAAAGCTGTCACTCAAGTCAGCTGACAAGTGGGTCATAGCTTCCATCGCGCTACACGATTGCCCCTGTGATTTAATCTGCTGACAATTAACTATCAAGCTATTCTTTCATCTCGGCACCATAGCAACATTTCCTCTCTGGGCCCTTCCAGTTAACCCAGTTTACATAGTGGTGACAAGCCAACCGTGCATGGCTCAGTGCTGCATTGTTGTTAGTGATGGTTCGGTTCACTAAATCCATACATGAGCTTGAGAATGTCAACTAGCGCCTGCTGCCAGCACGATCAATCTACCCATTGATCACACGCCCAACAGTGAAAGTGGCGGCTGATCGATATTGCCAGAGCGACAGACTTGATTGATTTAGTGTGGTTAATCAGTACTTTATTGGATCTATAGAACCTGTTTAAAGACAGCAGGGTGTCAGGTTAATTCCTGTGTGGCTGGATGTGGATCTACCCTGTTTGGGAAAGCACCAAACAACTAAAAGAAAATCCTTCAACAAATCCAGATCCAAACTGAATTCTGATGTGCAGGGAGGGCGGATTGAGGGAATAATATAAGCATGCTTATGTAAAATAACCCAGAGACGACAATCCAGCATGTCCCTGTTACAGTATGGTAATAAATGTGATTGAATTGTACAGTCTAATTAAATGACTTGCATTGATCCAGCAGGTTTTTTTTTTGTCTTTTCACTTGAACGTTTATGGTTGAAATCTCATTAGTAGTTGGACACCTTATCCTGAAAGAGCAGCGATTTGACAGGCTGCTATGAAGAGCAGGACTCAAGCTTTCAGAGATGTTATATATGTGTCGCTCTGGCCAGTAGTGAGACAGTGACGCACTGAATCATATGAGGTTGTGACTTCCGTATTTGTTGCTGAAGCTGTCTTTCTTGCAGTGCTCAGGGTTTATGTCGTGCCTACTGTGTAGAAAATACAATATACAACACAATGCACATTCAGTTATAGTTATCTTTATTTGTAAGTACAGATAGAACAAGAACAATTATTATCGTTTTTATTTGATACTATTTGTTTCCCTTTTTGTGCGCTCCAGCTCATAGTATTTCCTAGGACTTAAACATACTTCGATCTTTAACAAGTAAATGTAAACCACTTCAGTGAATTAAAATGATTAAACTTGAATGTAGATATCAAAGAAGGATTAGGCTATTTAGAAATAAGAAAATAAAAGAAAACTTGACAACTGGTGAACATGTTTGATATAAATTCCATGGAGACATTATGAATCTGCTGAACAGAGAGTAGATAAACAGTTTGGTTGGTTTCATAAAAACACACAGAAGTAAGTAATGGAAAGAAAAAGAAATGTCAGACAGTTCACCTTTTCTGAAGCAATATTTTTCAGCGGTACTTTCCTCTCCAACGTATTCTTTTTAGACACTGAACAGTAGCACATTGTCATAAGAATGGTTGTTAGAATCACTGCTGGCTAAGACATAGAGAAACACTGCGATACAGTTTACATTATTGCATGAGTTGATGCCATCATCTTGTATGTGCAAAGTTACACTGGAGAGACGGGGGAGGGGGATGGAGAGGAACACATGATGGAAAGGTGGATGATTGATAGATGAGGCTGGAAAAGCAGATAAATGAGGAGAGGCAGAGGGAACTTTACATTGATGTGCAATAGCTCGTCTAAAACGCACACATACAATCCCACCACTTCATCTCCATCGCTTTCAGATACAGATTGATAAAGCCAGGAGGTACAGTGAGGCATGGCAGTGAGCTGGAGAGTGAGGAGACATCTCGGTCTTCTAATTAACTACTGCTGCTCAGTATGCATGGTTCAAAAGGGGACTCATTGTCAGAGGTAATGGAGCAAAAATGCTGGAAAAAATCCAGTCAAGTACAAACTGATACTTCAATTTTGTGTCTCGATCGATGTTTTCTGTCGAGGGTGCACAGATGCTTTGGGAGCGTAAGCTGTTGCAGCGTGTTTTTCTGGCTCGCTGTCCCAAACACTGCATGCTTCACTGTATTACAAGGAGATTGTGACACTTCCTTTCTTACTTTAATTGATATGTGATCTAAATGATTTCCTGCTTGTTCGCTTGTCTACTTTCTCTGGTCCGGGTAGCTAAACATTCAGTTCGGCATAGATCGCTTTCAGGTTCACGACCTTCAAATAGTTGAAAGGCCTGCAGCTGACAGAAGTGGAAACTGAGTCAAAACAAAGTCGAATCTTGTCAGTTTAATACAGTATTGAACTACATCATCCGAGTCGGGTTAGTGCTGCGCTGCTGTTAAATGTTTTGGATACAGTGTTACTATGGAGATGTAGCCACACCACCGAGCAGTGTATTTGGTTTTGTTTTCTTTTGATCCAGGCAGCACTCAAGGGCTGGGAGTGTTAGCATGAATATTTTGCATCGCTGCGTGTGTGTATGAATATTTAATTTCTTTTAGCATGTCTTTTCAGCTCTGGAGGTGCAACATTATGGGAACTGGTTGACTTTGTTTTAAAATTTGCTTGCACACACACATTTAGACTCATTTATGCAAACACACACACACACATTAGAAATATAAAGCCGAGTGCTGCTACTGGGAGTCTCCAGAGTCTCTTATTAGTCCGGCTAATTTCACATCATTTGACAGAATTAATTCATAAATTAATCAGCAGAGCCTCAGAAAATAACACCACATGCCTCCATTACACCATCATGTAATCCCATTTTCACCTAGCATTAAAATCCCCAAGCAGACAGAAGGCCATTCACCGTAATCTCTGCCTAGTTGTGAAAAGACAGGGTGGAACCGCTCCCCTGACAACGTTTCAAATATCACACTATTAAACCAGAGACACTCAAGACTGTGACTTTATACCTTGATAATGATACAGCTGAATTGGTTTGAGTGGGCCACCCTACAGCTGGCTTTGGATTAAGGAAGACACATTCAAACCAACTGTAACAAACATCTGTAATCCTGTTCGGGTGTTTCCAACATGGCCTACAGCTTCATTTCAACAATGTCACTACAACAGACCTCTGCTTTGGTAGATTTTAGAGACAGGAGTGAATGGGGAAACATTTTCAACACCAGTACAGATCTTTCAAAAAATAAACCATCTGCTATTACTGATACAGTAACAGAGTACATTTTTCACTTTGGTGCAACATTGGACGTTTCTGGCGTGTCTGTGTCCCCATCAACCTAAAATGCTGCCACTTTGCTGCTTTGTTGTGCTTGTTTTATTGTGATTCTTTGCTTCAGCCCCTTTGTACTTTGTTGTGTTTTTCAAAGAACAATTTTCGCTTTTTTACGTACAAAATAAAAATGTGTGTAAATGCTACCAGTGATTACACAATCAGAGACTGACAACGTCTTGCAAAGGTGAGCATGCTGAAAAAATGATTTGGTAATACTGTACATCCTCAAGTCTGTCCCTCTTTGTCTGAACCCCGCTGATTACAAAGAAAAACATTTAGTCGTCAATATTAAGTTTCACCTACTCACTGTGAATATATTGGGCAACATCAACAGCATAGAAAGGGAAATTGTGGCATTTAAGTGCAAGTTGATGTCACGAGCCTGTTAGTGTTACACATGGTTAGCTCATTTTGTAGTACATCACATTTAAGACTGGCGTTTAAGTAATGGAATGTATCACAATTCAAATGTTTAGTTTCATTCTAAAATATGTTATTTTCCACAAGTTGACAGGACGTTAATAGCTGTACTGATATATACTGTGTTTTGACCTAATGACCACACCTAGGGAATTAGATAGAGTTTGATTAGTGGTACCATCCAATAAGAATCTCCTATCAAATTAATATATTATTTAGGATTGTCATATCTACTATTTACACCCATCAGGTGTGTGGATATGTGTCCCCAGTGTAACCAAACAGAATATGTACAAATTGGGGGCCAAAATGTCTCACAGGATGAGTCATCTCTAATGAAAATCCTCCCGTTCCTCCGCCTCATCATTTCCAGAATCAGATTGTCTAACTCCCCACTACTACTACTACTCACTACTCCCTCCCCCCCGCCCTCTCACTCTACTCCTCGATTTCCAGTATCAGGTCATCTCCCTCCAGGGAGGCGTCGGTCGTGACATGGACTGCCTTAACAGTCCCGGTCACTGGGGAGTTGACCACGGTCTCCATCTTCATGGCTGAGAGGACACACAGCGGCTGACCCTTCTCCACCTGTCATGATTAAAGACAGTTCACAGAGCATTAAAAACACGAGTCACATGTCCAGATCAGTGAACAAGAACTGTAGCTGAAGGTTAACAAGACGAATACACTAGAAAAAGCATAGGACACAGGTCACAAACAGGCGGCCCGGCGCCGTCCTGTACGGACTCGGACCTATAATCAATAAATTATTAAGGGATTTTAAATTTTGACGGGGCGCTTCTATTTTAACCGGCGCAGCTTTTCTAATCTTTACGGCGCTGGTTTAGCGGATCAGGAAACTCACAGACCAGTTGCATACAAGTTAAGCCAGCCCACGTGATGCTACTCAGCCAATCAAATCTGTGCATTCCAGGCGCGACTCTGAATACAGACAGACGAGAGAAGTGAGAGGCGAGTGACAGGTGATAAGACGATACAGGGGGAGAGACTGTTAAGTCAAGATGTGACACAGTTAACAAAGAGAAAGGGAAACTCAAGCTGCTGCTAAACTTTATTTTATTTTTCTAAAAGCACTTTATTTTAAAATGCACAATTTTTCAAAAGCTATTTTATTTATTTTCTCTATTTTATTTTTAAATGCAGCCCTTCTTTTACTTAATGGGAGCAGAGCATTATACATATCTACAGTATTATATATGTGTATAGTTCAATGTTAAGTGAATATTGTCAAAATGTTTTTGAATTGTACTTTCTTTATTTGATTTGACAGTCAGTTGTTGATTACATGCAGACGTTGATACAACTACGAGGCTACTTCAATATATATCACACTAATTCTTAAATGACAGTGCAATACATATATATATATATATATATACATTGCTGCTGTATATACTTTTAACTTTATCGTTCACTTAAATATTGTAAATGTGTATATTTTTTATTTTCTATTTCTTATTTTTATATTTTGTACATACTTTTATTTCTAAATTGATGCTGCTTTCTAATCTTGAATGGGAGCATCAGTACTGTAAAATTTCCCCCCAGGGATCAATAAAGTTTTTCTGATTCTGATTCTAAATCACAACGCAAGTTAGACATTATGATGTTCCGGACCTTTGCTTGAGGAAATCTTCTCTTCGAATTGTAGTTGAATACCCCTGGCACAGGACATAAAGGTCCTATGCTTTTTATTGATAACGTTTATGAACAACAAATGCAAGCAAGGACTGAACATATTATCAGAGTAAGTAATACGGCCAATAACAGTTACTGTAAACGTGAGTTTCAATTTAAAGGGACGGTTCACCCAAATACAAACAACTTAGCTACTGTATGCAGGTGTTTTAAGTGTTAAACTAACCTTGGATCCGACCTCCACTTTGACCTCCAGGACTTTTCCAGGCATGGGTGCTCCCACCTGACCCTTGATGGATTTCTGAGCTTTGGGATGGAACTTCATTTCCTGGGTGGAGGGACGAAGAAGAGATTTCATGCATCCAGGCAATCGACACACGCCTGCCTCCATTTATCCACTCATCCAGCCAACGATCCATCCATACAGTCATTCAACTGCCCTTTGAAATATTCCTTCATGCTGAGCCTGCATCTACCCCTCACAACCATTTGTTTCTATGAATAAAAATCACCTGAGATTGCCAAGTGCACGGCCATAAATCTTTTTTTTCCAGAACCTTCCCTTCCTCTCTCCCTTTATCCATCTATTTATCGTAGATGCAGACATATGTCCTTCTCTCAAACGATCCCATCTATCCCTCATTTTTCCATCTACCAAGCTATTCCTCCCTCCACCCCTTCTGTGTACCTTCATGGCGACGGTGTCTTTAACCAGCACAGATCTCAGCTGTCCGTTCAGCTCAAAGAAGACCTCTCTCTGGCCGGCCTTGTTCAGGTCACCCAGTGCCAGCGCCTTGATGTGGAGGGTCTTCCCTCTCTCCAGCTCCACCTGAGATGAAACAAGTTGGGAGGACACAAGAGAGAAAATGGAAGAGGAAGAGAAGAGGAAGGAGGAAGGGACAGAAATTAGATTATGTGAGAAAATTGAAATTAATACACGGGTGCCTCGCTCACAAGTCCAGCTAAAGCAATAAAAAGACTGCCAAGCTTAGTGAAATTAAAAAAATTGAAGTTAGTGGAGTGAGACAAGCACAATGCTTCCTTCTATTCCTGATTTCTTTTTACCACCAGGCTGGGCTGGAATATTTCCCAGTATGCACTTGGTGTAGGGCAGAGAAACATGCACAGATTCATGAGGGGGGTCAAATAAGGTAGCATCTTTGAATTCTGTATTTTACACTAATGTGCAACTTCTTTTATTGCGATACATTAAATTAGTGACTGTACTCTTATCAGCTGCCCATTTATGTTTAACTCTGTCTGCAAATCAAGTGTATCTCATGGGACTGTATGTTTCGAATGGGATGAGGTGGAGCTCCTCAATAGGCCTTTTTTCATAGCAGACATTTTAGCCCCTTTCACACATGCAGTCTAACCCTGAAATGTTCAGGAACATTTCCTGCATGGAGTCATGTGTGAATGACAGCAGAGTACAGCAGGACACAAGCACAACACAACTCTGATGTGTCTAGGATGATCCCCACACTCACTCATCTACTCACTAAAGCCTTTGGTCGGTCACCAGAGTTGGCTTTAGAAGTGATCGATACCTTCCCTTTCAGGGGGTCTCAGTCAGGTTAATTCTGCACTCAGTTTGATTGACAGCTTTCACACCAGCCTAAACAAACCAACTTAATAGACAAAAACACCAGAGTTTGTTTGAACCACTCCCTATTAGTTTTACCAAACATGAACCTTTTTTGAGACATGACTCGGGGGGATTTAAAGTTCAGCTCAATGGCCATTTGACATTTATTTTGGCCATGTTATTGACTATAAATTGATTTTGAGGGAAGAGATAAAAACACAGGAGTTATGCGGCAGTCTGAGTAAAGACCTGTGATGAACTCTCCAACTGTACTCTGTGTGGGCACTAGGCTACTACCTAAAGAAACAAGACACGAGTCTGTGCTGCGTGTTTACACCAGACAGGCCTTTCACCAGACGTATAAATTCTGACATCAAATAGAGAAGGAAGTGGTATATACAGAATGACAATCTGAGAGATAAAGAAAGGATGGCAGACTGGGGGATATAAAAACATTTTCCCGGCCTTTAGTAGAACTGTAAACTCTGACTTTACCTGCCACCTGTAAAAGTGTCGTTTTAAGACAAAGACATTACTCCATCTCTCTGTATCAACAGCAGACAGGCTCTATTTCCTCCTCATATCAATTCCGGTCACTGCCGCTTTCTGTCTCGCTAGTCTTTCCCTCGACACCGGCCACTGTACTTCTTCATTTATCTCACGCCTCTTCTCAAATCTCTCATCTCACCGGTCGGAAACTCATTTTTTCCCCGTCTTTCCATTTGTCCAACTTCCTCTGTCTGGCTTTCTATCTCTCTCTTTGTCAGTCCTCCCATGTGTCACAGCTTTCCATTTTGTACTGTTATTTTGCTTTCCTATTTCTGGGGCCACTCTCATCCCATTATTAATTTCCCTCTTCTGCCTCGTATCTGTCTGTGGCTCTCTGTCTATCCTCTGCTGTGTCTATCCTCCCTTCCCCCCCCTCATCCTCTTTGTTTCTCACATTGCCATCCCGGCTGCTTAGTCTCCATTGATATTCCAAACTAAGTCTCGGTGCAAAGACCAAAATACACGCCGCTGCAGGTATGTATTGATCTCAATTTCATTCTGCCTCTCTCTTTTTCTGGGTGCTCTGACTCTTCATCTATTTCTCTCACTCCGTATCTGGTAACAAAACCTTTCTTTGCATGCATTTGCTCTCTCTCTGGCACTCCATCTTCATCTCTCTCCACCCTCCTTTACACTGAACCTCTCTCCAGCTTGTGCTGTTTTGTCGGGCTCTTGGCAGCTCTTTGCAAAAAACAATACTGCCTTCCCTTTTCCAACTGCGTGGCTTCAACACTACATCTCAACAACTGTTCCCATGAAAAATACAATATGTGTCTCTTTGAAGAGTTGCACAAGATTTATGAACCTTTTGAAGATGATTTTGTCTAAAGGTGTAACCGTGTGTGTGTGCCAGTTTTATACAGAGCTAAAAAGACAACTTCAGTGTGCTGTGTCGATACCTAAAACATCAGATATGCATTAAGACTTCTCATTTGTATAAAATTAATCTGACAAGCTCACATACTCACTGATGTTAGTAGTTAGTACCAAACCTCCCACCTCCCCTGCGGTTGGCTTCAATTAGCTGCTTTCCTTTTTAATCCACTTCCAGGTAAAACTCCACGGCTCATTAAGCTCCGTGTCCAAAACATTCAAGCTCTCATTAAGCTAAATAGCCAACATGTATCAGGATTTAAGGATGTAAAGATAAAAATAAAATTCTCTATTCAACAACGGGCTTCTGAAACTAATGACACATAACTCAGAGACCAAAACTACGCCCCAATTCCCCACTTCCACCTCTAATTTATATAGTATGTATAATATGCACTACATACTAATTCTTGTAATATGTTGTTGTAAAAAACACTTGTCTCACATTTCCACACTACATCCCTTAGTCCTGCTTAGAATAAGTATGTAACATGGCAGTAAGACACAGCCCCAGTTGTTCACCGACTGAACATGGCAGTGTGTGAAATATTTCACAGTGTGTGTCTACTTCACTGAAGTCAAAGTCAGCATAACTGAAATGCAATATTTGTGGCAAACTACTCACAGTTAGGTTAGGGACTACAAGTCGCTTGCTTAAACATCTTATCTACGAAGCATCAAGTCAAAGTAAAGACATGAGTCTTGATAAGGGCGAGTGCCCCGCATTAACTTGCCAGTGCAACCAGTTCATCACTGGGTGAGGCATTAAAAATCACCCTCAAACTACAATTACAATACAGATTCAACGTTGATAAAGTTCTATTTAAGTTGACCGTAACCACCCAGCCTCCTCCTGTTTTGGTTTCTTATTAGCATACTTCATGTGCATTATGTATGATCCATATCTCAGCGATGTATCTGCTGCTTCTCGTCTATACAACCCTCACATGCTGCTTCCATTTATTAGGAAGTGCCCTCAAGCACGCAGCTATTTCTGTCAGACTCAACTGTTTATCCATTTGGTGCTATAACATCTCTGACTGAAACATGTTTCCCATTATGTTTCACATCATGTTTTTGATGTGACTTTATTAATGACTTCTGTTGTCTGTGACAGAGTAATGAGGTGACTGTGGTGAACAGAGCTCCATGTGTTGGTGTCTGTGCACGTTGGCACGGACAGGGTGTGTATGACTGGGTCCATGTTTGTGAAAATCTGTGTTTATATTTCCGTCAAACATGATGAATACCATACTGAGTCATCAACACATGCCAGATAGGTCAATGTTTTTTTTCTCTTGTTTGTGCTGTGTGCATGTGTGGGTGAATGACAGATCCTTCAGATGCCAGATGACCAAAGTGGTCATTTGGTCTTTCAAAGGCAATTCTACAGAAACGTTCCAAAGTGGGCTTTGTCCAACTTAACAAACTCAAGTTTTTCAGAAACTGGCTGAAAGAAGCAACGACGATATACAGCTCTGAGTCTAGATACTACATTAAAAGAAAAGAAAACTGTGTGGTTGTGTCCTCCCACCACATTCCCAACACAAAGAGGAATCCACGCTCGCTGTTCACTCTTTGGTTGATAAGGCTCTTGTACTGGATTTACAACAGGCTTGAAATGAAGTGCAAAACAATACCAAATGATTACTGTGAAAGCCTTTATATCTACTTCCCACAACATCAACAACTCGGGGCTTTAGGTCTATCTCAGCGCTCAGAAAGATTTGGTGCTTAAATCTGTTTTGATCAAGATTCCCGCTGTGTGCTTCACACACGCTGCCAAGAGCTCATAAACCGCTTTTGTTCCAAATATACAGGTAATATAGTGTGGCTGAGAAAGCACTGCAAGAGTCATCAGCAATGGACGGCTGCCGTCTTGTGCTTCTGTCACTGTGGATTTACCACAAACACCAGCAAAGGCTCACAATCACAAGCTCAAAGGCTTTTCTTCTGAAGAACATCCATTTTATATTACAGATCATTTAACTGAAAAATGTTTTATACTTAATGTATTTGTTGCATTTATCCTGTACAAAACCCTGTTAGCCATGATTATATATTATTTTTATCTATGGCTTTTTACAGGTACGTGTATGTACAGTGGCAGATTATACGAACACTGCTAACTCTATACACATGCTCTCAACATAAAAAGGTGTAGCAGAGCTAGGTGGAGGACTAGGGTGTGTGATACTACCCTAACTTTAACACTCACCAAATTGCTTTTGTAGCATAGTGCCATTTACTTTCCCCTCGGGGTCTTCTCTGCCTTAACAGTGCCGATTGTAATTCTACAAAGCAATCAACATTGCAAAAGTCGCCACGCATGGGCGCAAAAATAAATGGGCTTCTTATGAGCACCTAATAATTACCATTTCTGAGTCAGGCTGACACATACAAACACCCACACCACCTGTCTGTACATCTGACAACAATTGTTTTCTTCTGACATGTATCTCAAAAGGTTGCAGCAGCTGCCATTCACTTGGCCGACAGTCAACCTGCCTCTAACATATTTATCACATCAAACTGTCATGGGTATCACATGCGCACACCTCATATCAACAAAGAGTCGGCTTGCCAGGAATGGAGGCAACTCAATTTTCCTCAGTGATGTCTATCTATCTTTTAACATTTTCAGTGCGTCTTTCATTGCCAGATCATAAATATTTAAAAAGACATAACCCCGGCTATCAAATACAGATGAAGTAAATGTGACACTGATGCAATATGCATCTCATGGTGTGTTCTTATTGTGGGTAGAAACATAAATAGTTTCAAGATAGCAACATTTATGCACACTGTCGATACCTGCACTATAAAGCGTTCATTCTGAGACCTTCATCACACAAACTAATCAAACATTTACATGATGAAGGTCTCACAACTGAAATGTCGTGATTACATGATACATTTTTGATGTGCAGTTAACGACAGTGTGCAGGAGTGTTCCCATATGTTCTGTAGGTCATCTCTCCTTATGTTCATACAAAGACCCTGAAGTAATTCCCACAAGATAGTAATATAAATCACTACTTTGATTGAAAGTAAATGCTGTTCGTAATATGCAATACTCATGAATTACACAAACCACAATGAAATAAATGTATCTGTCTCATAAAGAAGTGACAACACATGACGTGAACCTCCTTTCATGAACATCGCTAGTAAAAATTGGATTTGAAATGACAACAGCAACATCAACAGGAGCTTCTTTCTGCCCGTGAGGAATTCTGCTCAGTAAAAGAAAGAAAACAACTAAGAAACCTCACGCTGCCTGTGACAGGTCACTTTTTTGACATGTTTTTCATTCCATCTCTCGCCTGGCACCAGTAATCGGACCTGATCTGGTGGGAGTACCCATCGTCCAGACAACAGAGGGAAGTTTGTCTCTGCGGTGATGTTGAGCACAAATCCGAGTGTCTGAAAGTCCTAAAAATGACAACAGTTTCTGATGGATTAGAGATGAGATAAACAGCAGCAAGGGAAGGTGAATGGTGACGATAGAAAAGAAAAACAACAGCTTTGCATTTGGGAAATGTTTGAGTGACAAGTTTTCCACTTAGAGTGAAGAAAATAAAACTGAGTTACTGAAAGCCAAGAAAGGTTAAATACGAGCTTTCTCCTTTTAAAGAAGGGACAGTTAGAAAATCTATTTTACTGCAGGAGGAAGCAAATACTGCCATGGGCGATAGTCAAATCTATCTATCCCGCTCTACAAGTGTGGCTTTTATAGCGTTTTATTGGTTATTTAGCCATTTCTGTTGACGAATATAGTTTGGACTACAAATCAAGAAGGTTTTATTCAAACAAATAATTTAGTATGTTGTAAGGATTTGAAAAGAACGGCACAGCACAAACTGTGGCTTCAAATTAACATACTCAAATCTGTGTTTGGAGGTCTGACTGTTGGTCTCCTGCCAGATTTCTAACTATGATAGAATATAACGAATGATGCACACCCTGGGGTGATTGACAAGAAGGGAGGGTGGGGGGTCCGCCTGTCTCTAGGGTCACTACTAAATCAGCACAATCAATGAAGCTCCTGATTCTTTGATAATAATACAGCAGCAGAGACGTAGTGCTCCCCGTGTCTCTGGTAATATAAAAATCAATTAACACCAGCTTGGAACCATTTTGCTGCAGTGAAATGAAGCAGTAATTAAACACGGTTGCCTTTGGCCGCTCTGAATCACTGTCAGTTAAATCTGTGTGTGTGCTGCTCACGACGAGAGAAAAAGAGAGGGATGTAGAAGAAAAAGATGATTTACAATGAATGATGTGTTCTACTGGGATTAGAATTATAACTAATGCTGGTGGAAAGAGGAGTTTGAGTGATGTGAGTGTTGACAAGGAGCCTTGTGAAAATGGTGAAAGGCAACAGGTGGCTGCAGATTCCCTTTCATATTGTCATGCACATTTTAATTCCATCAATGCACAAAAGTGCTCTTTCAAAGACACATTTCATTTAAGCCATGAAAACAAAATGTTGCAGAGGGGATAATAGAGCGATGACTCACCGGAGTTTTCTTTCATTACAGAACTTCACAAACTATAAATGTCTTTCAAAAAGTGGATTTTAAAACGCCTTGGAAAACAATAAAGTTGTTCCGTTTGAGAAAGAAGTTCTAAAAAGCTTTAATTGCAGTTTAGTTTTAATTGTTTGTCTAAAAATGCTCCTAAGGTCTGGTCCACAAAGCTGAAACACTCGCGGTAGGCTGTACAAGTCACTTGTAACTACTTTCCTATTTTCTTTAGAAACATACTTGATGTACTACAATTTGAGGGGAATTTATTGCCTTTTGAATTAAACAGGTTTCTCACAGAGAAAATGGCAGTTCAGGGAACTATTAATATTGATGAAACTGAACAGAGATTTAGATTCTGAAACAGGAAACTATCCTTGCTTTTTATTTATATGCTTCAATTTACAGAGAAATTCCGGTATTTACTGCCTTCCAACTACCTACAGTATTCATCTGCATCGGCTGGTTGCCTCGGAAGTAGATTCATACGCAGCTAGCTACAACAACTAATTCAACCAAAGGCAATGAAACAACACAGGGACTTCCAATTCATCAAGGTGAATAAAGTCCAACTTAGTTACAATACAGAGCTGAACATTTTACATACATAAACAAAATCATCTTTAACAAGATCACTCATCATTTCTCAAGTCTTTCAACATCAGGCCTCGTCTCCTCGTGTTCACATCCTGAAGCACAGAGGCAGGCTGAGCCATGCACACTGCCACCTGTCTCTCTTACAAACAGACAAACACTGTCACAGCCATCTTCTCTGACCTGTCTCACCTCCCGTTTGACTGCTTCACACTGCTGCCATCTGGTCACAGGTAAAGTGTCGCACTGTGTAAGAGAAATGTTTTTTCCTGTATGGCATCACCGCTCTAAAAGCACATTACACTCAAAACAACTGCACTGCTTTTCTCAAATAAAAACAACACATCTTACTATGCCTGTGTTCCCTCTATCAAATATTAATAGATTTGTATGTTGTAGTGTCGGAGTTTACTGCTCAAATATACAAATAAAGCTCAAATATATTCTTCAACATTGTGTCATTGTCCTTTCTACACAGTCTAGTATTAAACATTGAAAAGAAAATCCTCCCCATAACTTCATGTAAAAGTTAGACAAGGGTAGATTTTGCTACAGCCTTTTAAAGTTTTGAACATCGTACCAAGAAGCATTTCTTTACGTGATGACATATTGAGTGGCAGTTCAGTTCAGTAGCAAAGCAAAATTTCTCTTTGATCTGACGTCGGGTTCTGACATCTGTCGCAAAGGTTACCGTTGGTAGTTTCAACAATCTCTTTGAAATTCACTCTTCAATCTGGACTCGAACAATCACTTCAGTTTGAGTTTTGCTCATCAAAGTGGTTACTGCTGTCATTCTCCTGAAATGTTCTCCGTTTGCACTTTCTGGATAACAACAGCGTCTTCAAACCTGCCGTCTCCCGTTCTGAGACAAACTTTCAATCGGTGCAGAAATATTTCTGCTGACTGTTTATTCACATTATGTTAAAACCAATTTCCAGCCTGCTGATTCTGCTAATGTATGTTTGGAGCTGACAGGAAATTGTTTGCTTCTTAGACATCAATATTGGCCAGGAACGTTTCAGTTTCACGTTTTGTGGCTTTGCAGTCACACGTGACAGCCAATTACTGCATCCTCTTACCGAGGGGTTGTTACAGTCCTGTGCCGCGCTAACTTGTTTGCATGCAAAGCAATTCAACTCATTTGTTTCATCCCTTCATTGGTGTGCATGTTCTGCTGCCTCCCTGTTGGAGGATAAACGAATGGTACAAGCTTTAGAAAACAGTTACATTTTGGGTCTGAGAATCGGTCCCTCGGTGCCTTTCACTGGCCTGCTCTCAAACATCATACAACAAAATTAATCTGTTATTTCTGTGCGGGAAGGCCAATCTGACGGCCGGAGGGATCAGAAATGCTGTTTGTTGTTCCCTTGATAAAGTGTTAATATCTCGGTCCTCCCCGCTGTGTTATCAGCACTTCACTGCGACTGCACCAAACTGCATCACATATCAGCCGTCTGCAGTGATGGAAAAATCTTTTCCTGCTGATAATGTCTGCTCTTTATAGAACTGTTATTACATCAGAATTAATTAAGGAGCTAAATGGATCATTAAACAAATGTTTATTTATATTAAATGTATTATCATAGTATTAGTAAGGATTATTGAATGATAAGACATCACATTAGCTCTGTGAATTGCACAGATCTCCTATTGTCCAGGTATTTTTGCTGTTATTTGTTCATGTTTAGCTTGCATAATTGCAAATGTGCCGTGAAAGTGCAGAGATTCTGCAATAGACGTCTGAACTGTTGAACCCTGCTCAATCAATCTCAAGTCTTTTCCAAGCAAAAATGAAACAATGGCTAATGTTAACGTATGGCATCGGTGCACTTCCATAAAATAGGATGACTTATAAAAAAGAAAAGGTCAAAATATGTGCCGCAAGGGTCAAGAAATGCCGACTTTTTGTCCTCTATATACAGTGGGCCAAGCACCAAAACACTAGATCCCGCACTTCCCACAATATAACAGCCTTTCATTAGACCCTTCCTGTCTGGCAGACGACCACGTTCTCTATGAGTTCTCCTTTTAAAGGTCTGGCCTAAAAATGTTAAATGGTCTGTAGTTTGAAGTCGTGTACCTCAAACTCCTCGGCGATCTTGGGTCCATCCAGGAACAGCCTGGTGCTGAGACAGTCCACTGGACCAAAGTTAGCTGGAGGAAGAGAAACAGAGGAGATGTTGATATCAATGCAATTGTTTTGTGATTAGGATTTTAATCCTTGATGATGAAGAATAAAAATGTACAATATGTATGTGTTGGTTGATGATCTCTGTTCTTTAACTATCATACACATTTGGTACTGTATATGGAAGTACTTGCAAGTATCGCATAACTTCAAACGCATACCTGTTAAAAAATGCCTTTACTGCTGTTTTGTTCCCCTAGCACCAGTCCTTGCTGCTCTGGTTTCTTATTTTTGCATTATGTAAATTCACCATCTGAATGACAGTGTGTTGTTACCCCTTTGTGGTTCAAAGGCACTCTCCCCTGAATCTGAAGCATGTGACTGTTTTCCAATATGTAAGACTCGTGAACTGCCAAATACAAAAACAATTAAAAACATTTCTATCTAATGAGTGTTCCTGACTTAAGGTTGGGCTGCCCCAGTTTCAAGCCCCAGTAATAATACAAATGAGAATGGGGGAGTGTGTGTGAGAACGAAACCAAATGTACTCAGACTTGTTCAATCTAACAGATTCAATTTGATCAAATGCACATTTCAATAATTAAAAATTGGAAGAGAACAATTACTTGGTTCCTATTCTTAATCCATTATGAAGTGTCTGAATACAAAGATCAATTATCAAGTCTGCCGACTCACAAGTGAATTCCTTGAACTCCTGGAACACCTTGGGGTACATGGCTGCTGACATCACATCCTCAGGGGTGATGTCATCACTGTGTGCCGCTCGGAGCCCCTCTTCCAGGGCCTTGAAGTCCATAGCTGGCAGAGAGGCGCCGGGACGACCCTCAATACGGGTAAGGGACTTCAGCACCTGGAACGGAAAAGGAGGAGGAAGATGGAGAGAAGATAAAAGGGGTGCGTTGTGCACAACAGAAGAGAGAAAGGTGAAACAAAGAGATTACTTCAAGTTTTTAGTTTATAGTCATGCATATTATTATAGTCTTTCTGAATGTTGTCGCACTCATAATATCCCCATGGGACCGTGGAGCATGTGGGATGTTTAAAGTGCTGGTAAAACCTTCACATTGCACGTCTGGATAAAAGCTGCACCCTGATAAAACACTAAAGAGACAGAGAGGAGGAGGAAGGTGGAGACACAGGGGGAGCTGTTTTGAGTGATGGGGAAAGTGACGGAGAGAAACATTTGTATCAGAGAGAATATAAAACTTAATGCGAGTCATTTTTTTTTATTTGCATAAAAGTGGCACCACCGTTGTGTTAATATCTGCAGTGATATCCACTTCAGTTCACTCCATCTCTCTCTCTCTCAATTCATATTTTTCTCTCAAGTCAAGTACCCTCAGCCTATCACAGGCGACTGCAGTGTTGCCGCATCGTCCTTGTTCTTTCTGAGAAATAGTAGAGGAGAAAGACGGACAAGAAAGAGGATTACAGCTGCTATAAGACCAATGACATGACATTTTATCTGCCCACACACTTGTTGGCATCTAACACAACATGTAGAGACAATCGATTGGAGGCTACAAGAAATGTTTGGTGAAGAGATTATGTCAAGACATGGGGATCTCGCCTAAATGCCGCTGTTTTGTTTTTCTTTTCACAGACTTCTTCAGCTCTGAGCAGGAATCTCCATACAATTAGCCTATTTAGTTTGCTTCAGCAAATGTTTCTTGGAAATATACATAAAAGTTAATAGCAAAGCTTTTTGTGCTACCTACCTCTGTGTGTGTGTGTGTGTGTGTGTGTGTGTATGACTTTATATATCTTAGTTTCCCTCAGGCTAAAACAATTACTGCCTAAGCTAACGTGCTATATTATATCGGTAATCTTCATGCATGTTTGCAGTCATTTACACTTTTAAGCATCAAATTACACATTCAATTGATCATATGTCTCCTGTGTGCGTACATACTCTGCATATATCCATGTTACGTTTGCAAATGTGTGCGTGTGCTGCCCTATTCTAGGCAGTGTGTGTTTCATATCTTCACTAGTCTGTGTGTATGTGTAACATATCGGCACATTTATGTGTGTGCATGTGTGTTGTGCCTTGCGGAAATCTCCAGACAAAGGGCCCAGTGCAATGCTATTTGTCACAGAGCGAGCGGTTCAAAGATAGCTGACTCATTTGTGAGTGTGTGTGAGAACGACACTTCAAAGATGGCAGGCTCATTGGAGTCCCTGCTCATTAACAGTGTGTCCTCTGAGGATGTCGTACACCTAAACTGCTTGATTGTTTAAGTGTGAGACTCACACAGATAGTGACTGCCTGTGTATGAGAAAGAGTGTGTCTATATCAACAAATGAATGAAAGACAAACTCCTCCTTCAAGGTTACTTGCCCTTTCTCCTCATTTCTCTTTAAACCACTCAAACACACACTCCCACTCTCTTTTTTTTATTGTCAAACCTTTTTTTTCTCCTCCCTTCTTCTCGAGCGCGGTACTTTTTAACAATAATCTTGTTTCTTGAATTCATGTTCTCCATCCGGCCTCCGTATTCCTCCCTCTACCCCTATCTCCCCGTCCATCCTCCCACCGTCTGCCTCTTTCTCTCCTCTGCCCTCCTGTCTTTCTTGCTTTCCTCTCCCTTGTCCATTCTCTCTGTCCACCCACGCTGCAAAATGAACTGCGCGTGACAGAATGAAGATGAGGAAACGCCTCAATTTACCACTTTGTGTCTTGAAAGGTTTTCCCCATGCATGCAGACAACTTGTGAGACTGAAATGAATGCGTGTGATATAATGCCGAAATGACTGCTTGCCAACTAATTAATGCCACCAAAGCTCCATTAAAGAAACATTACTTCTCCCATGCTGCTAGCATGCAAAAATAACCTTTAGCTACAGCACATAGGGATGCAGATATCCCACTGCCTTACACGCACAATGCAATTGGGAGTATATATCTATGCTTGCATGCAAATGCAGGCAAGAACATTTACAGCTGCTAACTAATAAGCTAATCACACTAGAACTTAATAGTAACAGCCACATACACACACAAACACTCCAACAAGAGTAAGATGAACTGATTCAGTGAGGTAGCAGTAGATGATGGCACAAACATACCAGTGACTAACATGGCTCTGTTTTAACAAAACTATTTAATAAATGTTTTACTTTGAGTTTCTTCCCTTTGAACAACATACATAAGTTTGACACCAATTATTTTGATTTATACTCTAAAAGAACTCCAAGATATTCAATGAGTGACAGTAACATTTATCAGATTTATCTCAAAACTTACAGCTTGCACGTAAACACAGGCGCACACAATAAGCACACAAATGAAAACATTGTGAAAGGAAAGCAAAAGTGATTCGTACCAAAGCTGCTCTCATGAATTTAACTGATTCCGAGGGATGGAGAGAGCGAGTTCTTCAGTGAGCTGTGTGCGGAAAAGCCTCTTGGTGTTTGTGCATTAAATATCACGGGTGAACTCTTCAAGGCAGAGTCATTGTCTGCAGGGGAGATTTGGAGGAATACCCTGACTTTCCTGGCTGAGATGAGGAGTTGGCAGCAGTTCTGCATGTGTGTTGAGGCTTTGCTTGGAGCACTATAATGCAGGCTACAGCTCTAGCTCATTGTTTATATGCTTAATGAACTGGCTGGACCTCATGGAAAACACAGTGTACAACAACAAAGACATGGAACACAAATATTCCCCTCTACAATTGAACTTTAGCATGTATGTATGAAGGAACATGGTAGCCTCTCTGAAAATAAAAAAAGGACACCTGAAAATCTGAATGAATAGAATGAAAAGCTGTCCACCATCTTGTTTGTTTAATAGGACAAACTCCCGGAGGAACACGAGACAGATTGAAAGACACTAATAGAGAGCTAGTGGACGGAGGGTTGCATAGTGTATGTCAAAACTGAAAAATCACTGTGATTGTCAAGGGCGGGACTGCCTGGGAAGCTAAATGACAAATATTGGATCATGTAATCTCCCAACTGTATGCCAGTGTAAGGAGACAGGGGGAGAAAGGACAACTTGATGACAAGGGTGACAGGATGACAGGAGTTAGGTAAACAAAGAGGAGGACAGATGTTAGGGAGAGACAGATGACGTACACCTACAACTAAGTGATGAAGTGAGCGGAAAAGCTGAAAATAACGATGAACTTGACAGGGCAGGAAACATTTTGATTAAAAATGAGTTAAATTCAATGCTGTTAGTCAAAAAGGGGGCAGAAAGTAGAAAACTAATTATATTTTTTATTATCTTCTAGCTTCTGCACAAGTATTTCAGGGTCTGCAAAAGTGTTCACAAATGCTCTGTGGCCGCATGAGCACACAAACTGTTGAATTCTCACACAGGGTGACATAATGAGTGTCCTGTGGAAAAGTGCAGACAGGGTCTCACACCAGATATTTCACATTTTAGGCGCCAGCTCGTTGATAATAAGTTATCAAACTCTCAACATCTGTGGGGAGAAAAACATCCACTCGTTTAGAAGAAAAGAAAAAAAATTACAGTCTGACTTTTTGGGGGAAATGTCAAGTATGCCAATATGTCAGCAGTTTTTTGGGAGAATGTGACAAAAAAAAGTGTGGTTCATGCAGCTCTCCCAAGGAGACTTAGAGCTGTTGGCCCCTGACGCTCAGTCTCTCCCTAGTTTGAGACAAGAGAAGTAGACAGGGGTAAAGAAACAGGAGATGAGAGGACAGAGCAATACCACGGTTTTCTTCACCGTTTGCAACTGTCAGATGTAACCAAGCATGTGACAGAATTTGTGTGTATGAGTGTGTGTGTGCGGGCACTTGTACATACACATGCGCCTTTAAATGAGCACTCCTGCATGTGTTTGTGGTACAAGTGAAAAAGACAACAACTAAAAGTTTTGGAACAGTTGGATTTTCTGGTCTAAATGACTGTTCTCACATCCGTAGATGTAGGTGTTACACTAATTGCCTTGAAATTTTAAATGAATATTCACAAAACCCTGAATGGAAGTGACCTGAAATTAAAAAAGACAAAAAAAGGCATGTATGTGTGTACACAGGACAAACTACTGTACCTTGGATCTGAACGGCTCGGGGAATCCTCCATGTGGTATCCCGATGTATCCCTGCAGGAACTCCACCACAGACAGGGGGAAGGACAACTCATCTGCCCTCTCCTCCACCTCTGCCCTGGTCAGGTTGTTCTGCACCATGAACTGGGCCAAGTCACCCACGATCTTAGAGGATGGCGTCACCTGAGAGACAGCAAGACAGATGTGTGAGTACCAAACTTCTGTGTTACCATCTGTGATAAATCCCTTCTTTTGTTTGGGTAAAAGAAAGGAAGTGGAGGGTGAGCAGAAGAGCTAATATCGGCTGAGATTTGCCCTCGGTAAGGTTTTTCTATTTCACCACAGACTGAGCACAAGATATTAAAGTACAGCTTCTGAACGCAGATGATATCTCAGTTTGCTTAGGACGAGGAAAGGTGCTATTATTTCTCCCTGGTACGTGACCGCTGGCCTTTTAATCTGACAAACATCAGGAAAACTCAAACAGATAATCTATTCAGGATAATATTACAGTTTTCCGTGGTATAATCTTGCTTTTAAGTTTTATTCCAGAAAGGAGAAGTTGCAGCAGCTGTTTGTCAGGCTGCACTATTTTTCTCTGTAAAGTCCTGCTGTGTGGCTTCCTGTCAGCGGTTTGCAGGTAGGACTGCACATCCACAATGATTTTCACCAAAATACAAAGTGGTGACAGAGTCTTTGTTTTAATGAAGATGCTGTCTATGAAGATTAAGCACTGAGTGACCCGGAGAGAAGAGGGGGCCGGCAGAGCAGAGAAACGAAAAGATGTTTACATGTATACAGTCTCTGGCAGCCATGAGCTAAACTACACTGGACGTCTCTGTGAAAACAGAATGAACCTGAGGATGAAGAGGGAAGAAGAAGGAGCGAGGAAAACATTCATTAAAATCACATGCATTCATTCTTTCAATATTTATAATGGCATTATCATTATGGTCATAGTGATTCCTATTAGCATAATGGTGATAAGTGGAGTCTTTTTTGACCGCGAACTGGACACTGATGCAAATATCAATTGCACACATTACTCTTCTATGGTAATGAATGGAGACACAGATTCAAGGCTTCCTGCTCACTTCCATTTGGTATTTTGACCATTAAAGAGAGATAGGGGTCAATTCATTTGACCTGCCAACAATGAAAAAAACCAAACAAACCACCATTTGGGC
This sequence comes from Enoplosus armatus, assembly GCF_043641665.1. Classification (NCBI taxonomy): domain Eukaryota; kingdom Metazoa; phylum Chordata; class Actinopteri; order Centrarchiformes; family Enoplosidae; genus Enoplosus; species Enoplosus armatus. The sequence goes on from NC_092202.1 coordinate 10,972,133, forward strand.
AACTTTCTGTCTCTCACACAGACACAAAATGAGAGAGAAGTTCAAAGGGTGAATGGAGGGAATAGAAAACTACTCTCACCAGCAGAGGGCCAGTGTCCTGTTTGAGCACGACCCGTAGTTTGAAGTCTTTGTAAACTTAAGCATTGACAGCTGAGGGTCTACAGAGAACAAAGAGTGGGCCAACACTCTACAAGATGCCTATTTTTGTGGCAATTAGTGCACTCTGCTGATATCAGACGGCAGAGAGGAAAATAAAAGACAATGGGTGAACAACTACAGATCAAATTGACATTCCCTAAAGAATTCCCCTACAAAGAACCTGACACCTATTTCTAAGGGATGTGATGCAAATTATCCTGAGGGAGACATGAAGCACGCACACACACACACACACACACACACACACACACACACACGCTGCTCTGGGACTACCACAACTCTCCTGGGCTTTTAGTGCTTGTGAGGCAAGCTGAGCTCCTGAGATCACTTTAGTCTTTGAACAAGCACAGTCCAACTTGTGTGTGTGTTTGTGTAAGTGCCTTTGGTCTCTAGAGTACTGCAGCAATTCAGTATTGTACGTCTATCAAATAAATATATAATAAAAATAAATATAACATATAATGTTAAAATTTCAGCAGCAGATGCTGTACTTCCCTGACTTTTAGTCACTATTATGGGTCAAGCTCCAAAAACACTCGATGCTACACCTCCCGTAATGCAACTCAATTGTGCCTTTTCCTAAATCCGCCCTGTCTAGCAAATACCCAGTCTTTTCAAACTTCAGGCCCCAATTTTGTAACGGGGCTACTGTTATAAATCTGCAGTCAATTCATTTGACTTTATTTCACCAGAATAATCCACTCAGCCTGCGTCATTCTTTGCGATTCATGGTCTGCGTCTTAACCTCTTGACCACCACGGTGCCCCCAGTCACGCTAGTTTTGTTCACAATGATTTCAATACAAGCCATCTGGAGAGGTTTGTAACCTTCAAGCCTGGGTGATGTCACTGTTAAATTGCTGAAGTACTCCTTTGAGTCAGCAGACTGATTTTGATCCTTCTAATAAATATAATCACACATGAGGAAATAAGACGGGCCGCTGGTTCCCCAAGTCCCACTGTGCAACTCTATTTGGACTTTGAAGTAACAGATCACGGCCTTATCCTCTGGTTGTTCGGGCAATAGTTATTTGAAAACTGTGTCTCTGCAATTAATCTCCCAGTGACAAGCTACATCTTTTAAAAACAGCCCAGGACGCCTGTTAAAGTCCGCAATCACTTGGCAAATTTTCAAAAGGAGCCTTGCAAGCAAATCGGTGCTTTCGCAGCAAGATACAAGACAGAAATGCTTCCTACTGATTGAAACAAGTGTGCACTTTCCTCCAGCACTTTCCTGCCACAACACCTAAAGCTCAGTTTGATTGGGTTTGTGAATAGAGGCGATAATGATACATTGCGTTTACAGAAAGAGCTTAAGATATTTGAATAGGCTGTTGAAATCCCTGGAGAGGCCATTAACTTGGTAAAGCTGTGGAACAAAGCAGCATGACTGTGCATTCCTTGTCTACCTTCAGTCCGTCTCCCTTCCTCCATTGTTTCCTCTGTCTTTTTGTCCCCTGAGTGCATTTTTCTCGTTCTTTCACCGCAAAGTTAAGACTCTTCTCTTTATTATCCGTCTTCATGAACCATCCTTCTTACTCCGTCCCTCTCTAACTCGCTTAACTACCATCTTCTGTCTTCACACTGAAAGCCAAGAGTCTTTCCTCTTTCCTCATGAATCACCTCCCTCCCGTGCCCGTCCCTCTTTTCCTCCGCCCCTCTGCCAAATATTTATTTTTTTCCTCGATCCACAGTAACATCAAGAGCGTTACTCTCATTATCAACCTCTGGTGATGAATCACCCACCTCCAACTCTCTCTGGGTGCCCCACACTTAGGAAAAGGAAATCTTATTTCTAACAGTGCAGTGGAGCGATATATGATGTGTGAGCTTTTCTATATTTTTAGACGAGGAGTAAGGTAAATTACATCCCGGTCTTGCAGGTTAGAAAGATCTGATTTCCTCTGTTCTTGTGTGAAGCAGAGCTCAGACTCTGAACCCTTCACTGCTGATCCCTCTCCGTCTAACTCATAAGATAGTGTCATTATGTCACACCTCTATCTTTTCTGCACAGAACGCACTGTTAATGATGGAATTACATTTTGAAGTTGGCAAGTTTCATGCAGTTGCCCTTTCTCTCTACAACAGCAATGCTTGTAATTTTTTGAGCAGCACACACAAATAACACTATTTAGTTTTCATCAGGTGGACTGATACACGTAATCTGCTTTTTGAACCCAATCCTCTAGAGAAGGCAAGTTGTTATTTGATCTAAAGTCAGACAATGTTGACCACATTTTAGAACTGTTTGCAGACAAATAGTCCACAGCCACGCGAGCAGCTTTGTGGGGCTTCAATGCTCATTGTAAAGAAAACCAACGTGTTCATGAAGCTTTAGCAGTCATGATGAAGAGAATGTGATCATTGGCCAGAGGGTGGTGTCAGAATAAAGGTCTTTGTTACATTGTTACTTAGATAACAAGCGGTTTTCCATGTTGTGTTGTGTGAGCAAAGAAGAGAAGAATGAGAGATGTAAGAAATATAATACTTTTTTATGTATATGTACAGTACTGGCTGTCATTTCTGTACTGTTTAAACATCAATGTTTTCATCAAATGAAAGTAGTGCTGAACAGAAAGTAGACTGATGGGAATGTTTTGCAGATATTTGGTCATAAACCAAAGTATTGGACAACTTGAAATTTAGACCTGATGATGGCGCTACTGGTGGCACAAGATAAGATCATCTACTGGGCACCATGGATGTGTGTGTGGAAAAAGTTCACGGCCATCCATCCAGTAGTTGTTGAGTAGTAGTTATTTCAGTCTGGACCAAGGGGATCCACCGACTGATATTGCCATCATAGAGTCACACAGATAGCGTGGCTAAAAACAAATGAGCCTGAACTACAACACGTGCTGTAGAGCTACAGTGTGACATCATTTCTGCATCATATATACTGGACAGATGTTTCACATTCAAGAGCGATAACATTCAACTAGCCAGTGTCATTATCTATTTCACTAATGCATTTTATCACAAATGAATGCACATATCATCTTTGAAGAAATTAATAACTGGACAGAAACATCCTTTCTATATTCAGTAATGTTGCTTATTTCCCTCAGCATGCAGCAGCACTCAGCACTCTCATCTTTCCATGTCCCTCTCACCATCACTTAAACTCATCTGTAACCTTGTGTAGTTCCTCATGCAGGCTCATATTATCACACTTGACACACAAGACCCGTTCCACCCTCGTCCACCTCCAGCCCCCCACTTTGACCGACTCCTTCTATTCTTACTGCCTCCATGTTCCTTCTCTTTCTCACACTACTCTTATTCTGCCTTCTGTCCATCTTTCTCACATTCACTAATGTACAGCTCGTACTAAGTGGTCCTGCGTGACTCCACACTGCTGGCAGCAGGAATCTGGTGGAGTGTGTGTGAGTGTGTGTGTGTGTGTGTGTGTGTGTGTGTGTGTGTGAAAGCATGGCAGTGATTTTGTGTGTGCTTGTATGCCTGTGTGTGTCATGTGTCTGTGTACTTTGCTCAAATTTGTTTTGAAATGCAACTCTATCCAAACCTGAACTCCCCTAACAGGCAACGGATTATATCATCCAGAACAGTGTGTGTACATCTGTGTGAATGTATGTGTGTGTGTGTGTGAGAGAAAGCAAAAACAAACAAACAAACACACACACACACACACACACACACACACACACACACACACACACACACACACACACACACACACTCTATAATGCTAGCCAGCAGAGCCAGGAGCAGAGTGAAGAATGGTACCTGTCAGGAGAGGAGGAGCGATAACGAGAGCTCAGAGAGGGGGAGGAGGAGTGGAGAAACCATAGAAAGATTAGAGATACATGAAGGAAGTCGAAATGAGGGAAGGTGGGAGGGAGCAATGAAAGGAGGAGGTGAGACGAAATATAAGTGGAGAGGGAGAGACAGCAGACAGGATGATGAAGAGTGAGAGAGAGCGAGAGAGAAAGGGATGGACAGATGAACCGGGGAGGAAGGAGAGACAGAGGCAAACAGACAAGAGCAATAGACATCTGCAGCCCCACGGGCAACACAAGGAGGTGCTCCACCTCCAAGAGAGAGACACGGAGTGTGTGTGTGCTTTAAGAGTGTGGAGGTGAGTGAATACGTGCCTGTAATTGCAAAAGGAAAGTGACAGAGTGACTTAGGTAAAGGGGGAAGACAGGACACGCACACACATACACAAATACAACTTGTCCTCCTTGTATTGACGAGCTCATGTTGCGACGGATGTAGCTGAGCGAGAAAGAAAAAACAGAAAAAAGGAGGGCAAGTTAAATGCAGAGGAAGAGAAGAAAAGAGGCATTTGAGAGTCCAGCTGTATGCGTGACCGTTTCAGCACTTTTCATACCTGAACTAGACTGCCTCCTAAAGATTAGACTCTTTCATTATGATGACACAAATAGAGCTAAAACCAATTAGTCGATCGTCAGAAAATTAAATGGCAATAATTTTGAGAGAAAAATAATTTCTTAAGAGCAAAAATGGAAAAGATTTGCTTCCAGTTTCTCAAATGTGAATATTTTACATTTTTTTAAAGTCTTCTATGAAGGTGAACTGAATATTTTCAACGGCTGGTCAGACAAAACAAAACAGCAGCATTTTGGGAAATATGCTTATTTGCTTTCTTGCCAAGAGTTAGTTTAGAAGACCAATACCACTCTCCTATCTGTCCACGCAACATGAAGCTGCAGCTGCCAGCAGCTTAGCTTAGCTTAGCATAAAGACTGTCCAAAGGTAACAAATCATCCTTCCTGCACCTCTAAAGATATCTTGTTTCATTAATTTATACAAAAACGGGAATAAAATAAGTTGTGGTTATGTGCCCGACTATTTCTTGGCGGGGGCCGTGACTTCCTGGAGTCTCTGCTGGTTGCCCGGCAACCTCATGGTAATGACAAGACTTCAGACACATAAGAGTTGTATCAATCGTCTCATCTAATGCTCAGCAGGAGAGTGAAAAATGTCGAACTACTCCTTTAAAGATGCCATCATGAGCTTCAGGAACTCCTGATGGACAGTTTGCACTATTTGCTGACATTTAAGAGACAATAATCTGTAGACTAACTAATAATGAAAATAATTATTACTTGCAGCACTAGAAATTAATATATGTATTTTTTGCAAGATGGTGAAAGTGTTTGTTGACTTGATAATGTAATACACACACAACAGAAAGGTTTACTGTAAGCTTCGTGATGACATTATTAAAGCAGTGCCTGTAGGCATCTGTTCATGTATGTTTTGTCAGATTTTCCTGTTGCTTCAGCAGATATACCCTCAAGCAAAACTAATAACTAGCTTCAGAGCTAGACAATACAACTTATTACTATTAGCTTCTGGCAAAGACGGTTTGTCAGCTTTGACGTCATACTGTTCAGGTGACATCACAACACTGATGATGAGGGGAAAAGGACTTAGAGAACATAATAATATAGAAATAATTTAATCTGCCCTGTCTGTTCTGCAGTAGCTCACCACTCAGCTGCATCAATTGTTGTTTTTTGTCTGTTTTCAAGGTTCCTTCACCAGACAGACTTCTCAATGTTTTTTTTTCCCTTCCAATTTAGGATTGCACTCTTCCAGTGAACAGCACTACATTTCACCGCACTCATCTATTTTAATCACTGATGGGAAAAAACACAGCAAAAGCCTTATAACACAATAAAATATTTAAAATGAAAATAAGTCAGACAATATTTAATCATATAAAACACAGAAAATCACTTGTTTCAAGCTGACCAGTGGCAGATGTGATCCACAGTCACTTAATTTAACATTACTTTACTTTGTGGAACTAACTAGCCTTAAGAGTCCTCTGCAAAATGAACTCAGGCCCTCTATGTTAGACAATCCATACAGTACAGTTCAGTACAGTACAGTATATTCCAAGTACAAAACACTAGAAGACACCATCCTTGATGATTTGTGTACCCTCCCCTATTCTGCAACTCCTGATCTAAATCTCTTTTGTGATTCACATATTTAACAGGTCTCTGTACTAATACAGTAGGCCCTTAACCTGTGCTTGACTTAATTCCCAAACTGCCCGCTCTCAGATCAATAACTGCCCTCACTAAGTACTTCTCTTTCAATATATATTTTTACATTTTTGTCTAAAAAACAGATAACCTTTCCTGGCTCTTAAATATATTCCATTGACTTTCTCATTCCACATTCTGCGATCTGCACATGGCCTGTCTATTTGTCTGAATTTTCTTTACTGTAGCATATAGTGCAGCAAACAGCTTCCCAGCTACTGTACATGCAAACCTCATGGCTGCATGACAGATGAGAGACACAGAGGACCGTTTTCTGACCTCAAACTTCCTCAACAGACTAATCAAATCAGCATTAATGCTGAGGAAAACTCAAGAGACTGAGGATATTTTTATACCCCTTCGTTTTGCCGACGGCCCTTGAAATTGTGAATCAAGTCGATGGATTTTGGCAGATTTGGTGAATTTGCACTGGGTGCTCAGCAAGCAATGTAACGATTATACTCAGCTGCACATCTGGAATTAATGTTAAGCTATAAAACAGTCAGGCTTATGAACACTTTAGGAAATACATTTTGACAAGTCGCACAGTCTCCTGAGTTGCTTTTGATGTCGATTGCAATTAAGTGGGAGCCAATGAGCCTGTAAGTCTGGGCTTTTCTTTCATTTTTAATCAAGCAGTTCTGTCGATTCAGAGACATCCGGTACAGATATTTTGATTTCTTAATTCAGGACATGCCCCCCCCTAAAAAGACGAGTAATGAGAATTATTAAGCTTAGAAAAGTAAGTAATCACATTAATGCAAATCACTTTTATGCAAATGCTTTGATGATGATTAACATTAAAACTTTTTAGAGTTGTTGGCAGTGTACTTGATAAATACCTTCCTGTAAAAATACTTAGTGTTTTATACATTTGGTGTAAAGTGGCCTCTGACAGGCAGTCCTTCACCCACAGCTTTTGCAGTGCTGTGGATGTGTGTGTGTGTGTGGGAGAGCATGGTCAGTGTATATACCTTGGTTGCTCTGCTTACTGTCAGTGCAGTGTGTGGTGTGCCTACTTTATATCTTTATCTGACTAGCACACTCCTTCTCTCTTATCGACAAGCCAACGGTGTGAGAGACGCAGCCGTTGTCAAGCTAACAGGATACAACAGAGGGCACAGCAGGACCCGCAGGCACATTAAGCCAACATTGGCCTGCGCAGTGAAGCCAGCCGAGTCTTAATTGAATTGATAGAGAGTATGGGGAGAGGATACGGGAGGTCGGGGGAGAGGAATTGATGAGGAGAACAGAGAGGGGGAAAGAAAATAAGGGGGGACACGAGGAGGAAAATTGAGAGACACAAAGAGAATTAAAAAAAAGAGAGCAAAGGAGGAAGTGATGGGAAGTCCATGGGAGCATGTCTATAGCAAGAGAGAGCAAAATAAGAAAGATGGCTGGGGAATAGATGTGTGTAAATCAGCAATGGAATGAGAGAGAGAAAGGTGATAAAGAAAGAGAATGCAAAGTGAAGAACAAAACAATTACAGAGTGAATGTGAACACAGTGAAAGAGGGATGAATCTATTACTAAGCTGTGATGGTAAATAATGAAGGGAGGAAAACAAAGGAATTAATGAAAGATAATGAAAAAACGAAAAGGTAGGATGGAGACGAATAATGTGCCTTCAGGAAATCTACCCCAAACTAGTTCACTGGAGTTTCTACCCAAAATGAACAAAGAGTGGGGCAATACAAAGCACAAAACTCAGTGTCAGTGCTGAATAAAACTCTCCTGCTGAAATAAAAGTTAAAACTACCTGTTAAGTGGCAGGGTAATACAGCATAGGTACAGTTTTCCAAGTTAGAGTTAAAATGTCCAGTTAGGGAAAAGGCAAAACTCTAAAGGTGGAGGCTGAAAGTGAATCCAGACAGCACAGAACAGTGGATGTACCAAACTTAATCTGGGATTGTTGGGCTCAGCCAAGCGAAGGAAGAGGGGCAGCTTGGCAGAAACAGTTGGTGTGAGAGATGCTAAAGGAGGAATATCACGAACATGCCAGATACATCTTTGTGCTACCAGCACTGAAGACTGGTAAAACTGACTAATGTTATCTGATGCAAGCAGCAAATGTGCAGCATGGGTACACGCGTGAAAATGAACTGTGATGTTTCATCTTCATGACTCACCTTAATGAGATCTCCTAGTAGTTTATTGGCTTCAGTATAGGCCTTCTTCACCTCCTTGAACTTATTTCCGAGTCCCATACTGTGAGCCTGCAATGAACCACAAATAACAGCATGAATGAGTAGAGTCAAAATAATCTTTTTATTACTCCTTTTATGGGAAAAGTCAAGGCATTCTGGGCAATTCAGTGTCAACCTGTGATTTCAGGCTATAATTTGTGTAGTGACACACGCAGCTTTTAAATTTATGGCGAAGACGCTCCTCTAGCAAAGGCCAGATGGGCCAGTACGATATCCCACTGTAAACTGTAATTTGGTACATAGTGCATTTGTTTAACACTCGCTAATATAAACAGGTCACAAGTGGGCTTTCAAATTGTCTGTGACACTTTTCAGAGTGTGACTGTGCACAATGTAGACATGATAGACTCATGGTTGTAAACTTAATGTACCATACAGCATTAACAAACACCAAAATAAGTTGTTCAAGGAACAGTTTTAGTCACTTTCTGATAACTGCACTTCCTCGGTTTCATTTTAGTCCCATTTCTTGCATCTGCAGTAGCTTTAAAACACACAAACATGTCCAAAAAAGTGGATCTCTATAAGAGGTAATGTCTTATTCATACTTTGTCAGAAGTAGGAGAACATCTAGTCTATTTTTCTCCAGAATATTTTAGGTTTTTAAAACTCAGACGGCACATGTCTGAAAACTTCTATGTTGACAGTTCATAAATTAAACTGTCAATTACAGTAAAAAAAAAAGGTGCACAAACACTTCATAGGTGCAGTGAGGTGGAGTTTTATGCAACAACAGTGAATACAAATGAGCTCAAGTGCTAAAAATGTGGCAAAGAGCTTTGTGAAATGAATTTACACAAAACACAATAAAACCCGAGCGGAATGGCTGACAGTACCTGGAAGTGAAGGTTGGTGTACTGTCCTCCGGGTATCTCGTTCTCGTAGACATCAGCGTTGCCAGATTTCATGGTGGCCGTGCAGTCGAATGGAGCGTACAGGCCTCTGGCTACTTCCCAATATTCACTGTAGTCAAACACCTTCTCCAGAGCGATGCCTGCAACAGAGCGGAGCAAAATGATCACCAAATCAATGATCACCATGTTAATGAGACTTGACAACAATGTAGTGAGTGGCAACAGCAAATATGGAATAATATTTTTGTGTTTTCATATATAATATATATATCTGAAGCATGGAAGCATAAAAGCCTTATAAATAAGTTGACTTATTAATTTGTTGAATTGGTTTATTATAATTATGTCTGATATTCATGTGTGCATAAAAATGAAATTCAGCTTTACAGCTAAAATCTGTAACTTTCCTGATCATTTGCGCCCTCTCTATTCACTATAAATATAGTGGACTTGTTGTGGAAGCTTATGTGGCCACCTGCCACTTACCTCAATTAGTCACCTCAGAAATTGTGCCAGCTAGCAAATTGTGGCAGTACTGGGTTTATGCTGTTGATTTGAATGTACGGAAATATAAACATGATGTGAAACTTCACAGTTTTGACACTGTGCTGAGTACTTTAGTCCACCAGAACAAGTCCTACCCATCAGGTAGGTGTGGATGTCTCCAACCACAGTACAGCTGGTTTTTATGCTTTACTACACCACGACCCTCATTCTCAAACTAGTCAGCAGGAGAAACCAAAATGTCAGCAGAGACATTTCTGCTGTATAAAATCTGCCAGGAGCTCACATTTTTGACAAGTCTTAAGAATTGCATTAAGTCAAGAAAAGTTTGGTACTACAGGCCAGAAAAGCTTGAACATGCCTGAGCTACAGTGGCGGTTAAGTAGTTAAGTCTACTATTAGCCTGTAAGTGCGCTTAAGAATTCACTCTGCATTAACATCTTCCCTTTGCCACATCACAGCCGCTCTTTAAAAAAAAAAAAAAAAGAAAACATCTGTTGCTCATATTCATGACATTCTGCTGCAGCCAGTTAAGGTGTGCTAAAGCTGATTACATTGAAAGGAAAAAATCTGCTTTAATGCCATGACAGAAATGGCAGTACACTGAGCTTTTGGTTAATGATGACAAAAATCACCCATTTTAATGAGACAAACTTGGCTCGTCACATCCACAACAACTAAGTGACGAGCTTGAATTTTTAGGATTGAAACCGAGTACGTACTCCAAAAAAAGTGTTTGCGTGCTTCCGCTGTGATCTTGGCGGGGAAATGGAGCTACTGTGAAATGAATGTGAAATGAATGTGCATGTGGTTGCTCCTCAAAGTCAGCTGCCTGCCAAGCCAGTCAGTAATTAGGTCCATTTCCTTCTTTGTTTGGGAACATCATTTTTTTTGTAGCTTTTCATTTGTGCTTCCATTGTGAAATTACAGTCTCTATTTACAAGGGGAAGTGATGGCACGTTCAGTGCGACAGCAGCTTCTGTTGAGTCCCTTCATGTACTCATGGCTTTGAGGTAGTGGACAAAACAGATAAGTAGCAGTAACTGTGAGTTCTCCCAGCTCTGCTCCTATACAGAACTGCGGATACATAACACTCTTATCTGGGTACACTTTACTTTTACTACTGTGTGTAAAAGAAAACTGCTATGTCTGATTCTTTTGTGATAGATTGTTAAATATTGGTGTAAAACGACAATTCTTTAAAAGAGGACATGCTGTAGCTCTCTGACTGATAGCTGACACTAAAACCCATTTAACTCTGCTGTAGCTGTGCTGGAAATATCTCGATATAACATCACATTGTCCACATTTGGTCTAATATGGTAATGGGGGGCAAAAATAAATGGTTGTTCAACCGGCTTCAATTGTGAGGCCAGTGCCTGAATAAAGGCAGTAGTTGTAGTATCTTTATCTTTCTCAGTGGTCAAAAGTAACTAAGTACACTTACTTAAATACTGTACTTCATTTATCAGACAGCTGTAGTTACTTTTCACATTAAAGATTTTATATGAATAAACATATAATACAAAAACTACAAAATACACATTGATAAAGATTAAACCAGTGCTTCCAAAGGTTTTCGGCTTGTGACCTCTCACCAGCAGTGTCTAATTGAGGCCCTTTTCTTTTCCTACCCCGTTTATCATCTCATGACCCCTCAGATTTATCTGGTGACCCTTTGGAGGGGCCCGACCCCCAGGTTGGGAACCACTGGACGAAACTACCTAACAGTATATAAAGTAGTTTAAACTAGCTCCACCTCGACCAGCTACAACAGTAAAATGCTGCTTACACACTGATGCATCAGTGTTAATCTAATAATGTCATATATAATAATATATCAGTCACAGGGGACATTTTACTACAGAATGAGCACTTTTACTTTTCATATTTTAAGTGCATTTAGCTGTTAATACGTCTGTACTGTTTATTTAGATTGTTGTATTTGCACTTTGACTAAGATTGTGAGTACTTCTTCCACCACATGTATTTTAGAGTGGGGTTTGAAACAGACTTTTTTGCAACTGAGCTACAGCATCTGCCAGAAAAAAAAACTTCTTTCCACAAGCCTGCAGTTCCCTGAGGAAAAGTTTAAAGTAGGCAAACACCACACCTGTGTGAGCTGGAAAGTCCCGTGAAAGCAGAAAGTTAAGTTGAATCAACTCACTCCAGTTATCTGAAAAGTGCTTTGGCGAGGAGAGATGGCAGGAGCATATTCCTCGACCAACAGCAAAGTTGGCCGTAATGAAGCGGGCGCACCAATATTGTGTTTTATCCACATCATTTTCTGCTATTGTGATGACCCAACTTGCCTTCTGGGATTTAAAAGGTGTAGTTTACCATGCATCCTATACATATAATATACACAGCTACAAATGTTGTGGATTGTGAGGTTTGGAGGTAAATACAGCAATGTTTTTTTCTAGATTGCTGGCCCAAATCATCAATCACTGCCCCACCATCGCATGTGTATGTCTACCACAGACATGCAGGTACATATATCAGTCATTTAGATGGCTGCTTGGCAGTGACAAAGTGCCATCAATATACAACTCATTAGCAGCACAAACTCACTAATGCAGGAGACAAATAGACAGAGACACACACACACACACACACACACACACACACACACACACATATTTGAGTTCATAAGCTTATACAGAGTGCACAGATACACACAGTTATAGAAAGACAGCCACAGACACAGTTTGTGGCTGATGAGACGATAAGAGCTAACCAAGACCGTAGATGAAGACAGATGAGACACGAGGAGATTCACGGAGAAAAGAAGGGAAAATTGAACGCAAACAGATGAAAGGGAGAGATGAGGGAGGTAAACAAGAAGCTAAATGTGTAAGCTCACCTGCCTCTGTCTGGGTTCAGTGGTTTGAGTGTGTACATATAATAATATCTACGCTGTGTGTGGTGTGTGTACATTCCTCTGTGTTTGATGACTGCATTGTTGTGGCAGCAGAAAATTCCTTATCCATGCACGAGACAAGGTAGCAGTAAATGCTGTGTCAAATAAACACAAGGGCCACTTTAATGTGTGCCATCATTCAACTGCATGAGTGTCTGTGAATATGTATGACTTTTAAAATGCATGGGTGTGTGCGCACACACACTGAGGCTGACTGAATAGATAAACTGACAGCTTAAAGACGAATGAATTAACCAGAGAAGTGTTGCTTTTGCCATTCCTTCAGGACAAAGAGATACTGTGGAAGATAATGAGGGAGTGGAAGGGAAAGAGCAAAGACAGAGCGAGTTTGAGGGAGTGAAATAGGCATGTAAAGTGCTGTTAATTGCTTTGTCACTGAGTGAGAGGGAGGGAAGAGGAGGAGGATGGAGAGACAATGCGAAAGAAGCGGGGGTGATAGGAAAAGGCACAAGAGCAGGGAGAGGGAGGGAGATAGAGGAGGCAGAGCACACTGCACAGCACTGATTACTGCTGTGTAACAGAGACGGGAGAAAGAGGGGGGGGAGTGAGGGAAAGTGAAGTAAACAGACTAAGGTCAGGAAGGTATGGAAGTATCCAAGGCAGTGCTGCGCTTGATTACAAAAGTAGTGAGATAGGCAAACGGAGAAGGAAGAGCTGAAAGGAACAGACGAGCACAAGGTGACAGGTATAAAAGAATCTGGAAGTGAGAAGGAGTTTGTCTGCTGTGTATGCATAATGCATGGACCAGGGTCACATCAGGATAGAGTACAAGTATGCACACACGTGTGTGAGTGTGTTTGAGAGACATCCTGCATCCCAATCTAAGTCTCAAGTGAAGCAAATTGAAATTCCATGAATAAACTGACACACTTGAAAACCTCTCGCTCTTCAGTAACGACCTTGCCTCCCTCTCCCTCTCTACTTTTTCTGGGTACTGTATGCTCACAAATTGATATTCTGTCACTAAACTGGACTGTGTCTAAATGATGGGAGAGTTTCTCTCCCTCTGATACTTTGATGCTATAAAATGTCATGTTTCCTAGTTGCCCAGAACAATATTTGCCAGCTCCAGAGAAGGATGTGAACCTGTTGCACTCAGCTGTGGGTTAAATGTGTAGACGTAGAGAGCAGCAGTGAAGTGTGAGGTTTTCCTTTCAAAGCACAAGTCACACAGTTTAAATGTTTTAAGGTGGAATTTTCCTCCAAGATACACAAATGGTTTTAAAGGGAAAACAGCACAATTTGCAGTTAGCCTCCATGATTTTCCAAACAGCATTACATGCAAGCTTGCTAACATAGCACAACAAAAGCATGAACCCACTCCAGACCATGCAGCGTGGCTTCCATGAGAATGTATCAATACACGTGCACAAGGTGTGAAGAGAATGAAGAAAGAATCAGTTTCACTACAGACTGATGGTTCTGTGCTACAGAATATTGGCAACAGGAATAATCATTTTCCCATGGGACACAACCGCTCATTGATAGGCATTAGTGAGGGTTTTCTCTAAAGACCGAGCTGATGGGAAATAATGTCTCTCTTCTTCCTGGAGGCAGGCAACTATCTGTACCTCCATCACCAGAGCAGAACACAAGGAGGACTTGGCGTACACCAAATTGTCCATTAAAAAATTGGCTGCATTTAGCCGCCATACAGCAACAAACAGCTTATAATGTTAATAGTGTCCTGCACTGCAGCAGCAGACAGTACATTAGCTGTGTAGTGTGAATTTAGTGTAAACAAAATTAGCAGGGCATTTGCTGGTTCTGAGTAATGGAAATGAGCTATCAGATCTAGTTAGTAGAGCTGAGTGGGTTTTCCCAATAGCATTTCTCTACATAACTAAGCAGTAAACTTCACATCAGCTTTAATTCCTTTAGCCCGTTTCATGTTCCTTCAATTTTTATCAGCAGTTTTTCAACCGGTTGCTTTAACATAATTTACACTCTGCAGCCATCACTGTGGGAGGCCGATGTCACTGAGCCCGGTCAGTTATCAGAGGTGGGAGGGGCTCCAGCTTTTTCACAGCCCATGAAAAGTACATTGAGCAGAACACTCTGGACGACAGCAAACCCAAAGGGGAATGGACACATTATAAATCCATCCCTCTGCTTATCGGTTGAGAAGACTAAATAAAACAAGTAGTGGTCCTGAGTGAAGAGGAGCAGGCTTGTGACTGAGAGATCTCTGACAGGACCTGGCAGAACGTGGGTGGGGAAAGCAAATGAGCAACCAACAGCCATGTCGATGATGCCTTAGAAAAAACCTTTAACCTCTAAATGCTCCAGGGAGAGCTGCTCACTGGTCAAAATAGAAAACTGAGGCTATGCAGGTTTCAGTTTTTAGCATGCTATGATGAATATAAGACCACCTTACTTATGGCTACAACCAATATTTTTTACATATTTTTTATAATATTTTATAATCATCAAATAAATCATGCCTCACAACTGTCTGAACTGTTCATTTAATTGATCAAGAACTGTTCAACAGCATCAGATTTTATTGAAGTAAGTATAACCCTTGCGTGGACTCCCTCCTTGTCACATTCCTTGTGGCACCATCGTCCTCTCATAATTGGCTGTGTTAGTTATCGCTGAGCAGAATGCATCTGTCTTTCTGACTTAGGGCCATAATTAGTGATGCGCTCTGTCATTTATTGATTTGTGGATTGATTTAGTTTTTTCCTCATGTGTAGTAGGAGACATACACTAAGAAATCATCTCTGAGCGAGACTGGTGATCCAGGGGATGGTCTGTCTATTAAACTACATACTGCAATTAAAGCTTTAAGTGGATATCTGAAGGTGTTTGTTCCAACATATTCTTTCCAACTTGTTCTTAATGATTGATTTTACTGGATTAAACTGATGAGAATAATGAAATAACATTTAGTGTTGATCCTTTGCTCCTCTTCTACAAAAATTCTACCTTTCCTCTAAGAGATATTGCAATATTTTTTAAACAAACTATTGTCTGTTGTCTGGTGATGTTGACAGGCTGGTGAGCATCAGGCTGGTCACTTACCGGTGTCAAGCTTGGTCCCCTTGGCGCAGGCCACCATGGCTCCCATGCTGGGCTGAGAGGTCATTCCGGCCATAGAGTCGACCTACAGAGTGGCAATCAATATGAATACTGTTTGACAAAACCTACTCTGGAGTTGGACACCTGCACTGAATCGACTACACCCTGAACAAGGAGAAGTACCACCCCATTCTTCAAAGACAGGCTATACCCTCTGGTTTGCATCTTTGTGGAGAGGGATTCATACTACAGCAGGATAATGACCCCAAACATACCTCAAAGCTTTGAAATAACTACTTGAAGACCAAAGAAGACCAAGGAGTCTTGACTGTCATGGATTTTTCCTCCACAGTCACCTCAACCCCATTGAACTATTTATGGGGGCACTTGAAGCCTCAGAAAGCCAAACACAAGAAGCCCTTTGGAACATTGTCAAATCATGCTGGGATAACATGGGTCATCAGGTTTTTCCACGCCAGCTGGAGTGCATGCTGTCATTAAAGCAAAAGGGGGACAGCAATTTCCCATCAGAAGGGGCAAGATTTGTACCTCCAAAAACAGGTCTTGGCCTATCAATCCTATCAATTCAAAATATCATTTCAGAATGCTTCATCTTCTGTGTTACTGTGCCAAAATCTTTTATCAGAATCAGAATCAGAATCAGAAATACTTCCCCCCGGGCAGAGTTAAAAGACAAAGTTTAACCAAGTAAACTAATGGAACCGATACAAACAAATGTTTTTAGAGGGTGTGTCTGACCCTTGGTGGACAGTCTGCTGTTTCTTTCATGAAGCCTTACAAGGAACTAAACAGCAGAACGGCCCAAAACTGCAAATAGCAGCCAATTGCATTAATGAAACTGCCCGTGCTGGCAGCATGCGTCAGTGAACACAGTAAAGCAAATGTTCCTGGCTTCAACAATTGCTCCGTCCTTGTTTCAGTGACATTTCACAGTACAGCAGCAACTGGTAGAAAATGATTGTTTGTGTTGTTAGGCTTATGGATGGACCTGGGCCTCTAAATAATTATTTCAGTTGAATGTGAATAGTGGTTGGTACTGGTTACACTACAGGCTTCCTATCATTCCTATCACCCTGACGAAGAAATTAGAACATCATTACATTGTTTTATGATAATGAGTTAAGATTTAAAACCTCTCAGACGCTTTTAAAATAATACACATAAAGAATCAGAGAACATGCAGAACATGGACTGGACCTTATCTAGACATCCAAAGCAAACATGTCTGTCTGTATCGTGAGGGATCTGAGAACAAACATGATGAACACTCACAGCCACATCCACTACGTCAGCTCCAGCTTCAGCACAGGCCAGCATAGCGGCGACGCCGGCTCCAGCTGTGTCGTGTGTGTGCACATGGATGGGTACTTCTGGGAAACGGTCTCTCAGAGCGCCGATCAGAAGCTTGCTGGCCTCTGGCTTCAGCAGGCCGGCCATGTCCTGGTAATACAAAGAGATTGAGAAGGAGGAAAGGGTAAAAGGATTGAAGGAAAAATTAGATGGAAAGTTAAGTTGACATCTGACACAATTCAATAAACAAATATTTGCTAGCAATTCCATTAAGCTTAATATCCCAAAATATTAGATATGTTTTATATATATATGTACCAGGGAATAAATGATCCCAGGAGGAGACCTTTCTCTAGATGCTTTAATCCTGTTTTAAGTGGCTTTCTGTAACGCCTCTAAATTTTGGATACAGGGTCCTGAACTAAGTTAAACAAGATTGACTTCAACCACCTGTTTTGGTCCTCATTAGTGAGAGAGTGTGCACACAGCATTGGCCTGAGGCTGCTCATAAAAACTGGAACAGACCACAAAGTGCTGATCATTTGGTGGAATTGGACGAGAAAAAACAGCCAAATCGATGGAGGCAGAAAGTTCACAAATACAATACTGACTATTGAAACTCCAAATAATCATTGTATCTTATATAATGTATCTAAGATAAAGAGCATTCATGTGAAGTTAAATCTGCCACCTTGAGGTTTAATTGAAGCCATTTAGTCAGATCTTCATTTTGTTTAGTTCAAGTTGTAGTTAGTTGTTTATTCAAGACAAGTCTACAAAAATGTTACTAAAAACGTCTAAATATCATAACTTTGAACAACAACAGTCGAGGTTTTACACAGACACTCTGATTATATGATTATAATACATTTACATCTTAATTGATATTAACAGAAGTTCACAGACAGGGCTTAGATGTTTAGTTGCACTCTGTGATGTTATAATGCACGCTCATTTCCTCTTTTAAAAGTTAACCTCATTCACTGTGTAGGCCTTTTGTGAGATTGCCACTGTTGCATGTGATGGTTCACACTGCGGTAGAGCGGGAGTTTATCATTTCACATTTGAAAATATTCTGTCACGCTTGAAGAAAGAAATTAATTCAATGTGAGCCTTATCAGTCTATTCATTTAGATAAGAGGCTCAAGTATACAAGTTACTTCAATGGGAGCAAGTTAGAAAACTTCAGCTGTGTTCAACAGTTAACATGTGAGAGATTTTTATCAATTAAAATGCTAATCAAAACGCATGCATGTGTTTTGTTTGTAAAAAGGGTTTTACGTCATGATACACTAGTGAAGTTAGTTATTGGAAAACCTGAATTTATTTATCTATTTTTAGATAACTGATCAGTCAACATTGTAGTGTTTCAGTAGTAGTGGCGCCAAATGTGACAATAGCAACAAGTAGTAGTGGTAGTTGTTGCAGTACATATTTAAACATATGTAAAGCAGTTTAAAAGTCAAACAAACTCACACACTGCAGCTTACATGATCAGGAATTCCATTAGTCATTTTAAATGTATTACCTGCCAATGGTGTTTCACCACAGATTAAACCATCCGAATACAAGAAAGCTTGCATCCATATGCTACTTGGAGTCTGTCACCGCCATGTCAGACGGCCAAAAAGTTAAGCTGGTGATTAGCGCAGGCCCATTATGATGGCATACATGCAAACGTGTGGATACGTGTGTAAAAGAGTGTGTACACAAGCCTGAGTGAAAAAGGTACTTGCAGAGATTCTTTCCAGCTGGTTTTATGTTATTCTGGTGGCAGACAGGGATTTCCACACACATGCAAACAATAGGTGCCAGAATATTTTGATTATCACAGCCTCATTGTAGAACAAGCAGCAGTCAAAGACAGCACTTTAAACACTAGGTCCTATTTTTGCTTCCTCACCTTGATACATAGGATGTGGGTTCCGGCTTTGACGAGCTCATCTGCCAGTTTCAGGTAGTAGTCCAGGGAGTACTTTTGTCTCATTGGGTCGGAGACGTCTCCTGTGTACGAGATGGCAGCCTCCACTACGCCACCTGCTGCTCCGGCAGCCTCCATGCCCAGCAGCATGTTTGGCAGGTAGTTCAGGGAATCGAACACGCGGAAGATGTCCATACCATTCTCTTTGGCCACCTCACAGAACCTGGATGAGGGGTGGAGGGACAGGAAGAGGATGTTAGCAAACAGTCTTTATTTTAAATCCACATTCAAATCAGAGACACAACTAGGTTAGAGAGACTGTCAAGACTGCACACTGCAAGATGATCACACAATCACTCTCACACATATAATGAGTTCGTCTTCATGCACAGTGTATCCCAGATAATAGCACACATCCGGGTTGGGATAAGCTGTTTATATCCATCTCCGTATTGCCACTCATAAATATCGCTGTACCTGCGTAAATACAATATTCTCACTATTTCCATGAAAAGTGAGCTTACACAGCACAATAACTGGAGAGAAATGTATACCCGCCTCATTATCCGAGCTGCTAGTGGTAAATCCCTCCTATTATTGCCCTGGCCCTGGTATCTTAATCAGGTTTTTCATAACTGGGGTGAGTGCTTACTGTAGCTGTGTTACTGTGTTTACACACACACTGAGAGCTTTTGTTTTGCCAAATAAACAGACACACTTAATGTTGTGCCATGAGAGGATTACCAGTCCCGTGCCTGCGTGTCCAGTATTTATTTAGCACTACAATGCATACAAGTGCTGTCTCGTGGACGCTGTTTGGCACCAAATCAAAAACTCTGTACTGTCCTACATATCTTGACTCGGAGCTGATGTAATCATTGTTCATGTGAATCAGAGAGTTTAGTTTGACAAGAGGATCTAGTTAGCGACCATTTGACCGTTTTAATAGATATTTTGAAATTTTACATCCCTCATGCTGTACTGAGTGTACTGTACTGTGACCCTGTGATATGCACTTTAGATCAAGTAAATTAAATTAAATTACACTTTGATTTGATTTAGTTAATAAAGACGCTCAGGCTGCGGGCTGCGGGCTGCCGCACAGGAAACGTCGAGGGTGAGAGAGTGACGGAGTGAAGCGAGGAGGGAGAGAGAGATCAAAGCCATTAATCACAATCATGGGCTCATTCTCAATGGCACTCCCCCTATGGGGCACACAGAGGGAGAGGGAGATGAAGAGCAGTGGGGATAGAAAGAGGGAGTTAAAAAGAGGGAAAGAAGAAGTGTGTAATGCAGAGAGATGAATGGAGGCATAAAAAACGGGAGTCATAAGAGTGGGGATAAATAATGACTATATGATCGGAGCAAAGAAACAGGGAGGATAGGGGAGTTCTGCAAGTGTGATTCAATGGGAAGGAGGGAGGAGGGGACAGCTGCATTAGTCATAAAGCCACTACTAATTTATTTGAGGGGAGTTACACTATGCATGTGGGGGGGTGTGTGTGTGTGTGTGTCCTTGTTGGCGTTTGTGCGTGGAACTGCATGCAGGTGTGTGTGCTTGTGTGTACATGATTCACCCACATCATCGAGGTAGCTCGTGAGTCCATTTGGAAAAGTGTTAGAGGCCTGTGTATGCATGTGTGTAGGCATGAGAGTATTTATGGCCCTCGATGCATTACAGGGCACATCTGTATCAATGATGTGTGTGTGTGTGTGTGTTTGTTACTCACTGAGCATGGAAACGGGAAACTTCAACCAAATTGACCTGATTAAATGTGTGTGTCGGTTGTGTGGTTTGTGAGTAGCTGCCATACAGTATGTCCATTCAGAATGTAGGTGAAATATTCACAGGCAAATGCTTTGTTTCATCTTTATAATCAGGTTGAAAATGAATACAAAATATATAAATAATATAATTAAGCTTGAAGCAACTTTTGCTCTCAACTGAGGAGCTCCATCTGCTGAGGAAGGCCACAAGACGTGCTGGAAAGCTTTGGAAATAGAAAGTTATAAAGGACCCTGTGTTTGTTAAGTTATCCAAAAAGGAAATGAAGGGCGTTTTTTGTGAACAAAGGTTCAGCCTGCATCTTTTCTGGTCCATAGAAAATCTTCCACATTGATTTTTAACATACTGTATTGTTGGGAGTAATTACTTTTCTATGTTTTTGCTGAATTGTTCATGTAATAATTCACAGATGGCAATCATTTTCAATTTCAGCCATGCAAAAGGCCTGACTGTGCTTACACAAAAAACAAAAAATTTATGAAATGAAATGATGTATGAAGTTGATGGTCACACAAGTTGTTCCCATGGAAACAACCCAGTCAGGGGGACATTTTCTATATAACGTGACAGCCAGTGAAGAAGTCTGTTCTCTTCAAGAAAATCTTTTTCAAACTGATGTTTTCCAACAATTAAATACAAAATGTTGTATTTGACAAAGTTGTTCCAGAGTTATGAAGGCTCTGCTTGGACATAAGTATTGACTGACTTCTCCATACTGAACACGACATGTGTGGTCTGTAGTGTTCAATGCATTCATTAGACAATGCAGATTAAGCTAGTGGATAGACCTACATTTATAGCCCTGCTTTGTGTTTGTCAGCCTGTTTCCGTCGCATTATTAGAAGGAGTGTATAGATTTGGAAGCCAATACAAAATAAACTGTATAGATTTGAAGTAAGACTCTGCGTGTTACGCCTTACATTTTATTGTTTAATAACTGAATTAAATAAAATGTGTGTGTGTGAATGACTCACTTAAAGACAGCATTGTCAGGGTAGTTGGTGTAGCCCACGGCGTTGGCCCCTCTCAGCAGCATCTGGAACGGGACGTTTGGGATCAAAGCTCTCAGCTCCTGGAGTCTCTTCCATGGACACTCTGACAGGAAGCGCATGGCCACATCAAAGGTAGCACCTACACACACACGCATACACGCGCGCACACACACACACACACACACACACACACACACACACCACACACCACACACACACACACACACACACACACACACACACACACACACACACACACAGGAGTGGAAGTTTGTTTCTGTTGTCATCCCAACCTTGACTTCAATTTTAGACTCAAAAACTAATATTTCAAACTTATCACATTACCCTCAAATACACAGACGAGATGGCACACACACAAAATACACACTAATGGATGCTCAAATAAAATATCTGATGAACTTGCACATTCATTGTTCATTCTAACACTTCCATCATTTCATTCTAAAGTCACTTTAAAATCTAAGAAATGTTTCAGAGGAAGAGGCGGAAAAAAAAGAGAGATAGCAATCTCTCATTTCCCTTTCTGGGGGCAGTAGATTAGCGAATCTCATACCCGTTTATCATATCAGCCAGAAATATTGAAGCCTCCAGTGGCTTTCTGCTGATCCAACACTGCCATCATTAAATTTCATTTTCTGAGCACTCATACATTTGGACACGGTGAGAATACAAAGCACAACTGCTTGTTCCCTACTCTGGGAGAAGCAGGAAAAACCCTCTTTATCAAATTCTTATCACCCCCACCCCTCCGGATTTGGCTTTCAGCCTACTTCAGCATCTTTTAAACTACTGGTTTGGAGCGGAAATGACTCCAAGCAATCCTATCTGATGTTAAACATATTAGAATTAATGTTTTATAGCACGTGAGATATCAAAACATGATGCTGAGCGAGGAATTCATCTGGGACAGCCGAATTTACTCTAAAAATTTGATAACAGGAATGAAGACTGACAGCTGGCCGCACATATCAGAACATTAGGCAAGGGCACTGCTGCAGCCTGCCTCTGTTCTTTGGAAAGACAGGCAGCCTCCAATCTGTCATGAAAATGAGCTGAAATAAATCACAGAGAAAGATAGAAACAAGCCTGTTACACACCGCCCAATGTATTCAACATCCCTTTCTTTAATGTTTAAAGAAAGAAAAAAATACTTCTTTTGGGACAAATTGTCTCCTGGAATAGATGTTGTGGGAATATATGGGCCTGAAACATCTTTTGTAGGTATGTACGGCAAGAGTAAATGTTATACAAAACTCAATAATAAAACAGTTTGTACAGTCTCATATTGGCAAACTCTTTATCCAAATTTCCCCTGGTGGGAAAATGAAGTTCTATAAAATAAACTTCTATCTCAAGCTATTGAACCAATAAAGGAAAGCCCATGATGAATAAAAAGGATTTATATCCATAATTTGAATCGTTGAGTTATATAAACACACACATCTCGGCAGTTATCAGCATTTTTGCTTAAGTGTGCAATTATGGCCCTGATGCATCAGACAGTTTATCCTGCCGGATCAATTTTTATGTCATCTGTGATTCCACTTTATTGTTCTGGATTGGCTGATTTGCCTTTGTGCTGGTTCATGCTCGAGTGTCTCCTGCCTGTACCAAGAAACAGCTCTCGTTCCTTATGTGCATGCAGAAGTATTCTGAAACACTGATTATACAACTGCAGGGCAGAACAACACGCACAATTAGTCATTAAGAATGTGCTGCTTTGCCATCTGATAAATTTGGCAATTGCGAAACAGATATGGGGAACCATATAGATACATTATGTGACCCAGTTCACATTACTGTATCTTCCATGGCGTAGGGAGAAACGCTATATCAGGAAGGGACTTAATCCTCAAAGGGCTTTCACAGGCTTAATCTCCTCAATGATTCATTCTGCCTCTAAGCAGCTGAAACATGTGAAAGCAATATTCCCTATCTAAGATCCCTCTGTGTAAAAAAAGATTCTTGCATAGGGACAATGTGTCAGGGTAACAGCGTTCAGTCCTCACGTGGTCATCTCCCTTTAGTGATTTATTTTGGTTCTAAGTGATTCGAGCACAGCCGAGTGTAATATTCTCTATCTCTGATCACTTGGTAATAAAAGTGCATTGTATAGGGACCTCCTATCAAGAGAGGCACGGTAGTTATTCCTCTCGTGGTCATTTAGTGATTTATGAGGAACTGTTTAAAGGGTATAGTTACAAGCGGTCACTGTGGGACAGTGTGTGCCAGAGCTGAACTTTTTACTGCAGCATGGTAGTCTAATTTGTGTTTCACAACCTAAATCAATATCAGGCGAGAGCATGGCTGGCAACTAGTGAATCTGGGAACTTTGGGTAATGAACGCTGAGTGAATGAAAGATTGTTTGACAGTGGGGATGGGAAACAAACTGTCTGATATCCACACATTATCCTGAGATGAACTGCAGAAGATTACAACATGCTCTTATTAGAGCGGTGGCACTCCAATGACTTTACACATGAAGTTAACTCCTCCAGATGAGTAAAATCAGTCCTGTGAAAACAGTTGCATCATACATTGTGTGGCTCTGGAGATACCTTATAAAGTGTCCCATTGGTCTTGAGACTCAAAACATTTAACAAAATGTCTGTGTTATGAAGAAGAGGCATAATGCTTGAAAGCTGTGGGCATTTAGCAGGCATGGAGGAAAGAGTCTACTGAGTTGCATTATTATATAGGTAGGATCCAGTGTTGGTGGAGCTTGACCCATACTAGGAACTAAAAGTCTGGATATCGCTGCTGCTTTGATTTTGACCATTTTCTGTAGCAAGCAAACTTCTACATCATCTATATTGCACTTTTCAAATCAGACATTATAAAGTGCTTTGCAGGAAGAATGAAAGGGAAAGAGGGAGATAGAAGAGACAGAGGAACTCATGAGTTTCCCAACAAACAGAATAAAAAAAATGAAAATCTATTTAAAAAAAGTGTAAAATATCAGATTTTACTTTAATCCCACTTCAGAGGATTCATAGGTCATGCTCAGCTACAGAACTTCAGCAAATGGATCCCCATGTGGGGCTTGAAACTAAGTTTAACTGCTGTAAAAACAAGTGATAATACAGACATTTTTCTCTGTAGGAAAAGCAACAACAGCCAATTGAAATGAACATTTACCGTCATGAGAAAAAGTACTATGTGTCAAAAGGCTTAGTGGCAGATTCATTACTTTGTGTTCTAACTGCTTTGTTGTTCCTACTTAACTAGTCAAATTAACATAAAAATATTAATATTCACAGGAATTTCATTATACTGTAAACTAGTAAAGTCGCAGGAAGCTTTCAGGGGGATATCTCTTTCTAGAATTTATTCTGCCTTTAATTGTTTAAATAATTACGAGAAAGCACTATTCTGTTTTCTCTGACTCATAATCATATCATGCAGCAACTACTGTCGCCTCCAGAGGATCCACTAGCATAATATATTTCTCTGCGATGATTCACACGCTCTCCCCGCAACTTTCCTTAACTAAGAAAGAATCTTTCACTGCTCAGCTCACAATATCAGCCCATTACAGAATCATTATGTCAGGAGGCGTTTAAACTTCACCAACTCCTGTTTTAGATTTGATTTCAATGATGTACTCTTGCCGTTGTTGTATAAACGGGAGAGGGGCGAGCATATATTCACTTTCGCTGACTTCTTTATGAAGACAGAAGACTGCTTAAACTTCAAGAGCTTTCATTGACAGAAGATTTCAAACCTTGTCTCCCACTGCAATTCAAACATTAGCGCTTTATGAGAGAGCTTAGAAGGAAGATGCAAAGTAAGATGTATTCACTTTTGTCGTTTTTATCATTCAGGGCCCAGTTATTCTACAGTGTTTACTGCTTCAGCTGCAGCATTTGCACAGTGTTTACCACATTGTCGGCTCAGTTAAGAATAATTATACGCTGTGCTGAAAAATAGTCAGTTGAAGCGTTATACAGAAAGTTATGATATTATTTGATCTTACTACAAATTGTTTTAAAGTGCATGTTCACTGTTTTAGCCCAAACCGTATCATTCATATTGAAGCATAATGCAACCAACAGTTTTAGTTTTGAAAACCCCACTGCTGCTGCTTCTCTGCTTCAATGAGGCTTTCGAAAACCATGATAAGTCTCAGTTTAGAAAACAGGAAGCTCAGAGTAAATTAACATCTTTAATGTTCAGTCGTTAAATGGTCTCAAAGCATGCTTTCCATCAGGTTTTATTGACTGTTTTGCACAGTTTCCTGTTTCTCACACTGATGAAGCCGAGAGAAGTACTCAGAAAAAAACCTGATGGAAGGCTCAGTGTGTGCTCTTTTATCAATGAAACATATAGACATGTCTGACTGTGCTGAGAGCTTCCCAATCCCTAAAAAAGGAGATTTATCACACATTTTGAAAGCCTGAGCGATCGCCCCATTGGACTGCATACACCCAGTGAGACGCTGCAGCAGTGGTAAGCTACCGGTGAGGTTGTGTTATGCATGGTCATAATTTTAACACGAGTGTAAGCTGAATTTTTTTCTCAAGTCTTTAAATATAAAAAGGCATTTATGTCCCTTAATCAAAGCACTTTCCCCTTTCAGAAATGGTTCACAGTATAATGAGACATACAGGGACAAGGAGCTTCCCTGGCACCTATTCAACAAATTTCCTCCAGAGTGACGGATTGAGTTCACCACGAGTTTTCACAGTCTCTCTTCAAAGATTTACTTTTAATGTAACTGCTCAAACATGGCTAAGCTGAATTCATATCATCTCTCTCTGGTCAGTATCATAATAGCATCACGATATATACTGGGAGATGAGAGTGTTTAAGCCCTTTTTATCGAAATATCTCCTCCATGATTTACTTTTGCTATAACCTTTTTATCTGTTCAAACATGAGATGAGGAGACAGTTGCTTAATGTGAGATCTGCTCAAAGTGCTCTCCCACAGTAATGAAATACATTGCTTTCCCCTAACTGGTGCACCGTGATTGGCTACCTGGAGGAATTTAATCTCAGAAAAAGTACCAAAAGCACCATAGAGGTTTCACTGGAGAGTCTCTCTCCTGTGTTTTTATTTTTTTTGGTTGCTTTGTTCAACCATCTAAGGATGAACACAGCCACTGAAACAGAAACCCTTTTTACTTCAGGCTTTTGTTGTTTAGTTCTTATGTTTGTTCTTGCGATCTGCTCAAAGCACTCCAAGTAATACAAGCACAATCACTCTGAGTAGTTTACTATAATTGAGCATTAAATTGAATGTTCCAACCTCAAGAGATTCACTGGGCATATCTCTTCCACAAATGTGCGTCCTAAGTGTTGAAATGGGAAAAATGAATTTACTCTTTGAAACCAGTTTAGAACAATTGCACTTCACATAGGACCATTATCAAGAAGTGTTGATAATTGGTCTTGTCGCCAACTGTTCAAACATGAGGCACGTATTTTCCTTCTCTGGCCAATTTCAGAGTAATTGCATATTATGCAGGGACACTAGTTGACTGTCCGTGCCCGAAGAAGTTTCAATAACGCACAATTTTCTCTATTTCTTCAAGAGCAGGCATGAGGTACAATCATTGTGTATTGAGGAAACTTGCTGAAAACTGACTTGTGGGAGAGGAGGAGATGGAGGCATGAGATATGATTTCAATGGCACATGAATTTCACATCTCAAACAAGGAAAACAAAGGAGGTACAATCACTGTCATCAATGAAACACGGAGAGAGCAAGAGTGGGAAGAGAATGGGAAGTACAGGCATGGCTGTTCAGACAAATTCAAATGGTGGAGAAGAACACAAAGAGTTTGATTAACACGATAGCCATCGCAAGAGAGAAATTCACGCCATTCTTACATGACTGCTTATATTAGATCACATATTATAAGTGGTTCCTCAGTTATTTAGAATCTTCCGAGTCCCAAATGGTGGTGTTGCTTTAATTTGTTGTGTATATGTAAGATCAATACCACTTTCATGTCTATACACTAAAAAATAAAGCTGGAGCATGGTTAGCTTAGCATAAAGACTGGAAGCAGGGGGAAAGTGCTAGCCCAGTTCTGCCGACCAACACCTATAAAAGCTTTGTATTTTACACATTGTAGCTCATCTTTATAATCCGTACAAACACCAAAGTGTATAATCGATAATTTGGGGTTTTACACGCGGGACTATTTCATGGTGATTCCAAATTGTCAAGTCATACATTCAACACACAGAAACTCACCTCCCCAGTTCTCCAGGCTGTAAAGGTTGCTGAAGTTGTGGCTGACGAAGGGCGAGATCTTCTTCAGGTCATGTGTCCGAACCCTAGTTGCCAGGAGCGACTGGTGGGCATCCCTGAAGGTAGTATCCATTAGCAACAGACCTTGGTGGGCACGGACAGCCTTAGCGAATCCCTCAGGGCCGTCGCGCAGCAACACGTCACGGAAACCTACTGGTGGGTCGCCTGATAGTGAAGGAGGGAGGGAGAAAGATGAGGAAAAGAAGAAAGTTAAAGTGGAGAATGATACAGAGGGCTAATGAAGGGGAAATAGGTTTGTGGTTAAATATGTGATATAGCAGATGCTAGAAGAAACAAACTCAACCAGATAGTGCAGATACTTGAAGAAAATAACAAAGTAGCTTTCATAAACTGCAAACCTGCAGTTACAGCCATGTTCTAATAAGGGGGTTTCATATTTTTAAGTGGACAGGATATGTGAGTAGGCCTTTATTTATCCAATCTTAAGTGGTGTATTGACTTTAGACACTGCTTAAGAGTCTGGCAAAATGAATGATTTGCACAAGCCTAACAAGATGCCAGGCGAGCAGGTAAACTGATGTTATGTACACAGTGTTCTCTTTCAAGGTGTGCAGCTAACAAGTCCGGCGCTTGTCATAACTTCTGTTAATGAGGAGGAAGCTTTCTCCTCTCATTGCTGATCCAATCGCCCTCAGCTCAAGTAGATCAACTATAACAGAATACAGGAATAAGCACAGCCGCCGGCTTATTAGACACACCACCCACCGATTTGTGAAAATGGATTTATCCTGCTGACAGTGACTCATATGGCCATGGTTTTCTATATAAAGTAAGCAGCTACTGTTTAAAACAAGAGATCCAAGTGACTGAGCTTGGTCCTGTATGGTTGCCACCTGAAGGCAAACCAGTTTCAGGATGGCTGCTATTACACTTTTCACGCATCTCTAATTTCTCATCCTTATATGGCCTGTGACCCTGTTTTTAGGTCCCAAAATTCAATTCAGCAATCAAAGAGCTGTCGCGTTGTCGCACATGTTAGTATGCCTTATATTTATATTCTGTATTCAAAAGTGTAGAGGCAGCTCCAGATGGATTATATATTGAAATGATATATTTCTAGCCTTTTTAATCTATGTTCTTTGACATATTGATGTGTTTCATACTGTATATTTACATATAAAATGTTCGTATTAAAACTCTCCAAAAACCCTGCCTGCATATGGAGCAGACTTGAAATCCCAGAAACAAGACTAAGAGTCTACAGCCGTGCTAGTGGTCCTGTGAGGCTATACTTAGGTATAGTGGTGCTTTGAGCTAAATGCTAACCTCAGCATGCTAACATGATCACAATGACAATGCTAACATGCTGATGTTTAGCCAGTATAATGTTTACCATGTTACCATCTTAGTTCAGCATCTGAGCATGCTAACAGTTGCCAATTAACACTAAAAACAAACTAAATCTGAGATTGATGGGAAGGTCATTAGTTTTGCAGGTATTTGGTCATACACCAAAGTATTGCACAAGCAAAACTTTGACTTGATGGTGGCGCAAGATGAAAAGTTTTATGGCAATCCATCTAATAGTAGATGTTTCACTCAAAACCACAAATGAGAACCTCATGATGGTGCTAAAAGGAAATGTCAGGGTTTCACCAAAGTAATTTGGATTCATCCTCTGGAGAAAACGAATGTCTTTACACAATTTCATGCAATCGATCCAATAGTTGTTGAGATATTTCACTCTGGACTAAAGTGGTGGACCAGCATTGCCATCCATAGAGCCATGCTTTTAGCATGGCTAAAAATAAGACAAGAGTAACACAAGCTAACAGATGGACTAGAAACAGGTAAATCACATGGGACAACATCCATTAAGAGTGTTTCAGGAACCTTGGGGGATCCAGTCCCTGAGGAACCCAGGCTGAAGACTCTTGGACATGTTGGCATTAGACGACTGTAATGTCATATACAGTATCAAAACGTACCCTCGCGGCTAAAAGCCTCAACACGGAAGAATGAAAATGATTGCTGTGGAATCCCCAAGACAAATACTGGCATTTCCAGCTTACAACAGCTAAACTGTCCTCAAAACAAACAAGTTAAACATTGTGGAGACCTTTTGCTCTATGGGAGCTGCTATTACCAACCCTCTATCCTAGTCCTTCTCTCTTTGCTTATCACTCTTTCCTCTCCATGCCTGGCAATTAAACACAAGCACAACCAGAGGCATTACAATATTGGAAGTGGAATTGGGATCTATTTTTGCTGCTGTGTGTACAATCATCAATCAATTAGACTAGTTAATGAGGTACTATCTGCCTGCTTAGTTGTCCTCCAACACACTGTCCCCCTTTCTCTCTCTCAGCATAGTTGAATATTCACTCTTAACCTTTTATTGTTGTACCCCATCCCTGAAAACAAATGATCTCTGCTATAATTGTCTCCAAGGCCAGCATGAACTCCACACACACTGATATAGATACATTTGTCCACACACACCAAACACAGACACACAAAATGAGCTCATTGAAAGACACATAGGCTAGATGAGCTCTGTGAAATCACACTGGCGTAGCAAATAGATACAGACACTTTGAACTTATCAAGATCTGTGTATAATAAGGCCGACTTGGAAACACACCACATACACCTACACACAGATAAAAATGATTTATACTCAAAGCCCTCCTTCCATTTCTCACACTCGCGCTGTCTTACAAACTTGCCTTCTATGTTTCTACCACTCGTGCCGTCTTTGACACATATGCTGCAACACAATAGAGAGGAAATGAGGGCATCTGTACTGGGACTATAATGACTAAACAATGGCCTGTGCATGTGATGGTTTCCTAGAGAAAGGTAGTCAGTGTTCGAGTGGATTTGTGTGTGTCGTATCGTACAGGGCGGAAACAAAAAGTAGTAAAGACATACAAGTCCCAAGTGGTTGCTGTGCTTAACAATTGACCCATTTAAACACAAACACACACACTTTCCTTTGCATTGAAAATACCTCGCTCCCACTCCCCTGCTTCTTTGCACTCATTTCACTCCTCTTTCTCTCGGGCTGGTGTCATTTCATACCTCTTCCCTTGACATTCTTCACCTGTCTGGTCCTCTCTTCACACTACCGTTCTTCTTCTCCAGCTCTACAATACCAGCTAATATGGTTAGATGGAGCGAGCTACAGTGCTCAGAGGTACTTTTTTATTTGCAATATGTGTAGGAGACAAACTCCGACTGGTAACAGCTTGCCTTGTTGCTGTCCTGAGCTGACACCTGTCTCCTCAGAGGACTGCTAAATGTCTTGTATCTTTGGGTTTAGGAACCTTTTAATTGGCAGATCCTGATGGGACTGCAAATTAGTGCTTTATTAAAGTCAGGTCTGCTGGAACAGTCGATCAATTAAGCCTGTACATGATAGAAACAGGTAGATGTGTTAGTAAGAAAAATGTACTGCCTGTTGTCTGCTGCAGGTATAACAATTCAGAATTCACATAAAGATATTCCTTTCTTATACTGCAACGAGGCATTTACATTAAATTTGCATTCATTTATTGCTTGCTATTTACCATAAAGGCTAAAATACAGCCTGCTGAAAACCTTTTGACTGGCAGTGCTGTTCAAAAATAATTTGTTTCCTCCACAAAGTTGTACGGGAGGTATAAAAACAAACAACTGAAAGGAATGTTTTTAGAACAAAGAAGAAAAAAAGTTACTTTGCTGTACACACACCTGAATAAAAAATCCAAAGTATCTTCAGGTTTCAGAAAGCCACATTTAAGACTCTTTATGACTCCTTTTAAAGCTACCTGAAAATGAGTTTTGGACCTAAACAAAAGCAAAAATAAATAAAGAGGCAAAAAACAAACAGCCCTTTCTGTTTGAAGATGACTAATGAAAGCATCAAAAACTAAACAGGCAGAGAGAGAAAGAAGAATATAAACAGAAAATTAAGTCCATTTGTGCAAAGATTCTGCATATTGTACCAAAAACTACCCTTCCACTTCATCAGAATGGAAATACAGCACACAACAGGGAGGAGGGAGGTAGTCTGTCATTTTTATTAGTCATTCTTCCTAAAGCTAGCTCAGAGGCATCTGGTGATTAACCTCTAGATGTCCTCCATTAAATAAATCCAGACAATAATTGGAACAAGGTGTACTTCTGCACCATCGATGAACCACCAGCAATCAGCCATCCGAGGGAACGTTTTACACTACAAATCCTAATTAGAAAATAATGGCCTTTGAGTACTTATCAGGTTCTGTCAGGACACCCTCGGCCCGCCTTTCAGGAATATTTTTCCTCCCTTTTCTCCTCAGCGAGGAGGGAACGATGTGATGTTTTGAGATATGACAACGTCATTCTGATCTCTTTTCTGTGGGTGGTACACAGTAATACCCCCCCCCCCCCCTTACCCAAATATCTATCTTGATCAGTTTGTCTATCCATATCCTGTCTGCTACTATATCCACCTGGCTATTTTCTCCACATATAGGGATTATACACTGCCCAAACCCTCTCTTCTCCTTTCATAACCCCTTTCTCCTTCCATGCCCCTGTCCCTCCCTCCACAGAGTGTGATAATACAGGCCTAATCCCTCTCTTCTTTCAATCCCTCCGTTGAATGAAAGAAAGGATATAAGCACATTACAAATCTCATTACTAGGCTTTAGGTATGCCTCTGTGCGTGCCTGTGCTGCATACAACTACCTCATCAGCCGATTACAGTAGGTAAGTGGGGGCATGTACATAAAGGGTGTCTGCCTATAGAGTAGTGCAGTACAATGCTGCACAAGTGTGTGATCTTCAGGTGTACATGCGTGTCTGTGTTTGCTTTCCTACGATAAGAGGGGCAAGCTATGATAGCTTTCAACACAACATTTGCATAAGTAGAGAAGCGGTGGGTAAGCACGGAGAAACACACTCACTCACATGCAGACGTACACAAACGCCTTAGATTATTCTGTCTATCTATTCTACTCCACTCCGTTCCACTGTGCATGGTTTTTAGATGTCAGATTTGATTAGTTATGCCTGATTATGATTCATATTATTCACATTATT
Source organism: Enoplosus armatus (assembly GCF_043641665.1). Taxonomy (NCBI): domain Eukaryota; kingdom Metazoa; phylum Chordata; class Actinopteri; order Centrarchiformes; family Enoplosidae; genus Enoplosus; species Enoplosus armatus. Next base: position 11,005,192 of record NC_092202.1, read on the forward strand.
TTGTGATAAATTCGTGTTTACGGGGCACGCTGGGGTATGTGCCGAGGCAGAACAGGGTGCTGATAAACATGTCAGATTGATACAGTTGACTATTTTGTTGCTGTCAAAAAGAGCAGCTGCATAAATTCATGCCAGTTTGCACCCTGAACAAAAATAAACCTGTGAGTGCAGTGGGAAAGGACAAAAAGTACATCATTGCAAAATGACCACAAGCTGCAACACCAATGAATAAGCCCATTTTTCTAGATATTTTTATGCCTTTTTTAAAAACATATTTAATAGTAAAACTGAGCACATCTAATCATTATTTTAAAATGAGTATTCCATCCATATTCCAGCCTTAGTTTAACCTTTACAAATTCACTAAGACACTATAGTTAGCGTGGGTGGAAAAAAAACACAGCTCGAGTCCAGTGACTCTAAGTGGCTCAACAAGCTCATCAAAAGAGCCCAGCTTGGCCGTTGGCCTTTCCTGCGAGACTCCGGGGGTGCTGGTGCAGAGCGGGGCGAGAAGCGGAGGACTTCTGCCTTCACAAACAATGAACTGCACCCTCTCGCTGCTGTACTCACAGCTCAGCAGAGCACTCTGGGCCAAAACCCTTTTCCTCCCCGAGTGCTAAACTGAGCCATTTAGGAAGGCCTTTCTGCCTACAGCTATCAGACTGTTCGACAGCCCATTTGTCATTCGGTGGGTGCTTTTATCCAAAGTGCCCTACAGATCCACAAGTGTTTACATTTTTAGCATGGGTGCCCCAGTGGAAATGAAACCCCTAACCCCTTGCAGTGGCAGTGCCTTGCTAAATTAGTCAAAATGCAATAAGGATGATGCATTGTGACATTATTATGGAAACCAATGAGTGACACAACACTTTTTTTTATAGGTTTAATATAATTAACTCTAATTCAATTATAGGTCCTGGATCTGGATGACACATTGCCCCACACACAGAACTACCCTGTGAAAACACTTTTCAATTATTTCATTGCTGAAACAATCTTATTTTGATTGTTAAATGAAAAAGGTGACTTAAGAGACTATGCACTGTGATTAGCTGAATTGCATTTGATTGACATACCCATGGTGACAGGGGGGATGACAGGGTCTGTGGAGGAAGGCTTAGCCTTGACTGGGATGGGTGTGGTTGGTCCATTTACCATCACATGACCTGGATATGAGTATAAAAATAGAGAACACAAGTCAGTGGCATATCTAACATCCTGTAAAGACAATAAAGAAAAGAAAAAAAAAATCAATGAGGGCGATAAAACAGAAGGTTAAGGCTAGAAAGGATTATATATAGCAGGGGTTTCCTCCTTTGTGTCCTACTGTGCGAGTAAGAACGTGTATTCAGTATGTGTACCAACAAATCTTTGCCAATCCTCCAGCTGAACTGAATGAAGTGAATCATTATTATGTTTGTTTTTTATCTATAGCGTTGAGCCTCCTCTGCTTTCCTCTAAGGCTCGGTAGAAGTTTGCGATAACCCAAGGTCCACCCCCGCTTATACTGTAGATCCACAGTAATTTTAATCATACCACTCATATCTATGTGTAGCTCGGTGCTCACCTATTTGATAAAATAGTCCCTTAAGTGTAAGTATATCAAGAAATCTTGATTCCCCAGACCCATATTTCTCCTTTAGGTCTTCAAAGCTAATACGTTTTCCATCTTTGAGTATGGTAGATACCATAGAGCAGTGAAACCTATTTCTGTCCATAGTTTGAACCTTAGGTTATACACCACTGGTTTGAATTTGGAGTCATATGCAAACCAGCTCAGCACTTTTTTCCCTCATAGGTATTTCTCACCTAACTATATCTCAAAACACATTTTGTGTAAAGATTATTATTGCATTAATTATATGCTGTATAGGTCCTGTTTGCCCTCTCTTTCTTTTTCCCACCAAAGCCAGAATTTCACAATTGTGTACTGACAAACCAGTTTCTTCCCCTCACTGAAATCACCATGGTCAGCTCAGCTGTTACATACAGTGTGTTACTTCCTGGTTAAACGCTCACTGAAAGCCTGTGAAAGCCACAGAAACAATCATGAAATTATAGCCGTTAGGTGAGCTACCGACCTTATAATCACTGCTCACTGTATACAGGCCTAGTTTTGTACTGAATGTAATGTAACAGTTTGAATGTCGTCAGAAACGCTGATGTGATGTCACTGCATTTGAACAGTGATGTGGCCGATTAGCTTAGAAAATATTAATTACTTAGTGACTATCATGTACATCATTAAATTGATTTGTAATTTCCATTTCTCTGTTGAGTGTCTGTGTATGCCGTCTGCACACTGACCCAGGTAGTGTAGTAGTTTCTGGGCCCGGTTCTGAGTGGGTTTGAGGTTGAAGAGTTCCTGGTTCTCGTCGATGAACTGGGTGTCCACGGTGGAATGGAGGAACTGGTGGTTGGACAGAACATTCTGGAGGAACGGGATGTTGGTCTACAGATGGACAGACAGATGGATAAGCAGAGGGGGAGACTTTTAATTTGTCGCCTTCTTTCACAAACATTTAACTTAAAGGGTTTGTAAAAACACCTCTCAAACTGAGGTAAATGTAACAAAATATACAGTACAGGGAAGCAAGAGAGCTGAGACTGCAATCACTCAGTCCCATTCGGCAAATTACTTGGAACAAAAGGAAGCAGTTCTTTAGAGGAAAAACATCTCTAAGAGCTCAGTGTTAAACTGACATTTGTGAGAGTGCTCACAAAGCTTACCTACACATTGGTAAACACACAAATAGTGGCATCACCGAAAACCACATTCAAATAGCAGTGCGCCAAACACTGCACAATCTCAGCTTCAATAGACAAACACACACGCGGGGCAGAGGGGGAAAGTCAGCTGTTGAAAGTAATTACATTCCATTTCTATTTTGTTGTTTGTTTGTTTGCCTCAAAGTATTATCACGCCAATTAAGCTCTCTAAACGAACAAAGAGGAGGAGAGAATGGGAGAGAAGAGAGAGGAAAGAGATGTAATTGTTGGAGTTAATTTCATTACTTGATTTGTTGCTGATTTTTTTCACTCTTGTAAGCCCGTGAAAGAGGAACAGGAAAAGGAAGAGAGAGGGAGATTAATGAAAAGAAAAGCAAAAATGGGGAGAGAGGGAGTGTTAGTTGGAGGGTTTGTCATATGTTAATATATTCTTGGAGTGGCTTTAGATGTGTTTATCACTGTTTAATGTCCCCAAGGGAGGGTTAGGGTTAGGGGTTAGTGTGCAAAGATCATTTCTCAGTTTGCTAAACTTGTTTTTACATACAACCCAAAATGATGGAGACTTAAAAAAAAGAAAACCTCTGCCACTCATGACCCAGCATCCAAGTATCCCTTTCATTTATAAATGCACACAGAAACACACAACCAGAGCTCAGAACCAAGAGAGAAACTGAGTCCCAGAGGACCTCCTGGGTATTGGCTGTAAAGCAGCTCACTCTAAACCCAGAAATGTAACATCCGCCTCGCCATCTATATAGGTAGTCCATAGATAGATCTCGGTCACACACACACACACACACACACACACAGGCGTAAGGATATAAAATGCATTTCACGTATATGCACATGCAATCATAATCCACACATGGACAGAATTTATAACCACAATTGAAGCATTTAGCTGACAGTCAAACCTGGAGTGACTTGAAATAATTGCTGCTGCACAATCACTCAGGAATCCGATAATTGGGAGAAGGGAGTTGAGCAATAAACAAACCACACAGACACACACCTCATTACCAGCACTGAGAGAGGGGGAGATCTAGAGATATCAATGTGCTCGGGCGAATAAAGAGCATGTTGGTCATGCCAATAGAGCCAGAATGAGAAGTTTACATTTCAGCTGAAGAAAAGAGAGGGAGTTACAGCAGAAGAAAGAGACGTCTGCTTTGTCAATGCTTACAACCAATAAAGCACCATTAATATTGAGGATTTCAAATTGAGAGGCAAAACGGTGTACGTCTTTCCAGGCATTCCCGGCAAGGAGAGAGGATTTCATTTTCTGAGCCACACGGGCAAACGCACACAAAATGACACTGTATTCTCAGCCTCCTGCTACCGGGAGGAGAGCTGGAGAGGAGAAAGAGAAGAGAGCTGAGGGATTCACATAGCTGTGCTGCACTGCCAAGCCTTGGGCTACAAGCTGTGGACCAAAACAGAAAGGGATTTCTGACGAATGTCATAACTGCAATATGGCTTCAGAAACCTGTGGACAGCTTATTTTCTACTATTCATAGTATCTGCCAACATAACTGTATCAAAATGTATGCTGCTTCGTCACATGCACATGCCACTTAATACCATGCTAACAACTCAAACAAGTTGTCTTGTTTCTTATCTTATTTTATCAAGCAGTGGACAGAATCATTTTGTGAACTAAACTGTAGAGGCAGATGAGAGGATTCATACAACTACCATATCTGTATGGTAAATATGAAGCTACAGCCAGCAGCCGATTAGCTTAGCTTAGCACAGTAAGCTTAGAGGTGCTGTTACCTTAAAATGTAAAAATAAATGAGGAAAAAATGTGCTTCTTTGTAAGTTTTTTTTTTATTGTGCCTTGGGGCATTTTGACATTTCACCTGCTTTGTTTGCAAGTTTGGAATTTTCCCTCATTTTTTCAGTTTGAAGTCATCTTCATTTATAATTCATATCTGTAAACAAACGTAGTAAGTGAACATAAGGGGGAAAAGGCAATCAAAAGCTATGAATAAAATAAAAACGTGGGGAGGCAGAGACAGGGAATGAGAGACAAATGACACAAACAGCCGCTATTAATGAAAGACTCAAAAATAATGGAGGGAAGATAGATGCCATTAATACATGGAGGTTTGTCCTTTTCCTCTCTGCTGTACCAGATCAATGTGTTCATTATCAAGCTGCTCTGTATGCCTGTGGCTACCACACACACACACACACACACACACACACACACACACACACACACAGTCCCTTCACTCCTCGTTTCCCCTAATGATGTGAAACACACACTCTGAATAGGCCCACACACATGCACCTTTCTCCCTTTCCGTCGCTCAATATTTTTTCTACGTTTTTCTCTCACTCTTCATCCTGTTCTCTGTGATATCACACACACACACACACACACACACACACACAAATACTCAACAGAGGCCCTTCCCTGATATGGATGCCCTGTAACAACCGCTTGGCTACAGCTCTCAGAGCTATGCACACAGCATGCAAAACACACACACTTTCTTGCCGGTGATGATTGTGGCTCCTGCTCCCAAATGCTTTTCAGATTGCGAACACAATCACACACACAAACCTCGGAGTACTGTACTAGCTTTAGTGGGAAAGTAAACATGTCTAAATGTGGATTAGTGCTCGCACAGGCTCTCGTTTACATACACCCACGCTCTCTATGAACAATTTAACTCACACACAAGGCTCAGTATCACAAGTCAGTGCCTCATTTTGGTGCCACAGCAATCACCTGTACTTTTTTACCACCAAAAAAATGACGAGTTCTGACGTTTCCCCACTATTATTCTCTCAGCGTTCTGTTTATCACCGGAAAAGTCTGTTTTATTGCTACTCTGCTCACAGCCGGTCGTTATCGCTCTTGTTGCAATCAGCTCTACTGGTGACTGCCAAAGCAACACAGTGAGGCAAGTATTGATGTCCCGGGCTGTTGGCTCAACTGCAAACACAAGTCAGCTCAACACAGCACCAACTTAAAGCACTTTGCCTCTGGTTGCAGGGCGTCTGCTGGCTTCAGGAAGCTAAAAGTTCTTTAATCTCAGCAAAAAGACAACTCATTCGCAATGTGCTGAAATGCGAACATTGTTTGCTTTAGAAGGAGTGCCAAAGTTATCATCCGACATCCAAGGGTTGTTAATATAGACAGAATTTACACCTGACAGTAAAATGCAGTCTGGATATTGTGTGTGTGTGTGTGTGTGTGTGTTTGGGGGGGGGGCATATCTCCTGCTATTTTATGTATTCTCGTTGTCTACAATCTGTCTGCACGGGGATTGGATGCCATTTTTCACTACACAAATCAGGCGAGTAGGTGGGCGATGGCAACAAAAACAAACAAACAGGTGTTACTGTCCAGACTGCTCCTAATTTGTCTGTGTATATGAAATTTAGTAGCAGGGAAATGAAAAGGCGAGTCATGTTTGGAGCTGCTCTCTCTCTCTCACACACAAGTAAAGACAGAAGGCATTGTGTTTACACCTGACTGAAAATCAATTATAATGTGAAGGTGGTTTACAGATCTGATCAAATTCTGACTGTAATGTGTGCGTTTACGCCTTCCATGTTTTTCCTGATCAAGAGACGAAATAATATTTCAAAGCACACACATGTTTGCTTTGAGAGCACTAATATAAACCAGTTATATTTCATATTCAAGCCTGAAGTCAATTCAGTCTCTTTACTGACACTAATCTGGACTCCAACACTTTCTGGTGTGCAATCCCATTTACTCCTGCAACCATGTGCACCGAATTACTGTAAGGACAACAGCCTGAGGTAGAGGAGGAAAAAAGTGAGACCTCCATCTTCCCATACATCCTCAATTTCATTGGGGCCATAGCTCTCTTCCAATGTGACGTAAAAGCTGAACTCGGGGTGATAGAAAAGACAGAACCCTGCGGAGCGGCGCGGATCGCAGTCTAGTGCGCCCTCCCCAGCGATGATGCAGCAGATGGTGACTTTTAAAATTGAATTCACCACGTTTTCCCGTGCGTAATAGTGTGTGATTTTATTTCTCATCAAACTGATCCATACAAACCACCGCAGTGCCATCTATGCAATGAGTTTTAAAATGTGGTCTATTTTTTTTCATGTTGTATGACTTTATTTCTGAAATCATATTTTATATAGATAGATCTGACTGCTTTCAATGCAAAAATGATTGCTCACAATCTGGGAGCATAAACGTGATCCTAGTAATGATCCACAAATAAGTTAAATATGTTCCCAGAAATAATCTCTATCACATCATGGTGCTCCTCACAGCCACACGTCTACCTGTATTGTAATTAAAATAGTGCAGCTTTGGCCAGACTCGTTAAAAAGATGACATGCAGTCGTTGCTCTGGTTACCTGTCGTTTTGGATAGACACCAGATTTTTCATGGAACTGTGTTCAATGTGTCAGTCTCCAACACGCCTGTTGGTTTACAGTACAAACTGTAGAATCATTAAGTATTAAAAAAAAATTTAACCAGTGGATCTGTTGTATGTAATTGTGGCTCAATATCACCGCATTAGAGACTGCAGATGGACCAGATACCTGCTGCGTTCAGATGGCTGTAAAGAGAGTCACCAGAATAAAGAAAGACCTTCAGCACAGGCTGTCATGGATTACAGAGCCATCTATTAATTTGTATTCAGTGTGGCTGGCATTAATGCAAGAACAGGAATAAAACTGTTTTAGATGTAATGTAACGACTGATATGTTTACGTAAATATGATAAAATAGATGGAACTTGGATTGGCTCAGGTCAACATAAACAAAACAAAGTTAACTTGAGAGCCAATAAAATGAGTAACCTACCACCCCAACTTAAAAGTAGGAAAGAGGAAAACAGTATACTGGCAGCCCACCCAAACACCAAACAGATCAGGCCATCAGCATTGCAAAGTGGAGATCTTTCAGGTGACAAGACAAACAGGTGGAACAGGAACAAGTGTGGCTGGTTGGAAGGAGGAGGAGATAGGTTGTTAGCTGCATGCAGCACAAGTGCCATCTTGGTTCCTCATGTTGCTGCTGTCACCTGCGGACAAACTGCCTCCTCGTTTTGATACACGCTGCTTTGCATTCAGTGGTAGCACAGACCTGTTATTAATGCTGTTAAGTGACACACCATAGAGAAGTGCACTCCCTCCACTGGCTCCTTGTACTGGCTCACATTGGGTTTCAAATCTTGATGCTCGCCAAGAAGATGCTTGGCGATATCCTGTGTTGGCAGGGTGTCACTGATCTACAGCTCACCTGGATCCACCGTCACCCAAAGGTCCCCTTGTAAACGAGGCTGTCCTGTTATGTTCATGTAGAGATCAGGTCCTCAGCGTCTTTTACCATCTTCAGATGCAGACTATAGACCCACCTCATCAAAAAGCATCTGGACTGACGCCACTTAAATCTGAATAGATCATGTTGCTTAGCCTTTCCAAGTGATCAGCACCTGCCAAATCTTTTCCCTTCTCTCTCTCTCTCTCTCTCTCTCTCACACAGACTCTTGCCAGTTTAATTTTGTTCATTTCTAGAGGCAAAGAGAGCAGCTTTATACAAAACGCGATACAAAAACAAACTATCGGAGACTGTTCAGGTGCAGATTTTGAGTCTGGATTTTGAACAATTTCAAACCGTGCTCAGAGCATTACACACAAATGCATAACACACACACACACACACCTGATCTCAAACACAAACACTGCCTCTCTCTGTCACACACAGCCTCCACGCTCCCTCAGTGATTAGGAGTTGAATAGGGGAGCTGTCAGGTCATTCGTCTTTTCCCTGCTCTCCTCCTCTGTCTCCCCTATCCCCATCCGTCACGCCTTAACCACGGGCCCGGACACATAAACAAGATCAACACACACACAGCCCAAGGAGTGAATGTACACACACACACACACACACAGAGACATGTAGGGGACCTCTCACACTCATATCAGCTACATATTTACTCAAGCAGACAAGACATACCGCAAAATAAACACACACCCATACACACACACACACACACACACCCCTCTTGTTGTTTACAGGAACCCAAAGGCAGCAGCAAACAAACTCATACAAATCTCAAGCAAATATTTACAATGGAAGACTCTCAGGACATTAAGGCAATCCACACAAAACACACAGTGCCTCAAATGTAGATGAAGGAGAAGTTCAAGAGTGGATGAGCAGGTTCAAGGCGACGGCACTGATGATCAGATTCATGTGAAAAACAGCTGTGACCACACACCTCACCTGGGTGCTTCTTTTCCATTTCCTCTCCTTCAACTCCAAGGTCATGCTTTAATTCTTTGCTCAGTTTCTCTGTTCTCTAATTTTTTTATTTCTTTTCCTCAAAGCAACCGACTATTCACCATGACAACCATCTTCATCCAGTTCCAGTGGCCTTTACAGCCAAAAGAAAAGCAACTCTGAATGCTTAGTTTCTCTAGCACTCTGCTCACCCCTGTCTTACAAACAGCCCCATTACATAGATATAGATTCAAGCATGACTATTTCATGGCTGTGCCGAAAAATTAAAACTGGAATCCGTGTTTGACATTTGCCACGGGGCTTTTTCCTCAGTGAAATAAAAAATCTGATTGGTGATCTTTCCAGTAATAACTCCTATCACTGCTCCACGGCAGAGCAATTTTCACCTTGCAGTTCATCAGGGGAGCTGTGCCCAGAAATATTTCCACTGTAAATAGGCTCATAGGGGATGAAGAAATCTGCTGAAATATGAATAAATACATTGACGCGGGCTATCTCTTTCTAGGATGACAGGTTTGCGTGCGTGTGTCTGCATGCATCTGTGTTTCATGAGACACAGTACATGTTGATGTAAAAGCTATGATCTCTTTTCTGAAACACTTCAAGCTATGGAAAGAAACAAGAGGAGGAAGGAAAAGCCATCTTTAAGCTTTGAGATATGTCAGACATTTAAACTCTGTAACAGGAGGGCATTCTTAATGTGTTTAAATTGCCTCTCTGGGGCTGACTGGGACACTGGCCATGGTGCTGAACTTGCCAGAGATCCCAGGGAAAGGATGTCACTGGGGAAATGCAACAGCCATTGCACTAGATATCTCTAGCATGACTACAGTGTTCAATAGGAAGACAACATTTGAGGCCATAAAGCATAAACAGTAAATACTTTTTGGAGTCGGTTGCTCCCAAAGAGCAAAGGCTTTTCTCTACACTCACCACTTTACCCCGTATTCAACACCTTACAAAGAGGCACATTTACTGTAAAGCAATAACTGACTTGTCATTTTCTCCACTAACAGCAGTCTAAAAGCAAATGTTTTGCAGCTACAAAATATGTTGTGTTTTGAGTTAAAAAGGGACTGACAGTTTTTCCTCAAGTGCTGTGAAATACAACTATAGTTCTAACCACTTACGTGTCAATCTCAGTCGATATACAGGGGTGGCTAAAGTTAACTATTGTCCTGGCACTGCTAAAAGTAATGCTGGGAAATTAAAAGCTGGACAGAAGATGAGATGATGAGAAGTAACACATTGAATAATAATTGATAATTAAATATTCTTAAAACAACGGTGCAAGACCACTTGCTTTACCGACAGGGGAGATAAATTCACCAGGAGGCATAACTACTATGTGACGTGTTTTCCTTGACTCAGATTCATCTGCTATCAACAAATGGGCTGCTGAACTCGCTACAAAAAAGGAGGTCCTCTCAAACTCTTTCAGGGACCCCGAGACGCAGGCTTATTAAAACAGATAGCTACTTAGTGGTATTTTGGGAATCCTTAAGCAGTAGGACTGTGACGCATTAAACGGCTTGTGATGTACTCCAAACCCACAGAGTGTGTCGTCTCAGACTCTGTTAGCAGGTGTTTGGTCTTGTGTGTTAATTATACTTGAACTTGTGAATGATCATCTCGCTCTTAGTGTGTTGCAAAAAGGGCAAGGAATTCAGAATTCATGTTTTATGCATGACACGTCAGTACTGAGACCATATGTGATTTAACTTTTTAAATACATAGACACCTTATTTCTACAATGCAGCAACATATCCTCCATCGTTGTTGTTGTTTTGTTTTTCTTTGTGAAAATCCATAAACCCCCCCCTAAAAATACAAACCACTGAGCTGGTGCTCCTCTAGAGGGTTTTGAGATAGCATAAAGCAGCAGGGGATCTTCAACCTCTTAGAGCCTGAGGAAAGCATTAGGAATTCATAGTTTCACTCTGGGATCCCAGCTCAATAAACCCTATTACTACCCCTATCACATGGACACACACCAGAAGTAGAACTGGAGCCTATTTGGTCTAAAATTATAGTATAAACTGATATAGTAAGAAAAAACAGTAAAACAAAGTTCTGGAGTCCCAGGCCCGCGCATCCAGTTCTATTCTTTTTATTGCTCTTAATAGGCTCATATTACTTTTCTTAGTTTATTTCATTTACTAATTTACCTTACTGTTATTGTTATTGTATTAGGCACTCCTGGTGTTAGCATTTATATACTTTGCATTTATTTCTCTATTGTTTTTTATTCTTAAGTCTTACGTTACTGTAATTATTGAGCAATCTCTGGCACAAGAATTTCCTAATGGATTAATAAACGTTATATTTGATCGTATTCTATATCAAAAACAGAAGGTCTGCTATATAGATTACCTTTTAACAGGGAGGGGAGCACTTTTCAGGCTCCAAACACTTGGCAGTATGATGAATTTAATTTGGATATACATGCTGAATCACTTTAGTCCACCATTTCAGATTATTGTCAGCAGATGAGCTTCAGGCAGTGGGTTATGATGATAGCACGTTCTAATGGCAGTCCTTTTGGTAGACTGTTACTCATGTCAATGGATACTTGTTGACCTGTCAAAAGTGAGATATCATTTTTGTTTTAGGGTTGATGTGTAGTTTAATATCTTCTCTACCACCAGCTCAGCAGCATCCGTGTGCTATGAATGCTAACTCGCCAACAAGAGTCACCGGTGCATCTAATGAAGAAACTCACAGCGTGCTGCTATAGATTAAAGTTTTTGAAAGTGTTTTTAATGCAGGAATGAAATGTCTTGCTGTGAGACCTCACAGTGTGCATAGACCCAGGGTTGGATAACACCTACATGTATCTCATTACTTATTACATGCAACAAAATGCTCACTTGTCATGATCACTTGATTATATCAAAGCAAAATGTGTAACAATTTAACTTTGGCTATAATTAACCATCACCTAAAATCATGTTATGCAAAACTATATAGAAGGGACATGTCAACCTAAAACCTTACTTTTATCTCTCTTCAGGTACATAATCTACAGAGTATTACCATTCACTACCTTTGACATTAGATAACTTCTACCTGGTATCCTCCCAGCAATGCCTGTGACTCATGTTGGATCCTGAGTCATAGTTTAAAGAGATCAGGAGCTTTGCTATTTTTGCTAAGACCAACATGCAGTAGCCATCTGGGTTTATGTATGAGGCCACGGTTTATGTGGTTCGAATAGTCTGAGGAGCACTGAAATAAAAACAGAAATCAATTGAGGTATAAAAAGACCAGCGGCCCAAAAGTATATAAACCCTAAAAGGTGCAGTACACAAAAAAGGTGCTCCATAACGAAGTACAAAGCAACCAGGAAAATAAATAGAACGAAATGAAGCAAAATAAGAGGTAACCATGGTGCTAGAGATGAGTTCTCAAGTTGTGACCTTCAATTTCAAGTCCTATAGAAATGCTGTAGCTGCACACTGAACCCTTTACCAGTCTAATTAGTGAGTAATGACTGCACACTCAGAAAGGACATATTCCACCACTTCAAACACATTTTGGTGTCACGTTTGGACTGACAATGTTACAAAATGTTGAAGTGTCAACACTCTCAGTAACATTTTTTTCCACACTAGAGACACATAGGGGTGTTCATAATAACACAAGAAACACAAAGATCTGGTTGGATCACGACAACAGCAAGCTAAAATAGGTTCGACATGTTAATCAGGTTGGTAGGCAATATTTGTCTGATATGTTTGCAGTTACAAAGTAACATATACAAAGAAATACAGCTATAACAATATAAAATAAAATACAACATATAAAATTGGTTCATAGAACTTTAGGCTACATTTCTTTTTCCAGTTAATACCTTCTCATCATTCTCACTAACACAACAGCTCACATTTCATTGTGCACTTTGTAGAAATGAAGGCAAAATTCTGCAGTTAAGTAAATTGTTTTATTTTCAACAAAAATGTCTCTTTCCATTTTGAAAACGGTGTCTTCATACTTACCAGATTCTGCTCATATCCTTCTGCTTGGTTAATCTTCCCATTGCATTAAAACACACATCTACCATTTATGTCATAATTGCCTCAAGGTTACTTTAGGTGACTACAAGGACACACAAAACAGGATTCAGTGAGTCACGTGTTGCTTATTAGAGATCAAAGTAAAGCAGCGTCTCTCCCTTATCAGTCCGTAAGATGTTTCAAGCAGTTTCCATTTACCATCATGATAATGGCCCAAGTCTCAATACACTGTTCTGTCAAAGTAATGCGTCTCATCTAATGGGCTCTCTATCGATGACTACTGTCAGAAGTGAAAAGGTGATTCATCCACGTAGCCTCACTAATAAATGTTGAGCAACGATAGGTGGACATCCTATTTAAAAAGCTAACCAAAATAGAAAAGTTGACTCAACCAACAAGACCATATTTAATCCTTCCCTTCCATCTATGGCTCAGCATGACGCCTTTAATCCTAAAACATCCATAGGCTCTATTTTCAGGGACTATGGGAGCACCCAGTACACCAAATGACTAATAGCCTCTTATTTACAAAATGCACTATAACTGTCTAGATTTTCTCACCACAGAACACCATGCATTATTTATTTGAATATTTTTATAGCCTCATAGTTGTCAGTGATTTTCTAGTCAGTATTTATAGATTTTCACATTTGGTCTTTTAATGCTATTTGATCAGATCCTGCTCCTCCTCCTCCTCCTCCTCTGTGTGTGTGTGTGTGTGTGTGTGTGTGTGTGTGTCCTCATCATGAGTTAGTGTATACAGCTCATGTGCGCTGGCCATGGTGCTGAAATGGCCATCTAGCAGTCACAGACCTTTATGAGCCTCAACAGCAGGGAAGGCACAGGGGAAACATGGCTATGGTCCATTTAGTTGTGCCAGTGAGCCAGCACGAGCAACACCGTGGCTCTGGCACACCTAAACTGGATGCAGCCATTTATTAATGGTATTAGTTACACCTGCATTTAACAAGTTAAAAATGTCCTACTGTGAGAAAGGTCTATTAGCTATGTTTACTCGCACACCCAATAATCCAATCATAATGCGATTAAGGCGGTAATGTGACTGAGGTGGAGCCCATGTAAACAACATACCTCTGATTCTGTTATTGCAATTATTCTTATAGTCAGAATAAGCTTAATCGCAGTAAGCTATGTGCAATTTTAGTTGCATTATTTAAGGGCATTTCAGTCATGTAAACACCTCAATCCAGCTATGACTCTATTGCACTTTTAACAGCATTTCGCAACACATGGCGTCCCAACTGCTAGATGGCACATGCCAAAGACGTCAGCTGGCGAGACTCTCAAGCCTGCACATCCGCTGCATTGTCTCAATGAGCACTCTCCAGGCTACAAACAAACTGCAATTTACAGGGTGGCACAACTTTCATTGGGGAAAACATCTCGGTACATGCTCCAAAATGTTAAAAGAACAACTCAAAGCAGAGTTTAACCGCAATGTTCAAACAAACATAGCCACAAGGGTAAACCACAGTATTATCATGACAGAAAAGGAAACACAGAAACAGGGGTATTAATGGAACACTTCACCAGCCAAGCAAGCCATTAAAGAATATTCATTGGACTGGTTATTGACTCTGATTATTAGCTGTAATGTGTAATTATACACATGGAAATGTGTCAGTGTACTCTCTTTCTTTATGCAATACACACAGACACACATCCCTGCATTTCTAATGCCAAGATACTACAGCTTATTTCAGGGGAAACAATCTACAAACAAAATCTCATTTGCAATCTTTTCGTTTACACCTCCCAGCTTTATATTACAACATTTAACAGGTTTTTTTTTTTCAGCTCAGTGCATTTCTGCAGACTCATTTCTGCAGCCCCACACACATACAAAGTTTTATTAGTTTCCTCTTATATCCATTGTTTGTTATTTCCACTGAAAATTCCAGCAGAACATAATGCATTGAAGCATCTCACTCTTGGAAACATTTGGCTTGCACGTTGATTTTTTTCCCCTCTAACCAACATATCCCAGAAGTCCTGCCCTGTGCCTTTACCTCTGAGTTTAGAGGTAGCAGTATAGACAAATGAGGCCCCGCATGTTTTTCTCAGACTTCATTGACTGCTGCCTGTGGCTGGTAAAACGGTCTGCCAGTCGTAACTGGGAAATCATTTGGAGACAGTATTACTAATGCAGAGGAAATAAATAAAAGTACAATGACATGCAAATGGCTCCAAGAGCAAAATTAGAAGGCGGAGTTGTGTGGCTGTTGTGTGTGTGTGTGTGAGACTGTGTGTCTGCCCTTGTCTCTCATTATCCCTAGATTGAGACAAATAGAGGGGGATCTGTCCTTCGATCTAAACCTCCACACCATTTACCCCTGACATCACAGCTGAGCAAGTGCGCGAGTGTCTCTGTGTGTGTGTGTTTCATTTAGCCTCGTAAGAGGTGTGGGTCCAACTGCAGGCTGAGCTGGCCATATCCTGATTTGTGTGACATTATTGTGTGTTTGTGTGCACAATCATGCGATCATGCCAATCTCTGAGTGAGCGTGTATGCTCAATCATGCTCTGTGTGTGTGTTATGTGTTGGTCGCAAATAGATTGTGTGAAATGTATGCTCCATGTGTGAAGTTTGTGTGTGCGCGTGGGGGTGTGTGGGGGTGTGTGTGAATGGAAGCATTTGACACACTGGTGATTATGTGTGACATGTTTGTGTGCACAGGCGCTCACTGAGTGCATTTGTTTTTGTGTGTTTCAGTGTTGCCTATATTTAGCTACTGTGTCTCACAAACTCAGTGACTCATTCATACACACACAAAAATTTGTCCTCACTTGATGACAAACCAGTCAACTGACAGATAAACATTAAGTGGGGGAGAGGTGTACACTTCATTTACGCAAAGATTTAAACTCCTCAAAATCTCAACCATCTAGTAAAAAACGAATTGTTGTTGCTCGCATGTTCTTCAGCTGCTGTCGAGATTCCATCTTTTGATTTAAGTGGCAATTTTTTTTTGCTGTACTTATTTGTTTTCTGCCTGTTGGCAGCAAATACTCATAGTAGGCAGCATTCAGAAAAGCACTACTTCAGCTGTTTTCCTCCCAGTCTTTAAAATGTGGACATTCTGTTACACATTCCCACTGTGTGTATATATTGTACGTTACATATAAAAACATGGCTCTCTATTCGAGCACTTTGGATTTGAAATTTAGCAATGACTATGAGGTTAAAGTGCCCCATGGAGTTTTCTTGTAAACAAACAAAAGTCATGAAAAAACTGCTCCATAGCACTCACATCTTCTTCTTCTGCACATTTCTACCATGAAAGTCAGCACTTGAACCTCATGGTCGTCATTTCAAGTTAAGTGTGCTGGAGTAAAAGCAAAAAAAGTGTGAATGTTCAAATACTTTGAGAGTTATAGTAAAGCCTGGCCATGTTATGTGAATATCTGAGATACCGTGTGGTAAAAACTTTGTTATAAACTCAATTCAAAGCTTAGTATTCTGTCATCGGAAACAAATACCATACCTGCTAAAGTATTAGCATGCACCAGAGTGAGCCACATAAATACTAATGGCCACATGAATACTTGACATCAAGATGTGTTTGTTGACACCACCAGTGAATTGACTAGTGAACCAATTTGCAATAAAAAAAACACACAACTCATTGGATTCGTTCAGCCCAGGGTCAGTAGTCCGACTCCCCTGCAACTGTTTTCACTTTGAGGGCTAATTTGGCCTGACCAAACCAGAACAGGTCTGCCCTCTTTCTGATTAAGTGCAGCATTACTCGGAATGAACTAAAAAAGATCCTGCCAATCTCTCTGCCTGGTTCTCAGTCCAAGGGAGAAAAAGACTCTTCCCCCCTGCGCTTCACTTTAACACGATTGATCTGTGGTCACAGGAAATGTTCTAAGGAAACTAAATCTTTGACCTTTGCACTGCAGATTCACGGGTGCTTGTAATTTCTCTGATAAAAATGCAATTATATCCACAGGTAAACCAATTGTGAGTTGCCCCAGATTAAAGTGGTGGATCAATTCCCTACATGTAAACCAGCAAGCCAGTCAGTAATGAGATTTTCTTCTGACTGGTGAACTCACTTCATCCATCACCCAGCAGTAGGTCATGTTAGTTTATTTTGTTCAGCAAGGTCACTCTCCCTGACGAGAGGACTGGGTGCCAAACCACTAGAGGTTTGATTAATTGTGAATCAATGAGCCATAAAGCTGGGCGCTGTAAACTGGATACGATTGGGCTAAATGATATATCAAACTTCTCCTTGCTGGACCTTGCTTTGAGGGAGGTCTGGCTTGCTAGGTTAAAAATACACTGGCCCACAGCTGGGAAAAAATGGAGTGACAGTAAAGAGGGAGAAAGCAAGGGATAAAAATAAATTCAAGAAAGATAAATGGAGATGCATGTAGGTGGGATGAGAGGTAAATGCTTGGAGGGTGGATATAAACAGCGAGGAGAGGCACAGATTGAGAAATATTAAGAGGATGGAGAAGTGAATGAAGGACAAAAATTGACTCCTGGCTGAAAATTGAGATACATGAAAAACCAATTCAGCCATAACACAACGAAATCTCTGTCCCTGCCCTCTTTTTTTAACCATCTTTCATCTCCAGCGTGTGATTGTGTTGACAAAATGGACCTGCACATATGTGAATGTTGGAAACGACTTAATTCCAACAGCTCCCGACGTTATAGTTCTGCCTCAGTAGTGGGACACACACACACACACACACACCCACAGATGGTTTCCATTAAACGGCTATTTCCAGGAGCTATCGGCGCGGCGGGGAAATCAAGCGCTCTACCACCGTTTGAAGTCATATCAGCTACACTTGTTCCTATCGCCATGCTATCACTCCATCCACTCCTCCTGCCTATCCCTCACTAACCCCTCTCTTCCTCACTTATCTCCCTTTACGCCCCCCAGAGATCCTCGGCCTCTCCTCTGCCTCTCTTTCCTCACACGTCGCCACTCATGTGTTCACTCTCTCTTAATCATCCTCCTTTGCTCCCCCCTCTCATCCCAGTCTGACCCGGAGTGGCTCGAGGCACTAAGAGCTTCGCTTCCCCTTGTCATACCAGCAGACTTTTATCTCCTCCTCTTCCTCCATCTCTCCTCCCTTCTTTTCTCCCCCAAACCATCCATCAGTTGAAGAAGTACTCAGAAGTACTAAGTTTTACAGTATCACAACAATGTGGCTGTACTACGTCTGTCACTTTGTGTGTGTGCAACCAAATGCAACACCACGGATGCCTTTATTCATCATTCAACCCTTTATTCTATAGCTCAGTCATTTCTTAAGACAGCTAGGCACTGCAGTTTTTAGCAAATGTTACTCAAACAGGAGTAAAGAAGTATTTGTTGTTGACTACTTTCAGCTTCACATAAACACACATTTGATGCGCTACTGGGTATTAACAGCACCAAGGCTGATTTAAAATAAACTACAATCCCCATGTTCATTGTAATGAAGGAACGTGTCACCCAGTACAATACTGTAGCTCACTGAAGTGTTTTTAATAGTTTTTATACACAATTATTATAAATTACCATAAAATGGAAATGCTCATGTAAAGTACAAGTACCCCAAATCTGTACTTAAAAGTACTTGAGTGGACCGTTCCTTTCCATGCCCTCCATCGTTACTCCCCTCCCCTGGTTTAATTCTCCCCTGTTCTCTTCTCATTCACCCCTCCTCTCTGCCTCCAATTCCTCATCTTCCCTCTTCCTACATGAGTCCATTTTTCTTCTCCCCCCTTCTCTCTCTCCTGCTACGTATCTTCATGCCCCCCTCTCTCTCTCTCTCTCTCTCTCTCTCTTGTGCACTCTCTCTCCCTTTCTCTCTCAGTCCGATGCTTGAAGCTGCCGGAGACAGATCACAGTGCTCTCTTCTGCTACTCGTCGGAAATCACACATCTCTTCTCTACCAGATAAGGACAAAGTAAGCCACAAACATCAAGGAAAAGCAAGAGGATAAAGACGCAGATAAATGGATAAATGAAGAGGAGAAGTGACTGAGTGGAGGCAGAACAAGTAAAGGAAAAAAAAACTGGAGATTTCTAAAAATACAACCCAGCTTACTCCCTTGCATTCTCTCTCTCTCCCTTCTTTTTTTGCCGTGTCCCCTCCTTCATTCAGTACCTGTTCTGTGGGATTAACATGACTTAAAATTCAATCAGCCTACAGCCTGACGGAAGAGTGACAGAGGAGGCAGACAGAGCGCTGCAGCTGTCGAGACCGAGCGAGGGGACGACCAACGGGAGGAGAGAGAGAGAGGGGGGGGGGTAGACAGTGAGAGATAGAGACAGAGAGAGGAGAGAGGGGAGAGAGAGAGATATGGGTGTTTTTCCACGGAGCTGAGACAGAGAGAGAGACCCGCGGAGACAGGGTGATGTGACGGTTACAGGAGTCGCGGTGGAATGATCCGGAAAACAAGGTTAGTAATTCCACCTTTTCATCTAGCGGAGGGCAGAAAAAAAGGTGAAAAAGACATGGTAGATAAGGATGAAAGCACCAGAGGAAGACTTGGATAAAAGGACACCAAGTAGCTGCATTAAGCTTTTGAAGTGGCAAAGTGAACACTGGAGGAGGAGATGCACATAAACAGGAATGAAAAGAAAAAAAAGGAATTTCAATTGAATTCAGGAAAAAATCCAGCAGAGTGGCTGCATATATGTAGCTGATGCACTAATGTACACATACACACTCTCACAAAGAAACACACACACACAGAGTGAGGGTACAGCTTCAGAGCAAGATAACAAGATTTGTCTTCTTAAAGGTGTCGGCTTTTGGAGTTTGATTGACAGGCCAGAGAGTGGGGGTGGGGGCAGACTTTTGAACTGTCTGACATTCATGGTGCTGATCAATAGCCCAGTTGTTTCATTAGACTGTGTGTGTGTGTGTGTGTGTGACTAGAAGAGAGAGCGAGAGAGCTGCAGAGGCTGTGTGTACTTGCTTATCACTGCATGACTACTTAGTGGATGTGTGCATGTGGCGACAGTGGTGGTGTGTGTGCAAGCATGTGTGGATATGCTGCATGACTGAGTGTGTGTGCATGTGCTTGTGCGCCCCTGAGATTGTTTGCGTGTGTGAGCAAGAACAAGCCAATGCAGCCTGCTGAGAGGCGTAAAGAGGATCTCAGAACTATCGATTCTTTTTGACAGACAGGTGAGACAGTGGGGTGGGGGTGGTGAGAAAAAAAAATGAGGGGTGGCAAGGTGGGGAGGAGGATTTGAGGAGGCCATAAGGGAGAAGTGAATGATCGACAGCAGGAGTTGTGGAAAGAGGGATGGATGTAGATATTTCGGGGGAAGAGGAGGTCAGGTGGAGGAGAAAAGGGGGGATGAGAACAAGTGTTAATAGACTCAGTCCAATGTTTATGTGATATATGTGAGTGCACACACACAGAGTAAAGAAGGCATTAATGGTTCACTGCACACAGTTCATTCGCTTCACACTCTCCATGTTTCTCCTCTTTTGCAGGTTTCTAGCCATCCCTTCATCTCTCCAGCTTACTCCCAAACCTTTTCTGCACCTCCCTCCAAGGTCATCAATGAACAACTAAGTCAATGTGGGAGAATAAACCTGGATCCCACTGCGTAGAGCGTAGAGGGGCCCTGTGACACACCCTGGAAATCACTCCGGGAGGTGATGAGAGACAGAGGAGGGGGGAAAAAACTGAATGCGTGAAAGAATGAAGCAATAGGAGAGAAAGCCAGAGAGCCGGATGAATAAATAAGAAGAGAGGTGACAGGGCTGTATGAGTGAGGGAGGAGGGGAAAAAAAGGAGAGCGGGAGAGAAGGAAGGAGGGGAAAGAGGAAGGAGGAGAGGTGAAGATTGTTGCCAACTCCAGGATTCTTATTCTCTGTCAATTGAACTGCTCCAGCTATAGAGAGAAGTTGAATACAGCCATGAGGAAATCATATCAAAACGGCATAAATAGGATTTCAAGCAACGTGGATTCGTGGATTTTTTCTCAAACTGAGGTCTCTATTTCGGAATACCGCGCCGGGATTGAGCGAGTAATTCGGGATTTTCCACGTTTTCTTCATCTATAGAAGCCTAAGAGGATATTGTGGGATTGGAATTTCTGCAACTCTCTGGTTTTCTGACGCTGACCTACATCCGCCTCCTTTTGATGTGCGTGGAGGCGTGTGTGTGTGAAGGGGAGTAGGACAGGTCTCAGCACAAACACACAAACCCTTCCCCCCCTACTGGCCCAACACAAGGAGAAACACCTGGGGCGAGATCTGTGCTAAACACTCGCACACACACACATACACACACATATAAACCTGGATAACATGTGGAGCTGATTCGGATTATAGAGCCGCACAGACGGAAAAGGTAACGTCTGCATTTTCAGACACACACACTCTGAGACACACACACACACACACACACACACACACTGTTGGCATATATTGGCCCAGCAAAGGTGGATCCATGTTTGCATGGTTAGCTTTCTTGTGCTGAATCATTGAGCACATCAATGCGGTGAATACCAGCACTCACTGGACTGGGAACTTAGTGTTCTCTCTCACACAGACACACACACACAGGCCTATAAATAATGAACAGATGTGCATTCATAACAACAAAAACATAAGAGGTGCATGTCAGAGTTCACACAGAGAACACACACACACTCAAATCTCCCACATGGCACGGATGATTTTATGTTTTTCTTTTCTTATCCCTCTATTCTAATCCCACTACACCTCTAAGTCCAAATGTTTTGCTCTACATACCCCTACCACACTGAGAATCCTGCTTTCTCTCTTTTCCTGTGTGTGTGTTTCTGTGTATGTGTGGGTGTCAGCCAGCTGTCCTGTATCAGATTACTCACTAGGTGCGTCTCGGCTTGGCTTTCATCACCTTGCCTTTATGTAATCTCACCTGGCGTGGCGTGTGTGTCTATGTGTGTATCATGGCAAGAGTGCGAGGACGCAGGGATGAGTGTGCGGCGGCGGTGGCGGCGGCGGCAGCAGCAGCTCAACAACAGTTCTAACCTCCCTTCGTTTGAGGCTTTTTACGTAAGCTGTGTCTGAGCGTGCTCACACACAGATTTGGCACACTGACACAGGAGATCAGACTGACTGAGTGGATATATGGGAGGATAAGAGGGCGATGAGAAAGAAATGGAGACAGGGAGGAGAGGGAAAGTGCAAGGGGGAGGTGAAGGGAGATGGAAAGGGGAGAAGGGGAAGGAGGGGTGACACAGGACATAGTGATGGGCACTGAGGGCTGAGAGACGTCAGATGAAAGGATTGCAGTAAGAGGAGGAGAAGTGAGAAGCAGTGATCGACCTCTTCAAGTGACAAGGAAAAAGAAACAGATGAATGGAAGAAGCAGGGGAAAAGTAGAATAGATTAGGAAAGAAAGAGTGAAACGATGAAGGGCTCATGGCAGCAGAGAAAGACAGAGAACAAAAGAGGGAGGATACTGAATACTGACTGATTAGTGAGATAAACAGGAAGATTTCAGAATGATGAGTTACAAGATAATAAAAAAACGGTTCGAATGAGGCACATTGAGGCTAGAATGATGAATTAATGGTGATTTACCGTAGGGAGATAAAAATAGAGAGATAGATGAGGAAGAAATAATTAGAAATGACAGATGGCCATCATTATGTAGCCTTCTACTGTTACACCATTGGCTACAATTAGTCTTATATGACCCCAAAAAGTCTGTTTAATATCACTAACACCAGTAATGAGCTATTTAGAGGTATAACTACAAGGGGAATATGTTGTACCATGGGGCTTTTCCATGTAATAGACTTGCCAATTATGAGGCACAACTTGGGGGAAAAGTGAAATTCTACCTTAGAGGAAAATAATTATCCTGGAAACAAAAGAGATTCGGCTTAAAACCATATGCCACATGTGAAACTATTTTTATGAACAATGCGCTTTTTGAGTAAGTGAGACAGGGCTCATTACTTGCTCTGTTGATCGTTCACAGCGGTTTTGACTCTTGCTTTGAACAGGGGCAGCGCTAATTCTGAAGAGATGACGACTGAATCGTTTCAAATGTAACAAAGAGCCCTTTTGATATTCATTAAGCGAATCATAATTCTATTATTGGCTTTGCGCTCCGGCTAGTGATTAGTGATAGTCAGAAGAATACAGAGCAGGTAAGTGTCACATGGTTCAAACAGTGAAATGAAGGCAGAATTTACGAGCATTTTCTAAATTATCTTGTTAATGCTCTGTGTGGCTCGTTGTTACCAAGGGTGTCTGTCATTCTGAGGCTACAATAAGGGAGATGCATGAACAGATGGGATGCTCACTGTTCAAAGTAGGAGCCTTGCCAATATGAACAGACTGGCGAGTGGATGAAGGAATAGAGAAAGGGAGAGAATGGACCACTTATTGAAGGGCAGTACAAACATCGCAGATCAATTAATTGACTGTTGGCTAAGCCCCTCCCCCCTTAGTTAGTGTAAACTGTCACGCCAATTTACCATCAAAATTTGAAACAATGGGTCCTTGATTTCAGACGAAAGCAGAGAGACAAACAGGAGGCTACTCACTTCTAGTGAGTGACCGCTAATTTTGTAGTCTGAAATGACAGCCGTCACTGGCCGATTTTATCAGCTGTACCTAGCAAACTAATTGAGCTAAGTTGGGTTGAAAACGCTGTCTCCAGCTGACTTTTTAATGTTTCCAGCTGAGTTGTTTTAAAATGAGAATCCTGTAAAAGGATCTTAAATATGCACTTGATGACTACATATCTGGCTGAAAGTCTAAGATGAACTTACATATTTGGACAAGCAAGAGGATTAGACGACTAGATTTGTGCTTTTTCTGTCCGTATATTCAAACATTATGTTTTCTCTTTTTTTTTTAAGTAACATGTAAATCCACAAAATAATGTATTATGTAATGCCCCAGGCCTTGAACGTAATGCTGGGTGATGTTACTGCTGTGGTAAGCTAGTTAGGACACACTAACCATTGCAGTATATGTTGAAGCAGACAAACTCATTCCTTACACTTTTACTCTTGTATGTTTGGTTTTTGAGAGGTTAAAAAAAGAATCTGCCATCCAAACTCATTAAATAAGAGTATTGCTCTTTCTGGACACCCGTGCACACAGCTTGCAGAGAAAGCCAAAGCTTGACAGGCCTGCCTTGCCTAGTTACGGTTGCTAAGCTTTGATTGGCCAATACCTGTGGAAAGGGGTTTACTGAATGGTCAATTAAAGCCAAAAGGAAGGAGATGAGAGGGATAGACTGATTAAGTGTTCAAAAAATAGTAACCAACCGAACCCTAAGTGCAATAACCGCAGACATTAAGGATAATTACATGAAACAGATGAAGACAGACACATGAAAAGACATTAAAGATGATGACGAATGACAGATTTAGGATGTCACACACCTTTCTGATTTAACCAGCTTTCAATCAAGCCTAGAAGTGGAAGATTTGAAACCCTGAAACAAGCGAGACGTGGTCAACGTCAGGGAGGTGGCACTTGATGGATGAATGGATGGACGAGTGAATGACAAATGGTGGAGGGAGAGAAGTGAAAGGCTGGGCTGCTACAGAAGAGAGGGGAGGATCAAAGGATGAGCCATCAGGCCGCTGTCAACAGCTAAGGGACCGAATGGTAGATGACGGACAGAGAAGTATAGAACGATAGCGTGATGAAGAGGAGTAATTACAAGACTGACTGTTTAAGATAGGGAGGAACACTCAGAGGATGGAGAGAGACTGAGTAATGAAGAATGAAAAGGCGAGTGATGACACTTGAGAGGTGGATGATAAGAGGGAATGGGGATAAGGGAATAGAGGAATAACAATGTCTGAAAAGAAAAACTACACTAATAAAGCACTGGCACACTGAGGGGGAGGGATGGGTGGATAGAGAGATGAATGAATGGAATAAAACTGATGTGACTGAATATTAAAAGGATGAGTAATTAGACTGTTAGTAGTCAAACATAGTAGGAAAGCAGGGTGGGGAAGAATGCTTGACATGAGGAAAGAGAAGGTTGTTAAATGAAAGGATGGAAGGAAGTGGGGAAAAAAGGGAAGAAAATAATAAATCATAAAAGGGGACAAAAAGAGTCACAGAGAGAAGGAGTGACTAAGAGATGCTCCAGTCAGCGGTGGAAGCAACAAGCAAAAGCAAAGTACAGAAGTAAGGAAAGATGGAGGGATGAGAGGATGAGTAATTAAACTGTTGACAGCCTGTTTAGGCACAGCAGGCGCCTGATGAGCAGAACAAACTGTAACCACGGCAACCGCTGGAGACAGACGGAGGGATGGTTTTGGGGAGGGAGATACCAGGGGAGGGAGGAGAAACGGGGGAGAGCCAACTGTGAAAGAGTGTGTGTTTGTGAGGAGACTGGGGGTGGGATTAGAGGAAGGGAGAGTGACATAAGTGGGAAATGAGGGGATGAAAGAGAGCATGAAGAAGAGGGACGAGAAGGGGCGAAGAGGTAGAGGTGTCAGCATTTTTAAGAAATACCGAGAACTGACACTGATTTAAGGACCCATGAGCCCTGGCAGGGAATTTAACAAATCGGGATTAGGAAGTTACCCACATATCTGTAAAAGATTATTCCATTCACTCGGTAAAACTGATATGAATCTATGAAACTAACTTTGAATATTAAGTTGAAATATATGATTCAGCTATGCAGACTGAGAATTGATAACAAAAGTACATTTTAAAGTCATCTGGCTAACTTGCTAATCCTGCTTTGTGGAAAAAAAAAGCCCTCTGGAGATGGAGAGGGAAAAGAGGGCATGGATTTACACACACACAACTTTGATGTGTTCAATCCCATCAGAAAAGTCCTCACCAACAGCCATGTGTCCTATCCAGGCAAGAATTACAACCTGTTCAGCTTTGCAAGTGTAAAATGTAAGACGTAATGACTAAATTTAAACCTTCATGGAGGAGCAGATAGATGGCATCGGTCACACTAGGGCTGTAGCTACTGATGAGTTTCATTATTAATTGATAATGAATTATTTTTTCTGATTAACTGATTCAATGTTGAGATGATGTTTTCAAATGAATATTTTTGGTTGACCAACAGTCCTAGACCCAAAGGTATTTAGTTTTATGACAAAAAAGCAGCAAATCCTCACATTAGAGAGGCTGGCAATAAATAATTGACTAATTGTATCAGCATTTTACCACAAGAACACAAATAAAATGTGTCAAGTAATCTGTCAAGTTCTTATGACAGTTGCGTGATATTAAACCTTCAACAGTGAGTTTCTGAACATTTGCAAGACTGCTAAATATTAGAGCCATCAGCTTACAAAGACACCTCTGCTACTCATGCTGGTAACACCTCTCTGACAACTGCATAGTAGCATCCAAAGCAACACTACTGTAAGTCTGCACACTCACAGGTGTTTGTCTGCATTACAACTGTGCTCAACAGATGCAGTAGGTTGTAGATACTCAAGTGAATCATGATGCAGAATACAGCGTGGGTGATGACTGTCAGAAGAAAACCGGCTTGTACTTAGTCGGCAGCACATATAGTGTAAGTCTGACAGCGAAGCACAGAGCCTTCCTGCACTGCTAGCATTAGAATATGAGACGCAGTAATCAACAAACTCAAAGGAAACCAGTTTCCCCTGCAGGCTCATTGCAGTGCAGTGTTGTTTCGCCTTTATTAGCGTCTCACATCAGGGGGAAAAAGCTCTTTGTGGCGAGTTACAGTGCAGTTTGTGATTCATTATGGCCTCTATGATCAAACATGCCTCGCACTAACAGACCTCAACTAAGTAATTATTGAAAATTCTTTCGATCCCCACGCCACATGGATCTCTTAACTCCAGGGTTCTTGTACTACTCCCACCTCTTCTCCCTAGCCTGTCTTCTCTACAACCCTCCGTTTCAGAGAGGGGGTGAGATAGAAGGGTGAACACAGGAGGAATAAATAAAAGAAAAAGAAAACAGAAAAAGACAGAAGAACATGACTGAAGATAGAGTTTAGTTTGTATTTGTGTATGTGTGCACTTGTGTGTGTGTGTGTGTGTGTGTAGCATTAATCAATACATCCATCACTGTGGTTCAGAGGCCGGGTCGGCATGTCATTGACCTACCGTGCTGGATGCAGAGTGCTGATTGGGTAATTGCTCTATTACGCAGGATTTCCCCTTAGAAAGCTGGGAATCCTGCTGAATCATCAAACTGCCACTAGCTCAGACATGCATGCATGCACACACACCGAAACACTTTGTCAAGCTGCATCCTGTCGTGTTAGCCAATCAGGGTCCATATAATTGGCACCGCAGGGTTTCTGATTGGGCGGGAGATGTTGACAGCTCAGAAGTGGTGTGTTTGTGTGTTGCTTGTCGACCGGTGTTTGTGGTGGATTTGCAATTTTATGTTGATTAGCCTCAGTTATGCAAACATACACAGGTGCACACAACACACACTATCACCCACTGAAAATATGGCAGGGGTGGCAGGAGAGGCTGATATTGAAGAAAGAAGAGGGCCAAGATGGAATTGAGAGACTTTAAGAAGATGAGGTAGTGAGAGAGGACAGAGAAATGAGAGACACAAGGAGAGGAAGACATTATCTTTATGTAGGGACAAAAAGGTTGAGCTAGAAAGAGAGACAGAGAGGGAGATGAAGGAGGGATGAGAGAAACAGAAAGGATGAAGGGAGGAGGAGGATGAGAGGGACAGAAAACTGCAAGCGCATTATGTTCAGGGTGAGTGGCAGGTCAGTTATTTTGCAACACTTGTGATAGTGTGTGTCATGCAAAGGCAAATGTGTGGGTGTAAGCAGAACTGTATTTAAGTATTTGTATGTCTGCAGGTTTGGGAGAGTGAGAATGTGTGTTTGTGTGGAGAAAGTTAGGATTAGAAACTGAAGGAGTTCAAGTTGAAGAGTTTCTCTTGGGTGACCCGTCGATGACTGCAAACACCAACACACACGACGGCCCCTTCACACACACAATTCACACAAATCCTACAGCATCAAACTCCATAAGAACGTCTAGTGAGACTGGACTCAAAAACTTCACAGTCCAAGTGTTTGGAATTGGGCCCAAACCGCAGGCTATGGGTGCAATCACATTTAACAGGACGGGAACATAATTACTAAATTTAAGCAGCATTAATTTTCCAATCAGACAGTCTGAAAGTGGCTGATGCGGGCAGTGGGACAGGCTCCAAATTCTTACAGGTGGGACTGCCACGAATGGGTCCAAAGCAGTTAGACAACACGCATCTGTAATAACCTGCATATTTCAAAGTACAGAATGAGAAGTTCACTGAAAGCATGAAGGCTACAATATACACTATTATTCTAAATTGAACACATTTTAAAAAGGGCATAAAAGGGCACACATTTACAAGTTCAGTTTACTTGTCACAAGAAGTACTACTCAGACTGTAAAAACATTTGTATGATGTTTTCTGTGGCTATGGAGGAACCTTTCCAAAGTTGAAAAAATAACACTATTGAGTTGCATTATGGGAAATGTAGGACCCAGCATTTTTGGAGATTGACCCATACTGGGAACTAAAAGTCAAGATATCTCAGCCTCTTTTATAATCTGTCTCTGGTGAGTCCCCCACCTTTATGGAAGTGCAACGCTGAATAAGAATTTATTATGCTGACTATGTCATTTAATAAAGGGGGAAACCTTAAACCTGCAATAACTGCTTTTTTGTTCACTTGGGAGCAGCACAAACAAGTTGTGAACACGACACTGAACTTGTTAGCAAACAGTTGTTTGTTTATGCATCCAGCAGATATGGAGCAACATTATCATCTATTTGGAGCCGTGTTTCTGGCCACCTGAAGTCCAGTATTCACCCTCTTAACTCTGGTTTTAGTCTCTACCATCTTGTGAGGGAAATATGTTCCACTATGTTCACCAGCTAGTCTCTAACTCGAACTAGTCTGCCGTTTGGTGTTGGGCAGGTAGTGGTAGACCCCTTTCATAGTGTCACGTTGTCATTTGATGCATTGTTATTATAAAAATATAAATCATAGCTGCTTTAAAAAGAAAAGCTTGCGTGTATGTAGAGGATGCCAGTCCATACAGGTGCCAAGATTAATTTCCTTCTCACATTCAGCGCAACATGGAACCTGCATCAAAAGATGAGCACGTGGCAAAACACTGTCAGCTAATAATTATAGGCTTTTATTGGGCCCCCATCTTAAACCATGTTACTGTGCAATTTAATCAAATGCAACTGTGCTATTGCCATCTGGAGTAAGGGAGCATCAAAACAGAGCAGCATTGAGCCACCTCTCTGGCACCAATATGACAGCTATCCACCAATGAAAAATGATTCCTCTCCAAGTAAAAAGGCATCCTGGTATGGCAGCGTAACAGAGCTCCCAGAGCTGTTTTCAGCACTCTATGTCCCTTATTTGCTCAGCTGTTCCCATCATTTTGGCTGCTCAGCTGTATCCATCTGTAAGACTGTTATAGATGTATAGAACAAAACTACTTCTACACTTTACAAAAGGACTTGAACAGATAATGCTGAGATCTGCAGTCAAAGTGACATTGAAGCATTACAAGGGGAAAAAAACCTTCCCTGTGACAGAAAATGTGTACTTCATGGTATAAATGTGTAGACTAGACTAGATAGTGGATAAAACTCAAAATTCAAATGACAGCCTCATAACAGATCCCGTAAAGACCGCTCCCTGGCACAATCTGTGCCAACGAAATGCCAAAGAAAATCAATGTCCCCTCCGTTGTTTGCCAATTCAATTTACCTCCCAGAAAATTCAATCCCCAAGCTGTGCAGTCGTGCAGGCTTTCCAAAGGGAGGAAACAAAATTACAAAACCTCAGCATGGAGTGGGAGATTGGCTGCCATATATGGCCACCTGTGTTATATATATATAACACATACGCTGTTATAGAATTGCTAAGAAAACCTTCAGAGCGGTTTGGTCAGAGAATTAATGAAACATGCTTGTTTATTTTCTTAGTAGTCAGATTGGGTTTTAAGCTTTTGTACAGTTGGTCACACAAGTTTCATGAGGTTTTTATCTTATTTTAGCTTCTGCCCATTTTAATATCAGAAAGCAACTCATGACTATGCAAAAACAATGGAAATCCAACTGAGCCTTTATTTGGCTGCAATTACTCACTTGGTCACCATTACTACAGATAATATTTGCAAGAAAACGGATGGACAGCTACTCGACAGCACTTACTCAGCTGCAGCACTCGTGACCTCAAGTCCTCAAATGATTCGAGACAAATGGGGGTGGGGTGCCAGGGGGCACAATATTGCCAACTAGGGTGGCAAAGATGTGAGCTGTGACAGTTCAAAACTGTACTCAACTCATAAGGCAGACGAGAGCAAGGCCTACTTAATGCTATTGTTCACTGCTTGAGATTTTCTTGTCCGCCATTGCACAAGTCTTCATGGTTCATCAATTCCCAGCCTGTGGTAAATCAGAGCAGTGGGTTAACTCTGCCTCCTGGTTTTTCTGAATATCAGGCACACAGAGAAAGACCTGGCCTCTAAAACAGGCAAACTTCAAACAAGTACCAGGTAAAATTTTCAACTTTTTTTGACTTTTTAAACTTCTACATTTAACAAAGCTTTCCAGGTTCATTAAAGGCTGGGTTGCTTATCTTTGCGAAGTGTGGCCAAACTTCAAAGCTAAGCTTCCGCCAATATTATTATGTTTTTACTCCAAACAGCAGAGTGGCTTGCTTTCTCTGAAGTGCTGCCATGTTAAAAGATTATAGATACTTTTAAGAACTTCTTACTTACGATAAGGTGCTACAGCCAAAAGCACTCAAAGCTGCAATTTCTCTCAGCTTCTGATGAAACTCATGTCTCCAAAAGTACATTTTCTGGACATAAGGAGCAAACGCTTGATTTGCAGACCGCTGAAGAAAATCACTGACACTGGACTTTTTATGGTCGTCATGCAGGAGCTGTGAAATGCGCATCAAAACAAGGGACAAAAACAAGGTCTTTATATAGCATTTAAATTTTCTAAACTGATGTGGAGGTGGAAGTTTTCCAAAGATGTAAAAAAACAACAACCCAAAAATCTAAAAATCTGACTGTGCAGTGTTCCAGGAATAGAAACAATTATCAAAATCTTCCAAATAGGATGGATTCCAACAGGATTTAGCCAGAGAGGGTCGTGCATACAGATGTGTACACACATGCTGATACAGACACTTGCTCTCTCCACACACACACGGATACACTGGCTGTTTCTTTCTCTCTCAAACACAACATAAAGGTTTGGAAGGAATTAGTTGAGGGGAGTATTTCAGAAGCACTGCATTATTGTGGAGCCCTGCTGTGAGGAGACGGTAGTCTTTTTTATTTTAAAGAGCATACACGTCAGTTCCTTTCTCCGATTTCCAATTTCTCTTCTTTCACTTCTACTATTTACCTCAGGGGTTCTGTGAGCTTTTTCCATCAGTGCCCCCTACCCATACAGCTGGGAAAAAAACAGATGACTGTACAGATTGAAAAGGTACACATCAAGCACTTTAATGGCTGACATTTGCAGATTTCTTTTCTTTTTTGAGAGGCTCACGGTCGACAAAAAGAAAGCCGTCTGTCTGAAAGCTAATGATCTTCTCACATCTAAATCCAAATAGGGCACAGCTCCTCATTATCTCACAATGAACTTTTAATTTCTGATCTCTGATATAAGTTTAATGCTTTCATAAAAGACTTTCGACCACTGTGACGGCCAAATTGTGGTAATAAAGTTTCAACATCAGTTAATATGTCCCAAGTCAATCCTTTACAACTTAACTGTCATTCACTTGACCAGCTACATCTTCCCTCCTCCTCTACCTCTCACCCCCGTCTGTCAGCCTTTCTCTGCTGTCTTCCTGCTTCTCCCACCATCATGATGGTGATGCCTCACAAACTCATCTTTAACACAGCTCTCCCTTTCCCTAATCAAATCCACTCTTCCCTCCCTCATCCCTCTCTCTGACAGTGATGGATGGCGGCCTTCACCCGTTTATCGCCTTTACATATTTCTCTGACCATCCGCTTAAGGACACGCATTCATACACGCCGACTCTTCATCACTCTTCCTTCCCATCTTTCTACAACTCCTGCTCTTTCCTGCCTTCCTTTCCGCTCATCTTCAGCTCTTCACACGACTGGGTTTCATTTTCCTCCAATCTCGCACCCCTCCCTCCACCATCTTGTGCACTCTTCTCCCATTTTCCTCTCTTTTTGTCTCTCCCCCTCACTGTATTTCACACAGTTAGCCTCTCTCTCTCTCTGCAATCCTCAGTTGTTGTCCGTTTCCATATCTAATACTGCTACCCCTCTTCCTGTGCTTTCCATACATTGTGGATGACTAAAGAGGATAGAAAACGACAGAGGAATGACAGAGGAGTGATACTATCAAAAGGATGAGTGGGCTTACAGTACACACGACTGCCGCACGAAGAGGCTATGTGGGCGTTCTTTTGTTCCTTGCCTAAAGAGAGAGAGTGTGTGTATGTGTCGGCATCCCTGTAATTATGATTGTGTGGGAAGACTGTTTTGGTATGCTGGCGGTTGTTTCTGTATGCAAGCGTTCACCTAATATCGAGGGCCTGGATTATGAGTAAGAGTGCTGGGATGCTAGGAAGTCTTGGTATGATTGAAATCATTTCTGTGTGTGTATGAAAGGCTGCCTCCATCTTTCATCCTTGCATTTTGTGCCAGTAGAGCTTGTGTGTATTTTCAGATCAAACGATGTCAAAATGCGCGCCAGCAATATGTCTTGATAGTCAAATAACGTCACTTTTTCAAACATTTTCATTCATTTCTACCTTCAACTTGTCAACTGCCCCCAGTAGCCAAACATTACCCTCTTCATGACGCTGTGGTGACTGTCAGTGATTTAGAGTACCTATTCATACTCCAATCAGATCTCTGGATTACTGCGCTTGTGATAAGTGGCTTTTGAGAGCTAATACAAATCCCCTTGTTTGTAAACACTGCAACATTCACTAAGTCGATTTAAGTCGATTA
This sequence comes from Enoplosus armatus, assembly GCF_043641665.1. Lineage (NCBI taxonomy): Eukaryota > Metazoa > Chordata > Actinopteri > Centrarchiformes > Enoplosidae > Enoplosus > Enoplosus armatus. The sequence continues at coordinate 11,038,177 of NC_092202.1, forward strand.
TGGGCTAATGGCATTTGCGCGTGCCAGAGAGGATGCACAAACGCATACGCCAATATGCAGATTTGAAAATATAAATGCAAATGCACACACAGATTTTATTAACACTATTAATTGTGGTTGGCATGTAAGAGGGTCTGACATTTATAATAGTCGACGGAGAATTAAAGACTGAGACCAAAAAGGGAATTAAGTGAAATAGGCCTTCCATGTGAAATAAAGATACTTCCAAACAGACATTAGAGCTTTTACGTCATGCCTGGAGCTTCTCTTAATTGCATGGGTTTGGGTCGGGTTCAAATTCATCGTTCCAAAGCTATTAGCAGCTTCACATTTAGCAGGGTTTGGCCTCACAAAAAGAAGCTGCCCCCCCCCTGGGGCTGTGGTGGGTGTTTAAACAGAAACTTTTGGAAGTTAGGGTGAGGTTAGGTTGAGCCGCGCAGCTCTGAGTCGTGCTCCAGCACCGGGGGTACTGAGCAGTTCCTTCCACAGACGCTTTTAGCTCGTGTTCTCGCTCACTTCGTGCAGCCTTTCTGCTCTCTCCATCACGCCTGTTTCTTGCTCTCTGGAGGGTTGAGGGTTCGCGCAGGGTAGTGTAGCAAGAGATTTTCCAAAATAGAAAGAAAAGAAAAAAAGAAAAACTTCAGCGACTGCGGACGCTCATACGATACTTATGCCTAGGAGCACACACACTCTCTCAAAACGCAAACACCAAGCCAAATGCACATGTACTTTCATTTCACACACACAGGGCTTTCTTTAACTTTGTCTGATCGCTTTTCACGTTGCCTTTCTGTCCTCTCCTCTGTGATTTGTCTCTCTATCATCTATCTTTCATTAACTGACTCTCTTTATTCTTTCCTTCCCCAAAAGTATTAAACAAGATTGACACAAAAGGGCTTTTGGCCTTATTGCTACCCTGCGATGCCTGCTGCTTTGAGTGTATGTGAGCAAGGGAGTGAGAAATTTACTCTGTGTGCACGCTCACATCTGTGTGTTCCCTTCCTATTGCAAATTCAGCAGCAAACTTTTAGCAAGTGAAGGTTTGCTAAGTGCAGGGAAACATCACATTATTTCACCCACAGGAACACGCGAGACAAACATGGTGAGGCTATACATTAAGTGTAGATACTAGCTAATGGTGGTGACTGTGCACACATAGACACGTGCAGAAACTCAGACTGTACTGCACCTGTATGCTGCATCAGTACAATATGTAAGATAAGACTTTATTGATCCCCAGAGGGGAAATTCAAGTGCTGCAGCAGCACAAGAAACACACCAAGGAAGCAGGTAAAGGGAAAAAACTATGCAAGACAAAATCTGAATTGAAAAGCTATGACACCCTCCACCAGTGTACATAAATTCTATTAGGTGCAAAACCTGTTTTTGACCAGGAGTGCAGTTTCATAAATGCCAGAGAAAATTGAAATAGTGACTTGAGGAAGTATTGAAGCAGCAATGTGTTACGTTATAGGTAATCTGATTTGTGGTATCCAATATCTAGAACAGAACCTATGGCTATATCAGTGAGTTGATTAACTGACTAATCTAATCTCAAGTGTCACATCTTCTTGAATATTTCTGCATAAAAAGGTTCACACTGATTCACATTTTTTGCCACAATTTCAAACATTTGCTTAACTGCTGTCCACTACATTTTATTGGAAACTACTGCAGTAGTCGAGCAGCAAGCGAGTACATAGTGACAGCAAGACACACTATACAAAGTGGCCCCCCTAACAAATACAAATCCGTAAAAATCAATTACATGTATGATTACCACCTTTAAATGGAAAAGATAGACAGAGGGAATGGAAGAAGAGGGTTAAAGAGAAAGAGAGAGCAAGAGGAGGAGTGTAAACGAATGGGACAGGGTGCTATCCATCTCTCTGGGTCAGATCGATCACCAAGCGGACGGATCGGTTACAGCCAACTTGTGTGCGTGTGTGTCAGAAAGCTTCAATACTGCACTGCACTAGTTGCAAATGGGATCTGCTAAATAGAGGAAAAGCAAGAGATGAAGGGGAGAGGGAGATGCAGAAGTGGGAGAAAGCAGCAAGGAGTGAGTAAGAGGTAAGGGAGAAAAATAGAGGCATGGGAAAATCAAGAGATGAAGCAGGTAGGGAGGAAGGATGGGTGAGTAAGTTAGATAAATGAAGAAGGTGAGGGAGGAAAGGAAGAGCAAGGAGGAGCGTGCCTCTGAGACAGGCAGAGGATGTCAGAGGACTGAACAAAATCGCGTGTGTGGCACGTAGGATCTAAGGTTGTGTGTGTGTGTGCATAGTTTGTGACTGGGAGTAGGAGCAGGAGAGGCAAGGAGACACGGAGGGCAGCACAGTCAGCAAACGATAGAGAGACAAGACAAAAAAGATAGAGGCGGAGGAGGTGGAGGGGGGAAAAAAGAGGGGAGAAGGTGGTGAGGTAGAGCTATGACTGATAACATTGTCGTACTCAGGTTGCCTCAAGGGCAGACAAGACAGAAAGAAAGAAAGAGAGGGAATGAGACATAAAGAAAGAAAATGCAGAAATTTACAGAGCAGCCAGAGGCGGAAAGGGTTATAAGATGGAAGGTGAGCAAGGATGGAGAGACATGATAGAGAAAGATAGAAAACACAAGGAGGAGCACTGCAGTGCGAGATAAATGGGAGAGGATGGATGGCGAAGAAACAAAGAGCAATCCCTAATAATAGAGTCAGAGGAAGAAGAGGAGAGGTAGGTAAGAGAGCGGGGGGGGGGATGGGGGTGTGGGTAGGTATCACACAAGGAGAAGGATGTGAAGGCTTTCACATGGAGAAAGAGGAGAGAGGAGGTGAGACAGTAAGAGAAAATGGGAGAAAGTGCAGGGCAGAGACAAAGTAAAGGAGGGGGAAAAAAGATGGGGAAAAGATAAAGGTCAAATGAAGGAGTGGAGACCACACAACAGGAGAGCGTGTGAGCGCCTTGACATTCAGAGTGGGGGTAAAGTAAGCTCTCTGAGGAGCAAGCATTAGCAAAGTACGGGGGTAGGCTAGTCGAGCCAGGACTGAGGTGCCCTGCTTGTTCTGCAACAACACCTGACGTTTGGGCTTTTCAGGGGTTGTCGCAGAGTAGACACATTTTTAAGCGGCATTTCACTTTTGCCGGAGCATTTTCACTTTTTAGTATGCACGCCTCCACAGGAGCTCAGGAGCAGTCAACTTCCAACGACTGCCCTGGGGACTGGCTGTCACTGCAGGCATTCGTGACTTTGTCCCACCCCACCCCCCGCCTGCTCACCCCAACCCTCTCCTGCTGCAAGCAATTTTTTTTTTTACCATTTTTTGAAACTGATGACACCAGACATAAGGAAATAACTATCTGTGGTGCCACTGCTAAGCTGGAGTGTGTGTTGGAGTTATATTTTTAGGCTTGGTTTGAAAAAGAGTTCCTGGTAGTCATTACAGCTCCCTAGAGCGACCAAACACCCCTCAAGTAGTTAGAGTTAAGTAACAAAAAGCAAAAATTGACAATAAAAGCAGTGTTTTCTAACACTTCAGTCATTGTAGCCTATTAAATTAAAATGTGTCTGCCCGTCCTATCAAATCAAACTGCATTTCTCTCCTTAACTATGGTTTAAGGATCTGCCCAAACATCCTGTTTCAAAAGGAAATGCACAACATTAAGGAAGTAATGATACCATTCATTGGAGCCTAAAGTAATCCATATACAGTACAATCTATCCTCATCATTATTCCTTCCTTGTCTTTGCTTCAACAGTGACAACGTTTAGGAACCTGAGATAACATTCATCATCATTTGAAGCACTAGGTTTCTTTATCTTTTCAATGCAGACTGAAGGTTTCAAAAATGGGACACTGTAGCCTGTCTAATATAGCCAATAGAGCTCACATTTTGGAAGTAGACCAAAGCGAAACCATGTAGTGGGGAGTGGAATGCAAAATGCTACTGGAAACCCCTGTGCTTTGATATCAACACTGCTCCAGCATCTGAGCTAAATGGTGAACCCTCTCCTAGTTTCACGCAGAAAGAGCAAAGTTAGCATCTAATGGAAAATATTGAGCCAGCAATTTGCATCAACCTGTGAAGTCAGCATGATATAAGGTTATGTCTGGTCGTTACTCAAAGTATTAGGTTGCTTACGTTATATATCATTATATCATCACCGTGCTCAAGGTCCTACTCCACTGCACAAGTTTCCAGATTGCTCCACATAAAAATACACCCGTCCTTCTCCATGATGATGTTAGCTTCTGTGTCTGTCTGTCTCTGACTCACCGTCTCATCCTCTGTCTCCTCTCCCTAGTCACCACGGCTGTGACTGTTATCAACACTCCCTGTCACTCTCTCTGTATCTAGGTTACAGTTGCTATGACAACCATTATGTATGCCAATCAATGGCAGTGACTCATCTCTATACCTTATCATCACATAGCTGTATTTTGGGATGTCTGGGCACAAAGCGTATGTTCACTGGGGGATTTTCTGCATGTCTGAGATTACAATGGGACCCTTGCATGTGATGCACTTCACTGAGCCTACTGAGACCTACATTGTGCTTGACTTGAGTCTTGCTGTGGAATCAAGGCTGATAGGCTGGTGACCCAATTTGATTCCCTGACCCACAGTCTTAAGAAAGGGGTCCGATGATGTAACACTCCTCTAATCCTCTCGCACAGGTTTCTAGGTAACTGTTACTATGGGGACTGGCTGTGTTCAGTCTTTTGAGATGTTGTTGCTAGGCAATAAGCTGTAGTGGTGAAGAGGTACACGGGACTGTGTTTATGCTCGCAAGTGTACATTTTAGAGGTACACCAAGAAAGTATTTGTTGCAGGGGCATCAACCATTTCTCAATATGGATCTTTTTAAGCTGTGAAGCACGAAGTGGGCATTAGTGCAGAGTGGTACTCATTTAAGAGGAGGCCTTGGCCCACACAAGTATGCATGTGTACAAAACAGGCGCTCGTTCCAGCTCTGTCTAGTCAAAGTAGGTGGAAGACGGGAAACCAGACATAAAAACACACATCAGATAACTCTTATAAAACAATGTCTGACAAGGGAACAAGTCTAAAACCCGTTTTGCTCTTTCTCCCTCTTTGTCTCCCTCCAGGTCTGTGGATCGCCAGGCGTTCTACCATGCCTGTCCCCCCACCCCTCAATCCCCGCAGACAAAAACACCTGTCCCACACACACCTCCACCCCGAACAAAGGGCAGAACGTTCCACATTCCCCTCCCTTGTCCCTCCATCCGTCCTCTCTCTTTCTCTTCTCCCCCCTCTCCTTGTCTCATCTTTGCCCTCCTCATCCCATCTCGTCCACTGCGCCTGTCCCAGGGCTACGAAAAGAACCCTTCCCGACTCTGTCCCTTTCCCGGCGTTTCACTGGCTAACTCTGGTCACATGCTGCCTGCTGCCTTCTCTGATTGGAGCAGGGGAGACGTGGGGTGTGGTCTCGGCCTGTCCCTTCCACTGCGTGTGTCGAAACCTTTCAGAGTCGCTCAGCACTCTCTGCGCCGACAAGGGCCTCCTGTTTGTCCCCCCGCACGTTGACCGGCGCACTGTCGAGCTGCGACTGGCTGACAACTTCATCACGGAAGTGGGCGGGATTGACTTTGTCAACATGACCGGATTGGTTGATTTGACTCTGTCGAGGAATACCATACACCTAATCCGACCAATGGCCTTTGCTGACCTGGAGAGTCTGCGCTCGCTGCATCTGGATGGTGAGTCAAAATAGTAATCCTACAATCCTGCTGACTTAAACTACTTGGATATGACAATTTGGTAAAATATTCAGAAACAAAATTAAAACCCTTCAGCGATATTATTTATATTTGTGTATCTAGGTAATCGCCTGACAATACTTGGACCCAGGGACCTCGCAGGTTTGGTAAATCTGCAACACCTGATCATCAACAACAACCAGCTGGTCAAAGTCTCTTCCCAGGCCTTTGACGACTTCTTGCTCACTCTGGAAGACCTTGACCTGTCCTACAATAACCTCAGAAGGTAAACTTTTGCCTCGGTTGTGATCACCCACACACAGCGTGCATTCACACAATCTACTCTGTTCTGTTTTATTAAGTGGAAACACACAGTAATACTCTAGAGTTTCCTGTGCTCAGGTCTCGGTCTCAATGCCGCCGACACACAGCTCAGCTCACAAAATGTAAAAGGCACAGTGGGAACGCCTTGTCTGATCATGCCAGAGTCAGCAAACACGATGAAGAGAAACCATCTCAATCTGCTGAGGCTGGGAGGAGAGGACTAAAAGCTCAGGAAATTGAAAGCGAATCAATTTTGATGAGGTCCTAATTTTCTTTGACTTCGATCTTGCTAAGATTTGATGAGCACACTTCTGAGCTCACTCCACTGTGAGTGTGCATTGCTTATGCTATTCCATATGGTTCATTCTTTAGCACACTGTGGTATTCCAGTCATCTCTATCTAGGACAAAGGAGACACTTACAGCATCACTACTTATTCCTCTGGACCAAACAATAAGTCAGAACAATGACGATATTCACTATCAATCCCCTATTCTCCTCTTCATAGTGTCCCACTGCGTTGATGAATTCAGCAGCTTTTGGCTGTCAGCTCTGATTAAGATGTTTCATTTGTCTCCTCTACAGGAGCTCTTTGGCCTGTTTCCAACCTCCACCAAGCCATAAGAAAAGTGTAAAGAGTTTTAATGATGCATACATTAGCAACTGCTGTTTGCCCCTTTGTTGCGGGTTACTGAGAGGAATCTTTACAGACTAAGATTAAAAATGAGCCTGCGTCATTGATTCTTTCTTATCTAGGTTAAAAATGCTCAAAACTGGAAACAGATCATGTCATAAGGGAACTCTTTTCAGGCAGGGGAAGAGATTATCCACGTGGGGAGGCCCACCGGTGTAATTTAATTGTGAAGGAAACTGAGGGACACCTGGTGTCTCCTGCAGCTTAGATTTGTTCGAATACTGCTTTTAGCAGTGTTACAGAGCAAGTCTGGAACCTGAACTGATCTCACGTGGTTAACTTTCTGGGACACTGGGGTTGAGCAATGCAGCAAAGATGGGAATTGCCAACTACCATATTCATTCATTAAAAAAGAAGTTATGACCTTATTATTGGTTGACTTCTGCACTACCTTCATCCGACTCCTGTTATGTATCAAGGCCTGTTTGTAAGATGAATCTAATAACAAAATGAAAATATTTGTGGACAATAATTTCGATTATATCAAAGAGGCATGCTTGTGCTACAATATCCTGCTTCATTCATCCGTCTGTCTGTCCACCTCTAATCTACACCACAAACATGATTTAATAAATCATTAAGCCTAGTACTGCTTTCCCCTCACATGTCTATTGTCGAGAGACATTCTACTGTATAGACAAAGAAAGTGACCCTCTGCTGTTTGCTGTAGCCATCAATAATTTATTTATTGCATTAATTTCATTACACAACGCAATATATTCTGTCAACCAAATAAGCTTCGAAATCAACTTATTAATGTGTGATATTGAGTAGCAGCAGGTGTCTCTTTGTGTTCAGCACAGAGTGCTACAGTGTTTGCTTATAAACTGCTAAACATGAAGATGAAATCAACAGTGCAGGTATGACCCCGACATCACTTCACATTTATTCTATTTTTCTGGTTCTCAGTCATCACTTTTGACTTACTAATTTGTCCAAAACGGTTCCTAAGTGAATGTCTGCACAAAAGGAATACTAAATGACAACAGCAATGGGTCACAGATGGGACTGGTGAAACCCAGAAAAAGTGAAGGATTGAGAAGGAAAACGAGCATCTGTTGTTGTTGTCTTTCATTGCTGTCACCATTAATTAGTCTTTGCTTATTCCTGTTTGTTGCAGAGTAAGGAAAGTAGGAAACTGCTCAGAATATAGAGCGTAAACTTTGATCTAAAAGCAGCACACTCATCTACTCAATTAATCTAACATTAATCACTAAATATTTTTCTATTTCATTGCTACAGGGTACCATGGGAGTCCATTCAGAACATGGCCAGTCTGCACACGCTCAATCTGGACCATAACCTGATAGACCACATAGCGGAAGGAGTCTTTGGAGAGCTGTATAAGCTTGCAAGACTGGATATGACCTCCAACAGGCTTCGAACCCTACCTCCTGATCCCCTCTTTGCAAGGTAGCTCTTAAGCTTGTCTTTCATGTTTCTCTAAGAAGTGGCTTAGTGGAAATATTCTGTGGCAGACGACACTACCACCAAAGTGGGTTTTAACAGGGGTGCGTTGGTGTACAGACATTCTGTCAAATCATTAGTCACTCCTTTATCATACTCACTCCGCATCTAATTATCCATATCCAGTATTGTAGATAACACTATAAATCGTTTCACTCGTACCAGTCCACAGACTGGAATACATGAGGAAACCGAACCTTATGTTCTCATTTTATTTCCCTTTTTTGTTCTACATCATATAGAAATGAGACAGTGGCAAAGAAAGCCACAGGAGCAAGAGGCTGCAAGGTAAATAAATAAGGACCTTATAGGTCTCTAGTGCCCACTTATTGGCTAGTCATACATTTTCAACTTTGGAAATGGTGATGGCAAGTAATGAGGGTGGTTAAGAAAAAGAAAGATTGTAGAGGTGACTCTACTAGGCTCCAACTAACTATCGCAGTCCAGCTGTGACACGGCATCTGTGTACTTGCACTCACGTCCTTTACAATTAATGCTGATTGTGCTGTTGAGAGCTTTACAAAACACTGTCATTTAAAGGTACCTACCAGCACAGCCATTTCATACGGTTCATATGTGGTATTACAGCCACAGTCTTTAAAACCATCTTGCAGAAAGCTGCTTCGTAAGTTTAATACAGTCCTGTTTTTTCCTTGACATTTGCAAATTATTCCAATTTTAATTTGCACAGGCCAGCTGCAAGATGTTTATAACAGCACTACTGCTAAGTATTGCTCCTGGGTCGGTTTGTAACCGCCTGCTGTGGACCATTTTCAAAATCACTTGTTTCTCTCAGTTTGAGCAGCAGGCTCTTGCCAACTGGCTGATGCCAAAACCTAACTTTATAGCAAATGTATTTTTGTTCCTTTTAATGGTGATAAAAACCTTGAAAATTTGAGTGACAAAAGGGCGAAGTTGCTATAATTTTACAAAAAGTGAAAAAACTAGGGAGAAAAAAATGTTGATGAAAATGTTAAGATACTTCTGCTATTTGGACTTTCAAGCTCAAACTTGTTGATTAACATGCTTATATTCATAAAGGATGAGGTAAGACGGCTTTTATAGTGTTAGTCCAAAATGGACTGATCTCTATTTATAGGTTGAATTAATCAAGAATATAGCATTTAAATCAACTTCAAGTCCATTAAGGCTTACAGTGAACTGATGACCTTTTCCACTGTCATCTTCAGGTCACAGACAGGTGCAATAAGTCCCACCCCCTACAATGCTGTCATAAGCTTAAATTTTGGTGGGAACCCGCTGCACTGCAATTGTGAACTGCTATGGTTACGGCGGCTTATCCGTGGAGACGACATGGAGACGTGCGCCACACCTGCTCACCTGGCTGGAAGGTAAACATCATGAATTGGACAAAGGATCATCTGTCTTACACATTAAGTTTTAGAACCAACTGTTTTTCCTTATTCTTTTAATCATTGAAACCTTTGTCAATGTCAGTGGAAGCAAAATAATAGTCTCAGGTTGAATGAATATCATACTTCAGTGTTTCCCAACCTTGTCTCAAGGCCAATCTGTCCTACAAGATTTTACTCTTGCCCTGTTTTAGCAGAAATCAAATTACAGGCCTCACATTTTATGACATCTTAATTGGATCATCATGTGTGCAAGAATAGAACTGGAGCAAAAACTGGCACGGGTAGGCCTTAAAGACTGTGTTTTCAAAACGAGGATGTGATATTGCTGCAGTCATTATTCTGATACCTCACACTTTCTCCTCCCTGCGTCTCTCTGCTGGAATTTTCCAGTCTAACCATGCAGTCAAAAGTGAAAACAAAGGATTGAGGAGCAAAATGAGCATCTGTTGTTGTCATCTGTCATCGCTGCCACCATTAATTACTCTTTGCTTAGTCTTGTTTTCTGCAGAGTAGAATGGGAAATAATTCAGACTGTTCGTTACTGACCTTTACCCTTAAATGTATTTTTAAAAGAGTACATAGATCTTTAGGTTAATGTACTTCATTAATCTGCCAAACCCACCATGGAGGGTTAAAACAAGACAAATTCCTGTCCTTAGCCAAAAAGGTGGTCCTGGTGCTCTCCACCTCCCTCTCTCTCTCTCTCTCTCTCTCTCTCTCTCTCTCTCTCTCTCTCTCATTGGCTTCATGCCTCTTCTCTCCCTTTGTCTCTCAGATATTTCTGGTCGATTCCTGAGGAGGAGTTTACTTGTGAACCACCTCTCATCACCCGTCACACTCACAAGCTGTGGGTGCTGGAAGGCCAGCGAGCCACGCTAAAATGCCGTGCCATTGGCGACCCTGAGCCAGTAATCCACTGGGTTTCACCAGATGACCGCATCATTGCGAATTCATCCCGGACCAGCTCCTTCAGCAATGGGACCTTGGATATCTTAGTAACAGTTGCCCGGGATGACGGGGCATACACATGTATTGCAATAAATGCAGCAGGCGAAGCGACTGCCACTGTGGACCTGAAAATAATCCCCCTGCCTCACCGGGGCGGAGCAGGCGGAAACACAGGGAATAACAACGTGAACACCAAAAACAACAGGAACGTGACCAATGGGATTTTACGGACCGATCCGGGCTCCTCGGATATCAGCACAGGGAAAAACGGAGGGATTAACAACAGCGCAGGACGTGGAGGAGAGGTGGAGGATGGGAAAAGAGGTGGAGGGGAGGATGAAGAAGGCGACAGTAGCAGGGCCTCCGAAGGGGAGAGAGTTGACGGAGGGAGCATGGAGGATGTCGAGGGGGGCGAGGAGGAAGGAAGGATGGTTGGAGTACAAGGGGTTACGTCAACCTCAGCTCAGGTCCGATGGGATTTGGGGCGTTTGTCTACAGTTTACGCAGTCTGGATGTATCAGATACAGTACAACTGCACCGCTGACGAGACCCTCATCTACAGGTCAGTCCAACTTTTGCTATGTCATGGACATAACTCACTATGCAAACAACGGGAGCCCATGTGAAATGTTCCTTTTCTATTAGCTTAGATACTTGCCAACAGGTATCTGTTATCGTCTTGCAGTAACAGCTTCTCCTCTATCTATCACTTTTTGACTGTCAGTGTCTTCCTCCCTCAAAAGGTGCCTATCCTGTTTTCATGCAAATCTGCTTAAATATTTATCCATTACAGCATGACACTTCAGTAGTGCAACTGTTCACCTTGTTCATGGACGGGTGGATAGCTCAAGGGAAGGATGGATGGGGAGACAGATGAAGGGATAGAGGGGCGACGGTAGTTAATAATTCATCTCCATCACTGTTTGACACTAAAACCCAACAGGTGGATAAGTCAGTGCATATGGATGAGAGAAGAATGGGAGGGCAAGTGGATGAACACTGAGGGAATAAAGGGGAATTTGAGGGAGGGGGGCTCATATGAAAACATCCAAAGGCAAATAAATAGTGTCTGACTCTGAATGCAAGATATGTCTGTAGACATTTTTTGCATAGCATATCTCGCATGTGCCAGTATTAATGGACACGTCTGATGAGTAAGACCGGCTCTTGATGCGACATGTCATTCTTAATTTGAAGTAACGTTTAAACCTTCAGTAAGCCAAGTCATTTTGCATTTAAAATGAGATTCCCTCACACTTCATTGTCAATGTTTACTCGCCATGCTCTCTGAGGAAGAAAAAGAATCAAACATTTATAAAGACCGGATTTGAGGTTCAGGGCTGCAATGGTGTTCTTGCTATCACAAATTATTTAAGAGACCACTGCCACACCCTGATTTATAAGGGGTAGGATAGGTTTTTGGGGGAAAAAAAACATGGAGGTGAAAAGCAAATTTGCATGCCCAAGAAAGCCTTTGCAAAGCTGCCAATCTTTGTTCACTTTCTGTTTCTATGCGCTGCTGTGAGCCAATTTGTATACTGTAGCTGTGGGCCCAGCAAAAAGAAAGAAGGAGGAGTAAGACTGTAGTCACTTGTAACATCCAAAGAGAGCCAAGAAGATTAGGAGGAACAAGTCAAAGCAAAGAGTTTCAACACAAACCTTTTCGTTTTAAATGAAAAAAGGAGTTCCACACTTTCTGTGCTAGCACCGTGAAACTGTGACGAGGAGTAAATAAGTCTGAGATGGATGGATGCAAGATATCTCTTGTCTTGTCTTGGTTTCAAAATATGACAGTGGGGCTTGGGTTTTAGCTATTTTGGGTACTTACGTGTACAATACTACTCCACTGTACATGAATTATGCTTGCATGCATTCAAAGTTTACTGCTTCTGTAGACTGATGAAACATTATGTGTGTGGTTGTTACTACAGTAAAACAGTGGCTGAAACAGTGACTGTAAGATGGAATAAGGGAAGGAGAGAGGAGGTTCTGGAGGGACTGCCATCATGCCATTATTTGATATTTTTGTTTTTGATTTCACTCTGCACTAATGCAGAGATTGAATGTAGTTTTCCTCAGATAAGATCGTATTAAGCTGTAAGTGGTACTGAGAAAGGCTGAAGGGAGCAAACCATATGACAGGGAGAGGACAGAGAAGACAGGCAGATGGAAAGATGATTGGAAATATGAAAAACTGTGTGCAGGTATAATCAGAAGGATTGAGGGAAAGTAAGGAAGATGGTAGCCAAGGGTGAATGGAAAAAAGACAGATGGGGAGGAGAAACTAATAGTTTGAGTGATGGATAGAGCCAGAAGGGAAGAACGGGGGAATTTTAAGATAGGAAGGAATTTCAGAAGGAGGAGGAAAGGGGTCGAGGGAGAAGGGGAAGATAGGAGATGGGCTCTACCCAAATCACCTTGGGAGAGATTGAGATGAAAGAAGGATGGGTGAAAGGAGAGAGAACGACAGACAATAAAGGGGAGAAGAGAGAGGGGTGGGCTCAAATGGTCCTCAAGGAGAAAGTAAGGAATCAAGGGTGGAGAGAGGGAGGGGAGGTATTTAAATCCATCACCGAAATAGAGTAAGAGAGACAACGTGTGTACACAACAGAAATACACCTGGGTATGGAAATAGGGAAGAAAGAGTGAGGAGGGGAAACAGGTCCGATGTAGTAGAAGAGAAAAAAGACAAAGAGATGGGAAGGACTCCTTAAAAACAAAAAAAGGAATAATGTCACAAGGGAGTAGGCGGTGTGGTGAAAGCCCTACAGCTAAGCAATCCATTGCTGGGGAGAGGGTTGGGTGGATGACGAAGAGGCGAAGAGATGCCTCATTGAAATGCCACATCAAAACAGACGAGTGCAGATTCTGTACAGTCCCACGACACATTTGTGGCAATTACACATGGAGAAATAATTACATGATTGAACTGAATGAGCTGAATGAGATCTTAGTTCCCTTGCTGATCAGCTGCGTTCATTCCTCTACAGAAAATACTCTAATAATAGGGGAGCTGGCTTGCTAACATCATCACGTAAAGGTGCATTATCTCCAGGAAGCAAAGAATATAAATTCAGAGAGACAAACAGAGATTACCTCAGCTACAGTGCCACAAGAGCTGTACCTATGACAAATTTTCAACAAAAACATTGAACTTGATAGTATTAGTATTTGTTTGTAAATCCAACTTGTCCTGGCTGAGTTTAGCTCTTGCAAATAAAAAGGGAGACGCATGTAAAGTGTCCTTCTCTGAGGGAAGAAATAATGGAACGGCAGCATTAGTAGTGGCGAGGGCTCGGCTGTGCAGCTCGAGACAAGAAAATGCTGATAGACACAAAAAGTCTCAGACAGAAGCAAAATAGAGGAGAGATAAGCGGCAAAGAGTGAGCCGAGGCAACTGGCGTCACGGGAGAGATGCCGAAATTCAGCGAGGAGGGAGTAAGGGATCTGAAGTTCGATTAAATTCTAAACAAATCACGTCGCCAACAAAACAGAGGGAGGAGAGTGTCTCAAAGGAGAGATAGGGACGTAGTGGCTATCTTAAAGGTGAAATTGAGACATAAACTCTGAACCGAATAGGAAAAGAGAAAAAGGAGGTTAAAAGAGGAGCCAAAGACGTCTGAGGGCTTTGAGGGAGGAAGCAGGGAAATCTGTCTCAAAGGACAGATAGAGCGGAAATGGAAGCGGGCATCATCACCCTGCAGCCAGGGTTTTCCAGTATACATTTATATCATGCTATCAACGTGCCAACCGCAATATCACACCAGCTAGCAAGACTGTGAAGAAAGGAGTCAGCCAAAGGGAGTCTGGCTTATGAATTCAAAAGGAGAGAATGGATGAGTGAGATTTCATGCTTTCTCTATCAGGGATTTGTGTTCATATTTTGTTGTTGTTGTTGCTGCTGCTGTATGTGTGCTTTGGCAGGTGGAGAAAACACACCAGCCCAACTGAATTGAGCTGAGGAAGGAGAGGCAGAAAGAGAGGAAAACAGAGAGGATTTAAGAATGGCAGGCAAGGAAAGAAAACAAGTATAGTTTCCGACAAACGACAGAAAGTGAGCTACATAGTGAGACAGAGGTATATACCATATATATATATAGAGAGAGAGAGACATTGCAGAACAATAGAGCACATTGTGTGGCTGCCAGATTTAATCATCTTTAAAAGGTCAGCCGTATGCTAGAAAACACCAGCCTCCATTTTAGCATGGCTTGTCTAATTCTGATGGCATGTGTGACAGTGCCAGGTGGGATGTCGTCCATGTGGCATCCGCTGGGCCCCACTCACCCCGTCACCCTCGGCTCCCCTGACACCTTCAACTGAGCCTCCTTCCTGGAGCTTTGCCACAATGTTACAGTCCCTCACTTTGATTTGAGCACGAGAAAATGTCCTTGATCCTACAATGTGAGAAAAGCCCAGCAATAGAATAACCAAGGATTTCCGAAGGCTGCTGGTTGAATGTTAGTAATTACCAAATTGGTATGTCTTTCTTGCCCACACATGGGTACAGCCTTCCTGAAGGACAAAGAACAGGAGAAAGAATGTCCCCCCCATGTTAATGAGGCAGCATTTGTAAAGCGACCTCTGTGGTACCATCTGTTAGAAAATTCTGTCATTTCAGCAAGATTACCAGTTTCTAATTTCCTATTTCACAGGCCATGCATGAAGGCATGAGCTGAAGAGTTCACTTTGTAAACCACCACACAACTTACAGGTGGACACGATCCAAAAGCCCCCCATCATGGTGAAGCTGGTAATGTTAAAGTTTTTGATGAGGCTGTGTGTAGTTATGGTTCTTGTTATTTTGGCCACCCTATGCACATAGAGGGGTAGTTATTTATTTATACTATCTCCTGTCTGCCTATCTCACAAACCATCAAACATAAAGTAAATAGCGCATAACACCACTCAGCGCTTCACATCTATTATTTGTTGCAGGACTATTTCATAGGAATTGCATTACATTGCACAGTACAGGTGTCATTCAGTCCAAACTCTGTTTATGAATTACATGAGATAGTCTGTTGCTTTCTTACTGATGCTTGTAGATACCTTGTACCTTTTCTAAAAAAAAAGATCACTAATGGTACATGAGGTCTGTCAGCGGGGGCGTTTGTATGACACTTGTACATGTCAGAGCCAAAAGTTTCTTATTAGGTTCAGAAGTCTTCTAAGCGTGCAGGCAGGAGTGTAAGGGCTTTGACAATTTTCACAATGTTGCCCCAGTCACAACAGGATCGACCTTCCTGCTGGGCAGTCAAAGTGCCAAGTTTGACACAGAATTTAATGGGAACAGAAATGATCACAAGGACAAAAAGAGGAGGAAGTTGGAGGGAAAATCATGCAGAGTTTAAGAAATAATGAGAATAATGAAAGTAGAGTCTGAGAAAAGGAACGCACAGTTAAAAAGGACAGGGTGAGAGTTTGACAGCTGTAGGAAAGGAGCATGCTGAGACACAGACAGATGAGAGCAATGAGTCACAAAAGGAGAAGAAAATGAATGGATTAAAGAAATTGAACCTAAATATTAGGTGCATGGCAATACTACTCATTTGCTGCCACTATCTGTAGCATTTTTGACTAATATTTGACAAAGAGTGTCTATAGTGTAGTCTATATATATATTTTATAATATACAGAGAGGATATTTGCTTGGCTGCACCAAACTATGTGGTTAACTATACAAATAATTTTCCTCCGCTGGAGAAATCGAACACCCCGAGATGCTTTCTGTCATGTTACATCTGGCTCTTTGTATTGTACAATATGATATTGCACGGGAAACTTATATCAGTATTCTATTTTAGCCCTGAATGAGCCTGTTAACCAATACAAGAAATCATACAAGAAACAAGTACAGCAGCAGAGACAGGCATAGATAAGGATGTAATGAGAGATAAAACAGCGGGGCAGGGAGGAGGCATGAAGAGAAGAAGAGGGGGGAGGGAAGAAAAGAACAAGGACATAGACGGATAGGAGGATTGAGGGAAGTGAGAGAGATAGGGGATGGACAAAATGGGGTTGAGAGTTGTACCCCAGGGGAAGATGTAATTAAGTGTTAAACTACTGTGTCAATACTTGTGTCAACTCACATCAGAGGCAGAGGAAGGAAGGAAAAGAGAAAGGGTCAGCACTCAATATATATTATACTGTAGGGTCAGAGGAAGGAGGAAAGTGAGTAAGGGAGATGGAGAGGGATGGACAATGAGATTTATACTACCTTTTATTATGTGGCTAAAAATAAAATGAAGAAAAACAAGGGAGAAACGATGGAGAAAGACAAATACTAGGGGATTGGGGAGAAGGAGGTCAGAAAAAAGGGAGCGGGAAAGAGAGAGAAAACAACTGAATCAGGCGGGGCGGGAAAATCAGGCCAAATGAGGAAGAGCTGAGAGAGAAGGATAGATTAAGGAAAGCGAAAAGACAGAAGGAGGGATGAAACAAAATCCAGAAGGGAAGGGGGAGTGGGGGGTGGGGGATTGACAGAAAGACAGATCAAGAAAAACAGAAGAAGAGATCAGACAAAATTGAGGGAGACAGCCAACGAGACAGTAAACAGTCCAACAAATCAAGAGCAAAAGTGGAGGAAAGGGTAAACGAACAAAAGACATGACATGGAAAAAAAAAGGAAACAGGGGCAGTATAGATGTCAGCCAGAAGAGAAGATAATTGCTTTGTTGTTCCTCCTCTTCTTTATTTTTTTTTCTCTCTCCTCTGTCTTTCTTGCTCTCTGTGCCCAATCTTGTCTGGTGTCAGATCACCACACTTGGTAATGCAGACAGAGAGAAAAAAAGAGGAAGAAATGAGGAAGCGAGAGAAACAAGAAAAGAAGTGGAAGACAGAGAAAGATGAGAAAAGGGGGACAGGATTCTACCACTCTTTTATGCCCTTGCCATCACTGTTTTTTTTTTCCTCTCTCTCTCTCTCTCTGGTACTAATAATTACTCGCCTCTGTGTCACCAGCTTGAACAAAGCACTCCCTTGTCTCTTTCACTTTCTCCCTGCATCTGTGTGTATGCGCGCGCCTTTGCAGGGTTTAACCGTAATTAGAAGCACAGAGACAGACACACACACTCTTGGGTGTGTTAGGTGACACAATGCTAGTGTCTGCAAATACAGGGAGAGTAATGAGAACACCACTCCTGGCTCCTCGACATAACCAATCCAATCGGTCAATTCATTTTATTTCAGACCAGCAGTTATATGCCATGCGCTTTATACATACATCGTCTCAGGAGCACTGAAGATTTAGGTGTTTCCATGATGTGTACGCACACCACAGGACGGCAGATTTGCAAGTACATATGACAATAGGTGCATAAATGTAGATAAAAATGCATAATGCAGTGAGTAGTAGTGAATCAGCGTATCAAAGATGTGTGCATTTGTGAATGTGTCCGAGTCTTCCATGTATATTTCAGTGACTTTGCAAGCCTATTTCTTTCACTGCTAGTGTGGCAGAAACAACTAGAGAAGTGATTCACGATCTCATAAGGGAGGGAAGGGTGGTGGGGCGGAGGAGAAGAGTAGTGATATAGGGAGAGGAGGGGGGGGGGCTGGAAATATAAGATGAGGGCAAATAGAGAGGTGGCAGGGAGAAGGAAGATAGGAGGAGAGAGGATGAGGAGGAGGGAGGAGTGACCTTGGATGCTAAATAATGGTACATGGTTATAGCTGTGGCTAATAGAGACATAGTACAGTGACTGCGAAAATGAGAGAGGCTAGGAGGTCAGGTAGAGCCCGGTGAGAATTGCTGAAGGATTTGCAGCGAGCAGAGCTGATTGGCTGAGGAAATACAGAGCAGGTAAAAGAGACAGAGATGTGCAGAGGGAACGAACATAACTAAAAACGTAAGTCAAATGGTTAAAAAAAAAAAAAAAAAAAACTGCCAAGAAAGAGGTCGAACATGGAACAAAGGAGTGCAACACTGCAAATGTAGGTAAAGGGAAAGAAAGGATGGGCGATTACAATGCAGTGAAAAGGGCAGAGGATATGGAGAGATAAGAGTGAGGGACTGATCAGCGAAAAGAAGGAAATCTGTTCATAAAAGATGGATGGAGAAAGAATAAGGAGGATAGATTGAGGGAGGGAGGATCGAAAAAGAGCTGAAAAGAAGGATAGAGGGAAGGATGGAGGATAGTGTGAATAAAAGAGGGGGTATTGAATGGCAGGATTAGAAAAATGACTCAAGGATTCACTCAAGGTGTGTGTGTGCAAGTCATGGTCACACAATGCACAAGGACTGAACAGTTTGATGCTGTGTCCCAGTTTATAAGACATGGTATAGACTGCAAAAAGCTTTCCGTTGTTTTATGTTAATCCATGTATATACACAAATTCATTTGGTGCAGTAGAATTCATAATGCAGCCATATATCAGGAAGCAGAAAGGGAATGAGCTCAAATACTGCTTGTATAAGACTTTGGTAATACAGTTTCTTATTCAGCACTGAATCCAATAAAGCATGCAACAGTATATCAGCGATATTAATCACACAGACACTGAGCGACATGGGAAAAGAGGGGAAAAGACAGGACATGAGAAACCAGTACGCGTTAACATGACAGTGAATCAAAGGAAGAGAAAACCCATTTAAACATAACCTTTGTTACAGCCCCTCAACGGAGGACACGACTCCCCACAGTGATGGTCAAATCTCTCTTGCCTTGCGGGTTCTATCAATTATACGCAGACACATACAGGCTCTGGATGAACTGACACCGCTCTAATATTTCTCAGGGCCTTTTATAAGGTTATAATATGACCAGGGCTTTTTATTCAGAAACAGAGGCAGCGGCATGAGTGCTGCCTCTTGCATATTTCATGTGGCAAATCTGATTGAGCACCCACTGTCTTTACTAGTGGACTTTACAGGGGCAATTCACAATCCCCCAGTGTGGCTGATTGCCAGAGACAGGCTTTCATTTTGGGTTTTCATTCCTGAGATATTTGGTTATAATGCTTTGGTTTGATTTCGCTTCTTAAGATGCTTACTCCTCTGCTGTAGGAATATAAAAAGTACTTACAAAACCTTTATTTTGCTACTCTCTTTCCCAATTTTAGTTATTGCTCTGAAGTTTTGGGCCTTGAAATATAATCAGTGTTTCCATAATTTCACAGCGCTGCCTGATACCTTGAAGAATAAAGGTTCTGGGAGTTAGTTGACAGAGACATTCAAATGTATTCAACTGTTTCAGCAGTAAGACTAGATACCAGCATTTCCTGGTAAGAGTAAGTAAACCCTCTTCTTAGACCATTTAAATGTCGACTATGTCTTTTAGCTGTTTCACTGTTTCATTTTGTTGTCTGCCTGGTCTGTAAATCGCGTCAGCGCAGAGAATTAGTTAATTAGTGAATTTGTGACAGTGTTAGAAAGCACGACTTAATGACCACCGGATAAGGTGGATTTTGAATACCATTAAGATTATATTGGAACTTGGGAGTGTCGGACAGTATACATTGTCCTTATCAAATCATATTGAGCTTCTGCTGAAAATGAGCAGTTTGGGGGTATTTCTGTGCCGGTGCTTGCCATTCAAATTAGTCCAGGAGATTTGGTAAGGAGGCGTAACTGAGTTTGCAACACGCTGTTGTTTTAAAAGCACTTTTAACCCTAAATTATATCTGTGCAAAAGTTGATATTCTGGGCATTTGTTCAGAAAATGACAATTGTCTGACTGATTTCATTTGTAAAACTTGCTTAAGTAACAGCAGCTAAATTATACCCAATTCAAAAACTAAAGAAAATCACAAGTAGGCTGAATTGTTGCCGTCCTTTGTCTCTTTATTTTGAATGCATTTAAACAGACTAAGGTTATGGGCCTTCTGCAGTGGCTCCCCCGGTGTCTGAGTCACACTAGATGGCATTTATAGGATGTAGCTCAAGTCTGAAGGGAGCTGGAATGGTTAGCAACAGACGATACAAATAAGCCCTTTGATGTAGCAAGAAAAGGGAGAGAAAAAGAGGGAATTGGAGAAACAGAATGCAGGAGAGGAAAGTAAAAGAAAATCACTGACAAAATATTCACGGAGGCAACACAAAAGTGCACAAACACACACTTGCCCACACAACAGGGTTGGACAGCAGAGGGCAAAGTCATACCCATCAGCAACAGACACTTGAGCTGTGCTACAGTCTCCCACACACACTTTAACCTAGCATGTCACATACACAAACCCACCAACATACAAATACACACAGATTTCTATTCCAGTGTGTCATAAATACAAACATATACACATGCACACACTGAAGCAAGCACATACAACTTATGTAAAGCCTGTGCCCCTCTGTTCTTATCACCACCTTCATTGTTTTTTCCCCTCTCTATTGTTCACCTCTCCCCCGTTTGTTAGCTGCTCGAACACTTAAAATGAGGACACATTCAAAGCACTCTCTTTATTATCCCACGCAAGCACTCACCCATTACAGACACACGCTGGAACCCTCTTGCAGTCAAAATACAACAAAACACACCCTCACTTGTGATGACAATACATCGACACATTCATTTCCTAAATAAACTCTAATCAAAACAAAACGTCCCAGCTTTAGGTTAATCCTAGCTCTGACCGTTAAACCTAAAATGGCCTCTTTTTTTAAATGCGAGGTCCCACAAAATGGCTTGGTGTGCTTCTCGCAGGGATTCAAGTGCGAGCACGCACACATACACACACCCCTGCACTCCAAATGAGCAGACAGAGTTCTCTTTTCATGTTCCCTGGGTGCGCTCTCCATCAATAGCCTCATTTTCCCTCTCTCCCCCTACTGCAGTATCCAATCCTGCGCTGCTTCTAGCCATCCTTTCACCCCTCCTTTCCTCTGCTTCTTCAACAATATTCAACCCTTTCTCCTTAGTTCCACAAAAGTCCGAAAATTCAGGCTAGGCTTGAAGTTACTGCAGATATTTTACATTTCACTACTAATTGTGTGCACAGCATGCTTATTTATTTAACTGACCAATACTATTTTTTCTTTTATCCCTCTTTAGAATTCTACCATCGACCAGTGACCGTTTCCTGTTGAAGAACCTGGTTTCTGGTGTGGACTACAACCTGTGTGTGCTGGCCATTTTTGATGACACAATCACATCACTAGCGGCAACGAAAGTCCTGGGCTGTGCCACGTTCTCCACCAAGGATGTTTACCCAGCATGTCGCTCTCTCCAAGCCCATTTCCTGGGCGGGACACTCACCATATTGGTTGGCGGTGTTGTTGTCGTCACCCTACTTGTGTTTACTGTGGCTCTTATGGTTCGCCACCGTGTCTGCAATCATGGCGACCACATAATATGTCACAATAGCAACACTGAGGCAGGAGGAGGGGCCTGCTGTCAGGGTGGAGGCGTAGGGAGTGGAGACAAAGGGGGAAACACTAGCGGGTGCTACCAATCAAACGGTTCCGGGGACATGATGATGGTGGTCCTGCCCAATGGCCTGCCTTCCAAGAGAGGAGGGGAGGAGGACAAGGAGAAGGAAGCAGCTGATTCAGCTTCCTCTCTGCCACCAAAACTCCCTCCAAAGCCCAGGCCCAAGCCTAAAGTCAACCTGGAGCAGTTTCTTTCAGCTGGGGGGGTAGTTTCCACAACAACAGGGGCAGGAGGTGAGATGGCACTGGTGGTGAGGCAAAGGAAGCTGGAGAAGGCGCCGCCATACACCCTTGAAAGTGACAGAACTCCCCTCTACTACTCCCCTT
The DNA here is from genome assembly GCF_043641665.1 of Enoplosus armatus. Classification (NCBI taxonomy): domain Eukaryota; kingdom Metazoa; phylum Chordata; class Actinopteri; order Centrarchiformes; family Enoplosidae; genus Enoplosus; species Enoplosus armatus. The sequence goes on from NC_092202.1 coordinate 11,060,380, forward strand.
CCCCTCCATCCACCCTGCCCCGTCAGTCACGCTCCAGGGACCGCCCAAAACCCCGTCTGGAGCGAGAACTGACCAATCGTGCCAGTTTCTCTCTGGCTGCACCCCTGAGAGACTCAGAGCTGTTGGACTGGAGAATCACTCCCCGAGGCAGGGACAAATGGAACTCCTCACAGGCTTATCAGAGCCCTCTATCCCCTCTAAGCCCTGTTTGCGGGACTGTTAGCAAGCGGCGACACTCGCTGGATATGGGCTCCTCTGTCGCCCTAGCAACTGATGCTGCGGCGACTGTTGCCAAACGCTATGGTGCTGTCAGTTACGCCAAGCGGCTGAGCGTGATCTGGACAAGGCGAAGCCAGTCGCTTCATGGAATGCTGGTGCAGTGCGCCTCGACAACAAGCACAACATCTTCTACAACCAGCGACGAGGCCGCAAGTGCCGGGGGGTTTGGTGCACACTGCGAGTTCCAACGGGGATATATCCACGCTTATAACACCACCAACTCCAACTCTAACACTGGGCTCACTACTGGGAAAACACACACTGTAAAAGACAGGGGGAGGGAAAAAGGAAAGGATGGAAGGAGTGCTGAAGAACTGGAGGAAAGTGTTGTGTAGGGGGCTGTGAGAGGACAGTTTGAATGGGATCTTGGTTTGAGGAGGGCAAAGAGGTGGAGTCAGGGGAGAAATTGAGGGGGCAGGAAAGCGAGAGTTCAGAGGAAGGGAGAAGAGTAAAATTGACTTGAGTCTCACTTGTGCAGGTCCCTGATTTGCCCTGGGAGAAGTCAAAAAAAAATGGAGAGGAGAGGGGAAAGTGTACCTGGAAGTGAGGAGATGATTTTTAAGAGGCTCTTTATAGTTGACCTGAAGAGTGACTGGAGGAATCGTAAATGGGAAGAGAGATGTGAGAGGAAAAGGGGGAGAGTAGGAGAAACATAACGTGTGACAGTCTTTAAAACGGTTTTAAATACTCGAGGCTGAGCACAAGCTCAGTACAAGATAGAAAAGGAAATAGTAACACAAAAACAAAACTCAGAAAAATCAAGACAAAGAGAGTGACAGCTGTAAGAACGGACAATGTGAGTGATATAGTCACAGAGGGAGAGACGTAATCAAACAAGAGAAAACATCAATAGAGCAACAGAACAAAGGATATATAGCAGAGACTGATGAAAAAAACTGATGTGAGCTCAGCGTCGATCTCAGTAAAGCCTATTCACTAATAGAACCAGACTGTTGCGAACACTTCAACTCTCCAGGGCCTCAGCCCCCACAACGCCACGAGGGTTTACACTGGATCAAAAACAACAAAACAACTGGTACTACTGGAGAAACACTCTGACATAAACACTACAGTAAAAAAAAGATTTGGATGATACAGTCCTGCTTTGTTATCTTGTCTTTGGACTCCAACACTGACGGCCATTTTGAAACTCTTTTCCAAAACACAATGAATGTGACTTTTATGTGTCCTCTGTGACTGGACAATGATTTTGGCTCGCCGTGCCTGCGGATTATGGGAGCATAAATACAGAGCCGGGTGCATTGGACACGATCAATCGATGCAGGCTGGAAAGAGCGAGTGGAGCACAGGCATTATTAAAAGAAAGACAATGGGATTACAATGGAGTCGATATGGATTACAAAATGGAGGAGACATGGGAGTATGATGAAACATGTGCACTTGTGCATTTCTGAAAGACCAGATCATATTGGATGAATAATGGACCAAACAAATGAATAATGCTGATGGATGCATAAGTGTGCATGCATTGATGGATCAGGGACAGGATGTGTGTATGTGTGCCTGTGTGTGTTTGTGTGCAAACATGTATATGAATGTTTGTCAGGGGCAATCCAGTCAACCCGACTCCATTTGTGTTAAATAAGGTTGAGCACTTTCTGGACATGCTGTAAACGGAATTCATCTAAAAATTTAAGATTAGCGGTGGTCTTCGGGTCCACCAAAAGTCAAGTAAGAGCGAAATGTTTAAGGACATCTTCACCAAAACAAGAACAAATCACTATTTCCATGGTCAGAAAGCAGCAAACCCTTAAGGGTGGAATCAAAATTTCAAATTCATTTTTTGTGACTTCAGACTCCTTTGTGCCACATGGATTCACATTAAATCCAAACAGTGAATGTTTTCAGAAAGGAAGCAGTAAAAAATAACGACAGAACCACTATGGAAGCCACTGACAATATAAACTCTTCACTGGAAGACTTTGTAAAACTTATAATGGGACAACTAATCCACTGGCACAAACCACAGAGACTCTTAAAAACTTCTATCGAAGAGAAAAAAAATGGAAAGAGAAAACTTGAAAGTACATATATATAGTATATATAAAATGATGTTACTTGTCGCACCATGTGTTTCTGTTTTTCAAAGTTTTCTGGGGAATGATGTTAGGATCAAATACAAAATATAAAATGTGTGATTTTTTGTTTTAGACAAAAAATCGTCATGATTAGAACAGAAAAATGTTGATTATATAATCATAGGCAGAACAATAAAAGATCAAAACAGACATTGAAGAAGCACACAAAGCACAAAACACACAACTGGCAAGCACACACCCTAAAAGACAGACACACACAGACAGATGCCTATAAAACAGAGCCAATTACATTCAGAATAATGACTTTTAACCATTACTGTTGTTTCCTTTCTGTTTTTATTTCATTTTGCCAAAGTCAATATTGTTCTCTGGACTTGATATAAATAATAAAAATTACATGTATGGAACAGAGACAGACTCATTAACACAAGGGAGTAAGCTGTGTGTCATGTTTGTGTGCATGTGTGTTTACAGATGGACTTTACATGTGTTTTTTACAAAGGCATATAATGTATGTGTGAAAAGAATTTACAGTATGACATTATTTGTCTGTGTCATTGTAGTTTAGTACATCACCAAGCGCCTAAAACAGATTTCAAGACAATTAAGTGCTATTTAAATCAGCAATCTTTCAGTAAGTTTGGGAATAAGATGAATACAGATTGAGAAAATGCTAGCTCTTTGGTTGGGAGAGATATGTGAAGATGATGTTTTGAGCTGGAGGCAAACTGGTGAGTCAAAGAAGCTTTAGTGCCTGCGTGTCTCTGTAGCAAAAATGAAGTTGTTTACTTGTCAGTCATTGGAGTTGATTAGAAAGTAAGGATGCAGTAACCCTTCTTGAGGTAATTAAAGACAGCATAGGAAAAAAACAGATGTAGTGAGAAAGACAGTGCATGAAAGAGAAGCAACCAGAGAAAAAGGAGGAGATCAATAGTTCCAGGGACAGATGGAAATGCAATTAGAAAGAAAAACGAAGTAAAAATAAGATTTAACAGAGCAGATTTGATATGAAATGCAGAATAAGAAAGAGAGCTGGAGTGACAACAGAGAGAGAACTAGAACTAAAAGCTGTCAGACTAATGGATCATGATTCTGATGCTTTGTTGTTCAACCATATCCGCTGGTTTCAGACCATCTAATGTAAAACATGACAAGACCCTTTCACTGCTACCTGCAGCTGAGTTCAACACTAATATAGCAGCAAAGCAAAGACATGAACTGGCAGCGATCTGCAACTGAACATGAATTAAACTTCTAAAACTACAGATGAGAAAAGACAACAGTAAATTGGAAAACACGAACTAGCAAAAATATCCATTAATTTATCCATTTTCTTTATCAGGGTCATGGTGGCAACAGGTAAAACATGGTAGCCCATCGAGCTCTAACTGGGGGATCCCAAGGAATTCCCACGCTAGATGGGAAATCCTACCAGCATGTTCTGCCCATGTTCATCCAAGTGGATGTACCCAGAATACCTCAACAGGAAGACGTTTGTGAGGCAGGAACCTAAACAATGGCCTGAAAGAGGCTGAATACTGTACAGAGTTGCAGCCCTGTCTAATTATAGAGTAATTTGGTTAATATCAAAAGTAGTGCTTATGGAAAACTAACCCTCAAATCTGTGAAAAGAGACAGAAAAAGGCAGACAGAGATGGAAAGAGGTGAAAAAAACATTTCTCATTCCGTGCCTACATCTGCTCTTGCATGTTTTCATTCTCCATCGAGCCCTTTGCAGACGCTGCTTAATAACCCAAGATGAGTGTAAAAGATGTGGAGAGAGAGAGAGGTGAATGTGAGAATGCTGACACACCTAGAGATGGACAAATAGATGATGATGAGCAAGGGAAAGAGGGAGAGATATGAAGGAAGTTGGGTGTGGGGGGCGGTGTCATTTTGTAAAGCTTTCAGTGTGTGTTTGTGTGCATGCCTGCGTGCCTCTGCCCATATCCATGGCTGAATGAGCTCGTTTTCTGATGTGTGTGAGTTGGTGTTATTTTTGTCATGTCAGTACTCTGCCACAATTTATTACCTGGAAGATTCTTTAACCACAATAGGATCAAATGAGACTGGGTAGCTGGTGTGTGTGGTGTCGTATGTGTGAAAGGGGTTAATATGTTCTCTTGCCTCTTGAGCTTTAGACACCAGACATCACCTGAGTGGAAGACAGTGTCCTAAATTTGAGGCCATCAAGTATGACACCAGAGACAAAGGAGAGACAGAGAGAGAGAGGGAGAGAAAGAGTGTGTGTGTGTGTGTGTGTGTGTTTCCGGACATCAGGTCAGAGGGCAATTTGATTTGAAACTCATAAGTGGCCACATTAAAAGCAGGACTGTGTCTGTGCTACAGTCACCTTTGAGAGAGAGTGTGTGTGTTTGTCTGCATATGTGTTTGTGCAGAACACCACCCCTCCCTCTGCTTTCTTTGCCGAGGGCAAAACCCTGGCCCAATTTGACTAATTAAAAAAAAATGCTGAGTTACGTGCAAACACACACATCCACACACAAACTCACCTTTTAACACATGCAGACACAAATGTGCACATATATACACACTTCAAGATAACCTTGTGAAAGTGGTGTTTATCGTGTTTCTGCGGGTTCATTCTGTGTGTGTGTGTGTGTGTGCGTGTCTTGAAAGGCCGTGCCCGCCTGTAGCCAAACTTCCTCTGACATTTGCAGTTATGTTCGAGGTATGATGCATTTCCCTGCAGTCTGCTGAGTAACTGCTGACTCAGGATGCATCAGGACTCAGCACCTCCTGCGCTACAAACCAGTTGGACCAGTTCTGCAACATGCTGAACTCTGCCGTGATAGAAACAGATAAGATCAGTCTCACCAGCTCCAAGGCAACTGTAGAGTCTGAAATTATCAGTTGAACTCTTTTGATAAAGTCCTTAAAGCGGTACACTAGATGAAAAATACAAAACAGCTGAATAGAGCCCAGCCCTAAGAGATAATCCCAGGGTTTCTTTACAACATGACTCAACCTTCTATAACTTGGCCAAAGCACAACACTGATTTAATAAGTGCAGACATTGCAACCTACAGCGACACAATGCTACGGAGAAGAGAGACTGCAGTAATATTATAAAATAAATAAGGCAGTAAAAAACATTTTGGGGATTAATGGACATATACAGTATAATAAAGAAGATGCAATTTCATTCTCTCATGTTTAATACTCAGAACTTCCACAATAAAATGAATACTTATGTCATTCTGAACATGTGGATGTTCACTTAAATCGTGTTAACCTTCATATCCATTTGGACATTTAACATTAACATTGTTCTAATAAATTATATATTATCTTGGACAAAACATAGACAGAGCTATTGTTAACTCGCTTATTTTAGCTCACCAAAATCTCAGAAAAACAAGATGATCATATATTTTTTTGGTTTTTCCATAACGTGTCTCTTTTTTGTCTTTGTCATGATAAGCAATATTACAAATGTGAAGCCAAGGGAAAGTGGTGGCCATGTAGAAAACATACATTTGTTTCTATTGACAAAAGACAGTACAGTATGATAATGTATTACATCATCATTTACTTATTAGATGTAGTCACTCACAAATGTACTAAATGTAACATTTAGGATGATTACAGCGCCTCCGAAGATGAAAGGTGGCAGCACTTCTCGCATGGTGCTTCACATCTTATTAGTCGCTTTAACTGAAAATGCTGGCAAGAAAAAAAAATGACTTTAGGGAGATGCAAGTTTGGAAAATTCAGCAGAGTCCTGATAATACATGGCGGATCTTTCACCATAGGTGCATGTCATCTGGTTACACCACAGCTGCACCATCTTATTCTGCCACTTTGAAATTCAGGAACATGGCAGGAAACTTTTACAGTAAATTTAGATATAGCAGAATTTGCCTGTATGATTAAAAGCCATTTTGCCATTTTAAACCACGCTGTTCTTTGGAGTTGACAGCTCTGATTTTCCATGTCCCTGTATGAGCTAATGACCCATCATGCACGTCTATTGTGGGATATTTAAAATGATGATGGTAATGTAATGCCATTGTGACAGGATACTTCAAATGAAATGCCTATCTTGTTCATTCAACATACAGAATCCTCAACCCAGACAGTAATCGCTGTTTCTGTCTAGTATTAAATATTTCTTTCTGTTTGCAATTATGGTTAACAAGGCTCAGGAGAAATGAGGCCTGAATGACGACTACAGATTGTCAGGAGAGCTAATGATGGAGGTTGATGGCCTCAGAATGCTAATATTGAGCATGTACTGCATTGTCAATCTATGTGAGATTACCTTACTATAAGATTTGAAGGGATTCTCTGGTGATATTCACACACCAGTTCAAAGCACCCGCATGGTTCAGATCAGCGGAAGTAGAGACATACAAAAGTTGTTTCTCCCCCTCAACACCAGCCACATCATCATATGCTGTCAGTAACTCTTGAACTCAACTTGTCAGTATTTTTATAGTGCAGCTCCTCAAGCAACTCAGCATAGCACGGAGAAGATGAGCGAGAGAGAGCCAGGAGAGAGGGCTGAAAGATGAAGAGATAGAAGGAGAGAGATGGCAGGAGAGAAATCAAAAGATTGATTGGATATAGAGGAGCAAAGAGAAGGGGAGAGATGGGAGTAGCTGCAAAGGGAGAGATCGATGGAGCTACTACAGCAGCAGAAGAGACGGAAATAATACTTTATCTAAATACATGATACAGAGAACCAGCCTCTTTCCTTGAGCTGCTTCTTTGGGGTTACCAGAACTGCTGACAGATTCTGGACACAAAGCAAGCGTCCAAATCGAGTAAAACCGATACCCTCAAGGTAGGGTTTATTGGAAACGTGCCGAATTCTGATAAACACCAGCACCACCGATACCACGGACACCAACAGTCTCAGCTGTAGTGAGTTTAATTACACCAAGGTAGCAAAGTTAATTTGATAATGACATGCTACACAGAGCATCTGTAAAAGGAAAAGATGTGAAAGAAGAGGCAAAGAGGCAAAGAGGCAAAGAGGGAAGACAAAGGAGGAGAAACAATGGCCAAACTAGAGAGGTGCTAAAATGATAGAAGACTCTGAGCCTCCTGCAAGGCTTTACTTTCATGCATCGTTTCCAACCCCCCCCCCCCCCCCCTTCTCTCTACAATCTTTAATTTAGCCTTCTATCTAATTTGCTCTCTCCTTCACCTCCACTGACTTCTCATTCACTTCTTTGTTCACTGCATTCGCTCCTAATCTCCACTTCTCTCTGACCTCCCTGCTCTCTTTGCTCTAGCCGTCTTTCAATCACTTCATTCGGTTCTCCTGACTGTAAGAAAATATTCTGCCTTTCTGTGTCACCTCCTTGAAGAATATTAACCTTCTTCTCTTTCTCCTTGATTTGTTTCCTCCATTTAGCTTCTTTTTCTCTATAATTTGAATATGTCTCTAACTGTCACTCCCACTTTTGGCTACCGTATCAGTACTGCCCAAGCCACCCATTCACACATGTTAATATCAAAATTCCTCAATCGACTTTTATTATTTCACCCAAATATATATTTGGAATTTCATCCTTGCCCCTCTGTCCTTTCATTTCTCCCTCTCAACAGCTGCATTTTAAAAAGTTTTTGCACTGACATCCCAGAGTCATGCAATGGTAAATACAGCAAGTAATGCATCTAAATGAGGGCTTTACAGGGAATTAGTATACATTAATTTCAAGATTTCAAAGCTTCAAAATTGATGAAAATTCATATTTTAATGCAGAAAAATCCTAATGTTTAAATCTCATAAGGTACCTTTTTGAACTTTATGCTGAAATTCAGCAGCTCTCTCCTCTCTGCCCTCACTCTTCACACATATTTTTCTTTCTTGTTCCTATTCAACCCACTCTTCATTCAGACTATCCTTCCTCCTTATCCTCTCTAGCTCTCTCCGACTGTCCATGTCTGGTTTTTAAATGTTCTTCTGTGAAAAAAATCAACTTGTTTATCCCATCACTGAGATGAGAAAAACCCATGAAGAGAACATGACTCTTGCTTCATGCTTTTATCCAATGTGCCCTGTACCATGATGAGTGCACGTGCTTTTTATCTCAGTAGGAACAGAAGCCCTCCAGCAGTATTAATGTCATCTTACCCTTCTGACCTAGCTATTGAGCTACACAAGAAATGGCCATGACAGTGTCAGTAATGTTTTACCAATTGAGCTACATGAGGTGACCCGTTTTTCACACATCTGAATGGACAGGCTCAGTGGGTGCTGTGGAGTGGTCTACCATTGAAATAATATGAATTGTGTGAGTGGAGTTGGTAGTAACAAAACTTTGGGCCTCATTCATAAAACATTTGTATGTACTGAATCATGAATGGCTGTTTGGCCACCTGGAGGCAGGGAAACCAGCTGAAAACTGGTTCAATGAAAATATTGACACATTATCACCTTATAAAGTTGTTATGCAAACATTGCACCTTAGCTAAACAGCTATCTACACATTCAGAGGACGAAGACAAGAAGTTTGTCCCCCAAAGTCCTGCGGAAAATATATTGCTCCACTAAGTTCACCTGCTAGTCGCTAACTTTGTCTGTCTTGACATTTGCTGACAGCTGTTGTCCAGCAAACCAATCTGAAACAACGAGATAAACAAGGCTAAAAAGCTCCACAAAGCTGAGAGAAACTACGGAGTTGGGTGATAATTCTCTGTGTGTTTGTCACCATGAGCATATTTTTGTGGCACATTACAACATACCTGACCTTGATACTTATATATGGCTCGAGCTGGATGGAATCCACTGCTGGCTAGTCAATATTAAATGGCAACCTTTCCAATTATGGATTCAAAGAACTACTCACTTTCAGCTGTTTGAAAAATGTTTCTCCCTCTTGAAGTCCTAATAAGCCTGACAGCCAAAGGATGTGTTGGGTTTCTATTTTTTTTTTTTAAATCAAACCAGTTCTTTTGAACTTCCACACTAGTGCATTAATTGTGCAGTATTAACCTCCAAAAAGCTTTCCTCTTCTCTAGGCCTGTTACTGCATTCAATTTAAGATAAAGATTTTAGTATAATACAAAGACAATAACGTTTCATCAAATGAATCAAATGCGGGACTTGTTTTGTACAGTTTTTATGACCAAATTCAAAGCAAAATAAGACGGATGGCATACTGTATGTTTATATTTCCGCCATTTCTTACATAGAGTGTACAACAAGTCACATTTTTGACCTTGATCCTTTTTCCATAATTTGTCCTGGATTCCGAACTCAGTTGGGTCTCTGCAGAGGTACTTGGCAGCTCTCTCCTCATTCTGTGATATGTTGGCCTCTTTTGGTCGCTCTCTACTACTTTCAACCTCTCTCCATCTTGCCGTTTATCCAATTTCTGTCCCTTTGCCCATTTTGCTCTTTCAGTACTCACTCTCGATGGTCCTATGATTGTTTGCAGTCGTTTCCTCTCACTCCCTCCCTCGATGTCTTTCACCTCTGCCATGTTCCCCCGTTTAACTGGTGTCTTCTGTTGCAGTTGGGGGAGCGCATCACTTCACCGAAAAACTTGAGCAAGTTTCATTCTCCGCTTCACCACGATGTCTTTTCTGTTCACCTCTCCATCACTCGCTTTCTTTTGCTCTCCCTATTTCCTTTCAGTATGCTCTATTTTGTTTCCCACACCTATTTTATTTGTGACATCTCTTTTCTCATAGTTTGTCCCAGATGTGATTTTGCCTTTTCCCTCCTTTCCCGTACTTCACCACAGGGTATCTCCTGCTCATCATTACCTCTCTTAACATCCCACCCACTGCCCATCTCTTCTTCACTCCCCCACCCCCGGCAAAAGGAATGAAACGGGAGCTTCCTGCCATCTTTTCATCATTTTTCACTGCTCATTCTCTCTTTTTGTCCTCCCGTGTGGCGATGCTACCACCTACTCCTCCGACTCATCATCCCTGCAGGCTCCCTTCAGACTCCTGATCAGAAGGAGGGAGTGAAATCTTGTACGTTTTCTCATCTTGTGACATTCTGCGATTTCTTTTCTGAGAGGGTGACAGTAGGAGATCTTGGTGGGTGTGCGTGTGTGTGAGAGACAGCAGCAGAGAAAGAGACAGATACTGTGGGGTGTCATCATTCAGGCTTTCTGGCTGTTTCTTAGAGAGCAAGCAACAGGGGAGCAAGACAGGATTGTAAAAGAGAGGAGAAACAGGCAGAGGGAGACTATGTGAAAGATGCCAATGAAAGATCTGAAGTAGAAAAGAAGAAAGGAAAAAAACATCCAGAAGTACTTTGGGAAGCTGAAATGATGGAATTTTTTGACTCAACATTTCTAGTGTTTATCTCTGACACAATTTCCATAAAAAGGCATTTAACATTGCTTGCTAAATTACTGCTACACAACATGCATGCTCACTCTAAGCTCTGCTAATAAACAGAATTCTATACAAGAAGCTTACATTTGCCTTTTGTGGCTGCTCAATGAGGGCGGCTAAAACCCAACAAATCCACTCCCATCTCTGAACCAACACTATTTACCATCACTAAAAACCTAAGGGAGTTGTATGGAAATTTTCCAAATACCTACGCCAAATTAGTTATACTAACAGCCACACCAATGTTTCTCACTGCTACAATACTTCCCTTCCTTTCCTGGCGGAGGGAACAAAATATTGCCATCCCTGATCATTTTGCTGCAAAATATAACAGCAAATATGATCCAGCTGTTGGTCTCACAACTTCCTGCTTACGATCACATCTGGGACCCAAACTAAGATAAAAGTCCCACCCAGTCACCAAGGTTCCTCAAGAGATACAGTGTAGACATTGTAGGGAGGGAATTTGGTTTTGAGCACTCAGCTTAAAAAACATAGCTTTACAGCCATTGGGAATCTCAGCTGGGCTATAACTGGGACTAACTGCAGAGAGAAGGTCCTTTAGCTTTTCAGTTGACAGCACCAGCCAGTAAGCAATTTAACCTTGCTTCTTTTGTATCCATGGCTAAAGGCCAAATACTGTGGCAGATTATTACAATGAAATATTCGGTGTTTAGCTGCTAGTGGATATTTCGGACCTTGTTGCGCAGCTAAATGCATCGCTCTTTTCTTAGTCGGCACCATTGAAAGTTTGGACAAAAGAATAGAGAGTCAGAAAGAGATACAGGAGCTGGAAACAGACTGAGAAAATATGTCTGTATTTTCAGTTTATGGAAGGAAACACCACGTTTATTAGCCATGTTTATCATCTTTATGGTGTAATGTATGAAAAGATTACAACAGAAAAGCTTCCTGCAAGGTGCGTTGTTCTTTGGTGCAAACCAAAGATTTAAGGCAGTCATGAATGTTTATTATTATAATTGTTGCCAGCTGACTAAACAAAGTCCAACTTTCATTTGAATCTGCAAGTGGCAGGTGTAATTGATTCATTTAATAACGTAAGACTTCTGTATTGTGCTGTGTAAAACAAACTATACAAGCAGACATCCTACAGTAAAGCAACTTTGCAGATGTTTGGGGAAAAACTTAAAAAGCAAATGCATTTTTGTTATAACGCTTTCCTTCAAAAGAAAAAAAAAGTGAAAATACATTTTAGGGTCTTATCAGCTGACACAATTGGCTGTCATTCATGTCTCTCGAGGTGAGGGCTGTATATACAATATCTGTAGCTATGTGGATTGCATATCGCCAACTGATGCATCTTAAGCCGCAGCTTAGCTTGTGGTTGTTTAAGATCAAAGTGCTGTCAAACTTCCCCAGCACTGAGACTACAAGGGGAACAGTGAAGCTGTAACAATGTCCCATTGCTTGCCATCACCAGCACAAAAGATACTGAAAGAAAATGTATCATTTCCATGAAAAAATTTTACTTGCTCTGTATGAGTTTAACTTCATACAGAGATGTCAGACTTTGGCACATTGCTCAACACTGCTCATAGCTCTCTTTTCAAAGCACTTGCTACGATAAAAGTTTGCTTGGAAAATTACTACTGAATTTGTACAGTTTGTCCTTCAGACAAAAACAAAATATAAGGCTTCCTGCTATCATTGTACAAAAGCATATGCCAAATATTGGCTTAAGCTTCTGCAACCACAGATCCTATGAAAACAAAAACTTGTTACAATAAAAATGCCACAGAGGAAAACAAAAATGTTTGATGCTGCACTTCCTCTCCCGGTAAACATGCAGTACAGCACTGTATCACCAAACATCCATTTGTTTCTGTGAAAGACCTATTATTTAAAAATGATTGAATTTTAAGAAGTCATTGATCACTCCAATGGTATTCAACAACAATTTTCAGATCACTGGTTTTATTTGAGAGAAAATGGCACCAGCCTCCGGCAACAATTTGTCAATGATGACTCAGCTCAAGTCATTGGGCAAAGAAATAATGAATCATAAAGTCATTGTGCAGTGATCTTATGCATTCTTATTATGACTGGCTTGCGTTGGCTTACCCCAACATAATTTCAGGCCCCCAGAGTTTAGGTCAGTCACCTACATGCACAATAACTGATTAGTCTCTAAAATCTATGTGAGGTCCAATGAAAGGTTAGGTGTAATCAGTGTCCAATTGTGTGCCATCGCTTGTACACGATATGCATATTGAAATATTTATTCTGTAACTGAAAACAGATGTCACAGCTTGCTCCAATCGAGTACACAATGTGTCACCTCCGGTGAAAGACGCTCACACTTTGAGGAGCGCAAAGGCGTCTCTTGTTAGTGATTTTATTTTGAACTCCAGCACAAGACATCTTAAAGACTCAGATATTTCAGATGGATGGTCCAAAGGGAATCAAACCCTGAAACATAGCCGTGTTTGTGCTACCTAAGGAACAACAAATAAAATTTCAAGATTAATCCCACCTCAACTGCTCTTCATCGTCAAAAAGGACAGCAACACTGCCTTTGTCACCTACACACACTCCAGTCAAGTTGCATTTGAAAGTAAAATATGAGCATTTCGCTGAAAGTAAAACAGCAAAATTCAACCCTAGCATGTCAGTCGCTTGTGGGTCCGCTGCTAGGAATCCCATAATTAATAGTGCAATCCACAAACTGCAGTGAACTGTGGGTCATTAAACATCTGCAGGGTATTTCATTCTACAAAGGACAGCAACAAGGTCCACACACACACATCACCTTTGTAACCTTGCGAGCGCTGCTTTACGCCCACAAAACCGTTGACCCTGTCCCTTCTGTGTACTGGGGTTTTGCTCCAGCTGGATTTGAACACTGGCATTATTGAGTCTTATTGAATATAATTGAACCTTCCAACCACACAGATGGCCACTCGAAGGCTCACGGGTGGAAGTGCTGCACAAGTGTACAGTCATTCAATGAAGTGTACTCACACACACAGATCCACAACAAAACTACAAACACAAATGAAGAGGTGAAGCATGCAAACATGTGACGTTAGCTCACGTCACACACAAGGCAGTGAAAGGTCAGCAAAGCTCAACCACCCACTCCCCCCGACACCCACACACAAACTTGGAGGTCTATGGACATTGCAATCACAAGCAAACAGTGGCTAAAGAAACGCATTGCTAATGTGTACATTTAATAACAAAAATGAAAAGCAACCAAGGGATAGAATAATGCTGGGATTGAAAAACGGAAACAAAAGAGGCAAAGAAACAAAAAGAATAAAACTACATAAAAAATAATATCTGCAGCTGAAAAAAAGCCACTGAATGACAGAACAATAAAATGAGTATAAGAAAAGAAAAACAGCGGGGTGACAGTTTAATTGCACAGTCCTTTATCTGCATGCACAGTGTCACCATTATGGTAGTTCAAGTGTATTTTAAATAGAATAAACCCCAACAGTATCGCCAACACAGCACTGCACACCACCCAAATATCAACGCTTGACCAATTTCATTACACAGTCCACCACTGTGCTGGGACGCTCATTGTAGCCTTAAAAGTCCTGACAGAACATAATTTTTCCCTTAAAGAGCCTCAAAGGAACGAACAAAAAGAGGAAATTTGTACTGAGGACCTTTAATCGTGTCTACAATATCCCGCCTCTTCGAAAAACTTTACAAACCACACTGCTGCTTTGGCTGTGTGGTCTATTCTGTCACTAAATCATTGTTTCTGCCAGTTGACCAACTTTTACACATATTACAATGTGCCAGTACAGGGATAGGAAGGTGTGCCAAGTCCAAAACAGAGAAGAGGAACAATGATGTTAAAGTTGGGCATTAAATCAATACTTGAGTCAATATTGTGACATAAGATTCAACATCATCTGGAATTTGCTTATTGTAATACTGACATATATTACTTAAATATTGTGCTTTCCAGGGGGCTATGAAAGTTATTTGAAGTGCTAATTCTCTTCTGGTTACAATACAATATACAGTATATTGATAAGACTATACAAAACAGACTGTGATAAAAGATTATCAACCTCTAAATGGAAATATAAGCGCTAACAACACTACAAATAATTACACACCTCTGTGACACTTAAGCCATTTGTATCTGAGAGCAAAATGACAGTAACTGATCACAATAGCTGGACCCTTGAGCAATGAAGACAGAATATGGTCAGATAAGTACCATTTCACCTTTTATCCCACACCTGGACATCTTCATAGTAAAAGCCCAAAGTGTGCTGCCAAATGTCACACACACAAGCAGTGGATTTGCATAAGACAATCTTGTGGTATGTGGCATGTGTGTGCAGTGGGTTTTACTTAAGAACTACATGGTGTCATTGATGAAATAAGATCAGGAAGTGGTCCCAAGTCTAGCCTTAGTGGTACATTTGCTATTCCAAACCTACGTGAAAAGTGTTTTCTGAGAGAAAAATGCAGAAACCAAGATGACAAAGAGGATTGGATGAACAAGAAGCAGAAGAGAGGCAGGTGAGGAAGAAAGAAAGTACATGAAACAAAGTAGAGGCTGCAGTTAACTCTCATCTCCTGTCCTCATCCTCGCCTCCCCCACCATCTCCCTTATTGTTCTCCTGAGTTGAAAGCGTTTGTTTTCTCTGCAGCAGCGCTGAGCATTAAGCTCAAATTAATCGTCTACTTAAAATGAGACAAATCCCCTTATTCTCTCCCAAGAACACACACTCTCGCACACAAAGACATGGAAATGCACACCTTATTACTTAAATCTTTGAGGATAAAAAGTGTGGATTCTCTGAACAAGCCTCCCTCGCTTTCCTATTGATCTGAACACTATTTATGCATCCTCTCTTTCACTCCTGCTGTCTCTCATTCAGCCCCTCCCTCGCTCCAATTTCTTCAATAGCAGGAGCCACATTACAGAATGAAATGCAAACTGCCTAGCCTATCTTATCACAGAAAACACAGATAAGAAAATGCCATTTTGCCTTTAGAGAGGCATATCCTAAAATCCATCTTCATTTCCTATCAGAACTTTACCTCCCGGGCTTACCTTATTTTTTGGGGACCGTCATCAAAAGGCTGAACACAACAAACAGTTATTCTACTTTTTAATGTTTGTAGTGAGAGGCGGTGGAGAATGGGAGCCTGCACCTGATTTTAATTGACAATTAACGAATCCAGACATTAGCTGATCCAAACACCTGGCTAAGGGCGAGCCATAATTAAACTCATTAGAATTAGAAAGGAGACTTTTGTTCTCAATCAGTCATTAAAGCAGCCAAAACACAAGGCACTCTCCCAATGTAATTTCTCTCTTTCTCTCCATCTCGCCCTACTCCTGTAGCACTTTTAAATCTTTAGCCAACACCCCTAATGGCTCTCTTCCCCTTGTTTTCTTCCATATTTAACACTTTCTTCTTCTTCATGATGTTGCTTTTCTACCATAATTCTCTATTTTGTTCCGCTGCATTTTGCCCCTCATTACTAACTGATGGATTTGCTGTCCAGGTAGCTCAAAGCATTAGCCTGTTTTCCAGAAGTAAACAAGTTCAAACATGAAACAATTCATTCAGTAACTCTTTGGACTCTTTGTTTCTAATGCTGGATTTTTCATGTCCAAAATAGTAACGTGTCACTCAAAATCCCACTGAGGCGACCCACAGTCTGAGACTGTGGTTTACATCTTGTGTTTGTGCGACGTCTGGTTTGTCTTGATACCAGAATATTGTGCATCTCACTGTTTCTATCAGTTCGTCTGAGTGGAAAAGCCTTGTTTGATTTGCTGAAATATTAAACAGCCCATGGCAAACCCAATCAACAGATGAGCATATTTCTGAAGTGTCTGGCAGAGAGATCTTTGGTTATTTAGGCAGAACAGTTGATTCCTGATGAATATATCAGACACACTATGTATTCATTTCCCAAACTGCCACACATCTGAATCTAATGTGGCTCAGGCCAAATAATATACAGTCCATCCATACACTTGAAGTCCAGCATTGCTACCAGACTCATTGGGATTTAATTAGATCAATCCATTAAAATATTTTTTCCCAGTTGGCTGACAGGAGAACAAAGTACTTATCCAATTATCTCTGTAAGGATGATTTCAGTGCTTTGACAGACAGCTTCTGCAAAAAAGACATTTTCAGGAACATATTGCATTTTGTAGTTAAATCTTGCGCCTTTCCCAGTATTTTGTTTGTGGGGCTATATTCAATTTCATATTTTAGGTATTTACCTGATGCTCTTATCCAGAGCCAGTTAGAGTGCAGGCAGTGGTAGAATATGCTTCAGTTCCTAGATCACCATCATTACTAGAAAAAAATGTTTTTTTTTAAATGGAGGTGGAAGGGAGACTTTAAAAAAAAAAGAAGCTAAAAGCAAATCAGAGTGAGCTGAGGTGGAAGACGTGGAGAGAGAATATGTTTCATGGCGAGAAGGTGATTTGAGGTACTTCTTAAAAGGAATGGGTTTTCAGCTTCTAACTGAGGATGGGGAATGACTGTGCCTTTCTGACCAGTGGCAAAGTCATTCCACTTTTTTGCCTTTTGTGGTGATACATTGTGGCCCACAGGCTTGCAGTGTGTAAAAACCCCTGAAATTCATAATTGTAAATAATCCCATGCCAAACTCTGTGCTACAGTGTCACATTTCCTTTAACATAGGTGCTTTCCTGGAGCCTTGGAGGAATACACTAACTTTTCAGCAAATAAGTTCTTTGATCAAGGGGCTGCCAGCAGACTAGTGCTCATTTCATCTAGTCAAAACAACACATTTGCACAGCATGCAAAATAAAACCACAGCAAATATTACATATATTACATATTGAGCATGATTTAAAACAGATTTATACACATTTATAAGCATTTTGTTTGTCCCGACTAACACTTTTAAATAAGCTCAATTAATAATGCAGCCTCGAGGGGGCGCAACCAGGGCTTTAGACTTTTTAGTCCAGCTTTTTTTCTTTCCCTCTCTCGCTTCCATATCGATCTACCAGCAGTCTAGACTTTGTGATGAAATGCCACTCTGAAAGGCTTTGTCCAAGACAGCTGTAAACATGTCACCTCAGTCGGCCTTCTGGCTCTGTAGGGCCTCAACAAGGCCTTTGTAAATGTCTCAACTGGAGGCAGTTAAGGGCAAGGTGAGTTTTACAGCCAACAAGAACATTACAGAGTACTTTGGCTCAAAAATTACAATCTAGAGGACCTCATTGTCCTCTTTTCCCGTCTAACATGTTTATGTGCTATTGCAGAGTAAGGCCCTATAACTCTACCAAAGTGTGTGGGTACCTGCGTCTGTATGCATGCTCACTGTAATTTGGAGGAAGAGTAATTGTACTGTGGCACTGAGCTTGGCACTGTCAGGAGTGTAAACGAGAACAAGACGTAGAAGAGAGAAGGAAGTGTTTGGAGAGGTAAGTGAGGGATCTTGTACTGATGAACTGTGCCGGACAGTTAGCAAAGCATACATCATTTAGCCTCACGAGCAAAACAAGACACTTTCAGACCAACACAGAGAGTGCAGCCTTGTAATGGAAATCTTTATTAGGGAGAGCACAGGGAGAGCAGGTATACCTCAGGCTCAGTCTGGGGAGAAACATTTTAACATCAAAAGTGTCAGTGCTACTGGGTGGCCAGATGTTGCAATGGAAACAAGCAAACCCAGCTGTCAAATAACCAGCAGAACCCAAGACGGCATTTTTAGTTAAAAAAAGACCTCCAGCTCCAGTATTCCTGGTACAAAAAAAAGAAAGAAAGAAAACTGCCCAGCTTATAATGAGCAGAATTGGCAACTCTGACGGATCGGGTTTGCCCCCAAGGTTTCCAAGCATTTTTAAGACATTCAAAAAAACAGATGCATTCACAGGTGTAGTCATCACATTTTACTGCGCGAAACAATAAACCACTGCTGCATTTAACGCTGCCCTAAAGATGAACTGTTTGGAAAGCATTTCATTCTCTTTGTGAGTGTGACTGGAATAATCAGGCGACCAGCCGGTCGAGAGAAATCGAGTTCGGTGTTCCATTATGCCTGTTCAATTATACTTGAAAATGTCTGAGAAAAGAGCTGAGGCCGCTGGGACAAGGACAGCGAGACAGATGCACGGCCACTACAGTTCAAATTGCACTACAACGATTCTGCTGCTATGAAGAAACCTCAACCCGTGTTCACACTGTGAGCTACACGATTAACACGCCACTGGAAACTGATTGTCAAGTTTACACATTTCTGTCTCAATAAAAAGCAATTTTGTTGTTATCGTTTATCTCGAAAAACTCTTAATTAAAGCAATAAGGGAATAAACATCTAAAATCCAAAGCTTAGAGAATGATTGCATCAATTATTAGGGATGATAGTTTAATTTGTTTATTTTCAATTAACGCAATCTACCAGGAGTGACCTGAGACACCAGGATGAGGATACCAACGTCCAATTCTGAAAGAACATTAATATTACCATTTACTCCAACATGGCGGGAAAAAAGGTATCATTTAGTTTGTTGTTGAATCTATTGAATGAGAATGAGCATATTCCAGTGTGTGTTAGGCAGGCTGTATTAATGTTTGTGAGTGTGTAATAGATGATTAAGCCCTAAAACCTTCCTGAGTGTGCTTGTGTCTGTGTGAGGGTATTAGAACACATCAATTAATCAGTGTGTGTACCGACCCTTAATTAAAAACTCCCACTTTCCCCCTGGACCCTACTCCTGTGTGCGGAATGTGTTTGTGGAAGTATCTCTGCATTTGTATGCACATCACCGCAGCTGAACCTTAATATTCATGACTATGCATGGGAACCTGCACAACACCACACCACATACTCAAAGCCACATTTAACCGTGGTATAAATTCAATTTTTAACAAACATGCCCTGCTGTGATTTCAGGAACAGGTAATCAAGGTTTTTTGCCCCGGGTATCTGTGGAGGCTCTACTCGCCAGAAAGTGACAGCATAGGTCTAAGCTTAATTAATGCACCATTAACATGCATTCTGCCATTTGTGTGGAAGTAAGTTCTCCTGACTGAGCCTGAGGTCAATGTCTTTCCTAAAAGTTCACAAGTCATTAACTCTTCTCAATTTATGAACGTGTTAATCAAATTGCGCTTCAAGGCAACATATGAACAGAAATGTGCTCTGTCGGCATGTTGACTGTATTTCATGTCTACATGGGCTGTGTACACTCTGCTGCCTACTCTCAATCCAAGCCTTTTGTTGCTCTCTTTGTACTTGCTGCCTACACCTACACTTTTGAATTTTGTTGCAATTTCTCATTCTTACTCAGCCACGACTACTTTCCCAGCCATTCAAGGTGTGATATTGGAAAGTAATTCACCAGCAAGAGCCAGAGTAATTTTTCATTCGCCCGCCCACATCGTCTAAAACACACAGTTTGTGAGTATTTTCTTTTTGCTATTCCAATGGAGTAAGCTGGGCACACATGCTACACAATCACACATTGCTGTGAATTGAAAGGAAGTGAACTACAGTTGACCCAAACCTTGGAGGCCATGACAGATGAGCCCGTCTCCTAGGGAAGTACATTACTCACCCAGCTAATCAGCTTTCACACCTTCAGCAAGGTCATCGCCTTTTCTTCACCACCTCTCCTACCTGCTGTGTTTCCAACTCTTACTACGATCGCAAATGAATATTCACACAGACGTCCAGACTGCTACTTGGCGGGGGGGGGGGGTTGTTTTTTTTTACGTGCATGCGCTAAAATGAGGCGATGCTGTTTCAGCAGATAAGGTGACAGATTGAAGGAAAAGTGAGGATGAGAAAGAGAAAGCAAGAGGGAACAATGAAAGGATGAAGTGGAATCAGCCAAAGAGGAAGCAGCTGTGAACCCACCGTGTCTTCTGCTTTGAAATGGGCTAGATGTGTCATTCTCTTGTGAGCCGCTATACATACACACTACCCCAGATTTCCTCTTTCAATACGGTAAAAACCCACACTGTGTGAAAAAGACTTTTTATTTTTCCTAATCCATCTTTTTCGTGATATTTCTGCTTCTTATTTCTTCATTTGTTCTTTTTCCGCAACTTTGAATCTACCTGGTTTGGTGTCAGTTCTGAATTTGTGCATTTAAAGAATACCCTTTTAATGACTTTTTGTCCAAATGCTAAGTTAGAATGACAAACACAGAATGGGAATGCCAGAAAGTCCAACACAAAGTCTGAAAAAAATAAATATGACAAAAAGGTTTAGAATTTTGATAGATATTATGACATGCTGGATCTAAGGATGGTGAAAACGTGGCACAAGCAAACGGCTCATATTATCTGTAGCCAGAAGAGGAAACGAGTACCTTTCCTGTATTTACACAACAGACCAAAATGCCAAATCAGACAGGAAGTAGTAGTAACATTAGGTAACTGTTGGCACCGTTGATAATACAATCTGGTTTGATCTTGTTTACGGTGATAAAAAGTCACTGATTCACATTTTCATTTGCAAACCTTTTTTGGAAATTTCAATTGCATTCAATTTTGTACAATTTTCGTCTCCAGCATCATTCAACTAACTTCGTTTCTCCACCCCCCTTTCCTTCTTCCCTCTCCGCCTCCCACTCCCCCCCTCCTCCTCCTCTCCCTCTTCGCTTCGTCACAGTCGATTTCCAGCCGTTTAATCCCGATTATGGCTTCAAAGTCCCAGTTGACACCATCCGGCTCGAACTTGCTGCATGTGCGTGTACGGCAGCGCGATGCAGATTCTGGCAATAAACACATCTGTCTCGTGTCTGTCATTTGATTAGCTGTAAGACACTGTGTTTGTGTTGACGCGTCGCTTTAGCGAGTGTGCGTGTTTGCCACATGATAGCAGACTCTTAAGCTGGAGTGGCAGTTTTAGTCGGTAAGTCATGTTTGTGTGAAAATACTTGCATGTGTGAGATTGTTTTCCCCATAAAACAGCAGTTTTTCCTGAGTGATTGTCTGTGCATTGTGAATAGCTTAGCGCTTAGTGGCAGTGTAGGCTCAAAGCTCTCTGTCATCTTAACAACTTTGCCCTTCTTCCTACCTTATCTCCACTCCACTCTTTATGTCCTCTTTTCACCTGCCAAAACCTTTCTTCCTCAGGTCATGAGACTCACTGTTGTAGCATCTTTTATGAATGGAACATTCTTTGCACACAATTAAAACATGTTTCCTAAGAAATCATTTATTCTTTCTTTCCTGCCATGAAAGTGCCCATTACTTGCAGGGGGGAGCATGATGGGTCATCCTACATGTTAAACGTTGTAAAGGGACAGGAAGCTTAAATAGCTTGGCATCGTCC
The DNA here is from genome assembly GCF_043641665.1 of Enoplosus armatus. Taxonomy (NCBI): domain Eukaryota; kingdom Metazoa; phylum Chordata; class Actinopteri; order Centrarchiformes; family Enoplosidae; genus Enoplosus; species Enoplosus armatus. The sequence goes on from NC_092202.1 coordinate 11,082,333, forward strand.
AGGCTACAGGGCTATGAGGCGCTCCAATCAATAGTGCACTGTGGCAAGTGACAGTGTGTCTCCAAGCAGGCACTCAGTCAACTGAAAAAAGATTGTATCTTCTGAAAAACATCAAATGCCAATATATTTGGTCACACAAAGAGTGAGGAGAATTCAAATTTCCATTCGACTTCAAAACAAAAAGGGGGTGGAAAACATAATGCAAACATCTGTACGTTTTGAAGTTGTAGTTTGGGATAGCAATGTACTGGATTATGCTTATACATTTGGATTACACTGTAAGGCGTTCCTTTTACTTTGTCCACCCCTGTATACTACATAGAGGCATACACAAACAACAAGGCCACCTTTCAACACACACAAAAGACTAAATCTGCCTGTTTCCAAGTGTTTACAGCTTTTAAAAGTGGGGAAGCTGCTAATGGGCAGCAAAAGAAAAACAGGTCATTTATTGTTAAGGGACAGGAAACTGCTTATTAGGACTGATAATGAAAGATACTCTTTGTGCATTTTGTACTACAGTGCATCTACTCTGTGTTAATGTAAGAGTAGTCATGCAGTACATAAACCTGTCAGCGCTGGATGAAAAGATAAGACTTCTCCGGAGTGTATCTAAAATTTTAATGTCTTTAAGGCCTTAAATTTAGACAGTTTACATCACACTTTGTTGGTCTCCTCAGAGTTTTTAGGAGTCAGCCTGCTGCTCTGCTCACACCACTAAACAAGTAGTAAACAAGTCTGCCTGTCATTTTTCAGTTTTTCTTCTTGTCCTTTTTATTTTCCATCAGCGTCAACTTTGTGTTTCCTTCCCTACTGCTCTCATATTTTTGTTCTCTTTTCATACTAAACACTCTTTCAGTCCTTATATCCACGCCTTCCATCCCTCCATTCTTCCCTCCGTCAGTCACATAAACCTTCTCTTATTTATGCACTCTCACCACCACTAATTGGATTTGCACGTTCTTGATCTCTTATTCAATTTCCTGAAATAAGGCATTTCCAGGACTTGTACTTCAGTACGTGCACAAAAGTGTGTGTATAGAGGTACACACAAACACGCATGCAATCACTTTACACACACACGAATAATTACAAGACTGTTCGTGTGATTAAGTACCGTGCAAGTGGTTGTTTAGAGGTGTGAAATGAAGAAGAAATAGACAGATAACCCAGCCCCCAGAGACACATATTAGTGTGTCATTTTCTGTGAGAGTGTGTATATAACCATGTGTGACAAAAAGAGTGTCTGTTAGCATGCGTGTTGTAAGAGTGTGTCTAAACCTCTTATTCCTCCCACTGATAAGTCAGAGATGAGATGGATTTCCTGTCTCTCCTCTCCTCTTTGCCAATGCTGAGTGAATGATCCTGGATCAGTGCTTCTGCCTACTCCTGCCTTGGAACGTGATGCAAAAGGTCATAGGAGGCTAACTCCATATCAGAAGGCAGAAGGGTTCATCCTGATACCAGGTTAACACTGATCTGCTGTGACTAGAGTGATGGGACTGGCCAGGAGGCGAGAAAGCAAGGCAAAGAAAACCTTTTCTCAAATGTAAATACATTTTCTGGTCCATTGTGAAATTAATCAGTGCTCTGCAATAACACAGACTCTACAGGAGAATCCACAGTTGTGGATGTTGCTTATAAAAACCTTAAAAAGTCATCTTGGTCTTTTGCTATGGGATGAATTAGTTCGATGTTTACCACTCTGCACAATTGATCTTAGTTTCTCTCACATTCATTGAAAGAGTATAAGAGAAAAATAAGAGGAGCTGTGATTCATGAAATAAGTACAAACCACTGACTTATTTGTACTCATTAAAAATGTTGGTGATTTTTTATGCTTGAGCTTAATCTGGACATAAATTAAGCCGACTTCAGTGCTCATATTAAGCTATAACGGTTGGTGATTTGACTTTATCACAATTTATTAATATAAATAACAGCTGTAAAAAGGGCTAATGTTAGGGATTTGAAAAACAGACTGCAGATATAATAAAATGGAGATCAAGATAAAATAAAAAACAAAAGCAGACCACGGGAAAACACATGTAACCAAGTCAGTGAACCGTTAACTGGAGGCTCAGGGATCTAAAAACAAGAGATACACATGAGAGAACTAGAAGACAACTTTGCTGATGAAGGGAGACAGAGGTCAAACAGGTGAAGAGGTGGGGGAGCATGACAGGAGAGAAGAAAAAACAAAAAGTAGGGGTGTTGATTACTTGGCAGGTAGAGACAGAAATGAAAAGAGCGTAGTGTATGATGAAAGAGTTCGACAAGACAGTACAGGCACTGGGAAATGTAGTGCGTGGCCAGAGAGATGTGTCCACAAGTCCACCCTGACACACAACAAACACACTCTTGAGACAGAAAGTAAACAGCAACAAGCTGAGGAAGCATTACTGGTGTCTAGATATCGCAAGTTTTGCTATGTCAATACTACACTATCTTAACGGCCACAACAGGAGGGAAAACTGAACTTCACAAAGAAATGCAGCACAATAACACTGTTTATTTTATACAATGAATGCCAGCACTATTCATGCAATGCTAATTTATGAAACATGAAAAAAAACCAGCAGAGAAAATAAAAGCTCAGAGGAGTAAACAATGAGGAGGAGCAGGAGGAGGAGGAGGAGGAAGAAGAGGAGAGACAGAGCACAAATTACAGGTGGTGATCAAGGAAATGAAATGAGGTTAAAGAGATAATTTGCCGACTCATCTTTAGTCATAGTCACTGGTCCAAAATCAGTGTGACCCTGTGAATCATTTCTGACAGAAATCCCAAGTAAAAAAATAAAGATCGTACTCATTGAAGTACACAAGGACAAGTATGCCCATCTTAAGATGGGAAGTAGCCTGTGATCTGGGAGGCTATAATGATGCGAAACATTACAGACTTTCTTCAAAGAGCCTCTCTAGATGGCAATCCTCACCAACCACTGACCTCACCCACAACCTCAGGTCACCTCAAACTCCTTCACTCTTACAGGCGTAAAGATGAACAGTAACGACACCACTGCCTAAAGCAAAGCCCCTGGAGTCGCAAAAATGACTTCTAAAGAAACAAACTGTCAAGAGTCTCACACACACTCTTACAAACCTACACACTCGCATCCAAATCTCTCAGTTTGTTGAAGTCTCCTCCAAAACTGGACGGAATATCTGTCTGGTAGTGCCACGAGGAGAAACGTCTAGGTATAACCTGCCGATGTTTCTCCATTTCTGAAAGTTTTTTTTCTCTTTCTGTTGGGTAAATTTCTTTTGTATTTCTCTATCTTTCCATAATCCACTCTTTCTCACACACAGTCCAGGAAACAACAGGAACGTGGACCAAAATCATCTGATGTTCTGCAGCAAGTGAGTTATGCGTTCGTTAGTTGGTTTCAAATGACAGACCATCGACCTGTATGATGAGTAATTTGCAAAGGACAGATGCTCCAGCACGTGCATTGATGTGACACACTTGTACAACTTAGTGTGTGTATAATACTGGTACCTTTTCAGATTTACCACCTGAAACTTTGATGTTTTAAAAGTTGGGTCCTTGATTTTATATCAAGGTAGACGAAAGCAGCCTTCTAATTTCTTGCCGGCTGCTGTCAATTTTGTTGGTTGAAACGACAACCAACCAGCTAGTTAATCAAGCTCCATTAGTTGGTTGAAAATACAGTCTCTGGCTGACCAGCTGACTCGTTTCAAGAACCAATAAGATGTCGTAAGCGAGCGCTTGATGGCTACATACATGATATTGTGCTAGAAGACCTAGGCTGTAAGCTGGGCATGCTACTGGTTGCAGCTTTGGTAGAGCAGACAAACAATGTTTAATCCATTTAACAATTTGCGCTTGTATTTTTGGAAAGGACAAAAGAATAAATGTATCAAACACCACCCTTTGCTTTTTAAATGTTGAGCTTGCTTCTTTAGCAAATTTAGACACAAACACGACAGCCACAGGTGTACTGGCCTCTACAGGCCACACCACCTTACATGTCGCTTTATGTTACACTCTTTCCATCTTGATTGCCCTTTTGCTGTTTTGCCCCCCGCTCCTCTGTGCATCTATGTTTACCCCCCTGCCTCCTATCCATCACTCTCCCCCCGCTCTCTCTTTTTTTGCTGCTGGATGTGTGACATTTTACTGCTTAATACACATGGCTCATCCTTTGCACACACACACACACACACACAAATGTGCACACATACACAAAAGTACTGATAGACACGCACACACAGGCACACATATACAGAAGCAGGAGATAAACACAGCTTTCTGAAATGTCAAACATAATTCCTCACAACAGAGGAGAGCAGCATGTTGTCAAGTGTCAACCAAGTAACTCAAACTTTGGTTGGTGCATTCTGGTTTTCATTTGAATTTAAAGGTTATACTATACTTAACGTGATGAGGGACTACCATGCCCCCGGGCCACCAAACTCTAAGAATGATCCGAAAAGTGTTGTGTGGTCTTTCTCAGATTTACTGTAGCCACATTTGCTTGATTTGGAGAAAGAAAAATAACACTTGGAGTTACGAGGATGTCATATCTATGTGAGCAGACCAAAGCATTAATAGGTCTGGATTCGTTGCCAACACTCTGGCTTACTGGTGACATTCCAATGCAGCACTAGCAACCCTCTCCAAGGCTATCACTCACAAACACATGAACAACACTGAACCACAATTCTTGCTCTAGACAACATCTTCATTGGTCTACTGGTGTATATCCAGTAGCGGACAGCATATTCATTACCGTAGTTCTTTTCTATAGTACGCAATCCAGGTTTTCTGTAGCCCATCTGGTTTTAAATGTGGAAAGCCAATCAGTAACAGATTTAAACTTGTGATGCCAGGTGGATGCAGTTGCCAGGTGGACGCAGTTAACTAGCCGGTAGGATAGAAAACCTGAGCTCTCATCGTGTGTTGTCATAAATAATGTGGGCTTTTTTTCAAGCTGGCAATGTTTTCATGCACCATTATAAAACAGGAAAATACTCGGGAGGAATGGGGGCTCAAAGATTCATTGCAATGACGCTACATCAGGACAATTGTGTCGTCTACAATAAAAAGTGAAGTACAGAGTCTACATCAAAGTGCAAGCAAAGAACAGGAGTGCCTGTGCTTTACTTTGACGGGAATGTCATTCTTTAAGAGACAATTTCTTGGCAGGGACACAAGTACTTGGATTTTTTTTTTTTTTTTTTTAACTCTGGGACATTAAACCCATGCAGCCCACTCTAAACAACTGGCAGCCCTTACATTCAATGGTGTCAGAATAAAAGAAAAATCACCCAGTTTTTGTTCAGTCTTTGAAAAGAGCTGCCGTGGTTTCAGACTGCCACCAGCAGTCTTCAGAAAAAACACGTCTAATTGAAGACCTTGTAACACCTTATCCGGTGTTCTTAACGTACTGTTCTCTGCAGGTGTCAATGCGGTACAAAGCTAAGTACTCCACTTCAAGTCTGATCAGCACAGGCAACAAGAAGCAGCTTGTTCACAGAATTTTGGCACACATCATCCTCATTGGCCGTTTTGTCCTTACCAAAAATCTGCTTTTACACTGAGAAACAGCTGTTGACATTTTAGAGAATGATTTCACTTGCAGCCACTGCAGAAACTAGGTTGACTTCCTGGTGTGTGTTTATATACAATCCACAGCGGTGAGGACAAAGGACAGTGTCCACAAGCCCATTAACTCTTGGCTAGCATCAAACACTTTCTCACTCTATCACGAGGGAAAATTAATCTATTAAATCTGTTCTGACAGTTTGTAAAGCGCACCCCAAGTTAAATGAGAAATTAGAGTTGAGAAGACCAATTTGATTTGCAATTTCATCTCATCATGACTAATTCAAAACAGACTGAGGAACTACAAAGACTGAGCTAATAGAATTTTCAGTTCCATCGGCTACAGCAATCCCTTTATTCTCATAGGCCCTAATTTCATCTCACTACAGGCAGGAAACCCTGTATGAAATGAAATCTCATATATATATTTATATACCCCAGTTATCTTCACATACTGTGTAATAGCCACTCAAAGCAGAAAACACACAAGTGAATAAACGGTTAGTGACCTATCGATGTGAAGTCACACCTCCAAATTAAACGGCATTAATCACTGCTGACGTTCATGCTCAGTTAGTTTACACTCTAGTTGTTGTATAACTTAAGTAGGAGGACAAGTGCTTTTTTGCGGTTTTGCAAAAAAGAAAAAAGCATCAGCGCTCATTTCCTGCCACTGTTATTTACAAAGGAAAGTCATCGATGGCATTTCAGCTTTGAATTAGATTTAGTAACAGGAGTATGTCCTTTCACTTGCTACAAAAATGTAATTTGTAAGAATGTGAAAATATTGCTTTAATTGATATTTCAGAAAAAAGAAGTAACTCTCCTTATAATTATATATATAATAAAAAGATAATTATCCCTTGCTTCCTCTTGAAATTAAATGCTTAATTTTATACAGTGAGGAATCTACAGTATGTGGACATTTCTCATGGTTAATCCATAGTCTACAACAGAAACACGTAGGACCCTGGCTGCCAAATGCTTTCCAGTTGCAGCTTCATTAATAGCTCAACACACTTTTCACCTCAACATGCTGGACAAAAGCAAATTGTGCATTTTTAATTGCAGGGTGAAAATAATAAAAAAAAAAGCTGATGTGCAAGTTGCATGTGTGTAAAGTAGAAGAAAGCAGAAATCAAAAGGATAACCAGGAGAAAAACGAGTCGATTCTGTGCTTCTTTCTCGTCTAACTCGATCATTAAACTGTCAGCCATCTGTTAAAGTAGAACTTTGAGTGGTGAAGACTTCCACTCCTTCTGCAGAGAACACTCTAACTTTCATTAGGCTGACAAAAACAAAAATAGCTCATTTCTTTCCATATCCTCAGTGCGGCTGATTTCTCACCGTGTGCCACATCATTATCATGTTTACAAGGCGTTTTAAAAATAAAGCACACAATACCAAAGAATCCAAATCTGATCTTTGTACAGCGCGGCTTTGTCTGTTTATGAGTGCAAATATTAATGGTAAGGTAAAGGTGTAGGAGACATGACATCATTAGCTTATAGGACTGGTAGAATACCTGAATACCATGCAGCTCATTATTTTTAATTACCTGCACCTTCTCAGTCTGTTAACACTGGCTTGTGCTGACACCACTGCTGTCTGTCAACAGCCATTTGCACCTGCTGATAATGTTTAGCACAATGTCCCTAAAAAGGCCTCAGTCTTTTTTGCAGGGATGTATCCAGCAGTTTTTAGACACTGACTATGTTTTCAGTCTGAAAACCAAGAAATACAGAACATAGAGCCAGACGGGTCACACAGAGATGTAAGAAGTGTCCGAGAATGCTGGAGCACCACTTCATAGTAACCTGATGCACTCTGCAGCTGATTCAGTGCAAAGACCTTCAGAAAGCTGTGCCTCTCACACTCTTTCAGTTTTAACTGCGCCACACTATGAACCATCAAGCCATTCACAGAAGCCCAATACAGAGAACACCATCACATTTACATCTCTGCTGTCAGTATCTATGAGTATCTCTCCTCATAACATTCAGGCTCCAATGCAACTGCCTCCATCTTTTCAGCTGCCTTCACAAACTGAGTTTTCCATCAGCTCAAGAGCTCATTATTTTCCAGCTCCACAATGACAGCGTTAAATGCAAATAAAAGCAGGAAAAAGCTGCACACACAACATGAGCACAGTCAAGCACAGGAGGCTGAATGCCCTACCTTGACCCCTCGCACTCTGAACTCGGCCAGGGCTCGGCTCATCTTGGAAGATGCTGTCTGCAGGTCCTTCCCGCTGGCGATGACTTTCACCAGCAAGGAGTCATAGTGGGGGGAAATGACAGCACCCTGGAAGGCAGAGGCACTGTCCAGGCGGATGCCCATGCCCTCACCGCTTCTGAAGACCTGGCAGGAACAGAAGAGTGACAGACTTCATACAAACAGAAGCATTTCTTTAACAGCATTGTTATTGATTTGATATATAAAGATACAAATAAACTGCAAAAACATATTCCTTAACATTTAAGTTGCAAATTGTAATGAATAATTGTTCATTAAGACAAAGTGCCAATTTATTCCTGTGGATTTTATTAATGTGGAATCTGCTGCAGATAGCAAGAAAATACACTTTGCACAATTTTTCCACTAAGACTTAGTGTTTTCATTAGGGCTATTATTGTCTAACCCTACAAGGTCCAGTAATCTCAGCAGATGAATTTTTCAGATACTTTTGCTTCAGAGGTCTAAAGAGACGCAGGGAAGAAGGCAGACCAGTCACACACCATCAGTGAAAGACAGAGCGTTCTGATGGCTCAGTGGTCTGAAATGTGTTAGGTCTTATACGTCTTAGGTGGGGTGAAAATGTCAGAAACATAAAAACTGCTTAAAATAAATCTGGCAGGCAAAAACTTGACTTTGCATCCTTCCTAAAAGTGCAAGATGCAGAGTAAAATGATTTTCTATCTTTCAGTGGTCGCAGGACATTTCATTCCTTACTTGTTTTAATATCTCAACATCCTCCTCAGCATTTGTTAATGGCTTGCTGGTGGATTGTAATGTGGACGACGCAGGAACACAACACATCTGTTCGGTGCCTAAAACGCAAGCGTAAATTAACACGCACTCGGAGCGCAAATGAGTTCGAAGCCGAAAGGCTGGACTTTTCCAAAGCACTCTGCGAGAGAGCAGAGAGGGAGGAGAGGAGATGTGAAGAGGAGAGTGAGGACTGTCCAACACTACAACATATGAAGCCCCTTGAGGGCTGGAAGAGAAAGATGAGTAAAAATTATAATTATAACAATGTTGTGCCACACTGATGATATGCCGGTAATATTTTCAGCCAATGTAGATGTCCGTAGCTGCCAACATTTATGACCGACAATATTTTTTCATTATACTTTTGCTCTTTACCACTTGCCATTTTATCTAGAGCGATTTTGCCCCTATTTTTCAAAGCAGTTTTGTTCATCTCAAATGGCTCCAAATGATCAAAATACTGCGTAATTCCCTCCATAAACCATGTTAGCACAAATGCGCTACAATATTACTGCATGATGACAAATGGCTGACAGTACAGCAGCCAAAGTAAATGGACCACCCATAACCAGGTTGCTGTAAAACCCTTTTATACTCAGGTGCTACAGTACTTGTGTTATTAAGAGACATTCTGAAGCATGAAGAAAAAAACAAACACACACAAACATACACACAACTACAAAAGCAGGGAAGCATCACATTGCTGTTACAAGTTACACATTCACATATCTTATCAAGCTGAATGCTAAATTACTGCTATGAGGGGACACTGAATTATTTCTTTTCATTCATTTCCTAGAAATACCTTTCACCAAGGAGGAGTTCTTAAAAATAGAGGTCAAGGAGAAAGAGACTGCCTACATGGAGCTGTAAATGTCTGAGATGCTAAAGCCGAGGAAATTGTCATGAATATTGCTGCCCACTCACACTGCCTCTACACCTGTGCAACATCCTGTTTCAAGGCTCAAAGCCCCAATTTCCAGGTTGTGATTTTCATAAAGCCCGGTACACCCCCTTTGATTTTAGAGGCTTGAGGCTGGTCATCAGCACTTCAAGTGTCACTGAAGTAGATCTCAAAGTTCCACAGTCACACTTATATGCGAATAACTCTGCAAGCTGCTCTGCATGGAATACATTTGTTTTAAATTCAAAAAAAGAGGTTATATTTTTGAAGAATATGAATATTGTTATTTAGCGAGCTTCAACAGCTGTGCTTACACAAAGGGTTTTCTGAGGACAGAATCATTTTAAATAAATAACTATTGACCGATACATTTCAGGTGGGGACAATTGTTCAAAATAGACTGGTAGCATTCTTGAATGCACACCTGGTCTCTACAGGAGGGCCACCGCTGACGCACAAAAGGTGGGTAACAGAAATAAAATATTTTACTGAAGCACATATAAAGCAGGAACACTGACGATTTCTGCAACAGCCAGAACGAAAGTTTGACTAAAAGAGTTAAAAACATGTACTCTGTAAATGAAGGTTCTGGGGCACTTTGTTTCCACAGTAGTCTTAACTCTCTGTGAACAAACGTTATTTTAAAATTGTTCTCTGTCGCCCCTTAACACTGCAGGCCAAGCATATACATAAGACCATTGCAGCTCTTAGTGACTGACTGGCTGTCCAGCGGCTGCCCGAGGTTTCCGTGCACTTTGTTATTTAATACCAAACTGCTACATCCCCGGGGGGGCGGAGTATACGGTAAAGCTGATGCTGCTCTTAGCTTTGACTTGTTTGGTCTATACATCTGCACAAGTTGACTGAGCATCAAGGCTTTTTTCAGCTACATCCCGCTGAATAATCACACAGTTTAGGCAATTGGCTAACACTTTCATCCAGAACAACTTGAGGTGATGAAAGGGGAAGGATCGGAGACTAGCTCAAAGGCACTTCTGTTCCCTGACATCCTGGCCTTTGTTGTTGTCTTGCAGTTGCAGTGAAGTTTTTGAAATCATTATGGCCACCCAACAGCCTCATACAGTTTCACATCTGGGAGCTGTCCAAGCCAACTAAGGATGTATCGACTGATTGGGTGTCTTGAGACCTTTTCTTCACAGCCCCACAGGGTGATTGTGCCTGAGATGCTGTCAATATGTTTTATGATCACACACTACAAACTAAGTCAAAAAACGGATTACTTTATAGATGTATCAGAACAGCGTGAATCCACAGTGTAAGCCAGCACGTCAGAATCCGATTTTCAACAGTTAATTGTTGCGTGGCTACTCGTCTGCTTTTGTGACAGCAAAAAAACACACTGCAGAGGGCTTGTAATTCAACAAATGTGGGGCTGCGTTCCTGTGACAAGGCCAGATGGTTGGTGACAACGGCAATTGCTATGTTGTTTCCCGGTTGCAATTTTTACCAGGTGTGAGAATAAGATGTGTTTTCTAATCTGATCGTTCAAGCTGCTCTAAAAAACATATGAGAAGAACTTAAGAAGTAGGACGAATTTTAAAAGATCTCTCTAGTTGATAGAAAACAATCGATGTGTGTGTTCTAATAGCGGCAATATGTAACAGTGTATAGAAGACACTGCATGCACCGCAGACAGTTGTTTGTAATATTGTGTCCTCTGTGTAAAACTTGTGATGCAAGACAAACCTTAGAAGAATTTCGCAATATAATGAATATCGGTATTTGACAGTAACGGTCACAAAAGGCCTGATAGGAACATATCTAAACACACCCATAAGACTGAATTAAGATTGCAGAGTCTCAGCGAACTGGATCCAGACAAAGACACAACAATAAAGTGAATACATCTGCATGAATATACAAGCTTTAAAATGAATTGGACAGCAGTGAGGCAGGCAGACACAAATGCATGTGCACACACAAACATCCACACAGAGAAACATTTTGAGGCCTTAAACATGGGCCAATATTTTTCTAAATGGAATTCCTAACCGTAAACAACCTTGTCCTGCTGGTGTCAGGAGACTAATCAAACATGCAGCAAGACAGATGTTTGCTGTTACACTTTACTGCACAAACATATATATATATGGGATATGTAGTCGGACTGGAACCCAAAAAACTAACACTACTGGGTTATTGGAACCACTCAGATGGAGGTTGTTTTGCAGGGAAAAACAAATACAAAAATAACGGTGAAAATTTTATTCCAGAGGGATTTCAGAAACTGTGAACACACAATCTGAATGGCCTTAAGGTTTATAGTTAAACTGAGTCTCACTTGATGTACTGTATAAGAGGATTTCCAACAATTAATCCCAATAAACAAACTATTTTTGTTCATTAGGCACGAGTGGAAGCATTTCCATTTCACTTTTGTCTACTATGTGCTAATGAGGGATAATGCACTTTGATGCTGTGCCTTTGTGTACATGCCTTTCTGAATAGTAAGTATATTAATTTTGCCTTCGGGGCATATAGATATGAGATGAATGGTGCCACAGCAGCACCACACAGACGAGAATCACACTCAACATGGACTCAAACCCAAGCAGTGCCACTAAAGATCCTGTAGCCAGATAGAGGAGAGAGAGAGATACTGTACAGGCAGAACTGAATGGAAAGCCAAGCACCATGTTAATAATTGAAGTAAAGGTGTCCGCTTCTTTCGGCCCAGGGCTCTGTCTAACAAGAAAACCCCACTTTCTTCTCTCACACTCTCTCCATGTCATTGTGTCTCTCTGTCTTACCACCCCATCTCTCACTGGATAGTCATAGATACTAAAAAATCAAGTACAAGGGCATTGAAATGGACACATACATGCACTGATTTGAACACCTAGTGTGCTGCACACTCACTCACACGTTGCTGTCGTCTTCCCCCCTTGTTTTCCTCTGGATTCCTGCTTATCAGTAAATGCACACATCCAGTTCATTACCAGCTTACTTGTATTAGTAATTTCCATGACACAACAATGTACAAGTGGTGACTTTTCACTGAATTCTCACTGTGATTCACCTTTTACTTTACATCTCGTTCATTTCTTAGGTCAGTATTTCTCCTGCGTTGCTGCTTCCTATCTTTCCGTCACCATCCGGCCGTCTAGAGCCCCCTTCCATTTCTCATCGCTTGATGTATACCACTCAGTAACTCTCCTCCGTTCTGTATGAAGCATAGGTCAGTGGTGTATTTCTCTGACATTATTTGAAAGAGCGTTGGTCTGCCATAGGGCACATTACAAATCCTCACTGCCCGGGCTGCTATTGCAGTCTTAAAAACATTATTTCTCAAATCTCTGAAAGCACACTTTTCTTTTCAGGAATTCAGATAAACAAGCTGATTTCCCCACTGATGCCCATGCATTTTCAAGACTGTCAAAATGGCTTCTCGATGGGTTTCAGAGGCCCAAGTCGTAAAACTTGCTGAGCGCGTGGTGGAAAGTGAAAAACCAAAGAAGAAAATAAAAGCCAACAGCATGAAAAGTGGAGTTCACTCAACCATGCTCACATGTTGCCTTATAAGAGTAATAAGCCAGGAGAACATTTGCCGTAAAAAATGTTAGCGCCCTGGAAGTGTCTTTGAACGTTTATTTTAGGAAAGAGAAACAGTGTTATTCTCAAGTCAATACATATTTTGAACACTTGGCTTGACTAAATAGGTTTTACCCAAAAGAGACTTAGACCTGTGGATGGGAAGTGTGTGGTGTGTGTTTGTCACAGTGGATTTGTCACAGTGCCTTGCAATTTATCATTGAGATAAATATCACACTCACCACTGTGAATATATATGACCATGAGAAATGGCTCTCTTTAGCAAAAAGAGGAGAATTTCATGTCACTGTATTTATCCAAAGGGCTCAACTCCTGAAACTGCGCCACAGTTCATCATTAGTTCCTTTAATTTCCACCAACTATGACACAAGCTCACAGGACAGGGTACACGCAGTATCCAGCGTGCAACTACAACAAAAATTTACATTTTCACACATTTATTTCAGATGATTACAGCTTTAATTGCCTCTTTTGCATGTTGCCACACTACTGACCTTAAACGTGCATTCATTGAGTTTGTTTGGACTCAAGCTGTAAACACAACACATACCAGGTTTTAAAATTATTATAGCTAGCGTGTTAGCAAAGTAATGGTCTATTTACACATCCAGCAGACACAGAACAACATGAGCATTTATTGGGAGTCATGTTTCTGTCATGTTTCTGGCAATCTGACACACATAAGTCAAATATTTACTTCGCCCTGCTTTTGGTCTCCGCCAACTCTCGAGGGAAATATCTGTTTTAGCAGCTCTGAAGCTGCTTAACGCTGATCTCCATAAACCCAAAACAACAAGCTGAAAGAGGCTAAAACACTCTGAGGGGCTGAGGGGAAATGCAGAGCTGGATGGTAATTCTCTGTGGATTTGTCACAATGAGCGACCCCTTTCTCATTACACACAGTCATTTGATCTATTGTTATTATATAAATATTGATTAGTGGAGCTTTAAGGTGACTGATTGCTTTGTTGTTCTAAGGCATCGACTGAAAAACAGTTCTTAGGCTCAGTTATACATTCTGATTATGTATTATTTGCTTAATTCAATTACATTGACCTTTTTTTCACCATAATTTCAATTTGGTTGGTGGGTGAATATCTCCTTGGTCCACCTACATTATTATGGTTCATGTTTCCACATTAGCTTCTGTGGATAAGATACAGTGCTCTTGCCAATGTAATGTTAGTCTCACAGAGCCAGAGTGCATCTCCCAAGCTCTGCTTCACTGCAACATTTAAGCCTGGAAACGTCCAATTGAAAATCGATTGGGCCCGGTCAGATTTGTACTGGACCAATCAGTGAAAGTTTGGATGACAAATGACCCACTGCCTCGCCAAACTCAGTATGCTGTATTAGACATAAAATGTGTTTTTAAATGTTTCAGTACATTGATTCTTGCTTACTTACTAAGGGTGCCAAAAAATTAATGTGGAGAAATGGAGAGGTAAAATAACCTCGATTACAGGTTTTAGGTGGTTTGCACCAACGGCTGAACAAGATCCCTGTTACTTTCTAAACCCATTTAAGAGCTGTAACATGGTAATGGCCCAAATCCTCAGGCTCCTTAAGTGGACCAAAGACCAGATTTCACAGTTAGCTTGCTTTTGTAATAACACTCAATTTGCCATTAAGTTCATTTCTCATATCCACTTTACAGACTTCACCAAGCCTCATTTATCTGCCCCTTTCCCTCCCTAACCTTTCACCCAACTCTCAGTCCTGCTGCTTCCTAGTCTCATTGCCCCCCCTCCTTCGTTGTCAGGTTTTGTTTATGTATGGAGTTGGAAGAGACAGCACACATACACTTGAAGCTAATGTATGGAGAGGAAACAATGAGATAACATGCACTGCCTGTGACAGCAATATCTGAGCTCCAACTGATAGCGTACCAATTAGAGGGGGAGAGGAGCAGACAGAGAGGCAGAGGCGCAGAGAGGTAAAGAGAGCAATAAAGGGAAAGAGACAGAATAACACACAGAGATGAGGAGAGAAGAGAATTTAAGTGCCATGTTAATGTTTGAAGTCGAGCTGTGTGGATGAATCAAGGCAGGGAGAGCGGCTGTAGGTTAGAAGAGAGGTGAAGCAAGACAGCGAGGACGGAAGTGAAGAAGCAAAGAATAAAGTTTGTTTGCTGGTAATTGTTTTCGGCAAGCAAAACCCGATGCTTCAAAAGCAGTGCTTCAGAATTGCTCCATCATGAAAACTTTATGCTGTTGTGCAATTCCTTTTCATAAGGGCCAGGTATAATCCGGACCAGGCATAAAATCGCAGCTCGCCCTCACAGGCCATGAGAACACTATTAGTTTTCTTCCTAGGAAAGTTTTAGGTTTGGCGAAGCACACCGAAGAAGGAGGAACTCAAAGACAAACAGTAAAATCATTAGTTTGATTAAGTTTTAATCATTTGACACAGAAACTGTTGCAAACTTCACAACTTGGTCACTAGTTTGAGTGACTCATGTCTCAGAAGCATCTTCCTACTTTTTCCTTCCATGTCTAAATGTGTAAGTGGGTTGACTCCCAAGGAGTTTGGTGACAGCTTATGGGCAGCCCTGGAAAAATCTGGCCATCTCCCCCAAATTTAATTACTTATGTCCTTCAAAACTGGGCGTCTCTCTGTCTCAGTTGACTAGGACGCATGTCTGCATCATGTAACTGCAACGTGCCAAATTAACATCTGGTCTGGGTATGCTGTCACAAGACCCCCAAGCCAGTATGTTGACCACTATTTCTGTTAGGGAATTGATCTTCTATTTCATTCTAGTTGCGATTCAATAGGTAATTTTTTACAACATGTGCACATACTGTGAGCTCAATAGGATTATCATTATCCATATTAGCATTTAATATTATTTGGCCCTAAAGACAAGGAAAAATCCCTGGATATGTTAAATTGCAACTTCTTGTCTAGCAAAATGAAGCCACATAGCTTCCAGTGGGTTAGGAAAGTAAAGATATTTTGGCTCAAGTAAATTTGTTGAGGAGAAAGAGGGGAAATTTTTGTATGCAGTACAGACAGTAGATAAAATGGAGCCAGTCGTGGAAATGACTAACAGGCTGATGTCTTAGAAGAACACAGTCTCTCACCTCTGCTTTTCTATGCTCACACATTTACTCAAAACATGCACATAAACAAAACAGGTGCTTTGGAAACCAGTGAAACATTAACTCAATTTCCATGACTGCATTTGAAAAGAAAACCTTGACGCTCGCCTTCAATAATGAAATACACTTCTTAGCAAAACTGAATGTGGAATACACACACTGCAGAAGAAAACCTTACATAAAATGCATGAGCATATATTATACAAGCCACACATGCCTATGATAAAGTGTGAGATATGAGATTGATGGGAATCCGAGGACTCTGTATGTACATTTATATATATATATATATATATATATATATATATGCATGTCATTTATGCACTCATGCCCATGCTTTCTCCTCAGTGAGTTGAGTTAATTTGAAGTGAGTTCTTCCTGTTGGTCATCTGCCCATTCCTACTGGATAATTCAGCACACCAAAAGGTCACCCAAGTGATACTATTGACTATTAGCAAGGGGAGCCTTACATTGATTGAACACCAATTACATTGACTGGAGAACCGATACCTGTGGTGGATCATTACAGAGACCTCCTTACACTTCAGCATCACACACAAAAGCTCAGATACAGAAGCAGATACCCTTTGTTTCAAATCATTACCGAGACCTCCCCTGGGAATTAATGGCTGCCAGGCTAGTTGTGACAAATATCTTCTGACTGGTGACCAATACGGTGACAGCAAGGTGTATTGGTCTTGTTTTAATTAAAAGTCATGCCCTGTCTTCTCCAACCCTCCATATGTGGTTCCCAAAGCTAGACAGAAGCGAGCCTTGATCAGTCCCATTTCATTAACAGAGAGTTTCTTTGCTTTAGGACACCATTGTGAACTCATTTTGGGGCTTATTTTGTAGCCATTTTAGCTAAATTTGAAAAGAAAAGAAAACTAACCTGAATCAACCATGACATCTATGTATGATGCACTCTATATCAAGAAAATGTGGCTATATACAGATCAAATAAACATCCAGACTGCAACACTTGAGCGGTGTCTGTTTTGACTCTTTATTATCTGTGGCTATACTCGACATGTGCTTGTCCAAAGCTTGCCTGGCAGCGCACAACCATCGCTCGAGTACCTGAATCCAAAATACAACCACTCCATCCCTTCTCCTTCTATTTCAATTTCCCTCCTGTACTTTCAATTTCACCTTCATTTCCTGTCTCTATACAGGCTCTATTTTTTTTTTCTAATCTCACAAAACCATTATCTACCTCACTCTCCCTCTTCCTCCCACTCTGTGTCTGACTCCCTAGGGCATCCCTGACTTTATTTATCCATTCATTCTTACATCATTTAAACTCTTTCCTTCCTTCCTCCCTCTGAGTGTTTATTTTTCCTCCTGTCCTCTGTAACCCTCTAATCATCTTTTTATTTTGGCTCCTCAGACCACCAGCAGTGCAATTACAGGCCAAGGCCCAAAATATGTTTGCATGTGTGTGTCCTTCATAATAAAACCATATTTATGACCACGTACTAACTACTTTGGGGACTAGAGGAGCACACATTGCAGCACACATACAAGCCCTGCTTTCAGTCCCTTGTTGCCTTTCATCAAAAGGCTCATTTTTTGATACCCGACTAAATTGGCTTCTCCTTTCAATCCTCTGTGTGTGTGTGTGTGTGTGTGAGCTCTAGATGGAGGTATAATGACCCTAATGAGCAATAGAGGATCTCTGCTGCTCTCCGTTTTTTCTCCCTTTTTCTCGCTCTCTGAATTTTCTATCAATTATCGCCCATTCTGCCTTGCCTCCACTCCTCCTCAGAACACTCTCTAATTTTCCTCTCCGTTCATATTCTCCTCGCCTCTCCTCTCATTTCAGCTCTTTCCCTCTGTCTCCTTTCATTTCCCCTCCACTCCTGTCCTTTTCTCATGTCTCCTCTCCATTCCTCCCCTCTCATCGACAAACTCTTCACCTGCCATCTCCTTCGCTTGATTCCTCTTTTCCTCCTAAAATCTCTTTACTTTCACTATTTTCTGCCCTCCCCCGATCACATATTCTCTCATTACACATCCCCTTTTGATTTCCTTCTTTCTACTCCCCTCTTCTCCCCTCCCTCCTCTTCATAATCTAAAATAAGAAAAAACACAGCTGTAAGTGCCCAGCTGCTAAAAAAGGTTAGCCTTAAATGTTCATGTTAGGTCTAACACAGTAAGCGGAGATGCAAACACATACTCCGAATAACACCACACACTTGGGAACAAATACAAGGGCACAGATGCCTGCTGCCTGCCCACACACATACACACACACACACACACACACACACACACACACACACACACACACACACACACACACAGTCACTCTTATCTCTCATGCAGTATTAAACATCAGTGCAGCCATTAGAGTCAGTGGCAACCAGATGTCTGTGACGGCACTACAAGCTGTTTGGGGCTTTGGAGGTGGGATGGGTGGACACACACACGTCTGATATACAAGCTTCAAGAGCTGGATGGACCTCCAGCCGTGCCACATACGGGTTGAATCAAGATGAGATATATACTTGTACAATGAATGTCTAGATATGGATGAATGGATGGATGAAAGCAAATCCCACTCACAGCTATCCCGACAGTGAGAACATACACTTGTGCCAGATGTCCGAGCCTACATTGTGCAGAAGACAACCAGTGATGTCTCAACAGTCTAAATAGAGCCTGGAGTCATGAGCGAACGAACTCGAACATGACAACGCCCCATCCAGGAAAAGTTGAAAGAAAATCTTCATCACCTTGGGGAATGTTTAATTTTAAGTCTTCATCTTCATTTTCAAGAAAGCTTGTTGAGAAAGTTCTGTGATATCCGCATACAACCTTCATAACTGCTCCTCCATTTGTCTTTAACATCTACTGCCTCTGCTTTTTAAACCCATACATTTACAAATCGGATACAAATTGCAGTCTGTGAGCTTGAATTGTTACTTACAGCTGAGACGTGGTGCCACTCTCTCACTCTGAACTAGCTAAGTCGAGCTGCTACCATAAACGTTTTTGTGTGGTGAGTTTACAATCTCTGTTTTATTAGCCATGCTAGCGGCATAGCTTCATGAATGGCAATGTCGGCCGGTGTACTGGTCGACCAACTATTGGATTGACTGCTATAAAATTTGGTCCCGATATTCATGGTTCCAAGAGAATGAATCCAACTGTCGTTGGTAATCCCGACTTCTCCTCTAGCACTTCTGTGAGGCTGACATTTGTGTTTTTGAGTAAAAGGCCTCGCCAACCATTTGATGAATTGCCACAAAATTCAGTAGACATTCATGTTTCCCCACAAGATGAATGGAGATTGATGAATTACTGTTGTTGTAATAATAATTGTAATCTCCACTGACTTTTATCCAAAGTCAAAAATTGAACTTGCCAAATAATTTGCTTTATACCTGCAAATCAAATGCCATTCCCATCAGCCTTAGCTGTCCTTTGTGTTTAGCACTAATTAGCAAAATAAACATGCTAAAGTAAGATGGTGAACATGGTAACTACTACCTGTTAACATTGCTATTGTGGGCATGTGAGCATGCTGAAATAAGTTAGGTAAAGGCACCTCTTAGCCTTGTTACAAATACTTTGTTAAAGCTCTTTTATGTGAAACAAATATACATTTTCAACAACTCTGTCATAGATTGGGTAGCATGTTATCCCCAAATTTCTACTCTATGGTGTGACATGTATCCCTTGGATGTCCTGTGTGTCTGATCAAACATTTCCCCCCCAAGTCACATGTCAGAGGCAAAGTTACTTGGATTTTCTACCAGTGTGCCTTACTTTTCTCTGCTAGTGCAACATTAAAGGAATGCATTTTTTACAAATTATTTCTTCCTGCACCTGGCACTTCTTCCCCTGCGGCGGATGCCTTGGCCATGGCCCTGGCTCGTCTAGACTCCTCTCTCTCCCTTCTGGCTCACCTGAAAGTTCAAACCATCTTTCAACTTTCATCAGTGCTGCCAAGTCACTCCACATCTTCCTCACTGTGTCGATCCCAAACATGTCTTGAGGCTACACCTATTCCTCACCTAACCCCAGAAGTGCTTCCTCTTTAATTCCACCAACTCTTTTTTTAAAATGGCCATTTCCTCTCAGCTCTTTGAACTACCTGTTGCTTCCATGTCTTGTATATTGCAACACATGGATCACAGATACGGGATAACAGAAATCAGCTAAATGCCTTATTTAAATCACGTAATATACAATGTAATGCAAAATACTTAGACGCAAAAAACCCCACTTTTGATGATGAATAGAGCTGCAGTGATGCTGAGGTAATTAAAAGCCGACAACATCCAAGCCTGATGTTGATCAATATTCATGTCTGGAACATCGAGGGTATTAATGAGTATGTGCTACATAAGGAATGATTACAACACATTAAAGGATCTCATCTGCTCTTCACATAAACCATATAATCTAAAAATAACCCTTGTGTATGTATGAATATGCAGAATACAGCCCTGAAAAATACACACAGGCAATGAAAATCAACAGAAACTGGGGAAAGGCATTACTCAGGGTTTGTCAATTAGAATATGAAGAGTTACCGTAAACAGAATATTTGTCTATGCAGAAAATCATAAAAAGCTTAATGAAAAAATTGATATCAATTGCATGTTGTCCTTGGTTTCTAGCACAGCAAAATATACAACAGTGCAGGGCTAAAGGTCAATAGACAGAATAAATGTGTTTTTAAGCCATGTCTCCTTAATTGTAATTGTTTAATGGTTCGACCCCACCAGCCAACTTTCATAACACCATTAAAATATTCATATTCTATTTTAGCATTTAATTAACAAAGTTTTTACAGACTGAAAATTATTTTGCAGACACAAACTGGCAAACTTTTAATCAATAAACCTGTCAATCAACACCAAACCAACAAAAAAACAACTATTAAGTAAAACATGGACGAAACAATGCATAGTTTTTCATTACATAACTGCATTGTGCATTTACATTTTAAAATACTTTCGGTGCAAACATTTATTGCTTCATGAATGGTGCTGACCGTAGATTTTCTGTACTTTACTTTAATCAAAACTAGCGACAGCTGGAGACACAGGCGGCTTGTCAGATTCTCTTTGATTACAGTGTGCTTGACTGCAAATCAATCTCAAACTTAACTACTTCAAAATTATACACTACCAGTCCAGCAGGAAGCTGAATTTGAAAAAAAATTTTCAGGAATAAAAGAAAGAATAAAACATTATCTTATCCCATGTATTTTTTACAATCTTAAATTCAATATTCCAGCAGTAGCTAGACCCAGAGGTCAAGATACATTGATACATACAAAGATGTAATCAACACAAAAATGAAGTCGGGTTGAAGATTGGAGGCTGCTGCTTGATACTGATGCATTCTGAACCATGTGAACACACTGCACATTAATCATTTAATCATGAACTATTATGGGACAAATGAGGTAACTTCACCTCAGTTCACCCGCCATCACTCTATATCCCTGTCTTATTCTCTCTTTCACCCGCACACAGTAAATACTGGAACATTAACACTCAGAGCTGAGGTGACATGTGGTCAGTGCAATGTACACCTGCCAGTTTTTGCCTGTGGGACTACACTCATGTTGTCGTTAGCCCAAGCAGGCGGAAGTAATACCGATGTGATACAATTAGAAAGGGAGGGAAGAGGGGAGGGGGACCGAGGAGCTAGAGGAGCAGACAGAGTGGCAGCGTGGAATGTAGATGAAGAAGAAGAAAGGAAAAAAGTCACTCCTCTCTCAAAGCAACCAAACAATCCAACATGGCCGGCTGCCCATCATTCTTCTCTCTCTCTGGCTCTTTGCACAACGCCCCCTCCCTCCCCTCACTGCGATCACACTCTCCTCCTTCTCAGTCTGTACAGTATATACGAAACACAGCATCCGTTTCTTGCTAAGTAGGTCACCACACCTCCATCGCTCCTTCCCTCCTAGTCTCTCTCCCCTTGCTTCGTTGTACAATCTTTATTCTCACTCCACATCTCTGCCAGCCTTCCTATTTTATTTTCTACTTTATTTGTGATCTTGCTTATTAGGAATTCCACTATCATTATTATTATTTAAATTTTATGCAGCTATATTTAAAGCACATGTGCCACGATTGAGAACAGTGCAGTGGACACAATGCTTTTACACAGGAAGCAAACACTAGACTCTTGATTATTTGACCCCAGAATGTGTTTGGAATTTGTCCTTGTGCTTTTCTGAAAATGTTATTTTTCGCCTGAATATCCCACAACTGGTTTCGCCTTCATCATAAAAACATGAGTTCATCTGGGTAACATTTGGGTTTTTAGTTGCCAGTGTGGTGCTGCTATTACTGTGCATGAGCTGCACTAATGTGCAACTTTAACATTTCCCTCAATATCACTGGATAGATCTTCCAACTGTTCCTGGAAATACAAGTATACTCACTACGAATAGAAGTGTGTTCTCCATAAAGAAACTTAAATTTGTGACTCATGGTGGATGAAATTGAGACACAAATAACCCCAGCAATGAAATCCAATCAAATGATAAAACAAGCTCTGGTTGCAGTAAATGTTACGGAAGAAGATCACTTATAGTTACAGAATGCAGAAAAGACAACGGTATACTGCTCTCTAAACTGAACAAGAGGAAAGAAAGGAGACATTATTCCAAGACGAGGAATGCAGATGAGGTGAATGTGTGCCAGCTGGTTTGATGACATTCAAAAATAAGTCAGCACTTTCATTAAAAATCTTATCCTTCATCAAGATCAAAGAAGCAAACCATCACATTGAAAAAGCAATACACAGTCACAAAATAATTAAATCTTCATCATTTCTTTCATTGCATCAGAAATGTATTTCACAGGTGCCATTGTGGTCTGTGCTGTGTGCTACATACGGGCCATGACTCCCAAACATATGACAAATGCTAGTCTTAATAATCAGCTTGTCAGTAGGTGGCAAGTACAAGTACTGACCTGGCACGTTCTACTTTTGCTCTTTGATGACTCACTGCATGAAGAGGTCCAATACATATGTTTCCCCAGTTAAGTATAGCTACTTATAAAGATGAAATGCAATTATATCTAGAGTTTACCACATGCCATTGCTTTTTGCTTTCCAAATACCCCACATCCCAAATAAGGCCTTTTCATTCCGTCCTCAAGCTTGAACCTGTATCTGTCACCTTATCGCTTTTTATTACCTGTGACAAAGTGGGTGAGAATTCTGACCACTCACCACTTGTCCCTTCTGGGTTAGTCTTACACATTACATTATCATTTTCTACATGTGTTCATTTTGCTATAATTTACCATTGCTTTTGTAACATTGCATCACTTACTATCCCGGGTTTGTTTGTGTTAGCATTAGGTTACAGGTCACATCAGAGCATATGTAGGTTAAAGCAAACACACAGTCATAAGTTAGTTTCAGTTACCTTTATTTGAGTGGTTTAATTGTTTGTTTCTTTGTTTGGGCCCAGCTTGCAGGACTAGTGTTTGGGAGGGGGCCGCCCAGCATTTCCTGATTTTTATAGTGTTGGTGATGTCATGGCTGACATCATTGGGTCAAACCAAATGGAGGGGTTTTATTTTTTGTAGAAAGGTTTTTTCTGTTTCTCTTACATAGTCCAAGTAATGTTTCAGGAATTATTTACTGTTACTGAGCCATTCAGTAGGGTTAATGAGCTGAGGTGTAAGCTCGTGAAGGGTGTTTGATTTTCTGATTATAAGTTTATGGCGTAGTTTACCCACTTTTGGTTTAGTTCTGGCTGAAGCAGGCTTTGCGTTAATTGAACACCCTATAAATAGTCAGTTGGGTTTTGCTGGGGAGAGAGAGGGGAGGCCATGTTGCCATTCAGACGTGTTGTTAGTTTGAGTTGCAATGAGCTCATTTTCTTAGTATTTTTTTCCTATTTTTTTGAGTTGCATGTAAATGGAAAACACTGTAAATAAAAAACATCACCTCTGGGAAATCCTACCACCTTCCTAGACGCTCGAGCTAAACTATCTCACATTACCCCCCCTCACCTTTTCCCCTCCTATCCCCTCCCTCCCCACATACACAGAGTTCAAGTGTTTTATTGTCAAGCCAAGCTGAACTGGCAAAGACTTGCAGGTCTCAAAGGCATTAAAAAATACATGACAGACAGACAGAGAAACAGAGCAAAGTTGAGGGAGGTGTAAGGGGAATTGACAAAGAAGAAGACAGAGGAGGAGTGCAATGTAGCCTAGACAAACACAAATAGTGGGAGCTAAAGTAGCAAAAGTTGAAGAAAAATGGGGTGAGAGTGAGACTAAAAGGAGGGAGTAACATGGGAGCAGAAGAAAATGCAACAAGACGAAGTTAAGGGAGGAATGCAAATTATAAGTCAGAGAGGAAACCTAAAAAGAAAAGTAAAAATTGAGGCATGACAAGCAAAAGGTCAAGGAAGAAGATGGGAAAGAAACTAAAAAGAAAAGTTGCAGTAAGAGAGAAGGGGCATGGGTGGGGTTGATGCAGTTTTGTGCACATTTATCACATATTTGGAGCAAATGTTTGTACAAGCCGGTTTACTGCTTTCCATCCCCTTCATTAAATCAGAGCACCCAGTGGGATGGAGCAACTGGGAAAAGCAGAGAGAGAGCAAAGTTCAGAGGCAGGAAACTGCTTCTAGCCTGCCGCAACCAAGAATTATCTGGGGCTTTCAAACAAATATAAACCCCTCGATCCATAAAAAAAAAGAATATTAAAAAAAGAGACTTCTTTCACTCCCGCACTTGTGTTTCAAACATAGTATGTCGTGGAAATTGTAAAGCAACATGGGAGTGAGGCAAGCAGGCAGATGGTGACAGCTGACAAAAAATGACAAGACCAGGCTCCATTCAGTCAAGTGTTTACCAGAGAACAACAAACCTGTACTCCTTCCAAACATAGTGTGCTCTACTTGCGTGCTATGACAAGTATAGGAGCAGGCACGAAAAGAAAAAGAAAAGGGACTGGAGGGAATAACATCACGGGTGGTGGTGGGGGGGGGGTCACAATGTAAGAAAAAGAAAACCTGTCAGACAAACTGTGTTGGTCTTGCAATGACATTCTGAGCCCATTAAAATGCATTCCATACTCCATTAAGTTTCAACCAAACACTGACATCAAGTGATGAATCATCAGCATATGTTAAAACAAATGACCTCTGCTGCACAAAACATCATTGAAAATTGATAGTTAATTGTAATTTCTAGTTCTTCCATGGGATGGATATATATTTCAACAGTGACAGGGGTCATTTTGCAATTTAAGCAAATTTGTTTTGTCAACAATGTTGGTCCTGCAATAGTTTTAACTGCTTTAAAAAAAAAAACACTGACACCAACTGATGAATCATCAGCATATATTGAAACACATTTTTTTGGATACAAAGATAAACACTAAAAAGTGATAATTCAAATATCTGCAGAGACTATTTAAATGTTCTCGACCCGCCATGGCAGGGATACATAATTCAACAGTGACAAAAAGCAGCGGGATTCCTGCTATTTAAGAACATTTTTCACTTTGTTAAGTATTCATCTTCCTCAGTCTATCCTTCACCCATCTTTACTTTTAAACTTCTCTTTATCTGGCATTTCCCTCTACATTGCTCCTGTCTTCTCAGGTACTGCTTCATCCCTCTCAATCCTCTCTCATCTACCTCTTTCCCTCACTAGGTCTCTCATCCGCCACCTTTTGATGAGTTCTAGCCATCTCTTTTTGCCCTTCCTGTGTCTCCATGCTCCAACATCCTTTTCAGCTTGAACTCTGCCTCAAACCTCTTGACTGGCATTTTTCTCTTAGTGTAAATAATTGTTTGTTTGTCCACAGTTCCTCCTCCTCTTGGCAGACACACTGTAAATAACATTTTCCTACTCTTATAAAAACACCCATTCATCCATCATTCTCTGCTCCATCTCAAACGTCCCCCCCCCCCATCTCTGTTCTCTTCAAAAGATGCCAAAGCAGCATATCCATTTGAAATTAGATGACATTACGCATGCGCCCATACACAAATGTGCACACCATTATATGCATGCATATGCACGCTCCAAAATTAATTTTCAATCTGTCTAATTTTGCCTATGACCCCTCTGTCTGTCTCCCCCAATCTTACAAATACCCACACACACTACAGAGAGTGGCACATTAATGAGCTACATTTTTATCAGTGAAACTAATGAATTAGCCTGTGAGGATAATAAGAAACTGGATATGGATGATGTGATGGATAAGTGCGTTTATGTGTGTGTGCAAAGGCCTGGATATTTGTGCATCTGCAGCACTGTAAATGTGCCCGTCTGTGCAGACATGTCCTTGTGCACGAGTGTATGCATGTCTCTTTATTTTCTAACGAGGACAAAAGCACTTTGATCATTATACCGAAGCCTTGATCTACCACTGCAGTAATGTATCATGCATCACAGACATCCTGCTCACTAGCTTTGCCCTCCTATTTTACCGTTTCCTCAATTATATTTCTTCCTCTAATCAAAACCACAACCAGATCCGTCCAGAAGTGCAACTGTGCTCATCTGCAAGAACACAATGCAGTTTTCTCAGTGCGTTCCTTCGCCTCGTTCTCCTGCTCTGACTAAGAAAACCACATGAATATTGTATGTATGTTGTCATGTCACCCATGTTTTTACCATGTGTGAAGGAACAAACACTGCTGCATGATGAATTGACAACTGTTTATTTATTGGCAGCAACATATTCCTCTCTCTCTCTCTGGTGACAGGTGAAGCCATTTTGCGCACATAGAGAAATTGTCTCGCGTGTTTTGCATCATCTGATCAGCCTTTACAGAGACTGCCAATCAAACTATTTTGAACGATTGTCGGCCAATGGATCGGAGCACCCTTAGTTTTAATGATGAGAATTATTGAAAATAAATGAGACCAGACCCCCGCGTAACGAGCCATTCATTTTGATCATACTCAAAATAATGGATAGAAAGAAGTGACGAAGAAGAAGAAGTTGTTTACCTTGAGAATGTTTTGCTTTTTACAAGAGTAGCAGGTTGTATAATTTTCAGTGGTTAAATTATATATTACAACAATCAATATACAGAACTTGTGATGATGGAAAACTTCATGAATAGCAGAAATGATCAGCCAGAATATGTAATAAAAGCCCAAAAGAAGAATAAAAGTTTCAGTTTGGAGAAAGTATCCTTGGTGGAGAAACAGAGCTTCTGTGCTGATAATATACCGGCGTGGTCAGCAGTGAAAACAGAACAGAACAGAGTATATCTGCTCAGCACTTCGACATCAAAGACCAACCTGACTCTTACTTACTTCTTACTGAGTTTTACTCTGGATGGACAGAGTTTTACTCTGGATGGACACAGGTCTGAGCTCTGCCCTGCCTGTAGTCCAAAATGTAATCAGGTCAAGTCAAATAGTTTTGCTTTGTTCAACTACAAAAATGGTTGTCGTTTCACATATACCAGTAGAGGGGACAGACAAAAGAGTAATCAAAGAAAAAACTATGAAATCGTTCTTGATTTCAAATTTTGGATAAAGTTTCCAACAAAAATGGAACTTGGCATTCAAGCTAGCAGCCATCATTAGACTGCAGGACACCAGTAGATACAATCTAGATCAGAAAAGTTCGTGTTTGCTGATGTGTGCATTTTTAAAATGTGACTTACTTTCTAATAATTTGGCTCAAATTCCTCCATACACAAGTCTTCATTATCTTTCCCTTTTTCATCTCATCTTTTAGTTTCTGTCTGATAACCAGTGAATGTTGATGTGCCACATGCAGAGCCCTGACACCATTACCTCCTCTTAACTTCTTCTAGACTTTTATACATTTTTGTCCTAGGCCTGTCTATTCTTACTTCCATGAGTCTCTCCATTTCTTTATTTATAGTATTACTATTAAACTCTAAAATCATGTGTGGATTTAAATCCCTTACAACACAGTTGTCCTCATTACCCCTACCTCCCTCTATGCTATCCATTATTCATCCATCCCTCTCTCCATCTTCTGCCAGAGACTATGGTGGTTGTTGTTGCCATGAGTGTTGCTTTGAAATTCTAAATCTGTTGTTTTTTAGTTTGCAGTCCCTGCCAGTACTTTCATTTTAAAAGCATGTTTTATATCAGCTGACTGGCCAAACAGAATAAATAGTGTCTCTCTCGCCCTGGAGCCCAGACTCATTAAAGGATAATACTCATGTTATGTGGGGACCCAAACCAAACAAAGCGAGCCCCTGACACCCTGGAAGCCAGCCTCTTTAAGACGTGCTATAGCTCTTACATGGGCACCCAATCTGACTGAATGTTGACTCTCCACCAGGGGGCCCGGGCTCATAAAACGCACCACTGTTTGTCATGTGGGGATCTAAAGGAAGTACACGGATGAGTCTAGGCTCATTAAAAATATACCAGTACTCTTATCTTATTGAGACTCAAATCGAGTTTAGTCCGTGACAGCTCCTGGAACAGGTCAAATGGGGACTTGCTTAAATCAGGGCAAACTTACTGACCGTGGCCAAGGTATAAGAGTCTGACACGTCTCAATGGAGACAGTGACTGTGCACACGCCATAGCAACAAGCACAATGCTGAAGTTTCTAATGCCAGGTTGTCTAAGTATTATCCACAAGAAAAGGAATGGATTTCCCCACAAAAATCAAGACACACTGCTTTGTTAAAGCATGAAAAATTGAAAAGCCTGTATTATCGAGGCCACATGAAAAAAACAAGATACTCACCAGGATCGCTCAGGGTCAAACACACAGACTCCAGAACACAGACCTCACTTTAACACGTAAGAACTGGACTAAAGCCTGCCACAAAATGTTTGTAACCCTACATGCCCACTGATTTAAGAGTAAGTTAACACTAAATCCACTTTTTGAATTAGTAAATTACCTGTACAGTCATTTTATTACACTATCTGTTGATCCTGGTCCCATTTTAAAGTGTTTATTGCAACAGAAGTTATTTTCCTCTTTCCAGAGAAAATCGGGTAATTCTGAGCACTTGACACCCAAAAAATACAGGAAGAATTTGTGACGTGACCTTGGACACTCCATCCTAAAAACTACAAGGCACCACCCCTACACCTGCCAACATATAGAGACAGCAGTCAACTGTCAGCAATGTATAGTGTTTGTAGTGGTGGTGTGTGTCAGGGTTTAGAAAGCATTTTTTTGTATTTGTGAAGGGGGGGTTTTAGCGTTGTTCAAGCTAAAACAGGGAGTTAAGCTGGTCTTCAATAATACATTTGTTAAAACGACTGGTGTCCCCTTTAAAATATATGGGTATTAAGTGAGGACCCAAATTGAGTCAATCCGGTCTCGACACCCTGCGGCTCAGGACCTTTAAAATATATTAGTATTCCTCTTATATTGGGACCCAAACTGAGTAAATGTATTCTCCGACACCCCAGGGCCCAGACTGATTAAAACATATTAGTACTATTATGTGGGGCACTGGCATAAACAGGCCCCGGATCCCTTTAAAATGTCTGCCCACAGTTCCCTTCTCCCCATCCTCAGCCCAACCTGCATTTCTCTGTGCCAACAGGGGGAAAATGGCTGCTTGTTGACACATGCATTAGCTTGACATTATGCCCCCCCCCCCCCCCCCCCCAGCAGGTGAAGATAGTGCCACGTGTCTGTCCTGACACCGTAAGCACTCCCGTCTCTCATCACACCGTCTCCCTCACGATCTGCACAGCATCCTTCTACCTGCCGAGCAAATTTCTCCTCCATCCATTCCCATCATCCCATTCCCTGCATCGCTTTGTTTCCTTGCTCTCCATTTAAGCTATGAAAGCATAACGCGACATCAACAGTGACATTTTTATTGCCTATTGATGGTTATCCCTGTCATCAAGTTAACTTGTGATGACTATAATCTTAGGAAAAGCTTATAATCAACCTTCTCAAAGATGAGCTGGAGCGCTACAGTTTTGCCAAGAAACACCAATCTCTGTCCCAATTCTCAGGTCTCTTCTACCACGCTACATTACTCTGGGTACCACTCCTGCCACCCCCTCCAAGATCACTCCGGTTGTCCTCGTTTCCCTCCTTCATCTTCCCCCACCAGTTTCAAGTTGCTCCCTCCTCCCTTTTTTCATTTGGTATCCCAGGCCACCACCAATCATATCTGAGGTGATGGAAGTTGTTCTGTCCTTGTTAGTGCTCCTCATCTCCTTCCTCTGCTAATACTCTTAACTCCAGCGACCTGATCTATTTCGTTACTGGAAAGCATTTTACGACCCTTGTGAGTTTCCTTCGTGTCCTGCCACTTCTCTATCCCTTGTTTCATTGTTTCCTCCTTTTTCCTGCATCCAATGGTGTCTTCGTGACATTTGGACAAACTTTTCACCCGCCTTTCTCTCTGTGAGTCTATTCTCTATTCAACCCTAAAATATCTCCGCAGCCTTCTACGGCTTCTCGGTCTTTCTTCTTCCTAACTTCCTCCCTCGCTCCTTCAAGTGCTTTATGGTTACAAACATCCAGACAAATGTTTTGTTCCTTCTTTACCTCAACTCTGTTCCTTACTTGCATGCTTCATCTTTCCTTGGCTATCTTTTTTTTTTTTTGCATCGTTATCTTCATTTCTACTAACCCTTCCTGCAAGTCACAAATCCCTCTCCCCTTCTCACCTCCTTCCTTTAATTCCCATCACAGTTTATTTTCATCCAGCTTGCTCTCCCTCCCTCTCAGACATCTCTTTTAACTTTCAGTTAACAAAAATGTTTCACTGGCGTTAGAACTGGACACTTTTTCTTTAATTACCAGGGAAGACAATCAACAATAATGAGAATTTAGCCTTCTGGACGCCCCTGCTTTGAACATTTTTAACTTTACAGTTCATAGTTTGAGAATTCAAAAGCAGTAGCACAAAATGATGGTTCACCAGTTTGATACTAAAGCTTAAAACTGAAGCTTTATATATGTGTTTCCCTGGCATCAAACTAACGTATATATGTGTACCTAACAGTTTTCTTAATCTTACTAACATTATGTGTCTCATGTGTTACACCTGAAATCACTGTCTGTCCATATTGACCTCGAAATGTCTCGTGAAGAAGAATAGGTTACATGTCAATCATTAATGTTCAAAGAGCCCAATAATTATGTCTTTATAATAGCACACTTACTCAGCTCAGTCGTGGTATCTGCAGTGGCTGGGAGTTATTAGTGCATGAATTTAGCTTCAAAACCTGAAATTGAACACTTGATGTCCACTTGACCTTTCACTCCTTTTTCCCAAGCCAATCTGCCGTCCTTCTCTCCCCCTCGTCTTTAACAACATGGAAAATAGCGAGAAAGAAATAAAGCAGAGACATTGCTGTGCGGATCTTGCTTTTTAAATGTGAGGATTTGCTGCTTTCATCTTTTTTATATCATATCATCAAGTGGAATATCTTTGGCTTTTGGACTGTTGGTCAGATAAAACAAGCTATTCCAAGGCATCAATTGGGGAAGATCGGCATGTTTCACTATTTTCTGACATTTTATAGAGTAAAAGATATATTGATTCATCATAAAAATAATGCACATATTGATAATCATCAGTTTCAGCTGTAGCTTTCTTTAAACCCTCTTTTCCATCCTTCCCTCAGCCCTATTTCCTTACTCCATGCCTCCATTCTTGACTCGCCCCTCAAAGAAACGTAGCGCCACACAGTCTACCCTTCAGTATCTATCCTCCTTCCTCCAACTCTCTCCTCTTCTGTCCTCTACCTCTTTTCCATCTCATCCTTTCCTTCCTCAGTCATCCCTCACTAACTCATACCTTCCTCTCTCTGCCTTCAGTTCCCATCATATGAAATAACCAGCCATTTGCTGCAAATTATTTCATTAATCCTCAAACTCCAATCCTAACTTCTTTACCTTCCAACTACGCTTATATACTACTAATTTGCTTTGCCAGAGGAAAAGTAATTGCTGCACTGGGAACGTTTTTTTCCAATCCAGAAAATGAGACATTCTTGTACTGCACAGAAGCCACAGGCAAGAGGTCAGTCGGACAGTTCAGCATACAAAGCACGGGACCACGAACCACCATACCATGTTACGCGTTGCTGTGCTTAAGCTACTAAAACACTTGGTTTTCGTTAAATATTGAAGTTAATGCGTCCCATTCAAGTTAGAATTTTTCAATATTTAATCAAGACCACAGTCTTTCCCCAATCTTAACCAAGGGCTTCGAGTTGCCTGAACACAACCATGAAAAACAACAATAATGCTTTAGTTGCCAGGAGCAGACACTGTACAGAAAACAAATGAAATACACCAACAGCGAATGTTTGCAGACACATGCAGAGGAAATCTTTCACTTCAATAAAAAATGTAATTGGGGCAGTATTAAATTACATACAAAACAAACGTATTTTCTTATGCAAATTAGTTGTATATGCACATAATCTGTAAGACATAAGGTCGTAACTCTATCCCTCTCTTCTTCCAAAATACTCACCCCTGCTCCACCCCCATTTGTCTCTCCCCCTCCCTACTCTCCAGTCAAGCAGACCGTTTGGGACATGTTGCTAATTAACACCATCAACGATGCCTGGTTGCCACAGGGACTGGCCGTAACCACCGGCGGCACAACGGTAAACAAATAGAATGTGTCATGAATGCCACCACGCATACACACATGTTGCCCATGTCTTTCTCTCTCACACACACACAAACAAACACACATACACAGGCTAAGACGTGGCTGTAGAAATAGCATAGACATGCACACACAGGCAAATACTTGGCTGGAGAATGAATACGCACACCCAAACAAAGCCACACAAACCCATACACAAGTGAGATATGCACACACGCACGCACAGGCTTTGAGTGTCACAGTGTCGGCTTGCCATGTCTGGGGATACGGGATGATTAATCGCACTCTGTACAGATGGCCACACTGGGGAGAGAAAGGGAGAAGAGGAAAGCTGTCCTCTCTGTCTCTCAGCATCCATCTAGCGTTTTTTCTCTCTCTTGCTTTCTTTCATTGCCCTCTCTCCCTACTGGTCTCTGTTGACCCTTACTCCTCTCCCTCTCTGTAGCATGCTAGATTTATGAGTGGCTTTCAGAGACTCACTCTCCTGACAAGGTGTCTACATGACCCGCAATAATGACAGTCACTCCTTCCATCTATTCTAAATGTTTTTTTTAGGAAATGCTTAAACAAACCCATGCACAAAGGCAACATGCTCTTTTCTAAATGTCTCAACCCACAGCAGCAACACTCACCTGCACAAATCATTAAACACGCACCCAAAAATACATGCTATTTGCCACAACACGAACACTACATATAATTTAGCTCTCTCTTTTACGCACACAACCCTGCTGCTTTCCCTCCACCTCTGTATCTAACCTGAGCAGGATAATGATGGTACCAAAGGGAGCAATGAATTGTATTAACGCTGAGTCACCCTCGTCTGCACTCTGTCATTTAGACATAAAGTAAGACAAGACCTGCACTGTTCAAATGTAAGAGTGTAGTGCAGGTTCCTTCTGGATAAAACTGAGACTAAAAGCTTCAATACATCCAGGCCCACTGGGTTAAAATAGAAAGTGTGGTGCATGCTAGCAAAAACCTCAATTTCTAGTGAACCGGGTTGGAGATTTGTCTTAGCTTTGTGAAAAGAAAAAGAAAATCCTTTTCTCCACAGTCCCATGTACCACCAACGTCCAACCCGGCTAACACCAGAGATTGTCTGTCACAGTGCACCACAGGGACGTCCAGCTGACTTCACTTTGGCTTTAGGCTTACATGGCACTGAGTGAACTCAGGTGTCGAGAGATTTTGCTTTATTATAAAAATGAAAGGTCAAAGAAAATTTTATTGAAGTATAATGCCACCGCTGAGGTCCTCTCCCCCCGCTGTGCTGGTTTCAAAGATGCTATATAGTGAGGAGAGGTGGAGGGAGAGGGAACATGTGTCTGTGACACAGACATCCACCTTGTTAGTGCAGTGCTGGCTGGATGTCGGGCCGTGCCCTTAAGATGGAAATTTGTATCCTGGGATAATTCATGACATATTTTGACACCTGCCCTACCATACGGATTCTGCAGTATGCTACCAAAATAGTAAGTAAAATCCAAGAGATTTAAAAAATGAAATAAAATAAAAATACCATGTGCATTTTCGATTCAAGTTATAATATAATTGTCAATTGGCAGATTTTTTTACTTCTTATACTTCAAGTTTGTTAATATATGATTTAAATGATCAATTTAAAATAGATTTTTCTGGTATCAATTGAAGTGCCTGTGGGCCACAGCATCTCCAGCCGGTTTATTGCATGTCATCTCTCTACTGTCAACTATCAATAAAGGCATAACATGCCTCCAAAATGCTTAAAAAACAAGTACATTTAGAAATTGATTCTTATTAAAAACTGAAGAAGTTGGTGACAGACATCACCTCTGCTGCGAAAATCATCATTTTGAGCTGTAAACATGCCAACAACCATCAAACATTTAGACCGCTGCAATGCATTCTGGTCTTTTTCTTGTGGATTTGCAAAAGTGGAAAATATGCTATTAAATGACAACACTAAGCTTAGTATGGCATTTCTTGGCTCCACAGTCGATAATCCGTCATGTGTTGAACATCAGGATATTGTCAGTTTAGTGACTTTATCCCAGACGGCGTCGACCACATTACACCCACACGTCACCAGCCAAGCTATTATTGTACATCGCCCCCAAACGCTCTGCTGCACAGGCAACGGCTGGCTTCAGCATGACCTAACATCAGGGCACCGGACATTGCCCGGCTTTTGACCTACACAGCCGGTCTAAATATTCAATTACTGCTCCAGTAATACAAACAGCTTTTCAGGAATTCATTTTTGATATAATAAACCAGTTTATGTGTCTTTGGGGGGTGTAGAGTCCTTGCAGAGTACAAGGCTCATGAAATCCATTCAGCTCATACACGATCTCAGGAATCGTCACATATTTCTGCAGAGAGAACCCCAAAACTGGACTAAGGATGTTACCACGGCATGCCAGTAAAGCACTGAAGTGGAAACACATTTGTGTGATGAGGAATGGACACTCAGCAACCTGTGAGCCTGAAGCGAGAGCATTACACAGGCAGAGCAGGCAGGGAAAGGTAGACAAGAATGTGAATGGGAGCTAATGGGGATAATATGGAGATGGAAAACAAATGGTACTGCTGTAGGGGCTGAAACCAAAAACCTCTAGCTATCTATTCAAGATGAATATGCTGTTTATTTTGCTGCTGAATTCCGGTCTAGTTCACAGATTGTCGGGTGAACTTGAAACTTTAGTTTGAGTTTCACTACTTGATAGATCTCTTTTTAGCTCTTTCTCTCTCTCTGCCTCTGTGAGTTTGACCATTATTTTACTGAATAATGAAAACAATGACCAAATACAATAAAAAAAAAATATGTATGTGGACTAGGAACCTGTGTTTTGAGAGACCTCATATTTCTCAGTCAACCCATTGACAGAAAAGCTAATTGATATCTGGTGTCAACAGGTAAAGTTCATTATTGTTCTGACATTTATGACATAATGTTTGATGAATGGTTTTGCTGGAGCCAAGAGGAACGGGACATAACTCTACATGTGTGGGAGGGACTCAACTGCAAATGTGTAAACAAGGTGAACAGAAGGAGGCTCTCGGAGCAGGGACGTCACGGGATCATTGAGTGCACGTTTACATGGCGTGCAGGATAGTGAACGCAATAAGGAACTCTGGCTATAGCCGAATCTGCTGTACATCTTAATAAATTGTGTGCCACATTTATATGGTTGGCTTCACATGCAGCATACGGACTAGATAAGAGCTTTCCGTCAAAATCCAATTCTTTCTCAATTGCTAATGTTCCCTCTAATTGTATTTTAATTGCCCTTATCCCAGCGAAGTCCACTGAAAAATCTGTTTAACCAGTAGGACCAGCTTTAATCCGCAGCCATGAAAGAAGTGGCCGTATTCCCCCCAGTGCTGCACATTCTGGTCATTACGCCTGACTGATTTAGCCGGTCACTGGTGATGTCCATGGATCAGCTAAATGGGATTCGAAAATGAATTAGATTAGGTGGCTTTTCCCAGCTTATTCTCCTTCCGTCTCCTCCCCCTTTTTTCCTACTGTATCTGTCATTTTACTCATTCCTCATTTCCCTGTCTCCTCCCTTTGCCCTTCCTCATAGCCTTCTTTGTCATATACAACGACAGTGTGCTTTTTATTATACTCCTTATATACTCCTAGTAATTGGACTGGATTGCCAGTGCTCCCAAATTTCTCATCACTCTCATCACTTGATCCTTTAGCACTGTAGAAATGCTTATACTTTTGTATGTTAAGCATACAGCGGTGCACTCTTGATTCCTTCACTTAAATCTTGTTTGGACTATAACTTGGAATGGAATGTAAAGTGTATAAAGTGGTTTCTCTACACAGTGTCAGTGTTTAAGACGATTTTTAAAAAATGGGAGCATATTACATCGATCTTTTCTGCACTCTACTGATGACCTGTTGACTTTAGGACTGATTTTAAGATCTACAGACTGCTTTTAAGGCACAGCATGGCTTAGCTCTGGCTTCCACTGACCTTTTAACTCTCTATGTACCACCTGAAGTCCTCAGCTGCTGCTTTTATGCTTTTATTCTAAATTCTACACCAAGGGGAATTAGAGTATTCGCCATCAAGTCCACTAAACTAGATGAGTGTCTTTTTATGTTGCCTTGCGTTTCTTCCGTATTTTATGCTTTGCGTTTCTCAATTGCCTTGTGTTGAAACTGACACCATCAAACTCTTCATCATCAGCTCAAATAAGCTAAGCTTTTGTTTTGCTTTTTAAGCCTGTTGTTTCGACTTTAATAACTTTTACATTAATCTCTTTTAGCTCTGATGCCTGATTTATTTCATATTTTAATCAGTATTCAGTAACCCAAAAACAGTATTCATTCAGGATACAGTTGAGCACAAACCCTGAGGGGTTACAAAGGGGCAACAGATCATTAATACCTTTTGAAAATGGTCTCCTTAATTGACTTCTAAAACATGGTCTGTACTAAAAGGAAAAGAAATAGTGGGTTTGATAATATACGCAATGTTGTGCCTGAGTTTCTTGCTATTTCTGTTCTGTTGTATCTTTTTCTTTTCTTCCATCTCTTCCTGCCATTACTGTTTTTTTTCCCCCCAACAAAATAGAAGGCCTGCGGGAGGTGACATTTCACAGCCCAACAGAGAGAAATAATCAAAAAGGACAAAATGCTAACACAGACCTCCTTTTGTTCTCCTCTTTTACTCTGTTACTTCCTTAAGCTGTTTACAAAAACCTCTCTGGTCCCCGGGTCACTCTTCTCTCCTCTTCGCTCGACCCGTCAGCAACCCCTCCTCCCCTCTTTGCTGCTTATTTTTCCCCCTCACCTACCCGGACTCTGAAAAACCGACTCTAAACAGCCAGAAAGAAAAGCAAACAGAGTTACACTTTGTCCCTTGTTCACCTTTCCAACCGCTTCTGCTTGTCGATGCGGCACAAACTTGCTTCCTTCACCTCATCTCTCCCCCTGTTTATCCCTCGCTCTCCATCTCTTTGCTGTTTGTTTTCTCTCCTGCGGGTGATGCATCGTAAACACTCCGTATCCCACGGCGATTTGAAGAGTCTCTTTTTAATGTAAGCCAACTGTCACACACAAATGCGCACACACACCTCTAGCTATGTGACCAAACCTTTACATCGGCAAAGAAACATTCACACACAAATGCCTACTTGCACGCACACACACATTCAGTGTCACTTCAAGCTGACAAGCCTGATAGGTTTATTGGTGCAATATCAAAAACTTGGTTTAAACTCATGTGTATGCCGATAGGTCTGAAGCGCTGATGTTACAGGCCCCGACAGACACACTGACACACACTCTTAGATAAACACTTCACACACCCCACAGTGTTTCGTGTAAACAGACCCTTCTGGTGGTCTCTCTCTCCCTATCACTCCTCTCAATCTCTCCATCTTTTGATGGCCCTCTTCTCTTTTCCACCTCTCGCTGTTTCTCCCCATGCCTGCCCTCTCTCTCTCTCTCTCTCTCTCTCTCTCCCTCTCCCTCTCCCCCTCGCTTGCACTGTGCATCATCACCCCCCCCCCCACCTCTCTCTCTCCATGTATGTCCATTCCTTTCTTCTCTGCCTTCACTCTTCAGAGGGCTCTTCATTTCACTGGAACGATGGATGAGAGAGGCTGGGGCCATCTGCAAGAGCTGATAAAAACCACCCTCACACACATGCGCGCGCACACACACACATACACCCGCGCAGATACTGACATACATACAGATGCAGAAACAAGGAGACAAACGTATGCAGAGATGCAGATGCATCACTAAACCTGTAAATGCACACTGCAACACAGACACACTCCAGGGAATACACACTAGGGGAAAAAAGTGTAAACACAGCATTAGACCGAAAAAGACACACACACACCCACTACAGCCAGACAGTGGTTATGTAGGACACATGCGCTGAAACCTCTTAGACATATTCTGCATGTCAAGGGGGAGAGAAAGAAAATGAGGGAGAGACAAGATGAAAGGAGATGCAAAAAAAAAGTGGAAAATTAACTAGATGAGAGCTGGAATAAAGATGAGCAGGGGAAGAGTTGAGGAAACGCAGGGGTCAGGAGGGAGAGTAAAAAGACGTGCAGGAGATGGAAGGCAGCAAAGACGAGTGGGTGATGAAGATGCAGGGAGGAGGAGAGGCGGGGTAAAAACGAGGGATGGACACGAACAGCCTGGAGGACAGATTATGCAAAGAGAGAGATGAGAAGGAGACATGAAGTGAAGGGAGAGTTGAAGGGTTGGTTAGCACGTTGGAAGACGACGTGGAGGAAAACACAGAATTATTTGAAAACAAAAGAAAAACTTCCCAAACTGAGCCACTTAAACCCAAGTGGAACAAGTACAATCCTGAGGGAACAATGGCTTCCACAGTGGCAGATTTGCATACATAGACAAACTAACTGCTTTGGTGTGTGAGGGACCAAACACTGAACAACGCTCATTAGCCGAATATACAACATTGTTTCTATACTCTACCCATCTGTCCATTAATAATGTATTCTACACAATTCAGATAACTGATAAATAATGAGAATGTCATGTGTTTTTGGGCTTCAGTGGCCAATCTGTGCCACATTTCTGTCTAACTGGCCCAACACGAGGATTCTCAGTTAAACTCGTCTAACGCGCTCAATTGATTCACTGTAATATCCTTTCCAGTCATCAGAAAGACCACCGACTGATGTGCAAGCCAGTGCGCTGACACCATCTCTGCATTATAATGTGCCTGCCCATTTCAGCGTTTGAGAAACAAAGGCTTGCTGCGGCTCCTGTCATACTAATGCAGGGCCGCTGGAGGACATAGGGGGTACAATAGATACCACTGAAAAGAATCCAGGAGGCCTTCTTCAGTCGTTCTGTTTTCCATTAACATGCAGAGAGACACTTGTCTGCCAGTCCAACTGAGTGGCCACGCTCTCAGAGGAAACGCGTGGCTGCTGTCACTAATACCAATTAAAAGTTGTGACTTTGCCTAAGAAAATGAGGTCAGATTCATGTTATGATTGGGCTGGCTTTTCTCTATGCTGCCTTGGCAACTGGGGGTCAAATATTCTAAAATCGCTCTCGAGAGGTTACTTTAAAACGAGCCAACTTCGTTGGTTTACTGGTGCAAAGTACCGCTGTGCTACGCTACATTTAGATTTTAAAGAACTAGTATCCTTATCCTTATTTGTAGCCTTTTACTTTGCATGAAACCATTCATAAACATAAGCCCTGTTTACCAGCATGCTTACTCTTTGTCTGAGCTTTTTAAATCTCACACATATTTACCAGAAAATCATGCTCCAGATGATTCTGGATGGTATTCACTTCTGTGCCGTTTCACACTGCTTGTCTGTGATAGTATATCGAGTTAAGTTATATGTCTAAACTCGTGTTTGTTGCCTCTGATCTAATGCAATAGCTAAGCTCATGTGATGTGGATAATTACTATGGTACATTTTTAAAGTGTAGGTGTCTTCTCTGATGGTATTTTAGGATATATTGTTTCACTACCGGCCTTTTGAACAGAACATCTTATGCAGGAGAGTGATCATAAACACAATGCAACAACACAATGTTTTTATTTTATCTGAACATCCATATAGGACATCTGTGCAGTTCCTTTATCATGATCTCAGTCTGTGTAACTGAGGCAGTCTGGGAGGATTTCAAACTGTCCTCAAAAAGATATTTTTAAAAGCTTCAAGGAACAAATAAAGAACACTTTCAGAGAGCATTCTTAGAAAATGATTGCATGTTCGTTTAAAAAAAACAAAAAAACACACTGGATTGAATGCTCACTTGGAAAATTCAGGGACTCCCTCCCTCCTGCCAGCTGTTTATTATTACTCCTACTGATTAAAACACACAACTAAAGGGGCGTACACACACACACAACTGAGAATATTCCAAATGATTTGCAGAGGCAATCCTTCATTTATGTACAAGGGACCTGATTAAAACTTACATACAGTGCAGATGTGCAAACTTGCCAATCTAAGCATACAGTACACTCTGTAAACACATACAGGCATGTATTCCTCCACCACACACACACACACACACACACACACACACACAAGATGAAATTGATAAACAACCAACTGAGAAACTGGAGAAAAGAAAATAATTGCAGTGAGTGTGTGTCTGTGAGACACCTTGGAAAATACAGACATGAACCCTGAAGATATGAGGACAGTGCAGACAGATAGAGAGAAATGATATACAGAGAGCGATAGAGGTAGAAAAGAGGAAGGTAAAGCAAAAAGTGGAGGAAATGGCATCCTGGTATGAAAAGGAGAGAGAGAATATGACAAATAGGGCCGTGTTAGCAAAAGGAAGAGGGAGGTATATTTTGAAAAGAGGAAACGGGGGGACCAGGTGTATATAAAGAGGGGGAGGAAGAGAGGGGAGGAATCCGATTTAAAAATAAACGAGTCAGGGAGGGACGAGCACGATGGAGGAATGGATGACTAAGAAGCAAATAATAAGGAGACTTTCACAGACAGCAATGGAAGGAGGGAGAACGAGGGGAAGGATGTAAGAAGGGGAAACAATAGGACATGTACAAATAAATGGAAAGGGGGGGGGGTTGAGGAAGAAAAGGACAGAACAAGAGTGTAAAAAATCTGATGAAAATGGGGGGAAAAGCAGAAAGGGAAGGGAGACCTGCAAAAACAAATCAGCAACACGAGAGAAAGAGGCGAGGAGAAAAAGTGGAAAAAGAATGAGAGAGGTAGAAGTCGGGGAGGAGAGAGAGGGGGGGCGGGGGGGGTGGAGACAACAATGTGAAAATACAAAAGAAATATGAAGCTGCAAAAACAAATCAACTAACAGAGCAGAGGGATAGATAGAACGAGACAAAGGTACACGCAGGACAGATGAGAAATGTCGGAGAGAGAGAGAGAGAGTGAATAATAACTGGAAAAGAAAACTAGCGTAGAGGAAAATATGAAAAGGGAGATGGGAGGAAGACAGGACAGAACAGAACGTGAAAACAGAGGAGGAATGATAAATGTGAAGAGTTAGGAGGAAGGGAGGAGAGCGCAGATCGGCTAGAAAAACAACATAAATGTCAGGAATACGGGTGTGGGACAGCGGGGACATTCAATTATAGACACACATACACACCTGTATGCACTGAGGGACACCTGTACATAAAGTCATACATAAACATAGACGCTGGAGGAAATTGATAGTGACAGTAGGAAGTGAGGAGGGCAGATGGAAACGGCTCCAGACAAGACGGGTGAGAGGGATGATAGGGGGGAAAAGATATAGTGGGGCGGAGGGAAATACGGTATAGAGGGAAGTAGGACACCCTTTACTGTACGTGGAGTTATACTGAGAGATAATATATGGGCAGAGATGTAGCTGGTGTTCCTGGGGAGATGTATACGAAAACAACATGTCACTGCTTTCTTTATGGCTGAAAACAAGGCATGTTGTGGAGAGAAAGGGTAGAGTGCACAGGCAAAGGGCGGGATACACTGTAGCATCTTAAAAAAAGGCTAAAGCAAAACAGAGAAATGGTAGTGTGAGTT
The DNA here is from genome assembly GCF_043641665.1 of Enoplosus armatus. NCBI lineage: Eukaryota > Metazoa > Chordata > Actinopteri > Centrarchiformes > Enoplosidae > Enoplosus > Enoplosus armatus. The sequence goes on from NC_092202.1 coordinate 11,124,563, forward strand.
GGTTTTGGATTATTCAATGAGGAGTGTAACCCAAAAAAAGATGGAGGTCAAAAGACTCAGCGCAGGTAAGGTGAACTGGAGGGGATAATTTCTCTTTCATTAAGATATTTAGGATGCATATTAGGTTGTAAAAACTGCATTTTCTTTCTCAAGACTGGGTTTAAATTTGTGTCTGCCAGTGAAAAATGGAAGTGGACATACGGAAATTGCTACTTTTTCTACAACTTAACTCAGTCGACCATAATCAAACCATTGTCGCAGAGTGTGACATTTCACCTACTGCACAATTTAAAAAAAAATACAGTATGGGGGGAGAAAGGCACTACTACCTAATGACAGAAACAAAGAGACCTACGATAGACAGTTTAGGCAAAAAAGTAATGCATGCTATTATATGTGAACTAGCTAGGTGTTTGTTCATCTAACATTACCGTATTAATACTTCAGTGATCATTTGTACTTTGATGTTTTTCACTAAGGCGAGGATGGCTGTATCACATATAAATATGGTCATAAATAATACAAAGGTGTCTGGAAAACTTGGAAATTAAAGTTTAGTACAAGCGGCAACTCCCATCTGAAGTGAAAGCAACATAAAATCGAAGTGTTGGAAGTTCTGCTTGAAAATGTTGTCATTAAAGTAATTTGCTCTATTGTTAGTCCTCCGTGAGGTGTATCCATTTATTGTACCTGCTGCAACAGACCAATTTCCCTGCAGGATTTTTTAACTTCTCTCCAATGTTCCAAAAAATTGAAAAAGGTAATCATTACCACTCTCGTCAATGGGAGGAGTTCTATATCATTGTAAGTGAATGAAGACGGAGTAGCAGCATTGATTGCCTGTAATAGTTGGGATTTCCTTTACGACAACCAGGAGCAGTTAAACTGAAAATTCAGAGTGTGACAGAGCATTTCAGAGAGTGTGCTCATGCATGTTTCCCCACTTTTCAAAAAGCTTTGGTCTTTGAGTGACAATGGATGATGGTGTTCAGCACATTAGACTCTCCAGCGGCAGGAACAGGATAAAAAAATATTCTCACTGTATTGACTCGTGCAAAGCTATTAAAAAAAAGGACAATACAATCAGGGGCCAAAACCTCAAACACCAAACATTCATCAGCACTTTCAATTCTCAGATATTTCTGATTAAAATGTTTCCATATTATTAGTAGTGATTTCTGTGCAGGATGTACATCATTAGTAATGATTTCTGTCTGGCTGTTTTGATGAATTAAATTACAAATGATGGGACGACAAACACAGAGAGGAGAAGGGATGGAGAGGCTTCAGAGAAGGGGGGAAAAAGTGAGACACTAATTAGACAATACCACCAAAGGAGAGAAGGAGTGGAGGGTAGACTAATGGAGGAAAGAGAGAAATGTCACTCCATAAAATACTGGGCTAATTTGGGCTCATAATTACCATGGCGATGAGTGGCAGAGAGGGAGTGTGTGTGTGTGTGTGTGTGTGTGTGTGTGGGGGGGGGGAGGGGGGGGTTTGACCAGAGATTATGTGACAAAAACACCAGGATGGTTACGCACACAGTTAGAAAAAGGACACATAGTGACAGATTCTTTCTCTGTCACACATCAGCACAACGTACACTCACTTTGCAGAAAAACACACACACACACTCTGCAGGAGTGAGTCAGCTCACGTTGTAAGATTTCCACGCATGACCTTCTCAAGGTCAAAAGGTGGTTTCTTTGGAAATTACACCCTGTACGGCTGCGTGCGTGTCTGTACCTGCGGTGCAGGTGGTTTACCCTCCTGCAGATGTGTGGTTGTTCTAACACCTGGTCAGGGGTCCTGGGTGTTACTAGAGTTAACAAGGTGGCATGTGAACGGTGTGTGTGTCCCTCATGAGCTCTATAGAGTGCGTTCACACTGGCTTTTGTTGACCCTGCATCACTACTTTCTACTCAATATGTATGGGGAACTGCTGAGCTCAACACACCTCTATTTTAGCTCCTCTTTACTTTCTGATCTCTGATTTCTGAGTCTATGTGTTGCCATGGTTACAAAATTATCTTGAATAAATATAGGCTATACATTCCTTACAGATCGAGGGATCGCTTTCTTAACACGATCAGCAGAGGGATTTAATAGTAGTTTAGCTCTTGAATTTGTGCTAAAACCACACAGTTACTCACAGGACTGTGGTTGGTCTGCTTTGCTTTCAGACCACAAACAAACAGACAACTAGTCCACCAGAGTCTGTATCAGAGTTGGACTGATAGTTTTCATACGCACTGAAAGCACCTTCAGATTCTAAAGTTCTAAAAATCTCACCAAGAACACTTGAAAAAGGTTCGAGTTTAGATGTCATTAACAGCAGGTGACATTTTGGGGGAAAAAAAGATAATGAAAAGAAATTCAAACTTAACAAGCAGAAATCACCCCAAGCTCTTTCACCACCAATTATAGGGGACTGACTGCTTTGTTTATGGCGATGAAGAAAATGAAAGATAATGGCGACAAATCATGACACTGTAAATAGGGGCGGACCGATGCGGGGTGTAGGATGTTTATGGCGTGCAAATGAAGGTGTTTACGATGATGTGTGAAGCAAGACAAACACACTTCCTCTAATTAGGACTCAACCTATTTTCAAACTCAAAATTGTTCTTTGGAGGATGGGGCACACACACACACACACACACACACATTCATTCACGCACAAAGAAACAGACAAGCTTGCATAAACATATACACACAGCTGCATTGTAAAACGTATTATTAATACATTGAGTGACGCATGCAAATGTGTTCCAATAAAAGAAACAAACAAGAGAAAGATGCATGTTGGGGTGGGGTGGCAGAAATAGAGAGACAGATGTGAGTAACGCTGGTTGACACATTGAGGAGAAGAGACTGATTTATGGGGTGAATTACTGGATGACAGTGAAATCCTTTTCTGATATTCAAATTCAGACTGATAAGGAATGAAAGAGGGAGGAAAGAGGACTAAGGAGTGAGGAAGTAAGCTCCCTCCAGGCTACCAATACTGCCAGAGTAAGGGTTTCCATTCCTCTGGAGCTACATGGTTTGCGCTGTAGATTATCAAAAAAAAAAGAAAGAAAGTCCACATGACAGTGGGAAGGAAGGAAAGAGAGAAGGCGAGGTGGGGGGAGAGGAAAAGGAGGAAGTGAAATGAGGTGCTGAGTAACAGGAGGAGGAGTAACAGGAGGAGGTGGAACACGGGGAGGAGAGAGGAACAGCAGGATTTGGCCTTATTACTTGCCGTCTTATTGTGGAGACAGAGAAGGTGGGACAGGGGGAGAGAAAGAGGGGGATGGAGAAAAATAAGGACAGTAGGAAGAAAGGAGATATGGTGGGAGTGTTAAAAAGAGGCTGAGGGACGAGAGGATGGGAGAAATATGAGAGACAAGATCAATGGATGGATGAGTGGACATAAGGTCATAAGAAATGAGAAACTAGGAGAAAAAGGGATCATATGCAAGGCAGAGAGGGAGAGAGGAGAGGTTTGGTGGACGGAGGATGGATGAAATGGAGTGATTCACTACAGATTAATGGAGATATCTGTGAAAAGAGATTGATGGGTAGATCAGCAAATAGATGGAAAGACAAAAGAAGCGTGATCGCTGCTGCCTTGTTGATGCTATCAGATACAGACAAAGATAAATATCACACACACACATGCCCTCTTCCCTCCTTTACTTCCCTACAGCATGAAGAAAGCTCAGATTCTGCCCCTTCGGTTTCTCCCAAAGCCTTATTTCTCCCTCTTTACCTTACAGGAGACACGTGATTTTGGGCTTCAGTAAATTGTCTTCATCATCTACTTATCGCACTATGAGAGTAAAGGCTTTTCCACTCGCACTCCTTGGAATCAAGATTCACATCTCGCCAAGCTAAACTGACCACAGAGCTTATGTGCCAAAAGGTTGGAGGATACATTGAATGTGACGAGCCCCGCCCCCCCCCCTTCCCTCCCTGCTTGCTTGCTTGATCCCAAAGCACGCAGTCCATCCCTACCTGTCATTCTGTCGACAGGCCTGCCGCTACCCTCGTGCAATGACATCCGTCACTCCTCATCCTCGTCTCTCCCTCCACCCCCCATCCCTCGCCTCACACCTTAGTCTTATTATTTGCCCCTGTGAACCTCTTCACTCTGTCTGTCTTCTTTATATTGTAAATGTGACAAGAAATATACTAGTCACATACTAGCTGAGATTTTCTAATATGATTTACACCACCTACAAAAACTTTCTCCAGTGTTTCACTGGACCATGTTTTGCTCCCAGAGCAGCAGCAGAGCTCCTTCACTCACAGAGCTGCCAATCAAAAACTATTCTTCCTTCAAGTCTTGCATGAAGCTTCATTAATATTATATGATCATAGATAATTTATTCTAATTTACATACATTTTTCAACATTTAATATGTACGGGTAAAAAGATCAGAAAAAAACATATCAAATGTATAGATTTATTTTAAACAACAAGTAACAGGTGGGCAGGGGGGCTGCATTGCTAGGGGTGGGTTCAGGTACTGGCAAGAAGATGAAATACAAAGTCAGGAAGCGGTTTGGTAATACTTCCATTACCAGCCTATCAGATGCCAAAAGACTGCACAGTGATTTATAAAACTATGAGGAAGGATTTTACAGCTCTTTACCACAGTGGAAATGATTTTATGACGATTGCCAGGTATTTGATCGCTAACACAGGACCTTGCCAAATGACACTACACTGTGTTGCAAAAACTTTAGGTCTTTCAACTATTTTGCCGAAGACCCTGTGTTTTCTGGCCAGAGCATGAGGCCAATATTATGGCCTCATGTCTGAACATGGCCTTACGGTCCATCATTCAGCCTCAATGATTATGACTGAGTTGTCTGATACCGTCAAAAGCTCCAGAACAAAGTACAGGTGGACCAGATGTTTTGTCAACTGATGATAAAAACTGATGCCAGTAACTGGACAGCAGCAGGTTCAGTCTTAGTCTGTAAATGCAGTATTCTCAGTTTTTTTTCCTTTAACGCCTAAATGTTAGATTAACGGAGTGTATTTCAGAGTGAAAAACACTTAGAATAGTCATAGAATAGAAAACTGTCTGCACTGTAATGAACAGCAGCAGACAGTCAAAGTGCAGCAGCAGGGGGCGCGGCGCTGCAGCTGTGGGTCAGACCTTCAAATAAAAGCTGAGTAACGGTTTTTAATACTGCTCTACTTCTCTTGGTGCACACCATCTACGCTCCCTTGTTTGCTTCTGTTGCTCTCTTGTATCCTCTCTGCTCGCCTCTTCCCTTCACCTGCTCTGAAAGCTCCATTAAAAGGAGATGAGAGAACAAGATAGAAAGCTCTCATATGCCTGTTTCCTTTATCTATTTTCTCCCCCAGAACAGAAAATGAAGTCAAAGAGACGCAAAACAAGGGTGTACCCATTACTGATTCGACCCGTTGGATCTTTTGCTTCACAAACACCCATCAGTGTACTGTCTCTACATACAGTATGAAAAACTTTCCTCCTCTGTCTTGAATACATGAGCTCTTCCATTTCTACCCATTTAATCCCTTTTCTCTTCCTTCCCTATTTCACACCTTAACATATTTCCCTTCTTCTGTTGTGCTGTCGTCCTCATTTCTTTATGCTTTCCTAAGGTGGGAAAGCATTTAAAACTCCAGCTCTACATACAGGATAGCTGATTTTTGTGCTTTATGGAAGAAGCAGCCTTTCCACTACAGTGTATGACTCCTGCCCTCTTTCACAGATTTGTACACACTGAGCAAGTGACAGACAGCATTTTCAACAGAGCTATCATCACATGAGTTTGATGCCGCTGCAGCATCCTTCAAACTGTGCTGTGTGGCCATTTGCAGTGGTAGAAGAAGTATTCAGATCCTTTACCGCACGGTGAAATACTCCACTACAAGTAAAAGTCCTGCATTCATAACTTTACTTAAGTAAAGGTTTTATCTGCAAAATATACTTAAAGTATCAAAGGTAAAAGTACTCGTTATGCAGACAAATGGTTCCTGTCAGTGTTTTACTATTATATGTGATGTTTTTGGATTATTATTATTAATATAAGACGTAGCAGAATTTTCTCAACCCACAAAGGAACACCTCAGTTCTTGCCTCTGAAAAGGGTACAGAAGTGAAGCCATCTACATTCATCAAAGCAAGTTATCCAAGTTGCCTTGGGCACCTCAAGTGACCAAAAGCCCATAGCGTGACGACTTTCTCACCATCCTGCTCTCCACCTTTCACTGTGCCACTCAGTCGCTGACCTTGTCACAGCCCTTCACTAATAATTTATTCATCATCTGTCCCTCAAATGTGGCATTCCTCCATCCACGCCTTCCTGTGTTGATTGTGTTTGGTTCATTCATATTGCATGGTAATGGGGGGCGGGGGGGGGGTTGTCGATGTGTCGACACGTTTCATAGCTCAAACGCACAGCTAAATGGTGTAGGAAGGCAGGGAAAAAAAGGGAGGTGGGGAAGAAAAGGAAGGATGAGAGGAAAGAGAGTGAAATTGAAATGGGAGGAAGAGAGGGAGAAGCAGAGCTTGAAGGTGGGGGGGATAAGGATGTGGAAAATATGTACATTATTTTAAGTGGTGGTAGGTGGGGGGGGGGGGGGGGTCGAGTGGTGCGGGGGGAGCTGAAGAGAGAAAATATGGGGTGGAAACGAGGCAGAAAGTCCTTGAAGTGGGAAGGTCACAAGCTATTCCATGGCTACTCTTCTCAGACACGTTGCTGAGAAAAGCACTATATAGTGCAAGCAGCCATTTTCACAGTGAGAAGTAATGCACCCTGACAGTGAGAATGCCACATAATGCAGATGTTATTTACATAGCTTATATCTTTTTGGCCTGCATCCCTAAATCAGGTGTGAATGTAAAATGTATGCTGCTGATTTGAATAGAGCTCAAACAGCTAAATTGTCAGATAAATGCTTCATCTGAATGTGGCATTGAGCCACATAAACTGTTAATAAACAATAATCCCTGGGAGATAAATTAATGGACTCCAATTCCATTGAAATAAATCTGTGTGCACAACACAATCATTCATTGCTCCCCCTCGCTCAGAACCAAGAGACAGATGATTTGTTTGATTGGAAAGCCACCGGTGCAAGTCCAATTCAATCACATCCAAGGAGTCAAAAAAATCACTGTGTTAAGTCACCAGGCAGCAATGGCAGTATTTTATTCACCGCATCCGTGAAAGCCGTAAGAAGGGGGTGAAACGGTAAGAAATCAGAGGGTCTCAAGGAATTTATAGTTTCCCAATAGCAGTAAATTTGACATGCAGACAATATTATCATAACATTGATCAGCTTCCCTTGTCTGCTTGTGTGCACTGCTCAGCTGTAGTTTGCAGATTTCTGACGGGATACTGAAGGACACAGAGTGCGCATCCCATTATATTGCTTCTTTTTTAGCTTCTCTGCACCGTTAAAGATTTAATTTCACTTTTATTCCCCTCAAACAGAATCCTCCCACGTTAAGCAAAGTCTAGGCTACAGACCAAACATAACCCAGCCTTAGCCATTGAGCCCCCAAGGCTTTTTAAGCACCGTGCTCTGTTGAGGTCAAAATCACCATTATCTCTTAACATTATCTTTAACACATCGATTTGTTTTTATTCCGATAAATAGCTGTGTTATTCTTATTAAACCTTGTTTTAATTCTAATCTGCCATTTTTATTGATTGAAAGTGGCTTTCATTAACATTTAATTATTTCTAAAGCACTTTGTGACACTGTCAAGGCCTATAAAAGCTAATAGCGAATCAGCGAAAAAAACACATTAAGAAAAGGGATGGAGAGGGGGGAAAAACATTTGGAGAAAATGAGTGGGTGAGTCTAGGGTTAAGGGCAAAAGGACTTGACAGCAGAAAGCATCTAGGGATCAGACCTCATCAGCAAGAGGGAGATTTGTAGAGACACGATGACAAATGGCATATATGGTGTAGATATATACCGACATGTGCCTGTGGATGGATACACACAGCACTCATATAGTGACCTTTGTGTCTGTTCGTGTGTGAACATTGTCAAAGAAAATCGCTGGACCCCTCAAACAAAAGGCAAATGGACAAACACTCTCAATACTCATTATCGCACCAAGCATTCACCATTCCGAAGATACACAAAAAAAATAATTTAAGTAAATAAAACTAAATGCACATATGGGGTTAGGGTTATACAACCCCCTCACAGATAGATAAAGGTGAACACACACAGACTCATTCAGTCATGCAGCAATTTACATGCACACAGGGAAATCATGTCACCGCCCTCACAGATCTCACATAGCAATGTTTATAATTGCAATGCTGAAAACTACTACATGGCTCATTGTGACAAACCAATAATTTGAGCACTGGTTGTTCTCTGCAGCCGTGACTGTGTGCACACGTGTTCACACACACACATGCACACACTGTTAGATGAGGACAATCTGTCATCTCTCATTACCATAGAGCTCCATTAACTGATATTCTTAATATCAAATGTTTTGATGTGAAAGATGTGCTAGCACTATAGATCCCACTGAGAATCAACAATCCACTCTACAGCTCTTTGCAACGTTCAGTATGGTTGCTACATCATATCACCATCTACAACCAAGCTCTTAGAGCTGATGTTATGCTGCTTTCCCAAGCCTAACTGTCAAATGTAAGCTACATTTGACATTTACAGAGCATACATTTGTCATGTGGCGACAAAGACGACTTTAATGTGATGCCATATTGCTGTGCAAGCCAAGTGTGTGTGTGTGTGTGACATATGGACTAAACAAAAACTACCTACATGTAGTATGATTAGAAGAAGAGAGAATTATGTTGTATAATTAATCTTTGGGATCTGGCATTTTACCACTCAATGTTGAAACTGGACAGTATCTCAATCTTTTTACTGGGAACCACACAGTGTGTTGTTTAGTAAGATAAGAAATAGATTTTTTGATGCCTGATAAGTAGCAGTGACGTATTATCCCAAGTAGGATGGGCTACGTGTTTGGCGTGACATGGCAATAAAAACAAACTGTATAAAGTATCAACGCTTGATTAAAAAAACTCAACTTGCAGATTTTCTCTAGACTTTGTAAGTGAAGTCTCAAGGAGGAGAAATTGCCTCTGTCCACACGTGGTCTCCCTGAACCCTACCTCAATCCTTCCGGTGTCTGGTTGGAAGCCTCTGGATGGGTCTTCTGTCGTCACTCTGCACTGGATCGCACAGCCGTTCACCCTGATCTTGTCTTGTTTGAGGCTCAGTTCTGGCAGGCTGCGGCCCTCACACACATGGAGCTGGGCATGCACCAGGTCCACACTGTTAGAGAGAGACAGAGGCATTGAGGTGAATAAATTGATTGAAGCCCTGAACATTGTGTGAATAGCCCTTAATTTCCCTTGATGTCACTGTGGAGAACATTTTTTTTGCGTACACCAAGGTTTAAAAGACCAGTAAGGCCATTTATTCAATATAAACATCTTTAGCTATTCTTGGCTTCAAAACAGAATGGGGTGGATGTGGATTTGCAGTGGATTTTTCCAGCACTTCTCATTTGAACAAATGAATCTGCGATGCGTGACAAGAAAAAAATCCCTCATGGATACCTCTTAACAGCAAAAACAAAGTACATTACACCAAAAGAAACTTTAGTTATAATTTGGTGTTGCTGAAACAGTGGCTCCTGGGGGAAGAAGCAACCGTATGGAAAATCCAATTTTGCTAATGAAAACAGCTCATAAATTAGCAACATAACTTAAATTTGTTTAGAGATTAGTAGGTGTACTATGAAGAATCTCAATCAACCAGATCCTCTGTGATAAAGGTTATTATAACTATCTGGTAAATATTTGCACTGCAATGCAAACCTGGCATATAAAAGTCATTGTTTGGGTGTTTGTTTTATTCAACTTTATTCAATTCCAAGAGAAATAACAAGAAAATGTAGCCAATTAAATTATGTTTTAGTTGAATACACGGTGTAGTATCTCCCATTTGACCTGTCACACCAACTCTAACATACACACTGTTTACATATACAGTATGTTTTATTCAGATATGTAAAATGCAATTTTCCCCAGGAACAAATGCACACACACACAAATAGGAGTACATTATGCAAATTCTTATTCAGTAATTACCCAATATTAGAAGGAATGTAAATGTGAGAGGGACAGAGAGAAGTTATTTTCTTCCTGTTCCAGGAGTTATAAGCCTTAGCATCAGTTTTGGCTCATCTGTATGCATTTATTTAAATGTAAAGCTAAAATGAGACTTGCTGGGTCACGTTTCATGACCCTGCACACTCTAATGCATGGCTGTAACGTATAAAAGTATTTTGTCTTCGTTGTTTTTTTGGACTCATTTTAAATGGCTGCGTCCATGCACCCAATCCGCTGCCAAACATAAACAAATTCAGACAACTGGGATGCCTCTCCCCCTTGAAGGGTGAATGAGAGACAGAAGGCACACACATTGGCAAACAAGCTCGGATTTTGGACAGCGTCTTGGCTTCCATCTTCTTAATGTCTCAATTTGCTGGTATCCACACATTCTGGCCAAACAGAAGGACAATTATGCATCAGCCTGGTGTGAAATGTGTTGGTGGGAAAAGCAGATACACTCTTGATAACTTGGACAGGCGCTAACGTCATGTTTTTGTTACACTTTAATGAATATGTTGGTATTTTTGAAATTAAGACAACTCCACTCACGTCCTTGAATAATAAAAAAGGACAAGATGAAATGGATCTCTTTATGAGCGATGCTGCCAACAGTAGTTATGGAATTCATTCTCAGTACTTTGTTTAATTAGGATGCTAGTCTGACACCAGACTCAGATTAGTTACTATGTTTTTGTGGGGTCCAGCACATCGTCAGCTCTTCTGGGTCAAGAGAAAAATGTTTAAGAATAAAGCAACCTTGTGTTAGATTTCAGCTCCATCAATCCATCATACATTTGCTCTAAAACTTTGATTATCTTTTTGATTCCTTCATTTACTTATATACCGTTATAAATTCAGGCTGAAATAAAGAAAAGTACAAAGTACACTAAAGCTGGGATCTGATAAAAGTACGTGCTTGCTCATTAATTTGTTCTGTCAGATGTTTGCTCGTTAACCTAATCATTTATTAGAGTATTTGCATATTCATGAAAAGGGATGCAAAAGAAAAAACAAAACAGAACTTAAAAGACAAGCATCTAAATCTGAAAACACTAACTTATGAGATGACAGTGAGTTCTAATCGTTGCCTTTTCCCAGACATGGAAGTCCTTTAATATTATGCAAATAAACACATTTCAGTGGCAAACAAGACAACTGAACGTTTCCTGAGTCGAGAGTCAAACACTTGGCATCCATGCACTGACTTTTTTTTTTTTATTACATATAAATCATGTTTGGCCTAGTTTTTTTCCCCTCACATAATTCTTCTACTTTGAAAACACAAGGCAACACTGATTGAATGAGGACCCTCGAGGGTTTATGAATTTCATTGTATACTAATTTGACTCAGACAAATTAAAGAGCCTGCAGCAACATCTGTCCCTCAGTGCAGCCAGTTACAGAATAAAAGTCCCTTGTATCATTAGCAAGTTCCACAATAAGGCCAAGCTACACAGGAAGAGGATGACGATATGAGATATGCAGTCAGTGAAAGTAGGAGGAGGAAAATGCTACAGCACATGCGCACTCTCGATAAGGGTGTGATCACAATAAATACTTCTGGTTGTAACAGTTGGCAAAACTCTTAGAGAACACAGAGGATTAACCAAACATCTGTATAAAAGCATTGTCAGGCAATATCGCCATCAGTGGGGATGAGAGTTACTGTTATACTGAGACACAATCACTGGGAATAATGTATTTAGAATGGACTTCACCTAAAAAGCGCTTCTCAACCTTAACAGTTCCCAAAGTGCTTTACAGTTCAGGTCTCATTCACACACCGATGGCTACCAAGCTGCCATGCAAGGTGGTAGCCTCCATTGTTCAAGGAAACTTCAACATGTGGATGGGGGGAGCCGGGGATCAGACCCCCAACCCGCTCCCCCCTGCTCTACCTCCCACCACTGCACCACCATGCCGCCATTTAGCTGCACAGTATGAGAATAAATAACTGAGTTGTCAATATCTGCAAAGTTTAGACATCCACACACATTACCATGTCTGAGAATCAGCATTTTGACTGGAGACTGAAGTGGAGACTCAAAGTCACAAGATGAAATTCCTTAATGACACATACATGTTACATAGTATGTAATGTATGAGATGAACATGTATGGAGCTCCTGACGACATTAAATCAGGCTGGATGTATACCTAATGTACAAAACATGAGCTATAAGGGTCCACTAGTTTCCTTTATATGCTTTGGCAACACAGATGTATTTACATGTCATGCCAATATAACAAGTTGAAATTTAAAAATCGGTGGTGCGTGCTCCTTACATTTTATGAAATAAGTACAGTTGTTAAAGTAAACTTTTAAAGTCAGAAGTGATAGGCTTTTTAGAAGCATGTTGCTTCTTCAATTTGGTCTATTTACTACTGAAACAGGATACAGGGGTAGGACAAATTTTGAATGAATCTTTTTATATTAAATTAGAGAGGCAAACCGATATTTGATTATGAGTTCTTATTTATGCATGCTCATAAATAACTTTGGTGACTATGAATGGAGTTTTAATACTAGTGATTTTTGCATTTATCCATGACCAAAACTAATCTGAGCTAAAGTTGCTCCATCTTATCGTCTAATCTAAAACCTCTTCAAACTCTCTCAATATTGTGTACGTACCCAGTCATGCAAGTACCCATCAAGCACCATGCACACAGCAGACTACACATGGCAGTTTAATTATATTTTGCCTAGAGCCCCAGGAACCAAGAAGTACTCCTGAGCTGCAACGCTACCTGGCCCAAGGTTTGCTCTGCGTCAATTAGTTGGTGGAAATTTGATTAAACAGAAATTTATTTTGGAACATGCAGCATGTAAGCACAAATAAACTGAAATAATAAGGTGTTGTAACTAGATTTTGACTCAGGGTCCCACTACAGTACGGGGCCTCAAGATTACATTAGGTAATAATGCAGGATGCGCCTTAAGGCCCTTGTCATTTCAGTTGATATTGAGGTTTAGTGGTGGATATTTCCCAAAAACTGCAATGTTGTAAATCACATTACAACAAGCCAAACGGAACACAGTGAATCTTGTTTTTCTGGTATGCTAGGAGCCCAAGAAAGTCATGGAAATAAACTTTGTGATAATCAACCATATTAACCATTAAAACATCATTAAAAACAGCGTTTATTTAGGATACAATGTTTCTGAATTTCCCTTTCTTCTGAACAATGACATAATATGTATGCATTTGTACATTTGTGCCATCTATGTATCTACACATATAGCCCAACCTGCATGTTGCATTTTCCTAAAAAAAACAAACCCAAAAATGTCAAACTAAATATTGTGTCTATTCTTTGCCTTCAACTTTTTTAAAGTCTCCTACCAGGGCATTGTTTTGCCTTGCCTTGAGGTTCTTGTGTGTCGAAGGTGTGAACTTTTATTCTTTATTTCTGACAATGCTAAAGAATATAGAAATCTTTTAAGATGTCAAGCATAATATTGCATGTCCATTTTCCTGCTTGGCATCTCTGTTTGCCAGTCGTGCCTTTGCCTTGCTTAGGGCCTCCGAATAGCTGCCAAGTCTATATTTGATCTCTGACAATCTAAAAGAAAAATGGAAACTCCCACATGTGTCGTAGAATGTATGTCTACTCACGGAATCTCTCTCTTTGAAATTCTGTCAGTACTTTTACCTCGCAGCCAAGTACATCACTTTGCATTTGGTCCTTCTGTCTATGCAACAGCTTTGCTTAAGGCTTCTGATGTGCCCGTAAATATCTAACATTTGCTCTCTGAGGAAGTCACTGATCATCAACTCGCTATGAGATACATGCATTAGACCGCAGAACCACATGGAGGCCAGAATTATTTACAGCCCAGCATTTGCTACATTCCAATAAGTACTATATCAGCCAGATTTTATAGTAGCACCTGAAAATTCTTTTTTGGGATAAGCATATAAATCCTTCCCTGTCCAACTGGCACATATTCTGCATGTGACTGTAATACATCACCATGGACACCACAGACAGCTGAAACTGAAACAGTTTAGAGCATAAAGTACATGCACACACCGCTGCACCTCATCTTATATTACAGCATTAACGGCTTAACATACATTTTCTTTCTAGGCACCTTAAAAAAATAATTCAAAATTTTTTTTAAATGTCAGTCTTAAGCATGCCTTATGCTTTGCACTAAAACCCCACTTTAAGGACCCCTTGTCAAGTCAGCTCTCATGGTCCTAGCAAAAGTCTAAACTCTGATTGAACTAAACAGCCCCCCCCCCTTCCCCCAAATAGCTTCAAAGATGAGGAAAACCCTTTCATCTAAAGTCCAGGTCAATGCCATGCACATATTGTTTATCTTGTGATGCAAATATTTTATCTGAGCAAGTCTCCACATTCTAACATGCCCTGACAGAGCATTTTGTTGCAGCATATTATGACATCAACATTAACTGGGTCGACTTTAACATCTTATTATCTACGTGTCATGTTAGGGGGTGTGAAATATTACCATCAAAGACAATGGAAGCTGCTCTTTTTTTTTTTTTTTTTTTTTTTTTTTTTAAAGGGATCCAGAACTGTAAATGCGAGTGAGGCTTGGCTATGTTAAATCATATGAGACCATACCACCTGCACATGTATAGATGAAGTACTAAAGGAGCCAAATCTGGGTTCATGTCCTGTGGCTACTTGAAGGAGATGTGACCCCTCTCTAGCCGGCCCCAGTTTTAAGGTAAATTGAGCATATGAGTATATAATGTCACTCATGCCATTTATTTTCACAAACCGCATGTCTAACTAATAGGAAAACAATACAACTGCAAAAAGGACTTGTGGCTTTGAGTTTACAGCAATAGTTTCCAAACTTTTTAAAACCACAGGAAGTTCTTTTCCCATGACCTTCTTTTAGCTCTATTTACAGTTAAGAACCTGGAAAACTCACAAGCTAGAAAGCATTTTGTGTTACTACGACAACCAGCAACTACGAGCTCTTATGTCAGCAGCCATCATGTCATTAGCTGTGCAATATGATGAGCAGCACCTGCTTTGGGAACCACTGGTTTAAAATAATTCTGCAGTTTATTCAGTATTATAATGCTGCCAGCCTAGCTTGTCCAACCCACCAAAACATATAGTGTAATTAACAATTATCCACGATTCCTTGCACAAAAATGAAATTGGTTCAAATGATTTTGTTGCACAGTAATGCTGATCAAAAAACGCTGTATGCTTTCATACTGCTAAAGGATGGATATGCATTTCAAAAGCAAGAATTTACATTCCCCTTTAAAAGAGGATCATCATCACCAAGAATTACTGCAGGTCATCTCCAGAGTCAAGAGTGCAATGAAGGTTTCATTAAAATGTAATTCTATTAAAATGAATTATCTTGTCTGCCCTGAGTTATGCAGGGGGTTGGATTGCAGGGGCTGAGGTGATCAGAGCGGAGGACGTATAATGTGCTGACCTGTGACAGAGGGGTGAAGAACCTGCGCACGCACACACACACTTATGCCGTCCTTTTCCATTTCATTAAAGCTCAAATAGGTATTTGGATATGCATATATGCATGTACGTTTTTATGAACATAAGAAAGTACTCATGGTATTGGTCACTTACACACATGTGCATGCACAGACACGCACGACTTGCCCTCAATGGACACATCCCTACATTATCACCGTACATGGAAGTTACATTAGCCTAACAGACACTAGAACCTAAGGAGATGCATACACTCACTATCTGAAAGTCCAGCACGCACATACGTTCACATTCAGCAGCAAGCACACAAACTCTGTCGCAATCTGTCCCATGTGCACACGCACATACACTGAGATCACGAAGGCTGAGTACTAATTGCATATCATTTTCAGTCGTTTCACTCAGAGCTCGTTAGCATGGGAGAAGGGGGGTGGCTGTGCGCCCAGAACTAAAAGGGGGAGAGGGAGAGAAAGAAAGAGAAAGAAGGAGTATAGTGAGGAGAGGAAGGCAGCTTGTTGTGACCATAACAAATGAAGAAATATAAAATATGACAAACAAGCAGGGAGGTAAAGAAAATATTTGACTCCAGATCCACAAGGATGAAGGAGATTGAGTGATAAATAAAAAAGAGACCAGATGACAGCTATACATCCCCAACTCAATGCATGAGAGCGAAAAGCAAAGTGAGGGGAAGCAGAGGGAGTGGGAGTATGGAAGAGGAGAAAAAGCTGGATGCTAAAACTGAAAGCACGAGTGGGAAAAGTGGGAGTGTGGAAGAGATTGGATTTGGCCTCGCTCAAAAGGACAAAAGGAACGAAGGCAATGAAGCAGTGGGAAGAAGCGGAGGTGGAAGGCAGAGAGGAGGGGAGTTGGGATGGGAGTGGGAAGGAGGGATAAGACGGATAAATAGGAGTGTGGGACGAGAGGAATAAGAAGGGGATGACCATGTCGCATTGAGGAGGGAAGGAGGAATGACTCAGGGTAGGGGTGGAAGATGTTAAATTAGGGAAGGAGATAATGAGGAAGAAAAGAGGAGAGGAGGTGGGACTGCAGAAAGCAGGTTCATCCTTAAGAAAAACATTTTTTCAAGGGCAAGAAAGCTTATTTCCCAAAATGTCAAACTATTTCTTTAACGTTGATATGGCAGACGTAAGAAGTGGAAGAGGGGAATGAGGGGAAGGGAGGGATGGAAAAGTTGAAGAATGGGATAGGAAGGAAGTGAGAGCCAAGCAAAGATGACACTGCAGGAAAAGAAGGAAAGTGTGAGCAAGATAGGGGCACAAAGAACCAGAGAATTAAAATTTTGATATAAATCCTGTTCTCATGCTTTCTCCTAAATGCCCCTTTCCTTACTTTGCTTCTCTTCTCTATCTCTCTTCTCTTCTCCTTCCTTTTTCCTCCCGCCTTTCATCCTTTCATGTTCAATTGTCTCCAGCTTCCCCTCCCCACATGTGGCCTCGAAATGCAAAATATTTACTCCTTTTGAAGTGAACGCTTGATTTTATAACTTCATTACTGTGTCGGGTGTTAGTCCACACTGTATCAGGGTGTGTGTGTGTGTGTGTTTTTCCTCAGCGTTCGGGTTTGTTAATGTTCGCACAAACAGTGTCTCCGGTAAATACATTTTTCAAGATGGCTCCGGGGCAAGTGGTAAAGCAGAAATGTATTTTCTCATTTCGGTAAAACTAATGCAGACTCTTGTCTACCAAATGTGCACACAAATACCACACACACACACACAAACTCTTGTCTAGATAAATAAATGGAAATATAGGCAACGTGCTTCCAAGTGGGGCCTACAGGAATGGAAAATGTAGAAAAACAAGAGGATAACAGAGAAAGTGGTAGCGATGGATGGCAAGGGAATAGGAAGGATGAATAAATACAAACCAAAGACAGCAGTAGAAATCAAGAGGGAGAAATGGAAGAAAAGGAGGCCCATAGAGAGAAATAAAAGGACAAAGAGAGATAGAGGAAAGTGTGAAGGACAGATGGAAAGGACAATAAAGCCGCGGAAATGGAGCGAGGGAGAATATGAAAGAAAAACAAACGAAGATGAAGCAAAATACAGGAAGAGAAAGGCAGAGAGGAAGAAGGCGTCGAGCCTCCCATCTTGTTTTGTGTGAATTTCATTAGACGGTTTTAGACAGCAAACAGAAGAAAAAGAGAGGGAGCCTGGTGATGGGGAGGTGAGAAATGGAGCGACAGACGGGAGGGATGAGTTGTCTGCATGCATGAGAGAGAGGAGGAAATAAGAAATTTGAATCATTGAGGGATGAGGATGGCATTTTGACATCAATTTAGCTGGCAGCCAAAAAGACTATGCTGCCTGTTCGATACGCAAATGCAAACAGAACATGGTTGGAGATGGAGGCAGAGGGGGAGAAAGGGATGAAGAGCCGGTAAAAATATTAATCACAGTTTATCAAAAAAAAAAAAAACAACTCTGAATGGGGAGGAGAAAGGATGGATGGAAAGGAGAGAGGAAAGATGAGAGAAAAGAATGTCAAAAAACTCAAAATTTTTCAATTAAGCTAGAGGATGGGCCGAGTTGAAAATATGTGTAAAGAACTATTTGGGGTAAACAGAGAAATAAACAGGAGAGCAACCGGTGAAGGACATAAGTGGAGGAGGTCGAGGCAAGGAGGCAGTCCGGGGGTGAAAATATGAACACCACACACACAACCCCAGCAGACACTCGCACTCACAAACAGGATCCCATCTGATTAGATTTGCTCTCCTATTCAGCTCGCTTTCTCCCCTATTTTCTCAGGCCTCACTATCAGCCTATTAATTAATTCCTGCTTTCCTTGTTATGAAGCAGATGGAAGAGTGAGGAGAGGAATGCAAAATAACGCCGGCGTCCAGAAGGCAGCGAGGAGCAAGATGAGAAAGGCCGAAAGGAGAGAGACGGAGCATGCAGATAAGAAGAGTAGGAAGACAGACAGACAGAGGGGGGAGAGACAGGGGCAATTAAATACAGAGAAGAACAGACAGAGGGGTAAAGAACAAATATATATAGAGCAGACATAAATACAGTATTTCCAATGATGCTGATGTCAGGGTCTAAAAATCCTTTGTGACATCAAACTACACACACTGCACTCCTGCCAATATATACATTAATTACATACCATAAAAGCATTGTGTTATGAAAGGAAAATAATCTCATTAGCTTCTTCTATTTAGTCATTAAAGCATCACAACCAGTTGCTGGCAAACACATGCTACACATACTATGTGAATATCAAGAAGTCATCGTCACCAGCTGTGATACAGATAATGACCATAAACAAATAAGAGCATTGCTAAGAGGTTTGGTAACCTCCACAGTCTTACTCACTGCAATCATCCATTGTTTTGTGGCAGCAAACATCAAGATGGTTGTTCTCGTTTTTCTTGGTATTGTATTGACAACGGCCCAAAACCAACCAGGAGTCAAAATTGTCAATAACACATATAAATGAACACATTATACAGAAACCAGAAATGCAGCAAATCCACACAGCTGAGAAGCTGGAACCAGAAAGTGTCAAGGTATCTTTCGTTTGATAAATGACGAGCAATTAATCCAGGGGTGGCCAACCGTGTGTCGCGGAGAGCGAGCTATCTGGAGGTTTTCATTCCAACCCTGCTGATTAGCACTCCTTCAAGTAGAGGAGTAGGAACTCATGAGTGAAATGAAATGCTGAGGTGAGTTGGAATGAAAAAACCTGCAGACTGTTCGCACTCTCCCCTGGCTTAATCAATTATGAAAACAGCGTAATCATTTTCTGTGGAACTGATAATCAATGAATCGACTAATCATTTCAAGACTGATGTCGCGCTTGATTTGATAACCATGTGTTCATATTTAGCTCATACATAACAGATGTTTTATTAAAACCCTCGACATCACTGCCCAAGGTGTGAGCAGATTTATGTCCAATGTGATTCACTCATCATTTAAATTTGACTTAAGTCTCAACTTTTACCTTCGCAGTGCACCATGTTTCAAGGCCTTCTTGGGAACCAGTATGAGTGAGCGCTCTCCCACATGAGGTCTAGATTAATGTGCAAAATTGATGTGCTGGGGTGCGTTCGAAGACACCATGCTGGTTGATTAAACCTGGATATTGACCCGATCTCTGTCTCCTTAGCTCTATATTGACTCAACTGTGTTGGTGTTCCTGCTTCAGAACCTGGTTCAAAATGAAACCCAGCCACACAAACCCTTGAACTCACTTGATTATAAACCTTGAAATAAGAAAATCCACACGTACCCCTTTTTGATACATACATTCATTTGATAAGGCAGTGTACGGTAAAAGTGGAAACATGACCCGAGTCTGCAGTGAGCTCAGTATGTCAAGTAGGCTCCTCTCATCACAGGTTTTGCTTTGAATTGGGCCCTAAAACCTCAAGTTTAGCCTCAAGGCTAAACATTAAACTCTCAAGTCCCACAAGCCCCCATGAACCCTGAATAACCACGCACACACCTACACAACACTTGAACATGTATCTATACTGTGTGCTTCACTCTTATCTGTGTATTGCAGGGACTGTATCTTAGAGCAAAAACCCACCATACAACAGCATACATATTGTTATTATTAATATTATTCCTGTGACCTTGGAAAGTATCATCTACTGTAGATTTCTACTTCAACAAATCATCCTCTCCTTGTAGCACTTATGTTTCCTCCTATCACTTTAGGAATTGAAAGGTTATTTTCAACACAAAATTCATTATTACTGATTAACTACTTCCAAGTATAATTAGTCAAATGAAATGTTCAAACTCAGACACATGATCATTTTTGTTCCTGGGGGATTTGTGTACCTCTAAAAGCCAAATGATAAGCTGTTTATTAATTTGTTCAAATTTATCATGCAGAATTTCATTTAAAAATAACCAATTATACACCGGCCTTGAAAATCAGACACACTACTGTTAGAGTGTCATACCTTTTAAATCAAGATTTAATTTAAAGGACTACGTTTCTGTGGAGCACAGCTCTGCAAGAAGGTCCATATACAACAACTCAACAAAGCACACAAACGCACACCAGTAGACACACACAAACCAAAAGAATGTGAACGCCCATATAGGCCTGATAAAATGCAATCCAAGTTCTCTCACTCGGAAAATTGCACAGTGGAAGTCACAAATAGAGAGAGAAAGAGAGAGGAAAGCCAGATAAATACCCCCCCCCACACACACACACAAAATTATAGATTTGTGCATCCACACACATAAGTACACATGTAGTTAAAAATGCATCAGCTACCACACTGCACACGTGGCACACCCACAGAAAGATGTCCAACAAGCAGCACACATATAACACATGGGAAAAACACATCATGCTTATTACGAAAAACACAGATACATAAACACACAATGACACAAGCCTATGAGTCACAGATCAACCAAGATAACATAAGAGTAAAATATGAGCTGTGGCGGAGTAAAATGGAGGCAACAATGAGGAGAGAGTACAGCTGGGAGAAAGAGAAACGGTATGCAATAAATACAACATGAAAGAGAAGAATGAGGGGTGCAGTGCAGAGGAGAGAAGAAATATTGAGGGTAGCATAAGTACAGAAGTTAACAGAGGGGAAGACTGGGAGGAAAAGACAACAGAGAAACAGCAACAATGCAAAAAGATAACTCAATTCAGCCTCGCTACAACAACAAATCACATGAGAAGACCAAATCAAACAACTCGAAACTTCCCCACCCTGTCTGTGGCATTCAGCCCCAAGCCCATTGGCTCCTGCTGAAGACATAAAATCTTTAAAAATATGTAGGTTCATTTTTAAAAAATGCTTGGAAATTTCGAAAACAGCTGGGCATTGCAACTGTTGACAAATGTTACTCAGAAAGGAGTAAATCATGCATTTGCTAGGGACTTTTTTCAGCTTAATACACATTTAATACACATTTGATGATCTGGTGAGTATTTCTTGCAGCAGGAGAGTGTATGTGGGATTGACTAAAAATATACTATGGTGGGTACACTCACTGTAATAAAGGGACATGTCTCTGCAATGGTGTGGTGAGTGGCTTTCCTCATTGCTAGAATTTAGACAAACCAAGCATGTAGCATAACTGAGTGTGCAGCGGGGATGGAGTCACTGTGTCTTCCTCTCTATATACCAAAGCCCAGCAGGAAACCATCCTAATTAAACCCAATACTTTGAGGAGGCTGTAGATGCGTTTTTTGATGTATGAAAGTATACGTGTACTTGTATACGTGTTAGCATGGGAGAGAAGTCTCTCTCTCAACACAGGCAGGGAGATAGAGAAGGCACACAAGACAATTTATGCACAGGCCTTTTTAAATAAAATGATCTTCTCGACAGGGTTCCCAGCGTGATACACCGATAGGTAGGCTTGCTGCGTGTGAGACAGCCCAGCAAAGCGGCAACGCTTCCTGTACCTCTAGCTGGGAGGGATTTCATCTGTCATTTCACCCCATTAAATTCCACTCACAGCTCTCTGACTAACAGGCTTGTGAATCATTTGAATGCAAGCAGTGGCGCCTGGTATCCAGTCTGTTAGTTGGTGTGTGGGGAGTGACAACCTAACAATATTGACAAACATAACCTGCGATTGGTCGGTTCAAACAGACAATGCTCCGGCACGTTCTTGCACGCTTGAGCGGGTTGAATGTACAGTACTGCCATGCAAAGTGGATCGGTGGTTGACAAATCCCTTGTGGTTCATGACGGCACAATCAAGTCTGAAATGAAACCGACGTCTTCATTTGTGAGTCTTCAGCTAGACCCAAGAAGCTTTTGCGACTCCTCTTTGAAACGGCAGACTCGACATCTGAAGCAAAAAAAAAAGCAAGAGACACACGCTGCTATCCCCAAATGCATGTCTGTCCCAAGGCCTTACCCGTGATCCACCACCTTTTGATGCTGAATCCTCGGGTTTTCGCCAAGTCTTTGATACGACTTGGCTTGGAACCCCGAGCCCACAGAAAAGGCTTAGGAGGTATCCAAAGGGGATTACCGGACGCAACGTATGGAAATTACAGTTTAATTTATCATTTAGGTCATGGTAATTCATGCAAATTAGGATTTCTTTAATTCCAGCCTTGGGTTTAAATGGTGTTGCCCTTGTAGGGGTGTGGAGTCTTGTCAGGATCACACGTGAAGAGGATGGTGCGGTGGCACAGGAAATATCGCATTTCACACAAAACCTCAAAAGAAAAGGTAATCGCCATGGAAACACCTTCTACAAAAATATTACAATCTATGGAGGAGGAATGACGAAGGATAAAACCAAAAACATCATGGATGTGAGCTGATGTTGGAGCTGCTGTTGCTGATGTGCATAATGGCAGAACTTGACACTGCAGGTGATGAACCCTTTGTTTAGACTGCCACAGTATGGCGACCCCCTGACTTCTTCTGTAACACCGCCAGCAAGTCAAAGTTTTCGCTTGAAATATCTCAACCTCTAGCAGATAGATTGCCATGAAATGTTGTACAGACATTCATGGTCCCTCTAAGGGTGAATTTTGATCACTTGGGTGAACCCTTAACCTTCTCATCTAGCGCCATCATGAGGCTGAAAAGGTTTATTTGTCCAATACTTTGGACCCACAGAACTAATGACATTCCCATCAACCTCAGCTGTACTTTGTGCTAAATGTTAGCATGCTAACATGCCAAACTAAGATGGGGAACATGGTAAAAGTTTATACCTGCTTAACATCAGCATCTTAGCGTCGTCATTGTGAGCATGCTGATGTTAGCATTTAGCTCAAAGTAATGCTGTACCCAAGTACAGCCTCACAGAGCTGCTAGCGTGGCTGTATACTCTTGGTGGTGTTTTGATATTATTAAGGAATGTCCCACCAACATGTTTCAGACTGTATATCCCACTCTATCCATTCATATAAAGATATTTGCGGTCTTTTAAAATCCTGCAGAAAACTTTTTTTCATAAAAGCCGTCCTAGCATACGTATAATACCACTCACATACAAATTGAAGGCATTTCTAAGCAGCTTAACTTATTCTGAAAAATAATTTGTGACATGCCTAGCTACAGTAAGTAGTGACTGCCAACAGCCTGCAAATAAAGGGAATTAAAACTGAGCACAAGGAGCCTAGTGTTCAAAAGGTTAAACCAGTGAAATTGTTTTCTAGCTCTCCTTATTGCTTCACTGCTAATGGCTACTAACAATTATCTCTGTTCATAAATGATGAGTAATTGTCTTTATCTGCTTTTGCAGGATCTTATTGTACAGTTGCGTAAATGTCTAAAATGTCACATTAAAGACCTTAATGTTAGGAGAGAGTCAAGTTCGGCCATGTGCATAAAAAAAAAAAAAAACATTTCATACAACCAAAACAATGACGGCTGTGATTATAATCATGATAAGCTTCCTTCGCATTATCATAAATAGCCTCAACACTCACTCAATCCCCCCTCACACACACAAACTAGATTCTCCCCTGGTGTCAGGACAGATGCACGCTCAGACACACACACTCACTTACATCCCTCATTCTTATTCATCTGCTTACTTCTCAATCACTCACTGTACGCTTCGCTGCACAATTATAATCACCTTAAAATTATTTTATGACGTGCTCACAAAACCAAACAAAACTCCTCCCGAGTGCACGCACACACACAAATACAAATGCTTTGGTGTACACTGTAACACACACACACACTCACACACAAACAAACTACACAAAATAGCTAAATATCAAAAGCTGGATTCAGTTGTATACTGCAGTGCTTACAGACATGCATTCATCGGAATTTTTTACACAAACATCAAAGCATATTGTAATATAAAGGCTGATTCAGGTAATCACTATTTCACACACAATTTACTCAAACACATACACACACACACTTACAATTATTATAACCATTATCTAGCTTATTACAGAGCGTCCAGGCATGTCGTCTATGCAGCTCAGCAGTATTTCCTTGTCAATGGTTATTTTATGGACAGACACACACACACAAACAGACACCCTGTGAGTGGCCAGAGGAGAAGCTGCTGATTGTTTACTGCTGCGTATGTTTCCTTGTGGCGTTGAGGAAGACAGAAATGGACAGGAGGAGGAGGAGGAGGAAGAGGCAAAGGAGGGGGGGTGAGAACAGATTCAATAAGCCATGAGCAAAATAAATAAATAAAATATAAGGGGGGGGAAAGTCCAGAGGAGAAGAGAGCAGGACGAGAGAGGTTAAGAGAGGATAAGTAGAGGAAGAAAGTGATGAAGGATGCAGGAACAATAAAATGAAGAGAATTTCTTCTCAAGGCGGAGGAGGAGTATGGAAGGGAGGAAGGGGGGAGAGAGGATAGCAGCCATTTTTCAAACAAGCATGTAACTACTTTTAGCATGTTAATCGTTAACAAGTGTATAATGATACTGCGTTGACCTTTTCTTGAATATCTTTTTATACTTTACTGTGCCAAGAAATATGAACGAGTGTGAAAGTGTAGGGAAAACTGGAGAGGGAGGATAACTGCTGATGTGGCAGCAACTCCTCCAGCTCCCACTTTCAAAAGGGAAAGCAAACCGAGAGCTAGAGATGCTGGCTGCTATATCAAACGCTCAACGAGGAGGGAACAAAAGGAAGAAAGAAAGAATGAAAGACGGTGTGGAATAAAAGGAGGAAGAAAATCGCAGGACAAGTAGAGAGAGAGAAAAAGGCTCAATGACAAATTGAAGCAGAGAGAAAAGCATTAACGATGCATCACGGCAAATGGTTTCATGGTGAAATGCAATAATGCAGAAACGTATCTAACCAACGCAGGCCTGAAACTTTGGTCCAGCAGGCTGCTGTGCTTTGTTCCTACAGCAGCTCTGGGTCGCTCCACTCTTCTTTCAATTCACCTCATGTCCCTTCCCTCTCTCCATTTCCCCCCCTCGTTTGTCAGACCCTCTGACAATTAATGCGAGGCATCGTTTCTTTCCGTCTCTCTCACTCCCGCTCGCTCGCTGTCACTCTTTCTCAGCCTGATGAAGATGGAGAGTGGTCATTTAAGACTAATTAGCTAGCCTAAACAGACAAATAACCAGGTGCAACATTTTCTCTCAAGCACTGGTATATCAGTGCATGTGCAGGCACACACATCCACACACACCAACGAGGCAAGAAAACGGGCGTTGCACTTTCCCTCGAGCACACATACCAAAAGCTATGCCTAAAAGCAAAGCCTAAAACAACGCTAGCTCAGTTTCTCTGACACATATCAAAGTGCATTCACACACTAACACACTCTAATTCTCTCTTTTTGTCTGCAAAATGAAAGCAATAAAAACAAGAGAGTGCTATTGTTTTCTGTTTTAAAGACACTCAAAATCTTGTTGAGGCACTTCTAAAAACACCATACTTTATGGCAGCCACTTCATCTGCTCATATAGTTGCTGTATTTACAGCTAAATGCAATAAAGGCATCTCTCTAAAGCACTGCCTCTTTCTCCCTCTCTCTCTCTCTCACACACACACACATTTCCCAACAACAATATTACATGGCAGGCCATTCACTTGCCTCATACCAAGAATGTAATGATAGCAATTTTTTCTGAACCAGCAAAAATCACATCATTAAACATAAATTATTAGATAATAACACATTTTATTCCTCACTTGCACTGAACACTGTGCAGTAGATTCAGGGCATTTGTTTGACGTCAGTGAAACAAAACAGATAATTTTATATTTTTTTTATTACAACATTAGAATTAGATGTTTGACATTTCATAAAGAAATGGATATATGATGCATCAAATGTGATATTGTGTCGTTTATTTAACATTACCATTTAGATGATGAATATTATTCATCATTGTTCAAGCGATCAATACTGGTCGTCTATGAAGGCCTTAACCTGAAGTGATTCAAATGTGACAATTAATCACATTCAACACAAGCAAGCATGAACAGGTTTATTATCTGGACTTCAGGTGGACTGTTTCATTGTGCTGCGGTGTAAATGCAGATCACTGTTAAGTCTGTTATCAGTCTGTCAATAGAGTATCTTCACGCTATTGAAAAACGAGCATCGACCAGTCACCCCGCGTCTCAATGATGGATTTGATGCAGTTTGTTTAATGACTTTTGGTGTCAATACTATGCTGATTAACTATGGGAACATGTTATTTATTACTATATCACAGAAGAGGTTTTATTGTCTTTTCCTGTGTTAAAAGCTGCTTCAGAAGCATTTCTCTTCCTGCCGAGAATGGAAACAAACTGGCAAGAAAATGCTGAAATGAAGACGCTGCACAAAATATCACGGCTTCAATCCAAAACGTTGTTATCTGTACTCAGGAACCCTTGTCAGTCAAATCCTATTGCAGATTTCCAATACTGGGTATGGCAGCAAATCATGTCATGTCACTCTCTTTTGAAATATAATACACAAGTTG
This sequence comes from Enoplosus armatus, assembly GCF_043641665.1. Classification (NCBI taxonomy): domain Eukaryota; kingdom Metazoa; phylum Chordata; class Actinopteri; order Centrarchiformes; family Enoplosidae; genus Enoplosus; species Enoplosus armatus. The sequence goes on from NC_092202.1 coordinate 11,151,570, forward strand.
CCCACAACTTATTATAGCTCAGCATGTGCCTGAAATCCTACATCAGCAGAATAGTTTGCCAACACTACACCGTCTATATTGAGCTGTATTAAGTGCAGCATTAAAGGTACACCGCTTTGGTTTGCTGGAGGGTAAAATCACGAGCCAAATCATTTTGTTAGACTGGCCAGTTTGCTGGGACAGCCTTGCCTTTTGTTGTTTGGTGGAAAAATGCCAGAAGAATAGTGAGCAGAGCCTTGCAGTGTCTTTGTTTTTGTTTTTTTATTTCAGCAGCAATTAATGACTGACTTCGCAGCAGCTGTTCTCATTTTTGAACTGTTTGGTGCTAATTTGCAGTTAATTGATAAAAAACTGAGAAGTACTTTTGTTACATATGTATTGCAAACGTTTTCTTTTAAAAGTTGTTTTTGATGGAGATGGTGTTCATAAGATAATCATTACAATATGCAAGCAAGGATCAGAAAACAGGTAAAGAAAACGGCATGAAAAGTGCATTCAGCACCAAAACTGAATCAGAGCTTCTAAACGACATTTTCTTTCCACCATTTGAGTGTGTGCAAACTTATGACAAAACCATCTCACCTCAAGGTCAATTTAGAGGCTGCTCTGAGGTTTTTGATCCTATTATATGATCTTTATCAGTACATAAGCTTGCCCAGATGTCAAAGTGTAGCTGTTTAAATTTCCATTTTTACACTTTGGGGACCTCACTCACAAAATGAGTTTCAGAATTCATTCCTGACCTTGGAAACAGCAGTTGACAAAGACCTAAGACTTAAGGTGAGATGTGTTCTGCAGTGTCAAAGGTCAAGACTCATGAATAACAGTCAACATCTGAAGCAATAATTAAACCAGAGTCCACTCAATAATGTAATTACCCCAGCATTAATGAGAGGAGCTGGAGAGTCTGTGCAGCTACAGTAGCCAGACTAGTAGGAATGTTCAGCAGCTTTCTGTCAACATTAAACCTCACAGCCAGTTCTTGCAGTGTTCCAAAAAAGCTCCATAAATCAAATAGTTAGTCTAAGGTATTAAAGGTTAGACATGGTTCAGGTCAGGTTTAGAAATTGTTTGCTGAGATTTGAATTGATGGAGCTTGATGGGGCGATGCACAGCCTGGGTGTAAACACCGCCTGAGAAATAAATCAACTTTAGGGGAAGGAAAATGCTTCTCAGATGTTAACATGGTTGACTTGTCAGACTTTTTTTCTGTATTTTTGAGGAAATATTGTGGCGACTGGACAAAACTGATAAGTCCTGAAAAGAATTCTTGAAATTCCTGAAATTTGTTATAATTATTGTCATTTCCTGGTGAGCCACATCTGAAGGTTTGGAGTCAAGACACATTCACAGGTAATGAAGTCTTGACATTTGTCCCCCACATGTGCACACGCACAAATGGCCCCACATTAAAAGGCAAAACACTTTCTCCTCGTGCCGTTTCATCCAAACAGGCACACAGTCGCACACACACAGCGTGAGCCTGGGGGTATAATTACATCACTTTAGGATCTAAAGGACTCCTGTCCACCAATCTAACAAAATGTGCAATGTCCCTTGACAGCACACACACTCTAGCTGAATGCACGCTGCCACTGAGAAACACACACTTGACGCACAAAGGAAGGATCATTTACAACTAAATTATGGACAAATTGAACCTTGAGAGAGGAGAAGTTCAAAGGCAGAGCTGGAGTTGAATGCAGAGGCGGTCTCCCTGTCTCACATAAACACTCATGCTTATGCCTTTCAGAAAGACATACACAGCAGCGTTTCATACACAGCATTCCCCCCCCCCCCCTTACACACACACACACAGGGTATGCCTCCCAGACAAAATATATCTTACATGTATCTCATTTTGTCTGATGCGTATACACTCGGTAGGCACATCAGACAGAATGGACCCTATTGTGCAGGAATTCAGTAATGCAGGGAGACAGATGAATAGGTATTCGTATAATGGTGTTTTTTCCTTGTGTGTATGTGTCTCCGTCGATGCCTTTGGATATCAAATTTTTTGAATACGGGGGCGTATTTTTTGTATGCATCTGTGAATGAGAGTGTGTGTGTGTGTGTGTGTGTTGGGGGGGGGGGGTAGATTGTGGCATTCCGCCTCTTCACTGACACTTGTGTACGCACCCCTTACCACCGCTGAGAGAGAGAGACAGCGAGCACAAAACAAGCAGTGAAAAGTGAGAGGATGCCTTCTCAGTCAAAAAGATACTACCTTGTCAAGCTAAAAGTGCTGAAGAAAAATCAAGAGATATGACACAGTAATCAAAACAATATTGAAAGAAGACGGAGGAAGAAGAGCAGCACAGGAGGAAGAAACAGTTTCAGTGAAGGAGAAGCGTGAGGAACAGTGGCAGGGGAGAGGGAGAGGAGGAGGAGGAGGAAGAAAGGTGGGAGGACATATGGAAAAGAGAGAAAAATACATGTTAAGATTGTTTTGTGTCAAGTTTGAAGTGGTGAGTTCGGACCCTCTTTACAAAGGCAGCCCAACTGATACATCAGCATCACAGTTTCATCAATAATCGGCGTATGTTAAAGAAATACAGAAATGCCAAAAAAAATATTTGTTGAGGTTTTCAAGGGTCAACTCAGTTCCTGGTATCACAGACCAGACTCCGGCAAGGTCATAAATACTTTGTCTATCCAGAATGGGTAGGGTCCAGTTGTATTGCCAAGAGTCTCGGGTGTGTGTGTCAATATGTCTTACGCCCGAGTGGATCTGAAGAGAATAGCTGTCAGCTCCGATCACACAGTGTCTCAATCATCACAGGATGGGAATGTGCCTCTGTGTCCCAATTTTACAATACATACAGTGTGTAATGTATAATCGTTTTATGGGGCACCGTGTTCTCAGTTGGTATATAAGAAATCAACATACTTAACTGTTCAATACTAAACAAGACATTTTGCAATACTTGAATCATCAGACGTCAAACTGAAACTTTACCATACTATTGCCAATTCATCGTCACAAAGAGAAAGCAGCTCCTCCATTACCTTTGTGCACTGCATCAACAACACATACTGACTGTTTTGAGTATACTTAATTTTTGTCATTTTTACAGTGTAAACACACTACATGCCCAACACCTTTTCTGAGGCAAGCTGTAATGCAAGAAAAAAATGACATGTATCTATACTACTACTCTTTCAGACCACTGCTGCTGATTGAAAGTTTCGACCTGTAAATACCTCGAGTTTGTTCAGATATTTGGAATTAGCCATCCTAATGGCAAATGCCCCCCTTGTTTTTGCACTAATCAAAGCAAATACACCAAGGATTTAACTGAATGGCTTGCCTGTGTAGCTGCCTTTGCAATTGTGATTTAATTACTTCAAGGTCCCTCTTTCAAGTTGTTTTCACTTTGTCTTCCGCCTGTACAAATACATGAAAGGATGGAGCAAGAGAGACAGATGGAGGTAGAGAGTGACAAGACAGCAGGATAAGAGAGGGCAAATGGAGGGAGCAAGGACGAAGAAGGACAAGTTCATGAAGGGAAAAAGAAAAAATGGAGCGTGAGACAGAGTGGATGAGGCAAAGGTGAGGTAAAGGACAGAGAGAGGGAGAGATGAATGTATAGACAGATGTCAAGGAGGGGGGAAAAGGGCGAGAAGAGAGGATGAATGTGAACGAGAGGAGAGAATGACAAAGATGAGACGGATGAGAGGGAGAAGAGAGGGATGAGACTGGAGGAGAGGGAGTGATGGGAGTGACGAAGTGAGCAGCAGACAGAGGGAGAAATTGACGGGGCTGAAAGGACGGCAGAGGGAAAGAGGGGGACAGAACAGGAGGCAATGGTGCGAGGAAGAAAGAGAGGACAGGGGGAAGGAGAAATGGACAGAGGTGGAGAGACGGATGCAACGAGACAGCTGAGGACAGACAGATGAAGGCGAGAGCCTGAGGGAGGAATGAAGGATGAGATGGATGGGTGGGAGGAAGAGGGGATGGATTAAAGAGAGAGAAAAAGAGAGGGGACTTTGATACCTGAGCGAGTGTTACATTGACCCTCACTACAGATAGCATCCCATTAGTAACAGTAAGATCAAACTGCATACCAAGGACACACACACACACACACCAAAAATCAAAGTGAGGGAATCTGTTCCAGAGAGCATCCAATTAAGGGGAAAACAAAGCTAAGAGCCCATTTACAGGTGGTACTAACATGCCATCAGTATCTGGTTCTCTTATCTGGATAATGATCTGATCACAGCTCTGTGCATTCACATCTGGTATTAAGTGTCCTCCAACCATCCATCCATTTTCTATAACCGCTTATCCTTTATAGGGTCATGGTGGGCTGGAGCCCATCCCAGCTGACAAGGGGCCAGAGGCGGGGTACACCCGGGACAGGTCGGCAGTCAAACACAGGGCTAGTTTTGCAAGTCACATGCAAGTCAAGTCTTGAAAAAAGTCCCAAGTCAAGATCAACAAGTCCCAAGCCAGGGCCAAGTCTAAAACTCCTAAAGTCATCATGAGCACCTTATTGCCATTTTAATAGTTTAAACAGTGGAATAATTTTAGTAAATTTACAGAAATAATGAATTCTTTAAAAAGGGGGAGTGAGGAATGAACGGCAAGTTAAGGGAGTGCTGGAGAGGCTGAATGGCTCAGAAATACTGTACACTAATGGTGGGCTTCCTGGTATGGCAGCCAGCGGAGATGCATAGAAAAACCTTTTTGAATTTGGGTGTATGTGAGAAAAAGAAAATGACAAAGACAGAGAGGGAATGAAGATAAAAGACAGAGCAGCCAAGGCTCAACTGCAGCCAAAAAGAGAAAGTTAACAAATCAAATAGGGAATGAGGGGAGTGATTGATGAAAAAGGAATTAGGCAGCAGAGATGAAAGACGATGTGGGGAGGAGAGTTGGGGAGTGAACGGCGAGTTTAAAGAGTTTCACAACTTAGTATGAAAAATTCCTGGCTGACAAGTCTATTAGTAGCACGGTTGGTTTCAAACACACAAAAACAAGAATGAATGTGCTCATACACCTCATAGATTGGGAGTGCAGCAGAGTGAAACGGAAAATCTGAAAGACTAATGGACATAATGTTCAAACAGTAAAACCACAATACAGTTTTTACGTTTGTCATTCACACTCGAATGTAACACCGGTCCTGGTGTAAAGAGTAAATTTCCGCCACAATTTAGATGGATGCACATTGAGTTTCTGTTGGAAAGACTCTTTCCAGCCATTAAATACTTCAGCTGTGGCTGCTCGGAGCTAAACCTCCGCCTGAAATGAAAGCTGTGCAAATGGAAAGGGTTGCCTGTGACAGCGGAAACTTTCAACATGTGCCGTTTCATGCAGGACGCCCAGATTCAAGTAATTACCACACTCCTGCCAATTCAAATGACCCCAATTCCCCAAAACGTCAAATGATGAGGTTGATGTGACAAACTGGTGCAGGGACGGAGTGGAGGGGATCTGTAATACATGAGAATGACTTTCTATCAGCTTATTGTCTCACTGATAGGAGCACGTAAGAGTGTACCAATGCATGTGTGTAAGCAGGTAAAAACGCTGTTTCACTGTGAAAGAAAAGTGGATAAAGAGAAGGAGGAGAGATATAAAGGAAGAAAAGAAGGTCAGGCGGAGGAGGTGGTGTTGGTGGCAGAATAAAGAAACATCTATTGATACGCAACGTGGATAATGCAGCATGACATCCTTGGTGAGTTGCAACGAGATGGAAATATTAGTATGATATTGCCTGAGTTCTTCAGTGTCCCTTATCCTCCATTTCAGCCCTTTTTCATTTTTAAATGTATTAGATATGACATTGCATTCAACAGCAGTAATAGAAAAGAAAGGCAATTCTGGAGTGGCCAGGTTTACACTGTAGATATATCTGCTCTGTGCACATGAAAATACATGATTTATGATAATATCCCATCTTCTTCCTACATTATTGCTTCCTAAAAACCCTACAGTACAGCTCTGCACATTTTAATTGTAAAACAGACATTTATAGAGAAAATTCAACACACGAATCATGTTGAAAAAAAAAGAGAAAAAAGAATAGAAAACTTCAAACAGATGAAAAAATGGAAGAGATGACATAGTGTTGTGTGAATCATGTATATATACATGTATATCTTTTGATATCTTGGAAGCCAGCACCCATGATGCAGCTGCGCTATAGGAGTTTTTGTTTGCTTTAAAGATACCCCATGAAGCAAAAAAACACTATTACAATATTATTGTGTCACAGTCTTTAAGGTACCTTGGAGTTTTTGACCACTAGCACTATGGGGAAATGTTTTTATGAGTGGGCCCCATATTTTGTTTGTATTTCAACATTGGTGTTGTTAATGTTGACGCAACACACATACCTGCCAATGGTTTCACGCCGGTCCACTAATCTACAGCTGGTGGAAGTAACATACAAAGACGCTAACAATGTGGAGCAAAGAAGAAGCCAATGTAAACATGGTTGTAAACCTTGTAGATGAGGAAAATGGATTCAACCCATTCGTTAGGCCTCAATGATACACAGGGTGTATGTGAATGTTCACATACCTTTGTTTACAAGTCAACTCCACCCTGGAACTTTAACTCACTGCGCCTGCACACCAACACAGGCAGCTTCTAAGATGGGTGGAGCTCTGCTGGGAATTTGCTGAGGTGCTTCATCGACTCTTTATGGAATCATAAAGGTGAAATATGTCCGACCATAACAGGAAAAACAAAGCTACGTGGTGAGTCAGAGAGGGTCTATGCATGCCCACACAGTCCTGGGAAGATGTCTGATCAGCCAAAGCAAGTGAGCTGTGTGGGTGCACAAAGAGTATCAAGGGGCTTTAATCTGTCAACAATTTAGTTAATAAAATATTCCCTTAACTGAGGTACCACTGTCACCCCTGAGTCCAGACCAGGCAGCTAGCAAGGGAGGTGAACACAAAACTTTTTTGAAAATGAAAAACCAATGGCAGGTGTTCATCCTCATATAAATCGGAAAAGTACAGCCTTACAAAGAAAAATAAATAGATAAAAGGTGACCTAAGTTGTACCAAATTTTTATTGATGACAAATATTACGTTGTCACATTTGTCTTTCTACACACACTTTCAGGCCTAGCATTAATATTTAAGACTTTAACTGACAGGACATACTTAAATGGAGGAAAGTATTTACTCAAAACAACATAAATGAGTGGTTTGGGAAAACAAACGACTTTTTGTTGAGACTATTGGTTGTTTGACTTGATGATTGCCAGGGTTTCAATGTTTACTGATGAGTTTTTTCACTTATCCAGAGCTGATTAAGGTCACTGTGGCGTAATGCAAATATACCAAGTTGATCAAAGAGCGTCTTTGTTTTTTCTTTTTTACGCAAAGACTGCAAGACAGAAGAGATGAAAGAAGCCAAACAAGAGTGTCGAGACTGAGCGTGAGAATACAGCTAACAAGGCTGTCAGTCATGTTTGGTTGCCATAGGAACAGGTGAAATCATTTTGTTTCCATGCAAATCTCCCCCCTGCCCATAACTTCCTGTTAGTTGCACTGATTTGTTAGGCTGTCAGTTTAATTAATTAATTGAACTCATTATGCAGGAAATCCAATATGAATTAGTGTAATGGTAGTCTTCTGTGTGTACACACATCAGTGCTGAACAAAGATGTATGGGCCCGGGTGTGATTGAAGAGCCTATATACCTGTTCCTGTGTGCTTGTCTTGTGTTTGTCTTGTGTGTGTATTAGTTTGAGACCCATCTGTGTTGTTTCAGCCCGAGCAAATCTCACAGGTCATCAGTGGAGCGGAATGCTATTTATATCTTTCATTATCCCCTCTCTCTTTCCCACCTCTGTCCTTCATTCCCATTGTCTCTCGCCCCTCCCTCTGACCTCATCTTTCAGCTTTTCTCTTCACTGATTCCACCTGTTCTGGCTCTCCTCTCTTTCCCAATCTCCCCCTCTGACACTCGTCTCTTTGTACTTGTCAGCTTTCTGTCAATCCCCTTTTTCCCTCCTTCCTCACCCTGTCCATTTCTCCATATTTCTTTCTTTTTAGGCCATTTCTGCTTCTGTCTCACGCACTTTAAAAATCGCCTCCACTCTTCTCGACTCTGCCTACACCTCCTCCATACCTCCAGCCTTCACTCTCTCTCTCTACTTCAGCAACTTTTCAGAGTGCGAACCATGTAACCTTCAAGCGGCACACCTGTCTGTGGACAGACGATACCAAACAAACATGCACATAAAATGACAACCGCCACAACCATCCAGCTGCCCGCCAGCCTAAACCCATCCGCACACGTTAATATCTGCTACTTACTCAGTGATTTCTTCGGTGACCGTGTGTTCAACCTGGAGTCGAGAGTTGACTTCAATGAAGTAGTGTTTGCCGTGTTTGTCCACCAGGAACTCCACAGTCCCTGCGTTCTCGTAGCCCACCTGCAGCAAAAACAAAGCAAGAAAGCAATTTTACAGTTCTGAACTAAATTATTAGTACTAATGTTAGTTGTGTAAACACTCATGAAGGAGCACTTACTCATCTTAATGAGGCACGAAACCAAAAGAACAAAAAACTCCTGTCCTCTCTCCACCAAACTATGACTACATAAAATGAGGAAAGAATAGGCTTCATGTTTTATTTGTATTGACAGAGGAGGGCATGTTTCATCATTTTCCTGTAATGCAATAATTAGATCATCAATCAAAGGGGATTTATTGAAAGCTCATCATCATAAAAGACCGTTTTCTCCACTACCTTTCAGCCGGGCCTTAAATATTCTCACATAACCAGCAAACAACAATGGACAAAGGGTTGTATATAATGTTCGCAGTGTGACAGTACAGCCCTGTTTGCATACAAATGAGGTTTGTAGGATATCTTTTTCAAATCAACATGAGGAGAAAACGTTTATTTTGAACGGACCAGCAAACTGTGTGAGAAAATAATCTCAACTCAAAAAGGTCCACTTACCAACTTTTTTCTGAGTTTTCACATCTCACATTCTTAACCCTAACCACAGTTAACTCAATTTTATTTATATAAATTATTGCGATGTCTAAATCACAAATTGTACAGCATATGACATACACCCTCTGCCCTTAGACCATTGATTTGGATAAGAAAAATCATGGTCTTGGTTAAATAATGAAAATGTCTGGAATGTGATTCACTGAACAGTGAACATCACATAGCAGCATGCGTTGGAGCTGTATAGTACACAACACTGTGGCAGATGTACTGCAATGGGGCCACAAGTTCAGTGGACCACAAGGACGTAACGCTGACTCGAGTAAGATGGATAAAGCTCTCGAGCAAAAGCAAAAGTACAGCACCTGAAACCTCTTACTGTACATCTTTGAGGCACATGGATCATTACTGTTGTACAAGTGATGATATTCAGTCCGAAGATGACTCAGTTTGTAATAAAACGCTTCTTATAAAAAAGGTACAAACCAAATCTTTGACGAAAAGATGTTTCTCTCTTCTTGGAACATTTCTCAAATGTTCTCGCTGTGGTGTCTAAATGTACCATTTAAAACTCAATGTTCTGCTCTTTATACCTTTTAAAACTATTCACTGGCTGGTTTTATTGCTTATTCTTCATTAACCAGACAATAACAAAGCACAATCCAATCTCAGGTCACCCCTTCAGACATGGCTTCTTTTCAACTCAGTAAATTCCTTTCACTTTTAATTACACATGTTCATCATGAACCTCTGACTGGACATTTAGATTTTAATGTCCATTTCAACTTTTGATTGTGGCCGTAACAGTTTATTTTCTTACATTTTCCCCACACAGAGCTGATATGCAATGCTTTGGTGGAATTTGACTTTGATGCAGCACCCGTGTATAATTGTCATTTTGGGAGACTAAATAAAAATAATTAAAAAATCTCAACATATAATCATATAGTGTAATTAGTATGTTTTGAGACTGCATCACCCTGAATGGACTGTCCTGTGTTTTCCTGTTAAAAGTTGAACATGCCTCCATTCAACATTGAAACATGTTAATTGTAAGGGGAAATTAGCATGTTTGCAGACCGACACCAGCGCTTTCCATACTCATCCTTCAAAACTCCACTTTGGGTTGTCTCAGCTTAATTTTGCCCAGTGGGAGCTGCAAGCGGAGTGTAATTGCTTTATAAATGCTATATAAATAAAGTTTATTATTATTATCATCATTATAATTTGGAGACTAGGCGGGTTTACATAAATTACAGAGATGATTTGAGCAGAGCAACCTGATTGGTGTTCCAACTATTTTCTCCAATTTAACCAATCAGAACAGCTTATTCCAAGTTCCTCAGATCAGATCTAACAACATCACTGATTATAACTATAATCAAAGCTTTGCCATATTATGAAACGTACCCCATTTTAGGTGGAGGGAAGGCTGGAAGAAAACAACATCCCAACATCAGAATGAAATTGGAGGGCTGTGAGCAATCAAATGCCCAAAACACAAGCTGCAAAACAAAAAATCTAATTTTCCCAGAAGGCACAGATGTGAACAGCCCAAGAAAAGGCTACAGCACCACCTACATCTATCAAATCGTTTTAGATAGATATTTTCAAAACAGACAGTTTTGTGTTTTTTGGTTTCTTCCCTCCGTCTTTGTAGTGTTGAGCATTTTGTAGAAATCAGACTGGGTGAAAGAAATGGGAGGAAGCGAATGATCTAAACCAATTCCTTCACTCCCGTCTTCACACAGAAAAATACATGTTCTGTCTTTAATTGTTAAACCAGCCTAGTGCCTTCAGGACTGCTTTGATTTCCAACATTTGGCCAGCATAAATGTCAAGACAAGCAAATGGGCAGAGGAAAAGAGACGGATGGATTGCAGAGAAAAAGATGGCCCTAAGCTAAAACTGCAGCTATTCAAATTTGGCAACTAAAAGAAGCTCAGCAACGTTTTGGAGATGCTGTTCAGTCTATCATGCGTAATGCACAGGTATGATAACAAATGTTTCACCTGAGTGAAACAACACCTGCTCTTATTAAGCTCATAACTGGTATAATTAAGTTTGTTGTGAAGGGAAACTCTCCAGAGGAAGTTAAACACAGATTAGGAGCACAGCACACACACCCACATGCAACACATGTATTAATATTCACTGTAACCTTGTAAAACATCATCTGTGTAAAAATATTCATAGACACTCAGTCAGCAGAGTTTTCTCTGCAGAGAGAAATTAGTCCCATTTATGGCATCTGTAGCTCCTCACAGGTTTTACCAGAGAGACTCATTAAAGGGATCACACACACACACGATCCCACACACTTCAAAATTCCGTAAACTAAACTGCATGAGCCCAAACACATGCACACACACACAAAAGCATACATACTGGGACATGGGAGGGCACACACAAACACATAACACCTACTTTACACCACAAGAGCTTTGTTCCATTGTGTATGATTAATATAGAACCCATGACCTCAAGAGAAAACAGTCGGGAATCAGAAAACACAACCTCTCACACACAAACACAGGCACACATAGTACACCCTATACATACAGTGACTGTATATGCTTACTGCTACTACACTCTGCTCTGTACACACACACATGCGCTCGCACAATAAATACTAATTTTCAGTGACCTTTCTCTTGACCTTCTCTGTGTGCAGCCAAATTCTTCATTGTGTGTGTACTTCCTGTACAGTCTGTGATGACAAACACATGCACCTAGTACCCAAGGCCTCATTGATAAAGTGTTACAGTGAAAGACGTAGAAGGCACACAGTTGAGCCTTCACGCATACCCACACAAGAAAATAAATGCACACACGCCTCCTTAGACTTTTAGCGCACACAATTTCACACACATACAGATATGTGTCACTCCATATTGCACTCACTCTCTCACTCTCACACACACTGAGTCAGTGAGTGAAGTAGCAGCCAGTGTAACAGATTGAGTGGTCACTGTTTTATAAGGTCTGACAGCCAAGTCAATGGGCTGTGCTAGCACAAGGAGAGGTCACAGGGTGCTGCATGCACACATACTACCACACACACACACTGTGTTTTAAAAAAAGGCATAATGTACACTCACACATTTAGCTCCCTGCTGCTGACCAGTGTGTGTGTGTGCATGTGAGTGTGCGTGTGATTGTGCTTAAACGATCCCAGCACTGATGAATGTAAACTGGTGTCTAGCTTTGAATAGGAAGTGACAAGAGACAGATAGGTGGTACTGTACAGCACAGAGAGAGCAAGAGAGTGAAACAAAAAGCATTAAGAACAATTCATGAGGAGCGGGAGACAAATGAATGAGTATAGACGGATGGAGGAAGGGATGGAGTAACGAAAGATTGATGGATGGATCAAATGAGGACAGAGACAGGGAATCAAAGTGTTCGGTGGGAGTGGAGAGAGAGGACAAAAAGAGACGTACTGGAAGAAAAGGAGTGGATTAGACGGAGTAATCAGGGAGGGGAAGAAAAGCAGAGAGCTTCAAGGATGGAGGGACTGTCACTCTCCCTGGTTTCTCTCTCTACAAGCACTTTAGAGGGAAATCATTTGTGAGTAACGTCGTTGTGGGACGTCAAAATTCAAACTCAATGACGACTCAAGTTTTTTTCCCCCCTTGCTCAACAGCAAAGAGTGGTCATATTTTCTCCTTCAGCCACTGTGAAAGTGTGTGTAGTGTGCGCTCACCAAGCTGCCTGTAATCCTCATGGCTAAAATACCTTGTTGATGTCCGAGGAGGAGAGCAAAATGTGTGGAAGTTAAGAGGAGAACTTCAAGCAAGGAGGAAACAGGTTAGTACAGGAGGGGTCCACAAAAAGTGTGTCGTACTTGACCGCGCACAAGACCTCAACAGATTTCACTTCGGTCTCCCGTCTGTACAAGGTGAGGCTGCAGCAGGGACACAATCACCAGGAATTGGGTGACTCAAGAAAAGAAAATCCAAAGAATTCTGCTTCATCTTACAAATCCTATTGTAGTCTCTGTTGCTGATGGCAAGGTCAGAACTTGGCATACCTTAAATTGATTGGTCTTTACAGCCTTTCATAAAAGGAAGGAAGTGGCAGCGGCATGATGACGAGAAGTGTTTTCTTGGAATATATTAGGGCCAGAAATGCTGCTGCTGACCCCTGCATCCTTCATGGCCACATACTTGTCAAATAATTACTTCCAGGAGGATAATTATCACAAAGCAAGTAGAGTCTCAAGATGACTCAGTAGCTTTAGGTTATTCCAGCAGCCTACACAGTCCGAGTACCTCTGAGGTGGAGCGTACAACCAGAGTGTCCCTGATATGAGGTGGGATGTGATGTTTGTTGCCTTATTTTAATGCAAAAACTGTTGGTGCGTGTCAGTTAGGCCATAACCCTCTCTGCACCTCTGGACCCAGCCATTTCATATCTTCTTTTGTACCTTTCTACATGTATTTTTTTTAGCTGAATCTCACATTTTGCCTTCTCTACATTCTACAAAATCAGATTCTTGAGTATTGTAGTCATGCTTACATTATTCTAATGTTAGCAGTCCTTGGGAAAATATAATTCCCCTACTTAATAAGTTTGTATGAAAACAGAAGGGACAGAGTGCATTTGAGTTTCCAAGTGTTCACACAGTAAGTCCGTTGCTGTGGGCTACTTTACATTTGTCTTCTGTAACCCTGAAAAGATTTAAGATGGCAACTTTGAGAAGTGCTCTTACTGTCCTTTTGTTTGCACGAGTACTTTGTGTGTGCGTAGCCATGTTTTCTGCTGGCGCTGCACATTGTTTAATCTTTATCTTCTTTGCCTAAGCAGGGTGATGTTTGGGATTTAAGCTGCACTGACTCTTGTAAGTGGAGGAACATCACCAATGTGATCCCTCTTGGCTTTTGGAACCGCAGTACCTTTGATTCAGCAATGTGTGATTAGCCGTGATGTGCCTATACTGGTGAGTGAGTCTTACATAAGTCCACTGCTACGTTGATGGTGCAGAATAAAGACACAGCAGGTAAAAGCATGCCATAGATGACACTGTGTTCTACCCCGACTTGTTTCATAATATAACATGGAGTTCCTTTTATGAATCATACTAAAAAGCACAAAAACCTAGCATCAGGATTTGCACAGGTGTACTGGTTACTGCCAATTGTTAAGACAGGATTTTTGTTCTTGACAGCAAAATATCAGGGTCACATTAGCTCTGTTGAAGTCTGCATGACTGCAGAAATGTATTTATTCAGTGTCGAGCTTCATCTTTATTTGAGGACCAGTTTCATTTTTGCAAGGACACACAGGCAAAGAATCCAAGCAGCCGAGGGTTGGTGCTAAGCATAACAATCCTCTTTGTCTTTGAACTTAAAGTACAGACACAAGGCACTACATAGAAACCTGGCTTGGATTAGTCATGGAGAGAAGGAATAGAGAGTCTTTCAAGATTTTTTTTTTCCTCACACATTTTCCAATTCAATTGAGCCAATCACACTGCTTTGAAAACAGTCAAATTCTCCCCTAATACCACCATGCACACACAAACACTCACACCACAACATAAAGCCTCCCGATTAGTCCGGTCCACTGCCATGTCCCTCAATGGCCCACATCCACCAGCCAGAAAGCAGTGCATGCTGGGTCATGAAATGTCCGGGGGCAGTCAGAGTAATGTGGTACATGCTCTTCAGCTTTATGTGTGATGTGCATCACGCAGCAGAGGGAACAAAACAAATCAATCGTACAATCGATGGGACTGACCTGTTAAATGGCTATGTCTGGTCACATTAGTGTGTGTGTGTGTGTGTGTGTGTGTGTGTGTGTGCGTGTGCGTGTGCGCGTCCAGTCCAGCTTGTTAGTTTGCTGCAGGGTGACATTCAGAACCAGTCGACTGACACCAGGGGTTTAAATTATTCTGTAACTTAATTGTTTTAACCCTGATTCACATACATGTATTACACACAGGTTTTAAACTACTTGTGGGGACATTGACTGAAGAGATGTTTGTGCCTCCATGTAAACATTTCAGTTTTTAGAAGGTTTGCTACAACAAAGTGAAACAGTAAATCTATAACCTTGTGTTAAACTATTAAAAAGGTTGGTGATATTCTATATTTTTCTTATTGTCATCGAATCCTGTGAAAATACCAAATCCACCAATGAGCTGAGCTCCACTGTTGTCAAAAAACTACTGAAATACATCAACGCTGATAAAACGTATGATAAACATGGGCACAGTTTTTTATTTTGCTGGATACATTTGTAACATGTTTTTAAATATTTACATTTCCATATGAACAGTTGGACGGCCAAAAAGTCCACTTCCAAGACCAAGCTCTCTTTATGACCAGTAAGGACAGGAGGCATGATTACAGCAACCAATAATACTATACAACAGTCGCATGCTCATGCACACACAAAAAAAAATATGCTAAGGCAAAGCTTCTGGCATTGCCACGGGGTGGAATGAGTAAAACACAGATGGAGGGAGGGGGTAGGGGATCACTACATCTTAATTTTCAGTGGAGCCCAAGGGAAAACTGCACACAGTCACAACAGGGAGGGGGAAAGGGGAACAAGCGCTACCATCTTTATGACAGCAGCAGAGTTTATAGCAAATGTGGCCTTCACTGTGAATAGTCACTGCCATGAAATATAGGCTGATCATACAGACTGATTCTCTTTTGTTTTTCTTTCTGTATTGTACACAGTATCACAATGTGGCAATGAAAAGCTGTTTAAAGGTGCCACACAAGGCAACTTAAGAGGCACACAGCGACATTATCCTGCAGTTATTACATAACCAGATCCTACAGTACACATCTCACTCTTCCCTCCTCTCATCTACACACCTGCTTCTTCCCTTTAACTGCAGCTCTCTTCCTTCCATTCTTTCATTTCTTTCCTCTCTTGTGGGGATTGGAGTTAATCTGGTGCCAAGATTTTCTGTAATCTGATCCAATTCCCTTTTAGACTTTCAGACACACACACAACTCTCATCCGATTCATTGTCGATACGACCGCAGAATAACACAAACACGCACGCACGCTCACAAATAGATCAGCTCCATTTCGGCAGTGCCACCTCTCTAATCCTTTTGCTGCAGGGAGCTGCCAAAGCAGCGGTGCTCACCCACCCGAGCACACAACGTACACAACCCAAAAACACATAGGCACAAACACACACAGTAATGCACACATATCACATACATGCCTAAAGGCACACAAAACTCATGAGCATAATGAACACAACCATGTGTGCGCCCACACACACAGTCCCATATGCACCCACACGTTCATCTTCATCCCAGCTGTAATGGAAAGGAGCTTCAGTGGAATCCCTTCATCCATTTACCAATTCACGTATTCATCCCTCCGTTCCAGCTCTCTCAGGCTTTATGTCTATCACTTATTCCTCTCTCTTTCAATCATGCCTGTCCATACTCTCACTTCTACCCTCTGCCTCTGTAACTAAGATTCAGGTCATCCTCCCCTCCTTCTCCATATCCCGTTTTCCACACTTGCAGCTTCATTTTTATGCCAAACAATTTTCTGGACATAGAGGACAACATGTTTGGTCATCAAATTTGTAAGAGGAAAACAAACACACTTCAGGAAAAGTATGAGGGATACAAAGGCTTTCACAGATCTGAATGGGAGGGAAAAAACAACAATAAATGGATACTTATTACTATTCTCATGGGAGCGGTTTTCCTCAAGAGGGTCCTGTAATTGGAAATTTTACTTATTATGTCGTTAATTCTGGTGGAATATTGAGACAAGATAAGACTCCCTCCTGAATTGATGCCCAAATTACCCCATGTATAAGTGTTTGCTGAGCATGGTCATTAGTATTACATAATGCACACTTAACAGGTTCTCAATTTAGGACCAGAACACCCAGGCTTTGCTAAAAATGTGTTTGCAACGGTGGCCTTACGTGATATTTAAATTGTGGGGATCTACGCTCTTCCCCACGCTGGTTAAGCTGTCAGAAAGTGTCTAAACTACAGCACACATACTAATGAAGAAAGAAGAGAGTGTGCCAAGCATAAAACAACCCTCATAATATGACTTGACACATGGGTAAGTTTTATTGGGAGAAGTCGCAATCTTCTGATATTACAGGTTCTGACAAGACCTAAAAAAGAAAAAATCTTCAACCATGCTAGCGGCTCTGTGAGGCTGTACTTAGATCCAGCAGTGCTTTGAGCTAAATGCAAACGTTAGCATGCTAATATGCTCAAAATGACAATGCTGATGGTTAGTGGGTATAATGTTTGCCCTGTTCACCATCTTAGTTTTGCTTTTTAGCATGCTAGCATTTGCTAATTAGAAACAAACAGACAGTGCAGCTGAGGTTGATGGAAATGTCAGTTTGGCAAATATTAACATGTGGTCATAAACCAACCTAAGGGGGCATGAATGTCTGATTTTTAAGGAAATGTCTTGACAAGCATTGGATTAATTGCCATTAAATTTAGTAAAATGTCAACATCATAGTGGCACCAGAGGAAGGTGAGGAGGCTCACCAAAGTCATTCGGCATTGATATCTGTACTACATTTCATGGCAATCCATCCGATAGTTGTTTAGATATTTCAGTCTGGACCAAAGAGGTAGATGAACTGACTTACCAACACTGCCATTGCTATGGTCATGCCACTAGCATGGCTAATAAATAAATCACAATAATAATTCCAATTGTAGGACCTCCTCAAGCTCCTCAAGTTACTTTGTCTGACAAAATGGTGCTTTAGTTGAACTCAACAAGTCTAGTTTCATTATGTTTACCTGTCGACTGAAAGGTGAAAGGTCAGGCTTAGCAAGGGCACTCTAGCAGCCTGGTCTAATGCCAACACAGAAGGTCGGACGCGGGTCCTTCACTCGAAGGGATGTGTCCTTACATAGTGTGCATGTTTGTTCAGTGGAAGATAAAAGGTAAAAACCGATATTCTACAAATAAGCCACTTCTTTCTATTCATTCCTCCTGCAGCCTCCCTCTGTTCACTGCCATCTAATCCTTCCCTTTGCTTCCCTTTCTTCCTCTACATGGCTACAAGTCAAAAGAGGTACTTTATTTCCCCACCACCATTTCTCCCTATGTGGCCTTGTCCTTTGCTCCACTTTCAGCACTCTTCTTCCTCTCCCTTTACGTTTGCAAGGCCTTCAGAAAATAAGTCTTTTCAACTCAAAAATCTAAGGAAATTTCATACAAAAAACGAAAAAGAAGGGGTCTCAAGAGAGACTGAGGGCTGAAAGGTCACAGATGGACAGATGGCAGAAGAGAGATGCATGGGTGGGGCAGAGGGACAGAAAAAAGCATGGAAGACATGAGGGAAGGTAGATGTTGAATGGAGCAGATGGCTGGACAATGAACAGAGACAAAGTAAGGGAAACTAGATGGAGCAAAAGATTAAGAGAAAGATAAATAGAGAATGGTCTAGAAGAGCTATAATCAAAATCAAAGCACCTGTAGATGAAAGGCCCAAACGCACTGAAAGCAATAACTGATGCACCTTATTTGATGCGCTGTTCTTTGCACTGCAGGCATATTTGAAATAGCAACACCACAGAACCAGCAGTATTTTGGGAAATGGTTGCTATTATATTACTATATATTTAGGTAGGCACACGTTTGTATGGTTTACACCTTTCATTTTCTATACATACCTATTTGAGCAGCCTATAACGTTACATACGGTAGGACAGCAGCTGTGGGTTGCATGCTGCTGCTTTCATCAGTTGGTTGGCAGTAAAACATCAGTAAAGCGACTGGAGACCAGCCATCTCATTTCATCTTTTATTTTTTCTTGCAGGTAGGTGAAAGTCACATAAAGGACAGCTACTCATAACTAATTAATTGCTGTTGTTCGGTTTAAGCGGAGCCTGATTTGTGAAAAAAATCTGATGTTTTTGAAACATTTTTATTCATGAAAATAAATCATGAACCACAGTGGGCCTACATAGACTACGAAGCCTGTTAGGTTATTTCTGTTATGGTAACATGTATTGAGTAATTATGAACTTTTATGAAACTATTTCGGAACTTGACCTTAACCACTGCATTTGCAGAAACATTTTAATTTAACATGCCAGAATTAAATCTCCCTTTCAGTACCATGGATAGCGCCAGGCGTGCCAAAACACTTATTCATAATCACAAAATGCAAAAGCACAATGTGCTGTCAACATAAAAATAAATAGGCAACAGTATATGCTTATCAGACTAAGAAAACAGTCTGCTTTGATGATGGACTTCTGTCTTTTTTTCCGCTTCCCTGTGGAGGGGTCATTGGTGGCGTGTCACCCACATCTCTGCAAAATAACTCAGCAGAGGCAGGGATATATTGACACACCTAACAACACTTTTGGTGCACGTTCGGCCATTTAAAACAACAGGTGTACTTCAAAACGCGTGCGTCAGACGTTTAGAGCAAGAGAACCTGACAGGGTGTTAGTAAAAGCCCTGGGGATGAAAAATCTGAAATGTGTGATGCAAGAGTGATGAAAGGAAAGGCCACAAGAAGCAGCAGAGTAGAAAGCTGCACACATACTATACATGATGTACACTACTCATGTTACTAAACTGCAGACAAACTGACAGTGTGGAGCAAGAACAGCCCTTTTCAGACATGGAATATGCAATATTGTTTCTATTAAGGTTATGGCTTTTTGTCATTAAAGGCATGGGTGTTGGCCACGTGAATGTTTGTTATGGTTTTATTCAGACATGACGAGCCACAATGCTCATGTGATATTCTGCACCTGGTGTGCGAGGCTGCATCAGTGATGGATTTTAAAGATTTTGCCATTTAAGCCTTAATTAATAACCTTCACCCCCTGTATGTCTCCCATCATTTATTTATTTCATTCTACTGCGACAAGCATATAATGGCAAGACAATAAGTGCCGACTCATGTTTAATTCCTATTTGCTCACATTCTGTGTGTAAAACATTTTGCTGGATGTTGATAATTTCATCCATGCAGATGGCACGGGGTGAAAGCAGGGAACTTCCGGAGCGAGACTGTGTGATGATTCTCATCACAAGGGTTGTTGTGTTTTTATTAAACTAATCTGACTTGAGACATGAATCTCCTCAACATGCCATCATATTTATATAACAAGGTGCATGTCTGATAGGGACTAAATAGACAGATACTTAATTTCTTCTACTTGCGGATTTCTAGTAGCTTCAGTGTTTACGTCTGAACACAGATGTGAACTGACAAAACAAAAAGTGGATCAAAGAGCTAATCGATATGGCTGCTATAGACCATCCAAATAAACACCGGCATAGAGCATCGGACACAAAGTGTATTTGACCATTAAAATGAATTTTAGATGCATTAATGGAGATTTGCAATAAACAACATTGTGCACTTCATCTGCATTATTTCTATGCTTTCAAGTAGCTATTTGTATGACAAACAAATCAGCCATTCTGGAGCTACAAACTGTTTCAATGTGATTTCACAGTCATGATGCATCAACGATGATGTTGATACAAAAATATTTATCGATCTGCCGATTTTTCTCACATTACTGAGAGATCCTGTGAACCGAATGGACGGCCATCAGCCGGCAGTCTGGGAGTTGCACATAGCCTGGAAGCAATGCAGCCATAAAGTGCACACACAGAAGCTAGAGAGATGGAGAGGGAGAGGAAGAGGAAAGGCAATACAGACAGATTTTAAATCAATACAGCCACAGAGGACACCTAACAGGAATTTACAGTCCTTGTGTGGACACACAGCATTGTGGGCTCATAAAATCTGATGTTTTCTATCAATTAAATGAAAAAAAAGTGCAAAGTGCAGCCATAACTTTATTTGTACTGAAGGGACAGAGACAGAAAGGAGGGCTCATCCCAAAATAACACCGCACGGTTCAGAGAAAGTTTCTTTGGGCTGATTTGCTGTCAGCAAGGCAACCCAAACTGTCACATTTTATGACACTATAAAATAAACTGCTATACGGTGGGAGGTTGGTTTTCACATCTTTTGCCACATATTGTTTTATTTTCTCTTCATTTTTTCCTTTACCTCCTTGGCCCCCGTAACCTTTACCTGTCCACCTGTGTTTCCTATCTCCTTTGCCTTCAAGTATCTTCTCTCCGTTTCCTGCAGAAATCTCACGTCTTCAACTTTGGCCTTTTATGAAATGTCACTGACAGCTGACTTCCACATGTGAAAATGTTTGTTTCATATCCCTGCAACCAAGCCAAAAAGGTCAAAAATAAACCAAGTTTTCTGAATGCTTGGAAACATTAACTCTATAAATGTATATTATCATTTAAACAATTACCTAATCTACAGTTTAAAAGGAAAGTATATTTTGTTGTATAGATTAAATGGACACTCTACTATGAAAAGACTTAGGGTGTGTTACAAGTAACCAAATCAAAGCAAGAAAAACCTAAAAGAAAACACTCATCAGTTTTACAGCTTCAAAACTTCTACCAACTATCTACCGTCCATCTTTCATTCCCGCCTTCTTCCTCCTCTCTCTCTGACTTCTGCGATATACGAGACCATAACGTTTTATAAGTGTCTTTCAGATTCTCTGCCCCTTTACTGCACCAGCCTTCTCTCCATCTCTGTCTCCGCTCGCCTCAGCCTCTATCCCTCAATCTGCTCCTCTTCCCACTGCTCAGTCAGCCACCTCTCCATTTCTCAATGAGTGGTGCTTTCATGCTGGTATCGCTGTGTATGACCAATTTTCCTGAGGCACAGTGGATGCCCCACAGTGCAAGGTTGCACATAACTTTATTGCAGTAATCTGATTATGAAACTTACATCTCTTCTACACTGCAGGTACCCTAAACAACACAAATAAGCTAAACGGATTACGCCGTTTTTGTAAACTGTGAGAGCAATCTTTGAAAAAGGCATTCAGATTATGACACTGGGCATTAAAGCAAGACTTTGTAGCTTTTGAAACAAAAAAAGCTCGATTGACAAGCAAATATGACATCTGCTGTAAAAAAAGGTCTTTTGGTTCAAGGTTTAGATTGATCTCTCACTGTTATCACCTGCCACAAAAACCTGTTTTAACAGGAATAACATCATTTTAAAAGGAAGTCTAGATGCCGATTCTCCATCTTTGAATCTGATAACTTTCACATTTGGGAATGCTGAGGCCATTCAAATTAAGTTTGTGATTGCTCTATTCATCATGTAAACAAAAATCTGTGGTAAATTACATTTAGCTGAGCAAAAGTAAAATGGGAAGGTCTCAAGAAACTTGTGATGAGTGTGTGGTGAATTCAAATAATCACACGTGCTGCCGGTCAAAAGGTCAAGACTGTCTTATTCTGAAAGTTTCCCATTACCCCTCCATCTGACTGCACCCACTTTCTTAAATCCCTCTTTTCACATCTTACTTACATCCTGGTACATTTTAAGGCTCCCCCTTTCTCCAACTGCTCCTCCCTGATCTTATATCCGTATCTTTTCGCCTCGTTCACCTTCTCCTATACTACACTCATCCCTCTTCCCAAATCTCTCTTAATATAGGGCATTATTCCTCATTTCTGGGTAAGTCAGCCAGTCCCGCCGCCCCCTTCTCTTCCACTTTGCTTTTATTTCTCTCGCTCAGTCCCCTCTGTCTCTCCCTCTGCCCTCATCCACCCTTCGCCCTGTCAGCAGTTAATGGACGCATAATGAGCTTGTTGTCTACGAAATGATGAGAAGGAGGAGTGAATGCAGCTGCCAAATGATCAAAGAGCACCGCACAACACACACAGCTGGACAAAGGCAGGCACATGCATGCCTATGCACAAATTTAAGCAACGACAACACACAGCCACAAACAAAGATTAATGTTTGCCTGCGCACAGAGTTTTGTCTACTGAATCACAGACGCTCAAACGCATTTAAATCTATTCTCTGGGGAGATACACTATTTGGACTGGGACTCAAAATCAGGCCAAATGCTATTTTTCTTCCTCCTATTGCCACGCCATGGCTTCCACACTCCAAGCATACCTCCTTCCTGATGCCTTCCCCTCCTCCCTCCATCTCACTCCTTCCTCCATCACTCCCCCGCCCTCCTCTTTCTCCCGCTTTCACTCCTTCATTCGTACTCCTTCCAAAAAAGGTAGTCAGGGCAGAAATGGGTTTTATACTTCATAAGACTGCAGTTGTGTGCATGTGTCCGCATACTACTTGGCGTGTGTGTATGTGTGTGTCAGAGTAAGATTTGGCTGGAGTCTGTGCGACGACACCCACACTGCAGCATTTGACACAGCCGGAGGGAGCGAGTAAATGGAGAGAGAGAAAGGAGGTGACACAAGGGAGACGACAAGAAAAAAAAAACGAGGAGGAGGGAGGATTGTGTTTGTTCCTAATTATGTGTGATGTGCATATGCGTGTGTGTGCCTTGTGTCAATCTATTTCCATGTGAGAATGTGTATGTTATGCTATGTGTTACTCCAAATTCATGTCAGAGTAATGTGTACAGTATGCACGTGTTCATTTGTGTCCTGTCCTGCACTCAGCACATGCTCTTGTGTGCCTACAGGCGAACACATAAATATACATCCATGTCCCCACTTTTACTGATGGTAGATGTTCACATTTGCATCAGTTGATGTCCCATATGTGTGTGTATTTTTCTGGGTATTGTTTACAACCCATAAACAGCCAATCCCATGCAGTTTACACTCGCATACACTCCAAGACTCAAGTCAAAACAATTTAACACTTCAACTTAAAGCACCACTTCCCAACACTGCCATAAAGACCCTTTGCACTGTCGCTGAATACCAGTCAGCACCAGATATATTTTATAGTTCTGTGACTTGGTTGGTTTTGACTGACTTGCACCTTTATAGTGGTGGTGACTGTAACTCAATTAGGGGCTGGATGATATATTTTAAGATATCGATATACAGATATACTTATACAATATCATATGCTTTAGTAATAAATTGTATTCAACTGTTAAGCATTATTTCAGACAAAATTCTTTAAACAACTAATGGTAATTGTTAGTATTTTATTACAATTTGCTTCATTATCATTAATTTCAACAACCACATTTTGTGAAACAATAATACATATGTGGTCACAGTAGTATTCCACTAAAAGTTCATAAAATAGTTCAGAATTTACGTCCTTTAATGTTTATATCAATTTTACACACTTTTCATCCAGAAGCACAACTTGTTACCTATCACACAACCACACAGAGGCCATATAGAACACATTTGAAGGCATAATATACTGTGTTAATTACTAATCCACACTCAATTTCATTTATAATTTATAAAGCTTGTTCCAGAAAAATGCAGCAAAGCTTCAGCTAAACATCTAAACATAGAGAGTAAAAAAGAAAGAGAGAGTGGATGTTTGGATGGGAGAGGTGCAGCACTGATGAGTAGTGTGTGAGCACAGACAGAGTGACAGTCAGGCCGAGACAGAATTGGAAAGAATGGGCACATAAGAAAAAGGGGGACACAGAAAAGACAAGCAAGAGAGAGAAAGAAGAGGAGAGAAATAAGGGAAAGAGAGTGAACGTAAGACAAAAACTGGTAGAGTACAGAGCAGGAAAGAGAAAGGGAGAGAGAAGGTGAAGTCAGTTGACTGAAGTCTTGTACACATTATCCCACGTGCATAATCAGGGAGCTACACTAAACAGGAAAAACTGCTGATGCCAGTGAGTCTGTTAGTGTGTGTGTGTGTGTGTATGTGTATCCACTCCAGTTTCATTAACATCGCTTGCTTTCTTATACAAGTTAAAAGGAGAGGTGAGGGAGGAGAGGAGCAAGTGACTGGGAGGAGGAAGGGCACATCCCATTCTTCTCTTCCTTCTCTTCAACTGCGTTGCATTTTTCAGTTTCATTCTGCATCTGTAGCTGCGACCAAAATGGTCAATATAGTTGACATATATTCACTCAAGTGTTCATGCTTTTTGTGTGAGAGAACAGAGAGAAAGCGCTCCTGTGTATTGGCTCGTCTTTCCAATTTAATTTCCCCATAGGCAAAATCGCTTTCTTCCATCTTTCCTCATCAGAGAGATTCCACGTTTTACTGCATGCAGCAGCACATTATGGCTCCAATTCTTCTGCCCTAGAAGATGCGTTTGGAAATGTGTTCCTCATTCCTTCTTTCAGTCCTCAGAGGGCAGAGCTGACAGGAAGCAGGACAGCAGACCCATTTAGATGTACTGTACATCATTAAGATGCTAAATAAGGAGTAAAGTAGTGCGGGCTCGTCAGTGTTTCAAAATGAGGCCTGACGGGGAATCAACACCCCAATGTGACGCTGAGGATTTCATTACAAGCTAAAGTATAATTTACAAGCTTCTGTCAAAAAGTAGCCCAGCATGCCTGTCAGCAGTCAGGGACTAATGTCTTTTTGGCAGAAGCAGTCAGTCGTTAATCCAATTAGAAATTAACTAAATGGACTGGACTTCCTGACTGCAGAGTTTAATGTCAACTGTGGGTCACCATGCTCGAATAACAGACCTCAAAATGTGTTCATATAACAGACAAAATCGAGTATTCAGTAGAACAATGTAGGGCCAGCTCTTTGTGCTTTATCTTACAAAAATAAGTGAATCTAGACTGCAACCATACAAAATGAATGTTTATGGCTAGCATGCGTAGCAGCAGGAACAAAAGCAAATTCAAACGTTTTATGCTCCCTTAATAAATTTCAAATAAAGCATTCTTGCACGTTTGTAACCAGTGCTTGTTTGCAGTAACCAAGGATCAATGTCTTTTTGGCTGCAGGTGTCTCTAGCTAACTTCATTAGTAATCAACACACTCAGCTAGGCTTGACTGCAGGGCTTTAAAAAATGATTTGTTTTTCATTTTGTTCCATTTATCAAAACTACATTTGAGTACAACACTAAGTAGCTCCAGTGATTGGTTTGCCCTGCTGCTTTGTGTTTTTTGTCTGCAGGACCCGTAGACGTGCAATGGGACACACCTGGGCTCAGTGTGCCCCAAGCATACTGCCAAAGTAGCAGCCAGTCCAGTTGAGATCTCCTCGCCCCACAGACCTCTAAGTTGTGACTTTTGTTTCATCATTTTTTCCTTTTACAGCACAACACATGATGCACATCCTCAATCACCCACTCGCGACACTACTGATGATGCACATTTGAGCCACCTGTTTGTTTCCATTTATTTTGACCAATTTATTGTAAATAAATGTAGTTAGTAGTAGTGTTCAATATACCCATGTGTCTCCCATTTTTGTCCCAGTCTAAAGGTGTGATAGGACCAGATTTTACCTGTCTTTACCTGTGGCAGAACGCAGGTGGTATGGGTTGTCAACAAACTAAAGGAGCTGCCATGGCTAGCAGGCTAACAGCATTTCACAAGCTGTGAATTATACAGCTTTCTATCAAACAGAATATAAACAAGAAGAATATAAACAAACAACATTTGCAGAATGAGAGGTCAATCCCATGCCCTCTCTCAAAGTGGCTGAACATTGGACAGCCTGGCAATTTCACGTTGAAAGAACAAGTGTAGCTCCTAACGTTATCGATGGCTCTGTTTCATCAGGTGTCCCAGTAAGTAATACCAGTATTACTGTTATTAGTAACACCTGTGCTTTTCCTGATATGACATGTCAAAATTTTGTGGATAATTTAGACAATGTTATCCAAATAGTGTGGGTCTTTGTCTGGCATCTGATGTTTTTTGGTTGTTTAGATGGTTGTTTTCTTGGTGTTTTGATTAATTATTAACTGCATCTCTGCTTCTTTTAATCCCCATTTTACACCACGCTCCAATGCTACGACACAATGCACTGACTCAAAGTAAGATCAGAGTTTTTAAGTACAATCAAAATAAAGACCAACTTCTAAAAGAGCTACTTAAATTTGCAGTTCAAGTACAGTCATCCTGCTTCTGTACCAACCACTGCTGCAGCCATTTATTATTCATTAGCATGCACTTTTCACTGTTCCGTAGTGTTATTACTGCACATTGTGATACAAACAGTGTCAAAGCTTGCTTGCTGCTCTCTCCCAACATTTTCTCCTCCACCCTCCACTCCATCCTTCCACCTTTCCCTTGGCTCTAATTTCAGAAAGCACAGTTGGCTTGAGTTTCCCCCCAGCCGGCGGAAAGAATCAATACCTCCCCTCTTTTGTCTTTCCCTCACTTCCTCTTGCCTCAGTCCCTGCATCCTCTGACCACCTCACTTGGTTTCTGTATACTCCCAGTCTCCTCTTTTCATTAACAGCAGAATTGTCTTTCTCCTTTTCCTGCTGTTATCCTCCTCCCTCCGTCCATCCATCCATTTCCCTCTGCTTTGTGCTTTTCTGTTTGTTGCTTTCTCACCCTCCAATCTCATCTTCATCTAGACCTCCATCCCTCCGTCCCCCAATCTTTGCCTCCCTTCTAGACTCACACCATTGCCTTTCCTGTCTAAGGGATTCTATTCCCAAAAAGCCTGTTAATAATCAGCAATACGACAAGTACTGTCTGATTCAATATCACGCTTACTACTGGGCTTGAATTTACAAATGCACGCAGCACACAGGCATGAGGATTCTGCAGGCATGAGGATACAAGCCACAGATGCTCAAAATAGCACCCATCCAGTCACAAGTGCCAATGTCACCCCGACATCTAAGACTATAGCACTGCTTTATGCATTGCACCTTACACACACATACACACCACAGTAGAATCTGTCTTTGCTTTCTGCAGACAATGCAGCACACTGCACATACATACCAATGCTGACCAATCTGAAGGAAATGGAAAAGAATTAAGCAAGAAAGCAGTTGTTTATTACTTATTTGTACTTAAACTTAAAAGAAAATCATTTTTATGTACTGTAGCTTGTGTGTGCTTCCTTCAGACCACTTGTCAATCTAATAGTGTGGGCAATACTGTGACACTGTATTTCTAGGGCTTTCTGGGAGTGTTTTTCTAAAAAGAGCTTCCAGACACTGGGTGTTTACAGCAGCTTTCAAGGCTCATTATAGATTGAATGACTGCGTTACAACAACAGAGAGGAGCAAAATATATGCATTCATATGTAAATGACCAGCTAAATATCGGCACTGATCGTCCCATTTGATTTGTTTCAAATTCAATTTGTTTAGAGTCTTAAAGCATTAGCCAATTTCCAATTTTGCATAAATTAAGGGTCAAAAGCAAAACAGCTTGGTAACCAATGAGCTAATGCACACATGGATCATCATGACTCATTGTTGTTGTTTTTTTAGTCTTAGATTAAGATTGCTACAAAGGGACTTTGGCATTGTTGCCCTTCCTATGTTAATGTAAAGAGAGGAAATAGAGGAGAAATGAGAGCAAATAAGCTGAGCAGCACAGACAGAGGAAAAAAGCTAATTTGTAGATTTTGTAGAGTATTGAATATGAAAGGGACACAAGACACAGAAGAACCACAAGACATAACAGATGGAGACACCAAGGTAGAGATAAATGGAGAAAGATGGAAAAACATGAGGGGCGGAACATAAACAGGTAAATTAGAGAAAAGAAACAAGAAGAAAACTGACTGATGCATGAGCTCACTGGGGAAGAGAGGGGAACATTTTTCGGCTGCCCCGTTTCCAAATGCTGGTTTTCCTGATGGAATATTAAAATATGCTTTCAGGGCGAAAAGTGCTGGTAGTTTTGAAGTCAAAAATGGGACCAAACAAACAGAGACACACATACAGGCGGGGTGTTTATGGCTCTGTAAACAGTAATAATGTTTACAGTACAGTGACCACCTCCAGGGACCAAGTGTCAATCTGAGTTTATGAGTGTGTCTACCGGCGTCTGAGCGAGAGCGTGTCATCTCGTCACTCAGCGTCACCATGGTGATTGACAGCAGAACTAATTCCACGTTTAACATCCTCGGTGGATTGACGGACGCGTGTGTACACACAAACAGAGCTTACAGAGGGACACGGAGCGAGAGGCCTGCAACACCACACCAGGTAGCAAAATTTTGATGTCACACAGACACACAAGTTTGTCTTGAACAGTCACAAACACACAGCAGGTGTTATTATTCAAGGGTGATGTCAGGCTGCAGACACTTTTGATTCAAAACATTAAAGATAGAAAAACACACACCCAGAATTGGGGAGAGAAAAGGGATTCCTTCTTTCTCCTATATAAATACTGCACATGCATCATACAGACAAACATTCCTCGTTCCTTTAAATCCCTTTTCCATGGATTTCGACTGCTTCAAAGTCATACTCTTTGCATGTAAAATATATAAAGGTAGACTTGTATGTCTACAAAGGCCGTTTGTAGATGTACTGTAAACCCATAAAACTGTTTCTGTCAGATCTAGGAAAAAACTATACATCATAAAAAGTATCTCTTCTTTGAAATTGGCAAATTTTACCGACCACACCTACTGTAAATTTACACAGATTTGCTCTGCAAGGATAAATCTGGTGATATTTTGTTTTTTCCCCATGAAACGACCAAAAACTATTAATTTGATTCTACTAACAAGTATTTTCTAGGTAGCCATTAAAACACATCAATGAGCCACACTGCTTGGTGACATGTTCCTTACGATGACCATGACCACAGGCACTTTGTTTTATTTTGAGTCAATCCCACATACATCGTCCTGCTGTCATAAATGTCCACTAACACAAAATAATCCCTGATAAATTAACTATTTATTCCTGTCTGTGCCTAGCTGTTTTAGGAAATCAAACTATACAATTTTAAAGATTTACATTTTCAGTAAGAATGAATGGGCTTGGGGATGAGTGCCGCAGACAGAGCAGGGAAGTACTGAAACGGACACTCTTTGTTTATTTTGATCTTTTCACAAGAAAAATATAAAATTACACCAGCGTTATTCTTTAAAAGGTATTCTTCAAAAACAAAACATTTACAGCCTGTAGTTATAACACTAAGGACCACATGTTCAGCACTGTGCTATCCCACTTGCACACAGACATACACACACTTGCTTTGTTGAGAGTGCTGATGAGTTGCAGACGTATTTGTGCCTTTGAGTAGCAGTTCTCTCAGGGGATAGTGGGAAAACAAGCAACAAGCAAAACACTGAACACAAACAACAAATTATTTCTCTCCTGTTCTCTAAAACACTCAACCACGAATGATGCTTCCCTTCAAATCATCTGGCACATAGATTTCAAATCTTTGTCTCCCGGTCTCCTCTCTCCATCTCACACTTAAAACGCAGCAGCAAATGAGAATTTTTTGCCCTCTTCCACTCCGCTCGCTTCACGAGAGCGCAAAAAAAAAGGGCGAGGAGTCGTTTTCTGGCCCAGCTTCAATGTTGTCTGCTAATTTCTGCCAAAAAAAGAAAAACTTCACCTCTCTCCTCACCACCCAAAAAACACAAACAAAACTGAGTGGGTGAGACTGCGTCATATACAGTGTAAAATGCAACAAAGTCTCAATTGTCAACACTCACCCACACAAGTGTCAGAATTGAATTACAGCTGCACAAAGTATCCAACATTTTTGTTGTCATGGCATGTTTATCGGTTTAACCTTAAGACAGGGAGGAGTTACAGCGGGGCCTTGCTGACATTAAAAGTCACCCACAAACACACACCTGGTCATCTTTCCTCTCACACACAGAGAGACTAATATTTAGCTAATTAGACTGATAGTTTTGTCGCCAACAGACAACTAAGGTGAGCTTACATGCATGCTAAAACACTTTAAAATGAGAGTAGTTCTTGGAACTGCTAAGAGCTACTCTCATTTTGATGTGTGAAACATGTTTCGTCCTCAACACTTACACAGAGCTAATGCTCGAGTTTGGCTCTAAGCAGGTTCAAACTGCACAATCAGTTGACATTAAAAGAACAAAATGTATTACAGCAGCTCAAAAAGCTTAATCATTCTGGATCACAGACTCACATTTTCCCTTCACAGCAGCTATCTCTGCCAAATCCCAATCATGATATAGAGGCTTGAAAAGAGCGCAGAAACCTTCTGCCAAACTGCAACATAAAGACAGTTCCAAGATTCACTGGAAAAAGGTGTGAAAAAGTCCAAAGTGTGGGCCAGAAAACGGACAAAGGCAAGGTCAGTTGAATTATTAACTAATTAAGTGTGGGCCCGAATATTAAAACCCCTTTTCCACAGCAAAAGACATTATCACACTAGCATACTGACAAAAACAGATCTAGCACTTCTGTAGACCCATTTGTTTGATCTGGACAAAAAAAAAAGAGCTTCTGCATAATTCGCTGCCATTATACGGTATGTCTAATTACTACAGAAGGACGAATAAACAACCAAATGATCTAACTGACCCAAATGCTACATTATTATGTAGTCCTTTAAATGGTACGCACACAAAATGAACACTAAAAGCAATGAACACTAAAAAGATTGTGCTGAAAACAAACAAGCAAGTTCAAAAGTTGGAATATCACATGGGAATTGTGTCTATTGTCAGTGTCAACATGTAGCCAGGAACTGGACCAGCTAGCCAACCTCCACCTAAACTTCCTGGCACTCTATAATGTCCCTGCTCCTGGGATGGAATGACATCTGTTTAGTAGACATGTACCTGAAAACTTTGTGCTGCTAAAAAAAACAACAACAACCTGTGAACACTCCTTAATAGCATGGCATGATAATAGCTGTAGCTATAGCTTTCATTTATCTTTATTAATCTTACAATGGCATTGTGGGTAGTTGCTGAGTTCACTTATTGACAACATTTATCAAGAAAAACTATGTCCCATTTTGAGGCCATCCATGTTTCAACCAATGCTGAAATAGAGAGGGTTTGACACAGAGAGAGGGCAGGAACAAACCTGTGATAACAAAACCAACCTGGAGAAAGACAACAATGTACAATGTTGACAAAAAAAGAATATTTACACAGTTCCACAAGATGCATCCTTTCTTCTGAAAGCAGTAAGGAAAAAAACATGAAATGCCTTTGGCCATTCAGCAGTCCAGGAAAAATAAATGGTAAATAATCTGCAGTAAAACAACAGTAAATACGTCTTCCTTATCAATTATGCAGTTGCCCGCACAGCCGGCAACAACTAGACTACTTTTCACTTGTTATTGACACAACCATCTTTGGCAGTCTTTGCAAATGTAATAGGGTTTGTCATATTGAATCTGGAGTGTCTGAGGCATGTTATTTTATGTCAGTGTGGTTATAGTCTATCAGTCTATTTGTGCTCAGGTGTTGCATGCCTCAGACAGCACGTATAACTCGTCGACGGTTCAGACGGAGTGATTTACGCCTAAATGCAGGTATTCACTTCCCGTCATAAAAAATAAACTCACCAAGAAAAACAAAGCAGAGAACGCTGTTGCTACATGAAGCTCCATCTACTCCAGACTGGTGTATTCAAACCTTCTCAGCCCACTGCAGATGCAAAAATACCCAATGCAACTGCTGCACAGATATCAGGGGTATCACATGCAGCACATGGATGAATGAGCAAGCAATGAAGCGCCCAATCAGTGGGCCAATCACTGTGATTATGAAAACCTCATACTGTTATAGTGAGATGCATCACTAATAAAACAAATCACGACTGGCTGAGATATCACATGGGTTGTTTAAATTAAATGTCAGCCACAGTCCTTCCACTGAAAGCACAAAGACAACAAAGCAACAAGACAAAAACAAAAAGTGTACAGAATCAGCTGTTTGAGCAGCAGATAAAACAACATTGCGGCCGTTTGACAATATCTCTGATTTTCTTGTGAGCACTGGCTTGATATCCACTCTCAGCTCAAACCCTTTTTACCGCGAGCTGAAGTAACTTCCTGCAGCCGTCAGTGTTGCCAAGCAACTTTGTTCTCTAGGACATTTTATAAGAAAATGCCGCGGCCTGCAATGAGTTCAAAGACTGCGCTGTTTCTCTGAAAGACTCAGATGGAGACTGCTGATAATGGAAGATGGGCGATATGCACAGGCAGCGACATGAAGGGGGACAGAGCGAGTCAGCTTTATAGAGCCGCCATTAAGACCAGATAAGAGCACAGAAATAGCAGGTGTGCGTGGGGGAGTAGGAGAAACAATGTGTATGTTTGAGCGTGTGAGCATACTGAAACCAAGAGTGGGGACAGCATATCATCCAGTGTATCTTTCCATTTATACATTTACATGTGTATACCAAGTGTGTTTTTACAAGGGCAGGAGACTTTTTGTGGTGTGGTCTAGGTGTGTAGGTGCAAGCAAAAGCAGGAGAGACTGCATGTGTGGACATATCGTGTACACACATACACACGATACATTAGCTGTCTAATGTCCAGAACACTGTGCCATTACATTCCAATGAGCTGTGGATTCAAATGAAAAGGCTCTAATTACACTGCAAATTGGACTGGACGCATTAAGGTGTCTGAGCACCTACTTTTGAGTGCACCACTGAAAGAATTGGAGTCAGAATGTCTCCAGAAGAATAGCTAACTATGGAAAACTAGCCACTTGGGACATCCGCATGGACTCGTTACAGTGTACGTTTGTGTACAGACAATAACTGTGCTTTTATGTTGGCACATATGTGCTACACAAATGTACCATCTCCATCATTTTCTATTCTATACGGACCACAGAACACATTAAAAATAAATGTCACCTCGCACAGCCTCTAACTCCCACACGCATACATACACACAGGCTGTGACAAACACACGCCTTAATAATACCCAACTAAGTACCAAAGTTCAGCCTCAGAGTTGCTTGGGGAGCAGGTTTCAATACCTGCTGTGAGAGCTGGGTTCAGCTCTGAAGTGGAAGCCTTCACTGTGGGGACTGACACAATGTGAAATGCAATCACAACACATAGCAGGGAAATGCAACAACAGGAAGGGAGGTGTGGGGGGGGGGGGGTCTGGAACAAGAAAAATGGAAGATGAGGCAGAGAGAAAGTGAGACCCCTGGTGATAATCTGCAAATGCTGCAGGTTTGATCCTTCAGCTGTGTGTGACTTCTTACTGTTTACATGTCCTTGTGAGGACTTATCCGGTGCCAGAACTGATCTGGGAGATACTGCTTTTACTGTTGGTGCAGAGGTCTTGTGGAATAATCTGCTATGGAATAATACCATTAAATATGTTAATACAACATCAAACATGACTGTCCATTAAATGTAGCCAGCAGAACTTCAGGAAGTCACTGCACACCAAGAAAATAGTTCCAGCACATATATCATTCCCCCTGTATCCTGGCTGAGGAGGAGCACTGAGCTTGTAACATGTTTACCATCCTTTACCAGCCAGTGATAATCATCCTTTTGCCATACACTTTTGTTTATGTGTGTGCATTCAAAGTCATAACAAATATTCTAATATTGGCAAACAATGAGATTCTTTTTGTCTCTATGTTGCACACATTTAGTTGTAAATTGAGCACACAGCCTTGACGGGCAGGAAATAAAATATGTAACTGACACAGGCAATTATGTGTCTTATAGTTTGTACACATGACATGTGAAGTAAACACTGAAATCTGACTGCAAATACAGCTGGACACTGAAGTCATTAAATGAATCTTTAATTCAAGGTTTAGAAACAAAAGGCATGCAACAACAACAATAGTAGGTGCTCTCACACAGACAGCACGTCGCAGTGGTGCTTGTGTGATGAAGCTGAAACATGTCCTTGTACCCAGTCAATCGAGGTCCTCTCAAGAATAGTAAACGTGTGTGTGCATGAGCGTGCACGCATGCCGTACTCTTGTTGATACCCATCGTACACACATTGTCTTTTAAGGAGCGACATCACTCTCTCGTTTCAAATGATAATATGCAGGGAAAAGTCATGGACAGGAGCTCGCTGCTGCCGCTGCTCTTAAACGCACAACGATTTGATTACTGCAGAAAAAAAAAAAACACACTACTGGAGCAAGGTCACATCATGAGCCTCACGTCAAGTTTCTATCTATGTCTTATATAACCATTTCTCCATCAACAAGGTCATTTCTTTAGCAAATCACCATCCATGTCTCCATCCTCCTCTTCTCTCTTTACTTCTATCCATTCTTCAACTGGGCCATTACCTGAAAAGGCCATTACTTGAAATCTCCTCTGAGAGATGAGGCTTGACTTTTAAGTGATGCTGTCATAGTCAGCCAACTTTTCGGCAACACTAAAGCCAGACAGCTGTGATATAGATGATTTTAAAAGGCTAAATACAAGGTGAGCTTTCACTCTGCAGGAACATGTCTTTGCATTTTTTTTCCCTAACCAGAGAGAATTGGTACACAATTGGTAACAATAATCATGAAATTGTTCTTGTGAAATGCACTCAAAGGCTGTTCAAACATTCACTTCCAGAATTGCATTTACTATCTGCACTGTTGACATCTATTTCCACCCATTTTCAAATTGAATTTTCATTTTCACAGTTTGGCAAAGCCCTAATGTCCCCCTCATTTGAATCACAGGTAGATAGCGCATTAAAATTCCTGGGGAGAATCCAGTTGTGTTGCAGACCAATTACAGACAGAAAAATGAATAGCATTGGGAATTTGCTCAGACTTCTTAAATATATACCCAATGCTTGAGCGTCCTCGCCAAGAAAAACTTTTTTAACAAGTGGTCAAAACTCTGTAACACTGCACTTTCTACGTGCCGACACCTGCCTGGACATTTTAGAGGAAATACTGCCTTAATATCAGGCCTCAGCCACATGAATATTTAACATTATTTAAATACACACCTATTCATTTTGTACACTAAATGATTCAAAAATGATTAAGTAGGGGGTTCTGTCATAAAACTTATTTCTCCTTTCCATACATTCAGGATGTCATCAAACGGTCTAGTTAACCTGAACCTTGGAGAAATGCCTGTATGACACTGAAGAAGGAGAAAGAGAGGGCAGAAATCACAAGAGCTTTGTGGCTGTTTGGTTTTGGCTTCAACACAAAAAAACACACAAACGTACCTGTTTGGCGAGGGTGACAGCATCAGCGTGAAGTCGGTCTCTCAGATGAGGGTCCAATTGGAAAGCTGGTGCAATCTCCACAACCTTCAAAAATAATAATAATGCCACAGTGACCACAGCACAGTCAGAATAGAAATGCAGCACAATGATAATGTCAGGCCAATATGTCATATTTCAACTCACTGATCTACACCTACTAATCCTGCATCTTGAACAGCTCTATTAATTCATTTTGACAGTTATAGTAGCATCAGGGTAAAAAACATGCAACTAAATCAAAAGATTCATTTAGCCTGTCGCTGAGGATGGAAACACATTTTACCAAATTATCTTTGGATGTTAGTGCTGCTTTTGACACAGAAGACCTCAAATGGTTTTATTGATGTACCACTGAAAGAATTTTTTATTTAATATTCACAGACAACGTGTTAAGATTAGAGTAATTATAAACTCTAATTATTAAAACTCTACAAAAACGATGCTATGCTACCCTGCATCTGTTTCATTTAATGGATATTACGTTGATTGCTCCCTACCATTAGTAACCACAAATAGAATTTGGAAAATTTGGACAAAGACGTTAAAATGCTGCAGTTGGGTGATAATTCTCTATTGGTTCATCACTACAAGTCACTTAAGCCATTGTTTATATAAAAGTATCAATCGGTACAGCTTTAAAGATGCAGTTCCTGGCTTCCTATAGCGCTTAATAGTGCCCCGAAATCCCCTAATTTTCTCTCAGTTCAGTTTAAGTGATTCTTAAAACAGATCATCCACCATTTGTTTTCATTTTTCCTACAGTAGCCATCAGTTTGATACAGTGTGTGTCACTTTAGCAAAACAGATGGCGTGAATCATTTGTAGTCACATTCAGCCTTTCATTTGGTCTTGCCACAGCTGCTGGGTGGGTGGGGTTCGCCAAGTTGGAGGCTGATCTGTTTCGTTCGACTGTGTCAAACAAGTCGACCCATCCCAGAGAAATAATTGAATCCAGTTCAAAACAACGTGACCTGTGTCTGATTTAAAAAAAATAGAAATCACAAGAACTCAATTTGAATTTTTATCAAATCTTATCCCCCCCAAAAAATACCCTCTCCAAGTATGAACAGCACTTCCAAGACACAGAAAAATGCTAAAAATATCGTATTGGCACTCTACCATCCCTAATCTTTTTCAACAAGCAACTATTCTTGTTTCTGAGATTCAAAAAGATCTTAGATTAAGGGCAAAGGCAGATTAAGTCTCACAGAATCAAAGAGCAGCAGCTCTGGCGTGAACAGAGCCGCTAATATGATTATCATCTATAATTTGATTAAAGGGAAAGGAAGAAAGTGATGAAAACACATGATTGAAACTGCTTTGAGGTGACAATATGTAATGAAATATTACACTAGTTAATCAGCCTCCTCTGATGAATAAATTATGTTGAGTGACGATTAGATGACAATGTCTATGTTCTCTTTCATGTGGTATTCAGACATGTTTGTTATTTTGACAATCAGGTGATGTTGTAATACCTCGTCTATATCCAGTATCAGGCCAAAGAATCTGAGAAAAACAGTCCTGGCTAATGAATGAGAATCAATTCAACACTATATACTCTTTTTTTTACTGTTTTTGTTGATCCAAGTTGCTTTGGTGGAGAATTGTGTAAATGCTGCAGTTGTTGCCAAGACTCCCATTCATACAGCATTAACAGAGGCAAATTTTTATTGGTATATAATCCTCTTACCCCCTGCTGCTCAGGACATCTACAATACCCAGGGCCACCAGTGCCATAATAATCATTGCTATAATCTCTATTTGTTAATATGTTGCTTAATTGGCCTGTTTGCCAAAATAAAAAGGGGCATAAAACACTACGGCCTTTTGTATATTTAGTAGACTGCAGTGCTTGAGGGTGTGATTCCTGCTTATGACCTTTGTTTCATGCCCGCCCACCATCATCATCCACTTCAGGCTAATCTACGTAATACAGCAGAAATGCCATGAAGATAATCTTAAATAAATTCAAACATTAAGTTGGGTTAGATGAATTTGATGAATAAAATTAGGACTTCACCTTTTGGTGTCTCCGCTGAATGGAGCAGTCTCTCTCATAGAGGTGGATGACATTACCATATTTGTCGCCTGGGGGAGAGAGAGAGAGACAAAGAGAGACATAGGTGAGAAAATGAGAGAGGAACAAAGAAAATTATAAGATAATCAGGGGTATGAAGAAAAGGAGTGGTTGAATTCAAGTAAAGGTGAAGTGAAAGAAACATTATTTGGTCCTAGATTCACTGTGAGGCACGTCCATCGATGGCCAATTTAGAGATTTGGAAACCAATGACAGCCAGCTTCAAATTTCTGACTGCTACAGCCTGCAAGGCAACGGTCATGTGACAGGCGGAGGCAGCCGAGGGCATCGATAGGCTACTTTTTGGTAGGATTCTTGCTTGCTGAACTAAATGTACTGTAAAACAATGTTTTGAAAACCACAGTTAAAGGTCCTGTCAACAGCCTACTTAAATGTCTTCATTTCTTTTACTATCACTGGTTGTTCCCTTAAGTACTTTAATGTGTGGGGAGTCCAACAAAAGAGTGGCCAGAAAAATGTATGACAAAGTAAAACATTCAGCCCAGCCCAGCCCAGGGTGATCTATAGAAGATAACATTTTCTGAAATTAATTGTTTAGAAAACATCAGAAATGTTCAAGATTGTTTTGCCCGACCAATTGTCAGAATCCAAAGTTATTCCATTTATAATGATATAAAACAGAAAATAGTAGCAAGTCCTCACATAGCTGCAAAGAGCTGCAATCTGAGAATTTTGGCGTTTTTTCTTTAAAAAATTATTTAAAATGATTAATCCATTATATCCTATAGGCCATGTGACTCTTATCTTGTGGATATCACTTTGACATGTACATATACAGTATATATCTACAGTACTACATTTACTACAGTATATAGTATATATAAGTTAAAAACAGTGCCAGCACTAAGGCCAAAGACAGTTTTGTGATGAATTTGAATGAGAGCAGCAGAGGGATGATGCGAGCTGATGACTTGTTTCTGCTCGCATTCGTTTTTCTCCAACAGTGCACTGCACACACTGCAATCAAGACTTTATTAGACCCATGTCACACTGTATGACCGGCAAGATTGCTGTGAGGCCTGAAAAAGATCGACATGAAAGAAAGGAACACGGCAAAAAGAAAGGAAGAGGACAAAAGGGGAGAAACAGGAAAACATTAAACTGAAAGTGAAGGAGGGAAGTAGAGAGGGCAGAAAAACAGAGGGCTGGCAAAGACATGGCTTTTAACAGGTAATTCAGGAAA
Source organism: Enoplosus armatus (assembly GCF_043641665.1). NCBI lineage: Eukaryota > Metazoa > Chordata > Actinopteri > Centrarchiformes > Enoplosidae > Enoplosus > Enoplosus armatus. The sequence continues at coordinate 11,190,681 of NC_092202.1, forward strand.
TTCACAAAATCCCTGCATGCCCTAAAGACAGTAATTAATCACAGTTACCACACACACACACAACTACACCATGGTAAATGCTGAAACACACAAAACACATCCGTGCCAAACCAGAGACAGCTGTAAGCCTGATAACATAAGCACTTACAGTAATGTACACGTGAACGTGCACGCACACAGATACATTTCACATGTCCTGTACAGTGTATGCTCGAAGTGCAGACACACTTCCTGTAAGTGTCTGTGTTGAATTTCAGTTCTATAAGACTGAGTGGTAGTAGAGTTACATTCACTATAATAAGAAATAATGGCTGGAGAATCCTCCGCCAGCCAATAAATCTCAGTCACTCTTATTGTTCATCTGCCCCTCTTCCTCCCTGAGCACCACTACGGAGTTCAAGGACTTCTATGCTTTCTTAATGAACTCTGATCAATTCACATAAACCAAAAAACGGACACATAGTTAAAGGCAAACACAAAGGAAGTCGTTGAGTGCACTTACCAAGGATCTGTACTTCAATGTGTCTTGGCTTTTCAATAAACTTCTCGACAAACAGGCTTCCGTTCCCAAAAGCCGTCAGGGCTTCGGAGTAGGCCCGCTGGTAATTCTCCTCAAGTTCCTGACAAGCAGACAAGAAAAATCCATACGTGTCTGAGTTAGTGCTACTATTCAAGAAGCCAGAGAGTCACAGCAAGAGTTAGGGTGGGTTTCAAAGAGGTTTGGTGCTATATTTCAAAGTCCTTTACTCTCTGTATCAGGTCAGTTAGTTTTATTTAGAACAACTTCTTATAATAACTTTCCTTTGTTAAACTATTTTATTTCTCTTTCCCTGTCATTCACATGTGATCTTATGCAGTTCCACGTTTTTCTTTTGACATAAATGTTTACACGACCTTAGGGAGCAAGATGCTATACAACATGTCTGGGACCAGGCTGAGGGAGGTCACAGCCGAGCATGCCGAAGGTCATGACTCAATCTGTGTTTGTCAGTCTGTGACATTCTGCCAGCCCATCCAGTCTCCTCTACTGGGGAAAGACTGAGTCACCATCATGCCCCCTTCCCCTGTGCCTCAGGAGAGGATACTCAGGCCCATTCTGAGCTGTCATCTCATTGCCTCGAGAAAAGATGCTCTTGGAGGCTAAACAACCAGGTGCTCAGCGCTGTAGATGACATTAGCATCGCCAAAAGCATGCCTGTTTTTTTGTTCAGAAATTGTGCCACTATGTTAAAACAAAATGCATTTCAATGCCTGAACCGACCTTCATCTGATCAGAGCTGATGAAGGACACCAATAAGAAGGAGATAGTAAGATTTAGTGCCATCAGTTAGCCAATTGGTTTCGCTCTGCCAGGTTAAAATGCCACTCTGTCACACACAGAGGTGGAAGTAATCATGATTGTGTATCATAACTCTAGTTCTGTAACACAGGAAGGGCACTCCAACAGGGCTCTATATATGTTTAAGCTCTCATCTGTTTCTGGTCGTGCATTAGAAGATACATAAACCTGTCAACTTTGCAATCTTAATTTCTCTGATCCTTTCCCCCATTATCTGGATTTATGATTGAACAAGTTTGAACAAAGTGCTAACCTAAACATCACAAACTACATTGGTGTACTAACTGCATTACTGCAACTAATGTCAAAACATTTGCTGGCTTCTCCAACTTCTCAAAATTTAGGAATAGCTTTGAAAATGTCACCTTGGGCTCTGGAAAATTGAACAATGAAATTGAAATAGAACAATGGGCAGATGAAGCGATGAAAATACTTAGTAGTTGCTACCTACATGACTAATTATTACAATCTCCACATATCTTCCAAAAACTAATAAATCACTCCAAAATACACCGTTCTTGGGATGAGATCATAATTCTAACAAATGTGACTAAAATTGGCAGTTTATGGTGATAAAAACATGGAAATAAACCTACCATTGAATGAAATGAGCATTTGTTAAAACATAAGACGCCACTGAAAAGAACACTCTGAATTATAAGTGTTGGGAAAGGAATTTAAAGTCACACACCTAGCAATATTATCAAATCACTGCTGCACCTCTATTTTTGTAAATGACACAAAGGACTTTTGAAAGAGTCAAAGTTAGCAGAATTCCATTTGTACTCCTTCCACATCAGTTCAGTCCGTCTGTCAGCTTTGGCCACTGGAGCTTTGATACGTGCCGCTCTCCATTTTCTCTCGCTCTTTGGGAAAGCACATCACATAAAACTCTGAGCAAAAATCTGGCACTTTAATTCTGCCTTGCTTATCAGTAAACATACACATCCCGTCCTACAATATGTTGAGAATAGTTAGGCTCACTCTGTTAATTCAGCATACAAATGACCCACGAGCTGGCCTTAATGGAATAAAAAGGCAACCTACGCATTGTTGCTCAGGGTCCCAACAGTACGGAGAAGCCTCTTTACAATTTCCTCACATCATATCAGCTGGACCTGCCGAGGCCCCTGTGAATCAACTAAATAACTAGAAATGTCAACAACTAATTAATTAGACTGGCGTACAACTCAGAAAAGGTCATACTTTTCAATGGATTGCTGACTTGCGAGGCTCAATGAGTACAGTAAAACACACCCCTGAAATTCCTTATGTAGTTCAGTGAGTGAGGGCATTGAACCGCTGTGGTGAACACTGACTAGAGTCATTTCAAAATGTGATGCGTTTCTCTGGGTCAAGGGTTTAGTGAATGTCAGCCAGTAAGGCCACCCTACTGATGATATAACAGGAAAAAGGAAATTAATAACTGAAGTATCGTACTTTGCATATTTAAAGCATAAATATGAAAGCAAGGACGAAAGACGGAGCATATTTTATATTTCATCACCATAACTATTTTAAATGAAGTTACAGAAATGACTTACATAACCTTATTTATCGTGACTTACATATTCTTTGTTTTGTTTTTTTTAAAGGCAAAGCAAAGAAATAAAGAACAGAAAATGCTACCAGCCATGAAGGAAGAGGAGGTGGAAAGTTCTGCGCAGCACTGATTCACCACTGATCTCTGCCCTCTTCTATATGATTGGACAACAATCAGCTGCCTGCTGAAAAAGTTTGACGTGGTCAAACTTTAGGAGGCATACACCCCTCCAGTGCCGCCACTACTGCTGGCATGGGAAGCAAAGCTGCCACCAGGCCTCCACTGAAATAAACAGAGGTGACAACTTGCCACTGCTTGGCGTCTACGGGCCTTAAGGAGTCCATTTTCCCTTTGAGACACATATTTTGGATAAAATCATCCACTAAAGGACATTAAACTCCTTCTCATATATTGATGTCCTGTGGAAAATCCTTTTGGTTTTATATTACCATTAATAATGTACAATATTTAGTAATAAAAAAACAAAGAATTACCCTCACATTGAACCACGGCAAGTAAAATAGTATTATTGGACCTGCTTGGCACAGTTTACAGTAACAATCTACTGAGGTTAAGAGTGTTGTTCTTAGAGGTTAAAACTCTACAAACATTCTGAATTTTCCCACAGGCATCTCCCAAAACACCACTTACAGTGAGTGAGCAGCTGTTGGCTTTCCATGCTGAAATGCTTAATGAATGCATTTTAAGTGACTGGACTTATTTAACTGTCTGTGTAAGCAGTATGATTATATATCAACACACATCATACTCAACATAGATAAAACAAACAGAAGTATTGTGTATGCAGACTATCACCACACTTAGTAAATTATGTATACGGTTGCCTCTTACAGAGTCTGTTTTTAGTTTTCTGGACTTTATAGTGCATTCATTGCTGCATTATGAAGTTGAAGTACATATAAGAAAGGTAATAAATGTGCCTTTATCCTTCAGGTTCTTGTCTGAAGTAGATGTTGTCCAGTTTTGGACTACACTTCTCTCCATCAAAGTGCTGTGAGGTCACCACTGTGACAGCTATTGTGACAGCCCATCATTGCTGTCTGGGTGATGGCGCCCTTACATGGCCAAGAGGAGGAAGATGAGGAGGATGGCAACAGATTGGTAGATGTAAATCCGCCAAGGGATGCGCAATACATGGCTAGTTTCAGGGCACATCAAGTTATGGAAGACATTTCCTTTAAGGAAAATATTTCTCCCACCTCCTCCTTTATGTATTTTGTATGTAAGGGCATTTTTATCGTCTTATGATCATCTTTACATTGAGATGCGCATTTGGAAAGTGGGCCCTGGACAGCTACAATATTGAAAGACATTATTTTCTGAAATGAGAAGGAGCCTCCAACACACGGAAATCACTCAGGCTTCGCTAGGTGACAGAGGAAATTTCAGAGCACACACAACCCAAAACACAGAGGGTGATTGGTGGCCGGAGAGATAAATGACCAGGTTGTAATTTCCAAGAAATTTCATCTTGATTCAACACGAACAGAAAATTAATGAATATGAAAACCAAAATCTGTCATGAGGCAGGCTGGCCGGCCGGCCATCAAGTTGAGTTTGTTTTCTCTCTGCTGGACAAGCGACACGATTTATGTTGTTAGAGCAAGCTGTTAAATTACATCGCTCACAGAAGTGATCATGTACAGCAGCGGCTAATGGGCTCACCTCGTACTCTCTGACCACCCTCATGCCGCGACCACCTCCTCCGTAGGCGGCTTTGAAGATTATGGGGAAGCCATATGTTTGGGCAAACACCTGCGCCTCCTGCAAGCAGGAAATTGGGGAATCTGTTCCTGGGACCACAGGTACACCTACACAGGGGTGGGAGGAGGAAAAGGATACATAAATGAGAAATGTTTTACTTTAAAGATTCTGAATGCTGTAATTTAGAGCAAAAAATCATTAGTACATTAACTTAGAGAGGGATTTATATATCATATCATATGAGACTGCCAACCACTATTAACTTCACACTGCATTTGAATCTCACAAGGTTAGATTTTGTTTTACAGAAGGGAACTTGCCGGTGCAAAATAGAAGGAGGGCGCTGTTAACTCATAAACATATAAATAGAGCTTAATTTTTCACAGTTTCTTGCAGTGGCAGATGGAACAAGTAAAAGGCTGAAAAATGTGTTCTAGAAATGTTCATCCCCCACAGTAAAAGACAAAGTGAATGCTTGGAGAGTAAAAGCCAAAGCAAATGCTAGCAGAGCAATGCCAGGGTGAAAGGTGGAGGGCTGAGGGGGAGTTAGTCATCCTCATGACAACAGGGTTTATGGCAAATTTGGTTTAATTTAAACATTACAGGCATCAAATAGACACTTACAATCGTCTTGTCTTTGGTCTCACTGCTACAAAAATACAACACATATTATAGCAGGTATTCAAATTACGACGACTCCTTTCTCTGAATCTACTCCTCTCATCCATCATCCCATTTTTGCCAGTCACTCCCTTCCATACCTGCACTGATGGCCAGGGAACGAGCCTCCACCTTGTCTCCCATCTTGCGGACCGTTTCTGGGCTTGGTCCTATGAACATCACCCCTGCGTCTGCGCAGGCCTGGGCAAAGTCTGAGCGCTCCGAGAGGAAACCATAGCCTGGGTGGATAGCATCCACATTGTTGTCCTACGAAGTGAGAGAGGCAAAGATGGAGAAAAGGTCATCCACATTCATTATATTTTTGTGCGTTCTACCTGTTGGCATGAAACACATTTCACTAAAGTTAATTAAACTGAGAAAGAAATGCGGCAACTAATCAGCAAGCACACATTTTTTAATTCACATTTAATTTTATGGTAAAATATTTTGTGCTAAAATAGAGAAAGGAAATGTAGCCCAGCAAAGCAACAGGAGCTCTGTTTAATAGGGAGCCACTGCTGGGCCCCAGTTAACACTTGGCTGACTATTGGTGAGGGAGATAAAGAGTCATCACACATCCTAACCTGCATGCTTTACCACACACTGTCTGCTGGCAAGTGAAAAGGACGTGCATATCACTTACAGCAAAGGGACTGTGAGCTAATGACATATTTTAGCCTTAGTTTCAATCGCCATCATCATCATCTACTCAATGGACACCAGTAGGATACCGAGCGCGTAGACGCGCATAATTTGAGGGTCAGGGGGAAGGTACTGAGAGCACACACACACACACATACACACACACAGGGTAGTAGATAGATACAGTAGCTGCCGAGCTTGACAGATAGAGCCATCTCTGGATCAGTATGTGCCATCTGCTCTTGGATACGAGGCGGACTATAATTATGGGCTGTCCCGTTGTTAAGGGAGCTGTTACTGGCAGGCCAGAAGAGGCATGGAGCCACACACACATAAAAAGTGCAGGCACACAAGCAGGTACACCTACTCTCACACACACACACACACACACACACACACACACACACACACACACACACACACACATAGACATGAATACAAAGAGACGTGGACAGCGGATGTAGATTCATACTCAGGCTTACACAACACCCCGGGGTTACAAATATTCGTAAAAGCACGATCATACACTTGTGCTTTCACAGTTGTAAGCAGACACACACATTTTCACATACAACTCAGTTATAAAGCCACACACAGAAGGTACTGGGACAGAGACGGATGGTTATTTTGGTCACACAGTAACAGAGTGATACACAGTGTGAAGAAGAGGTAAACATACAATGTGAAGAGTAAGAGAGGAAGAGCACACACACACACACACACACACACACACACTCCTTCGCTGGCATGGGGTGGCTGGGCTCCCAGATAGGCAGAAGGATTTTGAGAAATGAGTTGGACGATGGAGGCTCCCCGACTTGGCTGGCTGACCACATGCCCACGCAGAAAATTATAAACCGGGAGAGATTGATCAGAAAAATGATAATGAACAACTGGCAGCACGTCCTGGAGGGAGGACGGGAGGTAAAAGGAGGTAACACGGAACAGATCTGATCTTACACAGTGATAAGTGGCAGAGGGAAGAGAAGGAGAGAGGAAGAAAGATTGAGAATGATAGCAAAAAGAAGGGAAATGGTAGAGGGAAGCTGCAGCAGGGAAAAAGAGGAGGAAAAGAGGAGGCGAGGAAGGATTGGACAAAGGGAAGGAAACAGGGACGGACGAGATGAACAGGGGGGCAAGTCTAGAAGGGATGGAGGAAAAGATGCTGCTGCATTTTCCCTCCCTCCAACCAAGGTAAATCTAGTCTTAGGGTGAACAGAAAGGACTAAAAGGGATTTGTCCATCTAATTGTATGCCACTGACATCCATATAATTTTGCAGGCATCAATGACAGCAACGGACAAGACTTTCCAACTTCAGGACGGTAGCAGTGTTTTTCCTCAACATCAAAAGTTTTGTGAACCGCAAAGCCCAAGCATAGAAAACCCTAATGACATCACTGGGGACTTTAGAAAGCTCCTCCAGGGCCACAGACTTCACTAAAACTACTTTCACAGGCTGAATACTGTAGTATTAACCATGATGAGCAAACTAAACTTTGAGTGTAAAATCGCTTTTGATTACTGGTAGAGCAAACAACAGAAATGTTATTCTTCAGCGGGAAAAACACTTTTAAATACCATCTTGTGGTAAATGCTCTTTACCTTGGCTACTTTGATGATGTCAGGAATGTGCAGGTATGCTGCAACAGGTGGCAGGCCTTTTCCAATCAGGTAAGCCTCATCAGCCTTCTGCCTGTGAAGACAAGGGCAAAGGATTTAATATCAGTGGGATGGAAGGGGGACAGCAAAAGCATCCAAAAAGAACAACCAGCTCTCAAGTACACAACCATTATGGCTTCATGGAAGCAAAACATCCAAGCTCAGTAAAGAGTAGGCACCAGTATTTACTCAAATAAAGCCCACTTTAATTAGTCCTCAAGTCTTTAGGATAGGCAGAACCAGGTGGAATTACAATCATATAACAAGACGTATTTGTCAGTGAAAGACATTTAAAATATAGACATTAGGAGAGGAATAGCATAGCTCACAGTGAGGCAGATTAAGATGTTTGTGCGAGTAAACTAAGCAGCGTGATTACCTGAATGTTTGTAATGACAATACAATTATACTTATGTCCCTACTTAGCACCAACCGCAAAACAAAGTACTGGCCCAAAGCGCTGGAGAGGAGAAAAATGCTCCCAGGCTTCCTTTAATTGCTGTTAGCTCTAATCAACTGTTAGCATTGTGGTGGCCGACACCCAGCAGTGGCAGCCCAGCAGTTTACGGAGGCATCTGTCGGTTACGCTTTCTTTATTTAACTCTGTGTGGAGCCATTCGGCTCAAACGCAGCAGAGATTAGTACCTGTGCATTTGTCCAGTGTCTTGCTCAGAGTAGACGGCCACAGTTCGAATCCCCAGTTCAGTGCAGGCTCTGAACACACGGATAGCGATCTCACCTGGAAGAAAAGAGGAGGACACATGTGAGGGATGGATGGTGAAGGAGGAGGTTATTTTACTTATTTAGCAGCCGTGTTGTATCTGTTTTGCTTTGCTACATTTTGTCTACCAGTTTACTTTCTTACCCTTCCTTCCTAAATGTCGCTCTTCCTCTTCTTCACTTTTATTCTCTTTATATTTAAATGTTACTTTTGATCCATAGTTTAGCAGATTGAGTGTGTGGTGGGAGGTTTTATTTCTCCATTTTTCATAACCACACACTTTATATGATTTTATCAACATCCTGTAGCGTTGGCCCTATTTTGCAACAAACGCCTCCCCTGAGAGAATAAAATAAGCTTTGAATTTTTTATGCCATACAAGACATGTGAAAACAAAGACAAATCTATCTGGTGTGCTTCAACACACTGTGCAAAAATATCCACAGACACTGCAACAAGTACTGTTTTTTCTAAAGTTTGAGACACAGAGTGTAAAATCTTGGCTTTGGACAACCAAAACACTGCCTGCCTTTTATCTTGCTGTCACTAGAGCCAAATACTTGTTTTTCAAACATACATTTTGGGGGAGAAAAAAGTTAAGTCACTGAAAACTAGCAAGATGTGTTGTTCCTACTTGAAGGGGAGGACACCGTTCAAACATTTGAGGAGTGTTAAAAAAAAGAGAAAGCGAGCAAGAAATTCTGGAGAAGGACAACAGTTGGAACATAAAAAGGATGAAAACATGATAGAGGACAGAGAGGAGAGTGCGAGATGTATCAAAAGCCAGACAGATTCAATGTTATGGGTGTAAGGTGGGAAATCTAGAGAATAAAATACGTTTTGAAGAGAATAATGCAAAAAGAGATAAAGGACAAAAGACAGATGACCTAGAGGGAGGTTTTAAAGAACTGAGGTGCCAAAAGATGAACATGACAAATAAATGGGGAAGAGACAAGAAAAGCAGTGGAGGGGAAAGAGGGAGGGAAATTAAGTAAGTAAAGAAAAGAGGAGGGGAGAACATAGAGGAGTAAAGTCATGTGGGGCAAAAAGGACGACAGCAAGTGGCTCAGAGGAAAAATCACATCTGACAAGTGCTGAGAAAGACAGGGAGGGAGGAGAGGGGGTAAGGAGAGGAGGTGAGAGGGAGTGAGGAGAGCAGAAAGGAAAGGAGAGGAGAATATCAGTGAAAGACCAGAGAAGCAATGGCAGAGAGGAGATGTGCTTGGTGAAGTGGAATCTGGGCTGATATGATATGATGGTCCAGTCTCTCTCTTCATCACGTACACACACACTGAAGCCGAGCACGGTCCAGCACACGGCGTGATGAATGTGATCTAATGTGGTGTTGATATCACGTCACGCCGATGCGAAGGAGAGCGATTGACGGAAAGCCCTGCTGTGTGTGTGTGTGTGTGTGTGTGTGTGTGTGTGTGTGTGTGTGTGTGTGTGTGAGTGTGAGTGTGAGTGTGAGTGTGTGTGTGTGCGTGTGAACGTGGGGCAGCGACCACAATCTATTTGAATCAAATTGATGGATTAAAGCAGTTAAATAGAGCCTTTATAGGAGGGTAGACATGAATGTATGCATGTATATGCGCAATGCAGACTTATCATGTGCAGCAGGAGGCCTACAGAGTACCACATGTGCCCAGAATTGGACGTATTGGAAACCCACGCACCAATCAATCTGAAACAATGAAACAGTGAACTAAATCAAGCATTTTAAATGTGTCTGCAGGAGTGAATATAATGGGAGGCTCTAAAAAGCAATTAGAATTAAATGCATGAATACATTTATTTGTCAGTCAAATCCTGTACATCACCTGAGTCGCTCTAATTGCACACTGACGGCCTCTCTGGACAGCATTAGCATTAACAGGAGGGGTCTGGTGATTATATGTATTACTGGTGCACGTCAGTGATGTTTACGCCGCGTGTAACAAGCATACTGGCAACTGCTTAGTGTTTAGAAAAGTCTGAGCTTCTCTATAATTATATTTCCATTCAGACCTCAATCCCAGTAATGTAGACCCCACTTTCTAACAGCGTGAATTCTAGCTGCTTAGAAAAGGAACACATACATATTTTTGGTGGGTCCAATATGTTTTGACAAAACTATGTACATAACGACATAAAACATGTTCCATTTAGACTCCAGGGAATGTAGAGACCTCCGTGCTGACTTTATTCTAGCTTTCTAATGTTTAAAAAAATACATCTGTGGCATTATGTACAAAATAAAAGTCAAAAACAGTTTAATACATGCACTCCTAGTGTACAGTGAGGACTATGGTGGCAGTTCCACCTCCGTTTCCAATATTTTAAGAAATTCAGTGTTTTTGGATTAAACAAAACTAGCTTGTGCAGCCACCCACATACAATGTGTGCTTAAATATTAGCATGTGCCAAGTCAAACTGAATGTTGGCCATTAAATATTAAGAGTCTCTGAGAATCTGTTCTTTTGCCTCAGGAAGCCTGCAAATGTCAAAGCTTTTTTCTTACATTATAAATGAAACAGCATTAAACTGTATTTAATTTTAATCTGAATTGCTTGTCTTCTTCAGTGGTGAATTAGTACTGTTAGGACGTGGAAGGGGTCTTACCTCTGTTGGCCACCATGACTTTCTTGATTGGTCGATGATTGGTCTGCGGGGCAGAGTGGGTGCTGCGGGAGAGGAGGCACGCCCTTCTCACGGCCAACAGGCTGATGCCGCCTCGGACCGCAGTGTACCTCAACATCCTAAAAAGAAAGACAATGTTCAACATAAACAACGTCTCTACACACTTAAAACTTAACCTCACAGCAATAAGTGAAGGGAAGAGGCGGGACATACAAGAAATGATGTACATTGGTTCCTCAACAACAAGACAGCCAATTGGTCAAATAAGTAAACCTTGTCCTGTATAAAACCTACAACTCATACTTCCTTACAATCTCTATATAATAAGCATTTGCTTAGTTTGAGAAAAAAAGAAATGCTTTAAGGAAATTGATGAGGGTGATAATGCTGTGAAAATGATTAAACAAGAGAGATTAAACCTACTAAAGTGCCAGGCCCGGTTAAGTTGCTGCCAAGGGTTGTGTGTGCCTTTCAACTGTACGGTATTTTCCCGTATGGTATTTTAATTGGTGTTGTACTGATCTTTTGAAGGAATCTTGGATTATTCCAGTGCTCAAGAAGAAAAGGCTGTATTATGTATGAATAATTTGAGACCTGTGGCCCTGTGCTATGAAAGTTTGCAACAAGACTGTTGAAAAATCTAATAGCATCTGCGGATAAGCAACATTATATGATGGCCGGAGGCATATTATCCTGTTTGTGTTTAAGTTCTTGAGGCTGTTATAGTGATCGCTAATATAACCCAACCACATCTTATGAGCCAGAAGCAATTAGATATACCACTCTTTGGTAAGATACTGAATAGATGGAAGTCAATTTTCATAAATATGTGCAAAGAAATGTGCTGGATCAAGTATCACAATTAATATTATGACATGGTCTTTAATAATAAAAGTACCACACAGATTCTCTATCAACTCAAAACACGTTCATATTGCTTGAGGACACTTAAGAATCAGCTCATGTCAACAACATCTATCATATTGAGTGTATGGACCTACTATACACGGGGAGGGAGTAGCAATTTTAGTAAAACTGGAAAGACAGCTAACAGCTAACTAAAGAAACATCCTCACACCTTCTTCCAAGACAGAGGTTAGATTTCCATAAAAGGGAAGGTGAGAGTTAGGAAGCCAATCAGCTGCAGGTGTGTCTAATTAAGGACGAGTTTCTGGTGTGTTTGTGGTGTCTTTTGTCAAATTACAATAAATAAAATGAAGGCACTAATTATCTTTTTCCTAACCCAGAAATTTCAGATACAATCATACAAACTTGGATTGAACCATACAAACTGCCCCCATCAGTCCCATTCATAGATTGAATTGTAGGAAAGAAACTAACTTGCTGAACAAGATACTCCAAAGCCCAGCAAAAAGACCATCCAACTATCACATGAAAAAGACAAAAACAAACATTCATTACACCTAACGCCACAATCTATAATCCACATAAAATTACTGAAGTGAAGCCCCCTATTATTACTAAACATACAGAGACAAGGTACACACTTACATTAAAAATAGTCAACAACTACCTCCTCAACTTAAGTGGCTCATTCACTGTGGGGAAACTGGCATCTTTACTGATGGGAGCTGATTGACTGCAGGGGTGGAAGCTTCTTCTTCTGGTCAGACTCCCAAGCTACACCTCACTGATAGTCCTTTGCTGCCACACTGTGGTCAAACAACAGCAATGCAGGCAATAGAGACCACAGCTAAACTAACAAAGTGCCACTCCTTGGAAATCCCTGAATTTGCAAATAATGAACTAAACCAAACAAAACTGTTTTGTCATGTCAAATTTAACAATATATTAATTTGTTAGGTATGCTTCAGGACTCAATCAACACATTAAAAAACAACTGCAAAGGCCATAAACTATACTATATCCTGAACTATCACATAAATTGAACATTAATACAAAGAGCCTCAAATCACAATGAGTGCTGGCATCTTCTCCAAACATATAACTTTACATGGTAACATTACAAAATAAATTTCTTTGAGCCAAGTGAAGTCTCATCATACATAATCACGTCCTGTTTGTTACCTGTGGTTGCAGGGTTTCACCACATATGTCTATAGATTTAAAGATAATGAAGAGCGGTGTTGCCAACTATACAGTGCAGACAGTCACTATATTCAACCATTATAATGACGTACAAGATAGCATATAAAGTTAACTAACAGCATAGCTCATTTCACCTGTTCACCTGTGTGAAGTGGATTGTCTACTTTAAACTTCTATAGTCTTCAGCCTATCCCATCAAGCCGTCGGTGAGAAGCAGAATAACACTGTGGACACGTGTTGGGATCTTACATATTCACAGTGGGAACCTTTTTAGGTCTAGACTGGGGATGTTTTACATGATTATGTGTGACATTATTATATTAAGTGAACCAAGAACCAACGAGTGCATGCTTTTAGACTGCCAATGAATGCCTTGAGACTGCATACAGTCCTCAGACATTGTGGCAGTCAGGCTGAAACAGTATACTGGATCGACACAAAAGCAACAGTGTTACACTATGAAACGGATACAGTTTCCCAAGGCCTGAATACGACAGGGAGACAAAAGCAGACCAGAGAGGAACAGGACAAATGAACCAGGCTGACAGGCAAAAAAATGGTCAGATATCTGTGTCCTGCTTTAACCTCACGTCTCCGATGCAGCTGAATTACAACTTCTTAGCAGATAAGTATATTTATCATAAACTAGGGTTGGGTGATGTGGTCTTTATTAGAAATGTGGATATGATGGCCAGGTGGATTATTACCTGTATTACCTGCTAACTGCTCTAAGATTCAACTATCTAGTGAGTTTAGAAAACCCCAGAGAAAGACATTTTAACACATCTTATAGCTATAACTATGTCCTATCACAAGATAAATATTGTAATGATATTATATCAAAACTGTGAACAGCTCTACTACAGTCAAGAAAAACTCCTGTGTGGGTATAATGGAAATTGTTGTCAGTTACTTAAAAAATGACACTTCATCACAAAACCAGCATGCATTGATTTAAGTACATAAATGATATGCATAGAAAATGGCATCATAATATTACCAGCCAGCAGCCTAATGATGGTTAATTTAAGCTGTGGCCTGTTATCTAAAATGCTCTTTGATCTTCCAAAAGCTGGAAATCTACCAGACGCTGTGGCCTGCAGTTGAAAGAAACTTCCTGACCTGAAATAGTGCGCAGTGAGGATTCTCTATCCATATGCTAAGTTGTAAATTGTCATTGTAAGCAGCTGATATAATGACTGAAGATGCACTGTGATGAGAGAGAAAACAAAGCTCATCATTTTAAAATCCTTTTGGTTCACTGTATTTATCTGTCATCTCATCCCCGTCTATCCTCTGCACATCCTTTTCTATTGATCCTGTCATTCTCTCATTCTAAGATTTCTCTCCTTTTTGATACCATTATTCAAGTTTTACAGTGTAGCTCACTTCCTTCCTTCCTTCCTTCCTTCCTGTACAACAATAAAATAAAAAATAAATAATTAAATGTGGCACACTAAGTGGTTCACCGGTACCATGAATTGCTTTGCCAAAATGCAAAGAGGGAAATGGAAGGATACATTGTGGTATGAAAGGAATGTCAAATGGTTTGGACACTCAAGCTGTGGCAATACAACTTGAGGGTCATTATGGTTTGGAGCCTCAACGTCATATTCCTGGTTTGTCTCAGCAATAAAACTGTTCTTTACCTGGATTTAGCCGAAAACATTTAAAAAACAAGGGAATAATAAGTTTGTGTGCTGGCCTCATTTTTAGTTGTTAAACTACTCCTACTACTCCTTTTGTGGCCCCTAGTACTGCACTGAAAATGTTGAATGAGCAGGTGAGCGATAAAATTTCTCAAAAAAAAACAAAAGAAAACACACTTAATGAATACACTCCTATCTTGGTCTTCACAATGATGAAAACATGTTGCTTGTTTTGACATGTGGTGACTCGCAGTGGAAAACATTTGTCCGCTCTGGAGCCTGACTCATAGTTGAACAGAAAGTATAGAGGAAGCATTGTCTTGAAACACACAAGTGAAATTTGAAGAGCACTTTAGAAATTTAGTTCTCATTAAGGCACTAATGCACAAGTGTTTGTTTTTTTCCGCTTACCATAGACTGAATAAAGGATTAGATTATTTATTATTTGCAGGATGGTGAATTAAGCGATATTAGGAAAGTTTAACGTACAATACGACATGGTAGACTCAAAAAAATGACATGTTACAGCTAAATATTCTAAGTGAGCAACAAGAAATGACCATGTGATCAGTGAGCCAACACAGACCACAACATTTGTTGTTGACTCATGCACGGTAACAGACTTTTGATGATGAGTCACAACCCAACAAAAAGGTTTGATTGCATTGTCTTTTCTGAAGTCAAAACACACATTAGCAAAGTGTCCACATCCAAAACAAGACCAAAATCCGCACACAGTTCAGTACTCATGCTCTGAGATGAGGATGATTAAGTGACGGTCCCCAACAACGTCATGCGTGTTCACTGCACATGATCAGTGCATAATGAAATCAAATATTACGTGAATGGAAATGCAATAAAAATGAACTTGTGAACCATGTGGCTGATAAACACTATTACAACACTGTACTAGCACAACATATCCACAGTCATCATAACAAGATAGTGGTGATAGTGATTACTGCCGTCAATCTCCACCGTATTACGCGCATTACTGACTGCAACCCCAGCTACAGCAGCTTTATCATGTAGCGCTGAGCAGATACAACTTGATCAATCAGTGTCTTTTAATCCTGATAGGCTATCTGATTGGGCCAATCCGTTTACAGCTCTACACCGTGGCTGCTTCAATGTTGACAAACAGACCAAATCATGTCAATTATTAACTGATATCTTTTCAATCACTCCGTTCAAACTTCATCTGATACACAAACGGTCTACCTCAACACATAAACACACACACACACAGGGTGGAAAAAAATAACAGGAACACCTAACGGTATAGCCCACACTGATACAACAGCCATGCAAAAAGGTATTTGGTACAATTGTATAGGTGTTGCTGTGGTCACTGTATTTTCAGGAGGAAAATACAGGAGAGAGTTGCTTTTATCAACAGTGACAGAAAATCCAAGTCATCTAAATAACTTTGCTTGCTTTGTTCACACACGGCTCAAACTAAAGGAAATCTCTTTCAGATGGATTACACGGCTTACATCAGGATCAGTTTTGTACAATGGCCTGTAAACTAAGTCAGAATAGGTCAGAGGTCAGAATACTCATGTGATCCCAGTGTTACAGTGTTGCATAAAATCAAACTGTATTGATTAGACGTAAGAAAGGCAGACAGCAGACACATTTTAATAGGTTGTCAATGAATGAATGTCATTATTCATGCAGGGTCCTGTTCATTTTGGTATAAGGTGCGGCAACTTCTTTACTATAAGCTTGGAAAGGCAACAATTGTACTGATCAGTCATATCATACATCAGATTAATACCCTGTTTCAGCTGTCAAGTACTTGTTTTATGTACTGAATGAGTACTACTTGAAGATTGCTGATTGCTAACAAAAAGGGATCAGAATCATGAACACAATTGCCCTAAGCAGAAGTGAAAGCTAGAACAATTCAAATCGGCCCATTCAATCAGTAATTTACGTCAGTTTCACAAGGTGCCACGTGATACTAAAATATCTTTTTCCAAAGAGTCCAAAGAGAACATTTAGGTAGCTGAGGCACATTTAATGGTACTATTTTGCCTCCAGGCATCAATATGTAAGCGACATCTGTTGGCACGATGCTTTCTGTCTGTCCAGGGCTTGGCTCTTTCTCAACAATTTGTTATTTGAATCATTAGTGAGCAACAAACCGCACTGTCTGACCATCTTCATCACAGGAAGAGCACTGAGAAACAGTTAAATAAAACCTATATGCTCTAACCCACCTCAATCCTGAATACTAACATCAGTTTCAAAACGGCTGCAACACAAAAGGAGCACTGAACGAAATTATAGCTGGAAAGCCAATATGGAATGTAGATGTTTTATGCCAAATGTACTCCATGACCCCCGCCCCCCCCTCTGTTGTCCTGTCTCTAAACCTCTGTGTCTGACTCGCACCAAACACACACACACACTCAAAAGTGTCCTCAGCCTTCAGCTTATCTGTCTGACAGCACAGCTAAATCCTGACCAACATGCATGCATCAGACACTCCTCCATCTAAAGTTAAAGGTTATGGGCCACTGACAATAACCTGTGTGTGTCGGGGCAGCTTGAAAGAACAGAGGTGATTTCTGGTTCACACATTAACTTCTTGGAGGTCAAAGTTCTGTTCTGTTTTGACGCACATACAGCCCGTGATGTTGTGACACACAAACACACATGGCTAGCATTAACTTTGCCTCAATTTGCTGTTCATGGGGCAGATACATGAACATGGTTATCTGCCAGCATTTGTGCAATACCAGACAATCTACCCTTTCATCCTTCACAGCAAACGTCTAATCACTCAGAGTTCTCTAAACAGGGGAAAGTACCTGATGTACTGTACGTGATTTCACTTTAAAACACCAGCATGAGATGACACTATCGCTATTAAAGGTGAGTATGAGTGCCTGGGTGACCTTAACTGTGTGTTAATGGCACAGCACACACTTCCATAAACATGTATACCCACACTGGGTTTCTAGAGCTTCCTGTGTCACTTTGAACTTAATTCCTGTGATATTTGAGATTCCTTGCTGGAGCTCATCATTAAAACTCGGGCTGGGAGAGAAAATATATCAAATACTGCAAAACACCAAAAAGTAGGGATTCTAACAAATAGCTTTAAAACAAGAAACATGTTTTTTCTCTTCTCACTGCTGATGGATGCCAAGAATATGATACTTTCGAGAATGCCAATGGATAAATCATTACATTAAATGGAATTATTCTTAATTTCCTCTGCATCACTTTATACACATTCCCAACAGTTCAGCCTGACTTATTTTGTACTTTCCGGGACCTTGGATCTTAAATTAAATTTGTTAATTAAATTCTGTGGGTTTAAACGATGCTTTGCAGCACAAGGTGTCTGTAATATGAGCCCAATGGTGGGTTGGACAAGGCTGAGCGAATGAGGGGAGTCCAGTAAAAGTCTGTGGGTTACAAATGTAGAGGAAAAGAGAGTTATAGTTATTTACAGTTATGTATAGAAATAGGAGTTTAAACCTTTATCACAAGGCATGACTGGATCAACCCATTTTCAGGTGAGGTAAGACATACAGGAATCCCATTCCAACTCACTGCAGATTGCTGTGAAAACACACATTGCACTGAAAACAGCTGGTATGACATAGATCTCTAGCCTCAATACGTTTAAACAGTAGATTGCCCCACATGTTCACTCACACTGACACACACACACACACAACTGTCTAGGTAGACGGTTTGCTTAATTGTTTAATGTACAAAAACTGGAGATAAAGGGAAGTCTCTCAGAATACAAATGAATCCTGAAAAGGTCACTTGTCATTAGATGTAGAGGGAGAGTGAACAACAAAGAATGGAAAACGGGTGTGTATTCATCCACACTCCCTTCCGTCCTCCCTCCTTCCACCTCAGCAGTCTCCCCCTTGTCCTACCTGCCCCTGACCTGATAGACAGAATGAATGACGTGAGTGTGAGTGTGTGTATGTGTGTAAACTCACTTAACTTAGACAAAATAGATCAGGGTTCTTCAAACATAAAAGCATATTACAATTTTGGAATGTTTCCATTACGTTTATTCTTTAATCTAAACGTTAACAAACCAAACAGGAAGTAAAACATGTAGGATCGGCTGTGTCAGAGCAGTGAGGCAAAGTAAAGGATGAGATTTTAAAAGGTCCCAATTATCAACACATGCTCAGACATCAGGAACAAGGTTGCCGAGACTGACTGTGTTCACGTAGACAAAACAAATGCTTGTGACTGGACTAAAAAGTGGGTAGCAGCGAAATAAAGGTTAGAATGGAAAGGTAGATCATGGGCTCGAATTCACAAGCAGTCTGGGAAACTCTGCCGAGATGTAAACAAGAAATAATCTACCCTCTAACAGGAGCTGGAAAAAGGACCCTTGAGCAAGACATTCATACTGTATTCATTTTTCTTAATTTGCCATTCATTCAAGACAATTCCCTGACTTCATATATTTCAACTCTAATCCTCTATATGAATAAACCCAAATAGATGTTGTTACTCATATGAACATACCAACGTCAACAACCATAAAACTAGTTGTATTAGTATATAACAAAGTACAATTTGTGTTATATTGACAGGATTGTTAGAGCCAAATGAAACTGCTGTGTTTTCCTCCTGACTTTCACTGTCACTGACTCTTTACCAGCTGTGTCAACAAGATGCTCCAGCCTCCTGCTGCTCCCCCTTTAGGATGTAATATGTTGAAAGAAAAACAGATTTCTTACATAATTCTTAAATAATTCTTTAAGTGCATGTTGCCACCCTAGACCCCTTTTCACATTTTTAAATGGGCTGCATAGTTTAATAGAAGCCAAAGTACTTAACCAATTATCTTTTTGATAGTCTATCAGAGACCATCAAGGACAACAAGGATTTCTATAGAGTATAGCTTCTCTTCTCAAGAAAAGTATTTGCTTTGATATTTGATTCATTCACCTGCATAAGAAATTGTTTGTGAAAACGTTTGATCATAAGGTTACCAAGAGGGGTCTTGTGTAATTAGCTGGTTATCACTTGGACATTCTTGTGTGCTAATGTGGGTGAGGGGCTGCTCAGAGCATGAAAGCTTCACGAGTTAACTAGCACTACCCTTTACTTGACTCTCTTTGACCTCACTAAACCTCAAGGGAAGAAGCAGCTTCCAGACACTGCTGATGCTAAACATTCATGCAGGGTTTCATAATTCTGCTGCACACCTGCTAACGACAGTTGGATCAGTCCATCATGAACCATAACTAGCATATCATCAGTCAGCAGGATGGTATACAACATGGAGAGGGTAAGGAATGTAATGTATAATGTATGATGGGTGGTTGTTTAACCAGTCAGGAGATGGAACTACTCAAGATACACTTGCTGTACTTCGCCTTGACACATCTGGACACTTCAGGTGGGACAAAGTATACAAAAATAATCTTTATGTCATTGCACATTTACACTGTCTTTGTTTACTACTTGCCTCCTGGTCTGACAGGTTCCACTCTAACTCCTACACCACTCATCACAACTATTTGCTGGAGGGTGCCCTGGCAGTGTAAAAAGGGAGACCAGTTTTTCCCAAGAAGCATAAATAATGCTATTTTTTCACTCTTCATTTCATGGGAACCCTAACAACAGGTCAGGGCCCCAATTAGCTGGCAGCAACAAAGGACCAAAGAAATCCAGAGGGAGTAAAGCAAGTCTGCGCCAACACATATTGAAATACACAAGTGCAGTGTTTTCACGTTTATTGTATTTATATTCAAAACATCTATTGTCTAGTTAGGGGAAAGGTATGTTACTATCAGCATAAGTTGTTAACACAATGTTCGTGGTAAAACACACTGACACACCATGTCATGAAAACATATGACGATAAAAGATATATTTAAAAAGCAATGTGACTGTGCAACATCCCAAACTCGAAACACAGATGCCGTGAAGTGCAAACATAAGTGCTAAAACATTTGCTGGGGCACATGTTGACAGACACGCTGTACCACTTTTGATGCAAAGTACTTGAGTTCAAAATGTTCTCTCTGCACTCTTCCCCAACAACTAAGACTCTTGATTCAATTTATACTAAAAAGCGTGCCGACTGGTTTTGAAACTTTCAGCAAATCAGATTTAAATAGCTTACATGACATTACAATATATCATATCTTTTAAGCCTTGCTTGTGGAAGTATAATATCCTCTGACCATCCCTACATCCTACCAGATATAGTCTGAATTTATGTGTCAGTGCAGCACAGTTATAAACTACTGATGGTAGTAACACCAGAAGCACTGTCAACTGATAAAGTACCATGTACCATTCTTTAGAGACTCACACGGTGGAGTGTTATGTTCACGAAAAAGGGAGCACTGGAACCTCTGCATCATTGTCATGAAACTATGATGGATGTGCCCCAGTTGCCTTGAACATTTTCAATCTATTACCTTGGGATTATTGCAACAAGTAATAACATCAAGGTGAGTGAGTGAATGGCACATATCCATCAAACACACAAGGCCACTACAGTCTTTTTAAGAGGCCTACGACCAAAAGCAGACAATTGCCTTTTTTCTGCTTGCATATTTCTTATCACATCCCTGCTACACTTTTTTACAGCTTATAAATTCTGCTTATGACTTGTGAAAATAACTGTCCTTTGCTTGATCACTGGACAGCTCCCACTGGGCCTCCCTGGGCTCTGGGGTGGGACAGCTACTCTGCATGTACCACTGTACCAAGCAGAGTAAAGGTTGCTTTTAAGGATGAACAAACTGTACAGTCAAAGGATTCTGACACAACAGATACACATGCAGGGGTTCAAAGGTGAAAGAGCAGAGACCAAATGTCTGCAACACAGAGAATCAGTGAGAAGAAATCCAGCCATCACACACACAGACGTAGTTACAAGCTCCTGATGATGTGGAGCTTACAAGAAAATAAGCATGTTATGCAATCTACAAGTTTCAACCTGTAAACAGACATTTATTCCCTTTGATACAAAGGCACAAGGGGAAATGTAGTCCCTACTGCGGAGCTGCTTCCTCCTCTTTTAAATGCCAGGATTCCATATATATACCTCCATCTGGTAAAGGACCGAAACAGTATTTCAATCAGTGTTGTATGTTTTGTCACGGTGCCAACTCATACTAATACAAAACTCCATTGAAAAAGCACCTAATTTTGCAACAACCTCAGAGACCTTTGACCCCACTTTGGTAACTACTGCTATGAAGAGTTAAAGTTTTCGCATGCACATTTCAGCTAAAAAGAGTCAGAGTTAGACATGACAGAAATTACTGAGTGTTGCTAGCTAGCAAAGTAATCATGCACAGAGTTGGGTTCAGGTAGACACACAAGTTGTAAATGTCTCTGTAGCAACTGTGCAGCTCTGACAGCTGGACTCACTACACTTGCAACATATGACAGCAAGACACATGCAAGTCCGTTTACACATGTAGCCATTCAGACACTCACGAGGAAAAGGGTAATATTGTCTTTAGGTCAAATGCACTCAATGACAGCCACGCGCACACACACACACACAGGACTCATTCATACTCGCACACAGACACGTTACCCATCAGTACTCACATGCTGGTGCTGTGTCGGTGTCAGTAAATGATGTGAATCCGCTGTCAAGTAACCGGACACCGAGTGTAAACAGTCGACTGTCAGAGTGTGTTTATGTGTGCACTTGCTACCCTCACACACACACACACAATCACACTGCTCCTCGGAAAAGGAAGATTGAGATAGGAGAGTTTATATACACACACACTCGCGCGCGTACACACACACACACAGGTACACGCAAACACACGGAGTGACTTTGGGACAGCCGAGCGGGCGCTCAAACCGTCGACACACAAGCTGTCACTCACACACACACACCGCACACTCTTGCTCAGTCCCTCATATGTAGTAAAGGCGCTAGGACTCTGAAGCTAGTTGCTAACTGTCTACTATAGCTAACTTAGCTAGCAGCTGGCACCGTCCGTCTCCGTCTGGCGGATATAGGAGTCTGCTACTGCGCCTGCCTCCTACTCCCTGTTAATCTCTCTCTCTCTCTCTCTCTCTCTCTCTTTCTCTCTCTCTCTCTCGCTCTCTCTCTCTCTCTCTCCCCCATAAGCTTTCATCCCTCTCTTTGACATGACGCAACCTGGCACGCCCCCCCCCCCCTCTGCTCTAAGCCAATCACAGAAGAGGGCATGACAGCACGCAGCGAGCGGCACCATTTAAAGAGCTCGAGACTAACGACATCTCAACAGCAGACTGAGTATTTACAATGTAATAGCACAATAATGGAGAGTACTATGTGACATAACATGTATAGTGTTATAAAGAGGACTGTACCGTCACTGGTACAAAACCATACAAGCCTATTGATAGTTGTTTTTCATTATTTACAAAACATGCCTTTTTCACCGAAGACGTGTTGACTTGTCAAAGTAGGAAAATAACAGGTGTTGTTGCCTGATATTGTCAACTCCTTACACACAGCACACTCAATACCAAAAACAAAAACGTCTATTCGGACGAAGCCTCTCTCATAAATAAATTAACGTAGCCCAAAAGGGAAGAAATAAAACGCATATTTTGTAAAATGAGGCTAGTCCATGTACCTTTTTACAGCAGACGTTTTGATGGCAAGGAAAGCGCGGGTGTAATTAATAAGATGAAAGCTGCTACAATCAATATTTTACCTGCACCGCATCAAATGGCAGAAAGACGCAGTTAGCAGCTAACTGGTGAACATCGTGGCGCATTTAGCAGCTAAAGAGCCGGGTGTCTTCCTCTGTAATTAGTGGAAACCAAAACAGAGCTAATAGTTCTGTAAATATTGAACTTACATCTGTCAGTTGGCCAACTGTTTGCAAATAAATTTGCTTAAAACAACTGAAAAGGTGTGTGTCAGCCTTGTGTCAACAGCCTTCACTGCCCCCAAACCACGTCCGTTAATGAGAGTCAAATGGAGCTGAGCCATCCTTATTATTAGTGACACCTGCAACCTTCCTGTGTCTGCTGTATTTCATACCACTGATAGGAAAAGTGGAGGCAGTGTTCAGTTGGCACACTTCCAATTTCTATTAGTTTCTAGCCTAACTGAGTCAATATTTTAGTCATTGCACAGCAGGTCCGTTTAACATGCAAAAGAATGACATTTATCTACGGAGAAGCAAGAAGAATACATTTTACAATGATAAATGAGTAATTAATTAAAATCTAGTTGGGATTAAGTGAAGCATTCTATTTTCGAGGAAATTCATCTGGAAATCCAAAACAACTTCACTCAATTAGCCCTATGATTTGTATCAAATTGCACAGTTCTCTCTGAGAAACGTCCAAGGAAATGATTAAGAATCAGTCTTTGTACGACTTTTACAACAATAAGTAGTTTTTATGACAGTAACATTTTTAAATGTATTATGTTTTTTCTTATTATTATGCTAACACTGAAAGCATGGCTGTCCAAGCTACCAGTCATTCAGTCTTGAGGACTGAGGAGACTTTTTTTTTCCTAAAAGTTTTGTTTTAGTACTTGGTTCTTGCTTGCTTATGCAATTCTGCAAAAGAGAGAATGCACACTTTACATTCACTTTGAAATATTGTTTAACATACCAACTGGGTTTCCCTTCATGTTTTATTGTACTCATTTGCCATCCAGTATTATGTTCATAAAACTTGATTTGTTCTCTTCCTGCTTTTGTGTATAACCTACATAATTAGAATAACAGATATGAATTTGATCCTAACCATTCATATTTATCAAAATGTTGGGTAAACTCCTCATAAAGAAACCTAAAGTGAAACGCAATGGAAAGAAAGGGACAAGAAGAGTGGGAAGTAAATGTTGTGGTGCACAGTATGAAAGAAAATTAAAAAAAACTGTGGTGCAGGAAACAGCTGAAAAGGACAGGATTTGATTACAGGCTCTTAAATGGTTCTTTGTAGTCCTGCTTTGTAAAGTGGACAATAGACTACTATGCTTGCATCTCAAGAACCATGCAATAAACACAGACAAAACTGTGAGGACATTGCATTAAAGTTATTCATTCATTACCTCCTTATCCTAATCTGTAAATGCCTAGCACTTGATCCTACCCTAATTTAAAGGGGAAATACACCCTTAAACCTCATTATTGTTGTGATATCTCAACTGAAGTCTGTTGGATTTTCTTGCACCTATCTACGTTTACATGTGGCAAAGACCGAAGTTCAGTAACACACATGGACATAATCACATGCAGGGACTTGACATAGGCTCTTTCATACGGTACGTGATTGTTTCTCAACTCTTGTGTGTTCTCTTATCGGCTCCAGATAACAGAGTCTGTGTCAATGACATTCTTACAATAAGAGGACACATTCAAAATCAACCAGCTTTATGGCAGGGGTAAAAATGAATGTGACAATGAATGATACATTCAACAGGAGTTAGTCAATCAGAAACAATACACAGAGACAGCATTGGATACCTGATCAGTTCAAATAACCTATAATTTGTCTTTGCTTTGACCTATTTTCTCTGATTACCTTACACTCCTCCCTCTTTGAACTTTAATCACCCTGCTCTCTCTCCTTCTCTGTTGCTTACACTCATCCTCCCTCTCTGCCAGTCCTCAGGCAGTCTCTTAAAGGTTGTGATTAATACCATACTCTCATAGTTTCTCACACACCTCCTTCAGAGGCAGAGCGAGTCCTCTCTCAGACGTGCCAAGTGGGCCGACCACAAGCATGCCAAAGTGTTGCATCACCAGCGCTGGTGTAGCTAGGCCACATTGGACCGAGCTAAAAGAATTTTTATGGGGCTCCTTCCCCGTATAACAGACTCTTGATATTAATTCTGTTGTCATTTTGTGTATGTCAAATGTCACAGAGTGTGCTTGGTGGGGGTCAATATTTATCATCCAAGTGACCTTTCACCCCCTCAGGGGCCAATAGCACAGTGTACACCTATGACACCTGTTTCAGGATGAAAAAGACCTCACATATTTGCTTTAGGCACTATCCTAAAGTGAGGCACAATGATAAAATGTTTATCAGTGGTATGTAAACAAGTCAGCTCATAACACCTCTATAGACACTACTGCTGATTATTTTAAAGCATATATAGGTATATATGCTTTTAATGAGCACAGCTGCTTGTACAGCTTTTCCTCACCACATAGTGATTAAAACTTTAAAGTTTCCAGTTTTTTCCATAATAATGTAATGGCTGTGCCAACTATTACATAACAGAGCCCAACCAACTGTGTCAGTGACAGCTGTCTGCCTCCATGTACAGTATCTCCCAAGTGATGAGACCTTAAGATGTAATTCTCTGGAGATGAGGAAGAGGATGAAATACCTTTGCTTTAACTAGTCCTATCCTATAAAAGTAAAAAAAAAAAAAAATGAGTGAAGAGTGAATAATTATGTCAGGTGTCACAGTCATTCTTTTCCATTTCCACAAGTTTATTTTATTTTAGTGTCCCTAAATGACAGCTAGTTTGCACTCTGACCAGTCTTTACACAGTATTACCTCTCAGTGAGATAATAAAGACATCCTAGTGTTGCCAGCCTCTCATGTGTGCATTAAAGTGCAGGACATTCCTGCGATTGTGCAGTTTGTTGTAAGTTGGAGTTTTCTGGAAGTGAGATAATGTGTTGGATAAGAATGTGCAGTAGCTGCGATAAAACCTATATGCATAAAAGATTGTAGACTTTCCAAACACAGGGTCAATCATATGCTGACTTGCTTCAACAATCTATTGATTACATTATTTGATTTTACTCAATCTATGTTATTACTCTTTAATGTAACTATGTAATGCATATGAGGAAACACAAACTGCCATTAAATTCAAGTGAAAAAGAAGAGATCTTAGAGCTTTCTGAGTGACACATTCATTGTCAACATTTCTTCTGAATGCACAATAAAAGTGCTGTAGTTTTGTTGGTAAGTCATTCTTACTCTAAGCATTATGCCCTTGTCACAACAGTGAAATGACCAAAAAAGTTGCTTTTGTTTACTGGTACCACTCTGGTCTAGGGGGAAAAAAATGAAATGCAGCAAATGAGAGAAAGTGGGGATGGGTTGTGGTGGGGGCATGAGCTCAGTCAACTGGCAAAGAGCTGCTCGCCATGAATAGGTGAATGGCCACTGCTCAGTAACTTCTCTGTTTATTCGCTTTCCTCCCACCCCATTGGTCTGGTCTCCCTCTCCCCCTTTATCTACGTGCGTGTTCGCTCTCTCTCTCTCTCTCTCTGAAAAAGACCCACATTCAGGCCTGCTGCTGGTTTCCACCACCCCTCTGATTTCTCCCTACTTCTTCCTGCAAAACGAAAACTTTCCAAATAGAGTACGAGAACAAAATCACAACTATTATGATGTTCATCATAGCTCTGCAAAGTTAAAAATATTCAGACAGCAGGATATGGCCCCGAAAGCAAGAAAAGAGGACACATGTGACACTGCTTGAGCACATTTATTAACTAGAAACAGCTCATTATTACAGAAGTGGGAGGTGGAAAAGAGGCAGGGAAAAGAGGGCAGACAAACTGTGCTAGACATGGTGGACTTTTGTCCGGGGGAGGGAGTGTTCCAGGGGGAGGAACCATATTAAAGGCCATTGTTAACTTTTATCAGGGAACACGCATAAACAGGGGTAAACACATGATGCTCACGAATACATGCACAGATGCATAAAGTCAAACACATATCCATGCACTTGACGACCTGCGTACTTACAAGTACAACAAGGGTACCTAGAAGGAGATAGATATGGCCCATTATATATATACATGAGCAAACAGACCACACACACACCCGTCCACACACTGTTATCGCTATCACAGTGGCGGCAACGCTCACGAACACGTGGGACCAAAGAATGCTCACCGCCTTGAGAAATGCAATTGAGCCACCAGACAGATAAGCATTTCACTGACATAATCAGTGGAGGTGAATTGTAAGTAAACATGAGGACATAGAAGAGAGGAAATATTCTCTGAAAATCAACTTGTAGATGATGATGAACAGGATGCTGTTTATGTATGGATTTGGAATGTTTGTCATTTAAAAATCATCCTTGCATGTGTTTATTTGCTTCATTTTAGATCAACCTCAATCTGAATTTAGCTGACCCACTCTCTCACACAGATACTGTACACACACACACACACACTCACTCACAAAACCTCTTTCCCAGCATCTTCCAGGACACAGTCACGCAAACACAAACACACACACACACACACACACACACACACACACTCACAAAACCTCTTTCCCGGCATCTTCCAGGACACAGTCACGCAAACACAAACACACACACGCACACACACACACACACACACACACACAATCACTGTAGTTAACCATCAACAGGTCAATTCTGGGCACACAAGTGCTCAGACAGCAGAGAAGAGAGGAGATGGTCTACCAAGGTCAATATTAGCCCATTATGGTGTTATATCGAAACCTTTCAACAAGGTGTGTGTCTGCCTTTGTGAGGACCAATTTGAGTTTTAAGAGAGCAAGGACATTTTTGGAAACTGAGCACAATTTGGCTTGTCCTCATTTCTTCAAAGAGCTGTGTTAGACAGAATAGTTTCACTTTCTTGCCAACTGTTAGATGAGAAGATCGATACCACTCTCAAAGAAGTCTGTTAAATATCAAGCTACAGCCTGGAAGACAGTTAGCTTAGCTTAGCACAAAGACTGTGAACAGGGGGAGACAGCACCTCGCAGCACCTTTAAAGCTTGTATATAAATCTTGTGATCTTGTGAAATGTCAAATGCATAAGAAACATTTAAATATGTAACACATTTAATTACACAATTTACAACAAAAACTTACAAAAATTGTCTGTTTCCTTAAAATGTGCTTGAAAAATGCACTTAAGTTTGAATTCAAATTTAGTTTGAATTGAAAAACAGTTTCACTGCAGTTCCTGTAATGCTTCTGGGAGAGTTAAACACTACTGCCAGTTGATTGGCTCTTTTCGCCCCACTGTCCCAGCTCCTACATCGTCTTTCTCTGCTGCATTGCAGTAGAAGGTAGCGGGGTTGGGGCCATGTCCAAATGAGCCCCATGACGGGTGGAAAGGTAAGACAGTGCTGGGCTCTCTTTGATTTGAGTCACCACCATCAATATTAGTGATTACATGCGAGTTTGAAGAAGCGATGTTGCTATATGTCACCACGGTGCTGGGATCTAGGACACTGGCATGTCTGGGAGTGATGGCATTGCTATTGGTTACAGAGTTGAGTACATTGTCTGCATTGCTGTTATTGCTTGGAGTTCCCGGGAGGCCAGAGGAGGAAAAGGTCTGGGGCGGGACCAGATTACTGCCTGGGGTGGGCATTAGGTTGGTGGGACGACTGAGAGCCAGACGCTGGGTGAGGAGCTGGTGCTGCAGCCGCCTGTCGGTCCAATCCTCCTGAGGCTGGCGATGGATCTTCATGTGAGCATTACGGGACTTGATTTTATAGAACATTCTGGAGCGAGGAAAGAGGAAACAGAGAGACGTGATTGACTTGAAGACTTGAAAATCAAAACCATCTGCTGGCACGCCCTGAAGCCAAACACTGAGAGAGTTCCTCCGAGGTTACTGGTTCTACTCACTTGCCACACAGCTTGCAGGGGAAGAAATTGGCCAATGAGGGCGCAGGAACCGCCTCCTCCAGTCCAAACTGTCTGTTCACTGGCTGACAGATGGGTGTTATCTATGAAAACAGGACCAATTGTAAGCTGCCGTGCCGTGATTCACTTGTTGAGCTGCATTCCACACCGGATAAACATTTAATGCATTTAACTCATTACACAAGAGTACACTCCACATGTGTTCCTTTGATAAGCACACACTTCTGTTCTATTTGTTTCTATTCTTATGAGTCCTATCTGTCAGTGATCACGATGCGTGATGCAGAGTATCATGGGAATAGATAAATCACCACAGACAACAACAACAGGAAAAGAGAGAAAGAGAATGAGAGCTGATATGCAAAACAAAAAGAAACATCAGGAACATCAGTGGGCTGCCTGAGTCGCAGGAAGAGGCAAAAAGATTGTAACACTAAATTCCCAACTGCTTCTTTCAGGTGGTTCTTACACTTTTCTGCTCCTCCATCTCTTCATTTCTGTTCTCCTCCTCCTTCTGCTTCTTCTGCTTGTCCAGGAGCCTCTTGCTCAGGTAGTAAAATTCAACACACTGGCACACCGCCTTCGTCCTCACCTGCAATGTACACACACACAAACACACACATAGTGAATACTTAGCCAACACATTTCAGAAAACATAATCAAGCTGACACACTCAGTAGAGCACTGCAAATGGACATGTCCAGCCTTTTGTAGGGTCAGTGAGTTTTTGAGTGCTAATTTTGTGAATCAAGTTGCAACATGTGGCCATTTTAAGAGCTGCAGAAATAGTTCAAATGTATACATCATTGAGAATGTAACCATTAAATGAATGCAGCACAAATAACAAGCAACGCATGAATAATATTTATACCATTTTCTGTATGAGTGAAAACTCTTTTCCATAAGTTCCCAGAGCTGCACTGAAGAGACTCTTCTCACTGTCTGTCCAAAAATCACTACCTGCAGAGAGAGAGAGGAGGGCGAGGGGGGGGAGAAGAGATGAGAATCAACGAAAACAAATACCAACAGGTCACCCTGCGATGCATGACTTGCTGTAATGCCAAGTAATGCAACCACTGTGATTTTTCCCAGCCTATGATTATGATTAATAGCTGGAGGGGGAATGCCAGGGATTTTAGACCCCCACCTGAATGGACACTACTATGCAGAACAATGTCTACTCTGTATTTTACATGGTTCTTGGTGGATTTAAATGGATAAGAGACAAAAACAGAGGGGGGCAGTTGGTTTGGGCTTCTACAAAGGCTACTATCGTGTTTACAGTGGGAATGGTGGCTCCTCACATTTTGACACGCATACAACTGTTGACACACTGAACTTCCTTCACTACATCACATTATTACTTTACTTTACTGACAAACTTTTAAATATCCATAATGAAGCCATCTGAACACCGGGTGATCATTTAGGAATGGTCCTTTAACAGGCATGGGAAACCCAAGAGTTGGGTTGAGGTCAAAGGTTACCAGAGTAGTGGTAGTCTCCTGTTGGTGAGGGCTGTGAGAACAGCAGCATGTCCAGTGTGGCCTGCACAGAAGAGAGGGATGGAGGACGCAGAGAACACACAGATGAGGCATGCAATGGCTCTGAAGAGAACTAACTGGATATGAATGAGCGAGAACGAAAGAAGTGACGAAGAGAATGAGTGGGTGAGTAATGATGCATGGAAGCAAGTCACGATGGATGGAGGAATGATGAAAATGATGGGAGGGAGTGAACAGTGAAAGAATGAATGAGGAATAAACAAAGAACGACAGTATTAATATTCCTCTTTGCTGCTTACCGTCGTGTTCCCCTGACAGTAGTGCAGGCAGTGCAGCGCCAGCTCTGTGTTACTGCCCCCTCCTGGTACACAGCTGGAACTACACATGGACAACAGCTTTTCCACTGTGCATGCACACGCACGGACACACACACACACACACGCACACACAAAACATGAGCAGTTTTCAGCAGTTAGCATAATACACAGAGAACTGAATCATTTGAATGTTTTCGTAGCTTCCATCAGGGTTCAACAGTTCTCCATCATACAGTTTAATATAGGTAGACTAAAATATTTGATTCATCTTCTATCAGGTCGCTGTAGCTTTTCGGTGCAATTATTACTCCTAAGTTGGTATATTAAAAAATCAAGTTTTGGGCTGGAAAGCTGTATGTTGGCATGCCAAATACCTTGGTCTTGTAAGTTGGTATTCTTCTCCAGTTTGTCCCATGGTTTCCAGAGCAACTGTTCCCTGGGGGATTCCTCCTCTGATGACCATACCCCTGATCCCTTGCCATCCACAAAGCACGAAGGAAGCTCTGCCTGGAAATCAGGACCCACGTTGACATACCTGGAGCGAAGCAAAGGGGAAGGTGGGAAAGGGAGAAAGTGGAAAAGGGTGGTACCTATAAAATACCTAAATATGAATACACTCATTCAGGGTACATATTCTTCTAAATTTGTATTTTCTAAATACAGATTTGTTGATCCTGCATGTGTATCTGAATCTGGATCAAAATACATACAGTGATAGGCAGTCAAATTTAATATTTAATAAAAACATTTAATAGATTTTCTTCTCATCCAGTGCCCTGTCTTATAATGACAAAAAAAAACAATCTTGAACTCTCCACATGAATCTGGATCTACAACAAAAAACGAATCACTTGTTCCTTGGATCATGGCCTAACTCTTCACCATGTTTCTGAGACATCATGCTAACTAAAAAGGTAATAAACAAACCTAAAGTAAATGTTTCTTCAGCATTTTACTTACGGTAACACACCACACTCATCTTCCTCTTCTCCACATGCTGTTTCCTCCTCTCTGTGATGGAGAGGTGGGAGGGAGGAGTACAGCCCCTTCCCCCTGCGTACCGGATTGAGGAGGGGTCGAGGAGTGTAGCGGCCTCTCTTTTGACCCCTGCTGGAGTGAAGGATACTGGGAAATGGAGTTCCAGTGTAGATCGGGGAGGCTTGTTGCTATAAGAACACAAGGAAAAAGCATTTACCATGTTAGCCATGTCCATTTTGGATTAATGCATATAGTCAAAAACAAAAGCTAGAAGGAAAAATGTAGCATGTCCTGAAGTTCTAAAAGCTTGGAAGCATCCGCACAAGCATGTAAAAAAGCAAGTCCTCAAAAATGAGAAATAGTTCCAACTCCAAATTTTGGTCTAAAAATAAAAACCCAGACTAAGACTGTGGTTTTAGAAGCAGTAATGCAGCCGGAACTAACGTGATTTCTGAAATAAGAAACACAAAACTGCTATTGCTTTTTTTGTCTTACGCTCAGTTAGAGGAAATGTCAAACCGTGTCTTTAAATGTGCTCAAATTGTTTCCTGTGGAGAGAAATAGCAGAACTCACTGTACCTGCAGCTGTGATTGGTTCAGGTTGGCCAGTCCATTCTTTCCTTTCTGGGTCACCATGTGAGGGGCGATCTTTTCTGCTGCCTCAAAATGTTGGCTGAAGAGGTGAGGAGGACGAGTGGGAAGATGGAAGGAGGGATGGAGGGACTGAGCATTGGAGGGACAGAGGGCTCTTGGTGGGTGGAGGGATGTCTGGTGGGAAGAGAATGGCGATTCTGGAGACTGAAGGACATCGTGTGAGGCTGGAAAAAGGAGGTGGAGGGTGGTATTGTCATGATGATTGTCAATGTTCCATGATGAACTGTAAAACTGTTTTTTTTTTGAGTCAGTCCAACTAAACAAGACAAAAAAAACCTTAAAAGTCAGACACATCACTGTTATCTGTGCAGACAGGAAAGCGTTATGCCAGACACTGACAGAATCAGTTTATTTGGAAACACCCACATATGAATTCAAAGCACACATGCAGTAACTATACACATGCTTGTGAACATTTTAGTTTTCATGTGGCGTAATATAGTGCTAAAGATGTCTGTTACAACTGGTTATGTGTGAAAATGTGAAAAGTGAAAATGTAATTTGCATACGGGAAACGGGAAATTTCACAAGCTCACCTACGAAAACCCACATGTCCCGTAAATTTGCATGTGGGTATTAAACTGTGGTTTTTTTGTAAGGGGAAAAATAAAGTTAATTTAAATTATTTCATGTGGTAGTACTCTAGTTTATTTGATATATATTCCTATTTTTCTTTCTCAAACAGTTATGACAGACTCTGGATAAACTTATCCATTCTTCCTATCATACTTGCATTCACAATGAATGAATGCACACACAACACCTTACCTGTGATGTTGCCGTAGTCAACAGAAGAAGATTTCATCTCGACTTTGCTGGGGTCGCCTGACGCATGTGGGAAGCAGTGTGACATCAGTGGAAACTTCCATATCATCCCAGAGGAATGGACAGATGGGAGAGACTGTACGCGGGAGGTGAAAAACTGGAGCGTACCAAGTGATTCTCCCCCCTGGGACACTGGATTTCCGGTGCCCCCGAATGCAATGGAAGAGTCCGTTTTGGAGGGAGAGTGGGAAGGAGGTGGTAGAGGTGTGGGAGGAGGACTAAGAACTGAAGGCATGAGGTGAGACGACGTGGGAGGAGAGGGGAAAGACGGGAGAGGGGGGTGAGCGGGTGAAGAAGAGGAGGAGGGGGGCAGGTAGGGGTCTGAATCAAAAGCACAGCTGTGCCTTGACTTGACCATTCCTGGGCTTTCTCCTCTCCCTACTCCAAATTCCCATATCTGTCCAGAGGAATCCCCACTGGGAATCACAGGGAATCTTCTCTTCCGGTGGGAGAGGAAAGCCTCAGAGAAGGAGTCCAGTTTCTGAGCGTACGCCCCGCTGCTGATGCCAATAGGTGATCTCTGCGGTGGGCACCCTGAGGCCAAAGTGTGGGTGTCTGCTGCTCCCCTCCACCTGCCCTCTACAGTCTGACTCGAGGGAGAGACACTGAGCCAGGGTCCCTCAACCTCTGCTGGTTGAAGCTGATCTTCACCTGAGCCACAGCTGGACCCATAATCTTCTTCTCTTCCTAAATAATTATCACTCACTCTTGAATCACTCCTGCAACAATCAACACTGTTGTCACTAAAGCTTCCTGCAGCACTTCTGTTGTAAGAAGTAGTTTGTTTAGTAAAGTGGCTAACGTTAGCCTCCCTATTGTAAACGGTTTTGTTTTTAGCTTCGCAGCTTAAATGGGCATAATTATTATAGCTTGCTCTGAGTTTACGCCTGAGTCCTTCCTCACTGCCACAATTCATGGCGTAAAAAACATCATTAGCATTACTGTAGCAATCGCCTTTACTATAAAAATCATCTGCAGGGCTTTGGCAACTCTCCCCGTCCTCCCAAACGTCCTCTTTTTTGCTACTGCCATACCAAGTGTCAGCAAAATAGCTGCCCAACCCGCTTTCTCCGTCAAGTTGGCCTCCCAAGTTAGCATCTCCATCCAAACCGCTGCCACTTGTGTTTAGCAGGCCTCTGTCACCCCCACTGCTCCCCCTGCTTCCCCCAGAAGAGGTGCTTGAATTTGGGAAGGAGGCTGTGGATTCTTCCCCTCGACTTCCATATTGCTCCAGAGGGTCCAGGGCAGGCTGAGCGGACAGGTATCCCACTTCCGGGCTTTGAAGGCTGGGCAAGGTGAGGTGAAAGGATGGGTGGTGGCGATGGTGGTGGAGGTTGGGGAAGGATTGGGTGGATGAACGGTCGTCCATGATGGCTCGCTGGGTGTAGCTAGAGAGCCTACAGGGATACAGACAGAAACATAGTGTAAGTATAAATGAACAAAGCACAACAATTAGGAGTTGTGCTTTGACCAATACCTATTCAACAGTACCCATGTTACACCAAATTCTGACTCATCAGATTTGATGCCCTAATTAGACATTTTCGCTATATTGTTACTGCAAACATTTTGATTAATTTCACATACTTTATTTTGTTAGCTGTTACCAAACATGGTGCCTTTAGATACATTTTAATAGCTGTATCATCTATGATCCTTGAGATTCTGTGACGGCAGAGGGTTAACTACATTACAAAGACCACCAGAGTCCACCAGATATTGACAGGTGAGATATTTGTGCTCTGCAGACATACCTATACATATACTGTATAGTTTCTGCTTTCATCTCTCTATATCCATGGGGTACATTTCTTATCTTTACTGCAACAGAATTTGAGTCCTCAAATAAATACTATGGGGCCCAATTTTTGCTAACAGCGGCTTTCAAAATAAAGTGATAAAGTATTATTTGTACATTACAACAAGTTTATTTGCATAGTGTTTGGCAAAATAGGCCGGTTTCAAGTCACAAGAGCAGGCAAGGGTTGTCACATCTCCAAAATCCTCTGTCCATAAGTGGTTTGTACAGAGCCTGCAGCTATTGTTCGTCAATCATTGCCTGAAATTGATTATGCAGGCTGCCAGTTTGGAGTAATGGCGCCTTTTTTTATTCCAAACGAAACTCCGATTGTCAGTTTTTGGCACGAGTATTCCTGTTGAGCATTTATGCTAACACAGGCTGCCTCGACTGATGCCATTTGGTTTGTTTGCCCTCAAATAACAGGTGACAAATGTCTGCAGCGTAGTCTGAAGACTAAAGGCAGGTGAAGAAGTAGCTAAAGAGAAGCTACATTTGCTAGCAAAATGCAATGCTACGTTAAACAAAACCGTCGCAATAAGAACATTTAAAAACAAATTTTCAAGAGCAAGGCAGCGGATTTACACAATGTAAATGTCTGTACCAAACGAAGACTTAAAGGTTGAAGACTTTGTTGGTTTTTCTTTCTTTCTTTCTTTCGTGAAACCACATTCTGCTCTACATAGGACAGCGCGTGAGTCAGAAAGAGAAAGAATGAAGGGAGATGAGATGAAGAGACGAGTACACTGTATACGTTTTGAGGTTTTTGTTTTTTTTACCAGTCCTTGGCGCTTAATTTCCTTTTCACATATGTTCGTCCTCTGTTGTTCATGTTTTTGGGTCCTGGTTGTTCTTCTTGTTTTCTTCATCGTTCCTTCGCTCTCCACTCTCTCAAGTGTTTGTCTAATTATTTCCCCCTTTCATCCTCTCACATAGTTCTTCCTATCTGTCTCTCTCTGTGTCTCTCGCTCTCTCTCTTTGCTGTGTATCCTTTGACAGCACACACACACACACACACACACACACTGTCGCACATACCTAAAGCAAAATGGACACACACACATACAACAACTCACAAACCACATACACTGTCTTTTTCACACACGCACACACACACACACACTCATTTACTCACTGAAACACACGTACACACACGTACACACACACACACACACACACACACACTGACTTTCACACTCACACACACTTGCAGGTGTCAGAGGGGACCAGCGGGTAGTGATGTTGCTTCTCTGCCTTTTCGTCGTCGTGGTAACCACATCCTGAGGAAACAAACGCTGACGGATCTCCCTCCTTTCAGCTATCTTTATCTCTCTGCCCCCCTCCTCCATCTCTCTGTCTCTCTTTCCGTCTCTTTGCCTGTCCTTATCTCTCTCTCTCTGTCTTGCCCAACTTTGTTTTCTCTGTCTCTGTCTTGTCCTGCCTTTCTTCTTCTGTCTTCTGCTTGCTTTTTATCTCTCTGTTTCATCTGTCTTTGCATCCTTTCTGCTTTTTGGTGTTCTTTTCTAGTATCCCACCCCCTTTTTGGTACTCTTCTCCTTTTTGTAGCTCTTTTTCTGTAGTTCCTTTCTTTATTCAAGATATTTATGCTGAGGTTGAGTTCCTAAAACCCTCGTGTCCAAAAGGCTTCAATCTTTGGTTTACCGTAGAAAAGTTTTCTGGCTGCGCAGCATGTGATAGAGGTGTGTGTACGTGTGAAAAATTAATGTGTCTTTCAGAACTCAATTATGTGTGTGCCTGTACGTTACTGCTTCTGCATGTGAGTGTACCTGCATACATACAGTACATTTTGTAAGTGTGTCTGCGTGTGTGTGTGTGTGTGCAGAGGCGGTAGCGTAGATGTTTACCAGATCAAGATTCTCCGACTGAGTCAGCTGACAGGAAGTGAGAGAGAACGAAACAGGAAGGAAGACGGCGACAAACGATGAGGTTCAGGGAACCCTCTAAACACCCTGCAGCCCCACCTACTCACCCACCCACCTCACACACACACACATATAGAGTATGCACCTTTAACATGCCAATATGCAGTTTTTTACCTTTTGTTATGTCATGTAACCTTAAAACACCTACTCACTCATGCACATGTAACCTCAAACACGACCGCTGACAGGTCCGCTAGTCTGCGAGCAACTTCAATAACCTCATACACACACACACACACACACACACACACACACACAGACACACAAGCCAGTTAAGTAAAGACAAGACGGAGAACAGTCAAGCAGTTTAAATAAAATGTGTGGTACTAAATTAAAGCGAACAATAATTTCCTGTGTCAGCATCCAGCATCCTAATATATTAACAGGCTTGCTATCTGTGGTGAAAAAGTTATTAAAACGTCCAAAAGACGAAAAGCTCTGAAATTTGAGCAGTAAAAAATGTACAAACTTCATCCCATAGAATGGTAAATGAATGATTTGTTAACATATCGGCAGTATTTTTATTTTGTTGGTAATCTGGGTGATTAAAAAGAGTCATCAGATTAAATTATTGTTGTAAAAAGTAGAAAGTACAAAATGTGGAGTAAATGTAAAATGTAGAATAATGGTATATATGTATAGTCTATATTCAGTGTTGTTGCATTGTTTTAAGTATAAGGTATATATGACATGTATGGTCAACTATGAAATGTACAAAGTAAATCTCATGAAATAGAAATACTCAAAAGAGGTGTCACTGCCTCCGGACTGTACGTACACCACTTGAGTTAATGTATCAAAAATGTTGTAAATAACTCATAGTTCAAATCTCCAAAGCTGTTATTTGACATTCATTTCCACAGAGCTACGATAACCTATTCTGAAGATTTCATCCCTTGTTGAGTTGATACTAAACTCAGCAGCGGATCGCCACACATCCAGTCTCGGGGCCCATTTCATCAAATTCGCAACAAGCTGCGATTTGCAACATGACAACATTTTCTCCTCCAAATATTTCACTCATCAAAACAAACACCATGCTTGCGACCCATGCGTGAGCATACGAGACCCTGAGGGACTCACTATGCATATATGCAATTTGTGGGTGATTGCATATACGTTTGCGATCTGCGTGAAAGCAGTGCTCGCAAATAGCTTTTGTGAAAAGGATCTGTTTGGATAAAAAACATGTTTAAATCCTAAATGTGTGTCTGTGTGAGAGAGTCGGTGTGATCATGTTAATGCTGAGGTCACTTGTACAGTATGACTACTGCTCATAGCTGGAAACCTCAGCATTAACATGCATAATAGATAATAATGTGGTAACTACACAACCTGTCTGACATAATAACCTCAACATTAGCATATGTGATAACTTTGGCAACTTATTTTACTGACATGTTTTATCAGGTTATTTGAGGTCAGTTTAGGCTGGTACAGATGAATATCAAATATTCTGAATCTGAAGGTTCCACTGCCAATGCAAAGAGTTTCAGCTGCTGTGAAACATTTTCTGACAATATAGAATATATTATCAATGCCGATATCTGAGTCATCTTTACGTTGCTGTGTGTAGGAATCGAGAACTAGGAAGACGATCGTTTCCATATTTTTGATCCTTACACTCGCAGCCAAACAACATGTTGTTGACTGACTGCGGGAAGTGAGATTCTGCAGCTCCAGAATTGACCACGATTAGTCAGATTCCTGAAAAATATACACTGAAAGGGAGCTAACACAGTGTTTTTCAGAGACTCTTTTTACATTGCTCATGTTCACCCAACTTGGGGATTACGTTGTTGAATTCAGAATGTCAATTCCTTCTCATTACAATTTAGTCACATATTTTAGGATAAAATTATGCCCTTTTAAGATATTCAATGATTAAAGGCAGGGAAGAAGAGGTTTTGGGGAATGAAACCCTTCAAATGTTGTCAGAGCGTAGTTCTGCACCTCAGTAAGTCTGGCTTTTTGGCCTCTGTATCTGTAAATCCGCACATTCTACGTTCTTTATACCAGTGATTCTGACATGGTCTGATCATTTGTCTCCTGTGTGTGCGCATTTGCATACGTTCTCGTTTTGTGTGCACATAACCTTGACAAAACAGCCGAACTAAAAAAATGTGTGAATGAAAGGATGTGCGACGATGGAAGGGGAGTGCGGAGGAGTGAGTACGGGGGTGACGCTTCTCTAGTTTTCTCTCAAATTCACCATAAAAAGTTGCGGGAGCAGAGGAGGGGGAAAGAGAGACGCACTTCTGGACTTTTTTTTTGTTTTCGCCGGGCCGTCTCTCTCCGATGCTGAGAAAAGAAGTGATGACTGGCGGGAACAGAGTAACTGAATGGATGGGGGAGAATCAAACAGCCAAATAACATGAATCGTTGTATGTCACAAAACAGGCTATTTCGCTAAAGTTAGCCTCGTCGACAGCCAGCGCTTAAGCTATTATGCTAAGTTCACGTTGGTCCACGCTGACGCTGATGCACAGTACAAGAAAGCACAACATGTCCTAAAGAGCATGACGGAGTATGTAAAATACTGAACACATGAAGTGAAAGTGCTACCAAACTGCTCATCACACAAGAAGTAGGTGAAAGAGATTTCAAAAAGGTAGTCTTGTCCTGTAATGCCCTTTTTGTACACTTGGGTCAATGCATTCAAAAGATTTAGTCAAAAGACAGTGAGCTCCTTGGTGGCTAGTACATGCTGTCTAACCGCAACGTCGGCGGTTCGATTCCAGCCGGCGACCTGTGTTGCATGTCATGCCCTCCTCTCTCTTCCCTGTCTCTTTCCTGTCTGCTCCGTCACTCTCACTCTGTTCAATACAGGTAAAAAAATACCCCAAAAAGTATCTAAAGAAACAAAAAAGGATCTCAAAATGATCCTCATTTGTTAACAACTAAACAGTCCTGGAAGGGGTGTTAAAACAACATTATGTCTAAAACACAGTATTAACCTTCTATAAAATAAAAGCTAAATAGTAAACAGAAAGATTTTAGTTAATAGTTTAGTTGTTCTAAATTATACATTCACATAGAATTTTTGGATTAGTGCAAAGCTTTGGTGCAGTGAAATTCTAATTTCTCTTTTGGCTTTGGCTTTTTCTGTAGCTTGTAATTTGGGATCAGTATTTTAGTCACATT
Organism: Enoplosus armatus; assembly: GCF_043641665.1. Taxonomy (NCBI): domain Eukaryota; kingdom Metazoa; phylum Chordata; class Actinopteri; order Centrarchiformes; family Enoplosidae; genus Enoplosus; species Enoplosus armatus. Next base: position 11,231,086 of record NC_092202.1, read on the forward strand.
CACAGCTTTGTTGTTGGGACCCCAGGCAGGTCTGATTGATGTGCAGAAAGAGTTGCAGGGAAGTTCTAATCCGGCCACATCGACATTTGATGTATTTTAACTAAAAAATAATAAGGTTGGAAATATGGCAAAGTTTCCTTTTCACGCGTTTGGGGCTCTTGCAAAAGAATAAATGTGGGCCTGGAAATCACATAACAGCTTGATGAGAGCTTTTGCATCTAAAACAAGATCACAGGCCAGAAAATGTTGAGAGACCCCGCTGTGCGCACAATGCTGTGACTGCAATGCTGCACGTCTACACACTTCTAAAGACTGCTACAGGCGCCTTTCATGTAAAATAAAACATTTCTAAAAGCATTTGTAAAAAAGTCCATAAAATGATCAAATACAATAAGTCGAGCACAATGCGTCTTTTGTTTCAATATATGTGGTTCCACAGTGGATATCAAGAGACATTCAAACGTTGTCAGTTTCACGTGATGGACCTTCATTTATCAATGCACATGGTAAATGTGCCAAAAGTTGGACATGCATTCTTATGGGGGCCCAGTGCAAAAGCGACAACCGTGTTCGAATTTTAATCTCAAACACAAGGAGCACTGATCGACCACCAAATCTGTCTAAAACTGTTAACAGTAGTCTCCTATGATCCCAATTACAATTACAAATTAATGGCAACTTTACGATCATGTCCATCTATTTGGTGAAAGTCTGTAATTTTATTGTGATTAAGTCTGATCACACACAAAGCCTCAAAACATACATAACGCCGTATGATACTGATAATACGATACTTTCCATTATTGTATTTTCCCCATACATTGTATGTAGAAAATATTGCGGAAAAATTTGTGATTCTAATTAATAATTGCAAAGGACTGAATGAACACATCAATCCATTCAAATAAAGGTCACAGAGGTCAACAGATGCAGAACTGAAAGAAGTAATTAGCACATTTTATGAATGTATTAACAGAATGATTGTGATATGTCATCAGAGGGGTTCTTCCTTTGCTGTAAGCTACCGCAGCATTCAAACTAATGATGCATTTTGATGTGCAGTGTTGCAAATATATAATGAAATACAGTATTATGTATTTTTGCTCTTGGAAAAACATTTACTTTACAGTATATTCCTATAAAGGTTGAATTGGTTGCTGATGCGCCGCTAAACATACTGTAATCCTGATGAGCGAATACGGCTAAACTGTCAGTAAAATGATTATTAACACAGTAAATAAGCAGAACCGTTAAAGATTGCATTTTTGCATTCTTTGGAATAAAATGAATCATGGCCGATTTATTCTCCAGATAAAAAAACACCAGTGTCTGCGATGAAAGCTGCAGCACACCTTTGTCATTTTGGTTGTGATGTATCAACTCAAAAACCTTTATTTAATTATATTTTTACACATAAACGCAAATCACAGATTATGGATCAGGGTATTTGAAAATGTTTCTGAGAGGAAAGAAAAGGAGTTGCACAGGTCCTAATCTATGCTATTATTACTAGTATATTAACCATGTGGGGCCGTCCCACAACCATAGCCAATTATCCCATGAGGATCATTAAAAATTTATTGTTTTACAACAAAAACAGATGATTATCCATCCTGCCACTCCTGAGAACTGATAAGTGAGCAGTGATCCGGCAGTAATCGGTGCATTCACATTAACTAAGATCGACAGTGAGGAGGCCAAGCACCCCGTATTTCCATCCACCCAGTCCTGTCAGTCCTCCCTCTGCATTACTGTAGCGTCCTACACTCCAGTTGTCCTACCATTACTAGTTATAGTTTTACACTTGACTCTGATGTCGGCATAACTACAATAACACCACAATGCTGTAAAATAGCAAATGTGGCAAAGTCAAATAGAACATGACTTTTAATTAAGAATTAATTAAGTTAATATAGAGTGTCTAGATGTGTTATGTTTATAGCTTTAAATCACACTGAATGCAATCAGGATTTTGGACACTGAATAACACTTGAATGTCAAAGTGAAAGCAGATCTCTACAAATGGATCTAAATGTAGCGCAAATATAAAGCACAAAACAGCAGATTTCACAAATGTTCACCCCCTTTACGTTGACCCGCCTAATTCACCCCCTGCGCAGCCCATTGACTAGAAGTAGCAAACTAATTTGAATGGGGATCATCTGTTTGTCGTCAAGGTGTGACAAGTGATTTTAGGTTACATGACTTAATACTTTTGAGGAGTACCAGTCAGGAGGAAAGTATTAGAACATTTTCAAGGCGCTGAGTATGCCCTGGCTGTATGTCTTCAGAAAGTGAGCAGGGAGGCCACCAAGAGGCCCACAGCGAGTGTGAGGGAGCAACACGTTTCCATGGTTGACAGGGGAGACACTGTGCATACGACAACGGCTTTCCGGATGCTTCGCCAGCGAAAACACGTCACATGACATCTGTGGTAGTGTTTTTGTCAAAAAGGTAACCAAGTGGAAAAAGGTTTTATGGTCTGATGGGACTAAAATTTAGCTTTCTGGTCTAAATGCCAAACACTGCAAAATGAGCAGAAGCACCCTGAATCAGGGGTGTAGCAGCTTCGTGCTGTGGGGACGCTCCTCTGTGGCAAGCCCTGGAGAGCTCGTGAAACATAAAGCCAAAGCTACATAGAAAAAGATGAAAAATAACACATTAGTATCATGCAGCGGCCACGTCAACATTCAGCCCTCAGTCCGATCCGGGTTATGTGGCCGAAAGACTGCAGCGCCAATATGTTTAAAGTTGGTTCAGACCTATCCAGAAAGACTTAAGTATGTTATTGCTCCCAAAGGCGCCTCAAGTACTTCAGGCAGTGAATTCTTAGCTTGTGTTTAAGTCCGTTGGGGTGTATTAAATACTTATAGGAAGCCCAATAACTTAATACAACAATCAACAGTGGAATATTTCCTTGACTGACATACGTCTCTGGTCTGCTTTGCTCTGTAAGCCATTGCAATCTTCTTCTGTTTCCTCATTTCACCCCTTCTTCCAGACAGAGTGTGGAAGCCCATGAGCAATGTTACCAAAGCCATTTAAAGGTGAATACTGATGCAACAAGAAAGCAACTCGACTCAGTTCTGGTTCTGGTCACGTTGAGCAGCGGAAATGTTCAAAACAGATGTTTTTTTTTTATTTGGGCCTTTGTTGGCACAGACTGATGCTGACGTTTTACTTCGTAGTGTAAAACACAAAAGCGGCTGCTTCCCCCGTTCTGTCCGCAGATGTCAAAGGAGGTCACGAACAAAAGGAGGTCAAAATAGCAACAATACAAACTCCTCTTCAATTTGGATAGACTAAATATTACAAAGCCTCCAAAATAACTGTGAAGTCGAATCAACACCTCTGTAAAACATTTTCAACAAAAACTAGACTATTATGACCCTAATTAAGGTAGGAGTTAGTACAAGGATGTTATATTAAATCTAGTTAGGTGTAACAAATGAACTGCTAACTGAGAGTAGATTCACACTCTTATCAAAGCTTAGCAAATTAATGGCTTCTATTGTTACATCCCAGACTTCTCATTACGTGTGGGCCTCTTGCAGACAGATCCCCGCAAAACAACAACCTTAATATGTTTAACTGTACCTGGTTCAGGGGGTAAACTGAGGGCCTGCTTTATCATATCATGTCATTTTCTTTACAAAGTGTTCACAATGAACAAAGTCAAGCTCGCGGTTTAAAGCCTCTCTGTGTAAGAGCATGTGTAAACACCAACAAGTTGCGGGTTAACAACACCGAAATGAGGCTCAGACCTTAGTATTGTCCAGTCTGATTTTGTCGCTGCTCGTGCAATGTGCATCTCTCCATGGACTTATCAATCAGACTTAGTTGATGTTCAATAGGAGCACATTTTTAGATCAATATGGTGCTGTGGTTGTGGTTTTCCATTTATATTTTGCAAAAAGTGCAAAAGATTGATAAAATATCATGGATCTCTTCCTAATATTGTCTGCCCTTATTTGTTCACATTGCAAAGTCCATCCCCTCCTTTGTGTCTGACTAGGGCAGGGATTTATCTACATTTAAATGTATTAATTTGGCAGACGCTTGTATCCAAAGCGGCATTCAAATCTAATAATTTAACCCATGAAATCCCTAAAAATGTGCACCTTCAGTTGTACATTTTACTGGCTAGGTTTGTAAAGAAAAATGGCTCCCTTGGATAAGATCAACTGTTAAATGATGCCAGATAAAGAAGACTCAGGGAAGACAGTTGTGTTTTAGTAGAGAGGGTATGCTACTGATGCTAATGTGAGGTTAAGTTAAACCTTCTCTAAACTCATCCTGAAAAACTCCTGCCCTATTGTGTTCTGCTTAAACCACCAAAAAAAAGGGAAGGAGAATAAAATGTATTCTTACCTGTTAAGTTGTCATTACGATGAGCGATGTGTCAGTGGCAGTGAAATGCATGTGTGTGTGGACTGCCGGTAGGTAGACATGTGTGTGAGAAAGGGGGAGGAGAGAGAGATGGCGAACAAGACAGAGAGAGAGAGATGTAGTTTCACCAAAGATGATCGGCCGCGATCGCTCTTTCAGTTGATCTTTCAGCCTTTCATCCACCTTGTCATAATGGCAGTGTGTGTGTGTGTGTGTGTGTGTGTGTGTGTTACAAGCTGTGTCATAGTGATGCTGGAAACAAGAGAAAAACACCCTAGTGTGTGGCTCCAACCTCACACACATTCACACACTTTCAGTTTGAGTGGGTCTTTTTTTTTTCTCCCCTCTCATCCCTTATTTTCTCTTCTGGTCTCTTTTGGTCTGTTGGTTTTTAAAGGGCCACACACACATCCTAATGTTACACACACACACACACACACACACACACACATAGAACCACTGAAAAAACCAAATGCAAACACTACATGCTCATGACCAGCACGTCATTTTGAAAAAAAGGTTTGCCCAGGAGGTGTGCACTTCCAGATAATCGAGGTCTGATGTCAGTATGGTGAAAGTAGCACGATAAACTTGATATTTGTACTTCACTCTTTTCACTCTCTCCAAAAGCAAGAAAGTCCTGGCCGCTGTTGTGGAGTCCTGTTCTAGTTTTAGGCAAAGTTGAAGAAAAAGTTTGACATTGATCTCCTCTTTGCCGAGAGTTAGATGAGAAGATCAATTCCACTTTCGTGGTAGTATGGTGAATATGTAGCCACAGCCAGCAGCTGGTTAGCTTAGCTTAGCACAAAGACTGGGAGTAGATGGAAACAGCTAGCCTGGCTCTGTCCAAAGGTCACACAAGCACCTCTAAAGGTCACTAATTAACATGTTTTATTTAGTTTGTTTAATTCATAAAAAAAAAAAAATGTAAAAAACAACATTTGTAGTTTAGCCAAAAATCATCTGACACATAAACACTGCAACTGTAACTTGTCGTTTCATAGTTCATAGATTAAACGAACGTGTTAATTAGTTAGCAAAGGTGCTGGTAGGCACATTTTGTTACCTTTGGACAGAGCCAGGCGAGCTATTTTCCCCTGTGTCCGGTCTTTATGCTAAGCTAAGCTAACCGCCAAGTGGCCAAGCATTATATTGAACAAACGTAGCCTTTGGCAAGTCTTTATGCTAAGCTAAAGATGTCATCTTCTCATGCTAAGCTTCTCATCTCTCTCTCTCTCTCTCTCTCTCTCTCTCTCTCTCTCTCTATAAGAAAGAGAGTGAATTTCCCAAAATGCCAAAAATTCTCCTTAGTTTTAACTTTTGTACCACTACCAGCAAATGTACATTTTAGTGCATTTTAAGATAAACATACCTTGAGTTTAGGTTCCAAGGTTGGCTAACAGAGAAGAAGTCAGCAGGAGAGGTAGATGTTGGGATTAGGATGGGAAGAAAGAGCAGAGAGAGGAAAAGAGAGAGGGGTTGAGAAAGGAAAGAATGGAAGGAAGGTGATGGCTGTAGCATTATATTGAACAAACGTAACCTTTGGCAAGGAATAATAAAAATAAGCATATTTCCCAAAATGTCAACCATTTGCTTTAAGGGTGGGCTTTTGCTTTATCACGTCATCCAATTTCATCAGAGAAAAAAATACATGAATTATTTCTGTTTTGTGCTTATATTTTGTATGTGTATAGACCGATCCCCTAAGAGCTCATATGAACTTCTTACAGAAAATCAGTGAATCAGTGGGGACCAAATTTTTCAAAGCTTTCAAGTCTGTCATTCAAAGCATACCTGATTCTTTCAAGATGGAGACTACCCGACAAGCCATTTAGGTGAAGGTGGTTCTGGTGTTTTCCAGTGTTGTAGTAGCCTATACTTTCTTTGCTGCTATTATAAGGCCATAATACGAACGGGGGGTTAATAGGCACCCAGCATTCTTGCCAATCCAGCCCTGGTAAGACTGAACGGGTGAAGACACAGCTACATTCTGAAGCACTGACAGTAATCATTGAAGTCAGAGGAGAGGGCTAGACCTCTGACAAACTAAGCCGTTGAACAAGGCCCAGAACCTCAGAACCTCAAAAACATCATAAAACTGTATGAAGGTTTTGAACATAGACGGTCAAACGCTGTCAGCCCAAAGTGAGATATTCATTCATTCTCCCAGAGAAATAACAATGTGTTTGGTAATGACGCTTACCAAAATACCTGCAATAAGAGGTACAAGTATTGTTCACATAGTGGTATATTAAATGGTTAAGTTAGTGTCAGTATATTGAGTGGCATGACTCGCTTTATGAATATACAATATCTTGTTTTCACTCACAGTTTTCAGGTTTTCCATTATGAAGCAGCAGGTAAGAGTGGATTACATTACTGTATTTCAGTGTAAAACATCATCTGTGTCTCTGCAGAGCTCCTTGAAAGCTAATGAAAGGTCATGCATCTTCATGTCACCGTGATGTAAAAAGGTGTTAAGTGTGTGTGTCAGACTCAGACTGAGAGTCAGTCATGAGTGTGCACGGCAGCGGGTGAGACGGTGGTTGGGTTTCGCAGTGGCGTGGGGTGCGCAGAGAGGTGCACAGACAGGCTCTGATTCCCGGTATCATCAAGTTCAAACCTCCCCTGCGATACCACAGCAACACGGCGGCCCCGTATTGTACCAAGACCCTGAAACTCTGCTGAGAATTAAGTCTCAGCTGTTAAAGGGACTGTTTCACATTTTTATCAAAAGGATGGTTATGTTTCTAAATGGGAAATGGACAGGTTTTATGACATTACATTCTACCTTAGTAGATTGTAATGAAACTGGTCTGACTTCAAAGATACAGCATCAGTAAACTTTTTGGACAGCCAGTATAGATAGTTACGTACATTTTCAGTCTGTTGATTTGTATGTTTTGTGTCAATTCAAACATTTTGCCCATACCACATGGGACTACATGCCACCGTTAAAGATTAAATATCACAATTTACAACAAGACATCTTTTTCCAACTTGATAAATATAGATAAATAATAATATACATATATACAGTATCAAGATTATAGGTGTTCATTACATAGAATGGCCCTTTTAGAATGATATGTTATCATATATATTATTTTTTTTATTACTGATGTCTGATTGTGTAAGCAACATTTTAATGCTGTAGCTGGTCAAGGTGGAGCTAATTTAACCCACTTAATAAACTGTTAGGCAGTTTAGTCCAGTGGTTTCCAACCTAGGGGTCGGGCCCCTCCAAAAGGGTCACAAGATAAATGTGAGGGGTCGTGAGATGATTAATGGGAGAGGGAAGAGGAAAAAGTACTGATTCACATGTTAATGTTGTAGCGGGTCGAGGTGGAGTTAATTTCAAATTCTTCATATACTGTTGTTTAATTAAAAACAGAATATCGTTTTTCAAAAGCTGTGTGTTTTATATCAAAAATTATGATTTACAAAATAACTGGTAACTACAGCTGCCAGATAAAGTACATTATAAATATTTATAGTTCTTTCTATAGAAGTCATAAAATAAAGAAGCATAAAATTGAAAAAGTACAAGTACCTCAAAATTGTACTTAAAGACGTACTGATATGGGGTTAAAAGGAATAGTTATATAGTGATCTGTCGTTTTTCTTAAGCAACAAGTGAGATTGTAAAAAAAAAACAAAGTACAGAGCAAAACCACCAAGACTGTGTTGATAAAGATACAAAACCTTAATGCTTCACAGTAACAGTGTCCCACTTTTACTTAACGTGCCAAAATCTGTTGTGTTGATAACCAAACAACCTCTCGTTTTATCATGAAGTATACAGTATGTACAGATATTCCTCCTGAGGGCAACAAATAGGTCTACTGTATATGAACCCACTCTTCAGCCATCATTCAAGCAAAGATGTTAATTAAAAGAAAAATGACAGGTTTACGATCTCACGTATGTAATTTGTCTCCAAGTGTCCCAGTGAGTTCAGTCCTTTTATTCACAAGATACATTAACCACCTATACAGCAACTATGGGAAATACAGTACGTACAGAGAGGAAGTATTAGTATCTCTCAAACGGCTCATTCATTGAACGTTGATTCATCTTTCAGGAAGTTCACAAAAATCACTATATTTAGGAGAATTGTTTCAGAGACCACTGTGAAACATGCTGCGAGTGGAAACTCTGCATTTGTTTGCGTTTCTAGCATTAGAGATATTTTTACAGCCATATTGCAAGTTGTCTGGGGTAAAAGCGTGGACAACGAACACATTTTCTCCTCCAATTTTGAAAAATGAGACATATTATGGTGGGGGTTTATGACAGAGGTTACCTCAAGTCAGTCAGTATGACCCATTTAGTGAAACTCGTAGGTATGTGCACGGCGTACATTTTAGAGTCAAGTATACGGAGTCCATAAAACCCATCTGAGGATGGTGATAAAATATAGAGACGTGCTTCCTCTGGCAACATCTGTGACACACTTACACACACCTGTACGTACTGAGAATAGTGAACGTCTCATCTGATATTATCTTCAGCACAAAGAACACGCTTAAACACAGAAGTCACACACACACAAAAACATCAGGGGTAATCAGGAGTCGGTACAGAACTTTCTGTTTATTCATTTCCAATTCAGTTCACTTGACAGACTTGATGCGATTCGCAGTGATTTTGTTCACTAACATTCTTAAAATACTTTCACCACACATGTTCAAAGTTAACTTGTTTTTGCTGCGTGATAAATGCCTTTCAGTTAAGACAAATGTCCATGGAAGAAAGTAAAAGTGTCACCAAATCAGAATTCCTTAAAATGTATAATAAAAAACCCCATAAGGACTGCTAAAGGAATGCCCAAAGAACAAGAATGGAATGTCTTTCACACATTTAGACGATGTACAGATAGTCAATAAAAAGATCACAAAAGAACAAAATGCTCAATTGTTGTGTATGTCTGAGGTGGCTGCATCTTTTCCTATCACTAAAAAAACAACAACGTTATAAAAACCACCAAACAGTGTTTGTTCTGACCAACATTCTGTATTTCTATGGCAGGTTTTTCCTTGACCAAATTAATTGATGTTCTGACTGAATAAACTGAGAGAAAGTCGTATTTATTATGGTAAAAAGAAATGTCCTGTATCTTCTGCCATCTTATTCCTAAGGATTAGGACTCACTTGAGTTTCTTTTTAAACCAAGTCTTATCTGTAGGAAGCTAGCTTTCCTATAGTTTGGCGCCATCTTTAGCCTGTATAGGGGAACTGCAGCAGGATTGCTTCTCCGGGACCTAGGGTGATTTTGTCCAGGCTGACAGTCGAGTCTGCCTCCAAGTCTTTGTCAGTGGACAGCTGCACCTTGGCTGTCTCTGGCAACTCTACTCCCTCTGCAGGAACAAAGATCAGGGTGTTAAAATAACAACAACAAAAACATTACTCTTAATGTACATGATATAGTATTGGATATGACACGTATCTGGACTAGATATTTCTGTTGAACTTGCCTGTAGGTGCCAGTGTGAATGTGAGCTTCTCAGGTGCTGCTCCCCAGTTGACAGCTGTTATGTATCTCTCGCTCTGGTCCCACAGACGGAGGAAAGAGAGGGAGGAGGCGGAGGAATACAGAGGGTAGTAGTCGCCGTGGAGGAGAGAGCGCTCTTTGGTTCGCAGCTCACTGAGGGATCTGAACCACTTCCTTAAAGCAACGCGCTCCTTCCGCTCAGCCTGTGAATGTGAGAATTGAGGAGATTTTCCCTTTAAAACGCTGAAAGCAAATAAATGTTTTTGACCATGTCCTCACTAGTTTGCTCAAGGACTTTATTTATTTTTTTATTTTTTTACACTGACATTCACTGTGAACACACTCTTACCTCAACAGTCTCATTTACAGTGGCTCCTTCAGCAGGTTCCTTCTCTATGTCCCAAACCATCTTCGGAGATTCTGAGCCCTGAGAAGGAAACAAAAAGGGGAAAGACAAAGGTTACACTCTATAACAGCTGTAAGGTTATGGAAACATTTGGACATCTGCTCCATTTTATAGCTCACCTGTCCTGCGGGAAGGCCGATCTCGTCTCCGTAGGTAAACACTGGGGTTCCAGGCATGGTGAACAGCAGGAGCTGGTAGAGACGGATCAGGCCTGGAGTTATTGCCTGTTTAGACAGTTGGTCCTGTTGGGTGGCACCGAGGCCCCAGCCCAGACTTCTCTGCTGAGATTTAAGGATGTCCAAGTCCTTGATGCGCTCTCCACCTGCACATATTTAGGTAAAATTATCACCTGCAATGCACCATTTTGCACACACCTGGTAGGTTTTCACACAAGAATGGACATTTGCTTCTGTGCAATTGTTAGTTCCTGATTTAGCCACTAAGAAAGAAAAGATGGAGACACAGCAGGGAATATAAAGGTTGGGAATTTTGTTAAATAAGACAGCAGTTAAAAACAGCAGTATATATATATATAAAAAAATAACAGCAGTTAAAAACGAAGTGCGGGAAGAAGTGCAGGATAATTAAGATAAGGAGGACAATGAGTAATAAAATAGAGACTTTGGAGAAATTAGGTAAAAATAAAAGCTGTATGTCCAAAATAACTGAAATCAGCCAAAAACTGAAGATAATCTCTTGATACACAGGCAAGTATGACGAGACAAAACAGGGCACTCCAGCTTACCTGCATTTTTGCTGCTGAGCAGGTCAGACAGCACGAGATCTACACCAGAGGTGTTGACGAGCTGAGATACCTCCACAGCCGAAATACTCTCAACCACACCCATCAGCGCCCTGAGAAAAAGAGAATGTGGTGAGATGAATAATGTTATGGAACAAAGGAGCACAGGGGGGGGGGGGTGGCTTACACTGTTGACATTTGTTTCAGTCAGTTGAAAGTGAAAGTGTTTTAAGAATAGCATAGAATTCTGATTTTGCAATTCAGCATCTTGGAATACCATTTTAAATGTTGAATCCTGATTCAAAATAGTCGATTTTATGTCATTCCTCAAACCCTCCACAAGGCGTCACTTTACCAAGAGAGAGTAGAGCACCATTGGCCAGCGGATGCCTTTCTTGTTGATCTCCCTCGCTCTCTCCCTAACCCTTATCCACAGTCCCCTGCAGCACTGGAATGCTTTGAATCTCCACCTTCTCTCAGTCAGCTGAGAGAACCCTGTCCGCTGACATTTTACTGATGCTTTCAAAACTACTTTCCAAAGAAAGGTCAGTCCTAATTTATCCAAAAGTCTTGCAAATGAAACAGTTTGTGTTCCTGCACAGATTTAAGTCTACTTATGCAGAACCAAAGGAAGTCAGAAAATGTCAGCCCAACATACCTCTTCTTGGCGTCCTCTGTGCGGTTGCCCTGGACAGCAGCCTGCAGCATTGACCAATCAACAGAGCTGGAGGCAACGGTGAGGTCAGATATCTTGATGCCATCGACACCTACACTCAGCCAGTACTCTGATGCAGCCTGGAAGAGAATATGAGCACTTAAGCTACAACAGACGCGAGATCAGTTCAATGACATGGTTTCTCTTTATCAATACAACAATGTCTCACTTGTGTGTTTGTGTGTGTCCTACCTTCACTTTCTCAATGACATCACCAACATCACCAGTGCTGAACCAGGGAGTAGCTCCCAGGTAGTTTGGAGTCAGGTCAAGCACCACAGAAATGCCTGAGAGGAAAAGAAAACAAACAAGTTAACAAACAACATCTGGGCTTGAGCAGTCAAAAACACCACAAAATCTAACAAACACTGGATACTACTCTGTTAACAGAACTGAGCCAAAAACTGCATTTACATGCAAATTGCTGATTTCAGTTATATGACGACCTACCCTTCTTGTGGGCCTTTTCCAGCACAGCGACCAGGGCCTTTTCAGTTCCAAGGGTCGGGTCGATCTGTTCAAGATTCAGGGTGTTCGGCTGGTCGGCCTGGACGGTGTGAAGAGGGCCGAGAACCAGGCCTTTCACCTTCAACTGGTTTATGGCGTCCAACTTTGCCTCAACACCTAGAGACAAATGGGGAGGGGGGGTGTCATGTGAGTGTGAATTTCACATTGGGGAAAGACAACAGAAAGTTGATGTGTGAAAAGGTAGCAGGGTCATTGGGTTAGGAAGAGAGGGCAGAAGGCTTGAGAGACATTGTTATGGTTTAGGAGACAGCTAAGTAAAAAGTGGTGCTCTTTTGGCGAGGTATTGACTCAAGGCAGGAGTACGTGAATGGCCCCCTCCACACCCTCTGCTGGCCATGTGAAGTCTGAGCACAAGGAGGCCCTTTATATGCAACAAACACCAAGTCACGTGGGGTTGCTGGAATTCTGCCCAAGGCCTGTTGGAAACCCGAGTGCTTCCTAGTAATTCACTTTAAGAACAGCAGTACAGTCTGTCCTTACGTCCTGCCTCTTAAAAAAAACCCTATATGGTTAAAATCAAAAGTGGAATTTCATGAAAATAAAAGCCTGAATGAATTTGTTTAATCACTTTTGAGATCTAACATGAAGTCTAAACACCACAAAAAAAAGAAGTATAAGTCCTGGGTTGCTCAACCTTAACCTCAAATCTGAGTAGGAGAGATATGAAAGACATGACTCGTAGGCTTTTCATGTCCTTTAGACCTTGAGTCACTCGTTGTCAGCCTAGTCAGCAGTTTGGTATCTGGCCAGCTGAAACAGGCCACGCAGAACTAAGGAAACTGAAGATCTTGTCACGAGATTTATCCCTTGTGAATTAGAGTGGCTTACCACACCAAGACCAGAAAGATAGTCTCAAAGCCTTATTTTGGGAATAAGGATGAGACCATAAGCAAGAAAGAACATGAGGAAACATCAGCAAGAAAGGGCATCACCCTTAACATTAAAAGTCTGAAAGGAATAAAAACATGACATATTTATCCTGAAACTACATATTCACTAAAAAAGGTTCACTACCTGCCAGTCCGTCAGAGAAGGCTTCAAGGTCAGAGATCTGGTACAGAGGTCCTTCGTTCCACCAGTTCATCTCAGGGATGGGTTTGCAGCGAGGGGCCTGAACTATGATCACTATGGCTCCAGCCAGCATGCCTACCCAGCCCAGCCAAAACAGGACAAGAAGCACCCAACGTGTTCGCACCCACCTGAACACAAAGGATGAGAGTGGGGGACGTTGTTTTTTTTTCTTAACTGACCACTGATTTTATGCCACACACCAATGCAAGACCAGTATTTTCATTTGTCCAGTAGCTCTTACCCTGGAGTGCCAGCAACCTTCATCAGCTCCTCTTTGGACAGGCCGGTGAATGTGACCTCCTCCTCAGGAACCTTCTGCTTGACACTGCCATTTTTTTCTCCGCCTGCAACCTGGCCGTCGCCCGTCATGGGCTGCTTCTCAGGGTCCAGCTCATTGAGCTCCACTTCCTTCATGTCGATCTCCGTGTCCCTATTCATGGTTAAATCTGGATTCTTTAGAGATGGAGGTGTAGAGGGGTGGAGGGGAAAAAAAAAAGGAGAGAAAGAAATAATAGATTGTCAAGTTAATTAGCAAGTCTCTTCTCCGGGGCAGAAAGGGTGGGGGCCCTGAACACTTGTGCTTAGCAAAGATCAGTCTTGTTTCACTGGAAAATAACTCACTAAGCTATGTAATCAAACACATGACAAAAAAAAGAAAATTTCCGGTCGCTTGAATTGTTTATTTAGTCTAACACCTGTTACATACTGTACCTCCTAGTTAAGACATGAAAGCAAAAGCCAGACTCACATAGCTAGCTAATTCCTGAAGCAGAAATTAGCTTAATGTGTGTTAGTAATCAACGTTTCTACCAGTTATAAACTATAAAGCCTTTCGGCAAGTAACTGACGAAGACCTCAGAAAAACACACACCCGCTGGAAAAATAACGTTAGGCCAGCTACTTACCCTGGACTTAGTATTTTTGGCAATAGTTGCTGTATCAAAAATTCTAATGAGCGGGCAACTCTTGAAAAGTTTGTGACGAGTCGTGTGTTAAACTGATGTCTGATGAAACAGTCGTCAGTTACAGGATGTATCCAGCTACAAACAACCTTTTCACAATAAGAGTGGATTCTTACATTTATTAGAGGTGCAATGAATAGCTAATGTTTAATGACAATTTCTGTCATTTTAGCAATAAGTAAAACACTTTCAGGCACAATGTTCACCATAAGATAATACATTTGTATTTATTTGTTTTACCGGAAGTCTATTAGTTTGCCGGTTTGTTCTGGTTCATCAACATTTCGACGACCTGTTCGTTTAACAAAAACTCTTCTACTCTAAAATATCTACTTAGCGCGTTTGTCGAAGTAAGTTAAGTGAAAATTTGACCAAACACACTCAACAAGCCTAAATCATGTTTGAATAATAGGTAATAAGAGTAATAGGTCTTCCTCAAACATGACGAAATCAAGCCCATCACCGCGTCATCCGCTGGTGCACGAGGCAGTGGACACGCTTTCCACGCAGATAAACAGCGTTTAAACTTGCTCGGTGGCATCAAACTCAATGAAGTGAATTCAACATTACCTGTTATAAAAAGCAACGTATAGTCCGTCCGGGTTTGTTTCGTCTTTCTCAGTCGTTTATCCCTTGGCCTCTACTAATCTTGACACAAAGAGGATAGAGGCTGTATATGTAGTTGCCCAGGTTTCTCCCCGCCCACTCTGGGGACGACCCAATAGTCTCTCTCTCTCTCTCTCTTCCCAGAAACAGACTAACATTAGACTACACTTAATGCTCCAGACCAACAGTATTAATCCCACACCTTCAGGTTATTAGAGCACTAACTTCTGTCAAAATGTGTCTATTATATTCTATAAGCCCATTTGTTGATGTAAGAATCAGTTATGCTATTTATGCCCACTCCATGCTATTATTTATTTATATGTTGTGTCTGTCTTTACCCAGTTTGAACAATAGACGAGAGTGTGTTTTCATTGACGGCTGAAGTAAAAACTGTCACTCACTAAAGAGTATAAATAGGGGCTAAATGACAAGGAGGTGGAAGACAGTTGCCCTCAAAATGTTTGATATAGAAAGTTTTTATGCTGCCAAATATATAATAATAATAATAATAATAATAATGATAATAATATTTCAATGAGTTGAATAAGCCATGTTGATGACTGATTGATAAATAGATTGATTGCATATTATCTAGGCTCCTAATGAGGCCTTTCATCAATTGATTAGTGGAGATTGCTACTCTGTTCTTCACAAATCTAATTTTACTCCCGCCCCCAACCCATTCCCTCCTCTACTGTTTTACTTGTCTAATTTCCCCCCGGAAATCAATAAAGTGTTTCTGATTCTGATACCATACAAGACCTAATCTGCACCATTGTTTCCTCTCCATTAACAAGTGGCAAACATTCACTGAGTAATCTGTTCAGTGTGATATGAGTTACAGTAACAGCAGACTTCTAGGAAAAATGCAATAGAGCTGTCGAGCAGCTCTATTGCATTTTCACTCAAAATCTCTATGTTGTGCACATGAAGTACTGGGACATGTTTCAGGCCATATTTGCGCAGGTTACCATAGGAGATGAAGAGCAGGAGGGTGAGGATGTTGTTGCTGTTGTTTGTCTCAGTAAGGAACATTATGCAACCGGAGAGTCGATCGCAAGCACATAAGCCTCGATGTTACTGTGTGTGTATATAATACTCATATTCCTGTGAGGTACATCTGTTGTAAATATTGAGAGGGTAATAGTCTTGGTTTTGCAATTGCTCCTCAGTTTTCAGTTGTTTTCAAATATGCATTTACACAGCAGACTGAGAAAGGCTGAATGAAAGAAAGCAAATGGCAAAGGCAAACACGTTTCATGATTGATTAATGGCTTGACGATGTGGCTGATGTCTTTAATCTTGATTCTATCTTGTATTCTCCCACTTCTTTGTGTCCTCCTACCCCCACCTCCACCCCAATATCTACACTGTGTTTGGGTCCCCTGCTCCTTTCTTCCTGCCTCGCTCCACCACTTTTCTCTGGTGTAACTCTACATCTACGTGTGTGTGCTTGTTTAGTGCACCTTTATGTTTTTGTTCAGTCTCTATCCTATTGCCCTGAAGGATTTTATAGTGAAGCAGCTTTTAAAAAATCACCCCAAAAAATGCATTTTCACTCATTTTTTTCTTACTCAGAGCTTTGAATCAGCCAGTATTAAAATATATGGTTCTTAAACTAATCCCCAGCTGACTTCTCAAAGTGTGGTCTGTGAACAATTGTCCCTACAGATAGTTCTCCTGCAAATTAGAGGATATTCTAGTTTACTATTATTTGTTTTGCAAGGAATAATGCTACTGATAGAAAACAGGTTTATTCTAATCTCAGGCTTCACTCTGACCCCTGCTAACTTGTCACATGTAGTGCATACAGTTCAATATATACACATTCACAATAACATTTTTGTATATTTGGGTCTGGGATAGAATTTTATTTAGTGGGGCTTCATGCTGTGTGTCTATTTGTAGATCTGTGACATTATAACCCATAATAACTCTGATATTCAACCTCAGTTATTGTGCCAAGTTTTGTAAAGTGTAGCAACAAGACAGTGCCTCTGAAATTTAGAACTTGCCAAAATATGGCAAAGAACAAAATAGGGGTCCAAAACCTGTGTTTGGAAGCTATATCCATTTGTATTGTAGATGGTACAGACATTCACGCTCATGAACATGCTACCTGTCTCTCTCTCCTCTAGACAAACTCAAACACCATCTGTTTCTGTTTTTATCTCGGGCCTGTTGATCACGTGTATGTTTGGCAGAGTCAGGTTGTAACAGAGCTGTGGGCTGATGTGAACACCCTGTGCTGTTGATCCAGAAAGGACGTTGGACAGAGCGAAAATAATAGAGACACTCTCACTCGTATCTCTGTTATTCATCATCCCTTCCCTATTTTCTTTACTTTTCTGCATTCATAGACTATTAAGGGGACAATGTTTGGAGGGACATTGATGTTGGATAGGAGAAGATTTGGCCAAAAAAACAAGGAAAGAGGAAAAGACAGATGAGCAGCTAGCTCAGGAAACAAGAGTAAGGAGGAGTGGCCTGGAAAGGAGGAGTTAGTAGAAAGAGAGGAGGGGGCAGGGATGTGTAAACATGTTTATGAATTGAGGTTGAAGCAAAATTTGGAATGGGACATGGGTATTAATGGAAACACAGCTGAGCTACAGCTAGACTGTGTCTATTGCAAAGTCTGTTCCCACATGTTGTCTGAGTCCTGTTGAGTCTTCACATCTCTAACAACCAGAACGTTATGTGACTGCACATTGATTCACATGTTTTCCAGACCTACAATGGAGATAAGACACTGATGTAATCATTCACTGTGAGACTTGTTCTATTGCAAAGCCAGTGTGCTTTGTTTATGTTTGGCAGTAAATAAGGTGACAGTATCAATACATCCATCAGCAGGCCTCCACACACACTCCCACATATGGAGAGGAAAGAGAGAGAGGAAAGGAGGGCAAAGTTGCTGCCTGTTGTTTTCTCTGAGGCAGGAGGCATTGTCGACAGCAACCTGACATTGTAAAATAGGGATCGCAAGCTATTTTCAGAGCCACACACAGAAAAGGCTTCATACTACAGTTGCTGTTTAAAAGGTCTTACTGTATATTGTGGTAATTATACCACAAGGACTGTATCTGGACCTGGTTTAGGAGGCAGATCACTGTCTGATTTCCGGGTACTCCAATCCATACAATTTCTTGCTAATGTAAACCACCATTGTCTTTCATGTGTATTTATAAAGACTTAACACATAAGTAACAATTACAAAAAGTCATTTAAATTTGCTTACAGCAGCACTGTTACTCAGCTACAAAGGGGGGGAAAATGGAAAGCCTTGCGAGTCCAATTCAACCTAGAAGAGATTTTAACTTGGAGGGGGAAGGCTGTGCATTACATGACACTGGTGGTTCATGGTCACAGTCTGTTGTCTTAACATAATCAAAAAAAATATGGGTAGTAATAAACGACTCCTATTTTCTTTCTGAAATCCCTAAAAGTTCCATTTTAGTGTTGCCTGCAGTTCCGCTATTGTTCTGTAACAAAATGAGAGTAGGCAGGCCTGGAGGGACACACACACACACACACACACACACACACACAGGGCCTCACTATAAATCCCTGTCTGATCCCTCTGAGAGAGTTTATTTTGCAAGACTGCGTGAGCTTGAGAAAAAAAAAGCACAGCAGAGCAGACCTGGACCAGTTTAGACCAGTTTGAGCGAGGTCTTGTGCTTTCATGTCATTGTTTCAGGCTCACTGCAAAGAGCAATCCTGCAGTTCAGACTGAACCAGTGTGGTTGGGGGAAACACTGCTTTCATTTAGTCTAAAAAAGACGTCATGGGTTCACACATTGATTTGTTCCATTTTTCTAACTTGTTTTCCACTCAAATGTACAATCAGCAGGACATATACAAGATGTTTTATATACTTTATATACATTTGTGCCCTGGACTCTGTGTAGAAATGTTCACACACATGCCCTGCCTTGCTGATTGTACATTTTAATAACCTTTCTACGTCTACTAATGTCTCCTCTTCCATTAGTCTTTCTGTCTGTAATATATTCCCCCCGTCCTTTTTTCTGTCTTTGTCCCCCTCTTTCTCTTTAGATGAGAATGTGTGGCCTGGCTCTCTCTCACAGACAAAGGGGAGACTGTTCAACGTAGAGAGCCTCCCTCTCTAACTCTGTACTGGCATGAATGGAGAGCTAATATGGACAAAGCAAACCCAAATTAGTTCATCACATTAGTACTTTCACCACAGAAAGACATCAAAAACATATCTCCCTCTGCCTATCAGTCCACATGAATCTCTTTCTCATTTACTTCTCCTCTCTGTCCTTTAGACTGGCTTGCTCTACTGTTTCAGCATTGTTTTCCCTCTTCTTTACACTCTCTGAACCTTGTTCCCTCCTCTCAGCCTCTTTCCCCACCACCACCTCCTCTTTCTGTCGGCGGGAAACAATGGTTGCATGTTATGTAAGAATGCTCCCTCTTGTGTGAGTAGAATTACAAATAATTCAAGTCATGTGTTGCACACTAAGTGAGCAGAGTGGCGCAGCGGAAGCGTGCTGGGCCCATAACCCAGAGGTCGATGGATCGAAACCATCCTCTGCTATTTTGTACATGACATAGTCTCATTGTCATCCATACAAGTAAGGAGGCATATGGTTTATATGCTGTATCAGTACTCTGTCCACCACAGTCTATATACCTCTGTGTATGAAAGTAATGGATGATGTCATGAATACACGTTAATACTACAGTGTGAGCACAACGTGTCTGAATGCTATCTGACACTGAGCTTGTCAGTTTTTTGCCAGTAAAGCCAAACCAGCCTGACAGGTTATCTTAAATTAAATATTTACCTCATTTGTGTCAGCTACACATTTTCCCTTCAATTTAACAGGTAATTACCAGAAAGGAAAGCAGCACCCGTGAACAATGACCTTTGAGCTACAGCCTGTTAGATATAAACTCACACTCAGGCTATCTCCTGTTCAGAAGGTTTTGACAATGTGACAAAAAAGACTGATATGAGGATCTTCTGAATAGTTTGATCGTTTCAGTGCCCTTTAGAGTCCATGACAAAGTAAATTGTATAGAGTTAAATGGATAGTGACCTTTTGAGTGACCTCAAAATGATCATATTTCATAGAAGAGCTGGGAAATAAATAACAGCTTGGGAAAGAGGTGGAAAGAATTGTTGCATGATATGAAGGCACAGCTGGAAGTTCCTCTGCATTACAGTAATGTCTGTCGTTCTCTTTGTTGTATTGTCTCAAACTGGGTATGGCCCACTCTTATGTGCTTTTCTTATTTTAGCATTTTTGACACAGAGACATAGACAGTCATGTTAGTTTATCTGCAAACAATATGAATGTAGATTTACATTTGTTACATCAGAAAGGCATCATCAAACAAAATTAATTTAGAAATTATGTTATTTTTCCATTTACTGTAAAGTCCCTTTTCCACTTTAATAGACTTCATTGTGTAAATTACATGAACCTTTAGCGCCCCCTGGGGTTTTCCAATGGTCTTTACATTCATTTTTTATGACTGACCTCATTTGAATCAACCCTTGTTTTTATATCAGTGGCTTTCTAGGTAAATTCAGGAGGCAATGCATTTACATGTGATATTTTAGGTATTTAAGCTCTATCTTTTTTAAATATTAACACACCACCTTAGATATTCTCACACCTCTTAGTTGACTGCAACAGTAATGTACCCACTGCTAATTGTAATCCAATGTGTGAAGTATAAGTGCACCATATGAAATAACTATTTGATTGAAATGTCAAAATATGATTCTATTGTTTGCAAAGAGGTCATCCTAATTTCAACAGCATTTGAATGGAAAAAACACACAGACTGGCGGATGACGTTTCTGATCCACTATCTATTTATGCTGTTTGCATCCTCACGTCCATCCCGCTGTCGTAATGTAATGTTGAGAATAGTTGTTGACAGTATTGCAACTTACGAGACAGAGCAGAAAGAAAATATACAAGCCATATGTTACTTTGAAGATATCAGTGTTGGTGATACATCCCATTTGAGAAAAGAAAATACATTGAAATGGGTTAGAGAATTTGAGAGTGGGGTTAAAACTGGATATGGCTTTATGTGTCAATAAGAACTCACTGTAATGTCAACAATATTTATATTATCATACTTTTGGAATTATTGGATTTAACTTGTCATATTGAGCCTGAATTAAAAAAAAAAAATGTGTTCCTAAATATTATTACTACATCAGGCAGCAAAGAAAAGATATGAATATGTACAAATATTTCACAACTGCTAATAATAAGTATGACAATAAGAATAGAGAAAGAAATGAAAGTTGACGCACAATACGTACGCACGCATTTGCACACGTCACCAGCCAGGAAGTGAGCGGAGAGGAGGGACGGAAGAATCACAACAGAGCTACTACGGCTTTGACAGCTCTGCTTTGTGCCGCTGAAACACACCGTTTTGCTGCTGTTACCGAGAACGGACATGTCACGAAAACCCAAAGATGAATATTACCGTTTTTTTACCGTCACCGACCCACGCACACACGAGAAGGGACACACCGAGTACAAAGTGACAGCAAGGGTTGGTTTCCTCTCTGTATCTCTCTTTAGCTACAATGCCAGCAACAGAAACTCATGTTGTTACTGCGCTTAATAACTTTCTGTTAAGCTAATTTACTTATGGTTTGCCTGCGTGTTTTGTTATTTGTCTTAAATACGTAACACAAATTGTCTCGTATGTTGTACCATTGTACTCTTTGGTCAGTTACTTAGGCTACGTCAATCAAACGTAAGTCACTTTGTATTATTCGTGTATAACACAATGAAGTCACATCAGTACTTGTAATAAAAGCCCTGCAGCTAGCTCAGACAGATAGATGAATACACAATGGGCTTTTTATTTCAGGCAGTGGAGCACTCTGGAGTGAAGCAGAGCGACCTTGTGATTCAGTTCAGCACCCCCATGACCGCACTAATACCCCGTGGTCTAGACAGGCATGCATACAAAATCTAAGGGGAACATGTCTCCATAGACCTAAGCCTCCATCACCCTCCCCTATATTTACACACAAACATACTTACACAGAACAACTGCACGGACCTGTGGCTGGTTGCATCTTACCTCTGTCTATCCTGTTCATGTTTTTCAAAACACAATATCACCCATTATTTCAACAGACTGTCCTTTGGGGTGTGCAAAGGTCCCTAAATGTGAGACTGCCACATGTAATTAATGAAATAATCTGTCCTGTCCCCTCTGTGGTTTGTAGTTTGTATCCAAGCGTCATCCAGAAGACGTGAAGGAGGTGGTTGTGTGGAGGAGGTTCTCAGAGCTGAAGAAGCTCCATGGGGAGTTGGCCTACACGCACAAGAACCTGTTCAGAAGACAGGAGGAGTTTCCACCTTTTCCCCGCGCGCAAGTCTTTGGTATAATGGGCAAAGATTGTGACACACTGTAGATACACCCAATTCCAGCATGGTCACCAAGTGCTAAGATCACTGACTTAATAACTGAGTTTTTTGCTGTGCTGCAGGGGCTGGATAAATTACAGAAATAGCGCATACACTACAGAAGTTTTTACACTGTCAACTCAGTTGTCATTTTGTCAGGCTGTTGTTTGTAGCTTTTTTGAGTTTCTTTCAGTAATTTCTGGTTAGGAACCACTTGTTCCAGTTTGCCTGTTTTTAGCATTTTGTCGTGACTCGTGTGACATTTCCGCCCCTGGGCATATCACATTTTATTTCTCAGTGGTTACAGATTCACAACAGCAAAGGCAGTTGAGTCATATGCCAATGGACAGTCAATTTGAATAAACACATCTAAAAGTCTCCCCAAAAACAAACATTGTAAGGTTGACCAGTCTGGCTTTCATTTCTGCTATGCAATTTCCTAGCATTGTCATGATTATATTGTTTTTTATATTGTGTGTCTCTTTTTTCAGGAAGGTTTGATGAGGCTGTGATTGAAGAGAGGAGGAAGGCCACAGAGGCCATGCTTCTATTTACTACCAGCATACCTGCACTCTACAATAGCCCACAGCTAAAGGACTTTTTCAGAGTAAGACACACTCACATGCACACATACAGGAAGTGAAACAGATATGAAATAGCCACCCACATCTGCACACAGAAAAACATGTCAGACCAACACTCCTTTTCCTTTTGCCTCTATCCACTGCTCTCCCTCTACCCCACAACACCTGCTTCCATCCTACCTCTCTCTCCTTACATCTACATCTCCCCTCTCTCAGGGTGGTGAGGTCACAAGGCCTCTGGATCCCACCCCTATTTCCTCTGCTGGGCCTCTGCCTCCCCCTCTCATCCCCCTCCCCAAGCGGAGGGCCTCTGACTGTGAACCTGCAGAGGAGGAGGAAGGGAGGGAGGCTCCCACCTTGCCCCAAGACCTGGGCACCAACATGGGCTTAGAAGTGGGAGAACCGGAAGTGGCGGCTGAGGCTTACAGCGAGATGGGAGGCTCTCCGAGAGAAGAAGAAGAACGAGAAGACCTTAGTGATGCAGAGCTGGATGACAGAGGTACGACGGGTAAAATTTACACAAGTGTGTACTTTTCTTTTCTCTCCTAATTAATCTTGTTTTTTACCTTTTGGTCCATGTTTCCACCTTCAGTCCCGTCTCCATACTCATCCCCAGCCAGAAACCACCAATCACAAGAGTCCCAGGAAGAATTTGATTCTTTGTTCGACTCTGTGGCAGAGGAGCAAGTCCCATCCCCAAAGGAGGAAGGTCCACCTCCACTGTCTGATAATGACTTGGCTGTCTTTGATCCCTGCTATAAACAAGGTGAAAATCAATGTGAATGAATACATACAAAACAATACCACTGCTCTTAGTCTCTCTTCATCTAGTTACAGCCTGAGTTTTCGTTTGTGGTCTCATGCAGATTTTTCTTTTGATTTCTTTTTTAATTCCAAATACTAATTTACCATGGCTATATGTGTGCAGACCTTCCTGCCAAAGTACCTGGATGAGTCTAAATGTGATATGCACATGCAGAATTAATAATGTTGAGGCTTCCTATTTGTGAAAATAAGTGACAGTGGTGTGTCTCTTCTTATGAGGTAGCGTGGCCGAGCGGTCCAAGGCGCTGGATTAAGGCTCCAGTCTCTTCGGGGGCGTGGGTTCGAATCCCACCGCTGCCAAGAATGTTTTTCAGCTTTCAGAGGAGATGGATCATAAACTGTTGAACTGTGTTCTGAACAGCATGTTTTTTGCAGTCAAGTTCATCTTTGCAATCGTACACCCCTCTTCAAGGCAAAAGTTGAATTAAGAAATTTGAAACTATAGAAGATGATACACATGTTAAGTTAGTTTTATAAACTATCACTACCTATAGTTTTTTGAGTATGACAAATATAAATCCAACATAATCTTACTAAATATACAATTGGCTTACTGAGAACAACTTGTTGTAACTGTTCTCATTTCTCTACTAGTAAATCATTTTCTCTTGCTCTTTTTCTCTCTGTTTCAGATGGATCCAATTCCTCCAGTGACCACTCAGAATTGTTTTCCCTGCCACCAAGCAGTTTGGATGGAGGTGATGCTGGCTACTTGAACCAAGCGGCCACTGAGCTAGCAGCCGCCATGGAGAGGGAGAAGGAGGGAGAATTTAGTTCTGCCATTCGCGGATACAGGACGGCGGTGGATATACTGATCACTGGAGTACAGGGTGAGAAGATGTGTGAAGGGATTTAGGAAGATGGATTGGTGGAATAATGTAATGTGTGTTTCCAAAATATTGATCAAAGACATGCTAACATAATGAAAAAGGTAATTTGAGGGATCAATAAAAAGTGTGCAGTGGTGCAAACCTACAAAATTTTGAAACACCACGGCAACACTTGCTGTGGTGTCTCTTCTTTTTGGTCATTCACAGTCCAATACGCCTAATCAATTTAATATGGCATTTTACCTGAATGCACTCTGGCCCTGTTCCTGGTATTAACATCTGTCCTGGGTGATCTGATCACAAGTGGACAGCTCTAATACCAGATGTGAATGCACCAGAGACGCACCACATTCTTTTAGCAGTGTGTACGCAAATGCGTCCATTTCTGCATGAAGCATGAGCCATCGTTGTTGCTATAGTGACAGACCATGCGCCCAGCTGCAAACTGCAATTTTCTCACACGCTACCACACTGAGAGCATACAGAGCAAGTGACCTCATCATAAAATCAACACTGCTATTTAGTCCTAGTATTTACTGTCCTGCTTTAGCAGAGGTAAACTGTGTGTAGCTCTGCCATAAATCTGTTGGATGACTTGTTCATTAAGTCGGATTTAGTGTCTTCTCGGTGTCACTTGTGGAAGGGTAGCGTGGCCGAGCGGTCTAAGGCGCTGGATTAAGGCTCCAGTCTCTTCGGAGGCGTGGGTTCGAATCCCACCGCTGCCAAGGAAGCTTTTCAGTTGTAGTGTGCTTTCTGAGGAGACTCTTGTGGAAGGAAGCGTCATTCTGAATTCACTAAAAGATGTATGTACAAGCAATTACAAGTTTTGCTTCTCATCCAAAATACTTATTCAGTCCTTCAGCCTTTGCAAGGCAAGATTGACAAAGTAGGAAATTAAGCATTATAGAAAGAACTATGGAAGATGATCTGTGTGTTGTAATGAGGTAGTGTGGCCAAGCAGTCTAAGGCACTGGTTTAAGGCACTGGTTTAAGGCTCTAGTATCTTTGGGGTTCGAGGTTAGAATTTTCCTACTTTAGTAGATACCCAATCACCCAATCCCGCCTCTTTAACTGTTCCCATTATTTCACAACATGATATAAAAGGTGCCACACAAGGTGACTTAAATAGACATAGACAGAACAGTATGTGCAGATATCAAGACGAAGTGCTTACTGTATTTTCGGCTATATATGTATGTATATGTTTAAGAAGAGCAACAGAGTAAAGGTTATGAATAATGCAGTATCACCTTTTTGTCCCCTCCCATATAATGGCTTATATGTGGTAGTGTGGCCGAGCGGTCTAAGGCGCTGGATTTAGGCTCCAGTCTCTTCGGAGGCGTGGGTTCAAATCCCACCGCTGCCAGCTGATTTTCTGTCTCTGAAAGACAGAAAACTAAATAATTATATAAAGCTGAATGACATAAAATCATCAGAGCCTAAAGCAAGTTATCCCATTAATGCATTTCTGAAAAGTCCAGACAGGACACGTGGATGACCAGGAGAAAAATGTAAAAAAAACAAGAGTTTGCTGATGCTATCGTGCTGACCTGAGTCATTGCTTTTATTTCAATCGAATTCAACTGGGCTCCCTTTTTATTTGTTGCTCCCCAGATATTGTTGATGATTGATAAGAGTTCAATCCGTTTACGTGAGGTGGTGGGAGGGCATAAACTTTATTCGGCTTCTGAAGGGGGGCATGACAGAAAACGTTTGAGAACCACCATCTGAATTCACAGACTAACACAAGTATGTGTGTCTTCTGCTAGCTAACATGTGACAGCCCTGTAATGGGTTATCTATGGTTACTTTGTCCTTTCCCAGTATCTGTCTTTTTCTTTTTACCCGGCTCAGATCTATTCTTGGCTGGGTCAATACTGACCCAACCTCCGTCCCTCCCTAGCTTGTCGATCAGTGAGTTATGATTGATGTGGTAGCGTGGCCGAGTGGTCTAAGGCGCTGGATTAAGGCTCCAGTCTCTTCGGAGGCGTGGGTTCAAATCCCACCGCTGCCAATAAGCTATTTTCCAGCTGTAGCGTGCTCTCAGAAGAGTTAAAACTTAGGTAAAGTATCTAACTGTGGTTTAGTGCCAGTTGAAATGTCTTGGCTTCTACCTTCCTCTCTTTATGTCTTTTTTTACCCTTCCACAGCAGCACCAGGGACACTAATGCCATTACTGGACTATAATAATGAAAAGAATCATTCATCTTCCTGTCTTCCTGTCTGTGTGTCTGTCTGTCCAGGAGATCCAGACCTGATACGCAGGGACTCTGTGATGAGAAGGACAGCCCAGTACCTGAAGCACACTGAGATGTTGGTTGACAGGCACTCTTCGCCCACACACACTCACACACCTGCACACACACACACGCAAGACCCTTAGATACACACACACATATTTATATGCACACACTGTTCACCCACATGAAGACCGATCTAAGATAAAGAAGCTCAGGGTTGTGACATACATACACACATACATGTCACACACGTGCAGACACACACACACACACACACACACACACACACACACACACACACACACACACACACACACACACACACATACTTGTTGTTGTATGAGAGGCTCATATACTCACACAGTTAGAACATTCAGAAATACAAGCTCTTTCAGGTACAAAACTACTACCCCAGCACACACACACACATAGACACACACTCCTGAGGTACACTGCAGTTCATTTAGCTGCCTTTTGTTTAGTGAAAACAATCTGTGATTTATAAAATCCAAAGTGAGCAATTTAATGGATTAATGGTTAAATAATCCCTAATCTTTCTCTCTATCTGTCTCTTTCTCTTGTTGAATTCTTACCTTCCTTTTACAATGTTTTCTTGTTGAATACAGTAATGAATATGTATATTAGTAATTTGCATTTTGCACAAACAATGTATTTGTTAATAAATATGATTTTAATTTAAGTCAATCAGATATCTGTTTTCTTGGCTCAAAGTTTAGAATGAATAGGTAGTTAGTGGGTGCAACAGTGTTTGGTAAGTAACTGCAACTGTTGGATTACATAATCAGATGGTCAAAATAACAGTCACAAGGCAAGGGTATTTTAGTAGCTCTAACCTCATTAATCAAAGTCAGAATCACTTGCTCAACACCTACAATAAACACACAGGATTTGTCTTGATGACACATGCTTCATAGCACAGGAATTGCCCGTACATTTCTGTTTATAAGTGGCTAGAAACTTCCAGTTTGAAGTGATGAGGTCATCATTTCAGAGGACTCTGTCCAATAATGTTGCTGTAGTTAAATACACATTGGCTGCTCAACAGAATCCAATAGTCCTTTTGCAGGTTTGAATGTTTGCAGTAGCAAGGCAGCACCTCTCAGAGGCGCTGTTGGCTCTTAGATAATATCAATTACACATCCTCTCTCATCCCCTGTGTTCGCCTCCTATAAATCAGCTAAATCTCATATCTGTTTTCCTCAGCTGAGCAATTTTGACTGCAAAGCAGCAGTTTGGCTTAGTACTGACTGAGAATAAGCTGTTGGACTGACGAGGAAACTAGATCTTGCACTGTGGATGAACTCTTCTGTCTACAGTGATCAAATGAAAAACAACTGCTGCTAATTGTGTTTTTCCCTATGTGAAATGTTGCAAGTACAGACACAAAGCCCTCCAGTGCTGCAAAGTGGACAGTTAAAGAGGTGACGCACACATTACTCACTTTGTTAGCAGAATAACATCTCTGTCAGAGCCGCTGCTTTCCCTTAATTACTGGTGTTAGTTGTGTATATTATTTATTGTCCACCCTCCAATTTACGCTTGTCCTTCTTTACTTCCCCCAGTTCCCTGTCGTAAGGTATGTTTCCTCCTTCCACGCCCAACGCCGTACCTGGTTAAAGAATAGTTACAAGATGCATTAGAACGAGATAGAATTTTTTTCAGGTATTTTCGACAATCTAAACAAAAGAGGAGAGGGGTTGACTGAGAGAAAAAAAAGGAAGTGGGATGCAAAAGAGAGGGAAAAGAGGAAAGGGATCAGTGCCATACAGCAGAATCCCTTCTCTGGAGAGGAGAGAGGGATGGAGGGAGGACTGGAAGGACAAACAGATGGAGAGGCGACAAAAAAGAGAGAGGCCGTCGAGAGGAAAAGGCTACCCTCTCTCACACTAGATGAGAAAAAGAGGGGTTGCGGGCAGCGAGAGATAACAGAGAGGACGGAGGAGAGGAAAAAAGGAGGGATGTGATTAGAGGATAAGCAGAGATCATCCCTCCATTGTTAAAGGGATGGAAAAATGACCCTCCCTTTTCCTCCATCTCCCCCCATACATCTTTTTTTTGCATGCTTTGTTTTGAGCATTGTAGGGAGAGCTTGAAGAGGATGGAGGGACGGCAGAGAAAGCGAGAGATAACATTGCTCCATCCTGTTATATAGCCCTCTTTTCCTCTCATCTCCCCACCTCTCTACCTTTCTGTCCATCGCTCCCTCTTTCTAGTGCTGCACCTGTGAAATGCAGAGGATGTGAGATAGAGAGGAAGATGGAGAGACAAAGAGATGGATGGAGGGAGGGAGGGATGAAATCAGAGGGACTGGGGGGGGTAGAGCCTCGCAACATTAGCATGCTGAGAGTGTCAGCACTCTCCTCTTTTTCTCTCCCTCCATCCCCATCCCTCCCTCTGTCTCTTTCTCCTCACTGGTCACTGCAATTATACCATCAAAACACTCCAGCCTGAGAGCATAATAGCTTCCCCCTATGTGTGTGTGTGTGTGTGTGTGTGTGTGTGTATGAGAGAGTGAATGTGTGCATGTGTGCCTGTTATCATGAGAGATCAAAAGAAAGAGATGTGTGTGTGTGTGTGTGTGTATTTGTGCATAATTTAGTGGCATACATGGTGCATTACATGTGCATGTATGACACGAAGGGCAGCTGTTGGTGTGTGAGTGTGTATGCCAAAACTGGATTTGCAGCATGTGTGGGTGCACATGAGTGTGTGTGTAAGTATCCTTTGAGTCCTACCGGCTAGAAAAACTGCTTCTCCAACCTCTGACCAAACACACTCTTAAACACACGCTAAGAGACCCACTTTACGCGCGCGTGTGTGTGTGTGTGTGTAAATAGAAACTCACTAGACACACACACTCTCACACTAATGGATGCACACAGGCATATAGTCATGGCTTTGAGACACAAACCGTTATGACCTACATGCCCAGTGGGTCATCATTAAGCCAAACAGCACACTCTGACACCTTCGGCTCTCCGCACACACACACACACACACACACACACACACACACTCTCACTGTTTTTGTTTTTGTTCCCTCAACTTCCTCTATCCCTCTCCCCTTCCGCCCTCTGTCTCTTCCTTTTTTCTCTCATTCTCCAACACACACACGCACACACACACAATACCCCCCTCTATGAGCTTGTTATCCCTCTCTGTCCGTTCGTTTCTCTCTGTCACCTTGCCCTGAGCTATTTGAGTACACTTCTGTCTCTCTCTCGCACTCCCATCTCTCTCTCACACACAACACACTCATTCCCTCTCTGTCAGTCTGTCTCACCCTCATGCTTTGTTCCAACCTGTCTCTCTCTTTCTGTTTCTGTCAGTCTTAACATACGCTATCCGTCTCTCAGCGTCTGTCTCACTTTAACTCTTGGCCTGATCGTTAGGTGAGCAGTGTCACCCAAAGCATAAATGAACACCTGCAGTGTGCGGTTTGAAAATTAAAGGGGCAATCCACCACTTTTACACATGAAGTTCAGTTGGGAGTACTACGCGTTTCTGGAGGGAGCTTTCCAAAGTCTGAAAAATTATCCCAGATGATGTCATAGTGATGTCATCAGGGTTATTTCGTCCGGGGCTTGAGACATAATTTTTTAGAAAATCTGTATTGGCGGTGTGGGGTTTGAATTACAGTAAGAGGACATTTAGAGTGGCACAAGAAGGGTGTAATGAAATAAGCTATTGAGTTGTATTATGGGAAATGTAGGATGCATAGTTTTTGGAGCTTGACCCATATAGAGGCTTAAAGCCAGGCTACATCTTCGATTTTGGCTCTTCTTTTTAAAATCTGTCCCCATCTCATGGAAGTGAATGACTGAACTATTCTAAACTGACTTTGTTTTACAATTCGATTCATGTGTGTTTCGTTAATCTTGCCTGTCAGTTTGGAGAACAGATCAAAAGAGGGGTAATGTAATGTAATGTAATTCAGGATGGATCACATTACACATTACATTTGACCCATTGTTAATATAAAAATATTGATCAATGCAGCTCTAATTGGGTCTTTATACATCACATACTCCCTCACTTTAAAGTATGGTTCTTACTCTGTTAATTTCCTCATTATTATGGCTGTCTCTCCCTTCCTCTCCCTCTTTCTGCCTTTTCTATCCTCTCTTTCCCCCTCCCCCTCATCCCCTCTTTCTCTCCCCATCACTCTCTCCCTGTAAGTAAATCAATGAACATACACTTTATGCCATCTATTGATCCTTTCATATCTATCTGTCCTCACACCCTCCTGTTCTTGCCCTCTCTATTTCTCTCAGCTTTTCACTCTACTCTTTCCCCCTTTTTTCTCACCCCTCTCTGTCTCCCCTTTGATTTTATAATCTCCCTCTCTCTCTCTCTCTCTCTCTCTCTCTCTCTCTCTCTCTCTCTCTCTGTCAGTCCCTTTCTCTTTATATCTCTCGCTCTGGGACGTCCTATTTATATGGCTGGCACCTTCATGCTTGTACTGAAGTGTGTGTATGAGTGTGTGTGTGTGTGTATGTGTGTATGTGTATGTGTATGTGTGTGTGTGTGTGTGTGTGTGTGTGTGTGAGTGAGAGAGAGTGTTTGATGTTGGCCTAAGTGGTTAACATAATATGAGCCCTCAGAGAGATGGCGTTCCCGCACTCACACACACACACACACACACACACTCACGCACAATTTCAGGCTTTTTGGTAGGCTTTTCTGTGAACAATTTGTGCTTTTTAGTATTCTCTAGCTTGTGCAGCAGATCCATGTATTATCTATCAATTGCATTCTCCCACTCTGACACTCTGTCCAAATACACTCGCACAAACACACACCTTTGTGGCTCGACCACCTTCCCAGAATGACAAAAACCCGGTATTATCTTTTGTTATTTATTATTGCAGATGGAGCCATCATTTCATGACCTCGCTGTCTCTCGCCCTCCTCCGTCTGCATATGTTTTTATTTATTCAGACCTCTCTCACTTTCTCTCTTTCCTGCCCTCTCCTCCTCTCTGCATGTTTATGTTTATTCAGACACATCTCCCTCTTTTTTTCTCTCCCTCTGCACCCGTGTGTCCAGCTTTTGTTACCAGCCTCGTTTCCATAACAACTGCGACCTTTCAGTCAGCACCTAACCATTTTTAATCAGAAGTAGAGAAAGACAGAGATTAAATGAGACAGAAAGAGTGAGAGCGTGAATTGGGAAGGAGAGGGTTCAAAGAGAGATAACGAGGATCAGAGTAAACTGAGGAATGGAAACTGGCCCTGGCAACATTCCCAGCAACAGGTAACAAGGTGCTGCTCAAGGTCAAGCAGCTACTAAAATGTTTTCCTGGAAACCAAATACCTTCATATTGCAGTCATCAAGGGGTTTACTCCAACATTCTGATTATATTTCAATACTGTGACACCTTTAAATACACCTTTACGTATGTGTGCTTTTAGTGTCTGCAAAAGCTATGTTTACATTTAATGGCAGATCATATATGACCATCTTTGCACTTTTAAAAATATGTTCAATTTCCATCAATTTTTACATATTTACGTGTTACTTTTGGAATCAGATTAGGTCTACTGTAATTCGTACTGTAATAGATTTGACTTGCTTAATTCTGAATATGTTTATATTGGGTGACAATTTACAGGCTGACATTGTAACAAAGTGCATGAAGAAACTAATTGTCAGTTCAGTGTTGGTTCCCGTGCTTGGTTTCAATGAAAATTCCTGTGGTGAGATAAAACTGTTAATGAATGATCACCTGACTTTCACTGGTGAATATAACCTCCACAGTATGAGAGAATATGCTGCTAAAAGTCTGTCTTCCCATCGAGCCTGTGGGTGTGTCTGTGTGGCAAACAAGTAGCCATCTGCAACAAACTGTTGCTATCATGAATGATCAAAAAAGAGTAATTGCATTCATTTGAAATCAGTTAGTATTACTTTTGACTATTTAACCGGCATCTTTTATGTCTCTGTGTGTGTGTGTGTGTGTGTGTGTGTGCGCGCGCGCACGCACCTACTGGGGGTCATGCCAACATGGGAGGGACCGGACCGTCAAGTGGCCAGCTCTCGAGCCCGCCCGCCCACCTCGCGCCACTCCACATTGGGAGCTGCGCGTGAGGATGATGCCAGCCAGAGATAGATGGATTGGCGAGGGAGGGGGAAAAAACCTGCACAGTGACACAACTAGAGTAGCCTAAAGAGGAGGCGGTTGATGAGTGAGCGCAAAACTGAGAGTTACGGAACAAAGGACAAATATAGAGGAAAGGGGAACGGGAAATAGCCGGAAACCCGCTGCTGGCTTGTCCCCTTCTGCCCGCACCGATGTCCGAGGCCCGCCCGGTGTCAGCTGTCTGAAGACAGTCGACCGAAGCAGAGCGCACAGGAACGGCCAACTGTAGTGGAAAGCGTCGGGGAACGGACACCGCTGGAGCTCTTCTCTGTGACTGAGAGTGAGTTCATTTTAAAACTTCAAATACAACATAATGTTTGTCATATTATGACATTTTCCACGTTTAATAAGCTACGAGGGTCACCGTCTGCTCTGCTGGTCTCTCTCTCTGTTTATTTTTTTCTTTCATACTGCGACATTAGTCCACCGCTGCCAATTAGTCACAGGACGCACCACGGGCGCGCGCGCACACACACACACGAACTGACAGCTCTCGTGCGTCAAAATAGTCAAAGCGGATTCCTCTCGCGTGGCAGAACCGGCAGATGTTGCCACGCGGAGGCTTCAAACATAAGCTTCAAACATTATATAAATTATTCAAAGTAACGTTATTTCCACCAGCATAGATAGATAGATGATAATGTCCTAATGACATTTATTTGAAATACTGTATATTTTATATATTAGTCTATTGAAAAACCCAGAGCCTACTTCCATTACTGACAGTATACTATAACTCTGCAATTAGGGTTGATATTTATCTATCCTTGAGTAATACAATTTGTCCACAAAAATATTTTTTAAAAGTCAGCTGCTTGTGTGCAAATAGTCCTGCAAGCCCAACATTTGAGCCACAGAAGGGTAACCTGTTGGTCTATGTGATTTATTAGTAAAATATTTGCGCATGCTACCAACACACACACACCCAGATTAGAATTTTCAAATCTATTTTACTGACATACATTATTTAATACCAGAGAGTTCAGTGTGCGTTCCCTCTCTTGTCATTTTTGCCAGTGACAGCTACAGCAGTCCAAGAGAACCATTCTTAAGTCTAATCTAGTGGTTAATAGCTTTCATTTCCATTGCTCAGTGTTCATATTTTGTGCAGCTTTCCGCTGGCTTTGAAAAGCTAATCTGTCCCTGATATAAGCGCATTGGCTGGCTTGCCATCTGGGCTGTATTATAGTAGAGAGGAGAGGGCATTTGAATAATTGATATTTAGCTATTTATAGTAGGATTATTCTCTTCATGTTGCACCAGGGGACCTATGCACTGGTCCATCTATCTATCTATCTATCTATCTATCTATCTATCTAATTATGACCATTGACAATCAAGTAGCTCAACTGGACTAACATTTTAAATACAGTGTGTGTTCACAGTTTCTGCTTTTTCTACCTACTATACCTCTTTTATTCTGTCCTTACATCTGTCCATTTATCATCCATCCATCTTTCTGTTCGGTGAGTGGTAGTGTATCCATCTGAAGTGGATTAGGGGTGTTATCAAAGCTAAGTAGGACGACTGTTCACACACTCCCGCATATGCACACACACACACACACACACACATAGACACATACATACATGCTACTCTCACTCCATTTCACTCCCCAAGGACCATTGACCATTGTTAGCCCTCTCTCAAGCCTCTTTCGCTTTTGTGTGAATGTGTATGTGTGTGTGTGTGAGTGTATTTGACGGTAAACACTCTGATCAAACAGTGCTTAACAAGCTGCCTGAACTGATAACAGAGAGAGGAGAGAAAAAGAGGATGAGAGAGGAATAGAGAGGAAGGAAAAAGGGGCATCGGGAGGGAGAGGAGGTTACATACTGAAAAAAAAGCATGGGGATGTGTGTTTTTGATCTTGATTAAATAGAGAGAAGCACTGTTATTCTTTGTTTTACAAGCATTTCAAGGTATTGTAGGGAGGCCATGCAAAATTCGGTTTAAAAATTACCTATTGTCAGTATTTTAAGTCCCAATATTTTCCAGCTGTAAAGAATATTTTCCTGTTTTGTTATTTTGCTCCATTCCAACATCCACATCCAAACACAGTTATCTCCCTCCATATTGTCACATATATTTTTTATGGTGTTTGTGCTTTCTTAGACAGCACACAGTTGAGAGAAACAGGAAAGATCATATGAACAGAGGTGGGTGATGTGTGACAAAGATCATGAGCCAGATGTTAACCTACTGCACCACCAGCACGTAGTTTGCTCCCCGGTCTGTTGACCTGCATTTGACATGCTCTTTCTTTCTGTCTTCCATCGGGCTTTGGTCAGTTCTGCAGTGTGCTGTTTCCTCCTATGACACGTTAGAAAGCCATGGAGGAGAATATCAACCTTTTGAATAACTGTTAGGACCATTTGGGAATTCCTCTTCTCTGTGCTTAGTGAAACCTACTCTCTTCAACACTGTCACAATGTATGCTTATCTTTTGCAGCTCTATGCAAGGACATTGCAGCTCATTCGTGTTACTATTAAAGTGGAAGCGGCTGTGTCCTGTGATAGGCCGGTGACCTGTTTTGCTGTCCAGGTAAGCGGAAGTCATGTGCCAGCCACATCATGATGTGCACCTTTTCATTTGAACATGGTGTAGTCACAAATGCCATACAGAAGTATTATTTGCTGTTATTTGTAAGTGATGGATAACATTGCCCTTAAGTGCATTTAGGGGTTGAAACCAACTTCAGTTCATTCAATTAGAAAAGAGACATATTTTCTCACTCAACTGTTCAGTGGTAGATTTCGGCCTTTACTCTAATCCAGTGGAGGTGAATGAATTTTCATTTTTGGATTGAAAATAACATTGAAAAAATTCAAAAACAAAACAAAAACAGGTTTGCTGTCAGAACACACTATTGACAGTTTCCATAGGGACTATTTTTCTGTGTAGAGTGAAGCTCCAGAAAACAATGTTCACAGCAAGGTCTATGGATTATCCAGAGGAAGAGGGACAATGTTTTTTGGAACGACACGTTGCCATTGATTTTTTTAAATGTATGGCCAACCTGCATGGCTGGATTGAACTATAGGTATAAATGAGATACCTATGTTTTGTAATTTGGGTAAATTTCCCTATAAGTGTACTTAAATGTAGGACCCTTGAACCAAGCTAAATCAATGTGGTCTCCGGTCTCTCTCTGGTCCACGTGCTTCTTATGCAAAACAACAAAAACATCAGCAACAACAGTAATTCTGTATTTCTCTGTCTCTTTCTCCAGTGATGGATTCACCCCCAGATCTTTTCGATGACTCTGCTCCCCAGATACATGCATTTGCTCCCACTCACAGCTCCACAGATCTCCCTGGAGTTCATCCACAGCCCAGTGCAGGTCGCCCTCCTCCTGCCTTTCGACCCCCTGGCTTCCCCCTCATTCACCACCTCCTCCAGCCAGGTGGAGCCCCCAGGAGGATTGGAGGACAGGTCAACACAAACCTAAGCACACACCGACACCAGGAAGACAGACATTTGGAGGAAGACAGAGGAGAAAGGGATGGACAGGTGGAGCAAGGGATGGAAGGAGGAGAAGAAGGAGTGTTGGAGAGAGAGGACAGCTTGTTGGGGGTTAAGAAGAGGCAAAGTGATGCCGCCCTCGCGGCAGAGTGGAGCCAAGACGTCTTGAAAGTGAAGAGGATGAAGCTGGAGAGCCGACCAAGAGATGGAGAGGTGGAGGACGGAGGCAGGAGGCGTGAGGGAGGGAGGGAGGGGAAGAAAAGAGAAAGGGAGGAGCTGAAGGAACAGCTGGAGGAGGCAAGAGAGAGGCTGCAGGCCCTGCAGGAGAAAGTATGGAGGGCTTTTGGGGAAAAGCACATGGCAGAGGAGGAGAAGAAAAGGAGGCGCAGAAACAGAGGAGGAGGAGATGGAGGAGAAGGAGATGTGGGGATGATGGAGGAGGAGATTACAGAAGGGTTGTATGATGAAGAGGACATTGATGGTGGAGAGATGGAAAAGGAAACTTTCTCCCTTCTTTCCGTTTCCCCCTTTGACAACTTCCACAAACGGAGAGAAGAGAGGCAAAAAGACAGAGAAGGGAGGACAGAGAGAGGAAGGGGAGGAGGGTTGCACTTGGAGGGCGTGATGGAGGGGGCGGGATTGTGGTTGGACTGTGGAGGGCTGGTGAGAGGGGACTGGCATGGGGGGATAGAAGACGAGGGCGAGGAGGGAGGGCAGAAGTTTGCTCAGGCGCTGAAGCTGGAGTTGGGCAGCGCTGTGGCACGAGTCATCGATCGAGTCCTCCGCCTTTACACCGAGATGACAGATTTTGCTCCTTCCTCTCCTCCTGCTGCCATCTCTTTCCTCCCGCCTGATGCAGGAAGCGACGGAGGGAGGGAGCGGGGAGTGTGGATGGGACTGTTGACGAGAGGAAGAGGGGAGGAAAAAGCAAGAAGCAAGGAGGAGAAGACGGGGGCACAGGATGGAGAAAGAGAGAAGCAGCTCCCAAAAATGAGCAACGGGAGCACCCTGCCTCCAGGACCGCCTCACCGTGCTGAACCATCAGATCTGACAATGCCATTGGCTGTTCAAAGGTCACCTGACATACGAAAAGCCCACACACTCCTCGGCCCTCCTCTCTCTACTCACCTGAATCCCTCACATTCTAACGTCTCGCTTCATCACCCATCTCTGTCTCGCCCTCCTCCTCTTTCTCATCCCTCCCTCTTGCCTCCAGCCTCACAACCCAAGGACCCCTCATCCTCCTTCCACCCATCCTCCTCCTCCTCTTCTTCATCCTCATCTTCCTTCCCCGCGCCTCCCCCTCCCCCTCCTCCTCCCCCTCCTCTCCCTCTCCCCCTCCTCCACTACTCCATGCAGCAGCTCTTCTCTCGCTCTCTTCACCACCCTCAGCTGCCCCACCTCCCCCCGTCCCGCAAGGACTATTTGAACTCCGACCCTTTCTTGGAGTTCTCGTCTCACCCCTCATCTCACCCCTCTTTCCCGCCACTCCCCTTGCTTGCTCACCTGGACCCCTCCCTTGCACGCCACGCCCACGGAGGCAGGGAGAGGGAGAGAGGGATGAGGGGAGACGGAGGGATGAGAGGAGGGATGGACGGAGGAGAGCTCTACCTGACAGCTGGGGGAATATCCTTTTGTCAGCGAGGGGGGAGGAATGTGGGAGGGATGTGTGTTTGTTTATGAGTGTGTGTAAAAGGACACGTGTCTCCTTAACTGGCCTCATGTATACACCCAGGAGGGCTTGTCTCCATGCCATCTGAAGAAAGCCAAGCTCCTGTTCTTCTACGCACGCTATCCCAGCTCCAATACACTCAAGACCTACTTCCCTGATGTCAAGGTGTGTGTACCCCATCACAGTGTTGGATCAAGATTGATGTCCATTACTGAACAACATTGAATTCAAAGCCACTTCAATTTGGTCAATAAAGAGTTATGACAAAAATATACTTAGGGGGAATATTTATATACGATATCAAGTAACTATACCTAATGAAGTGGAGTAAAAAGTACAAGGTTTCCCTCTGAAATGTAACGGAGTAAAAGTAGCATAAAATTGAAATACACAAATAGCTCAGAGTACTGAGTAAATTCAGTTTCCATCAGTGGTGATATCTGATTTATATTAAGGGACAGTTTGGATGCTGTTCTTCATGGCACAGATTCAGAGTGTATACTACCAACAATGGTTTATCACTGTCTCTTTGTGGCACTGATCAAAAGCTGCTTGGCCCGTACGGGGATCGAACCCGCGACCTTGGCGTTATTAGCACCACGCTCTAACCAACTGAGCTAACCGGCCATATTTGCTGTTATGTAAGATGGCTTTTCAATCGGTAGTCATTATGATATTAGACTTATAGATTAGATATTATATTTGCTTGGATGGACAATCCTTCCACCAACACTGACACTCTCAATAAGCAATGGAATGATATGGAGGACGTTTTCCAGTCATTATCCATTATGAAGCACTAAAACAATGTTTCTCTTTCTTTGAGCTGCTGGCTAAAGCTCTCTTTGAAGAATGATTCATGCTAAATGAAATCATGGAATAATCTCTTGCTGTCCTCACCTGCTCACTTCCTGTCCTGCTGTTTTCCTGTCCACTGTCTAGTTTAACCGCTGTGTGACCTCCCAGATGATTAAATGGTTCAGTAACTTCAGAGAGTTCTTCTACATCCAGATGGAGCGCTTTGCACGACAGGCTGTCCGCGAGGCTCTCACCCGGTTGGTTTGAGTTGGCACTGGTTCATGTTAAACTCATTTGCTGCAAAACTTCCATTGTTTGACTGGGTTTTATAGAAGCCAGCAAGTTGGCACTGAATTTTTTACAGAGGAGCTGATTTATGCATCAGATGCTGTGCATATGTTGCCCTACATATTTTGATCATTTGTAGAAAGAAAGAATTACAAATTGCAGAATGACAAAAGTTTATTGTATCATGCTTTTATTCAACAGTGTGAGGCATCATGGTTTCCTCTCTGACAGTCATACAATTCAGTCACTCCATTCATAATTTACATCGTATCTTATATATATTTTTGTTAATATTGCCTGAAATTGTGAGTGGTTGTGAGGTAATCATGATTTATAGATCATTTTTGATAACAGTTTATTGCATTAAGTGTGAATTTACCACCACTACTACCACTACCACCTGGTACTTGCTACTATTTAAGACAATTTAAGTACCAGTGTGTATGTAATGTCTATTAATATTTCAAATTCGCCACAGTGAATGCTTTGTGCAAGCTCAGGAATGAAACAAATAGCACTTTAATTCTCAATGGACACAATACAAAGCTAGAAAAGATTCAGTTTAGATTTCACAATGATTCAATTTGAATTAGTCTGTCTGTGTAACGCAGGGAAGGTGCACCTCGTCTGGGCAGAGAGAGTCAGCTGCGAGTGGGCCGTGATACAGAGCTTTACCGAATACTCAACATGCACTACAATAAAAGTAACATCTACCAGGTGAGGAGAGCATGTCAAAATGCCACATGTCTATTTTTCCACTGCAGCTTGCTTCAAGAGACATCAAGACGTACACCTCAGAGTTACTATGTTTTCTTTCCAGTGTAGTGATTATAATTGGAGTTAAGTGAATACCGACGCCTCAAAAGCTGCTTGGCCCGTACGGGGATCGAACCCGCGACCTTGGCGTTATTAGCACCACGCTCTAACCAACTGAGCTAACCGGCCATGTTTAACCCTTTTTGTATTGCGCCATTCTTCTCAAACGGCCTTGTACAAATGGTGCCGATGTCAAAACGTAACATATCACAGTAATACATGCGTGAATTTTCATATTTCATTGACACACACGTTATTCATTTTATCGAATTGTAATTGTAATATCCTGGGATTATTTTCTCAATATTTACAAGAGAGGTTAATGTTATAAAGACCTATCTTAACTTCTTTTAAGTTACACAAACTTAAATATGTTGTTATTCAGTCAAAGCCTAAAAGAGAAGTTGTAGCCTGTACGGGAGCAATGAAGATTGATGGTTGATTCATGTACAGTTTACTGGCTGATTCGACCTCTGCCCAGGGTGAAACTCGGAGCGATGGTGGAAATAGGCCTTTTTTGCACTGCAGATATTTTGACATGTCATATGGCAGGATGAGCACAGGTGCAATTAATAACCCTAATTATGCCCACACTCCATTATCAGTTGCAGGGCCCAGGTATATTACACATGGTGTCTCACAGGCGAGGCTCACTGTGACACTTCACTTCACTTCGTTATTCGTCATACCTGTGCTTTAACTATGCTGCAGTGTGAGATGTCAAATTGAAACAGGCGCTCTAACAGGAGCAGCAAAACTAACAGGAGAATCAGGGAACTATGAATGAGGCATAGTCTGTATATTCCCAAAGAGATCCAGTCAGGCAAAAGAAGCGAGTGGGTGCGCTGTAGGTGTGTAAGGGCTTTAATAACAATAAGAGTACAGTTCTGAACAGCCATTATGACATGCCTATTGAGGTCATACAACCATACAACCACTGCTCAGCAAATCTCATTAAAAATGGAAAAAAAGCTATAAAAAAATAGAGCAGTAGTAGAACATACATACATATTAATGAGCACCTCTCAATCACACACACACAATTCTATACAATAGACTACAATGTCTTCTCTAGGCTTTGGCTGGATCTTTTTTTCTCATTATAGTAGTTGTATGAAACATTCTTATTATGACAAATGATGCTTGTTATAATAAGATAATTTTTATGTTGCGAGTAATCATTTGATTTGTGATTACAGTTCTGATTTTAATTGGTGATTGGACATATGACTGAACCCTATACAGCATTTCTAGAGCTGACAGCATGCACAATATCCAACATTCAGCTCTTGGGTTTTTGCTTTTTTTTATGTGAAATTTAGCTCATTTCCAAATGTGTCCAGACTTTTAAAGCCCTAACTCTGTAGATGATGAAGTATTTTTATCCTTTGACATTCACATTTCTGTCTGCAGGTCCCAGAGCGGTTTATCGAGATATCGGAAGTGGCTCTGAGGGAGTTTTACTCAGCCATTTGGACTGGGAGAGACAGCGACCCCTGCTGGAAGAAAGGGATATACAAAATAATCTGTAAACTTGACAGTCCTGTGCCAGATGCCTTCAGACTGCCTGGTTGTCCCGTCGGCTGATGATCAAACTGCTTTCGTCTGGTACATGTATACAAATGCACAAATTGCATGCATAAAAACACAAACTTACTGAAAGTAGGGAATTTTATTAAAGCATTCACAAACTGTACAACTCCACACTGTGAGGACTGGTAAGAGGGAATACGTTCAATTCAACAATTCATTTCATTCATAATTCATGCATTTTGAAATAATTTAAGATAATAAAAGGATTTTGCTTGACATAGTGTGCAGGCAAAGACACATACGTGCTCAAATGGACAGAGACACACTGGGTCAATAGTAGACTGACACACTCAGTGCTGTGATAAGAGTCTTGTGACGGCACTTATCGAGTAACGCGACCATACCACTGAATTAAAATGGATGGAACAGGAATTCCCTTTCCAAACATTCAGTCAGTTGACTCGTGAAATCACAGTGCTGCTGCACAGGTTTGATAAAACTGTCATGAGAATAAGAGTTGCTGCAGCCACAGAGCTGGAATGGACTGAAATATGCATAGTTGTGTATGGTCTGTTACCATGAGATGGCTACTGTTTCAGATATGTTATTAACATTTGTGAGCTACATGCTACACATTCATTCATTCATTCATGTGAAAATATAATACACATATAAGCCCCTTGTAAATTATTGCAATACACAAAAAGAGCCATTTTATGCATCCCCTTGGTAATCAAATGTACTGCTGACAACTGTTTACCAAGCGTGGGCACTGCACAAATACATGTTTCAAATACTTTCAGACAAAGAGGCTGCAACCCGAGTACATCCCGATAGCAGTGCTCCTAAAATTCCAGCTTCCTGATAAACATTTTTAAAAAAAGGAAAAAGCAGTAATATTGCTGTGTAATCATTAGCAATCTTGCGCAAACAGCACCCAACTATCACACCCAAACATTTCAGCGCTGCTCTCCCTCGGGGGTGTTCACAGTTTTACATTAGAGATGTGTCAAAACATCAGATATGATTGTTGTTTGCTAGAAATTAACTGTTACCTTGTGCGTGGGCTTCTCTGGAGAGTCAGAAGTACATTTTTTGTTCAGTGTGACCCACCGCTTTTCCATTTTAGATATTTTTCCAGGGCTGTGAGGATGCTTTCCTCTTTTTTTTTGCTCCAACAACAGAAGGCTGTTGTGTTTGCTTAATCTGAGGTTGTTTTTTGCGTGACATCAGGCTTGAAAATATTTAAAGAAAACATGAGGACCAGATAAAAAAAAAAAATGCCCTTCATTTAGAGAACTATCAGAACGGTGGTTTCAGACAGTGGATTTCTTTTGCTTGTACATCCATCTCTTTGTTCAATATTAAATTATTATAGAGCTTTTGTACATGATGGCACAATGTAATCAAAATGTAATTAAAATTCTGCCAAAAGGGACAATATATTGAATTTAAAATAGTAAAATGAATGTTTTGTTGTTTCCTTGATGTATTCTTATTGTTGAAATATTTACTTTTGTTTTTGTATTCCTTTAAATGTGTTCTGCTGGTCTGAATAAGCCGGTTTCACAACTAGTATGTTTATTGACATTTGTTTCCCAAAGGTATTGCGGAAACCTTCACTGTTTACTGTATATCATGACTCTTTTATCTAGACCAAACGTGGGTTTCTGTTCATTAAAATGTTGGTTGACTGCTCCAGATAAAGGCCTCCTCTGGCTTAATCACAGCTCTGTGAGATTGAGCCCATATGTAAACTATTTGTGACGTGTTTTCAAGTGCATGTTTCCTATATTTGCATTACATTTTGTATCGTAATCTCTTCAGTTTCTCTCGTTGCTTTTATTGGTCTCTCTTTTATATTGTACATATTGTATTCTTTAGAGCAGTGCCTCATTCAAACTTTGGTGAATTTTGATGTTTAAACTTATCAGTGAATTAAAGTGATGCCAGGCTTGTTTTGTGTGTCTGAATTCACACACACACACACACACACACACACACACACACACACACACACAAGCTCTCTGGTGTTGGTCCTGGTAGCCAACACTAATACCATCATACTTTAAGCCTTTAATCTAACAACACGGCCGCACTAAAACACACACATATACACATTCTCACAGACACTAACACTTGGATGATGGCTTTGTAAGAGGCTCAGACCCGGACTAAGTCTAGCCACCTGAGACAGCACCACACACACACACACACACACACACACACACACACACACAGTTTCTCTGGTATGCTAGCAATGCATCCAAACCACAGGAGTCTTGGAAGAAAAGGCTCCGGTTTTTCTTACCTTTCTATTCTATCTTTTTAATGTGTGTGAAAATGGTGGTTTCGCACCTCTCTAAGAATTCCCCACAGCACAAAACATCTAAAGGACTCTACAGTGTCCTGACACAAAATTGACACACAATTTTAAACTGTGCACAGCCTATTTTTTTTATATCGCATGTCAACAAACTCTCCTGAAGCTAACAAAAAGTGAAGTTCTGAAGGGAAGCTGCATCAATGTAGTAGCTCCATTAGAAGGACATGTGCTTCCCTTTTTCCATCACATGACAAATCCATTGAAAATAAAAAATAAACCACACAAAAACACCTTTATACTATTGCTTCGGTGCCATCTACGGTTATACATATCTCATATGCAAACTTAAATGATGCAACACATCCACAGTGTGTTTGGCTATGTGTCAGGAATGAGTGCATTTCTTTCAGAAGTGAATTTAACAGACTTGAAAATTGTGTTACATATATCAAAATAGCATGGTCATATGACATAAGTCACAAGGTTTGATTAAGCATTCTGGGAATTAAGTGCCACTCTCAGCAATCAAACACACACACTCACACACTGGCCAGCACTAATACCAGGATGACATGCCTTTAAACCTTCAAGTAGCTCAACCTTTGACTAAGTCTAGCCACCTGATCTGAGTCTACTGAATGGGAGGCAACACACAAGCTACATGTGTTGTTCTATTTAGGAAATGTGAATTTCGCACAACACTGCCACACCAGAAGTCAGTCAATACTTTCTAATGAGCATCAACATACTGCAGTAGTGCATCATCATGGATTATATGATTTACACTGTAACAATTAGATATATTAAAAGCTGATTCATCATCCCCTCTTGCTGCTTCCCACAGCTTTTAGTTTATCTTTCTGGGTCATCAGACGAAACCAGCTCCTGACCCGAAGAAAATTGGTCTGTATGACAACCAGTGTTGAAGCCATCAGTGTGACAAATAAACGATTTTTACGCATTCATAGGCGGATGTGCATGTCCGGCGGAGCTCAGGAGAAGCAGTGGTTTATTGAAAGTGAAAACAGGAGGGAATCGCAAATGCAGGATTGTCGCCTCGGGCAACTGTGCTGTGAGTGAGGACTGAGAGAAGCCGACCAAAAACA
Source organism: Enoplosus armatus (assembly GCF_043641665.1). NCBI lineage: Eukaryota > Metazoa > Chordata > Actinopteri > Centrarchiformes > Enoplosidae > Enoplosus > Enoplosus armatus. The sequence continues at coordinate 11,276,076 of NC_092202.1, forward strand.
GCCAAAATAACGCCGGAAATTAAACGGGTTTGTCTTCAAAATTTAAGCGTGGCATTTGTTGCGTTGCATAAAGAAGAGGCAGGTGAGTTGTGTGGGGGATCATAATGGTTTCATCTGGCTTCATTGGCAGAGTTTTACGTTTTAGCAGCATATGGCAAGCTTTACGTCTTGAGTTTTAGTTTTTCCTTTCTTGGATCAGACTATTATTTTCTGTCTTACTATAAACATTTCATCCAAGATTTTAATTGATTTATCCAGTTGTACTTGAGACTGGTCTGCCCTGTTTCTACTACGCATTCTTCAATAAATGCTCATTATTCACCTTGCAACAAGTGAATTAATGTAGCGTCTGTGCGCGTTACCTGGGATTTTACTTTGAAACACCTTACCGGAAGCTTTGCATATTATTGTGGCTCTCTTTCCAGAGAAGAACCGGGCCGCTGGACGATGGCGTTGACGGGGCTGCTGCTAGTGGAGTTGGGTCTGTACACCAGCTGTTTCATCTGTGGGATTATCACCGCCGCTTCCATCACCATAGTCCAGGTGACTTTACTCAGAATTTAATAAACTAGCCTAATTCATATGCTTCTTAAATCTCCATCCTCTTCCGGGTAGACTCACTTTTTCTCGGTGCGCGTCTGTGCTGCAAAGTTTCAAATTCACAAAAGAGACACTCGAGACTAAACATCACTGAAGAAGTTGCATTTGTGGCACTTATTTGTGCTTAATTTTATATAATCATCTTTTTAATTGATATGCGTAGTCTGTTTTAAAATGACCATTGTGGTAAACTAATTTATTTTGGTCAAAACTCATTTTTACGGCTTTTTGTTAAGGTTTCTCAGGTCAAAAAGAATTGGTTTATACAGCAGCATATTTTCCTACATGTGACGTATCAGTAATTGTCAAAAGCAGAGCGCGAGCAGCTAAAAAAAAGACACGCGCTCACTTTCTTCTGGTTTCCTGCTGGCTGTGAGTGTTGTTGCAAGTCTCTGACACACGTCTTTGCATTTACCTGTGTTATTAGGCTAATACATCTCAGTGTATTGTATCATACTGTAATGGGACTGCGTTGTCCTTATCAAACACACTGTAGACGCTAATTATTGGAACACCGTTATCATCACTAAGAGCCGTTCCTTTCCACTTCATTTAATTAGCTGCACTCGTCTCACGCTATTAGCTAAAGACGCAGTGAGAAATAACATTTGTTTTGAGGCTTAACTACTTTCTCTCTTCTTAGCTGACCAGGAAACGTGTGAGCGTGTGAAAATGCGCGCGTGGGAGAATGTGGATGTGTGTGCGCGCGAGTAATAACAGAGTCATGTGTCCAGATACTGTTCTCATCATGTGACCAGATGTTCCTCGTGCCCAATTATTCCCTCCGCTTCTTTATAGAAGTCAGATGCTGCAGTGTGTGTGTGTGTGTGTGTGTTTCTGACTTAATCTACTTTTGGGGACACATTTCAGACTGAAGACAAGTTAATTGGGGACAGCTTGTCCAATTGGGGGCAGAAGCCTGGTCCCCAATTGTGAAAAGGCTGATTTTTGGGTCAGTGGTTCAGAATCAGAATCAGAAACTGTTTATTGCTTATTGTTAAGGTTAGGGTTAGGGTAAGATTAGGAGCGTTATGGTTGGGGTTAGGCAAGTAGTGGTTATGGTTACGCTAAGTAAATGAATGTAAGTCTATGTAATGTCCCCAAACGTTTCTGTTGCAGTGTAACAATGTAACAAAAAGGAAGTCATTGATGTAACATAACTGAGACAATTAAATGAAACCAAATGACAAAGAAGAGACAAGTGAAATTACAAAATAAAATTTGCCTCTCTTTCCTCTCAGGGTAATTTCGGAGGTCGGTGTATTCTATATGGACTTGTCAACTATAATACAACAGCGAGCCTCATCGGAGTGCAGTCACCCAGCTCCTCCTCGCTGTGCTATTTTGTGTCGGCCATATCCGTCATGGTGGCAGTGGTGTGTTTCTCACTGTCTCTGTACTGGCTCTACTCTTTCTGCATTGACGGGGAAATCAGAAGGTAACAGGTTTTTGTGTGTCATCATAGACCACTGGCTTTCAGTGCCATGTTAGATCATGTTCATGCTCCTTAGCCTTTTTGTTCATGTTTGCTGCTTGCTCTGTTGGGATCCTTGAAGTCATTTTATTGTCCATTGTCTGTTAACAGAGTTTGACTACAACTGGCAGCAACTGCAGCTTAAAGCTTCCAAACCCAAATCACACTGCACTGTGTTTACATACTGAATGACAAAGATTTGAACACAATGCACTGCTAACGCAGGCCTGGTCTTACTTTATAACTTTGTAGTCATCTTATTCTGTAACTTTACTATTAGTCAGCATTGTGAAAGCAAATTTTACACAGCTTTTAGACACCTTGAATTTAATTATTAAGCTAGAACTTAACAGATATCAATGTTTGAAGGCTGACGTATGCAAAACTTTATTGATCACACACAGGAAAATGATAAAAGTTGATACCAGTACCAATATCCCATGCAGTATTTTCCCGCCCATTTTAGCCGTCACAGGCAGGCATGTGTGAAATAATTGTATTAGAAATGCACAATTCTAGCAATACCACTGCTGGCCAAACTATCAACAATAAAAAGTAGTAATATTGCTTGTTAAAACTTATATTGGCCAATACATTGTCCATCTCTACTCCAGAATTGTATGCTTAGCATGACGCAATAAAACAGCATCAAGGGATCCTCAACCCAGACTCATAAAGTTCCTAACAGGAGGGTTTCATTAGGTTTTATTGCAAGTTTTACACACTTCCCCAAACCTGGGTTAACAGTACGGGCTGCAGAAGTAGTGAGGAGGCAACAAAAAAAATACATGGAGTAGAAATCAAAAAGAGGACATTGGTCATGCCATGGTAACAAAGTCATATGATACATACAGTAGTTTGGCATCATTTCCTCATTTGTTCAGTGGTTGTATTCAATTTCTCTTTTCCATCGCTTCCCAAAAGCGTACAGCCGTTCTCACGCCCCGTCTGTTTGTTCTGTCCGCCACAGGGAGCGCATATGGATGAACGTGACCGTGGCTTTATGCGGCGCCTTCCTGTTCTTCCTGCTCATCACGGGGTGCACGTTGAAGATCGGCCGCGACTCGCTCTGCAACTCCATCATAAAAAACGTTCCCAACATTACCAGGTGGCACACACACACACACACACACACACACACACACACACACACACACACTCATCCACACAATGCGGCCACAGACTCAGGCATACACAGACGTCTCCACACAAAACCAAAACCCCTCACAAACAAGTCAGGAATGAAACTAAAAACAACATTTGAAACGCAGTGAGCTCTACTTCATGTTTGCTTGCTGTCTAATCTCCAGAAAGCTCCGCTTTCTATTCCCATGGCATATGAAAGCAGATACATGTCATTCATTTGTGTGCCTGTAATCATGTTGCACCGGTCCCATGACTGGCTTCCTTTTAAGATGTCTCTTTCTTCTTCAGCGCTGTGTACGCTGAAAAAAACTTCCATCATGTTTAACCACCATGTTTAATGTTTCATGATGATTTTGAAGGAATTTTGGCAGCTAAAATATCTCCTGTTAGCTACTGTTAACACCTACTTGACACTAGGACACAAAAGATGGGTTGAAAGTGTAAATCTGTTTTCTGTCAGCTTTCTAAAGTGCAGTCTGTTTCTGTCTCTCAAGATGTGAAGAGGCCCAGACAAGAAAATGGGTCAGTCCACTCAAAGCAGGACGGTTCTACAACAATCTGCAAAAAGCCGAGGTCAGTAGGCTTCAATCAGTCTTTATTATTTTATGTCCAGAATCACATGGGTACAATCAGTCTTTATTATTTTATGTCCAGAATCACATGGGTACAATAACCAGTTCTTGCAACTCTTTGCATTAAGACAGAAAGAGCGTCCTCGTGTAGTGTCGCAAACATTCAAAAGCATGGTTAAGAGCATATATGTGGAGGGTGCGTCCACTAACATCATGTGTGTCGCGCGTTGTCTCCCTCCCAGACGGCGGTGTGGGTCAACTTCTTCTTCTGGCTCATCATCGGGGTTCTGGTGATCATTCAGAGACGTCAGGGTTCAGGTGCGAAGGTGATCGCGGGGGACTACGGCGGGCCGGCCGGAGGGCTCTTCAGTGATCCAGGGGTGACGGCTGCAGAGACGGAGCCGTTCTTCAACCGCCCTGCGAGGCCCCAGTGAGGACGGGTGTCACAGACGACGTACAAAAACACACACTTTAGCACAAACATGATGATGATGTGGGAGTAGATGTGGAAAAAGGGTGGAAATATTGAATACTAAGACATTCGTTCCGATAATGTATGACACAAATCAGTGGCACATAGATACAATAAGGGCACGACGAGGATGGGATTCGAACCCACGCGTGCAGAGCACAATGGATTAGCAGTCCATCGCCTTAACCACTCGGCCACCTCGTCAGGGTCGCAGTATTTAATAAAACACATAATGTGTCAGGGCCTTGGACTCTGTTGGGGCTCGTCTGAAACATTGGACTGTTGATCCATTTCCCATATTTACTCACATATCAAAGCCATTGTAAATGTCTGACTACTGGATCGCACAGAGATGTGTATTTGTTCATTCAGAAAGTAGTGTGTCTGTTAGATGTTGTTTACATAATCATAAGGAATGGGAGAATGTTTATTGCAGGCATTTTTTAATTTTATTTCAGTGTGCTTATATTTTGTATTTTTATTTTTAATGTGGCAAATGTTTCCTATGTAAAACACATTTTCACTCATTTTACAAATTATTAGCTACATGGTCCTCAAAAGCTTAAAGTCACATTTATTTTGAACTCTTTGAAAAGTTACTGTGCGTTTCTACTCTGTGCCCACCTGTTTTATTTCTGTAAGTTGTCTTTATTCTTTATTTATGATGAACTATTTCATTTGACATTGAGGCCAATTGTAGTTTTCTCTTCATTTTGTCTTCAAGTGTTTGTCATTTGATCGTCTCAGTATGTGAACAAAACTACTGCTTAAAGAACATGCTTTCTACAGGACAACAACAGGAATAACATAATATTACATTGTGTTATAAATAGATCTGATGTATTTTTACTTTTAGGTTTGATGTATGTGCTCCCACTCTAACTTTTACATCTATCATCCAGTCTAGGTTCACTCACAGGTGCCTGTGTTTTTGATTTTGCACATTAGGAGTTAATGTACCTATAAAGGCTGTATGCTGAGATATCAACCACTTGGTTTGTAGTGATGCTACTTGACACATGGTGTGCTACTTTTTCAACCAATAAACCAAAGAGTTGAAACACAATGACGCTGATGTGTTTATTGCAGGTGTGTTTCAGAGGGAATGGAGACATGGAAAAGGATAATATGTTGGACTGTGTCTCCCTCTGCTGGTTTTAACAAGACTCGCACCAGAGATGCATTTGAAATGTACTGTTTCAGTGTTAAATTCTAGTGTCAGTTCTCTGCCATTTAAGGATTACAAAGGTTGCATGTTGTGTGGAGTAATAATCTTATTATGGTGGCTATGCAGTGATGTAATGACTGATTGAGTCAGTAACCTCTACAGACCTGACGCCTACAAACTTAACCTCTTGATAGCCAGGTTCTCTTGCAATGTTCTGGGCTAATTTTGTAAACCTAGTGCTGTACAATTAAAAATAATGTCTTTATTCTGCATCTCATACACTTAGTGCCATCCCATCCAGGCAATAAACAGCAGTGGTTTAAGACTAGTAGTGAATTAAGAAATACTGTAGCTGCATAACCTAAAATAGAGATTCATTATTTGGCCACCAGATACAGGAGATCTCTCTTAAAAAAGTTCTGAAAAATGTATCATGAAATGGAACAAAGTACGGCGGAATGAGTTACCAACAGTTTCCTGACTGATCAAAATAGACAGAATGAGCTTACTCCTGCGATTACAACACGACTCGTTTTGTCTTTCCTTAACTGCCTAATCTCTGTGGATTACCTGACCTTGCCTTGAGCCCTGAGGTAGACGATAACGTTCACTGGAGAGAGAAAGTGAGGAGAGACGGGACTAGAAAGAACGGAGAGAAGTGAAAGAATATAGGGATCTGGCTCCGTAAGTCAACTTCCAACAGCCACTGCCACCATCTACACCTGAAGTAGAATACCTGGAGTTACTGACTGCTTTTTTTTATACACACAGGAAGACTGCAAAGGACGGCCAAGAGGAGGGGGCACTCTGGAGGACACAGAGGACTGTCTTCAACTCGAGTCTCAGAGGACGACCACAAGGCTAGAGATAAATTTGACTCTTGAGTCTATGGTAAGACATCATGTTTGGCTGTTATATTCGTAAAAAAAATGAATAGTGATGGTAGGATAGAGATGAAAGAGAAACACAGGGAAGAGCAGTGGACACTGTAGACTGAGATAAACCATGATAAGCCTCTTTAAGCTACTTCACTCTCCACAGATCAAATGTTCTGTTTTAAACCTGTTGATCTGTGCTGGACTTCTGACTGAAAGCTATTGATTCACTTTATCTGATGTTTTGGCCGGATAGCTCTGGTTCACTGCCAAAACAGACCTTAAATCTCAAATTTGAACAGAGAGAAAGTCTCTGTTTTCAAGCATCTGATGGCTTAAATGTCCTCGAGCAAATCATTGTATGTTGTCCAGCTCCTGTTGTGACCTCTGACCTCCATCCATCCCTTTATCTCCGCCCAGGACATGTCTCACGATCAGTGCGAATCGGTGGCAGTGAGCGTGGAGTCCCTCCTCAACGATGCCAAGAGGATGCAGCTGCAGTGCCGTGAGCGCAGCGATCAGCTCTCCATGGCCGCCACGCAGCTCAGGGTGGAGTCGGCCGCCCTGCGGGAGCAGTGCGAGGCCTCCCAGCTCGACATGGCCCGGATCCGCCGGCAGCTGGACGAGCTGATGGATACCAAGTCAGCCTTCGAAGCCAGGGAGAGGCAGGCGCGTAAACTCAGCAAGCACCTGTGAGGAAGAGGGGGATGGTGATGTCATGGACTGTTATGCAGGCTCCCATTGAAACCACAGGAGAAAGGAGGCGAGAAGAAGGGGTTAATCTCTAGAAACTGTGAGCGGAGGAAATAGGGGAGGGAGGAAGAGGAAAGGTTGAGGGAGGAAAGGAAGAGAGGCAGAGTAAAAAGAGGAGGGAGGGAAAAGATGCAATGTGATGGGAAAGAGCAAAGGAGTGATATGCGATTTGATCCCAGCACCAAGTTAAAATGGGTACTTGAAAGATGCTGTCAACTTGAACAGATCCCATAATGTAGTTTGGGACAGAATATTGTTTAGGATAGCAAATTAATCATGACATTTTGCTGAAAATGACATTTCTGAAGAATAAAGTAAATCAGGAGCCTGAGAAAAAACTGTTAACAACGGATAGCGAGTGGTTTGTCAGAGAAGCAGAGGGAAGAAAGCACTTCATCAATACTGACAGCTCTGTCTCGTTCCTCTTGGCTTTTGCTGCTATGTGAAACGATACACACATGAATACGCACAATCCCTCTCCTCTTTGCCACTTTTCATGTTAAATAAACACTGTCCAAATACACTGTTGTCTCTTGCTATTCTGTTCCCCCCCCACACACATTTCCCCCTGAACGCCTCACAAGGTATAAACCCCATATATACCTGCTAAAACAACAACAACAAAACAAGATAATGTCAGGAAGTCTTGCAGCCTCCTCTGGGAGAGAGACAGAAGAGGAGAGAGTAGCGACTTTCACCTGTGACCCATTAGCTGCCATAATCAAACAGGGTGCACATCCTGGGAGTTTTAATACGCCACAAAATCATTTTAAAATGTAAACAAATGTCTAGGATATTATGTGTAGTTTTTTGTGAATACTGTAGTTGTGTGTGGCATAGGGAGAGCTCCCCTTGTGTCAGTTTTCGCATACATGAGAGAAACCATACCAATGCAACCGGCGTGAGAAAAGCTTTCCACGGTCTCGGCACCCGGAAGACCTCCCACCTGCAAGCTCCCTCTAAAGAGAAAACCTCACCAGTGCAGCCAGCGCGGGAAAGTGCTTCTACAGAGCCGACTGTCTCGCAAGCAACCGGAGTCACTGTACCCAGTGTGGGCGAAGCTTCACTTTGCAGCCAGAGCTGAAATCCCACCGATGTGTTCCCACGGCAGAGCAACCGTACAGATGCGGTGAGTGTGGCAAAAGCTGCACAGGTCTCAGGGTGCATCAGAGAATTCACACAGCAGAGAAACCATACCACTGTGAACAAAGTGGGAGGTGCTTCAGCCAGTCAGGATAATGAAGATGTTCAAGAACTCCAGACTCACCGCTCTATACGCCAATATAGTCCATTTTCTTTTAGATATACTATTCCACTGAATGGTGTAAATTAATATTAGATTTTCAAGGAAATGTGGTTCATTTATATTTCTGATTAGGATTACGCTTTAAACAAACTCTAAGTCTCTTTCCGTGCACATTTTCCATGTGACTAGCTATGACATGTGACATGGCTAGTCATAGTGTGCCTGTTTAAACCTACAATAAACAGAATGCAGGTTTTTTTTTTGGCCTCTTGGGGCAGCAGAAACAAGTTGGAAACACAACATTGCTCGCAAACACGTCACACGTCCGGCAGATACGAAGCGACAGTAGCATTCATTAGCAGTCGTATTTCTGGCCACCTGGTGACCAATATTAACTCTCCTTTTAGCTCCGTTTTGCTTTCCACTAACTCCTGAGGGAAATATCTGACTCTTTAGCTGCTAAACTCCCCACTATGTTCATCAGTTAGTCGCTAACTGTGTCTGTCTGCCATTTGGTGCTGGGAAGGTAGTGTACAGTGGGGTTTACCAGATGGTTTCACTGAAATTGTATTTGACCACTAAAAGCTCTATGGAGTAATGTTTTTACAAGTGGGTCCCTGTCTTGTGTGTTCTTGTGCACGAGCACAAGCACACGGGTGACGTGATACACACATTTGCAAATGTTTTATGAGGGAAATGGATGCAACACATTTACTTCAGGGATACGCACAATGCTTCATGGTGAGAATGTAAACATGACTGTGTTTACAAGAAAACTCAACAGGGCACCTTTAAGTTGCAGGCAGGCTGAGAGTAGAGCTGAGGGGAACGAGAGTAGATTCACAAGAGAACCAGAGGAACACGCAAAAAGCTTTGTGTCACAAAAGATTAAAATTTTAATCACCATTATAAATCATTCTATAAATACATGGTTGTCATATCATTAAGAACTTATTTTAAATAGCAATAGATAACAAACAAGCAGTGGGGGGGGGGGTTGGCTGCAGGGGTCAAAGGCGCAGAAAAAAACATCACAACAGTCTGCTGGGTTTCAGTGGAGGAGACAAAACTGTTAGTGGAAGTGGCTGGGAATGTGTGTGTGTGTGTGTGTGTGTGTGTGTGTGTGTGTGTGTGTGTGTGTGTGTGTGTTAAGTTTGGTATCTTTGCCGCTGGTCTTCAATAAGATGCTCCTATTATCACCGCCCTGAAAGACAAAATGAGAATGCTCACAGAACAAACCTCCAACAGCACAGTGTTTGTATGTGTGTGCAGACAGGAAGACTCACTTTCAACCTTCTTCTTCAGTGGCGACAGAGCTGCTTTAGCCTGAAACGCACAGAGAGACTAAGTCAGCAACATACGTCTGTAACCAGGATACATTTGGCTGGCACATCATTTTACCTTCTTGATCGCAGACCAGTCTTCAAGGATGTCGATGTCTCTCAACATGTAGACAATGAACGGCCCTGTGAGACACAGAGGGACTGGAGTTAAATCATCTGTCACAGCCTTGCCAAAGGCAAATAAACTCAGAGTTACTGTTTGTGTCAGAATAACAAACACATTGAATATCACAGAAGAACATGTGGAAAACAACGAACTCTGTACAACAAGGAATTTCTGAAAAGTGGTGTGGAGATGAGTTTTACCTGAAACCAGAGCTACTTTTTTTTTCCTCTCCGACCGACCCAGCAGGTTCTTTCTTTTACACTTCTTGCCCCTCATCTCGTCACTCCACTCTGGAATGAGAAAATAAAATATAGCATTAATTACATATGACAACATATAGTAATATCGTTGGGATTGATATTTTAGCCGTACCTGAGGTGAGGTCTATATTCTGTCTGTCCTCCTCCAGTCTTCTTATCTTTTCCAGCAGTTCTGTCTTCATGGCATCGAACAGCAACGCCCGCTCACTCTGCAACACACATACATACATTTGTTTAATAACACTGGGTATGAGTGTCCCTGGGCAATATATACTGCGCTGTGTGTGCGTTATTACCTCCAGGTGCTGCTTCGCTCCTTGTAGTTCACACTCGTGCTTGTGTTTGATCACTTGTAGACACAGCTCTCTGTACACTCCTGTAGTTAGAGACACAGAGAGGACGTTAAAGACAGAGAGACCACGGATATTTTTACATTTTCTTTCTTTCTTTTCTTGTTTTTTTACATTTTCCTTTGTTAGTTAGTAAGAAATATTCCAACGAGACACTATTAAAGGTGTAGGAATAAGATGTTGTGTGTCCTCTGGATGTTGAATGCCACGTCCATGTCCAGCATTTTGAATTCAGTTTCCTGACCTTAAAGGAGGATTAGAATTTCACAATTTATATGACCACTAAGACGCTCCCGTCATCATTTAGCATCATGTAACTACACAAAAATCCTCAATATAAAATGTGCTCACTGTCATCATATCAGCGTTATCCACATTTACACACTGACTGAATCAAACTTTTCCAGGGAGATTAATGTGTCTGATTCTGATTAAACAGCCCCACCCAGTGGCCAGGTGTTGTATCACTCTACTGCTAGACTAAACGCACATCTTCACTCTTCAAAAGACTGCAAGTCACTTTGACCACAGTGAACATGATGGTTCACATTTAAAAGTTCATAATGTGACTTTGTTGGTATTTTTGGGAATCTCTGATATTTTTGGGACTCATGCATATAGATTCCAAATTACCCAACAAAGTCACATTATGAACTTTAAATGTGAACATCATGCCACTGTGGTCAAAGTGACTTGCAGTGTACGCCATGAGAGAAGAGTCTAAGCTGTTCGAAATCGAAGAAAAAATGTGTTTTACGCACCGGCCACTTGTGTCCGTATCTGCATGCTGTTCTGTAGTGCAGCCAGTGGCTCTCTGTATTCTCCCGCCTTCCCCGTCAGCACCTCGTCCAGCTTCACTTTCATCTGGTTCAGACGCTCCCGAAACAACCTGCAATCACGCGGTGAAGTCAGTCCCTTCCCTCCTTCACACGACTGAGATTATTTCACATCAGACCGGAGGGACACAGCGTGAAGTTTCTTCACGCCTTCCCGTTTTAACTTACTTCTCTTTCAGCTCCTGAAATTGTTTTTCCAGATCCAACATCTCGTCGAGACATTCCCCTCTCCTCCGCTCGCAGTCTTCGTCGTCCATCTCTTCACAGAGGACACAGACAGACAGAGAGACAGAGACTGAAAAACAGTTGCATACAAACAGGCAACAATGTAGCAGAGCACTTGGATTTTTACCCGAACTCTCTTCTTCCTCCTCATCCTCTTCCTCCTCTTCACTCTCCTCCAAGTCGGTGTCCCTCTCCTCCGTGCTCTCTTCCATGGTCTCCTCTCCTCCTCCTCCTCCTCCTCTTCTTCTTCTTCCTTCTCTTTCACTCTCTCTCAGTTGCTCCACCTCTCCGTTGGCCTCAGGGAGTTGTGACTCTCCTTCTGCCTCCATCTCCTCCTCCGGCTCCCTCACAGGGGGTTGGGCGGGCATGGCTGGCTGGGAAACATGCAGACACACACACACACACACACACACACACACACACACACACACACAAACTATACCACAGTGTGTCTGGGGTAAAGGTTCAAAAGTCACCCAAAATCCATATCATACCTTCTCGTGTTGAGCTATTTAACTGATGAGTGATTATCATTTAGTACACTACTAAGAACGACATGCACAACTGCAACGACGCTGGTAATTGCAAAAGAAATGTAAGCATCCACTACTTAAGAAGCACATTTATTAATTTTAGCATTTATTATTTTAAATAGTGAATGACTACATTTGGAAATATAGTGGGTTTTATATTTGCACACAGAGTGGTTTTTAATGAAAGGAAACTGCTCTCACCATACAGACACTGATATCTGTTGATCTACTTGTGCTATTTTTGCTCAATATGGGTGATGATGATGATGAACTGGGTTGCAATAATAGTAAACCACAATAAAGAGCACAGAAAGCAGACGAAGGGGTAAAACATACTACTTTGTTGGTAAAACAGGAACTTGTCCCTTGTTTAATTGTGACTTTTAGCTCACAGTGCTGATAGAAAAGAATCTGAACAGAACAGTGGGAAGCTCGCGGGACGCTGAGCTCCCGTATGGCTTCCGTATCTCTGTCAAGCTAGCTAGATAAACACAGCCCAAGACCGGAAATTACCCAATTTTGCTTGATGAAAAGCAAAAAGTGATAAGGGATAAACCAAATGATTTACCTAACACTTCATTAGGGACGCTTTAGGGAAACATTATTAGAAATTGAATATACACTGTTTATTTCCTCCATCCATTAATAGGGCTTTTACTTTGTTACCTTAACGGACTTCCTATTTCAACTTGCCTGGCTTGACCACTGGTAGCTACCGTGATGTCATACAGTAAAGACAGTAAACGTTATGAGCCCGACGGCAGTATTTACACTAAAATAAAGACCCGAAGTGAGTCTGATGCATGTGATGCTGTCAGTCTATTTACTTACAACCCCTAAAAAAATTAACCGAGACTCGTTGTTGCATTTCCGTGTCAAATTAGCGACAAATAAACCACAGTGAAGTCAAGTGCAACACTAGCTAACAATTGAAAACACACACGGCGAGATAATGACTGGCTGCTCATCACACTGTCAGACTGTTAAAGTTATTTTATTGACAGATATTTCCTCTAAACATATTCGGCTTTAGACAGTTGACAATAAATGTCATTAAGCACGCTGAAGCATCGCCAGAGCAGCTTTCATACTGACCCTGTCTCCCAACTGCACACGGATTAACAAGTAACGTTATCCGTCCATGCAGACAGGCGACGCTGTTTGTATACAGATAACCGACCCTCCATAACCCTCCGCCGGACAAGACAGTGACAAGAACAGGCTGCTCACCTTCTCCCTCTGCTCGGTGGTAGAAAGTTAAAATAGGAATTGTTATATTTCCATTTTAAAAAGTACTTCCTCTTCACTTCAGTCTTCAGTTCGAATCGACACTTTGCCGGACTCTACAACCCGTAAGTTCAACCAATCAGCGCCGGGTCCTACTGTTGGCGTGACCAATAGAAGCGACCATCCCAAACGCCGCTTGTCCAATCAAAATGGTAAAGCAGGTTCAGTTAGCCAATCCTAATCCAGTTTGTTGCTGGAAACCATCAAAATTAACCAATAGACTAGACCTACTACAAATACCGCGCATCTCCCCTTTATAATATAATATAATATAATATTAAACGTTTATTTATTATATTACATATTCATTTATATATTATACATCTGGTATTGAATGAGGTATACTACTGTGATTCAAGGCTTCTGTGATGTAAAAGATAACATGCAGGATAGTAATGCAGTTGTATAAATAAGTAAAGAGCGAGAGAGTGTAGTAATATGTAAAGCATTTTTGTCTTTTTTCTTACGTTTTCATTGTAAACCTTGAACAACCAATTTGGCAACATTGAAATTAATTACGATCATGCCAATAAAGCAATGTTGAATTTGAATTTCTGAAAGACACTGTGATTCTAGGCCTCTGTGTTGTGGTACATTATAAAACAAACAAGGATTCCTCCTGAGAAGTTCTAAAGATATAAGTCATCAGCACCATGTGATGCACCCATTGTTGCTACTGGTGTTAAGCATCATTCTTCTCTAACTGACAGTGGATTAACAGGGCTGGGTTTACATGAACCACCCTGTGATTTAAACAGAATATGACTAACAAAGTGCACTCTTGCTTCACACTAGGGTATAAATGCAGTTGTCGTACTGCAGTTAACCACAAGATGGCAACAAATGAATGCAAAACGTCTAGACAGTCAAGCAAACGACAATGGTGGGATTCATATCACTTGGACAATAGCCCCTTTTCATGGCAGACATTTTGGCATGTCATTGTAGGAAAACTACAGGTGGAACTAATAACATTGATTATGTCTGCATTCCATTTCCTCATATCGTGTATGCTGGTCTCTGACATGGCACGGACACTTAATGAAACAGAGCCATTGTAAATGTTATCAATTACACCTGTGCTTTACCTGCTAAAACAATGTCTTCCATGAAACAGGTCAATAAAGGTTAATTTAATCAAATCTGTACAATTCAAAAGGGATGCTTTGTTGAACTAAATACAAGCTAATAAAACATAATATATGTATAATCATCTATAAACCTCTCTGTCTTCAGAGGCAGAGAATTGACAAACCCAATAAACAAAGACAAATGTCCATTTTACATGTTTTTATTAAAGTTGCATAAAAGTGTAACAAAATTGGGCAAAAACAAGACCTGTTGTTGATATTGCTACATTTGTTTGTTGGTTTGATCTAATCATTGTCCAAAAAACACACCTCCTCCAATCCGCATGGTTTAGCTCTTGTATTTAGCCTCAATGATAATAATCAGTATATATATTTTTTGCAATTTTCCCCAACAGTAAAAAAACAGACTTCTCAATAACAGTCTAAGAAGGTATAATCCAAACTTGGATTTTAGAAATGAAAATCCACTCAAATTCAACTACTGATTGAGCTTGCCTGGTACAATATCCCACCGTTTGAAACGTCTCGCACAAAAATGCAGACCGAGCTTGATTTGGAAACCTCACCAGGAAGGCAAAAGCAATCGCACCAAAATGTATCTGAATGGATTTTTGTTCAACTACATGTTAATCCAAGGCCTGGCATCAAGAAGTGTCATGATCACGATAAAAACAGACCAGTATTCAAATGGTAAATGTAAAGAACATTGTTTTATCTAAACAAAATCACTGTATCAAGGCCTAAGTATTAAACACTCACTTCTAAAAAGAAACACAGAATCTCATTTTGTTTTTCCCAAAAAAAAAAGGAAGAAAGGAAAAGGAGGGACAGAAGATCCGAGATTCTCCACATGCCGCAGTTCTGCTCAGTAACACACGTTTTCAGCAGTTTGCGTTACCTTTTTAAAAATGAATGTCTCCCGTTTATTTGGTTTGTGTAACATAAATAATACCTAAGGCAACATCTGTTTTAAAAAAAAAAGGGAAAGGAAACTGAAGAAGGGATAGAGGGAGGGTGGACAGAAGGATGGAAATGGGTGGGAGGAGGAGAGAGGGGATGCCAGGGAGAAATGACAGAGCAGCAAGATGAAAATGGGCCAATGTGTGTTTATGTGTATGCACGTGCGTGTGTGTGTGCATGTGTGTGTGTTGGTGCTGGGAGAAAAAGACAGTGGAGGTCTGCTGTCACCGCAGGTGTTCGCAATTGGCCACAGGAATCACAGCAAATGTTACTGCCTCTCCAATTGGCCGATGGGCTTTGATCTCTCATCTGACTGGCTCAGGTTTAGAAACAGATGGCTTATTCTTGGAGATGATTGGCAGCTGCAGCGGGGGGGACCTGTCTCTCTCTCTCTCAGCGCTTTGTGTGTGTGTGTGTGTGTGTGTGTGTGTGTGTGTGTGCGCACATCTGTGTGAGAGGCAGCTGTGTTTGCCAATGTGTTTCCGTTCCCTCCGCCCCGAGGGGGGCCTGTGTGTGAGAGTGAGAGAAAGGACAGAAAAAAAAAAGGGTGAATGCATTTAGACAGCTTCAGTTTAAACCAGTGGCCTCCATCCCTCCCATTCAGACGTCTCATTGGTGCGTCTGCTGACAGGCAGAGGACAACACAAAGTCTCCACACCAACACGGAGCTTTTTTCCATGTACGTGTGACAGCTCTGAACTGATGTCTACCAAGAACAAAACGATGTGTTGGACTAAATCATTTCTAAGATAAAGGAGAGAGACAGAGAAAGGGGGGGGATGATAATAAAAAAAACAAGGCAGCTTTGTTCTGGGTCCCCCTGTCGGACTGTCAGTGTGTGTGGGACAAAATGCATCCAGAAAAACAAAACAAAACAGGAACCAGTCCTATACTAAAAGTCTAATTTGTCGTACAGAACAGCAGAATATACAGGCCAGAAAAAACACTCCTATAATGAAAGTTGCTGTACATTATGTAGCAACATACACACGTAGCATTTAGCAACACACACAGACGTTCATATGTATGTATGTGCAGGCTGGACAGCAGTGGCCTCTAAAGAGCCTCTCTTACGGCTGCACCATTCATTTGAGGAAAGAAAAACATACTTGGCTCTTTTTTTTTTCTCCAAGAATTTCTATTCAAGCACACCCGACCAAAGAGAACCTACTTCTACTCTAGCCTCAAGGGAAGATTTTTATTCTAAAATGAGTTGGACCGTATGACCACCGCAGCCAACCAGCGACTTTTTTTAAGCTTCAGCCACTGTTTCAAGAGATGAACTTTCCTCTTTGTCGGACTAAAGATACACCATACATTACTCTTTGTGGTCAGAGGTTCAGATTTTCTTCCCAAAATGACATAGTGCAGATTTATCAACAGATACACACACACAAAACTCAGTCTTTAAATGCACCACTGTAGCAAATGCCTCTGATTAAGGGGAGTGGGGGGGGGTATCTGAAAAGACTGTACGGAACCCCCAAACAAGTTTAAAATTAAAAAACTAAATCAAGTGAATGTCCCCATGCCCACAAACTGAACTAGAAAATATCAAAAGAGTCGTAGTTGGTAGCTGGATCATATACAAGTTTAAACCCCTTACAAATAACAAAATAAGGAATCTCATTGGTAGAGACACAAGCACTGATTACGCTCTGCTTCAAGCTGATTGGCTGCTTCCTCCTTCGTTGTTCACCCTTCCACTCTCTTGCCTCTCTGGCTGTCGCAGACTCTTCTCAGTAATTATGGGGCTCATCTCATCTCAGCTCCTCTTCTCTTCCTCCTCAGACAGATGGAGGGTGGCATGAGGGAGGGCGGGAGGAAGAAGAGCTGGATGAGGAAGAAGAGTAAAGCCAAACAAAGGGTGAAGGAGGAGCAGGAGTGAGAAAGAGAAGGAGTGCCTGGATTAAGACTGATGAATCGCTAGTTGTTGTTGTCGCCTGGTTATTATGCATTCTTTACTTTTCCTTCTTTGCTAATTTAAAAAAAGAAGTCCGACAAACAACAAAGGAAGGTCGCAAAAAGATATGAATAAAGGCGATTTATGGGTCTGGATCCAGGCGACAAGAGGAAGACGAAAAGACAAAAAAAGAAAGGGGTTTAGGACAGAGGGCCTAACGACGAGAGGAAACAAGGTTCAGTATTTCATGAAGATCTTCAATGGAAGAAAACTGATGTCAAAATAAAAGGATGGAGAGCGCAGTAGGAAGACGAGAGGTGAGGGCTGAGGTGGGGTGGGGGGGTGGGGGGGGGGGGGGATTAGGGGAAGAGGAGGAGAGGGGCGCCATCATTTCTTCTGAGGCGTGGAGAGCTTCTGCATCCCTCGGATCTTGTCGAGCAGCTCTGAGACAAAGTCCTACGGGAAGACAGGAGGGACAAAACACATGAGAAACAAAAAGTCCACAGTGCAAAGATATGGGGGGGGGGGGGCAGAAGGGATGAAGGAAGAAAAAGACTCACCTCAGTAGGTTTAAAACAGTCAACCAGCAAGTCCTGTAAAACAACAAAAGACAGTCTGAATATGCATTTCACCTTCTGCGTCTGTGTGTCCTGGCATGCTTTGACACAGGTGTGTATTTGTAGCCCACCTTGACCCTGGCTGCCCGCTCAACATCACTGGCCATATCCAGCAGCTCGTCCACATCTATCTCCAGCTCTGGGATGGCCTCCTCCTACAACACATGTGACAAGAGAAGAAGATTAAGAGACACAATTCCAAGTGTACTTAGAAAAAAAAGGCAAAAGTGGGCTGGTAAATGCTGCTAATGCGAGTCTGGATGTGACAGATCACCCTCAGCGCACACACACACACACACACACACACGCACACACACACACACACACACACACACACACACACACACACACACACTAGTGAATCTCTTTTCATGGACACATGGACAGAAATCCCCATTGTCCTTTCTATTCTTACTCCCTGTGTTTATGTTATGTGGTGGTCTGCAAATAGACAGCAGCATGTCTGTCTCTCTGCGTGACGTGGTGCTGTGACTGATGAGTGTCCATGTCTGAACACTAGAGGGCGCTGCCCGTCCATTACCCCACAGGTTGTACATGACCGAGAAAAGAGAGGAGACACAAAGAAACAGGCAGGTAGACGGATATTTACAATCTATTTGAATGCAAACCCTACTTGCCTTTATGCACACAGTGAAAACGCTTGTTCTGTATAAAGAGAGCAAACTTTAGTTTTACTCTCCATAACACACAAGTGTTCGCGATACAAAACACAGCTTCGTTTGAATGTTTAAAATCCTGCGTGTGGGGTGGCAGCGTTTGAACCGGGGCGCTACACTGTGATGAAGTACATTAGACCAGCAGCTAACAATTATGGTCATTATCATTAGTCTAAAAATGATTATTGATACTACCTGTATTAATGTAGGAATTGAAATACTTTTGCTTATCAAAAAGTAGTTTTTTAGACAATGTCAAATTTCCGCATGTGACGTCATTGCAGGAACATTTTGGGAATACACTTATTTGTGGTCTTGCAGAGAGTTAGATGAGAAGATCGATATCACTCTGACGTCTGAAGTTGGAACCACAACTTGTCATGTTTACACTTTGGTTTTTGTACAAATTAAACAAACGAGATATAAGATGCTTCTTATCAGCTTTAGACGTGCAGGTAGGTGGATTTTGTTATCTTCGGACAGATGCAGGCTAGCTGTTTCCCCCTGTTTCCAGTCTTTATGCTAAGCTAAGCTAACCTGCTGCTGGACGAGGCTTCATATTTAGCGTACAGTATGAGTGGTATTAACCGTCGAATCTAACTCTGGGAAAGAAAGCAAACATTTCCCAAAATGTCGGGCTGTTCCTTTAACCCCAGGTAATATATAACAAGTGCGTTACTGAAAGCTTGTCTGTAAACTTCTGACTGTCACGCTGTTGTGAATCTCAAAAGGGTGAAATCTGCTCCTTTGAATCATCGTAGATTTTTAGAGCTGCACAGAAAGTTAATAATAACTTTATCCGTTCAAAACTGGCTTGTAATTCACAAACAGAAATAGCTGCGATAAATGAAAATGCACACTTGTGCACTTTCAATGTCAGCAAAGCAATTATTGCCTGATACTGATATGCTGACCTCTAATATGAAGTTTAAGAGCGCACTTGCCTCCAGCCTAGAGATACATGGCTTATCAAATAAATAAAAGTGAAAACTGAGTTCGCTGGAAGTTCGTCTTCGTCTCTTTCTCGCCACGCCTTCTCCCTTAAAGACAAACAATTCTTTTCTTTTTTCAGATGAATCCGTCGCTCTATAAAAAGTGGTTTAATAGTCTCCCTCTCTTTCTCCGTTTCTCCATCTGTCTCACTCAAACACACTAGCTCAGTGTGTGCTATCAAAGCGGTTCGCAACACACACTCTCGTACAAACACTCGTTTCCCCCTCTTTTGCAGCTCAATTGCTACCCTACATTCATGTCATTCTCCAGGAATCTCGCTCTCGCTCTCGTCCTCCCCCTCGGTTAGAGTTGCCCACACCAGCTGTCTCTGCACCTGCCCAACTGCCCCCTGCCCCATCTCTCACACACACACACTCATGGACACTCAGACAGACAGGCACAGCATGCTGTGTGTGCACATTTATGTGTCACATTAACCGAATGGTAGTTTTCAAGTGAAAGGTCCTCAACATCGCACACATCCTCTCTGTTACACACACACACACACACACACACATGGATTAAAGAATTATAAAATGGGCATTAATAAGTCTGAGCTGGATGAAGAGTGTGTGTGTGTGTGTGTGTGTGTGTGTGTATAAAGGGAGGGGTATAAGGATTTAATTCTGTGCAGGACTGCCTGTGTGTGCGAGATAGAGACTGGAGGTGACAGACAGACTTACTGTCAGCAGAGTAACACACACACACACACACACGTCGACATACAGACATGCTGTAAGCAGCAACGCAGACAAAAATGTGCAAAAATAGTGACACACACACACACACACACACACACACACACACACACACACACACACACACACACACACACAAAGCTGGTGTTCTTACAGTATTTCAAAATGAAAGCTCCAAAAGACAGGTGTACACACACTCAAACACACACACGCTTACACTGCAGACATATTGACGCTGTCTGTTATTCACACACACACACACACACACACACACACACACAGGCTGTAAAGTCTGACACAAGGACTGATCTGCCCAACATGTGGGCTCCATGTGCTACTACACGCAGTAAAGAAAGCTGAGAAAGAAAACGTGGGGAAGACGAGAAGACAAAGGAAACAATCACAGAAACTCGATTCTTCACTGTAACTTCTGCTCTGTCATGTGGGTAAATTAAGAAAGATTATTGCCTTCCAAATCCCAGTTCTGAATTTTGTTGTATCTTAACTTAAATGTCAAAAAGATAGAAGAGAAATGCCACCCAGGATTCCTACAATCTACATTCTTTTTAACTTTGTACCGATTCATTTCTTATATTAGCAGCACGTTATTTCTACTTTCTATCTCTGTGGCGTACTGAGGTAAATGTGATGCATCTACACTGTTTAGTGTACCTGAAAAGTGTAAGTGATACACATTGGCTTCCATTTAATACAGCTTCCTTGGTAACGATTTGCGAGACAAACTGTTAAATCTGCGATGGGGGAAGGGGAACGCCCAGAGGAAGGAAGGTAAGAGGTTAAGGAGCATATCGAGAAGAAGGAGCAGCTGAGCGGAGCAGACCGCAAGGGGGAGAGGAGCGAGAGGGAGAGAGGAGGGAGGGAGGGATGTTGAAAAAAGGCCGGAAGACAGGCTTCAGAAAGGAGACACAAAGAAAGCAGGGAATCACGAGGGAGGATTTCCAAAACAAGCCTCCAGACTGACTTACTGAACAAGTCTGGAGTCTGGAGGGGGTTTTTACTGTTGGCTGCAGATGGGATCTGGACTGAAAGGTGGCTACAAGATATTGGCACACACTTCAGGAGTGTAAACAAAGCAGCGCAGTGTGGAACAATTCAAAGAGGTCTGGAGGTAACGAAAGGAAAATGGGATTTATTCTGAACCAGGAATCCATTTAGTACATCCAAATAACATCTGCAGTCGGGGCTTTTGATACATTAAAGAAGTCGATGTGCAATTTATAGTGATACACGTGCAAGGTTTAGGCTTTAAAACAGGATTTCTAGCCACACAAACACTTTAATGAATGGTAACTATAGCTGCATATCAACTGTGCTAGGCTTCTTTTATTGCGGACAGGATTCACGACAGATGCATCTATGCTGAATGCAGCTCAAGATAATATTGGAGTATTAAACCTTTCTACTGAAAAACTAAATGCAAACACTGCTAATGAGCTCAGTAAATTACAAATGCAACATGTTATTCAGGTAGACCTTATCAGGCCTTTTTTGCACAACATATCTGTACTTTTGTGACAAAAATATGAATAAACTTGTATGAATTAAAATACACTAAAGCCTTAGCCTTCATTGTAATACGTGGATAGCATTCCTAATGTTTCAACAGCATCTCATTCTATTCTAGATGTGTGACTATATTGTGTGCATTTCACCTCGCGGTAACAATGACAGAGTTTGGATTAGTAAAGAGTTAACAGAGCCAGTTGATAAACAGTGTTGTGACACCAGGATCAGTGAAGCCAGGTCACTCAAAGAGAGCTGGACTCAGGTGACTGTGAAGTCCTGTTGTGCATCGTATGGAAGCACCTGCACCTGTTATATTCCACCACATATTTATTCTGGTTTTTCCTTTGGTTTGTCACCTGTCTACAGGCTACAATGCACACTAACTGCAAGCAATGTTTTAGAGCAAAACAGCAGAGAAACCGATACCGTAAACTGGCATATAGATAGATTTAAATGTGGACTTTAAATGTAATTCTTCTTCTTTCTGACATGCAAATATGATTTACGCAGCAGCACAATGAGGCCGAGACGGGGAGCCTGTCTGCCTCTGTCTGTCTGTCTGGAGGCTGCCTGCAGAACGGAGCAGAATGAGATGAGACAGTATGAGAGCGAGTTTGTGTGCATGTGTGTGTGTGTGTGTGTGTGTAGGTCATAGTACTATTCCTCTCACAGGAGGCTGTGTTGCGGCTGCAGGCTTGGACAGATCAAATGCCAGATACAGCTCCCTCACCGGAAAAACACAAGCCACACACACACACACACACACACACACACACACACACACACACACACACACACACACACACAGTAGTAGGTCAGTGCCCTCGTATTGCAACAAAAAGGACATATCACAGCTACTGTAAACATCTCTGGAAAGTGATGAGACAACCAAGTCATGGTTTCTCCATGGATCTTTGGTCAGAGACTACATTTAATAGAAGTCATCATGTGTCAACTGTTTTTTTTTGTTACACTGACTTGATTTCACAGCACTTTAACTGACCTAAAATCTGATTAAAACTTCCAGCACCGCGACTGCGATTTACTTGTGGCTGTAAACAGCTGAGACACACATAATGCAGTTACAGGCTACACACAGCGAAAGATGAACTGTGAGGATATAAACAGACAAAAAAAGGGATGTGAGCGTGAAGTCAGAGAAACAGCCACCAGACACACACTGATAGGACTACAGACACATGGCTAATGAAATGATAACACAGGTCCATATTGAGTGTAATAAGGTGGATATAAACCAATGCGTTAGCCGTGAGGGAAGCTTGGTGTGTAAGTAGGTCACAGAGGCCACCTACAAGGATTACACAGCATGTCTTCCAGTGATAACACACTACATAGCTGATTCCTGTGATAGGATCTATGTAAACTGTGTGTGTAAGTATGTGTGTTAACTTGTGAGTGGAAGAGAGGGGGCCAGAGAGAGACCATGTAGAAGAAAGTCATCAAATGTAAAGCGTTACAGAGAAGACGGGTGACAAATGACCACTGTTGCTTTCCTGCTGCCTCAGTAACAAACTAGGATAAAAATAGTCCGACTTCTGGACGGCCACTCGCCCGTTTTGCTACAAAGACAAAAACAATGTTTTGGCTGGGTACGACGCAAAGGGGGAAGGGAAGTTGGAGACAGAGGGAAGTGATGGCTGGAACAGGCAGGATGAAGGAAGGAGGAAGAGGAAGAAGTAGGAAAAGTAGGCCGCGTGGCGCTAAACAATGTCGCCATTAACTCCAATTTCCGTAAGTGTGTGTGTGCATGTTTTGACTGCCATGAGACATGGGATATACAGTTGGAGAGGTGAGGCTGACATGTGATCTGCATGTAACACGGAACAAATCTGACACTTACACTACCACTATGTGCCTTTCCGTTCCAGTTCTATCTGTACTAGGACTCTATACTGCCCTGAGGTCAGTCCAAGCAGGGAAGTGTTTATAAGTGTGTGTTTGTGTTATAGAATGGGGAAGTGAGTGTGTGTTTATGCGTGTGCTCCATTAAAACTATTACCCAAGGCTGGTTGACTTGGCACAGTGACACAGGTACAAAATATGTGTGAGTGCTGACAATGACAACACGCACACACACACACACACACACACACACACACACACTAACACACACACACACACACACACAACCACTCTGCAGGCAGTGTGAGCACAGGCATATCTGAGATTGTTTCTCTATTAGTGTTTCGGTTCTCCCAGCTGAGAGACCATAGTGTCCACAATTTTACAGTTCAACATCACTAACACCAGAGCATGAAGGGTGCTGCTATCATAGCGTCAATTACTTTCAATTAGTTTGGATCAATTGGTCAAGAGCTGAGAGAAAAGTGTCTGAAACCCAAGCATCTGATTTTCTGCCTATTTGCACTCAAAAGGGATGTCGAACACCTTTCACGGAGAAAACTGGATTGTGCTTTAATCATCTTTGTCTAATGGTCCAGATCAAAAGGCCTGAGCCATAAATCATTCAGCAAATCATTGCCAATACTTAAGGCTCAGCTATTGCAATTAGTTGTGATTGTGAAAAAGGGGATTATTGGTGCATCACAGACAGAGAGAGCGTCGAGTCATCCACTGAGGTGTGCTGAAGGATGGGGTGAGACAAATAAGAGAAGACGTGAGCACAGAGACGTAAAACAGAAGCGTGGCTAAAGGCCAGTTAAAAAAAGTGACAATTATATATATGTATTCCTGCATTGCTCAGGATAGTGGTGGCTTAAGGATGACACATGCTTCTGCAAAGATTCCCATAATTATATTTGACTAAGGACGCAGAGAAGGGCTTTGAAAGGTAACTACAGACTCACAGATGAGCCGATAAGCGCGCCCTTCAAATTCACACGTCGTATGCATGTGCAGGCCTGTTTAATAAATAAACACTGATTGATTGAGCCAGAAAGGATTATGCAATAGAACTGGAGTTGAGCCAACAGCAAACATGGGACTAAAAAAACTGAAGACAATTTACTTGTAATCGTTCCCTCCCAGACAAAATTTGTTTCCTAGAAAATGATGAATTCCACCATTACGCCTTGTGGAGAAGTTAAAGGTTATGCTGGCAGATACTATGCAAATATCTGCAGGCAATTCCTGTGATGCCAATATGGAAACACGTTACTTTAGAAGATTGTGTGGCCGATTTAGAAATGAATGACACGAAGACAAAATAACAAAAACACATTTAAAGTTGAAAGCTAGTTGCCTGCAAGCCATCTCGAGGTGGGAATTCATAATACCCTTGTGACTGATCTTGTAACTTCTGTCTACTGTCATCTGATTAACACACACACACATTCAGAGGGTGAGACCAGCATTGCAAGTAGTGGAAAAATACCGGGCTTGAACCTGCTTCCTGTCATGCCCCCCCTCGTCTCTCTATCTTCATGTCCCCTTTGATGCCCTTCCTGTCCGGCTGGCATTACCACTCTGCACTGCTCGAGTATAAATCACCCTTCTCTCTGTGTAATGATGAGGGCATGATACCACTTATGAGAGTACGAGAGAGAGAACAGAAGACAGAGAGAGTCACGGGGGGGTCAACAAGGGTGCAGGGATTAGGGAGGCATTGTGTCAGTCATCGCCTGCTGCTTTCCATCTTCTCTCTATCTCCCTCGGTCTCACACGACTGCTTATCAGGAATCTGCAGCTCTTTCAATAACAGACAGTTAGCTTCCCTCTCGGACTCTCCTCTCTGACACCTCTTTTTCTGGGTGACCCCAGACAACAAGGCCCTCTAAAAGGCTCTCTTTCTCTATTCTTCTCTTATGCAATGAGGGGGTTAAAACACCAGAGCAGCCAGCTACTTCCTGTCTGGGCACGTGACCTTGGGAGACAGCGGGGGGGAGGGGAGGTTGAATGATATGTGTGGGAAGTGGCTGGCTGACTGTGTGTTTGAGAGAATGTGTGTGTGTGTGTGTGTGTGTTAAAGTTAACAAAAACATTTTAAGAGGGCGGAGTTGACAGAGTGACATTACCAATACTAGTGTGTATGTGTGTGTGTGTGTGTGTGTGTGTGTGTGTGTGTGTGTGTGTGTGTGTGTGTGTGTGTGTGTGTGTGCACACGCACAATTAATCTAAGTGGTGATGAATATGTGGCCCCACACACCCAACCATAAACCATAAACCACAACAATCCATAATCAATACAATGCAATGTACTTAATCCAGCCTGGAGTGTGCATGTAACATCTTGTGTGTGTGTGTGTGTGTGTGTGTGTGTGTGGTTGATGTTCATCTCCATTGTACGTCTAATCAGTTTGATGTACTTCCTCCCAGGAAGAAGAATGATGTCCTGTTTTGAATCATATGAAAAACAGAGAGAAAGAGCCGCCGGCTAAACAGTTGAACTGGACTAACCTCTTTATAGGCTGCTTACAGCCAGGATGGAGACTAGAAAATAGAATTCCATTGTTTTATCAGCCATGTTTTCTGTGCTCCCTCACACCTTGCAGTGCAGTTTGCAAGATTATGTGTTCCTACGTTCTATTAAAAACCCTTCTTAAAACAACACGCACCCCTCATTTAGCACATCCTCCCAGAGCCTCCATATGTTTTGACTCTGCAGCACTGTCAGCCTTCCTGCTCTCTCACTACAGATAAGATCCGAGCAGCTCCGTCATGTAAAGTAAAAGGAGCCAGAGCCTCCAGAGTCTGCTGGTAAGAGATGTGGGCACGCCATTGTGTCCAAGTGCTGTGTGGGTTGCTTCAGCCGTACTGCCGGAGAAAGCCAAACCAGGCAGGCTCCAAGCACACTGAACGTATCTTCTTATGCTGCCAGGAAACATTCATCACTATAATTAGGACGCGAGCACGGTAGTTGTGGTCGTTCTTACACTGTAATTAGGTGACAATAGCATATATATAGCATTAGTAGAGTCGAAAGACATGCACAGTAATATAGAGTAAAGTCATATCTGGGAATGGCTAGCTGAGCTGAGCCTAGAGCTACTGACAGACATGGATTGGCCTGGTTGCACCCACAGCACATAAACACACGCATGTATTGCTAAAAATCTATTTGACAGATGAAATGTAGAATGTCACCCAACCTTGACCCCCCCCCAAAAAGCTGCCCATAGTCATAGATGCTGGCAGCACGGTTGAATGATTCACACATCAGCTTGTTTGGCCTAACTGAACGGTTCAGTGGTTTCTGTGTGTTGACTGGACATGTCTGCAGCCTCTCTGAGGGGAAAACGCTCCGCTGGTCCCTCAGGGTCACAGCCAGCCTCGGGAAGACTTGTACTGGCAACCGCGCGATGCTGCCAGAGCTGGAGCTCTGCCGCTGTATCACGCTCACAAACTACTACATGAGGGCAAACAGTTTTCCATCGGTGCTGCCCAATTTCACTCACAACAGCACACTGCGGCATGCTTAGACATGATAGAAAGGTTAGCATAGGCTGAAATAGCTGCCATAGTTGGGCAGGCAAAAAAGAGCACCACCAAGATTTTGAGGGCGAAGCCTTGTAATGTTGTAAAAATGAAAACAAATTCAATGCATTTCTGTCAGCTAGGTGAAGGCAAATACAGTAAATACAACATACAGAGTGTGTCAGACAACCGACACTGGCATTTAGGGAGCGACAGAAGGTGTACAAACAACCTTTAGCGGCTAACTTTTAACCTTTGCTTTCAATTTCCATGCAGCTTTTAATGATTTGCATAAAAATACTTGGATGAAAAGTCAGCTTCTATCTCTCTCTCCCCCTCGCGCACACACACACACACACACACACACACACACACACACACACACACACACACACACAGAATATCCATCTCTCTCTTCAGCCCACTCTAATTACAAAATCCCCCGATGCATCCATCTGAAATATGTGAACCAGACAGCAACTCAAGTGCCCACTTTTGCCCTCCACCTCCACTCTCCGTCTCATCTTGAGTCCGTCATTTCTGCAGCAGAGAACAGAGGACGGATCTGAGGAGGCGCTCCACAAACTCATACACACACACACTAATATCGATGTGTGTGCGTGTGCGCATGCATCTTGGGAACACTGGAAAAAGTGGCCTGAGGTGTTCTAACAAATTGATTTTTTTTCCTTGTCTTCCATCAATTACTAATTACCACAAGAACAAACGAGCAAAAATAACAAAAACTCAGAAACAAATACATAGAAAAGGAGCGGAAGACCACCCACACACACACACACACACACACACACACACACACACACACACACATCTCCACTATGAGCCAGAAGAGTCATTGCCACTACAATTGGACTGAAAGAAGAGATTATGCGCAGATTAAAATAAGAATGCATACAAACAAGGATTACAGCAGATTATCATTATGTCACTTTTGGCGAGTGCTACCAACACAGCCAAAGGGCCCAACAAGTCATTTGTTCATTTGCTATGTCAGTCACTGACTTCTTCCTTTATTCTGGCCGTTTTAGGCTGGAGTGGGGTTTGGCAAGGTCATTCAGGTCCATTTTTCATATTTTTCCATTCATTTTCACCCACTTTGCCACAGAAATGTTTATTTGTGGAGCCTTTTAATTCACTCTGCCATTATTGAGATGTAATCCGTGTGGATTTCAAAAAGGGATTAGAGAACATTATAAGTCTTTCATGCAGATCAATCATCAACAGAACCTCTGACTTGTCAAAACCCCTGGCAACACATCTAACAAGTTAATGCTTTGGTTCAATTCCACATTCAGTCAAATCAGTTAGAGGATAAAAAAAACGCACAATGTGGGAGATTCCAGCAGATCATCACACAGATACAAAAACAGACAGACAGACGAGGTCTGAAACAGTAAGCCTAAAAAGAAACTCTTTCTGAATGAATATTTCCACCTCTGTTCCACCCATCCACTTCTATTCTTTAGGATTTATTGCTTATTATCTCATGTTTGCATTACTATTGTCCTGAGACATTATATGACCTTTAAAAACACGTCACAAACTACAAGTACAGTCTGCAATCCAATCAATAACATGTTCAAGATTAAACACTAAACTAAAGAATGAATGAGTCAAAGAGAAAACAAGCGAATAAGCTATTTTACTTGCTTTTCTCGTCATTAATCATTATCGAGCTCATGCGATGGTGCTGCTCTCTGACAAGCTGCTCGTCAGTGTTAATGTGTGACAATAAAGGTTCAGTTTCTGTTCATGACGCATCTGTCCCAATGTGATCATTCATTAATTAGTTTCAGGACAAGATTGCGTCTTCTAGCCGCCTAACAATTCATTTACTCTCCTCTGAGGTTTGTCCGGTAGCACGATCAAACGGTTCTGATGGGTTTGATGGCATTTACAGAAACCAACTGTAAGTAGATTTAAGTGATAATCCAGCCAAAATCTTTTTGAACATAAAACACACATCCCCTGTGGGCTTGAACGGTGGCTGGACAGGACGTTTCTGTGTTGTGCCTTTAACACTCGTCGTCCACTGGAATCCATTGTAACAGATGTGAATTCAAGCATCCATGTCAGGGTTTGTAATATGAAACAGAAACGAGAGGTGAAAAAGTGTTGATTTGTTCATTGAGTGCTCCTAATTCCTACACTATGAGAGTGTGTGTGAGTGAGAGAGAGACTGACTCCCTTCCTGATGAATCAGTAACTTGTAATCATTTCTGTCACTCAGACTCTTTGCCCAAATATGGTCTGTTGTTCCTTCCCTCTCAATCCCGAGTCTCAAAGTAGAGATCACACATGCAACACACGTATAGTACAATCTGTCTATATATTATTCACTACTGAACTAGATGAAGAACATGAATATCAAACCACGAAATTAGAATAAACAGAAGTGACTGGCAACATTATTCCTCCGCCTCACTCATCAGTGTGTCTGTCATCGTCTGTCTGTCTGTCTGTCTGCCGACCAGCTGTCTGTCCATCTGTCCACACATCTTTCATCTTCCATCCATTTCTTTCCCGAAGCCATTTTAACCAGAGCAGTTTTCATAATAACACACAACAGTCGTGCCGCGTGACTTCTTCTACGCTGTGGTGCCATGAAAGCTGAAGTTAGGTTTCACACAGTGGTGACATCATGGAGGATACATGAGGCCAACATGGCACCGGTGCTCTAACCTGGCAAACTCTTTTATCGGTGACTGTCTGCCTGCTTGAGAGACTGTCATCAGGTCAGGGAGTCACTGTCAATGCCCACACGGCGCCTCGGCTCTGAACACAGCCTGTTTCTGTAAACCCATCTGACCGCATGTCTATTACTACCTGCTGAAAGCTATTTTACATGAAAAATCACATCCCAAGTTTGACATCATCCATCAGCTTCTTGAGATATACAGTATTAACAGGAAGACATTGTGCATACATCCTGTACTGTCTGTTATTGGCATACAATAAAGACAGTAAACACATCAGAGGCAGTGAATAAAGCCATATACTGACATATGCTTCCCTGCCGTTAACCAACAGCTCTACTGGCGTCTGCTCTAATGCACCTCCTGGGATTAAAATACACTCCCGAGTGGATCTGTGTTACCTCACTCAACCTGCCGGCAGTTGGCATTACTTACAAAGGGACTTCATGACGATAATGACTCCGTACCCAAGATGTATGCCAGCTGCTGCCAACTTTAGTAGCAATGGTTAAATATTGTGACCGTGTCTGTTTCTTTGTTTTAATAGGGTTTCAACATGGAGGCCAATAAACACGCATCAACAAAAGCTCATATTCATCTCTCATTTAAAAGCACTTTTACAGCAACAAACACCCTGGAGTCACATACGGCAACAACGCTGGCCTGTGTACCAAACTACATCACTATTATACCCATGCTCACATTAAAAAGCCTCCTCAAGGATGCTTAGAGCTTTCACTACACAGCTATCAAAAGCCTATGTGCAGTCTTAAAATGCATTTTGGCCAGGACCGAGAAGAGAGCCTGTCTGAAACAAACTGTATGATACATTGTAGACCATTCAAAATAATGAGCGGGGGAGCAAAGGGGAACTTAAATGCATCACAGTCGTTATGTTTATGGAAGCAAAAGATATTAACAGCTTGAGTGTTTACTGGATGCCTGTTTAATGTGCACACACAATTTACGCAAGTGTTTAGCAGGAAGACAGAATGGATAACTTTACAAACTGTCTCATGACATTAAACAAGTTACTGCCTGCTATTAGATTAGCTGCAAGCAGCTGGGTTTCATAATCGACTTGTGATCATTAAAGACACAATGGTTTTGTTTAAACCTTTTACACTCGGCTGACAGCCTAACCTGTGTGACAGGGCATGGAATGACAAGCTCATCAGGCTTAGCTAGCACTGAAACATAGCACTGCTGGGTTGTACATGGTGGAAAGGTGTCAGTCAGTATGTACAGGCTACGCTGGCTGCCCGGGGATTGAGACAAAATACAAAGAATCCTCATTGGTAAACGTACCTCTTTAAAGAGGTACCCGGTGGAGTTTTCTTGTAAACAAAGCTATATCTGCATTCACCATTTCTCTCCAAAACACACTGTGTGCATCTTTGAGGCCCAAGTGAAAAATGCATTGCATGCATGAAGCATTATTTACATTCACGTTTGCGTCACGCCTGCATGCATGTCCTCATGCGTGTGCACAACCTCACATGTTAAACTGTATATTACACAGTCACAAGTGTACTTTCATTGACTTGGTGCGAGTGTGTGTGTGTGTTTGTGTGAATCAACAGGTGTGTGCACTGACTGAACATTGTGCTTTTGGGGGAAAGTGGTATGTTGATATTGTCCATTTTCTTTTTATGCACTGTATGTGTTTGTCTCTCATTTTCCTTCTCACACACTTCCTGTAACAACATGCATAAACGTTCCCCTGAATGACTCATATCCCTCATTCTCTCTCTACATCGCTCTCTTTCTTCATCCATGCCTTCTCTCGCTTGGCCTTCGTTACTTCCTTCCGATCTTACTCGCACACCAACCAAAACACATGCTTGGTAGTCTCCCTCACTCACAATTCTCTTGGCAGACATCCTCCTCTCTTAGCTCGGTTGATTTATTCACTCGGTCTCTTAAAAAGAGCTCACATGGTCAGTCAGTGGGTCAGGCTACAGTACACGCTGACTCACCGCCCAGTCAAACAGGAAAAAGAGCTGTGTGTGTTAAACATGTAGAGCCACATGTAACCTATTAACAAGATGTTGGGTTGTGTTGCTGTGTGTGTGTGTGTGTCTGCTGATGTGGGGGGGTGTTTACAAAGACACACTGGAGTCTTTCACTCCCGCTGTGTAACAACCACTCTTTGTAGTCACCCTCTTACGCACACTGAGTGAAACGGGGTAATACTGATTGGTATTCAGACCTTTACGTGTGAGGTTTAAGCAAATGTTGCACACTATGTGTGTTTTTGAACACGTGTGTGTTTGTGTGTCCTTTTACAGTGTGAAGCCAGTAAATTTAATCCATGACCAGCTATGAAATTACAGCTGCTCCAACAGTTAGGCTTCCCCTCACACACTCCCCTCTGAGGGACTTAATTGCACAGACGTACAACACCAGGACGCATGTTGTGTTTTTATTGACCTGACTGTAACCGCCAGCACTTCTTCAATTGTCTTTTGCTTGAGAACACAACAGAGGGAAAATGAGGCAACATAATTAAGGAACAATCCATTTAGAAAGCTCCTTTATTGTTCTGTTCATTAACGTGTGAGAAAAAGTAATTTTGTTCATTTATTCAGCTGTCAGAAGTCACTGGACTGTTTTCAGAGCCTGACAACCTGACAAACTCTCACTGACACCCCCCCCGAACACTACCACAAGCTATACGTTATATTAACGTACATCACCCCTGTCCCCACTGCGTTACATTAACGCACTCACCCCCTACTGGACACTTTATCTGGACACTTTACTTTATTCTGGTCACTGCACTGTTGTTATTTATCTTATCTTATTTTTATTTTTATTCTTATTGTTATTTTAGCTTTTATATTCTACTTATTTGTTATCAAAACAATAGCACCTTCAGACCACAGCAAATTCCTTGTAATGTATGTTACTTGGCAATAAACAGTTTCTGATTGAGTGCAGTTAAAAAAGGGGACTTTAGTCACTGCCCTTGTATGACTTGCTAGATACACCATTAAGTGTGTATAGCAAGTAATAGCAGTGGACACATGTTACAATAACACTCTTTCCCTCTCTGACATCCCTGCCTACTCCTACTACCTTTTTCCTTCCTTTTTCCCTCTAGTTTTATTTTCCTTCTCTTCCCCCGTTTATTGCATTCCTGCTCACCAATCCTGCCTCTGTTCTCACTCGTATCCCCATCTGTGTTCGTGTGTGTGTGTGTGTGTGTGTGTGTGTGTGTGTGTGTGGCCACGTAGGACCCTGGAGTTTGGGGATTGTTCCGCCCACTCGCTCCACTGTTAACTATGTAGCTACTGGTCAGATCCAGCGTATTACGAGCAAGAAAACACAGCGAACTGAGAGAAAATAGGTCTTTACGGACGAATAAACATTTAACAGCACAGTTGCCATGGAAATGATAGAGGCCGCAGAGAAATTTGATGTTTTTGAGTTTTTATTAGAAGTGGAGTTGAGGATTTGCTGAGTGTAACCCCCACCCCCCCCCCCCACTTTTCCTTTTCCCTAGAGGAAGTTCAAACTCACTTAGCACCTTATATACAAAGCCAGCGATAGAGTGGAGGCTGAATGACAGCGAAGAAAGTGCACACAATTTATCCTTGAAGAAACACTCCCTGATTTTGTTATGTGCCCAATAACCCCCTTAAATCCGAACACTTCCTGCCAGTTTAGAGTTTGTGTTTTTAAAGTAACACAGTTTACATTTGGGTTTAAAACATAAACTGTGAAATGGGCGTGAATTGTGGGATTTGGAGGCCCTGTTGCAGTGGTTGCCAGCCTTTTTTTCTCAGATGTATCCCCACAGCCTAATCAGATTTCCCATTACTTATTTCACTATTGATCCAGTACTTTTAGCTCATTATTTGAACTGTTTATTCTTTACCGTTAGCTATTTATTTCAACTGTTTATCTATTACTTTAAGCTAACTTTTTAGACTTCTCTGCTTGCTTTCTTACTAGTTTTCCTTCACTCTCAATAGCAACATGGTGTTTCATCCACATATTGAGTCGGGAGTCGGGGGGTATATTATTCTGTATTATTTGTGAAGCACTTTGTACCCCCTGACAATTGCAGAAGTACCTCCTGGGGTTCAAGTAACCCTGGTTGGGAATCACTGCTCTAGTGGGCACCCGAACAAAACCAGGGAGTGTTTTTTCAGCAAAGTAAATGCCACATTAACATCAGCTGCAGGTATTCACTGAAGCCTGGCTAATATAATAAATGAATGACTCTAATTATAATCTTGCATTGAAAGAAAATAATGAAAACAGGGGCTTTTGGGAAATGATGCAATTTTACTAAATGGACACAACCTTTTTTCCCACTGCATGGTTAACCAACATAAACATTTAACAAGCCTAGTTGCCATGGAATCATACTAAGGCTCGGCTCCTCTGCTATTACCCATAGCAACTCTGACTGATAGGCTGACTAAGTGGCTGGATGAGTATCTGACAAGCTGGCTGGCAGAAATGACTGGCTGCCTGCTTGTAGCATGTTTAAAGGGATTATATGAATGGGGAAAATAGCTCATTATGAATTCCCTGCTGAACAAACTCCACGCGGTTTTATTAATAGCAGAAATATGCATCCAAGAAGGGAGAGAAAGAACGGGAGATAGGAAAATAATGAAGGGTGAAGAATGTAAATATGGATTATGACATGAGTCAGAACAAGAAGACAGACACGGCAAGAAAAGGAGGGAGTTAGGGAGGTGAAAGGGAAAAAAAGGAGTAAAATCCCAGGCCACATGCTCCATCTCTTTTGTCAGTGAACAGGGTTCTCCTAATACCCGCTCTGCTCCCTGACCGGCTAAAGCTGCCTCTCCAGTTACACTGTTTAGCAGCACGTGCTCCACATTTCCCCGTCTAACTCGGCCCAATGTGTCTCCATCAGTGAACCGACTGTAAATTAATCTCTTTGTTGTCTAACAGCCTCGGCAGGGATGGGATGAGGACAACGAAAAGGGGGGAACCGCTCCGGATGAAAAAATAGGCATCTATATATGAGATGAATGAGAGATGCGAGTCCAAAAAGATGAAATAAATCCATAATATCCCATTTACTCCGATATACCTGTGAACTGACGATAATGAATCATTACGATCCAAGTCTCACTGTCACTGCGACATTGCCTTTGTAAGGCTTTTTGGACCCTGTTTGCTCAGTTGAAAAGCAGACAGTACAAACAGTACCATTAAAGCATTCATGACTGGAAGACTGAATGGATTGGTGAATTAATTAATCTACATTAAGAGGGAGAAATATTCATCCTTGAAAGTGCAGACTGTCTAACAATCACTGGGGTCCTGGGGTACACGATAAGATCATTCTTATCCCAAACAGATTCTAAAAACCACTTTGATTGTCTTCTGGTGAATTATAAAAGGCCATACTAGAACTGCAAAGACTTTCCCCTAAGTCATTTACTTGGTAGGTATTAATGCATGGCATATTAATCCACTAATGGCAGACAATCAAAGCGCATTGATTTTAAAATCCTCTCAAGGCCATTTAATCACCTCTGCTGGCATGCGAGTCTCTGTAGTATCCCTGCTACTTTATTATTATCCCTGTAACTGCCATTAAAATCTCAATGGATTCAAACACAAATGCCAGATAGAGAACAATCTGGGTTTTACACCAGATGATAAAAGAGGTATCAGTTTTCAACCTTCCTGGAGCACATTTACACTCATGTTTAACTGTGGCTTGTATTAACATCCTGTTACACTTAGTTACAGGTTGTCAGTGGATTGGATTTTGGACTTCCAGGTGTAAATGTGGAGACAACCAGACCTCCTGAAGAGCCTCTGCTGTTAATGGCCAACCTGTCTGCAGCAAGACAGCCACTCCACCATTATAGTAACAGCCAGCCCATCCCTTTGTATGTCAGTGCGCACCAGTGGAGGCTAACGGTAAGTAGAAAGATGTCAGAACAGGAATTGGGAACTTGCAGGACAGGGCTCGGAAAGTCAGAGCAAGAAGTGAAAATGTTTTACTCTGTAGCAACAACAAAGTCTAACTTTTTGTCCTAATAGACCAACGTCACCTGGTGTATCTATGTGTGATCTTGCTTCCAGCAACCTGCCTTTTCTCTATTTTAGCCGACTAGGAATTCTCCAAACCTGTTAAGTCGTTGTATTCCTCACAGCTAGGAATAGAATGTGGGTCAATGCCAGCTCAGTAGAGTGGACATGAGCTTACCAACTACTGACGGCAGCAGCGACACCAGGTTACATTGTAACTGCACGGCCCGCCGTGTGTCACCAAGGAGTTTGACGTGTGATAGTGCAGAGTTAAGTTAGCCACCACTCATGGTGGGGGTTAATTACAAGGGCTCCCCTAACAGGATGCATTACTGTACCCCCACCAAGACTCACCAGTCTCACCTCATTTGACGAAAGTATCCCCCACACCAACACCTACATTTCACTTCCCTACAATTAGAAGAGACCAGAAAGGAGGGAGGGGGGATGCAACAAGGGTCCCACAAAAAGTCCCCCACCCAAAAACAGCTCTCAAACAGCAGCTAAGCAATGTATATTGGTATGTATATCTGGTATATAAGTATGACACAAGTGGCCATTCATTTTGGATTAAATTAATTCACAGGTGTGCTTTAAAACAGCTTCAGCCAATCAGAGCAGAGGCTGCTTATTTCATGATTAGGCTATAAAAGGTGTATCAGCTACATTTAGCCTACCTGTGAGAGAGGGACTGAAGTTCAACCACAAGGCCTTTATCTGACTGTCATAAATGTCTGACTTTCCTTGTTTCTTGTAATGCCCACACTCTTTCCTAGTTTCCCGTCTTCATTGCCTCATCTACACGCATATGGCCCAGATACTATAGGCTATAGAACAAGCGAGGCTAGGCCAAAAGCAGCGACAAAGGGCCTATCAGTGTTTCTTTCTTCAACAGTTTGCTCCAGGGCTGGACAGACAGACAGCCCCAGAGCTGATACACTGACTTATTAGGCTATGCCACAGAGCCCTATTACTTAACGGAGCCGCCTGATCGATACGTTCGATCGGTTTCGAGGCCGGTTATTGTTAGGGTCTTTACCTCACAGTCGTAGAGGTCCGTTAGCTGGTCGATAATCCACTCCTCCAGGTTCAGTCTCTTCCTCAGCTCCTTACGGTCGTATTTGACGGTTACGCGTCCCTGCTTCCGAACGGGTGTCTCCGGTTCCTCCGTAGTGCCGGCCGGCGTCTGGAAATATACCCGGGGTTGAGGGCTCGTCTCCGGGCTTGTTACAGCAGCCATGGTCGCTCGAGTTTTGGGAGAGAAAAAAAAATCCCCCCCCCGGAGGTTGAAGTGTATAGGGGCGACGGAGAGGAGGCGAAGTGGTCTGTGGACGTGTGGCTGCTCGCTTTTCCGCACTGAAAAAAAAAATCAAGACTGATAAACGTGAGACTTGAAATCCCTCGAAGAAACAACGCAGGACCTGATGCTTTTGTTGTCCGAAATCGCTCAGAGGGACATTGGAAGTGGCCGGTCGCTTCCACAAAACAAAAGGGACCGACGGGTTACGGTGAAAACGTAAAGTGTAA
Organism: Enoplosus armatus; assembly: GCF_043641665.1. Classification (NCBI taxonomy): domain Eukaryota; kingdom Metazoa; phylum Chordata; class Actinopteri; order Centrarchiformes; family Enoplosidae; genus Enoplosus; species Enoplosus armatus. The sequence goes on from NC_092202.1 coordinate 11,313,456, forward strand.
CCGGCTTATTGTGCTATTTACAGCATGCAAACTCCGCTTCTATAAAAAGAGAAGGCAGCGGTGACGGAGCCGGCCTCAACTCTTCATTCAGTACAAAGAGAAATCACACGTCTGTCCCCACGAGAGGTGCGTGCGCGCTCTCTGCCTGGACTCGAGCGCATCCGACGTAGCGCGAGTCAGAGAGAGAAAAAAAGAAAAGAGAAACAAATGTTGATTTTTTCCCCAACCTTCCTTTTCTCGGTTTCCTCTCATATACACTCCCCCACCCCTTTCCCTTAACTTTCATGTGACCCCCCTGGAGCCCACTGACTTGGCACGAGGAGAACAGGCCCTACTGCTAGCAGCATAAAAACGCAAACATCAGATACAGACATGTTATTTTGTCTGTGTGTTATTGGCCCACTAAAAGACTCAATCACAGTGAATCTATTCAATAGCCCAAACTTTTTGACTTTGTAAACGGCCTATTATGTGTCATTGTGTCCACCATTAGCCTGCCAGAGGCAAAACCATTATACTATAAAGACCTGCTAGACGTCCTCCCACAGTATTTACACAAATGACCAGTTTGCCCACAGTCCTAACAAAAGCTTGGTATTTGAATGCTCATTTGACTAGTTCACAGTTAAAATGTCTCCTCTGGAATGTGTGAAATCTATACAGGCAAGACTTCACACCTAGATTTCACAGCATGTGAAAATATAAGCCAATATTTCACAACGTACAAAAATATCTTTTCAATGTATTCCATGTTCGTGATGTTTTTCCTCTTCTATTGTTACACACTGCATTATAACTGGGAAGCAGCTGGGTGTTCTAGTTTGGGTTTGGTTTTGGAATTTATCTCTAGCCAGAGATAAGACCAGGGTTGGTGTTTCCATTAACAGGAAACCAGTACCATTTTTTCACAGTCTGCCCATTGTGTTATAACAGCAGGGAACCCCACACCCCGGCTAGGCTGGTTAATAACAAGTTTTAATAATAATAGGAGTGTGAAGTGGAGGGGGTGGTAAAGAGAGGCAGAGTGAATTCATAATGTGTCTCTCTCCTTTGGAGTGTGTATGGGGATGGTCACATCTGTCAACATGCTCATATCGGTGTGTGTGTGTGTGTGTGTTTCGTTGTGGCCCAAGCAGCCATTTCACAGACCACCATGGCAACAAGACATAAAAACCTGAATTATTCAGTGAGCATGTCTGAAACTTACAGTTGAGTAAGCACAGACAGACCTATACACACACACGCTAACTTAAAAATTCACACACACACACACACACATAGTCATGCAGTCGCTGTTGCACAAAAAAGACAAAAACACAAATGCATATGCAAACTATCTGTGTGCATCTGCATCAATACACTTGTCAGAGTTATGTGGGTCTTTGGACTTCATGTCAGACAGACACAGACCTCTGGAGAGGACGGTCAGTAGAATGTTAGCATGTAAAACTGTGGTGGCCATTGGGGAGAGTGAAAATGTGGATGGCCAGTATATACGGTATGATGTGTGCGAAAGTGTCATGTCATGAGCTCAAATAATCTCACTAAGAACCTCAAGCTTGCCATAAAACTGAGCTTATTGGATTCTATAGCGAATATCCCTGGTCTTAAGCACCGTGGGAGACCTATATGTGACACAGATCTGCTATTGCCACACACTGTACTACTGTATGTGATTGTATCACATACTGTAGTACCTGGTTTAATCTTTAACAATGTTTTGTATTTTATTATCATATGTTGACATGACATTGCTGTTAATTTATGTGTTTACATGGACTCCCGGAGCTTCATTTGGAGAACTGCTCTCAGAAATGTAGACATCTCTCCTTTGCTTCCCACAAGGAGCCAGGAGTTTAGGAAGTAATCCACCCACAGGGGGGAACTATTGAGCTGTTTCCTCTGAATTGTCAGCTCTAAGAGAAAGGGCTCTCGGAGAAAAACCTGGACTGTTTTGTGTCAGTACATTTGTATTCATTTTGTGTGATAATAAATATGTTTCTTGCCATTGCACAATTTCCCCCATGAGTAAGAATAACTTTGTTTCGTGTCGTACTGTATTCTATTCTGTGGTTTCCCTTTTATTCCCAATCTCTCTGATTGTCTTGATTTCATGATGGAATCCAAATCAGTCTGTTTCAGTTGTGCGCCAGAGTCTTGCTTTTGACCATGTTACATATACTGCACACTGATTTTACCCTGATTCACTTGTGCAAATACCCTCACAGTTTGCTGAAACTGACAGGTGTGCACACATGCAGGTAGGCCACACCTCCTGTACCCTCAGAGCACAGGACAACTGAAGCAGAGCTGAAACTAGTACATCCACATTCCTAACTGTTGCACAATCCAGCCGGCACTATACGGAGGGGAGGGTAGTGTTGCCATACAGCCACTAGATGGCAGTATAGGATTATATTGCAGCCATGTAGGGACAGCACTAATGTAAAAGAATAAAAAAAATCTTGAGTTCAGTCTCCCATGCGGAGCATTTTGAGGCCGTAGGGGAAAGGGATTGATAGTTGGAGCTAAGCTCATTATACTGTAATGAATGGATCGTGGGAAGTAAATTTTAGTTCTTGGTCACATCCATCTGCACTGTCTGTGAATGCCTCTTCTGGGGAAAACTGTAATCAGCACTTTGCTCACACGCCCACATGATAGCTTTTCTCCAAAACACATCGACAATAACCCTGCAGTGTTATGGAGACAGATGGGTCCAGTCTCCAGCGACTTCAGGCCAAAGTCGCTGTAGCGCTGTAGAGAGTAATCTGATCAAGTTTTATTGCTACTGTTGACTGAGTCAGGCCTTTCTTATTAAAACTAGCGAGTGTACGGTAGATGCTTGTGTGTGTGTTTGTGTGTGTGTGTGTGTGTGTGTGGAGAGAGGGGGCAGTGTGTGGAGAGACAGTGAATATGCCTGTGTGTCTCCAGACAATGTGTCTTTGTGAGTTCTTGGCTTTGGAGAGAAAGATCTGACTGTTACTAGAGTCGGAGAGAGAGGTGGTTGGGGGTCTTCTCTCTCTCTGCAACATCTTTTCCATGTGTCTCTGTCCCTCACTTTGTTCCACCTCTGTTGTCCCCCTTTTGTACCTTTTCATAACCGTCTTTATTAAAAGACTCTTTTTTTCTTTCTTACTTACCTGCTTCCTTTCTTTCCAACACTTCAATTTATTGGCTTCCTTATTAAACACAAAAAGTAAATGTCTGAACATGATTAGATCTCACACTCACTCCAGTTACATTTCCCATGAATGTAAACTATTTCTATCCGTTTCATTCCCCTCCCTCTCCCCTTTAATCCTTCACTTTTTTCCCTGTGTCTCTTTCATTAAATGATACTTCTTTTTGCTCTGCTTGCCCTCCTTTGCTCCCTTTCCTCTCTCAGCTTCATCCCCCTCTTTTGTGGTGCTGTGAAGGGGGCTCGTAAGGACACCACAGCTGTGTGAGAAATGTTTATTTACACAGCACATTTCATTATAGGTACACCCAATGTGCTTTACATTAAAATGCAATCAGTAGGAACATGTACAAGCGGCTCTGTGAGTTTGTAAGGCACAGTGGTGCTTTGAGCTAATTGCTAATGTCAGCATGCTAAGGTGCTCGCAGTGACAATGCTAACATGCTGATGTTTAGCAGGTATAATGTTTACCATCACCATCTTAGTTTAGCATGTTAGCAGGCTAACATTTGCTAATTAGCACTAAACACAAGGTACAGCTAAAGCTGTCAGGAATGTCATTAGTTTTGCAGGTATTTGGTCAAAAATCTAAATATGGCCAAATTAAAAGTCTGACCTAATGGCACTAGTTTAGAAGTTATTACAATTCATCCTGAGGAGAACGTGAATGTGTGTACCACATTTCATGGCAAGCCATCCAATAGTTGTCAGGGCAAGCCACTAAAAAACAAATATGTTATTAAAGTCATGAGTCTTCATCTTCTGGGAACCTTGAATTTCAGTACAGATTTTGTGCAAATCCATCAAGTGGATGTTGAGATTTTTTCCAGATTAAGTCAAAACTTTGACCTGCTGGTTGCACTACAGGAAAACGCAGAGAATCCCCAAAGTATTTAGGATTCATCCTCTGAGGATTATGAATATATGTACCAAATTTCACGGCAATCCATCTAGTCTAAGACTGACCAACATAAACTAGAAACCACCTCACAAACACAGACATACATAGATACAAAGATACACACACATACACACAGTAGCTAACTTTTAATGTGGACACAGTTGTGATAGATTTCAGGTCAAACAGCACTTCCTTCTAGAGAGCAGGACCAAAGCACCCTCACCAGAGGTAGATCTTAGAAAAGCACCTCATGTTAACAAGAGAGATCTGACTGGACTGTAGTCAGAAATGTCCTATGAAGTCAAAGTAGAAATATGAAGTTGATTCCAAGAAGAGAGGAAAAACAGAAAGAGAGCCTGCTCATCTACATTTCCTGTTGTTACAGAGTGCAAAATGTTTTGTTTTTTCAGATGAGCACCATGCACACCATGTCCCACTGACCAATGGGAGCTGGACACCTGTTAGAAGGAGAGAGGGAGTGTTTGTGACTGTAACAGAGAGACCTAAAGAGAGAATGTATTTGTAAAAAGAGAGAGAGAGAGAGAGAACAGGAAGAGACAGAGAGAGGGGTGAATGGAGGGAGGAGGCGGCCTATTGACACCGCAGGTGCCTGCACTTCAAAAGCAGCAACATTGTTTGGAAAGATAGTGTGTGTGCATTTTATTATGCACCAGAGAAACACAATATCCCTGTTTATGCATGTGTACTGCACTGTTGATAGAATGCATATGCATGTGTCAACCTTGTATTTGTTTGTTGTCATTTGAGAGGTCGTGTGTGTGTGTGTGTGCGTGTGGTAGTTCAAGATTAGATTAATCAACATGTCTACTTGGACTCAGTTACAGCCTGGATTCACACACACACACACACACACACACACACAGCTCTGATATACAAAGAGACACACAACCACCTCAATGACAATCTGTCTAGCTGCTGAATTGTTAAACATTGTATCTCCATCTGGATGTGTGCACCTCCTCGGGTCATGTAACACTGACACCAGCAGTTTCCAGACACAAATATGGAACTGTGTGTTCATGATAGATTCTTTCTGATTGATTCTTGTGCATTTTCTTTGGATTCCCTCTTCCTCGCTGTGGTTTTGGTCAAGGAAAAGCACTTAGTCAGTCACTCAGTCAGTCAGTCAGTCAGTCAGAAGGCTGCAGCATAGCAGACATTCCTGCCGGGTGTAGTTAGGGAGTTGGAGAAAGGGGACGGTTGCCAAAAAATCTGTTGCTCCGTAACATTTTTTTATGAGCAAAAAGTCCAAGTTGTAATGTTGCTTGGCAGCAGGATTTGGACGGGACTGCATTGTAACTGTGCAGCCTTGCTTGCTCTCACGCTTCTGAAAACATGATACGCTGCCACTGATCTGGAGGAGGCAGGGGAAAGTTACCTGACGACTTTCAGTGGCTTCAATTACCTTACCTCCAAATCCTCTAAATTATTTCCTGTTCACATAATGCACATTTAATATCATCATTTATAAAACATATCCTTCATTTCACGATCTGACTGCCTGAGTGAAATAACCACTTGTCCCCTATTGCTTCAAAACTACCTTTAAGTTGATTACTGTGTATTTCCATGCTTTTAATAACATTACTGGCTGCACAAGTAATCTGTCACTGTCAATACCAAGGAACAGAACTTAAAGCAATTAAAGGAAAAAGTCATTTGAAGAATTAAAACAGCTCTTGTATTATACTTCTGCTCCCTGCAGTGAACTACAGTGAACAGGAGATCACTCTAATATTTCTACAGGCATGTATGTGTGCCTGTGATATCAAACAGAGATGGACCTTACTTCACTTTTATTTATGCGACATGTTTATCTTGATAGTGGAAAGTGATGTTTCTACGCTGGGTGTTGGTAGGTACATTTTCTTACCTTGTGCTAAGCTAAGCTAACCGGCTGCTGGCTGTAGCTTTATATGTGGATGTATATTCTTACTTGGATAAGGCTTGGAGACTACGCATTTTTAACAGAAAGCCGTACTACAAAGTGGCGAAATGAAAGACACTTGAAAGAGTTGCATTGTGGGACGTGTAGGATCCAGCATTTTTGGGGCTTGACTTCATACTAGGAACCAAAAGTCAGGATGTCTCAGCCACTGCTGCTTTGATTTGGACAATTCTTGTTTTAATGTGACCCTCACAAGTCCCACACCTGTACAGGGAGTACAGCACTAAACCTCTGGAGGACACCTTTAAGTTCCAGCAGACAATCTGACTTCATGTGGAGAGATTAGGAGTAGTGATGAAGTAAACTCACCACAAATCGGCTATAGGGTGAGTGTTTGCATACTGTAGGATTAAGGAGACATGCAGACTGACTGGCAGGCAGAGGAACTGAATTAAAACACACCCCTTTTACACAAACTCTGCCCCCCCCCCCCCCCCCCCTCTCATTTCTCATTCACTCAGCGCTATCTGACGCTGTCGTTCTCCCTCACTCTCTCCTCTCGGAATCCTCTCTTTTTTTCCCCACAGAAAACATGCTGGGAGGAGAGGAGGAGGAGAAAAGAAGAAACGCGTCGGAGGCGACAAGAGAGAGAGGAAGCAGAGAAAGTTGGTAAGAGGAGCGAGAGGGCGAAGAGGAGAGGGGTCGACCAGATGGGAGGAAGGAAGGAAAGGATCTCTCTGCGGGCTCAAGTGCGTGATTAAAGGATTCTGCACAAATAAACAAATACATGAATCAAAGCCTATAATAATAAAAGAGAGGACTTATAGGCGCGCCGCCGCGCTGCGTGGACGCGGACCAGACAGCGGCGGTGCGCGCTGAAACAGCCAAGTTCTGTCTTTCTCTTTCTGGATTTTTACTCCTCATGTTCTTCAAACTCTCGGTGAGCTTCACCAACTTTTAAGTCGGCGTCTGACAAACTCTGCCACCTCCTCCGTCCGCTCAATTAACTTTCTCCCCGGAAAGGGGGAGGAAAAAAAGAAGCTCCGGGGTGGAAGTGGAGGAAGGAAGAGCGTTTTGTTCCTTCCGAGGAGTCCAGCTCGCCGTAGCCGGGTTTTAGGCGTTGGCACCCGGGCGGGGAGTCCCAAGCCATGGCCGGGGCCAAGCCGGGAGTCCACGCGCTGCAGCTCAAACCCGTGTCCGTCCACGAAGCGCTGAAGAAGGGGGGCAAATTCATCAAATGGGACGAGGTGAGAGTGAGATGTTTGAAATGTGTTGACAGCAGTCGCGGGCTACATGTGTCGCTGTTAACCCCTTAATGCGCAGTGAAACAGGCTGTTCCTTGATCAAGAAGTGCTGCTGATGTGATCAACTTAGACCAAGACGACGAGACAAGACCGCACGAGACGTGACAGCCTGCTTTTGATAGTACAGGCCCACTGATGTGTGTGTTAGAAAGGCTAGTCATGGATAGTGTGTGTGTGTGTGTGTGTGTGTGTGTGTGTGTGTGTAGGTAGGGTGCAGGTGTGTGCAGAGCCTCTCTATCCTGAACACAGAATCCCCACTATATTTATTTGTGTGTGTGTTCATCAGATACTGTGTAGAAAATTCCCCAGCAGGCAGCAGTGCTTGAATGTGTGTGCTGTGTTGTGTGGAGTTCTTGTCAAGCCGGTTTCCCTCGGGCTCAGGTTCACTTCAGACGCCCTCTTGCACCCTCTGTTCTCCTCCTATTTCTTTCTCTTTCTCCCCTTTTGCTTCTCTTCCCCCCCCCCCAGTGGATTAGAGGAGAAAGCACCTGTCTGAGTGGGAATCTGTAGAAGGTGCCTCTGTTTGAGGGATTTGCGAGTTTTGAGTGCATCTTATCACCTTTTTTTAGAATCATGTTAAAACTTAATTAACATGTTTATTTGTTTCTGTGACTCTTTAGATCACATCAACACAAAGGTTTGAATTATTTGTCCTGCTCTATTTTTTCCTTCCGCGTATTTCTATAGCAGTGTGTCAGGCAACCCTGTGCGCCTGCCCGTGTAATTGACCATAATAATTATGTGTCATATGAGTGTGTGTGTGTGTGTGTGTGTGTGTGTTGGGGTTTTCGGAGACAAAGAGAGTGCAGAGCCATTCAGCAATCTTCTCCATAGACAAAGTAGGCGTGTGTGTCCATGTGTCTGAGCGGCCGTCAATGATTAACCGAGCTGCTGACTGAACTGTAGGCCTGTGTCTTCCATTTGGAAACCCCTGTCTTGCATTTACAATACATTTGCATGCAAGTGTGTCTGTGTGTGTGTGTGTGTGTGTGTGTGTGTGTGTGTACCATTGAAATCTTGTAAGCAAAGGTCCACAGTTCCAACAAGGCGGTTATCAAAAGTGTACTTTGCAAATATGAGGTCAGGTGTGGTGTTGACACCTGTACATTCATTCACACACACACATGCAAAGAAAAGTGGTCATGTGGAGTGTTTGAAATTAAAACAACTTATTAGCAACAGGGCTCCACACACATTGTAATGGTGACATGACGTGTGTGTGTGTGCTTGGCCTCAGAAGAAGGGTCTTGTCACGCAAACAGTGAATACCATGTCCTTTTGATTTCCTTTCTCTCTCTCGCTCACACACTAACTGTCTCCGTCTCTCTCTCTCTCTAAGGGAATTCCCAGGAAATGGTTATGCTGGTGATTAAGTGTGTGAAACACACAAAAACGTGCATGCCGTCTCCTCGTCTAAATTTCATCCCCTCTATTTGCTTATTTCCCACTAAAATCAACACATGAATTATGGAGAATAAATGGAGAGAGAGAACACATCTGGGAGAGGAGGGATGTGTGGGAGATGAGAGAGAAAGAAGATGCTCCATTGTTAAACATCATGAGATGGGCTCCATAACTTCCATAAATTCTGATTGTTTATGTTGCAAAAACATCTGCTTGGCCTGAATTTACAAGAAACCCACTGATGAAACTGTATATCCTCCTGTTTTGTCCCATAAGGCCAGATGTCCTGCCAAATCCATAATGTAAATGCTGTGTTAAGGCAAGTAAAAGCAATCAGTCCCCAAATTGTAAGATACTCATTGAAGATATTGCATATTTTCCTGTTTTGTCTCATAAGGCAATCCAGCAAATTTCTTGCCAAATCCATAATACAAATGGAGTGTAAAGGCGAGACTGTCTGCAAGTGACGACTGTCAGTCTTCTTCATGACCACCTCACTTTTTTGTCATAATTGTATCCCAAAGTCAATCCATTAATGCCATATATAGTTACATATTTAACACAGTGAAATTCTTCATGAAACCTTGTCTTAACATCGTATTTGAATGGCTGGTATGAAGGCAGTGTTTCCAAACTTGTAAATAATTCCAAAGCCAGGGTACATAGTACCAAAATGCAGTTTTTACAAGTTCAAAACAGACTCTGGGGACACTTAAGGTCATGCATTTCAAATTAAGCATGACTCAATCTGGCTCTGTACTGCAGGAAAAAAGAGGACATTTACCCAAATTGTACTACAGAAATAATCGAACTACCAGTAGCAACAGTCTTTTCCCACAGAAAGTTGCTTAGAATTTCTAAAGGTTCAAATTGAACATATACTGATTACCTGGATATACGGTGAATCCAACTGTAATCTGAGAAGAGCTGCTTGTCTCAAAGCAGTGCTTCCAACAAGGTTTTCACAGAAATAATGGTCCACTGGGCACACACGGTTTATTTTAGTGTCTGTCTGTGTTCTAACGGGGAGGTTGACCGATGGGCTACTGTCCCAAAAACTTGGTGTATTTCTTTAAGGACTTCGCAAAGTGAGAAAAGAATTAGGACACACATACACCCAGAGAAAGAGCCTGAGGGCAGTGCACTTTGTTTACATGAAAACCCCATTTTTGACCCCATCCCTCTCTTTCCACCCCCATCCCCATCACTATGTCCTCCCTCCAGATGGCTTATTTCTTCATCTTCTGTGCTTCGTCTCTCTTCCTCACATCCCTTCGTCCTTTAGTCTCTCCTTTTTTAATCCTACTCTCTGTCTGTCACTGAGCTGCTGCTGTCATCTACTGTAGGCCCATCAAATGACACACACACACACACACACACACACACACACACACACACTGAGTCATGCAGGGGGGAGGAGGAGGAGGAGGAATGCATTCCAAACTGACCGTCTTTCCTCTGTGTTTCGGCTTGTGTACACACGTGTGCTTATGTGTGTGTGTGTGTGGTTGTTTTGTTCTGGGTGTGTGTGTTTCACTTTGAATGACTTCCTGTCAGAGCTTGTTGTAAGGCTCCAGAGCCAAACCATTTTCCTTCTTTCTCCCTCCCTCCCTCCGTCTGCTGCTGCTGCTGCTCCGCCCTCTGCAGCCCGGCCACAATTCAATTTAGATGAATTCCAACTGGAATTCAGTTAAAATTCCTCCCAAACAACCAATTAAACAAACGGAGACAGACAGCTTGTCTACCGAGCAGCTTGGCTCTCTGAGTGCCTCGATATGAATCTTAAAAGTATGCAAAAGTCGGCTGGATTATATTTAATATATAATATATATTTTATATATTTAAAGACACTTCAACTGTGCCACCTCCCTGTACATTATATGCACTGAATATCCTCAAAGGAAGACTACAAACGCTCCGACATGCTTTCTTTGCTCAGAATCATATGTGAAAAGTGCACTTTCATTTAAAAAAAAAAAGAATAATTTTGTTTATGTTCGCATTGCACAATTCCAAGCAAACCGGGACATAAACAAAGTCACATGGAATCACAGGTGGCTCGTTAATTGGACAGTTTTGGGAACGTGACATCCTTTTTTTTGAGATCAGAGGTTTTGGCTGCAGTGTAACTCGAGCGAAACATGATGGACCAGAAAATGTTGCATCTCGTGATTGTTTCCTGCAATTTGGTTGGGAGTATTTCAACCGCACCGCTGTTCACTTAAGAGGAGATCAGAACTGTAATCATGGCAACAGCTGAGGACACTAAAGACACTTTAACGCTGCTGTTGTCCTCAGTGTTTATCAGCGCTGTGCTGTCAAACCAAACTGACTGCAGACACTTGTTCCCCGTTCACAAAATATCCTGACTAGGCATTTTTGGATCTAAAGTTTTCACCACCTCCAAGTATCTAGTACCTCTAGTACCTTTTCGGTGCTTTCTTGATGGGAGTTATATGAGAAGATTGATACCACTCTCACCAGTTAGCTTAGCTTAGCATCAAGAATTGAAACGGCTCATTTTTAAAGCAAAAACGACACCCAGATTTCTCGCGTACTTATGGACATTTGAACACAAAAGCTCACTAATTATTCCCTTTATATCTCGTTTGTTCAGTCTGCTCCGAAAATGTAAGAAATACAACTGCTAAACTACAAATGGCTGGCCGTTTCTCCCCCGTTCATGCTATAAAGCTAACAATGTGGTAACAATCCTCTCATCTAACTCTCAGCACGAAAGCCAATGAGTATTTCTCATTATGTCAAGCAATTTGTTTAAGGGTGCCATTTTTAACCTCAGTGCCAGTGTGTTAAACATTGTGTCAGAGTAAAACACATATCATTTGAACCCTTTTACAACTTTTCTTCTTCCTTTGTATGTTTTTTCCCCTCGGCATGTTGGGACTCGTCGAGCGGCTCCTTTTTTATCGTCTTATTCTTCTTCCTGCTTGGCTTGAGCCGGTTCTTAGTAAACACTTTATATCATGCCGTGGAATGTTTTTATGATGCCACAGCACTGATAAAAAAAAAAATACCCACTGTTGCAGCCTTGAGTGATCCTTGCTCTCCTTGAATAAGATAAATACGATGTTTTCAGACCATCCCAACTGACTCTGCGTTGTACATGTGTCAGCACGCTGTACGTCGGATATATGATGTGTTGAAAAGTCCCAAGGTGGTTACGTAACCGCTTGGAAAGCATTTTACACCTGAGATGTGACAGCCAGTATTTCAAAATGAAAAAGTTTCTATCGTTCGGAACAGATCTCTTTTGTAAGCAGAGGTGCTGTGTCATTGTGACCTCATGGGAAAAGACAATGGGCTCCGCTTTCATGCCAGTTGTTCCTGTGTTCAGAAAGTGGATGTCTTGGTTTAGCGTTGGGTAGACGCGCTGAAGCAACAGTCATTATCGGAGAGTGAAGGGAGAAATGTTTAGGAGGTGAGAGCAGGAGTAAGAGGAGGAGGAGGAGGAAACGCAGGCTTGTGTGAAGGTCTGACGCCGTGCCGAGAAACACTGCTGACATCCTGACAGAGTGGTGAGAAACGGGATGGATGGATGGAGAGAGAGAGAGAGAGAGAGAGAGAGAGGTGGAAGGTCAACCACAGCCACATGTGAAGTGTGGGACAGACATCTGGACTGCTCCGTCTCTCCTCCTTTTTACTTCTATTCACGACACATGTCTCTGTATCTTTATATGTCATCTCTTCCCCATTCTTTCTTCTATCAGTCTCCGTCTGCTTCCTGGCTGTTTGTTTCCTCTCTGTCCTTCTTTCTTTCTATCTCGTCTCGTCAGTTTTGACCTCTGCCGGGTCTTCACACCAGTAGTGTCCATGCCTACACAAGATATCCAAGCAGCCCCTTAAAACATTTGGTTGTAAATAATCCTTATTTCAGGGCTGTAACAACTCTACAGTGTCTCCGTAGAGGTCTGTTGTGTTTGTCACAATGCAGTGACATGCTTTTTCGTGCTGTCCTGTGAAAATAACTTCTTTTTCAGCTTTGTTTCAAATGGTTTTTAAATGGTTTATTTAGCTAAATAATTAGGAACCAGAAAAGTCAAAATCACCAAATTTGGATATACATGGGTTTGTACTCTCTTCTCTTCTTTAATGCAGAACATGTATCTTATTGTTCATTAACAGTCAGTTCTGTTATGCTGCTCCAGTTATACTTGAAATGTCATTTAAAATTCAAAGTAGGCAAATGTGTTCTTTTTCATTTCTCCCCCCCTTGAGATGCGCTTGCTAATTAGAGGGAGATTCATCAGGAAGACATCACCAAGCTAACACTGCAATAGTAGCATTGCTCAGTTTGACAACAAGGTTTCCTGGTCTTTGTGGCTGAAGTGTATTGTAACATGGACACTTGAGGCCCCTACGATAATCTGAGTGAGAAGTAGTGAGAGTTGAAATTTGAAGAATTTCGCACACCTTTCGAATTGGACTGGGCAACATCTGTAACTCACACCAACAATTCAGCATTCACGTCCAATGAATTTCTCTCTCAAGCTCTCATTTTTTTCATTCTTTACACAAGTATTTCTCTCTCCTGTCGTGTTTTTAACGAGTGCAACACTGAGTGTCTTCCAGGAGCGTGCGCCCTTATCCCCACATTTAAACTGAACAGAACAGGAAAAAGAAATCTTGCTACTTTATTTAGCGTAATGAAACCTGTATACACGGGGGTGTTGTTCAGTAGGTAGAACATGGCACTAACACTGGCGGGGTTAGTGGTTCATTTCCTGTAGATGTTGGATCAGATTAAGGTTAAATGGCCCCTGTGGAGAAATTAGGTGATATGAATAAAAAGGTAGTTTCGGGCACATAGAGGGTAATACAAGAAGCATTGACCCAGAGTGCGCTCAGGTACTGAATATATTTACACCTACTGGTTTGATAAATACATCTACCACATGCCATCTAACTCTGCTGACCTGCTGGTTTCGTTCTTTCTGTACTATATTCTATAGCTAATGTTCCCTCTCTGGCCCCACTCCGCCCGCTGTCCTCTCCTCTCTCTGGAGTCCAAAGGTTACCCACTGTCATCAACTTTTACCATGTTGCCAAAGCAGCAGCGCAAACACACTCGCACTAAGTGCACACTGACCCTCTTTCTCACACCACTCCCGTAAACTGTCGCTGAACACACACACACACACACACACACACATTGTATGGCAGACCAAAGGTACACTTGGAACAGCCACTTTTATCAGTTTCTCGCTAATGGCTTTCTCCTGACTCGCACTGAACAGCACACACATTCATCTGTAGTGAGGACAGTGTGCAGGAAGAGTGGCAGAATGTCTTTCTACATGTGTATGCCCTTTTAGGTTGTGATTTGTCAAGAGGGGCTCATTAGCCGCTGTCTGTCCATGTAAGACCTCAGCCTCAGAGGGTGGTCCATGCACTCTGTGTGTGTGTGTGTGTGTGTGTGTGTGTGTGTGTGTTTGACATTACAGTCAGGTAATGAAGGCGTTTGTTGAGGGTCAGGGCGTCTGGAGGGGGTCTGGAGAAAGAGACGTGGGCTTCAGTCAATTAAGGAGGAAAAGAGGAATCAAAGTGTTGGAGGGAGAGTGAATTGAAGGATTGATTGACACGGAGAGAAAGACAGACATGAAAGAATGAAAAAGAAAGAAAGGAAGGAAGGAAGCGGGGCGAGCCTTTTGAAGGTTTCTACATATGGCGGTTAATTAGGGAGTGGGGTGAGGTCCAATTATAGCCCTACCTACCACCCACTCTCACGCAGAAAACACACCATAGGGTGCATGTTTATGGTAAGCAGCGTGTGTGTGTGTGCGTGTGTGCAGTGGGTATGCACTAATGACTTCCTGGTTAGGTTTCTATCATTTACCCTTAATTTAAGCTGGAAACTGAAGTGACCTTTTTGCTTTGTGAAGCACAGAGCAGTTATAAGAAGAAAAAGTGGATAAAGACAATAAATGAATGACTATTTGCATAGTTTATTATTTTGATCAATCATTTGGGCTACAAAGTGTTAGAAAATAGTGACGAAATGCCCATTACAATTTTGGTGACTTGTTCAAATTACTTGTTTTGTCCAGCCAACAGCCCCAAACCCAAAGATATTCAATTGATAATGATCTAAAACAAGGAAAAGCAAGCTGGAAGCAGAGAATGTTTGACATTTTTGCTTGATTCAAATGGATCGATGGCACAGTGAAAGAGTTAAGTGAGTAAATATGTGAGTTCACATGGAGAGATTGAAAGAGCAGATGAACAGAGATGAGTGTGTCAAGGTGAGAGGCAGCACTAGAAAACAACTGCCAGGTATGTAAAACTCTGCAGGCATAACATGCAAATACATCTGACCACAAGTGTGTGTGTGTGTGTGTGTGTGTGTGTGTGTGTATTCATTCAGCCTCCTGGCTTGAAAGCTACATGGAAGAAGTTGTTATATTACTGGTCACATGAGTCTATAGATCACATTCTTGCGGGTAAATGTTGTATATGTGTGTTTGTGTGTCTGATCCCGATGCAACTCCCTCCCCATCTACTGCACAGTGTATATGGAATATAACCAGAGTCTGATATAGAATGAAAATACTGCTGTGGTGGACGGATACTGAGGAATGTCCACTGCTCTGTTGATGTTAAGGAGTGAAGACAGGTTTCTGGTACAGCTGCAGCATTGCTACAGCTATTGAACTACTACAGTAATACTATCACACCAACACAATAAGACATGTGTGATGACTTCTACTTCTCTTAACTCTACATTTCTCTGTTGTCAAACTGAGGTTGAAGACATATTTATTATCACACAGGGTTCGTGTGTGAGAGGGATATTTCTGCTGAACATGACCTGGATGGGTGCTCTTCTCTCCCCCCGTTTTCTGTTCCTTCTGTTGCACCTACTGTACAACTGTACTGTACAACAGACTAAGGCCTGCTGCAAAATAGCTGTGCCCTCCACAATGTATTCATCCAACATGATAAAACTTTTTTATACATTATAATGTCGCCCCAGCAAGGGCGATGGTGCATGAAACAGCTGTATAAATGTTCCACTTGGAAGCTGTCATCACCGCTTTTAAATTGAAGTTGAATGGAAAGTGGCTAGTTTGTCTAGTAGACAAGCAGAGTGGAGCACTTTCTGAAATGGATTAAAGTTGAATTTGTCAGAGGTGCGTGCACAATGTGGAGTAAGCCTTTTGTGTGCTGACCAGCTCCAGCAAAGATTACCTGGAATTTCTTATAATAATAATAATAATAGACTCATTTGCCTCCAATGCCAGGCGTTTTGATTTGCTGTATATGCATTTGGTGGAAAGCACAGTTGTCTCTGCTCATAAGGAGGGAAGTTGGAGGTTCTGACTGTTTGCAGTTTGTATTGTACTCGCGTTTTGTTGGCTCAAAAAATCAAACCTGGCAGACAAAAAATAAACATGGCTGCTGATATGCGAGTTAAAGAAGTGTTCAGCGTTTTTGACACCAGCTTGGGAAGAGCATCTGACATCAGGTCGCAGGCTCACGATGGTAATCGCAGCGTGACATTAGAGTTGTACAGTTTTCCACTGGTTCCAGTGAGTAAGCACAGGTCACAAGTCCAGTGATTTATAGCGATTTGAAGTTAAACTCAGTGTTCAGCTGTCAGAACTGGTAACTTCACAGCTGGTTGTTGCTACGGAGTGAAGCGTCTTGTTTAAAAGAAGTCTCGTAATCACAAACTCTTAAGTCAGGGATGCCCACTTTAAAAAGACTGAATTTACTGTTGCTTATTAAGGTCTCATGATGTGGTTGGACTTCATGCTCTCTTCTTCTACTCCTGACCTTTTTGTTTTTTTCTTTTTCAACCTTCACCCTTTCTTCTAACCCCACTCCTACCCATCTCTCCGTTTCTTCTGTCCTCGTCCCAATCCAAACATCTCCCTCTTCTGCTAACTCCTCCTCCGTTAGCCGACCTTGGAGCCTAAACTCAAGGTATGTTCAGCTTAAAATGTACTGAAGATGTACATTTCCTTGGAGTGCCACAAAACATTAAACTAAGGACCCTTCTTTAAAGTACCCTTCCACTCAAAAACACGTTTTTTCCTCTTATTCCGACCGGTGAGTGTTTTGAGCTTCACTGTGCAGAATGATGTATGTGCAGTTTCACACTAGAAGGATGTTGTCACATTCATCTGCTGGAAGTGTTTCTATGTGCTCAATGAAAATCCCATTTCCCAAATCACAAATTGTCTTGTCATTTGCTGTATTTCCTCTGTTAGTATGTCGGTGTCAGTTTTCTGTGGGTTGCCAGGTAGATCTTTCTCTCTTTTCCCATCTGATGATGATGCTGATGCTGATGCTCATGATGACATGTGTACATGAGTCATCTGTCACTGTAATAACAAACAATCTGGATCATCATCGTCGTTTCCCAGGATGTCTGGACAGTATGTTTGTCTGTAGTATGACCGCTTACCGCTGTAATTACAGAGCCAGTAGCTGTGTGTGTGTTTGTCCGTGTGCAGTCATACTGTCGTGCGTAATGATGATGCTAATGACATGTTGATGCAGGCTCCTGTGCCATCATTATGCTGCACATGAGTGAGATCTTCATGCTGGCCAAACTGTGGTTTCCAGCATCAAAACAGCTGCTGCACGACACGTGCACACAATCGCACAATATCGCTATCTGTCCTTCTGTCTGTGTACAATCCCATAATGGCAAGGCACCGTCAAACAGCAGGTACAACAGACAAACACGAACAGCGTATTTCCTATCACACTGTCCTTATGTACTGCTGTGATACTGTAAAGAGAGTAGCTGCTGCAAGACTCTCTTTCACATCAGAGGTGAAGTTGTTTCCTTACATGCAGCTTGTGAACAAACTGGATCAAAGGACCTGTGCCTTCTTACGGCCCCTCATGGAACCTGCTGCACATTAATATGATGGGTATACAAGGCGACTAAGCAGAAACAAGCCCACAACTCATTTAGGAGTCCAGTCTGTAGTGTTCAGAAACACTGGCTGAAATTATGGTTTCATACAACCTGGGTCTTATTTTCATAGCTTTGGCCGGATTCAAGCTGGCACCTAATTATTTTGATCCCGTTCAAACACAACCCACGTAGCCCAGTCCTGAACTGCACTGTAACATTCTTCTGTTGATTCACAGCTCCTCCGCTGCCCCACTGAGTGCTAGCCTAGTTTACTGATAGGACAACGGGGCATGCAGTGGGTCGGATGGACAGTACAAGGGCATAGCCTGTTGTGCTTATACACTGAATTTTGAATTCCAACAGATTATTCCTGGTCCAATGACTGTTTTTTTTCTCTCATGTTCGAACGGTAGTTCTAATTTTGAATGAAATGCGACAACCCTAAATTGTACTCACCAGTGCTCAAATGTAGGAACACAGCAACACTGCTAAAAAAGTAGTCAAGAAACTCATTTCATTCAGATGTGCTCACTTTCAGTTACACCGCTAAACAAAGGGGTTTAGATAATCTGGCTAAACTGCTTGTATAAAACCTGTTTGATCATCTGAACGCTCGTGTTTTTGACGTCATTGTAACGATCCTGCCGTGTTCCCAGACATCAGCAATAACTTTGGATAGGACGATGTTATCATAGCCAACAGAATTGATGGTCAAAACCATGAAAATAAGGCCCAAATTGTAATTTACCGGAATTATCCTTTAAGAGCTTTAAGTAGCCCGGATACTGGTTATAAAATTGGAGCTCACTTTCTTTCTACTTGCAGCTGTGTGGTGTGTGTGGTGTGTGTGGTGTGTGTGGTGTGTGTGGTGTGTGTGTGTGTGTGTGTGTGTGTGTGTGTGTGTGTGTGTGTGTGTGTTTGAGGGAGAGGTTGATATTATTGCTGTGTGTTCGTCCCTCTAATGCCTCTATTTCTGTTATTGTCTAGGAGCCCAACAGCGGGCCCCCCACCCTGGTAACCCTGAAAGTCGACCCAGATGGATTCTTCCTTTACTGGACTGGAGGGTCCAACCTGGTGAGACACACACACTCACACACTCACTCGCACACACACACACACTCACACACACACACACACACACACACACACACACACACACACACACACACACACACAGGTTGGTCTCAAAGTAGGCCAAATGGACTGTTGCCCATCTCACAGACATGATCAAATACAAATGGGCCACTCTACAGCAGACCACAATGGATTCTTAATGCACCGACATGAGTGCCAATGTGGATATTACACTTGTTGTTTCTTTACTTTAACTGTACGTCATATCTACTCTCCTCCTTCCTCCAGCTATTTCACCTATCTTTCTAAATTGCTGTTTCTTCCCCCTCTCTCTTTGTGTCTCTTTGTGTCTTACTGTGGTTTCATCCAGTCCATTAGTTCAGCCAAAGTGGGCTTCATCAATCTGTCCCGGTCTTGTTTGCCTCCTCTTTCCCCCTTGTTCCCTGATGTCTTTGCGGTCTTCATCCCTTTTAGTCCTCCCATCTCTTTCACTTCCATCCATCTGTACTTCCCAACAATGCCCCCCCCCCCCCCTCCATATCTTTGGTGGCTGTGCTTAAGCCATTAGTTTAGTAATATTGGATTTTAGGCATTTAGCGGACATAATTGGACAGAAGCAATAGGCAGTGAGTCAGCAGGATGTTTGGTTTTGAGATTTTCATTGCGGTGGTGTAGTGCAGATGTGTTAAGAGGGTTTATTCCAATATTCATTTAAATGTCAAATTATAATTATAATAAACAATATTTTCATAAACAAATCTTATACACACAGCAACCTCTCTGTATTTTTGGCTCCCATCTCTACTACTTTTTTCTTCCTGTCTCCTCTCTACCTTTTTGTCTGTTGTTCTTCTCTTGCTGTTATTCTTCCATTCATCCCTCCATCTACTATATGTATGTGTATATATATATCTGTGCAGTGTTGGCCTGCTCAGAATGTTTTGTGAGGCCTCTTGGATCAAATGACATTTCAGAGCAGCTCAATTAACTCACTCCACCTCCCCATCCCCCCATCCCACTCTCTCTCTCTCTCTCTCACGCTCACACCCACACACACACACACACACACACACACACACACACACACACACACCCGCTCTTTTATTTCTGGCTGGCTATTTATCCAAAAGGCATGTATGGAATGACCTGTTGATAGCCAATATTATCACTGGGTTGTGTCTGCATGTTTTGGAGTATGTGTGCAAATGTGTGTGTGTGTGTGTGTGTGTGTGTGTACATATCTGGGCCAGAGCACACGTCATCCTGTCCATCCGCACGTGTGTCAGCATGTGTTCACGCACTCGCATAACGGACAGATGCTTTAAATACTCCGTTTTCATCCTGATGTCTTGCTTGTGCATGTGGTGTAAGAGATAATAGGCCATCTGTCGCCTGAGGTGCGACTGTGACACTGTTTAGCAGATTCAGATCGTCAGCCATTCAGTCTTTTGCGATGAAGCCGCTCTATACAATGACTGCATACGGTTTTTATAAAGACACACAACGTGAAGACGGTTGTTTCGACGTCACATCAGTTGTAGAAAGAAGAATAGAGTCATGGATTGAATATCACTGAAGCCATCCCTCATACTTAAGGGTGACATTCCTGAACTCCAGTGTAGAATTGACCTTGTTCTGCTCATTCATGGTGCCTCTACTGGCTCACTGCGTGACAAGCTAACATCAGTGTAAAGCAGCTGCGTTTTACAAAGTCAGCAAACGGCGTAACTGATTTCCCTATCGACCACTACTTGTCATAAGCTCTTGTATCATGATTATTACAGTCTGTTCTGAGCAAGAAACACAGACAGGTTTCAGCCAAATGTGTTTGGAAGAGAAAACAAAGATGGACTAGAAGTCACCGTGATATGTTTGCTTATTTGAATCCAGCCATGCAAATTATTCAAATTATACTGCCATGTCAGATTTTATCTTAGAACTACAACAATTCCTAAGTCAAAGCAGCTTCCGGCTGCCCCCCTGGAGCTGCAGGGCCACTGCCACCTCATTTGCCTTATGTGCCGCAATGTTTGGCCTTTCTTTTCATTACTCACTTACTTGCTTTTCATCTCTGCTGTTGTTGTTGGCGTGACTGAGCTGGGTTCTGGCCACTATTCTT
Organism: Enoplosus armatus; assembly: GCF_043641665.1. Lineage (NCBI taxonomy): Eukaryota > Metazoa > Chordata > Actinopteri > Centrarchiformes > Enoplosidae > Enoplosus > Enoplosus armatus. The sequence continues at coordinate 11,334,238 of NC_092202.1, forward strand.
ACTTCAGTAGCGGGAATGCAGCTCGCTGTCGGCCTTGGCCTCAAAAAAAAAAAGAAAAAAAGAAATGTGCCTCAAAACGTTCAGACCACCGAGACTTGTAGAAACAGAGTCAGAGACTGGCAGCGGCTAATAATGGTTCGTTTTTGTTATTTGAATGAAGTTGTACATTGCTGCTTGAAAGTTTGTCTGTTTTTCCAGTCATTACTGTGGTGTTTTCGAACTGTACTTCCTGGAGGTCACTCGCCAGTCAAACTGTGTGACCAGCGCTGTGACATCTGTTTCTTCAACTTTTCTGTGATTAAGTTTCTACAGGTGAAAGTAAGCACACCTGGATGTGCAGACATGGACTGTGGCTTCACAGAAGTCCCATTTCAAAATGAATGGGTGGTGACCTCTGTGATCCCAGAGTGAAGCTTTAATTCAGCGTTGTGGCTCCCCAGGAGATTTCGAACCAGAGCTGGAAAGAAAGAGGACACGGCAACACAGATATCCAGCTATTATTAATGAGAACAGTTAATACGCTTTTACACAGATGACAAGGGTATTCTGGATGGAACCCATTTCTCTGAATAGAGGTACCCAAAAATATTTGATCTCCAGTGCAGTTTTTATTTTTGCTGCTCTGCTTTTATTACTGTAGATGTCAGGCGATACAGAGTTTTCAACCAAAGACGTCTGAGCTTTTTATTTAAGGTACCCATGGTCAGCGAGCGGAAGTGAAGTCCATTTTTAGAATCCCAGCAAAGACCTGCAAGGACGTCCAAAAGTCTGTAACCCAAAAATGTCAGGATAACTTTTTTTTTTAACAATGCTCAACTTGAGACAAGAGGATAGAAAGTACTACTTTCTTTATTAAGGTGAGAAGGGAGCAGCACTGACAATGCATTTTATTTAGGACGGACACATATATGCATGAAAGCTCAGCTCTCTGTGGATTTGAGTTCCAGGTAATGTTTCGAATTAGAATCAATATACTTTCAGAAATCATGATATACAAAATAAAATTCAGCCCTGGAAGATCAACATTGCGAGTGTCAATGAAAATCTGTGATCACAATTCATTTAGTGATTTTAAATGTTGTCATTCGTTTCTGCTTTGTTGCACGGCAACTAACCAGAGCCGTGTGCCAAATTGAAGCAGGAAGTTGTTTAGAATTTGAAAACAAGTGCTCTCTGACGCTACACGCAATGGGAAATGAAATGAATAGTACAAAAGACAGCCATGGGAACATCTCTGTTCCGGCCTCTTCTCTCTCGCTCCATCCATCATCCATCATCCATCATTAGCCTCTTTGTATTCCTCTTTGCCGCTATTTGGATCACCTGCCTACCTCTTCTCACCTTCTCTTTAAATCTGGTTTGTCTCACTCCCTGTCCTCCTCCTCTTGTGTGTGTGTGTGTCCTATCACCTTTTTTATCCAGGTATTCCTCTTCATTCCGTCCTCCCATCCCTCTGTTCACTTGTCTCCGTCTGTTTCGTGTCACCTTCTTCACTTTGTTTAACATTTTCCTTTAAATAACTCTATACTCTCTTTTCCAGCGTTTCATTTGTTCCTGTCTCTGTGCTGACACCTTTTTTTTTGTCTTCTTTGGAACAGCATTAGGCCTCCTTTTCTTGAGAACAATATTGTTCCTCCTCGACCAGTCAGCTGTGCCTGATATTTTCTTCCTCCATCTTTCCATAGTAATCTTTGACATCTCTCTCTCTCTCTTCCTCTAACCCCTTCCTTCTTCCTTCCCTCCCCCTTTCTCTCAGATATCTCCCTCTCTCCATCTTCGTGTAATGTTCAGAGGTTCGGCTTACAAGACCTCTGATGTGTGTGTGTGTGTGTGTGTGTGTGTGTGTGTGTGTGTGTGTGTGTGTGTGTGTGTGTGTGTGTGTGTGTGTGTGTGTGTGTGTGTGTGTGTGTTCTCAAAGCCCAGAATTTCCCATAATGCTTGAGTCAGTGGCGATAACAACCAACTGTCGCTGACAGACACACACACACACACACACACACACACACACACAGTGGCTTGGCAGTGAAACGAGGGAGACACACCCCACCATGAACCAGTCTGCACTGTTTTTCTTTCCCTTTCACTCACTCACTGTCCTTCTTTCTTTCAGTTTTTTAACTCTTTAAATCTGTCCACTCTCTGCGCTTTGAGATACACTTATTATCACACTTTATCTAACTGAGGTGCAGCTACACTCTCGCATAAATCGAGGAGGGTACACAGGGGTTGAACTTTATAAAAATATTTAAACGTAATGACAGCCCGACTCGGTAATATAACATACAGGCCTCGCCAAATGTTAGTGTAACACGGTCGATGCTGTTTGATGTAGCACCTTGGAGAGATATACTCCCACGCTGCTAATTTATGTAATCCAAAGGCCGGTTTGTTCCAAGCAGTCGCTTTTATTAAACAGTGCGTATTTCACCGGTTTCCCAACTTTGAAATGTGCAGCAGGAGTTCAGAATAGTCGTGCTGCAGAATTCCCTGCATGAACAGTTATTTTAATGCCGGCCTGTCCAGGAAAATCTCATTGTAAACCGTAAGATAGATCTTTAAATTCAAAACAGTAGAAATCTTATTATTCCCTGTGTCTGGGACCTGCTGTGACCCCTTCAATGACCTCTAAGGGCCAGTGCTATCCAGTTTGGAAACCAATTCCCCAATACAGCCTGAGTGCTGGTTGGTGGGCCGAGGCTGAGGCTAAACGCTGGACGCCAGTGGCTGAGGGGGTTACACAAGATCAACGTGCACATCCCAAATCCACACATCTGTTACAACATATGCTTGCAGCCTCCTGCTAATCCAGCTGTGTGTGTCCTTTTTCTGTCCCCTGGCCAAACTCTCCCTCCACCTCCTCCTGAGATGGGTTTTGAGGCGCTGAGACAGATGGAGGAGAAGGGTTAAAGAATCTTCCCTAGCTACCTCTAATCAAAGTGAATCTCCATTTCAGTTTCAATACTTGGTTCATTTTCTAGCCGTTTTAACAGACCCTGCATTACAGATTATAGTTTGGACATGATTCCTGTCAATCAAATCTTCCACTTCCTTCATTGAAAAGCAAATATCTGAGACTAAGAATGTGTGGTTTTTAAAGAACAACAGAACACCGTGTAAAGCCTGGTGTCCTCTGCGCAGCCAGACTGGGCTAACCAGGCCAGATATTATTCATGGCACCTTGTTTCCCAGTCGAAGAACATTTCTCCAATTATTTTCCACACTGCCGTTGCCAGCACCGTTGATTTGTCAGCTAACATGTAGCTTCCAATAAACGAACAGGCCCATTTAGATTTAGAGCTGTCAAGCTGATCCTCGGCGGAGCCTCACCTTCCACAGCGGGGATGAGTGGAGATGCACCTGGCACTACGGCTAATCCTCCCCGTCGCTCTGTTTTTACTTTGGCTATCCTTTCCTGCCGTTGGATCTGTGTCTCGGGGCAGCTGGTAGCCATCAGAGAGATGAGGCAAAAGTTGTTCCTCTAATATAAACTGAAGGATGACATTTCCTCCCTCTCTGCTCTCCATCTTTTCTTGCTCTTTTTCTTCCGCCTCGCCGTCTCCATTTTCTCTCCCTCTCTCCGGCTCACTTCTTCCCATCCCTCGATCCCTCTGCCCCCCCCCCTTCTCCTCATCTCATCAATGCTGATTCTCACATGGTCCCTTTCTACCAGAGTTATTGCTCCTTAATTTCTTGCAACAACACTTCTAAGCTCCCTCATTCTCTCCTCAGCGTGGGAAAGTGGGCAGGAAGTTACTCAGACGGGGAGATGGGGGGTTCTGGGGAATTTCGTTGCCCCCCCCTCCTCCACCCACTCCTCCTCCACACTTCCCCTTTTCTCTGAATTCCTCTCTCTCTCTCCTCTGTCCTTCCTCCTGTCTCTCCTTCCCTCCCTCCTCCTTTAAGGTGTACAGGTCATGTCAATGGCACCTGGGCTTTGAGACATTTCTCCCCCCAGGGATGTAATGGAGTCACCACAGAACTCCAATTTAGCCTGTAATGGCGTGGAATTGATTTTCATATGCCATGACCAGATTGAGGGGCGGGGACACAAACAAGCACTTATGTCAGGTGTTACCTGTGATGGTACTTTAATAAACACTCGAGGGGGCTGCTCCACTGCCACCACATACTTACTGGAGTTTGGAAAGTGATTTGAAGTCCAATATGAGAAGAAGTGAGCGTCATTAGTGTGAGTGTGCTTATCCGGTTTCTTGCCGAGCGTTACTGTTCTCATATCTTTCCATCCCAATGCCGAACTATTCATTTAATGGATAAAATGTCAGCTGACGTATTCAAATTGCTTGTTCTGTCTAACCAACCCAAACATATTCAATTTACAATGATACAAAACAGCAGCAAATCTTCCAAAACCAGCAAATGTTTTTTGCTTTTCCTTGATAACTGCCTTAAACAACATATTGATTATCAAAATGATGTTTTAAATAATCATTTTGAATGGCTTCATTGCACCATACCCAACTGCACTGGTAATACTGGGTGTGTTTGTGTGTATATGCCAGGCTGGGAAGTTTCCCCAAAATCTCAAATGTGACTTTGCTTTTAACGTGATAGCAGAAGCTTGAAACCTTTCTTGTGGTACTCCCAACCCTGAGTGTGTTTAAATGAGCCGGCTGAATTGTTAGCAGACGATAGTTGGCAGGTATAAGTGGAGATCTAATAGAGATTATCTCCCCGGCTCAAGTCAAACATCCACAAGGAATTAACTTGGAACAAGGGGTTTACATAACACACACACACACACACACACGCACACACGCAGGAGGTCATTCTTTCGCTCACTTACACGCACACACATTGAGCGGCTGGCAGGGGAAGTTGAGTGTGTCAGTCGATAATGTGACAGCTTCCTGGTTTCTTTACTTCACTCGGTCACATGTTTTATTTTCTGTTGACATTATCTGTTAGTGCACATGGCAGAGCAGTCTTCATTTTCCCTCTCACTCTCACTCTCACTCTCACTCTCACTCTCACTCTCACACACACACACACACACACACACACACACACACACACACACAGCATAGACATTTGGTTCTTCACTGTATGAAGAAGTGAGGCGCTACACGGTATCGAATCCATTGTCTAAGCAGATGCTTCCTCCAAACTGTGTGTGTGTTTGTACACCATGTAGTGCGTTGCTGGTCTCTCTGCTTAGCGAATGAAACTACCACTGTGTAGTGTGTGTGTGTGTGTGTGTGTGTGTGTGTGTGTGTGTGTGTGTGTGTGTGTGCGTGTGTGTATGAGCGGCTTAGAAATGTAACTTTAAAGGGTAATTTACTTATTTGGAGGCAAATGTATAAAATCAACTGTCTGTTCAAAACAGATCACAGACAGACTTTCTGGTTCAGCTTTGACCTACTACTTGCCATAGTTTTCCTGTGCCATGAAGGATTATAACCCACTCATTCTGCCCCATTCTGTTTCACCTCCAAGCTAATTTTGTACCGACTGTACAGACGTTAGCTGTGAGCTGGCTACTATGAAACTGACTCATCTCCAAACTCACCATTCACCACCCTTTTCCTCCGGTCTTTCTCTCCTGTCCTCTCTTAACTCATTTATGATGTAACGCTATCGCCAGCCAATTAGCAGTAGCTGCCTTCTGTCTTCATGCTATGCTAAGCTAATTGCGTTCTTGCTCTAGCTCCATATTTAGTGGACAGATGTAGGATCGATAACTATTCCTTTAAACAACACACGCTCACCTTCTCTGTTTTTCACGTTTTGTCTTTCTGTGTGTGTGTGTGTGTGTGTGTGTGTGTGTGTGTGTGTGTGTGTGTGTGTTAGTGGACTGCGGGCGGCAGCACATGCCCCCCCCCACTGATCTATGTGTGTTTGTGTTTTGTGAGAGATTTATGATTACTGCAACTACTTTTGTTTTGTGTGAGTTTTTGTGTGTTTGGCCCAGTTCTGTATTTAGTTGTGCTTTGAGACTTTTGGCATGACCATGTTGTTTATGTGTGTGTTCACTGTATTGATGTCCAGCTTGTTTTTGCTTTTCCTCTACATAAATGATGTTTTTTTCCCTTCCTCATACATTTGGATCGACTGCATTTCTCTTTCGTCTTTTATTGTTTCTTGATCTCTTTCCGTCTTTTTAGCACTTCTCTGTGTAGATTCTGATATTTCACAGATTCCAAATCACTCTGGCTCCCCTCTCTGACAGCTAAGTGGCTAAAATGTTTACTCTCTCTTCATTTTTCGCCCTCTCCAGACCACAGACATATGAAACAACTAAGGGAGGAGGAAAGTCAAAGAGCAAAAGAGACAGAAACAGATAGAGGAGGAGGGATAGAAAAGGGGAGAGTGAGATCTCATTGATATACACAGAGGAAATGTTACGGGGTGACAGAGATGGAGTTAAAGAGCTGTCCCATGCTGCTCAGGGGTATTAAGTATCCCCCTCCTTCTCTTTTTCTTAATACATTGCCAACGCTCCCATTGTCGCCATAAAACAGTTTGAAGCTGTCTTTGTTCTACTTCTCCGATGTTTCTGTGTCCTTTAAAGTCTTCTTCTGTCTACATCGCCTCTCCTCCGCACTGATTGGCCGGTTGGGTCGCAGCCAAGTGGTAGAGGGTGGAGACGTATGCTATCCTGGAACTGTGCATGTTGGTGTGTATGTGGGTGCTCAGGAGGATCAGTTTCCTATATGCCGTCATCATGTGCCATTTGATAGGAGCCATGATTGGCCACTCGAGACACATTTAGCTGTGGTGATCTTTCAAACGCACACGCAAGGCGCGTCACAGGAAAGGAGTGGCACCCCCTTGATTGTTTAGTTGCCCTTTCATATTTTTCTAATCTTAAGAAAGTGAATGGAAGGAGAGTGGCAGGGCAGGAGGGAGGAGGGGAAATGAAAAGGCAATCAAAGAAATGAAGGAAGGAAAGGAGTAAGTGAACGAGGGATTAATCAAAGCAACTTTTACTGTACTTATGTTGGGTGCCTAAATATAGACTGACCTAATAGCTATTGTTGCATCAAAACCACCTATGCACTCAAGTGCAGCACAGCATGAAAGTTGACCTCATGGACACTGTAAGTAATAATTATTTAAAGCAATACTTTGACATATTGGGAAACACACTCATTTGCTTTCATGCAGAGTTAGATGAGAAGATTGAAACCAAAAACGAGTTGCAGTCTTGGCAGGTGCAGTGACCTCTCCTTGTCGTTTTTTACACTTTGGTTTTTGTACAGATTAGACAAACAAGATATGTGAATTAGTCAGCACTAGTTCTGACTAATACTGTGATGGTGTGATTGATATCGTTAGATAGAACCAGGCTATCTGACTCCATCACTGTTTGGAAGCAATAAGTCAGATCAGTGCTTCTGTGGTTGCAGGGAGTGCATTCTGGGAAATGTAGGAAAAGTACATGAGGCAGGCTGAGGGAAAGTTCTTCAGTCCACCAGAAACAGTAAATTAAAGTAAATTGCAGCACTTTATCACAACATGACTCCTGGAAAACTCTCACCCGGTCTCATTTGGAGCAATAATGAGCCTGCAGCCGAGTCTGAAGTGATAAATGGAGTGAGCTGTGTTTGGGCTCGAGCACTGAGAGATGAATGGAGCGCTACAGCTGCCATGACTAGCTAAATATTACACACTGAAACGCACACAGATACACACACACACTAACTGAGCAGAAGGCTGGAATATGTTAGGAATGTGCTCTCAGAGATGACCGACCTTCACACGGGCACCGCGCCGTGCGCTCAGATACACAACTATGTGCAAAAAACACACGTTTCACTTCACATTAACACACTTTTCTGGTCACATGCTAACACATTTGCACTCGCCTTGAGTGAAGATTCGCCAGCGAAGAATTGCTCACGCCTCTGTGCCACATGCACCTAATGTGCGCCGATTTACAAGCCTTTTCCAACCACACACACACACACACACACACACACACACACACACACACACACACACACACTCATACACCCTGTCTTGCTCAACAGGTCAGGATGTTTCACAAGTTGGGACCTGCTTGTCGAGGATATGCCCGTCTGTGTGTTGCTGCTACTATGTGTGTGTTTTATATTACTAGCTAGTGAGAAAATGTTAACTGTCAAAGACACACACACACACACACACACACACACACAGACAGGCGGCAGACAAAGTTGTAGTCTCATTACTGTGGTCTCCAAGGAGTCACCATGGCAATGGCAGAATGAAACCATGGCCTGTGGGAGTGGAGGTGTGTGTGTGTGTGTGCACTTATGTCTATGTGTGTAAGTGTCCTACAGACCCAGAAGCGGTTTATTCCCCGAGGCAGTAAGTTATTCTCCATAGGCCAATCAGAGGACAAAGTTTGAGACAGAGTGTAATCCAATTGGTCCAACACTTCTGACCTTTTATGACTTGCGGCCAATCCCGGGGGAGCGGACAGCAAGCAGGGCGATGACATCACAGCTAGAGTTAAGTAATGAACGAAGAAATGTGGAAGACTTGAGTTTCAATACTTAATCCAAGGATAGTGACTTTGTGAGTTTGTCTTTGTTGTTATTTTTGGAGAGGAAATCTGGGTAGAACATGGATGAAACAAGGGCAGGGAGAGATCTGACAAACAGTCACATAAGAATAACAGGAAGAGAGACATACATAGTTGATGTCTTTTCATTAATGAAACATGTCAAATGTGTCCTAAAATTGCAATAGCAAAGCCTCACAGAGATGGAGAGACAGAAGAGGTGAGATGAGAGTCATAGATGAGGTAAAGCTTGGGGAATGAATGCAGGGCTAAACAAATATTTACAGTTCGTCCTCCTCTGTGTTTATGGCTGGATTTATGACCACACTTTCCTCCTCTTGGCCATCCCTCCCATTTTCCTATCTTGCTTCATCTTCACTTCTAGACCACAATATCCTGGCTTGCTGTTATGTTGAGCTATTTTCCTATCTTCTCTATGTGTGTGTGTTTTGCTTGTTTTGCGTGGGTGCGCATGCATACATGTGTGTGTGTATGTGCGTCCCAGCATCAGCATGCAAATCTACTCCAAAGATATGTCTTAGATATCCGTGAGTTTATGTGTGTGGAGTTCTCCAGGAGTTCTCTCTAAATATCAACCGTCTCTCTGTTTTCCACTGTCTCACACAAACACACACCGAGTTCACATGTCAGGGGTTGTGTTTTGTGTCTAGAGATGCAGGGGAGTCTGATAAAAGATAGAAGATAGAAGTGGATTTAATGGAAGGAGGAGAAAGGCTAGACCGAGCATAAGCTTTTAGCCTGAGGAATTCATTTCTACTCAGACCTTTATTCAAGTTTTTCTATTTCCCGCTGATCCAAAAACACACGTTGGTTCCTTCAGCATTTCTGCTTGCTGCCTCTTACGTAAATTGCAAACAGCAGTATATATGTACTGTATATATGTAATTATTTGAAGTTTGAACTGAAAGAAACAGCTACCAGCTCAAACTGTATTTCATGCAAATAGATTCAGAACAAGGCTAGCATATGCTAATTAGCACGTAACACAAACCTATGGCTGAAACTGATGGGAGTGTCTTTTGTTTTATAGGTATTTGGTCAACTTTTCAACTAATGATGGCGGTATATGGAAAGTGATTGTGATTCTTCCTGATGAACTTTGTGGCAAACCATCCAATAGTTATTGATACGATGATATGTTTCAGTGACATTGCCATCCCTGGAACAACACCACTAATGTGGCAAAAAATATGATGGCGTGCGTACCATCATTAAGGAGGAGATGAACCACTCTTCCCCCATACGTTCTCACTGTTTTCTCTTTCCCTGGTTTTCAACAGTGATACTGAATAATATACCAAAATGATATATTCATATGGGGGCCAAATACTGAAACTAATGTTGAATGTCTGTCCTGCACACACTCTTCTACTCATCAAGCGATTGACTGAGTGCTTGTGTCCACTGTCTTTTAGGAGGTGGAGATTCTGGACATGAGCACCATCAGGGACACCAGAACAGGAAAGTACGCCAAACAACCAAAGGTTGGTAATTCCTGTGTGTGTTTCTGTGTGTGTCAGAGAGAGAGAAAGAATCTGTCACCTCCTGCTGTTGATAACTTTGTCCTCTGAGCAGAAATGTGATGCTCAAGTGTGACTGTCACCAAAAGATGCGTGTCCACTGTGTATGTGTGCGTTTCCTCTCTCTCAGCTGATGGTGTAAAGGTGACAGAGTGCTAATGAGCCTGCTGACAGATGGACCGTCAGACAGGAAGTGATATAACCAGTGACTGTTGGCGAGGAAGTCATTGTGCAAGGGCGTAGATCTGGCAGACGGAGACACTAATAAATGTATTTGTGGTAAACAGTTCAGATGTGTTGACATAGTGCAGGCTTGTGGATCAAATTGGTGAAAATAAAAAACTGGTCAATAGGCTGGTCAGTATATAGCAGCAGTTATTACTTTACTTACAATCTGTAATTTAAGTAATGAACACTATGATTTGGTTCTGCTTTTTATCAGTATGTAAGATGCCTTCTGTGCAATGAAGCCTTTGTCATTATGCAACAAAAAGTGCATGTTCGGGTTATATTGTTGAGTTACAGCACGACATTTCGGGGCGTTGTGTAAAAAGTGAGTTTTATGTGGTAATGAAATAATCCTTTAAGGCTGCTGAGTAATGCCAAAATGTGGTGTTCGGAAAAGAAATGATAAAAAAAAAATCATCATATCAGAGTTAAGTGGTTTAAATCATCACTCATCACTAATGGTAGCTAGCTATACAGATAGTTCTCTGAGATTTCTGCCTCCACCCCAATACAACTGTGTATGAGTTGCTCATGGCATTGTTAGCAACTAGATGGAAAACATAGTGGAGCATTTAGCTGCTAAAGAGCCAGATGTTTCCCTCAGGAGTTGGTCGAGACCAGACCACAGCTAAAAGGAGAGTGAATTTTGCATTTGCGTTCATTAGGTGGACACAAACGCGAATCCAAATGAATGCTGATGTTGCTCTGTATGTGCTGTGTGTGTAATTAAGCATCGGTTTGTTAGTTCGCCGTATCAACTTTATAAGATGGTAATATATCAGTGTTGCATGTACAGCTTCTTGGCCAAGAGAAATCTGTTAATGCGGGTTTAAAAAGTTCAGCAGCATTTATATACAGAAGCAGTGTTCCTGTCACTCGGGAAAATCCACAGAACACACTGTCAGTTTTACGAGGACTATTTATTTGGTAGAAAGTACTTCAGAAGAAAACTGTTAATAGTGAGGCCTGTGGATTATCTTAAGTAACGCGGGCACTGTTTCTGAAAGTGTTTTGTTTTTCGTAATTTGGGTGAACGGATCCTTTAAACTCTCGCTGCTTAATGACACTTGATATTTTGTGTACTGCTTTGGCAGTACTTTTCTTGATAAACAGTCATCCAAGTTAATTTGTTTAATCGAAATGACAGAGAGAGACCCGATGGAGAGTGAGAGACGGAGAGAGTGCATAATTGATAGAGAGACACTGAGTGTTAGAGAGAGTTGGTGGTAGAGAAAGAGTGGTCTAAAAAGGAGGAAAGAGCCGTTTGGTTAATTAGATCAGAGTGCTGCACCACATGCATCACATTCACTGTTCTCAGGAGACGGGGAGATGGACAAGGAGCGGGAAGGTTGTAGAGTTCGTATGCACAAGTCAAACCAGTGTAGTGGTCAATATATTGCGTTTGTCATATTCACGTTCAATGCAATGAACGTCCTTCAGAATACATAGGTATAAAAGTGTGTGTTTGTGTGTGCAAGGACCCAAAGTTGCGGGAAGTGCTGGGCTTCGGTAAGAGTGACAGCGTCGAAGGGAAGATGGTCACCGTCGTCCATGGCAACGACCTCGTCAACACCTCTTTCCTCAACTTCCAAGCTATGCAGGAAGATACAGCCAAGGTAACCATGGAAACCGCCACCACCGTTGCGTAGCCTACTTACATTACTTGTGCTTGTATATAATATTCCTCCCTTTCATCTCTCCTTCCTTCCTTCCTCCTTATCCCCCTGTCTTTCTTTCCTCAGGCCATTTTGACTGATTACTCACTTTACGATGTTGACATAGAGGCACGTGCATGTGCGTGTTTAGGAGTTGTAAAGTGGGATTCTTTCCTCTGTGTGTGTGTTGTGTATTGTATATAGAAACTGTTTCACTTCAGAAACTTCAACATCAGACGAACCGTCAAACAACCTTTTATCATCTCGTTCTTTCCAGATTTGGACGGATGAGCTGTTCACTTTGGCCACAAACATACTTTCCCAGAATGCATCACGGAACACCTTCCTCCTCAAAGCGTAAGAAGTCGTGTGTGTCTTATCTTGACATGAAGCAACTGTAGATTTTAGGTCATTGTTTGTAAAGCCTCTCTCGCTCTCTGTTTCTCTCTCTCTGTTTCAGGCACACGAAGTTAAAGTTGCAGGTTAATCAGGATGGGAAGATTCCTGTGAAGAAGTGAGAAACGCACACATCGACCACTTTTTAAACTCTATACAGAATGTTAGACACCAGCGCCTCCACTTCTTCTTTCCTTTCCTCTTCTCTGTCTCTCTTCCACTTTCTCTCGTCTCTTCTCTGCTCGCTGTTGATGTTTGACCCCCTTTTGTTCAGCCCTGTCACTCATCTAAGTCAAATCCTTTCAGACTCTCCTGACAGTGTTTGATTTTTTTTTTATGTTGAGAACAATAAACTTTGAAGGGCAAATGGTTAGAAAAACGTTTCAAACTGTGACCGCTATCTCTCCAAACTCTCTTTCAGTATTCTCAAGATGTTTTCAGATAAAAAGAGAGTGGAGACGGCTCTGGAGCAGTGTGGCCTCGTCAATAACAGGGTAATCATCAAAAGCAATCATGGACCACAGGGCTGCTCAAGATATGTGTTTCTGTTGTATTGGTGGATACGTGATAATCGTTGCAACTCAGTCTCTCACCCTGGGGTGTTGCATACCATTCTTTGTATGCCTTTGCAATGTAAGGAAGGCAAAAAGAAAACGGCTGTAGGCCTATAGGAGAGTAGCCTTAAAGTATGACAGTTTACGTTTTAATTAACTGTCAACGAGAGTCACAAGTTTTTAAGTTTTAGGATTACACAAAGATATACTATGTTACTTGGTGAGCTTTAGAGGTGTAGAGAAGTAATGGATAACAGTTGAAATAGTTGGCTAAAAGTAATGGCTGAAGAGTCCAGCTTCTGCCACACCAAGTGGTTGTAGTAGTAGGAATGAAAACTGGACCAAACCAACCTGAACATTGGCAATTCAATTGTATGAAAAAACAATACCACTTACAGTAAATGTAAACGCATGCATTGCTCAGAGGGAAACTCTTTGCTGCTTGGACAGGCTGAATTTAATTTAATATTAGTTTAAACAAAAAAATCAGTTTGGAGTCACAGGACTTTACATTTGGCTTCCTAGAAAGAGTGCTTGTTGTTAAAGCACTAAAAGTCATGGCTTCATTCATTCTTTCAACCCTCAGAGTCCAATGAAAATATAAGTCATGTGCTTTGTATCTATTGTATTGTCATAATATTTGCTTGTGTGTGCAGTGTACCAGCGTGGTTTGGTAGGTGAAACAAGCTTCCTTGTGTGTTATTGGTCAGTGCAATCTTTCCTGAAAATCAGTTTGAGAGTCACAAGACATTTCTTTTTGAATAAGAGACCAGATTGTGCAAACTGCAGTGTCAGCGTTCCTCTTTGTATTGTTGTACTCTGGCGCCTCCTGCTGGTATAAGAGAAGAACACGCAAAGTAGGAAAAGGTAAAAGAGATGATCTGAGCCGCAACTGTCAGTGTCATCAAAGTCATTTGGTGCTTTAGAAAGCATATTTATCTCCGGCTTACAGAATATACAATACTCTATAGTTTAGTACACTTTTGTTTGTGAAAAACTTGAAAAGGGAGTAAGGAGGATGTCAGTGTGTAGCTGGCAGATGGCTTCTGAGAGGCTCACTGACTGGAAACAGGATCAAAGTGTCTCTTTCCTTCCTTATCTTTCTACACAATCCTCTCCGTTCTCTTTCAGTCAGAGGGACTCAAGCCGGATGATTTCACGTGGGAGGCCTTCCAGAAGTTTCTCGACAGCCTCTGTCTCCGGCCTGAGATACAAAGCATCTTTGAGGAAAGGTATGTGACACATATATAACACTTTCACAAACACATGCTGTGATTTTCCATAATGTTTATTCTCGTTTGCCAGAATAAGATTTCAACCCCCACCCTCGATCCTTTCGTAATGATCTAGTTATATTTGTAGGGTTCCTCGTAATGCTCACAACCTGTACCTCAGTGACACTTTTCTCTTTGCTCCAGTGGCTCCAAGAGGAAGCCGTTCATCTCTTTGGACCAGCTGATGGACTTCATCAACCGCAGGCAGCGGGACTCCCGACTGAACGAGGTGCTGTACCCCCCGCTGAAAAGAGAGCAGGTCCGACAGATCATGGAGAAATACGAGACCAACACCAGCCAGCTGGAGAGAGGTTAGTACCTTTTGAGTGTGTTTTTACTCACTCGTATTTTTTTATGTTTCTGTTTACATTTCAGGCATTTAGATTCTTCTAGCCAGAGCAGCTCAAAAGATGTGATCTTCGTTTCTGAGATCTCTCTGATAAAATAATGCAGCGAATATAAACCAGCCCTGCTTCTTTTGCCTTTCATGTGTTCCCACAAAGATCATCAAAGGAAGTGACCAGGACACACTGGCCTTTTTGAGCTGCTGAATCAGATAACCGCACTAAAAGAGAATCAAGACGAGTTGAAGAGTGTACATGCCGCTCTGTCTTCTTGCAGATTGTATCTTTTTGTCCCAAAGTAAAGTTCGTCAGCTGCAGCAGTAGTCAGATAAGGTTTATAGGTATGATTGATGATTCCCTGACTTTTATTGCAGCAAAGTGCAGCGCAGGTCATCCTCTTCTAAAATCTCTGGCCAATGCAGTGACTGAGTCACATCCCTTTTCCTTCCCTTAAATCATCCAGAATGTGGGAATCATTCGCAGATTTGATGAAATGTCCTCCACATGTTTTGCTGTGGTCATCGGTGGATAAAGTGTACTAAAGCTGGGGAACAAAAAAACAGAGCTTTGGCTGAGCATAAGCCGCTCTGCTAGGACACTGTTAAGCCAAAACCTGTAAGATGATCCGCTATCCAGCCCACAGTGTTCAGAACTAACCTGGAGCTCCCTCTGTCCTAAAACACGAGCCTTTTGCTCTTTAGGGTCAGTTCACTGCCAGAGCAGATGACGTCAGTTTAGTATAGTGACTCCCTGTCCTTGCCCTTCAAATCAAATCAGTTATTCTGATTGTCATGAGCAGGTGGATGCTGGTCCAAAAAACAAGTTTGACTGGTTTATAGTCGGTAAACACAAAACTCTCTCTCTCTCTCCTGCAGACCAGATCAGTTTGCAGGCTTTCACTCGGTATCTGGGAGGAGAGGAAAACAGCATCGTACCTCCTGAGAGGCTGGACATCATCGACGACATGAACCAACCGCTGTCTCACTACTTCATCAACTCCTCACACAACACATACCTCACGGGTAAAGAACACACTGGCAGAGCCACACATGCCTCAGATTTAACATGCATACCAGATTAATGCCTCGTTTTAATACCTAGCTTCATAGCTCATCTTTTGAACTCCACCGCCCCCCCCCTCCCCCCTCCCTTTGTCTGCGTGCCTGCAGTGGGTCAGCTGACCGGCCTGTCGTCGGTGGAGATGTACAGGCAGGTGCTGCTGACCGGCTGCCGCTGTGTAGAGCTGGACTGCTGGAAGGGCCGGCCGCAAGACGAGGAGCCCTACATCACGCACGGGTTCACCATGACCACTGAGATCCCCTTTAAGGTGGTAGCCGCTGCTTTTTGGCATTCACATGTTATTTTGTCATGCATTCAAATGACCCAGGATTGTTCCATTGAAGCTTTAATTGTGACACCCTGGTTGGGTTGAGTTTGTGTAAGTTATTGCTCTCATAACTGTACAGCATTTTTTTTTTTACAAGGCTATAAAATAAGCTTTTTCCCCTCACATAAATGTCTGTTAAAGTACTATATTAAAGTGATTCAATAAAGCCACAATTCCTGAAAGTTTTTACATCTGCACACAGGAAGTACCATATGTTTATGCTTATGGAGGCATTAAGATTTAAGCGGTCCACTTACTAGATTTACTTCATAGTTTATTGAATTTTACGTACATGTTATAAAGCACTACAAGCTGAGATGATTAAGGAAACGATGTGTGGACCTCTTAACCTTTGTGGCAGCTGCCTCCATATTCAGCATCTCTGAATCCACTGCACAGAAACAGCTGGAACAAACAGAAGCAAGCAGTTTCCACAGTCCGCTGATGTTCGGTGTCGTTATTATTGTGACAGTGAGTGGTGGCAGTGCCCTCACCTGTTAACTGAAGCCAAAATCTGTTGAGTAGTTTGGGCTTTTATTAAAATAATTACCCTCTGCCACCAAAAAGCTCCCCTTTGCTTTATGACCGTGTGAACCAGGGAAAGTTCTGCTGTGTGATTTATAAGATACAGGTTTTGTATATTTTGGTTATGAACACGTCTAACAATCTGAGGAAGTGTTTATTTTACCATGTGCTTAGAGACTTTATTCAGTGGAGCTCCTTTTAATGTTCCCATTCTTTCCCCGACTCTAGGAGGTGATTGAGGCGATAGCAGAGAGTGCTTTCAAGACCTCACCGTACCCCGTCATCCTGTCCTTTGAAAACCACGTGGATTCGTAAGTTGTTTCAGTTGGCATGAGTGTGCTTGTCAGTATGTGGATTAAGATCATCTACTTGGTCTCAGGCTGTATGTATCTGGATTCATTGATCTAGTCTTTTTTTTGCAGTTTAGTCGGATGTGTTGTTAACCAGACCAGATGTAAAATTCAAGGCTTTTTCTTGAAATATTTGATCTAAAACGCGATTAAAGGCATGCTGGGTTTTAATTAAAGGGGCCCTGTTCTGCAGGTTAAAGCAAAGCAGGAACTAACCTGTGTCTCGTGTTCTGTCAGGGCCAAGCAGCAGGCCAAAATGGCAGAGTACTGCAGGACCATCTTTGGAGACGCCCTGCTCATTGATCCACTGGAGAAATATCCGGTAAGACTGATCTCCAGTCAGTTAACTTTCAAAATAGAGTACTTTTTTAACATATATGTATTTATATATATGGTCTGTTTTTAGTCTGTTACCTCACAGTCGTGCAGCTTGTGTTGTGCACATCAGCTCATGATCTTGATCTCGACTATGACCCAAAGTGTCATAGCACCAGACTTGATTAAACAGACATTTTGTGCCATTATTTTAATATTGATAATATTAATAATTTCATAGTCTTCTATTCTTGCTGCATTATTCTGTTTTTTAATGTAATTATTGTCACATTTTGACTGAGTTCTCCATGGTGTCGTCCATGTGGCTTTAGCTGGAACCCGGTCAGCCCCTCCCCTCACCGCAGGAGATGCTGGGGAAGATTCTCATTAAAAACAAGAAGAAGCACCACCACCACCGACCCTCCAGTGGTGGCAGCATACGACGCAGAGAGCTGGGGGAGCAGTCGTCACCCCACAACGGTGAGCGCAGACGCACTTGTGTCTCTGCGGGGGCATGTAGGGCTGAGAATCTGTTGGTTTGGAGGAATGAAAACCTGTGTAGTCGTAGGCCAAGATGCCACATGGCTGACAGCTACATCAGGTCTGGCACACACAAGCTTAAAGTGAGATGGCTGTACATACATGTGCAAAAATATCAAGGTACCAAATTAAAGCTGGTCGTTTGCTGTTGCCTGTGTAGACTGTCCTCTGAATGACAGTGAGGGAAGTCAGCTCCTGTCCAACGGGGAGGAGAAGCTGGCTGAGCGGATGGCCAAAGACTCTGAGCCTCGCAAGTCCATAGGTGGGTTGAAGAAGAGTTGAGTGAATGATTATAAAGGGAGCCACCGTGGTGTACTTTTTGCATAAGGTGTTTTTATTACATCCCACCAGGAGGTGAAGGAGAGAGCGAGGAAGAGGAGGAGGACGAACCGGCGACGGAGCTGAAAAAGCCGAACTCTGATGAGGTAAGAGCCGTCAGGAACAGGGCTGACTGGTGTGTTTGACTGGCTGATGGGCCGATTGATGGATTTGCACTATCTGCCTCCCTCAGGGTACCGCCAGCAGTGAGGTGAACGCCACAGAGGAGATGTCGACGCTCGTCAACTACATAGAACCTGTCAAATTCAAGAGTTTCGAGGTGGCGAACAGTAAGTGTGTGTGTGAGAGTGATAGAGAGAGAGGCCGTGACTTTGTGCACAGGGAAGATATGGAGTGTGTGTGTGTGTGTGTGTGTGTGTGTGTGTGTGTGTGTGTGTGTGTGTGGAGGGGGTGGACGGGCCTCGTTAGTTGTAAGCACCTCTCCCATGTAGCTCATTAGGCAGACAGGCCGGCTGTGTGGTTAATGATCAGTCGTGTCATACAGACATGTCACGCAAAGATTATCTTAATCAATTAGTGTACCCGTGTCGATTTAAAAAATTCTTCGTCATCGTCAAGTTCTTTTCTCTTTTTTTCACTCGCTTTTTGTCCACCAGAGAGGAGGAAGTACTTTGAAATGTCGTCGTTCGTGGAAACGAAAGGCATGGACACCCTGAAGAGCTCCCCCATCGAGTTTGTCGAGTATCCTTTCCTCTCGATATCCCTTGAGATCTTCTTTTGAGGAATACAGTGTGTGTGTGTGTGTGTGTGTGTGTGTGTGTTTGTGTGTGTGTGTGTGCGTGCATCATCTTTGGTGTGTTCAAATGCCTCTTTTGTGCCTTAAAAACTGAAACAATATTGCCTTGTCTTTGCCTTTTATCTGCTGCAATTTACAACATGTTGCAAGTGGTGGGTGCACACCAATGCCACATATGCAGTGTTTGGCTCTTAACAGCACTCCTCCAGGTACAATAAAAACCAGCTGAGCCGAATCTACCCCAAAGGAACAAGGGTGGACAGCTCCAACTACATGCCTCAGCTCTTCTGGAACGTCGGCTGCCAGATGGTGGCGCTAAACTTCCAGACCCTGGGTAAGTCCTGTTACCTCAGCTTAAGGTGGCCGAACTTGGGCATGAAAACCTATGAAGTACATAGTATCCACACAGCCTTTATAACTCTTAAATAATTAATTTAAGGCTTTAAGAGGTATACATTTCCACTCTCAGAGCATTTCCAAGTTTAATAGGACATTATACTAAACACGTCTTTGTTGGGATACATTTCAATACATACAATACTGCTAATTTATCATTTTTTGAACAATCTCATGTAAAATAGGCCTGTTTTGCCAATTTTCTGTTTCCTTATTTTCATTTTTAAATTGCATTTCAATTTTTTTTAGTTTGGTTTTTGATTTAATTCCCAGAAACACGAATAAGGTCTTTAAAAATGTAAAGTTTTGCTTTCTGTAGCTGGCAGATACTGTGGTATAGATGATGATTTAAAGAGTCTCCTCAGCCTTATAAATAATTCAAGACACCGGGAGGTCGAGTTACTGTAAAGCATCTCTGTCTTCATCCCTCTGAATCCCTCTCTTCCCATATTTTCTGGCTCCTTCTCATCCCTCTTCCCCTCCTTCCCTTCCTCATCTCCCCATTCCTTTCTACCAGACCTTCCCATGCAGCTGAACATGGGTGTGTTTGAGTACAACGGTGGCAGCGGCTACCTGCTGAAACCTGAGTTCATGAGAAGGACGGACAAACACTTTGACCCTTTTACAGAAAACATAGTGGATGGGATAGTCGCCAACACTGTCAAAATTAGGGTAAGGACAAAGCGTGTCATCATTTGGACATTACATTTCTTTGTAAGAGTTACAAACATGTATAATTTAACATCCACCAGGTAATCTCAGGACAGTTCCTGACGGACAAAAAGGTGGGCGTGTACGTGGAAGTGGACATATTTGGACTTCCTGCTGATACAAAGAGGAAGTACAGAACCAAAACATCCAATGGGAACTCGCTGGACCCCGTGTGGGATGATGAAATGTTTGTGTTCAATAAGGTAACTCATGGACACATACCGGTCAAATCTTACCCTCACCCTGCATTGTCTGTCCTCTTACATGCTCTCTAAACTTCTGCTGTGGCATGCACACCCGTCTCTCTGCAGGTGGTCCTCCCTACGCTGGCCTCTCTGAGGATAGCGGTGTTTGAAGAGAACGGAAAATTTGTTGGACACCGGATCCTCCCTGTGTCAGCCATTAGACCTGGTCAGTACACACACACACACACACACACACACACACACATTACACACATTACACACTCGTAATGTCAAGCATTTAGAGAAGTCCAGTAGTAACCAAAGTCCTCCACTGATGACCTGTATGTCTGCATTCAGTGGAAATCTCTTCATTTACATGCTGCTGTAGCTTTTTACTGTCCAGCACCAAACGACAGTAGTCATTTATTTGTTTATTTATTTATTTATTTATTTATTCATTCCCTTCTTCCTCCTTCTAGGCTACCACTACATCAACCTGAAGAATGAGCTAAACCAGCCCCTCCTGCTGCCCTCTCTGCTGGTCTACACTGAAGCTCAGGACTACATCCCTAATGAGCACCAGGGTAAGAACTCCACATTAACAACAGCACTTTGCAGCTTTCTACCACACAACCCACACGAGCCACTTGACTTATTTCAAACACTTTGGGAAATACCATTTACTTTTGGCAATCTATTTCAACTGTTTAACAAATGTCATTGTAAGGCCGTGGTCTCAGCCATGTAAAAAAACATAAAGTGCACCAAACAGCTCTGTCACTGGTCCAGAATATTTGAACTTGTGGACATGTGTGACATTAAGGCACTCTTTGTCCTGCTTTTGTGTATTCTCAGAGTATGCAGAGGCTCTGACCAACCCCATTAAGCACATCAGTCAGTTGCACAAGAGGGAGACACAGCTGGCTGTTCTCATAGAGGACAACAGTGAGGTAAGACACATCTGCGTGTTGAATGAAATGAAACAGACAACTAAAAAGAAAGAAATCTTGTTGCTTAGGTAGGGAGGTCATAACGTGTGTGTGTGTGTGTGTGTGTGTGTGTGTGTGTGTGTGTGTGTGTGTGTGTGTGTGTGTGTGTGTGTGTGTGTGGATGTGGATGTAAAGAAGGCCTACATACAGATTCTGGACTCTCAATCACTCAAATTCATCTCTCTGTTGCGTTTTTGTCCAGCATGTCCCCAACCAGCCCAAAGAGGGAGAGACCAAGAAGGAGTGTGAAGCCATTCCGGGATGTCGACTCCCCTCCCCCTTCCACGCCTTCCCCCCCTGCTCATTGGATGAAGCCCCTGACATCATCAAATTACCTGCACCTGGTAGAGACATCCACAAACAATACACAGCCACAAATGTTGTTTACATGTAACACGTGAAAATTTAATTTATCTGCATTTACCCGCACTTGTTATCCTAAATGAATATGTAATGACACTTTAAAGCCACTAGAGGCGCCATTTGGTCTCCTCTCTGAGCATTTCCCAGCGCTAAGATCGGATTGAAAGAGCTATGTGTAATGTTCCAGAAAACAAAAAAACTGGTAGTAGATTATCACCAGAATTTATGATCTTTTTCCATGAAAGGATGTTATGCTAATGTAGCGTACATTAGTTTGACATCACTTGATGATCAATGATGCGTAAGATGCTAGGTGTAATCCATCGTAAAATGTAACCAGCTTGGTTATGGAGCAGGTTTAACAGTCAAAACGTTGTTCCATTGTATCAGTCTGCCTCCCTCCTATGTATATTTGTATTGGCCTGTTATTATATGCTAATGTTAGCTAATGTAATATGTCCGTGTGTGTCTTCAATGCACAAATATCCACTATAATCTATTTACATGATCTTTTCACTCGTCATCTCCCAAAATGTTGTTTGCGGTGGGCACAATGAGTGTTCTGCTGTTTGTGTCTGGTTCATTTCCCATCATCCATCTCACACATACTGTCTGTGTGCTTCTCCTCCTGTATTTCTTTGTGTGTGTGTGTGTGTGCGTGTGTGTTTGTGTGTGTAGCACAAAGTCCGAAGGAGGACCTCATAGCCACTGTCTTGGCAGGTAAGGTCATTCCAGCGCATTCATTTCCACACAGAAATGAGTGAAATCATTTGTGTGTCACATAGAGCTGCAAGTAGGATATATATATATTTGATTTTGTCAGCAAGTTACACAGGTACTTTACGATGGCGATTGTCCATAATTCTTTGTCTGTCTGTCTGTCAGACGTCCAGGCCCAGTCTATAGAGGAGTTGAAGCAGCAGAAGGGATATTTGAAGCTGCTAAAGAAACACAGCAAAGAAGTCAAAGAGATGCACAAGAAACACCTTAAGAAGGTACACACACCGACAGATGCCTGAAACAATGGAAACACTCATATTTAGATCCATATGTATTTCATTTTTCACTCCACATGATGAAAAGACTACGTTGGCAACGGATGCGCTTCCTTTTTCCTGTGTGCTGCGAAACAAATGAGTTATTGTGTGTGTGTGTGTGTGTGTGTGTTTGTAGGTGTGGAATCTGAGTAAGGAGCAGAAGAGTCGGAATAGCCAGATTCAATCTGACACCCAGAGGAGACGCAGTCAGATGGAGAAACATCTCAAACGTAGCATCAAGAAAAAGTAAGAATGATGGATGAATTTAGGGGTTGTATGAAGGGAGAACAGTGAAGATCTAAAGAAGTTCCAGGAAATGAGGGGGGGGGGGGGCAGAAAAGATCTGATAAAATATGTGGGTAGATTGATGATGCCAGGATAGATAGATGGAAATAAGTGAGTTAATGGGTGGAAGATGGATGTGGGGGTGGGGGTGAAAGACTTAAGAAGAAGAAAAAGCAGAGGATGAAGGGAGAGAAGGTCTCTGTTTTGCTTAAACTTGCACATCTGGTTGCAGCTAACTAAACCTGACCTGTGTGTGTGTGTGTGTGTGTGTGTGTGTGTGTGTGTGTGTGTGTGTGTGTGTGTGTGCGTGTACGTGTGTGTGTTCAGCGAGCCCCAGGAGCCAGCGCAGCGTGAGCTGACGGCGTTGGATCAGGAGATTGAGAAGGAGACGGTCAAGTTGAGAGAATGGCAGATGCAAGAACTGCTGAAGCTCCGACAGAAACTTCACTCGGTGGAGAGAGAGAAGCGAAAAGTACACCTGCAAGAGGTAATGACACACACAAAGACACAAACACACACACACACTTGTGAAAAGCATCAATGCACATCTCGGCGCGCGCATGCATACTCAAGGTGACACATAATAACACTGTACCCCTCCTGTGAATTCTTAAATACACTCGCTCGCACACGGTGTTCATCATCAGCCGACCTCTAAGGAACTTTGTGGCACTTCGGTACATCTGCACAGTGATTCGCTGACAGGTCGTCGTCTGCTGCCGTGTGTTTTTAGGACTTCCAGAAGTTAAAGGAGACGGCCCATGAATGCCAAGCAGCCCAGCTGAAGAAGCTGAGGGAGACGTGCGAGAAGTAAGCACGGCCGTTTCACCTTTCACAGCCGGATAAAAAAAAAAGTTGACTTTCTGCTTTTAGTTATTATTATGGTATAATTAAGCCTTAGTTTTCGGCGTAATGCCATCGTGTTGTATTGATTTTAAAGTGGCCCTTTTTACACGTGTTGGATTCACCACAAGCATCTAACTTTCACAAAAAGGTCATATGATATTATGTCATAAACTTGCTGTTTGTCTTTGTGCGATGTAATGTCTGTATGTCATTGTACCTGCAGGGAGAAGAAAGAGCTCCAGAAGATCCTGGACAGGAAGCGACAAAACAGCATCAGCGAAGCCAAGAGCCGCGACAAAGACAAGGCCGAAACGTAATAAACTTGTCTCTGTCCTTTGTCCGGAAATAGAGATGTTGGATTGGATATTTGGGCAGTCAGACCTTTTCTTGATTCACTTTTGTCTTTCATCCTTTTTGTCTCTCTGTAGGGAACTGAATGAGATCAACAGGAAACATATTCAAGACTCTGTTGCTTTAATCCGCGGGGTAAGTGCCCACTCCGGCACGCACACACACTCTTATCACCTGCAGCCCTTGAGAATGGCGAGTTGCCTACTTTATAGTGCATTTTTCTGCCATTGTCATCAACTTTACTCCACTCTCTCACACATTATCTTCTTTTCCCTTCCTCCCTTACCTTTTTGCCTCCTAATCCATGTTGCCATCCTTCCTTCCCTCATCCTTGATATTTTCTTTTATTACCTTTTTTTTTCTCCTAAAATCTTAATCTCTCCCCTCTTACACACTCCTTTTCATCCTGTATCTCCCTTCTATATCTCATCCTACTTCCCCTTTTCCCACTTGACACCTCTCAAATCTTCCTCCCATTGTCCCTTTCCTTCCTTCCTCCCTTCCTAAATCTTCCTCCCTTCTTCTTTCCTCACACCCCAGCTGGAGGAGGCTCAGACCAGGAGACAGGACAAGCTGATGCTGAAGCAGCGGGAGGTGCTGCAGCACATAGACGAGGAACTTCCACTGGTGAGCGGAAACACAGAGCCTCACACACATTGAAGTGCTGTCATTTAACTCGAGTTGAAGCTAGCTGGAGCTAAAGCTAAAACTAAATTTAGTTCATGATTTTTAAAATAGTCAGCCTAAAAAGGTATAAAATAAAAACATTACAACCTGTTTTTGCTATTTGCCAGCCAGCCTAAACCCTTTTCTTCTCAGTTTCACTTCTATAGTTAAGTGCTGTATGCTTTCGCAGGACAGCAGTGTTCTTGTATATCTGTGGTACTGCTCCAAAAGAATAAAAAAAAAACAACGAAATCTCCAGAATGTGAAGTCTTGAGGATTTTACATGACAATATCTACGTTACGATATTTTGGAAAATAAGCTTTTTCGCTTTCTTCCTCACAGTGAGATGAGAGGATTGATACCACTCTAAACTAAGGAGTCGGACGCGGTTCGCCCTGCTTCCAGGCTTTATGCTAAGCTAAGCTAAGCTAATCACCTCCTGGTTCTAATTACACACTCAACATACAGACTATGAGAGTAGTATCAATCTTTTCATCTAACGTTCGGCAAGAAAGCAAAAGTCAAACTATTACTTTAACACTTGAACATGTTTTAATATTTTCTTGGCGTTTCTTGTCCAGCTCAAGTCTCAGCTGGAGGGGGAACTGGACGAGGAGTATCAGCAACTACCGGAGGAAATCTGCCAGCACCTTCATTTGGAGCTCCAGAACAAAGGTCTCCGAAAAGACGCCCTGTTTTCGCCCTTGTCCAATCACAGCAGCCCCTGCCCCAGCTCCGGCTCGGGCCCGCCCTCCAACTGCTCCACGCCCTCTTACCCGTCAACGCCCAATCGGAGCAGCTGGAACAGGAGCATGGACAATAGCACTGCCTCATTGGCCGATTCCACTTCCTCGTCCACCACTCCCGTCCTGTCAGAGGCGGAGATGTCGTTCAGTTAAAATTATTACTTGTAAAAAGGAAAATACATACATTCAACTGGGGTCTATAATGATTATAATGTGGGATAGTAATGATATTAATTATTGACTAATTTTATTCCTTTTTTTATTACAGACTGTTTTGTTCTTGTCTACAGAGGTATATTATTTTTTATTTTGCTGTTTTTGTCAGATGACACATCATGCCTTTTGTTGGAAGATTTCATAAGAATCATAATCAAACTTTTTATTTTTTACATTTTCTTGTCTCTATGTCTTGCTTTTAATGTCAAATCCTTTCATACTTTTCTTTGCATCATTTCCATTTGTGTCTGGTCAGTAAGCTTTGCTATGGCTTTACAGCACCACGAGCTTTATGTTCACACTGTTTTTGCAAAAAGCTCTCTGTTTAACAGCTTTAACGTCTTTTTCGACACTTTTTCAAAAGCTTAAACTGTTGAGAGAGGAACAGGGTTAGAAAACAGGGGAGTTTCAGGGAAACTTTGTAATGTACGTATAGTTGGCCCAAGCAATTACCATAGCAAAAGTAATTCTCACATGAGTTTTGATATTTTCTTTGTAGCAACTCTTGATTGCTTCTTAATGGCGTCATGTCCTACGAATAGATGAGGAACTTATTTAAAACGCAGCCTATGGAGGTGTCTTAGTGCTGCAAATAAATGTCAAAAACACAAATTTTCCACTTCTTCAAGTAAAAATGTTCAGGGTTAAAGAAATATTTTCCAGAATTGATTATCAATTTTTATCCTGACTTTTAAAGGCTTAAAATTTAAGTTTGAAAGCTTAAGTTTTAGCTGTAATGGCAGTAGCTGACCAGCAAGCGGCGCTGTAGCCTATTTTAAATTCATGGTTCGAGCTTTCCAGTCCTCCAGCCTGATTATCCTATTATACTGTAGCCCGACGCACTCTTGTCTCGGCAGGATTTGCAGTGTCATCGGTCGGGATAAAGTCTCTGGCCTTTAACCTCCAATCAAAATCAAGCCAAGGTTGCATGGGGGGCGGTCAGCAGACATCCATCTGGCTAGAAAAGTGTGTGTGTGTGTGTGTGTGTGTGTGTGTGTGTGTGTGTGTGTGTGTGTGTGTGTGTGTGTGTGTGTGTGTGTGTGTGTGTGTGTGTGAGTAAAGAAGGGAGGATTTAGGTGATGTAACACTCACTTTCGCGCACTCACACTATTTTCTACTGAGGCGTATATGAAAGTTCTATCTGCACACACACACACACACACACACACACACACACACAGTTTATTGGTCCAGAGGCCAAAAGCCTATAAAATCCTCTTCCCATCCAATCTATCCCTTTTTTGAAAAACAGAACACACACACATACTCACACAAGTGTACACTTTAGGAAAGAACTTAATAATAATTTTACAAATATCGCAGATTACTAAACTCTGCAAGGGTATCTGTGTGTGTGTGTGTGTGTGTGTGTGTGTGTGTGTGTGTGTGTGTGTGTGTGTGTGTGTGTGTGTGTGTGTGTGTGTGTGTGTGTGTGTGTGTGTGTGTGTGTGTGTGTGGCCAGAAGTTAATCTCTTGATGAGACATCTGCTTTTCGGGACAGTAATAACTACTACTAAATGGAAAGAGTGTGTGTGTGTTTGTGTCCATATGCGTTGGTGCAGTTTGTTTGCCACTTTTGCTGCCTGGAGGAAGACACCAATACAGTATGCTTAAATAGCAACGCCACTGATGATGACTTAAAGCTGCACTGTGACATTTTAATGTAGAAATGCACTCATATTAAGAGTAAGAAGGCCTGTCACAGCTCAGAAAGTGACCGCTTAGGCAAAGACATGTACTGTAGCTCTGCAGAAGTCAGTTTTCTGCTGCTTTAATTTCACTGAAGCCTCAAAATTCAGAGAGTTACCTCTCAGTGCCATTACGGGCTAAAACGGTAGTTCTGTCGTTTCCAGAATCGGTGGACGAAGCAGCAGCTTAGGTTAATTTTATTTTAGGGTGAACGTGCCCTTTAAAATATCCCACACAGTTCCATCAGTGTGTTAGATACTCCATTCAAGCCAAACTGAATGTGGGATTGTGGCACACAAACTAAACGGTACTTTAAGTAAAAACTGGTTGGTTTCTTTTGTCTCTTATCAAAGTTTCCTTGCTCTTTATTTTCATCCATTCCTGGAGACTTTTTTTCTTTTTTTTTTGTACTGCAAAATGTTCGTGTTTTTTTTTTTTCTTTCTTCTCTTGTCCATGTTGAGGGGTAAAATGATGGCACTCTATGTATATGTATTCTGTGTATATGTTTCGTTTTATGTGAATTTTACTACTGACCACAAGTGCTGAAGAGGGTTGGAGGTCGTCAGAGGTCAAGGAGGGCTGAGGGAAGAAACGAGACTGAATTTAATCTTCACCTCTCCACGAAAAGATTGTTTTTCAGGTGAGATTCAGCGAGTACCATCTTGTCCTCTCCCACCTCCCTCCTTCCGTGAGCACTGGCTGCCTGTCTGTCTGATTATTCCCCCTCGCACACAAAGCCTTTGTAAACTATTGTCTATTTAAATGGAATTTTAACAACGTTTTCTTTTGTGGTTATTTAAGTTTTTGTTGGAAGAAAGCATTTGAATCCATTCATTCAATTAATAATATGTAGAGTATGAAAAGTTTTCATATAGCAAACCCCCATTACAAATTCAGTATGTGCATCTTTAAGCATTTTAATGCGCCTGAACTCATCATGGAGCTCTGCTTTGTCCTACAGCAGCTCAGACAGCGTAAAGAAAGCAACTTGAAGCCAGTAACAGTTATGAAATTGTTGGTTTAACTTATAGGTCATTAGTTAGACAGCAACATCAACATGCACCCGCTGGGGTCAGCACTTTCTTGAAATGATTCCTCTGACCTTTTGGTCTCTGATGATTTAACAGTCGGAGATTGCCAGCCTGTTCACCTCTGGCTGTGTGCCACACTGCATACAGTATGTAAATGTTTTTGATCGGCTATCTCATTCTGGACACTAATGTATACAGTGTGAGTATTTACTTTGTTCTGTGGAGACAGAGGTGAGACTGCCACCGGTCTTCTCAAATCAAAGGGAAAAACAAGTCGATACATTCCTTTCCTGCTTTTAGTGCCAAGGTGGTCCAGAGGCAAGTATTATGAGTAACATTTCTAAGGTTTGGAGATTATTACCAGCTACTCAGAGCTTGTTTCATTCTTATGTTTGAGGTGAAACATCCCCTTTTAACCCCTTTCAGCTGAGACTCTTTTCATGTTTAAATGCACTTTTACTATTTTCTGTTTTTGTTGCTTGTAAAAATTGACATGTGACACGGACATCAACATAACCACTCATCAGTGATTTTTACTTTTTGTGCAAACAGCAGTTGTTTTACGAGGTTTAGTGGCTAGAGAGTTGTTGAGCACATTTTGACAGTTACACAAGAAAACCTTTTTTTTATTTGCACTTCAAGTTTTTTATTTATTTGGTCCTATATGCGTTAAGAAAAGCTTTTTTTATACTGGATTTAAAAAGTCATCACATAAATGAGAATGAAACTTTTTAACCACTTAAAATCTGACTGATTCACATGTCCTTGAGATAAGTTGTATAATACTGAATTGATACCAAACACGTTAAATCTTACGTTAAATGCATTGAACTCCAATGTCCAATGTTGTAACTGCACCTGCAGTACAGTTATATACTGTATTGTGAATTGTCAGTAAACTATATATATATATATATATATATGTCTCAATGAAAAATACCACAAACCTTCAGTACTTCAGATATAATAGATGTACAGTTTACAGGTGGAACTGGTATGGAAAGTAGGCACCTTGTCTTACTTGTTTTAATTAGTCAAATATGGGTTCACGTTCACGGCATCCTGGGAGTTTGACCTTTTATATGACAAGAATTGACACCAGATTAACTGGATCGTTAGTTAGACATAATGACTTGTTTGATTGGTAAAATAAGCAGTAGACCTGTGATTTGAAATGACTTAAAATGCCACAGTTCATTATTTTGTTTTATTTTCAAGCTGTTAATTAATATCAGACTTAAAGCATTGCTATATTTTTTATAATAGCAATGGATCAAATGACTATGTGTAATGTGAAAGGGATTGCACACAGTGATGAACCCACAGAGAATTATCACACGGCTCTGCAGATCAGGTTTTGGTTTTACAGCCTGCAACTTCACTGTTTTTGTGGAGTCTCGAGTTTCTTTCCAGTCGCAGTCGTTTTCAGTGAAAAAGTGTTTAGCAGCTAAAAGGATTTGGAAACCAAAACAGAGCTGAAAGGAGAGAGAATACTGGAGTAACATTTGTCAGGCCAAAAACACGACTCCAATTGAATGCTGTTGCCTAAATAAGCAACGCTTTGTTAAGGCATTAACTTTAAAAGGTCAATATTGTGAAGTGGAAAACAAATATTATATTGGCCATAGATTAAAAGAACATTGCTAAATTTGGATTACTAGAAGCTTTACCTTCTTTCTGTGGGTGATACTACCCATCTGTGATCACCTGGCTTACTTAACTGTACTACATGCCGTGCAATGTACACGTAATGCTCTCTACCAGTCACAGAGACAATGCTGGAGTCAGCAAGAGGCAAGATATTTGGTCTATTCTTTATCTTTATTGAGTTCCACTGTAGACCATGACACTAAAAAAGGCCGGCGTGAGTGCTCTTGTCCTCAGCACATGCTTAGATTTGGCCTGTGTGGCTTTGGCACGCACAGAGAGGACGGAGCAGCGCAATCAGTATGCTAGCGCCGTTAGCTAGTTTCCTTCCCACCAGAATGGAGCCTGGGGGGTTGTTTCTTGTCAGCCGTGAGCTTTAACCTCTGTTATCTCCGTCACGCTTACGTTAAAAACAACTTATTTCAACAGACATGCACGGTATCATACTCAAACGCAGCAGCGCACCGTTAGACACTATGCTTGCTGCAGCATTACACACACACACACACACACACACACACACACACACACACACACACACACACACACACACACACACACACACAACGCTCCTTGACTTTACTCTTATTAGACATTTGGTGTGACCAGTCTCCCTCAGGCCCACCCCGAGGCCTCTGGCTATCATGTCTCCTCTCCCTCTCTTTTTCTTCCTCTCTCCAGCCGACTGTCCCATTTCCTCCCCTCCAGTTTCACCCAATAATGAGACCATCTTTTTCCTTTTGGACTAGTTCAAGTAATTAAAAGCAGCAGCCGTGCTTGTACACTTCAGATAGTGAAGAAAGCATGCCATATACATTAGACAAGATATGTAGTGAGTTTTGTTAACACTGTATATGTAGTGTATATGATTGTCGGATGTAAAGGGAATACTATACGATGATCCAGATGTAATATTTTATTGTTCCTTCATAATTGATATAAAGTATATGACTGAACATTCAGTAATAAACTTAAAACTTGTTACGGAGATGAAGACAGTGTTTGTGCGTCATCCATCAGGTCTTTTCTGCTCTTTTCTTACTTCAGATCGGTGCAACACTTTCGTTTCTTTGTGTGGTTGTTTGTATGATTTTTCCTCCCCCCTAGCATTTCATGCTTTCTGGGCACTTACCTCCTATCCATTTGTAATGAAAAGTGTCTATTATTTAGCACTTTTTGCTATGTAATGTGTTTTGAGTTCATTGAATATGACAGATTCGGTTTTAAGGCCCAGCTTTGCCTTCACACTCTCTTGAATTCAGAGACGGTATTTGCAGAGAGAGAGACTGAACTGTCAGAGAAACTGGCTTCAGCAAGTACCATTGAGCAAGAAACTGCGTTGTTTAAACTACACACTAATACGCTATACCACTGTACTATGCAAGTTCATTTTGTGAAAGGTGTGAGTGGGGACACAGTTGCTGTAGCCAGGGTTTCACAAATACTGAGGTCATGAGAGGAAGACCCCTAAACAACAAGACATTTGTCAAACCTCTTAATTATTTAGATTTTTCATGTTTTATTTATTAAGTTAAGCAGTATTACTTTCAGCAAGTTTGAGTAGTTTTTTCAAGGAAGTTCCTCTAGAAATCAGTCAGAAAACACTCACCATGTACATGTTCTTAGTACGAAGCTCTTGCTCCCTCCGTGATTAAAACTGTGCCGTGACATTATCATGTAAATGATCTGCTCAGAGGATGTTTTCTAAAGCATAATGACGAGGCTCCAGAAATTGAAATTCAAATGTATATTTTTAATAATTTGATGATAAAGTGTTCTTTAGCAGCATAGAATACATGCTGCATTGTGCGTACAGGGTAGCATGCACAAACACTGGATGTTGTGTACTATTATTAGAGTACACTAATAGTTTGGACTCTGCTCCTGGATTTCTACCGGAGAGACAGCTTGAAGAGTTTAATACATGCATTTATGTCATATAGGGGAGCCCAGCTGAAGATCTGGATGGATGTGATCTGGAGCGGGAATCCTGGTGAGCTCACTGGACAGCTGTTTCTGGTTAAAACTGGAGGTGAACGGGTTGGAGGTGGGTCACGGAAATCGGACACTGATATGAATGCTGGAGAAACAAACCGTTTTTAAGCTGCAACGAGATCGCATTGAAGATTCATCTTTCACTAAGCTCCATTATTGTTGCTCTGCAGCTGAGCCTGACCTCTGACCTCTCTACGGAAAAGAGAAAAGACAGGTTTCCCAGTAGTTTGAGAATATAATCCTTCACAGATCGTTGATTACCTGCTGCAAATCCTCAGTAATCAGCGACACAATAGACTCTCAGAGGAGGCAATTGCTTTGGGAGATTATGCACATTTTATCCAAACTCAGTAATGCTTCCTGATCATCGCCTGCGTCATTTCAAAATGTCCATAACCTCATAAACAACCTGTGAAATCTGTTCCAGCTTCAGTCAAGTCATCTGTCTTCTCTCCAAATGTAACCACTTTTCTTTTTCACCGTCTCTCCTTCCTTTTCCTGCGTCTTCTTTTGTCCAATATAACACAATTCTTCTTCTTTAGCCCATCATCCAAACACTCTCCCTCCTCTTGCTCAAGACAGAAATCCCACCAAGAAGAGCAGATCACTTCACTCTCATCATCTCTCTCTTCCTCCCTGTCAATCTCCTTTACTGCCCAACTCCTTCATCCCTCCTGCTAAAAGCCTGAACTGTCCTCTCTCTCTGTCGCAGCCACTACTGCCTGCTCTCTTTGATTGCAACTGTTTCTTTTTATCCCCCTCATCCTCTCTCCAGTCTGTCTGTCTTTCTCTTTCCTCTTGCTCTATCTTCGCTGACATTGCTGTTTCTTTTTATCCTTTCACAATTCTCTGAACTGCACTGGACTTTCTCTTTCCCTCTCTAGACATTAGTCCGTCCTCTCTCTGTGTTTCTTTCTCTTTTTCCCTTTTCTCTAATGAGGGCGATAAATATTAAATAAATGTTGAATATTTGATCCACTTTCTGACATTTTTCTAAGCTAACTAAGCAAAGCAAAACCAACTAAATTAACTTGGCTAAACTAATGCGACAGGGAATTTTATATATATATATAAATGGTATGTATTTGGATGTTACTTTGAAACATGAGCTACATTACACACATATATGATATGTAATAATAGGTAAAAATATAATTATGTGTGCTTCTATCAACATATAGCAGTAAACAGAGTCAAAAAACCCATCCATCATTCATCTTTAGTGTCATTTTCAGTTGATGCTTTTAATTTGAAAAAAAAATGTGCTCTAATACTTATGCAGCTGTAGATAAATGCCTGGGAATATCAATAAGACTGACATTTCTTGGGATTATAATAATAATAAACTTTATTAATGTAGCACGTTTCTTAACAATGTGAGACAAAATGAGAATAAGGCCAAAGGACATGAGCACATGGGAAGTAAAGACAGTAAACTGAATCATATCAAATAAACAGGAATAAGAACAGTATAAATAAAAACATCACCATCAAACATTTCCAAAAGCTTTCACAAAGGGAAAAGTTTGAAGAAGATTTAAAAGAAGCTAGAGACTTAGTGTGTCCGAGGTCAGTAGGCAGAGAGATGCACAGTGTAGCTCTAATAGCAAAAGCCTGATCACCATTTGTCACAAACCGTGACCTACACAAGCAGGGCTCCATCTGCGGAGCCTTAAAAGTGAGCAATACAGTTTTAAAATCAATTCAAAATCTAACAGGGAGCCAGTGTAGCGAGGCGAGCACAGGGGGGATGTGATCATGCCTCTTTGCCCCGGCGATGAGGCGAGCAGCAGCGTTTTGTACCAACTGGAGACGGCGGAGGGAGCCCTGGCTGACGCCTGAGTAACGTGCGATGCAGTAATCAAGCCGAGAATAGATAAAAGCATGCACAACTAAATTTAGAGATTGTCTTGAGCTGGAAGAAACACGACTGGACAACATTTTTGACTTGATCGTCAAAGCAGAGTTTAGCATCAAATATAACCCATAGATTCCTAACGGCCTGCCTAATGTTGTTTGACAGACCACCAAGATTAGCACCAAAAGGTTATTTTAATTTGGGAACAGAATGACCTCAGACTTATCATCATTACATTTAAGGACATTTTCACCAAATTAAGACACTCAAGAGAGAAACCAGACGAGAGTAAGTTGTCCATTTAGCTTTTCTATTAACTCGTGTACTGTAAAAAACACATTGCAACGCTGCTCTCTCTGGGTCTTCTCATGTCTATAAATGACTGAAACACATACTAATGGAGAATACTAATGCGAAGTTGTTTGTAAAAAAAAACTGCAGAGCCAATTAACCAACTAAGAAGTGTCAAAATCAGTTTATGTGTGGAGGCAAACATTTGGACCCAGGAGAGGGGAGACAATCAATGTAGCGTGTCACTTCCTGTCTCCTTCATCGTCCCACAGGATAAATCTGTGTCAGCACCGACTGCATCGCTCCTCTCTCATGCTTCAATTTGTTTATCGCTCTCTCTCTGTGTCTGTTTGTCTCACATTCTGGTCACATTCACCCTCCTCCCCCCACCTCTGTCTGCCTTTCTTTCTGTCTTCGTCCTCACACACTTTGTGGCTCTCCATCTTTTTTTCCCTGTCTGTCTCTTTTTGTCTTCCTTCTTGTTGTCCCTCCTCCGCTCCTCTATCTCTCCCTGAGGACCGTTGTGTTTACTATCTGTCTCTTCGTCTCGTTCTCCTCCAGCGGAGGATGGAGGCGTGTCTCGCTGTCGTGGTTACGGCGGGGTTGCGTTGGGAATAACAGCTGCCAACTCGGTTGCTCTGAAACTGGGAGAAAAGAGAAATGCAACAGAGTAAAAATGTGCAAAACATAAACTGTTCAAACCTCCAAGTCAAAGTTTGGATTTGTTTTTCCTTAATTAGGTCAGCCTTAGGAGAGAATCTAATGACCAACACACACCTGGACGGAGCAAGCAAGTGAAGCACTCTCACCCTCCTTCCCTTGTCCGCTATTTCCCAAGTGCCTCAGATCAAATCAGGGAACCCACAGTGGAGCTGTTTATTGGCCAACGGAGCAACACAGCGGCTGTGCCGGTCAGGTCTCAGGTGTGTGCGTCTGTGTGTTTGCATGAGCGTTTAATCTCCAACAACCACTCCCCTCTGGCCAGCGCTATAAATAAGATGGTGTTCTTTCTCATGATGCCAGGTTAGATAACAGCTAAAAAAACAACAACACAGAGGTGAATACTGAGGTAATTAACTAAGTTTTGTGAGTTTCACTAAAATGAATGTAAAAAGTGACGCGCAAAGAAGGAGAGTTTTCAGGTTGACCTCATCCTACCCAACAAGCATTTCATCGAGGCTAACCGCTTGGATTTACAGGATGCGCAGGTTAAATGTTAACTCAAAAGAACATCAAATTTCATGTGACATGATGACACTTAATATAAACCAGCACATTTTGGAGTTATTTCTGTCCTAAAGAACTTAAACTAAATAGCAGCTCTGAATGACAGCAGATACGGGCACAGATTAGCATACGTACATCTACTTCATGCAGTTATCATTTCAATATCTCCTCCAAAGAAGCATCTGGCTTTTCCAGAACTAATACAAGATTTCATCATCTTTATGTTCATTTTTATACATGTGGCCACCTTTTAAGATGCTACATTCGCTATAAGAGACTGGAATGTATATGTAGTGTGTGGCTTTTTTCACATGTTCAAACAGGCCTCAGCTGAAATGGATCATGAAAATGCACACTTATAGTATGGTATAGTGTTAGTATGGTGGGGTCAGAACAAGGTGAGCATGCAGTGACTTGTTACACCAAAAGGCCTTGTCATTCTCATTTTGATTGGGAAATGAGTATTTTCAGTTCAGCTGTCATCTGCCATCGCCTGGCTACAAAATTGTCAATATTGAAGCCTCAGAAAATATACTGGATCCTACATTTCCCATAATGCAACCAAAAGCATCATTTTGTTTGACCCTCCATAACTGGTAAATATCCATATGTTTCAAACTCCTTGTCACCACTTTGTAACGCAGGCTTTGTGTTTGTAGCCTCCAAACCTAAGCCATGATGACCCTAGTGACATAACTGTGACATCATCAGGGTTAGGTTTTCTGCCTTCATGGAGCTCCCTTAAGACACAGAAGACATTGTAACTCTTTTTCGCAGTCTGAGTAGTACTCATGATAAGCTGACCTTCGTGTGTGAAATTGGAAGAGTTCCTTTAATTATGTATTTGTATTGAAACAAATTGAGTCAGTTCAGTTCAGTTCAGTTCAGTTCGGGTCAGGCAGCAACAAATGTAACAAAAACGGATGATTTGGTCCAGGAGTTGGAGGTGTTTGCTCTGCTGTGAACACACTGCAGAACAAATCAGAACAAATTGTTTTTATTGTTATCAGATAAACTCCCTCCAGAAACATACTTCCTGAGAATAACAAGGTTTTTGTTTTTTTTGCCTCGTTTTGTGCCTTTCTTTGGTCTCTGCTCATTATCGTATTTATTCAAGTGTTCACACGGCTGGCAACATCACCGTGTTACACCTTAAGACTGGAAAGTGGATCAGAACTCAGTCCTGTTCATGACATTCTTATTCAGGCTCCTCTAATCATGCGTGTGTCATCTTGTTGTCAAAACTTTTGATAGGATGCTGACAACAAAGATCCAAGAGAGCCAGACATCAGAATATTCAGTTTTGCCAAACATTTGCTTATTCCTTGGAGATTTCATTTGATCATTTCTTCAGATAATTTATGTTTTCTAATTATTGGACTGTGGCAGGCATACAAATGCAAACTCTGACACAGGAGAATACAAGCACTCTTGTAGTGCACTTGAAGAGGAAATGACTCATTATGATGCATTATAGCAGATCAAATTAAGCTTGGTACAGTAAGTGATCATGTCCGTGTTGACAGTGTCCTTCATTGTGTCATGTGACCTCTTTAATTCTGTCAAGTGGTCATGTTCATAACATCATACTGCATCACTTATCTGCTGGAGGATGAAGCTAAAACTTCAGTTTTAGGTCGAACCTGTTGGCCAACATGAGCATGTTAGCATGCTGACATTAGCATTTAGCTCAAAGGCTCTATATAGGCTCTATAAGAAAGGACACAACCACCAGTGTTTCCTCAC
The DNA here is from genome assembly GCF_043641665.1 of Enoplosus armatus. NCBI lineage: Eukaryota > Metazoa > Chordata > Actinopteri > Centrarchiformes > Enoplosidae > Enoplosus > Enoplosus armatus. Next base: position 11,371,205 of record NC_092202.1, read on the forward strand.
TGATCTGAGATGGAGGGTACCACAAATGGGGAATATAAGACGATAACCTTGGAAAATACACTTGATTTGGCTAATTCAGGCTACTGAGGCCCGTTATTAGCTGCAGCTGAAGTTCACAATGGTAGTGCAAATGCTTTGTATGTATGAGGTACTGGGTTCAATCCAGTATCAATCAAAGTGCTATATAAATACAGTCCATTCGGGACAAGGACTGTGGGTTTTGTCCCCCATCAGTCACATTGGAAGCAATCTCTTGGATGATCACAAACAGTGTTGCAGTGTACTTATGGCATGTGTGTGTTGTTTTAAGACTTGAAAAAATATGAATCTATCCTTCAAGGTTACAAAAATGTGACCTGACTGTCCAGACAAGGGTCAGTGAGCCATATGCTCAATGTGTCAGATGTGAGTCACTTTAGCTTTAGCTAGCATATACAAATATAAAGCAGGGCTGAGGCTAATTTACCAACCAGCTAATCAGTTCAATCCAAATATGATTATATACTGCAGCCCATTTGCTAATTGCTAAGCATTTAGTGAAATTAGCATCCTAATTTTGAAACATATCCTCAAACTTAATTGAGTTAAGACTCCATCAGTACAGTAGAAAGGACACAGGCACTCTTCTGAGCATTTGCCAGTCAAGTTTTATTTCATCTTTGAAGAAAAAAAGAGAGAGAGAAAAGAAAAGTTTGGTCTTTGTAAACATCTACATCGTTTTTCATGTCATGTCATTTTCAGCGTTTAAAAATACTTTACTCTTTACTACGACATTTCCAACATCAACACTGTATTCAGAATGAGTTTAGTTCATGCATCGACACACTCATGGACGGAATGATATGGAGAAATGCACGCGTCCACACACACACACACACACACACACACACACACACACACACTCACACAGTAAAAAGGATAAGAGCACACTCATTGTAATTTGTTACTATACTAATTTGCTATTCTATTCTCTGAGGGCTTTTTTTTTCTCCAAAACAATTCACCGAAAAACAACACAAAACAATGGAAACAACAAAAAGTACAATAATATAACAATAATAAAATAAATGGAAAAATGAAAATACCAGATATTTATATCAAAAGCACTTTGTGACCTCATAAATAGGGTTGCATGATATATGAATAAAATGACGAGTATAAAGTGATAAAATATATAAATATTTATAAGGTAGAGAGCAATAGAGTGGCTAATAGTAGAGAGGGACAAAAGAAAGAAGCACTGATAAATAGATAGTGGCTGATTAACACAAGTCTGGGGGCTTAAAGCTCACACTCACACACTCACTCACACACACACACACACACACACACACACACACACACACACACACACACACACACACACACACACACACACACACATAAGGGACGTCTCCATATCTGAAATGTGGCAAAACATAAATAATATGTTTTATGGAAAGATGTTGTTGAGGTCATTCTCCTGGGTCTTAGCAAATTGGGGGGAGTGACATTCAATAATTAAAAACATGGGGGGTTGTATTTGACTCACATTTAAATGTGACAATTTATGGGCCAAAAAAAAATCGAAATAAATAAATTGCTAGAGCTAAGAATAGACATTGGTATCAATAAGATACCTCAGGGTGGGGAACATAAACATGTGTTAACCTTTTTCTGTCTCTTAACAGATTGATCAGTTAAATTAATAAATCAAATAACCAATAGTTAAAAAGAATTTAGGTGTGGGGTGCGTTGAGGGACTTGGACAGCAGCTACTTGCATTAACAAAACTGCCAGCGTCCAGGTTTACCAAAATACTTAAATACTTACAAACAATCTTTCTATTTCAAACTCAGACACAGAGAGTGATGTCTGTAAACACCTCTAACACACACACACACACACACACACACACACACATACACACACACACACACACACACACACAGCCAATCAATGTAGCCACGATGTACTGACACTTACAGAGTGAAGGAAATAAATACAACTGAATTTTCATCTCAGGCCACCTTTTTAGCCATTTCCTAACCAAGTTGAAGAGTAATATTACCTGGAAATAGGTCTAGTTTCTCTCACACACCTTTGATTAATAGACTGTAGAGATTCAAAAATGCCAAGGCTACCAAGTACGGTCAGCAGTTGTGTGTGTATGTGTGTGGAATGCTTGATTGATCCCATATTGATTTTATGTCTTTCTGCATGTACAGTACATGTGTATAAATTTACACCCGCATCTAACCATCAGCCAATCAGAGGATGTGGAGTCTGCAACCTTAATGTATGACAGTTACTCACATACTGTACACACACACACACACACACACACACACACACACACACACCACACTTCTTCAAGCAAAGTGCCACCATCTATTCCCAGTCTTGATCGACAGCCAGATCTATTATATATCTAATCTTATTCGACAGGTACACACACACACGCACATAACTGGCGAGGGAGAGCACCAGGTACAATCTCTCTCACTGTCACACACACACACACACACACACACACACACACACACACACACACACACACACACACAGGGGAGGGGATCCAATTTCCAGGCATTTTTTTTACTGTGGGTCAGGTTGGCATTCTAATTCATTAATCTAGCATATGGGACTCAGCCAGGGACACAAGGGGCGAGCCCTTATAAGGAGATTACAACACCAACTGACACACACAAACACACTCACCCAAAGGCACAAATACGCATGCAGATCTACACACAATGGACACACATGCAAACAAGTGGGAGGCACAGGGAACATAATGTAAAAGAAACACACATGTTGAAAGAAAATACACACGATGAGTAATATTATGTTAAAATTCACCTGTAGAGAGAAAAAACGAATGAGAAACTATATTGTCACATTCACTAGAAGAAGGGCAAGCAGACAAAATGAGAAACATCAAGAGAGAATGACACACACACACACACACACACACACACACACACACACACACACACACACACACAAGCAACAGTCAAGAAGACAACGGCTTGCAGATAGATGGTCGCTAAGCAACAGGCAAGAGACTAAAAATATGGTTGCATTTTTTCACTCACGTAGAAAGCATGCACACGCACACACACACACACACACACACACACACACACACACTCAGCCGTCCTCCAGCAAGGCTTATCAACCTTTAAAAAGCCTACATTTCTAAATCAGTCCCAGTATTCGTGTGTTCCTGTGGCGTCAGCAGCACTATTATCCTGCCCACTCATTCTTAAACTGGCAACTGTTACAGAAGCTTAAGTCATTGAGAAACAGAGTTTGGCCCGGCGTGCGTCCTGGCGTCTCAGCGGGCCAGGAGCCGTGCCGATGTGCCAGTCATGTCAACACTGGCAACTGGCCGATGACCTTCATCATGGCGGGTTTGCTCCTGCGTGTTATGAGATACTGCACGCTACAGAAATGACTAAGGAAACAGAGACAATGAAATGATTTGGATGGTTAGTCAGACAGTTGCAGCTGGAAGCATCCAGGGCTGTAGCTACGACGGAGGATGCTGAGGTCATATCCTTTGTATTTTTGGGGGGAAAATTTTAGAGATTTGTGAGCGTTGACAATGCCGGTTGGTCAGTCCACCACTTTGGTCCAGACTGAAATATCTTTTGAGCTATATATGTCAGTCCACCACTTTGGTCCAGACTGAAATATCTTTTGAGCTATATAATATTCATGTTACCAAGAGGATGAATCCTATTGACTTTGGCGATCGATTACTTTTTGATTATGAGTGAAATGTCTCAACAAATATTGAATGAATTACTATGAAATTTAGTACAGACATTCATGTTGCCCTTATGATGAATTGTATTCACTTTTCATCTAGCGCCATCATCAGGTAAAAAAAACAAACATACTCCATGAGCCTCAGCTGCACTTTTTTTTCTTTAGAGCGAATTAGCAAACGTGAACTGAACTAAAATGGTGAAAATGGTAAATGTTACACCTGCTAAACATCAGCATGTTAGCATTGTCAGTATGCGCAAATTAGCATGCTGATGTTAGCATTTAAACTTTAGCATTTAAGTGGTAGCTTCACAGAGCCACTAGCATGGCGGTGGACTCTTTGTCTTGTTAGAGTCAATATGTCTGAATTTTACCATTAAGCCACACAAATGATAAACAAATGATTCAGCAACGTCAAGGCTTTCTGTCAACACTTAGATCTGCATGTAGGGAAATACATTTCTCTGAATATAGAACTGAACGGCTCACTGAATAAATAAAACATTTAAAAAAAAACATTTTCTTTAAACTTTGTTTTTGCGGTTTGACACTCTTTTCTGTGTAGGCTTGCGTTTGGGGGACTCATGACCTCAGTGCCTCTAAAATCCTGGCTACGGCCCTGCAGGCCCCTAACATGCTGAATCCCTACGAGGTCCAGGGCAGCTCCTCTGTGAGGTGAAACCTCTGGGCATGCCACAGTGTCTAATTTCTAGACAGCAATGTTAAATATTTGCAGCCAAGAAATATCCCTTTTGAATTAGAGCAAGAGCATCATGGCAGGTGGCCAAACTCCTTCTATCAATGGATCTTGGCTGAGCTTGTCTGAAATCAGTTGATACGGCAACTCTAAGCCAGAAAAGTGTGGTTCAAGGAATCACAGAAGCTTTCACCTCTGCCTTCACTGATTTTCTACAATTAAAGTTTGGAATATTTCACTTTCTCCTGTCCTTTGTGGCTGTCAGAAAGTGCAAGGGACTGGTGTGGCATTTAAAATGTCACATTTGAGGGAAGGGGTAACACATACAGGCATTTTCACCCCCAGCAGATCAATGCCGCTGCTCCAAATCATCACTTATCTTCCATTTGTACGAGCACTGACCTTAGCAAAAGGCTGCCTTGTGTCTGTTCAGCCTGGTCACGACTGAGCTGGCTTTGCAAAGCCTGCATTTACATTGGGCTGAAAGCAGCGGGTAATTTGACGGTATTTAACCAGGCGGATGGTGGGCAGGTAAATTGTTGTTTTCAGTCCCATTTTTCTCTTAGCGAACGGGGGTATAACAAAAAGGTAAATTATTGTTTTCTCTCAGGATTTTCTTTGAAGTTTACAAACAGCATTGTGGGCAGTTGAGGGGAGTTTTTCCTTCGTTAACAAGGGGAATACATTTAACAATCATTTGCACTGACAAGCCATATGCCATCCCTTCTGTCCAGCTTCAGTCTAGCCCCTGGGCGGGCAGGGGTATTAACACAGACATAATATAAATCTGGATTTGACACTTTCTCAGACAGACAAACAACAACAAAATGGCTAATTTCATATGATATGTGGGATAATATTCTCATTGTGATCTATTCACTTTCACACACACCATGCCTGAATCAACAAACATTTCACAAAAACAAAATAAATAGCACAGCTTTCGATACAGACTCATACCCATAAATAATACCAATGGTTAAGCACATTTATCTGTAGTGTGAACACCTTTATGAATTTAAATTTGCCAGTTTTTTTTAACTAGAACTGGCAGCTTGAGGGACTTATACAATGCCTGCAAGGTAAAACTGCACACTGAAAATGAATGATGATCTGTGACTGTTCTTCTATTAAATCTTTGGATAACAGAGACTTGTGACTTTTTGTTTTGAGTACAAAGAAACGTCCCAATGTTACAACTGCTGCAGAACAGTCATGTGATATTTTAGAGCTGCCGTACATTTCCCTCAGATTCTTCTCTCTGTCTGTGAGTCATCTCTGCTTTTGTGTTCACCATTTTACAGCCTTTTTTACCCCCCTTGTGATGGATTTTCCTCAAAATGTCTCCTTGAACTGTGTTTCAGAAGAAAGAAATGGCACATGGATCTTTCTTTTTCCTCCTCCGGGAGTTTCCTCACAAAGAGGGGGATTTCACATAAATGAAATATCAGTGTTTTCTCACACACATCAATAAAAGTTTCTTATATTATCATGTACAATTAGAAACACTGGGTATGGTCATAGTTTTGATTTGTCATCAACAACACTGTCATCGCCGTCATCTTCGTAGTCGTTGTCGCGGTCACAAGCAGTGAGATCCTTCGTTCTGATTGGTCCTGCCTTTGTCTTGTTCGTTGAAATCTCTTGGCGTTACGTCGTTTCCTGCTGGACTCTGGTTCTGCTTGCTCACGTTTGTTGACCCGCCATTTAATGCAACTTTAGAGTGTAAACTGTGTACCTCACAATGTGTAGTGCACAATGCTTCTTCATGGCAAGAAAGACAACTATTACCAGATGGACTGCTTGTATGTTGGTTCTCCAGACTCTCTAATCTTCACTCCGCTTATCAAACATTTCTTTTGTTTCTCCATTCCACTTTTGAGATTTCCTCCAGGTGCTAATCCAACATCTTGATCCTGCATGTTACATCCCATCTTTCAAACAACCTGCTTTAACTTTCTTTACCTCCATACTATACTTATATGTCTTTTTTTAAATTTAAATTTATTTTTTTTACAATTGCACGGTAACAACATCAACACGTGACGCCATTGAAAAGTTTAGAAAAAAGGTGGGGTGGGGGGGTACGTTTCCCTCATGGGACAGACGAGGCTGTTGATTGGCGTAAAAGGAGAGGGACTTGGGATTGGCTCAATTAAAAAGAGGGTTGGTCGGTGGTGACTACAGCATTTCATTATCACAACTTTGAGACAATTCCTACAGGGGAGATAAGAGTAAGGCAAGAGGGAGGGGCGGAGGAGTGTGTACAGTATCTGTGTGTGTGTGTGTGTTGTAGGGTGGAAGGACTATTTCGCACAGTGTATTCAAGACGAGAAGAAAAAAAAAAAAAAGCTGTCAGTGTTTATCTTGCCTGTTCGTTAGTGAGTGGTCCTCCACTGCAGATTCACCTGAGGGCCCCAAAGTGTGTGTGTGTGTTTGTGTGTGTGTGTGTGTGTGTGTACAGTTGGGGGAGGAAGGGTTAAAAGTAATAAGTCACTGATAGTATTAGATAGAGTTCAGTGGGTATAATGGGAGGATCCACCATTCCCGCGACGATGAGATACAGTAAAGATGGAGGGAGCGAAAGAGTGGGGGGGTGTAGAATATTTTTGCCCATCTGCTCTTCTTCTATTACTTATTTCCGTGTCGTCTTTTCTCGTCTCTCCATCAGCTCTATATATTCATTTATCAGAGCCCAGCTGATTGGATAACAGCTCTCCTTGCTGTCTATGTCTTCTTCTCTCCTGCTGATTTGGCAGTATCAGCCTTTTATTAACTATTAAACAGTGTTGTCCACTGGTGATGATGGATGATTGACTACATAACTACATAAAAGCGCTCTTTAAATAAAAAAAAATAAAAAAATGCAATTGCAATTTTTTTCACGAATGCTTTACAATAAATAATTCTTAATTTAGAGGCTTTATGTATCCTAGAAGTTTCTTCATCCCCGGATAGATGGTGGGTCTCTTTCCTGAAAGGCCTGCTAATGCTTTAGAATAATGTTTGGATATAATTGGAGATGTTTCATTATGCTATACACTGTTTTTCAGGAAATAAATAAATGGAAACAGAAATAAAAATCTGTTTGAAATACTGAAAATTGGTTTGGACTTTAATGAATTTAATGATCTGCTGACTCCATGTCGACCCATCTCTCCTCGTCCCGTCCCTTGCTCTCTCTCTTCATATTGGCAGTGGGTCTCTCTCCCTCCCCTCTCCTCTCCGTTTAAAACACTGGTAAATGGCAGTAGGCCTCCAGTGAAGCCAGCAGGATGTAAATCAGCCACAGAGAGATGAACAGCAGCGATGTTAGCATCTTACAAGTCCGCGGCCCGCCCAGCTCGCCGCCGGCCACGGACGCCCGCCGCCGGTACAGCAGCGTGACCACAGACACCATGGCCAGGATGGTGAAGAGGGTGACGGAGAAGGCCAGGTTTCCCGGGTCCACCTTGAACGTCTTGCCCTTGGAACGCCAGGCGACGGCGGCGATGGTCCACGCCACGCCGATGCCAAGGAAGACGTTGACGGCGTTGGAGCCGGTGACGTTGCCGATGGAGGCGTCGGCGTACTGGTCCTGGATGGCGGCGACCTTGCTGGCGAATGTGTCTGGATGAGAAAGACAAATTTTACAGTCATTTTTTGGGCTTCATCATTAAACTATTTTTGGCCTCATTTGTACGATTCTCAATTCTTACTTTTGTTATTGATCTTAAGTTTAAAAACCTTTTAGCATTTTTTAAAATCACACACACAAGGAAACATAAAAGTAAACCATCAAGCGAGAGGTCAAAACAAAACAATCAGATAATGTAAAGCAAATATATGCAGCACGAAACTACCCATGCAGAGTACTCCCACAGCCGCACACACAAATACAGACTGTGCCACACATGTACTGTACGTGAGAAAGAGAAACACAAAAGAGAAGCAAAGTACTTGGTATCATAGACAGGCACTATGAACCACTTGTTGCCTGTGTAAAAGATGTCAGTATTTATGGAAATAATTACGCATTTAATGAATGACTGTTCGAGACAGAGAAAAACAGGCAGGGATAAACAATGCATGCAGATAACTGAAAGAAACGGGACAGAGACTACTGAGAGACCTTGAAGAGATGGAACTTAATTGTGAAAGATTGTGAAACATAGAGGGTTAATTGTTTGAATTTCTGCTTGTCACTATTAAGTTGCACAAAAAAGAGATAGCATAGGTGCTTTATCATCTGCATTTCTCACCAACCTTAAAGGGACATTTTGTTTTCTTGGGTCTTATTTACACAATAGGTCTGATTACAGGTCATGCTAAATTTGCACTCCGTTGTCAAGATTCAGGAAAAACACAAGTTGTTTTACATGAATATTTTCAAACGCTTGGCTCTGAGTTGAAAGTAAACACTGAAGGAAGCCCCCTGAATTAGCTGTTGTAGCTAACTGCATAGGAATCTTCTTCTTGGACAGTAGAATCATGCTACACGATAAGTAATGATAAGCAGTAATGTTTGTTATTAGCCAGGTAGCTGGCTAACCAAGCAGCTAGCTAGTCAGCTGGTTGCCCTGTAAGTCGATTCCTATTTAGTCACCAAATATAGCTAATCCAGTGAAACCATGATGTGGATACTTTCATTTGGATTTAGAGACAAGCATTTGAAATGAGTTTGAGTTTACTAGTTACTTTCACTTGGTTTATGTTATTTTTCATCCATATTCTGTAAATGAAACACATAAATTCAACTTGAATCATTTTCAGGAAGATTCGTAGTTCCGGTCTTAATCCGCAGTTGTATGTTGGCATCCGCCTAAGACAGAACAGCTGTAATAAATGCTGTAAAATGCTGTGGGTGTACGTGAGTGGAGCTCTTTAGTGCTGAAAATTTGAGGAGGAATTGGGTGAAAAGCGCAGAGACTCTACAACTGGGTTGGCAGGGAACGCCAGGGAAACAGCTGCCAATTGTTGCACGCCTGTCTCGGCTTATTTCTATTTTTAGACGGGCTGGCGTGATGAGTCTCAATTCTCATTTGAATGTGAGCGAGATTAGTTGAAATTCACATCCCACCATGAAGAGCATACCCAAATTTAGAAACCCATTGCATCATATACTGTACATTCACCAAGCTGATCAACTTGTCTTTCCCAGTCGTGAATTTATTATTACAGAACAACACAGAAACAGTGTAGCCTAATGTAATAAATAGCAGGTAACTCTGAACAAAACCCAGGTGATTCCTAAAGGTTAAATGGCTTATGTTAGCAAGTCTGCTTTTTACAGAAGCTAGTCCCTTTACCACACCTCCAGCCCCCATCTACTTCCTGGTAACACAGCCAACAAGCCCCAAAATTACAAATTACAGGAGCGTTACTGTGATTAGTAATTAACGTAATTTCGGAATTTCAAATGAATTGTAATCAGAGCTAGAAACATCAACAAAAAGCGTTAGCTGTTCCTAGCAACCGCTAACGCACCTTCCAGTAGCCTGAAAGTGGCTTTGGTGTGATGGATATGTCATTTCATATCTATGTAGGGCAAAATAATAATAATAATAATAAAGTATTTCTGATTCTGATAACAACCCTTACCGAACAGAAAACTAAAATGAACCCAATGTCAGACTTAAAAATGAAAATGGTAATTCATGTGGATTATCAGGCTAAACACAGTGTCCCTGTTACTATACATAATGCTCAGATCAGCTTTCATAAGGACTGTTTTCTCAGTAGACTGACCCTTTAACAATCCTGTTTTGTCAAGGTCTTGAATATGACTCTCTTGGTTCATGTAGAGATGAACTCACGGTAATACTGAGCCAGTGTGTGAGATCAAGACTTTAAACCAATGAGAATCTGTGATCTCTGCAGGACTTGTTCACCACCAACAGAAATATCAGGTGCCACTGGTACTACTTAGATGGCTCAATGGCTCAGATGGCTACAAAAGAGCTCCATAAACCTCTTAAACAGTGAGAAACATTTAGTAGTTCACAGCGTTCAAACCAAGCCGATCAGCATCGCCCTCTAATTGCCTGAATCTGCAAATCTGGTGTAAATTGGCTGGATAATCCTCGAGTGCGTCTCCAAAGCAATAATGCAGAAATGCTTTTATAAATCTGGAGGGGGGAAGGGTGCAAGTCAGAAAGTGGGAAACGGGAGAGGAGATGAGTGTGTCTAACAAGCTTTAAGGAGATCACAATCACACACACAAGGGAGCACACACTCCCAGTAGAAGTTATAATGACCTGCAGGACTTGTCGCATGCAAACCTGCATCACCTCAGCAGAGCAAACGCTTTTTCACCCACACACAGCTGGGTACCACAGCGCACACAGGTCAGAATGATGGATGATACAATAGTGAAACCACAACATCCAATAAGAGGGAGGGAGGGAGGGAGAGAGAGAGAGAGAGAGAGAGAGAGAGGAGGAGGATGGTGACACCGAGTCGGGATAATAAATTGACCGGGATGGGGCACGAGAGCAAACATAACAGAAAAGTGAGGTGGAATATGAGCGTGAGAGGGAGGAACAGATAGAAAGACCGAGAACGAAGGGAGAGAAAACAGTGAGTGAAAAAGATAAAACAAAAGGAGAATAAAAGAGATTCAGAACGAGAAAAGAAAATCATGAAAAGCCAACAAATGAACATCATGTTGTGTGACAGGGTACACACACACTGATAATGGATAGCAAATACGTGTTTACAGCTTCCAAATCTAGCACACAACGTAATATGGCTGCTGAAGGAATTGCTACTTTCCAGAGAACCCGCCGCAAGCCATCAAAGTTACCGCCTGGAAGAGTAGCAAAGGAGCTATTTCTATAAATCATATGGAGGGGCAACAATAAAGCGGCTGACGAGTGGAATGAGGAAAGGAATTGAATTAAAGCCCTGGGACAACGCGTCCCCTCCAGGCGGAGACAAGCTCAGGCTGAAGGCTGTGATGGAGACGGCGTTTTACAATTCAATTTTGATTTCCAGCCTGCTTACAGAGGGCGGCTGCGATTAAAATCACATAGAGGAGAAAGGATCAGTCCTCTTCCCTTTAGGTGTTTGTTTGTTTGACTGTCATATCTGAAATTTGGGGAATATATGCATCTCATTTAATGTTTAGTGCTGTTTTTTGGGAGAGGGACTTTTATGTTTATGCTGACTTTAACATCAGTAAGGACTTATGTACCATGATAGAAAAGTAAAATGATTTGCCTCCATCAAACCACTTCCTCTCACCTGGCACTGATGTTCCCAGCGCCACAAACACCACAGCCGTCACCGAGTCCTTCAGTCCTATCGTGCAGCCGAAGTGTGACGCCAGATCGCCGGTGACCGCCGTCAGGACGCCGATGAGCGATATGGACACAATGAAGCAGGCCCAGCCGTTCCAGTACTCTGTGGGCGGGACGAAGGCGAACAGGACCTTCCAGAAGACGGTGAGGAAGTGCATGATGTAGTCGAAGCAGGACGGCAGCCGCTCCTCGCCGCTCTCCTCTTCGTCATCGTCTCCTTTGGGTGATTCAAACAGTTGAGGGAAAACATGGATAGAGAGGAAGAGCAGAGAGATGATTGAAAGAAGGAGAAAGGTGAGTGGACACAAACTAAACAGTGTGTGTGCAGGCAAAGTCAAAGGAAGGAGACAGAGAGAGATGGAGTTGTTCTTTTCAAGCGATTGATACCAAGTATAGAGCTAGAGCCAGGTGGTGATTAGCTTAGCTTAGCATAAAGACTGGAACTAGACAGCTACCCCGACTCTGTCCAAAGGTAAAAAACTTACACCTGGCAACACCTCTAAAGCTAACTAATTAGCATGTTCGTACACAAACAGACATGTGAAAACGGTAAATTGTGGTTTTACAAGAAGTTACGTGCTGTGGCTTTTTCTTGGTGAACAATTATGAAATAGCTAACGTTACAGCAAGTAACTTCCTGTAAAACCAGGACTAAAGAACAGTGTCAACAGAGGAAAACTAGCCTGTGTTGGGTATTTAGGATCAGTAATAGCAATGAAACCTGCACAACAAGTAAACTATGAATAGATTCAAATAAATGCTTGAAAGGGTTCAAAATAAAATGCTGATGCAAACTTTTAAGAAAGATGTCAACCAAAACCACAGTTCATAAATCACAATGATGCCTTTGTGTGTGTGTGTGTGTGTGTGTGTGTGTGTGTGTGTGTATGAGAGTGTGTGTTACCTGCGCTGACAGTAACAGCACTGACAAACTGCTCCCTCCAGCTGCTGCTTCCCACCACCAAGGCCAGGTTTGTCTTCTTGATCAACTTATCTACGGTACTCTACGCACACACAAAAGCAAACATGCAAGTACATACACACCAGGCAAGAACAGGAAAGACACAACCCTCAAGATGTTCATTCACTCGCAGCCGCATAGAAAGGGGAAAACGCTTTTTTTCAAACCTTTCAATTAGCTCCCATGTTGCAAAGATACATTTGAAAAGTCAGTTATTTCATGACCCTGAGAATCGAGGTATAGGATGTGATAATTAATACGATGCTGGGAAATTGGCTGGGATGCTCCCAGTGAAATCTAGGAAAAAACCTGCCGGCAGACTGGTTGGGTTTTCTGCTTAAAGCAGCAAGGAGGCTGTTGATGCAAAACAGCTCTCAGCAGCTATAGAGCGCCGCACCAGCAGCCATTATCATAACTCAGCTGACAGGGCTGTGTGAGGAGAAAACCCTGCATGATTTACTATCTAATAAATGAGACACAACATTACAAAAACACAAAATTTACTGTATATTAGCACTCGCAATAAGAGAAATCACAAATTAATTCCAGTGTGGGCTGACAATTAAGGATTTATAGATTTATAAAATGTGATACTGGGCCCAGACTCCATTACAACATTACAGTATTTCAGCAGTAGTTAGATAGAAGAGCTAGCATTGCATGCACAGGCAAACTCAAGAGTGAGGAAGATAGATAACCTTGTCAGCACGCCAAATAAGCTCATTTACTGCTCTCTGCACACGTGCACACACACACACACACACACACACACACACACACCAAATGACACAAATGGACGAGTGAGCGAATGGAATGAACAACAAACACACATTGTATGATTGGTCACATTTTCAAGACAAAATCATGCGTAAATTAGCAGAATGAAACTAAAGCAACACATGTGGCATGACATTGTACAAAGTGATGAAAGCTGAACGCCTCCAGTTTGTTACGGTGTTTGTGCTGCACACAAGAAATGTCAAGTTATCAGTGATGATCCGCGGCTAAATTACAAACTGATTGAGTTTGAAAAGGCATTCCTTTGAAATGCAATATTTATTAAATGACTAAGCCAATATATTCTCTAATTTTCTGGATGAGTTACCTGCGACTTTCTTTCTTTTAAAGGCCTGTTTTGTACTGAAAGATGACAGCTCACTTTGAATAAGTTATGTGTTGTCTTTTGCATGTCTGCTTTCAAAACGACAAGCATCTCATTAGAGAGTCCATTACATGCTAACAAAATGAATCATTCATTCGTCTGGGCCCGGGGCAGCTGACACTCACTTTAGATCATTTTAGATGGGATTTGCATTTTAAGTCTGTTTACTTCTGTTTAGGTGATATTTAACACAGCTGGTTTGATGGCTGCCAAACTTAAACTCTTACTAATGACACATGAAGCTGAAGAGCGTCTGGAGTACAAAATGAAAGCCAAAACTCACACGCAGACACTCCTGTTAATGGAGACGGTATGTGCACAAACAAACACACACTTACCTTGAACTCGTAGGACTCTTCTATGACCACCTCTACTTGTGTGTGTTCGCCCAGACTGGGGCAGCCCATCTTGGCCACCTCTTCCTCCTCTGCTCCCACCAACGGCTTGTTCTCATTGGAGTCACCTAGGAGACCACAGAGATGAATGGGGTCAGCGGGCCCGTAGGCTTGGTGTAACTGTGCAGAGGTTATACAGTACCAATTAAAGGAACCCAATTATATACTCAATTTGTTTTGTACTACATTAACATTATGAAATTCAGGCCTCTGCCTCAATATGTCATTTCCTGTGGTGAAACCATGTGTCTCTGTTTGTTTTTTTCAATGGAAAAAGGTGACAGATGCCATATTCATGTACTAAAACAAACTAATGTATATGCTTCACTATGACTTTTGTTTTAAGGAGCCTACTTTCTTTGCTTTCTTTGCTTCCCTGCACATTTTTTGGGGTAATTTTGACCTTAAAAACATGAGTCACTTTTGAAAAAAAATGTGTCTGAAAATGATCAAATATATAACTATAACTATATAACTATAACTATATAATAAGTTTGTTTTTTATTACATACTTCCCCCTCACACACTCAAACCATCATACAAGAAAAAAAAAAAAACAATCTAATCAATATTTAACAAAGCTAAAGCTAAAAGATTTTGGCCAGAGCAGCATAAACAGTTCTAATAGTTTTGCTTGGGTAATAACTTTAAGAATGTGTGCAAGCAGTCGTGAGAGTATCTATAATGTAAATGCTAATATTCAAACACAGATGTTCCACATGGGGAATCCAAGCTATCAAGCACCCCATGTTATTACAAATGTGAATGCCCACAGGGGATTTATATTTTCTCCCATGAAGCAACCTTTCTGTCTCTCCATTACCACATGTTCCATCATGCATCCATTGATCCACTCGTCTCCTCACTCACTCGTCACACACAGCGACAGTCATTAATTGAGTCGGCTGTTATCAGTGTGGACCTGCTGTAATTGAAAAGCAGCGTACAGTATGTGATACAGTATGTGTGTGGCTGAGTGCGTGTTTATGCGTGTAAATGTCAGGCTACTTGCTATACATGACAGCGCAGTAAAATCAATTCTATTTCCTCTGTAATGAAACATGCCCCAGGCGGTTGGCTCTTCATGACTGACATCTAGAGTGTGGACCACCAGGAAGACTCTGTCGCAGAGCAGCAGCTTCGGTGCTCCATCTGTGTCTACACGGGATGCGTTCAGGCACAGTATGGAAGTGTAGGTCACCTGCCGCCTGACACACAATCACTGTAGCTACAAGCATTAAATGGAAGAAAATATACTCGAAGCATAACAATTTAAAAAACGCTAAAAGCATAAATTAAGAATAACTAAACGCCACTAGACAAGAGAGAGAGATGGTCCTGACAACTACAATACTGATGAAGTGTTGATGTTCAGCGATGGTTCTCTTTAGCCTTCAGTCACTTGCCAGAGGTCAGCCGCCCGCTTGCTGTAATGAACCTTTTCAAATTTCAACCAAAGCTCCACACATTCTTAAAAAGTTAAGGGGCTCATATGTTTCGGATTCATGGACTTCAGGGCTCTCTGGTAACTATGTGGATTCAGAGAGTAAGTAATGACAGGGCAGAGCTGCCACGGAGGAAGGAACCTGATCAAAATAATCAATTAGACAGGAATGAACTGCAGATTGTGTTCAATCTGCAGTTACGACCACAGTGCCACAGTATGTATGTGGTAATGAAGTGGTTGTGATAGGTTATTATTCCTGTTTTCCAGTTATCTGTGTGATCCGACATGATGTGACAAGGAAGTTGTTTTTTCAAAAACACCTCATAGCTCAAGCCCAGTGTTTTGTTTTTAATCTTTTCCCAGCCACGTCCTTAGCTCAAAGCGAAATGTTTCTCAAGTTAATCTGAGTTTAGATTGGAGGTTTCAGACAATCAATGCAGGTCTCACCCTGTTTATAAAGAGACAGGCGTGCAGGAGGCCTGAGACTCTGGTGGCGGTTAAATAAAGATTCAGTCTGTCACTCTTGTTCCCTCTCCTGGCTTTGTGATAGTCTCTCTGAACAGCCACACACACACACACACACACACACACACACACACATATAAACACACAAAGACACCCACCGTGTTTCTGCCCAATCTCCAACAGAACAGGCTCCCCCAGCTCGATGATGAAGGCCTTGTTCTTCTCATACTCCTCATCGTCAATAATCTTCACCTCGATAATCTTCCTGTTAAAAAGCGAAAAAAATAAAGATGAGGCTCAGCGAGTGTATTCCACATAATTAACCTTTTCAGTTTTATGCTCTCCCTCACAATAAGAGAGTGTTCATAGCGAGTGTGTCCATTAAAACTCGGAAAGTGTCACCCCGTCAGGCTGTAATCACACAGCAGGTCATTTCCTCTGCTCAGACACAAAGCACAGCTGCGTGAGTAAGGACTCATTACCATCTAAGCTATCCTATTAGCTAACCTTAAGAAACATACATCACCAAAAAAAAAAAAAAAAAATGAACATGATTAAGTTTGCACTCCTCCGTTTTCTCTTGCAGAAAGTGATGAGGAGCCTCTGCAAAGACGAAGCTTGAAGCCCGAGCTGACTGGATGAGGCTGCTTACTTCCCCCCAGGCCCTGATAACATTTTTTCTCCAGCTGACACAGTGATGCAATACTGCGCAGCACAGCCACAGTTCACCCTATCCTATTTTCAATTCGGAGCACCCAGGGGGGAAAGCCCTAAAATGCAGCATGTGCGTGTGAGCAGCGTCGTTTTCATTAACGCTGCTGAAACCCTGCTGACAGAAAGGTCCGAGATATTTTCCATACTGTGTATTTGTCAATATATCACTTAGTGGAAAGAAAGATGGACGCCACATTTTGTCAGTCCTACGCCTTATGGATTCTTTAGGGATAACGTATGTGCTACTGACTCAAAATGTAATGTAAGTAATAAAAGTGATTCCTAACTTGGCTTGGATGAAAATTTTAATGAAATGACAAAAAAGGGACACACTTGACACGATTTAAGAAGAAAGTGGCTAACGGTGTCTTCACTCGCTCACGTACACAGGTTGTATGTGTATGTAAGTCGCGCGTCAACATTTTCATATTCACAGTGTGCGCTGGTAGTCCGCTGGTAGAAAAACATAGGAATTTTGAATTGGTATTATCTGTTAATGCCTGCAGTATGAATAAAGGAACCGTCCAACATCAACATCCCTAATTTTAAAATGTCCACCAACATGTTCATGACGTGTATTACTTTTGGTCCTATGGAAATCACATCGGTTTGGCCTCTTTTTGGTCTATTTCAGTATATAATCTTCATCTCAACAATCCGTCTGTATCTGACAGGCAGAGAGGAAGAGAGAGTGTTCATTTCCACCTGGCTGTGTCATCATATGCTTCACTGTCAGCCATGTTGACTCCGACGCCGCAAATAGGCCTCGGTTCAACAGAGGAAAAACAGGAGGGAGAAGAGGAATATGAGAGATGGTGATG